>NC_141894.1:23945000-25195000 GCF_030686135.1 Camelina sativa | reverse complement strand
GGTCCTGTGGGACGATAAGACCTGGCAGCCAAGTTGGGTTAAGACGATAACAGATCCTAAAGATTTGAAGAATGTGACACTCAACCGGATCAACTCGGTTATGAAGAGATATAAAGGGAGATTAATTGGATGGGATGTGGTGAATGAGAATGTGCATTTCAGCTACTTTGAGGACATGCTTGGGAAAAATGCTTCAGCTATTTTCTTCTCTTTGGCATCCAAGCTTGATCCTGATATACCATTGTTCGTGAACGAGTTCAACACCTTAGAATATGCTAATGAAATAATTGGGAGTCCGGTTAACGTGAAGAAGAAGATGGAAGAGATTGTTTCATACTCAGGAAACATGGAAATCAAAGGAGGGATTGGAGCACAAGGTCACTTTCCTCCGCAACAGCCCAACTTGGCTTACATGAGATCCGCATTAGATACATTAGGCTCTCTGGGTTATCCGGTTTGGCTTACCGAGGTTGATATGCCCAAGTGCCCGGATCAGGTATATATGCGATGCACACTTGGGTAGTTTGAAACTTTGAGCTAACATAATATGACAAGCAAGCCATGGTTTAATGTCCTTTATAGGTTAAATACATGGAGGATATTCTGAGGGAAGCTTACTCGCATCCTGCCGTTAAAGGCATAATTATATACGGTGGGCCTGAGGTGTCCGGTTTCAACAAGTTAACGCTTGCGGATAAAGATTTCAAGAACACAGGAACAGGGGATCTCATCGACAAGTTGCTCAAAGAGTGGAAACAAGGACCTGCAGAGATTCCTATCCAAAACCATGAGCATAATGATGAAGAAGAAGGTCGAATAATCTGGTTTTCTCCAGAGATTTCCTTGCTGCATGGACATTACACAGTGACCGTAACTAATCCATTAATGAAGAACTCGTCAACCAGCTTCAGCTTGGAGGTAACAAAGGAGATGGGTCATCTTCAAGAGATTCAACTTGTAATCAATGCTTGAGAACTAAACCATATCTGTATTATTTATTGTGAATCATTTCCTGATGGGATTATATTAAAGATATAGAGGCATGCTAAGTTAAAAAGCAACCCAGTTATAAATTAACAAACCACAATACTGAACCAACCTAACGACTAATGAAGAATTAATGTCCATGAGAAGGATTCTCAATAAATCATATGCACAGACCAACAAAAGATACTGGCAGCGAACCGAAGAATGAATTTCAATGGTTTTGTTCTTTCATTATCTCGGCAGCTAGAATAACAAGCTCCACCATCTCATATCCTGAAGCAGAAACAGAATCCGTCCTCTCACAGCTCGATTCACCGTCAGCAACAGATTCAACGTCTGATTCAGCTGACCAGCTTATGGGTATGGAGATACCAAGGGCAGTCTTCAAATGGGTTGCCTCCACGAGGATGTTGGCAATCGCTACTTCACATCTTCTCTCAGTTGTTTCAGTATCATTCGACTCCTTAACCTGTAAAACAGTACATTCTAAAATTTGGCTTAACAGGAAGGAACCAAAAACTTAGTCTCTAGTGTGCTGAAATTACCTGCAAGAGCGCAAGTCGAAGCCTGCGGATTGACGTCGTCAAGTGTCCCAGGCTTTCCAGGCTCTCTTTTATAGCTGCGTATTCGACTTTCATTCTGCCAATACAATAACAAATTGATCGCAGATTTTTCCAAGTATGATTAAACAAACAAAGGAAACCACAAAAGAAAATATTTGCCAGTGAGGGATGACAAACCTTGCATAATCAATGTTACTGGCATAATCTGCTTCAGTGTTCAAGTGACCTCCGCCTCTTGCACTTGGGTCGATCCAACGATTTAAGTAAGACTTCTTCCACATATTCTTTAGTCTTCCCTCTTTCTCATTGGTGATAGATATCTTGCCACTGTTTCCTGTCGTTTCTTCCTCTCTTGTACCACTCATTTTGCTGGTAAGAATATAGTATTTTTAGAGGAATTTAACATTTATCCTCTACATAAACTCAAGAGCCCAAATGTGACATTTATAATAACAGTATATCCCAAAGAAATATCACTAGCATGGCAGGTACAAGAAAACAGTATTACAAAAGAAAATCCCCGAGTTTGAATCAGATGATAGAGGCAAAATGGTTTCAAAAAGACTGCCTAGACCATTTACAGAACATGCAATATCTAACCTTCAATTACAGTATGTATTAAATTGCCAATATTACTATATATTCCAGGTACCGGAAACAGCCTAAGACCTGACAGAATGATAAAGAGAGTAGTAGCACACATATCAGAATATACTATGTGTGTAACATGTAAGCACCAGAAAAGGAGCTTCAGGCAACAAAACAAACTAGGACAAATCTGATAGAAAGGTTATAAGCAAAGGAAAGTATTCGTACTCTCTTAGCGACTGATATTCCTGACGTAGTTGTGCTAACTCCATAAGGGTTCTCACCTTTTCGTTGGTAACCTAAAAGAATATTTAAAGTGACTCAGAACTGGTTGTAGGAGTCAAACAGGTTATACTTTTTCTAACTTGACAGCTTGAAACAATTTAGTGTAGGAAAAAGAAACCTGCAAGACATTTCTTTGAAGCTCATCTACTTTCTGCTGGAGAGCTGCATTGACATTTTCTTCATGTAAATGTCTCTCTTCCTGCTGTGATAGAAGTAACAGAGCGCCAACCTAACAATACATCGGAAAGGATGGAAAAATACACATTATGCCAGCAAAAAGAAATGATATATGGTACTCCAAATGACTAAAAAGGAAAAAAAGACACCCGAGAATTGTTTCTTCCATAAAAACTGAAGACTAATTAACAGTCACGGTACAATCGTACATGCGATAATATTTTGTTATGAATCCAATCTCCGCTAGGGTAACCTGAATCCGGAAAATATAATTTCTTGCTTTTATCACTAAGAAATGAGAATAACCTTCTCTTGTAATGCTTGTGCAAAGGCTTCAGATGCATCCCCTCCACTTTCACCCATGATTTTGGCAATACTAGATTCCGCAAGCTGCATTCAAAAGAGAAACGCTCTTACAACAAACAAAAAATTATGACAAATTGTATGAGACAGTAATTATCCAAATCTCAGATAATAGCTCCAACAACTTTCACATTGTATAAGAGATCAAGTAAGATGCTGCTTGTCCGCAAAAAAAGAAAGGCAAAAGTTAACGCCATTTACATTGAGGAATTAGGATCTAGAAATATTAAATTAGTAGGTGCAGGCATCGATGTCAGTTTGAGCTAACCAAACAAATGATAAGGAAATCCAAAATTATGCCTTCCTAAAAAGAACACAAGATATACTGACGTAAAATGCAGACCAAAAAGAGGATTATTTTTAGCAAAATCTGCCAGCAATCACACCTTAGTTACTTGGGAAGATTCAACAACTGTGGTTATATGCACATCCCGGCATTCAGATTCATCAGGCTTCATATCATGTTGTAGTGGCACTACATCCTGTATCTCCGATGAGTAAAGCTTAAGTTTTTCTTCTAGATTTTTGGCAAGCGATTTAATGTATAGTCCTTCCTCATTAAGTAAATCAATGATGTAGGCCCTCAGTTGAGAATGATGATGTCGCATGTCTGTAATGCCATTAACGATCATCCCGTCTGCAACAATCTGTATGCAAGTTAATTAGTGACACCTCAAAGGGTAAGATTAATAATCCTCGACTTCAGAAATTATTATGCATTGACTACCCACATTCTTCTTTTTCAACGCACGAACCCTCTTCTTCAAATGATTCTCAATCTCTAAGCCCTAGAGTAACAAATATCAGCGGTTAGTGAATGCTGCATCTAGGTTCTTAATACTTGAAGATGAAAAGATGAGGAAAGAAAGGATAACATACCACTCGTAATTTACTCTGAAGATTATCCACAGTGTTTTTAACCGATCTCAACTCTCCTTCCACTGCAGCCTGTCTGAAAAGAGTTGTTCAAATAGCAGATAGAAACAACAAATCATCGTAATGATACACTTATACTTCCTAGAAATTATCTATTTCCTTGTTATTTTTTAATCTTACTATGTTTTTTTTCTTGGGGGTTGATGGAAACGAATAGGAGATTTAGAATAAGCACAGTAGAGAATATAAACATGAATGCAAATAAAGTCCAAGATATTTGATCATTATTAAAATTGGCCAATTGGATTGTCTATGCTTCGAATAAAATCATGATTTAAAATTCACAAGAACCGATATTGATTTAACTCCATAAAAATTATATAAAAACACCAACTCTTCTTCTTAGACAAACCAAACTATAGTAAATTTTGTAAACGCTAACTTTTACATCGTTGCTAAGTACAAAATCTCAATATGTTGCATAGTTTTGACTTTACTACTATTTGCATAGTTATCGAAATCAGACAAAAAAACTTCTATTTGAACCAACTTTACCAGCCAATGGTGAACAGTCAACACTCAAATGCCGAAATAAGTAGCTTTACTCTGAGATAGTGTCCACGGAAAAAAAGGATTGAAGATGTTTTCAGAAACTTACTACATATTCTGATGTTGAAGGATCATTGAAAGTCCATGATTCTATAGGATCATCCAATAAACTTGCACATTTATCAGGCAAACTCATTTCAAGGGACTCACAGAGCGAAGCTTTACGAATATCAAAGAACTTCTCAATCACCTGAACAGGGAGAGAGAGAGAGAGAGAGAGAATAGAGGTCAACACATGCAACAATTTAGTCACCGACAATCATGAAGATTAAAAAACTGTGATAGACTGAGGCAAGTCAAATATACAGATTGGAAGTTGGGGACTTTTAAGAGAAAACAAAAACAAGGGGAATAAAAAGGAATAGACTATTAGGGATGGTCCTGTTAAGACAAGAGAGAAATATTTACTTCTGCATATGTTCTAGTCTGTTCTTCAAGTTTTGCCAAGTCAGCTTGCAATGTGTCATTTAGTCTCTTCTGTGCAAGACAATCTGAGCTGAGTTCTTCCAACCTGTCTTACCATCACCAGGGACCAAACAAGGAACGGTGGAAGATATAAGTAACATAAGGCTATGAGTACGCATAATGCAAATTGTATGTCTGTCCAGTATTAAATGCAGACTTAGATATTAACAATTCTATTTTGTTAACTTCTTCGGGGCAGAAACATAGAACAGTTGGAGAACATGGCTTCCAAGAGAGATTCAGATCAGTAGATGCAAGCATCATTTTTATTATAGAAAGGAAAACTAGTAAAAGGGTGAACAGGGTCACAATTACCGCTTCTCAGTTTCACCAAGTCTCTGTGACATAATTTCAGCGTTCTCTGTAGCTTTCTCGGCCTGTCCGAAGTTGGGAAAACATTAAAATGTAAGTAAGAACACATTCTTAAAATTACATTTTCTTCTTCCCATAGACTAAGATGGAATACTCTTATACCTCCATTACTGATTTATCTCTTTCAGAAAAAGCAGCAGCCACAGAACCCTGGAAATACCTAACTTGCTTTTCTGCGTCCAAGTTCTGGAAGTGAAAGAATGCATCAGAATATCTAGTGTTAAGAGGATAAGTTCTACAAAAGAAAGCTGACTAGAAATTAGTATGAAATGAGAGAGACCTTTGCTACTTCTCCAGCATGTAAATCTGCTAACTGAGCCTGAAGAGACAGCTTGTAAGAATTTGCTTCTGAATATTCTTAAAATCAAAAGCATTTGTTTCAAAAAAAAAACGTCAAAGATACTCACTTTTACACGATAAGCTTCTGCAAGCTCCTCTAGAAGATTGTTTTTCTCTCTTGTGCAAGCAGCCAACTTCAGTTTTAAGCTCTCTAACTCCTGCTCCAAGCTAGCTGTCCTATTAGAGCAATACCCAACAATATCTATGAGGTGAAGGGAAAAATAAGGTAGCATTCAATTGCTGAATAAGGAACTTAAATCTAATAAGGAAGTGGGATAGAAAATAAGACACCTCTGGAAATGCATCCGAGTAGCCACACCAAGAATGCTAGGTCCACCTTGTTGCATGCACAACTGTTCAATATCTTTCTGTAGTTCATTACGCTCTAGTAATAAGAAATACAAGTGGTAAAACTCAACATATATCAGGTAATCAAGATGCAGAAGTGAAATGGAGTCTCAGAAAACCATGATAGATAATACTTCAAAAAAGCATAACGCACACAGTAGCCAAGGACAAATTAAGTACATAACCCAAAAGAGAAAGGGAAGAATTTCTGAGAGTGTAACAAGTGATGATGTCTTCATATGTTTCTTATACCATTTGCAATGAACTAACTCAATATCAAGATTATAAGAAGAAAACATAAGTAAAAAAACTAAAAAGAATCATCTTTTGCATCTGAGAAGGCAAATGCAGCAGAAGAAACTTGAAGAAGGCTGCAGAGAAGCAAAAACGTAAGACTAAAAAACCCATTTCTACAAGCCTAGAAACATGTCCAAGGCCTAAATAACTACTACCACCAAGAGAAGCACACAAAAGAAATTGCAGTTGAGAAATTGAGAAAACGTACCAAGTTCAAGTTGTTTGATCCGAGCCTTTAGAATCTCATTCTCATCTAAATTAAGATCCATACTTTTGATCTGCAGAAGATCAACACTTTGACAAAGTAAATAACTTGCTTGGAAATTTCAAGACTTTTGAGCAGATGGAAAGCTAAGAAGATATAAAAGCAGACTCTTAACAAAACCCAGAACTCATAAAATCAAAAAAGCATTCACCTTGAAACAACCTTAAGGCGATGTTCTTCCTCGTTAAAGCCCTAATTTGTTACTCAAAAGATTACTAACTTAACAAGGGATTTAGGGAAGAGACAAATCAGAAATGAGCCGAGAAGATTGAAATTGAGAGACAAACACGATCAGCGAGAGAGAAAGTGTTCGTACCTTTTTCGTCTTCTTCGGATTTGACCCCAAAAAAATTGTCTCCTTTCGTCAGATTATGTTCGCTGGGATATTCTGTCTTTTTCTTATGCTTAATTTACCAATTACCAACCAGGAAAATAAATTATTGTGTTCAATTTTTTTTTTTTTAACTTTTGGCATGGTAAAATATAAAAGGGATACTAAAAACCGCACAACGGACAAGAAATACAAGGTAGAAAAAAAACATACATATTTTTACTACTGTATTTATTTGGGTAAAACCGTAAAAGTGAAACTAATCCACGGTAAATCCCAAACTAATCCAAGGTGGAACTAATACGTATTTGGGTGAATGTCGCAATCCCAGACTGTGTTTTAATAAAAAAATTTGGAGTTAAATTAAAAATAAACTGAAGGCAAAACAATTTTGTGTTATTTATAAATCTTCTAAAATCTTTACAATTTTATTAAATTAATCTTCTAAAATATTCTTAATTTTCTTAAACGATTTAATCTTCTAAAATATTTTTAAAGTTTTTTGATTAACTTGGCAAAAACAAATTAACCTAGTAGTTTGGCTTGCACACCACATGTTCGACCAAATGCGTCAGCCAAGTTAAGAGAAAAACAAAGAGATACTGACATCTAATGGTAAAACAACACGATGAATCAATCATTCAATCGCATATACAAAAAAAAAAACAGATCCAATTCAAGACTCATCACTGCTTTCACAATCTTCCTTACCATCTCCACAAAACCCATTTCCCAATTCACAAATCTTTTTCCAAACATCTTCCTCAACCGGAACAACAGACAACCTCGGCTGTCTGAACAAAACAAAATCCTTAATCCCTTTGTCTCCTTTCATCTCCTTCAAATCCACGCATTTCCTCATCTCACCAACCCCTTTCACATCTACCGCTCCTTCATCATCATCATCGGTGTACCATTCACGCGATACCTCCACCACACCAACGACGCATCTCGATTTGGTTCCCGAATGGTAGAAGAAACAGAGATCGCCTAAAGTCATGGACTTTAGATTCTTCTGAGCTTGTTTGTTCTTGACACCGTCCCATTTGCTGATGCCACCGTTTGCTTCTTGGTCTGACCATGACCACTCACTTGGCTCTGTTTTGAGTAACCAGTATCGCTTCGTTTTCCCCATTTTTCCAGAAATTTTTCTTTAATTAGGGGATTATAATAGAATTGAAATGTTCAATGCGATTTTACGGCTTTTTCTAGAGTCCTTTAAGCTGGCTTGACCCAAATCATATTTATTGCCCATTTAACTTACCTAAAAACGCCGTTTAAATCATGAGCTTTGCCTCGGGCCATTTAAATCATTTAGTTTTGTTGTCAATTCTAATTAAACATCAAAGTTTATTAAAAATGCCAAAATATACATGTTGTAAAATTGGGTAACAGAGCAACAACAGATTCTGATACAATGGTGTGATTACGTTTGTTGGAGAAAGAATTAAAGATCCACCGCAAGATGAATCAAATAGTCTAAATATGTATAAAGCTCTAGAGGCCGAGGTAGGAGGAGTTGGAGCCCAGAGGCTGAGGTTAGAGAAGGAGTTTGAGCTCCGGAGGCTGAGGTTAGAGAAGGAGTTGGAGCTCCGGAGGCTGAGATTAAAGAAGAAGTTGGAGCTCCGGAGGCTGACGCTCAAGAAGTTGTATCAGAGTCTGTTGTTGACAGAAATAAAGTCTGTTGAATCAGAATTTGTTGTTGCTTTGTTATCCAATTTTACGACATGTATATATTGGCGTTTTTGGTAAACTTTGATGTTTAATTAAAATTGGCAACAAAATTAGATGATTTAAATGGCCTGAGACAAATTTTGGAGTTTAAATGGTGTTTTTGGGTAAGTTTATGATTTAATTAACATTTTTCTCATTTATAAATAATCATTTGTTGAAAAAAAAATTAAAAAATAACCATTTATCTTACCACGTGGAGCTTTTACCATTTATCTTACACTCGAATTTTTTTACCATCTCCAACATTTTATCGTGTACCTGTTTTTAATAGTAAAATTCCCAATAATAGTGAAGCCCAACCATAAACTGTATTTTGCGATTTTTACTGTCCAAGATAGAGTCATCTTTAAAGTATTGAGCTTTTATAATACGGGCATATAGAGAGAATTCATATATTGAATAAGTCTTGAATAAGTCGCCATGCATGTTTTGCAAACAAAGCATCATTAAATTTTTCTAAACCTTGAAAACCCTGATTATCTTCTTTGAATATTGTAATTTGTATAATGCTATCCAGGATATATCTCTAGGCTAGAAATTTTTTTCCACCAAAAATTCATTAATAAAGACTCGATTAAGGAAATAACTGTAAAATATATAAAAAAAATATGAAGGAAATTTTTTTTGGATAATTTATATAATACCATATCATAAATAAATCTAAGTTATTTAACCGAACTGATATTTTAGATTTATTTCTGTGATAATATATATATGATACCACATCACAATTTTTGTGGTACATAAATTTTTCGACATGTATAATATTCTAATATTTATGGTGTTGGCAAAATAAAAAATTAAGTAATTCATATATGGTCTATTATAGATTATTCTTCTGAACGAAATAATATCAATTCAATATTCTTTTTCAATCTACAACTCGTATATATAAAAAAAAAGATAATAACTTTTCTTTTCCTAGTAATATAATAAAGTGGCTTAATCCAAACATTGTTAGTATTACCATACCATTTATTAGCCATTCAGGTATCTGACTGTGTTCAGGTATGAATTTTCAGATGTTCGGATGTACACATATAAAATTTGATTGGATATCTTATATAATCGGGTTGGATTCATGTTGGATGTTTCAAATTCGGGTACTTTAGGGTGTACCCGAAATTCGAACTTGGCATTGGATATCCGAAGTTGATTAAAATACCTGAAATTCACCTTTTCTATCCCCCATGTAGCAAAAGAAGAGTATTGACGATTGTCTTACTTTTGTGTTCTGTCACCTACTTGAATCCAATGATTAACTTCTTCAATCGCCAGTATTTATCAATGTAATGTGATTTTATAACCATATAACTTGAACCTGTGAATGGAAATTTTTTTGAGTATTAAAATTAGTATAAAGATATGAACCTGGTCGAGAATAAGAAGCTAATGATCAGAATATGGTGATAAACAAACAATACTTGTTACAGAAGAAACCCAAATATCAGTTATGAGACTCTTTGCTTATTTGTCAGAAACCATTGTCTAAGTGTAGCCTTCTTTCAACATACATTTTTAGTATGTCTCTTGTCTCTGTCCTTTTTGAGTGAGGCTTATACAAATTTACCTAAACAGATTACAGAAGAGAAAATATTTGATTAGTAGGGAATCATGTGATATGATCATGAGACAATCCAAGAAGATCTTTGAGTCTTGTTAAACACGAACGAAGTCGAAGATCAATTCTTCCAGCCAAAAGACTATTTGGGATACATTCTTACCTAATCTGGAGCATATCTCGAGGTGGAATCAGTCCAATCAGAGTTCGGATGAAGGAGTTATTCATTTTACAAATCAGGTGAACTTATGGCTACGCGATTTAGACCTACGAGCATTAAACAGAGTATTAAGACCAAGTCAGAAGGATTCAAACTATGAACCAAATTGTTCTGGAATCTTGATCCACTACAGAACCATGAAGAATTGGAATCACATTGAAATCAGTTCATATGTGAAAGATATGGATATTTCAAGTCAGTGGATCTATCCCAATCCCAGTTTCGCATCTGAGCTAAAGATCGTGTTACACATACCAACTCAGCAATAATTTCGACACGAAACCAAGTGTAAGATGTTACTGAATCTCTTATGTTTCCAACAAGCTAAGGAACAGAAGATTTGACCCATGGAACACGAGGATACACTCCATTTGCCAAAGGAGGTGAATCTAGTTCTACACTTAAAGAGTTTTAGGTCCAATTGGTTTAAGAGCTTCCAGAATTATGTATAGCAACCAGGAGTGTTTTTTACTAAACCCAATGTGAAGAAAATCATACAGCCCATGTTTTTTCCATCATCAAATTGGACCAAGAAGTCAAAGGGAAAGAAGTTCAACGATGCATTTAATGGGTTAAAAACAAGAGCTTATGGTCAAAGAGACCATGAGAA
This sequence comes from Camelina sativa, assembly GCF_030686135.1. Classification (NCBI taxonomy): domain Eukaryota; kingdom Viridiplantae; phylum Streptophyta; class Magnoliopsida; order Brassicales; family Brassicaceae; genus Camelina; species Camelina sativa. The sequence continues at coordinate 25,184,010 of NC_141894.1, read as the reverse complement.
ATTATATTGGGGACAATATCTATCAAGTCCAACCCACTTTGAGTCTAATTCAAGTCCAAGGAAGCCCAAAATAATCCCTTTATTCTGTGGTCAAAGAGGAGTGATGAAAATAAAGATCAAGAGTCACTTTAGAGGAAGGGAAACATGCACCAAGAGTTGGATCTTCATTCAACTTACTATCTTTATAGTCTTTTAGTTTCAAGAATTAATACTTGGCTTTGTTACCAAGTTTCTTATCTCTTTATAAACACATGTAATCTCATTTGAGAAATGAATCCAAGAAATATTTTCTCTTTTATTTGAGAGTGGAAAACTCCTTTGTTCCTTTTGGAACTTGTTCTTTCTCCTTGGTAGGTTACATCAAAGAGTTCTCCTTGGTGGGTTACATCAAAGAGTTTTCGGTATATCAAGTGACTCCGCCGCACTTGACGTTGCCATTAGCTGAGGATTGAAGAGGCTTTATAAGAGAGTCTAGGGCCCAAGGACTTTTGGGATTCGTCTCACGCCTTGTCTTCTGTCTCCGTGAAGCTTCAATCTAAAGTTCCACCGCCTTATTTTGTTTGGTTTTTTTTTAAGAGAGTTTGGGGCATAAGAATTTTCGAGTTCATCTCACACCTTATCATCCAGCTTCGCGAGCCGTCGGAGTTCGAGAATTATCAGTCTACCTACCTTAGAGCGTCGATTCCTTGGGAGAATCACATCAAGTGGTATCAGAGCCCGCTCAAGGACTTTTGGTATTCTTTTAATCAAAATCAATCTATCCATCTTTTTATTTTCTTTCTTTCATCGTCTATCTTTCCATCTTCTTTCTTTCATTTTCTATCTATTCATCTTCTATCTTTTAAAAAAAAAACAAAAAAAAAGAAGGAAAAAAAAGAGAAGAATCTGTTCTATTCCACACAAAAAAATGGCTAATGATCAAGAAGTTCAAGAACTTATGGGAGAGACGCGACGGTTGTTGAGAGTTGAGATGAATGCCCTCTAGGAGAGGTTGGATGAAGTTGAAGCAGAGGCACAACAGAGACAACCACAAATTTTGCATCATAGCAGAGAAAGAGATCGATCTAGGCGTCACATAAATGAAGTAGACGACTACTACAGCCAAAGAGGCAATTCTTCTAGTGAGGGTCAACTGTGTTTGAGACAAAACAGAGAGGCTAGAGGAAGAAATGATGATGATTTGAGAGGAATCAAGCTGAAAATACCGTCATTCTATGGAAAGAATGATCCAGATGCTTATTTGGAGTAGGAATAGAAAATAGAATTAGTCTTTAGTTGTCAAGACTATTCAAGCCGCAAGGAAGTGAAATATAGTGAAGTGGCCTTAGTGCAGTGGCCAATGGTAAGCCTTTGATGCACAAGACACCATCACACCAGGGATCGAGTCCCGCTTCCTACGAATGTAGAGATTTGGCTAATGAGTCAGTATGTTGTGGTCCAATGATTGACAAAAAAAAAAAGGTGAAATATAATAATTAATGACAAATTAATATGGTAAGCTATATATCAAATCATATATGTTTTTTATTGGATACTAGGTGCTTCCCCACGCAACGCGTGGGTTGTAGTGTAATTGGCACTTTCTTGTTTTTTTGGTCTATTTTGTTTTCTCTTTTGTATTATTTCGTTTTAATTAGGCATATACGGGTTTTGCCATCACTTTTATTTATACACTATATGTTTATACCATTTCGTTCAGATGTGTATAATTGTGGCGTTTACTTTTTATGAATTATGAAGATGTTGTTTCTTGCTTTTGAGGATCCAATCTTATCATTGACTGATATTGTTTCCAATACATTTATTGTATTATATATTTTCTAATTAACTGCTTATGTAAACCATTCATACGTTGATGTTGCAATAATAAGTTATTTTTTTAAAATATCTTCCGTGTAAGTGATTATGTTTGTATGCCCATGTTTTGGTCTAATATCAATAAGATCGTTTCTGTTTTTCTTTAGTTGGCTTTGAAACCAATATTGAGTTAAGCAAATAATGGGTCGAATTATGGTGTTAATAAGTAATATAAATTCTTATGTATATATATTGTATATATATGACTATAAATTTAGCTAACTAAAAATTATGTAATATTTAAATACAATATTACAATAGGAGGAATGAATTAATGTACAATTATTGGATAGGAGAATGTTTACTATAAGATGGTAATCCAAATTAGATAATGGAGATGAATCTTTAAAAAATAGAACAATGTAATATCTATATATATATAATACTTTCTAAATTAAAATATAGAATCAAACTCTTACAACACATATGAGATATAACAACATTTGATATTGGTGGGAGAGGAAGAGAGAATGATTACTTATAAGATAATAATCCAAATTAGATAAAGGAGATAAATCTTTTAAAATAAGAACAATGTAAAATATATATCATGTAGTCTCTAAAATTAAAATTTAGCATTAACAATTTACAATGATATTTCATTTTTTTTTACAACACATACAACAAAAATAAGAAATCAAAAATAACAAAAAAAAATGAAAAATGATTTGAGGTATTGTAAAAGAGAATGAGAGAATGTGAAAATGAGATAGTTAAAGAATGTCAATATGAGAGAATGATAGATTGAGAGAATGCTTATTTATATGATAAGAAATGATGGAAATTACATTTAGAACTATGGAGTTACAATAGTAATTTATTGTGTTTGAATAGAATTGAGTGGTAGAATATGATTAATGCATAATTTATTTTATTTTCAGTTATAATTTTATTTTAATGTGTAAGTTAAATGTATTGTGTTTATTGGATCTTAAATATTGTTTAAAGCAATTAAAAAGAAAATAAAAAAATAAAAAAAAAATTAGAAAACATTAAATGAAAATCAACCAATAAGGAGAGACCAAAACTTTACTTTTATATATATGATATATTGCTTTAAACTTTGAAATGAGAAATATATTATAAACAATAATTTTACATGAGAAATATATTAATTTTCTCTTGAAAATAATAAGTTAGTAGGAGGAATGAATTAATGTACAATTATTGGATAGGAGTTACATTTGAGTTAAATGGAGTTACATGTCTTTAATTATAAATAAATATTTTAATTTTTTATAACCTAAAATAAAAGGAATACCAAGTGGCTGAATCAAAATTCACATGATTTGGTTGTTTGTTGATATAAACTCAACACTTACACATAATATTTCAAAATAAAAAATATTACTTTTTAAGTGACAAACTAAATTAGTTTTCTTATAAAATTATATGAATTCTTCAATCTCAATAATTTTTAAAATCCCAAGGATAACTTATATTTTTTTGGTTTTCACTCATCAATTTAATTTATAGTGCTAGATTTCATACTAACAGTTTCATCTTTAGAGAATTTAGTAAAATGATATTTTTAAAATTATATTTTATATTTATATTTAAGTTCCAGTTGAATATGTTTTGTTTTTTGGATCATTTTTTATTTTGATTAAAGACACAAAAAAACCAATTGTTTAATTATGTTCTTTTTGTTTTCAAAAACCTCAAATCATAAAAATATATATAGATATATTATATTGATCTCTGCAGATTTAACAATTGGATCACAAAACAAAATAGTCTTTATAAATGGATAAATGAATAATTATATTGATCTTTAAATATTATATTGATCTTTATAAATTATTTAAAATGATACATGAATATGTGAGATAACCAGAGACATAATAGATAATTACATATGGATCATTTCAACTTCATGATCTTATTGTGTGGTGAATATTGTAAGGAAGTATGAAAATAATGACTTATAAGATGTTAATATAAAATAGGAAATGGAGATAAACATTTTAAAAGATTAAAATAAATATATAAGATATACATATCATACAAACTCTAAAACTAAGCTTTTACAATGATATTTGATTTGACTTTTTATAATCCATACAACAACAATAACAAAAAAAATACAAAACAAAACAAAAAAGAGATTTGAGAGTAGTGGAAGAAGATGAGAGAATGAAAGAGTGATAGACTAAGAGAATAAGATAATGAGTATTTATAGGAAGAGAAATGATGAAAAAATTACATTTAGAAAAATGAGAGTTACAATTCTAATTTATTGTTTTGTTTTAATACAATTGATTAATACAACTTAGTGGAGAAATAAAGTTAATGCATAATTTATAGGGAGAAGCTATAAAGATTTCAGTTTTATATTATGTGAGTTAAATGTGAAAATTAATTGTTTTAAATTTGTGTTTTAATGTAATTTTTTTTTCTTATAAAATTATATGAATTCTTCAATCTCAATAATTTTTAAAATCCCAAGGATAACTTATATTTTTTTGGTTTTCACTCATCAATTTAATTTATAGTGCTAGATTTCATACTAATGGTTTCATCTTTAGAGAATTTAGTGAAATGATATTTTAAAATTATATTTTATTTTTATATTTAAGTTCCAGTTGAATATGTTTTGTTTTTTGGATCATTTTTTATTTTGATTAAAGACACAAAAAAACCAATTGTTTAATTATGTTCTTTTTGTTTTCAAAAACCTCAAATCATAAAAATATATATAGATATATTATATTGATCTCTGCAGATTTAACAATTGGATCACAAAACAAAATAGTCTTTATAAATGGATAAATGGATAATTATATTGATTTTTAAATATTATATTGATCTTTATAAATTATTTAAAACGATACATGAATATGTGAGATAACCAGAGACATAATAGATAATTATATATGGATCATTTCAACTTCATGATCTTATTGTGTGGTGAATATTGTAAGGAAGTATGAAAATAATGACTTATAAGATGTTAATATAAAATAGGAAATGGAGATAAACATTTTAAAAGATTAAAATAAATATATAAGATATACATATCATACAAACTCTAAAACTAAGCTTTTACAATGATATTTGATTTGATTTTTTATAATCCATACAACAACAATAACAAAAAAAATACAAAACAAAACAAAAAAGAGATTTGAGAGTAGTGGAAGAAGATGAGAGAATGAAAGAGTGACAAACTAAGAGAATAAGATAATGAATATTTATAGGAAGAGAAATGATGAAAAATTACATTTAGAAAAATGAGAGTTACAATTCTAATTTATTGTTTTGTTTTAATACAATTGATTAATACAACTTAGTGGAGAAATAAAGTTAATGCATAATTTATAGGGAGAAGCTATAAAGATTTCAGTTTTATATTATGTGAGTTAAATGTGAAAATTAATTGTTTTAAATTTGTGTTTTAATGTAATTTTTTTTTCTTATAAAATTATATGAATTCTTCAATCTCAATAATTTTTAAAATCCCAAGGATAACTTATATTTTTTTGGTTTTCACTCATCAATTTAATTTATAGTGCTAGATTTCATACTAATGGTTTCATCTTTAGAGAATTTAGTGAAATGATATTTTAAAATTATATTTTATTTTTATATTTAAGTTCCAGTTGAATATGTTTTGTTTTTTGGATCATTTTTTATTTTGATTAAAGACACAAAAAACCAGTTGTTTCATTATGTTCTTTTTGTTTTCAAAAACCTCCAATCATAAAAATATATATATATATATATATATATTATATTGATCTCTGCAGATTTAACAATTGGATCACAAAACAAAATAGTCTTTATAAATGGATAAATGGATAATTATATTGATTTTTAAATATTATATTGATCTTTATAAATTATTTAAAACGATACATGAATATGTGAGATAACCAGAGACATAATAGATAATTATATATGGATCATTTCAACTTTATAATCTTATTGTGTGGTGAATATTGTAAGGAAGTATGAAAATAATGACTTATAAGATGTTAATATAAAATAGAAAATGGAGATAAACATTTTAAAAGATTAAAATAAATATATAAGATATACATATCATACAAACTCTAAAACTAAGCTTTTACAATGATATTTGATTTGATTTTTTATAACCCATACAACAACAATAACAAAAAAAATACAAAACAAAAAAAAGATTTGAGAGTAATGGAAGAAGATGAGAGAATGAAAGAGTGATAGACTAAGAGAATAAGATAATGAGTATTTATAGGAAGAGAAATGATGAAAAATTACATTTAGAAAAATGAAAGTTACAATTCTAATTTATTGTTTTGTTTTAATACAATTGATTAATACAACTTAGTGGAGAAATAAAGTTAATGCATAATTTATAGGGAGAAGCTATAAAGATTTCAGTTTTATATTATGTGAGTTAAATGTGAAAATTAATTGTTTTAAATTTGTGTTTTAATATAATTTTTTTTTGTTAAAATTGCATTGCCAAGTGGACCAATAAGGAGAGACTGAAACTCTACTTTTATATATATGATTCATTTTTTTAATTAGTAATGTATTTTTTGTTTTTTTAAATAATTATATTATATATGATTTAAATGTCTAAACTACCATTAATGATGTATAATTGTTTGAACTATTTCTAGTGGCATGCCAATATAATTATTTACACTAAGGTTATATTTAAAATTGTACTTCTCAATTATTATTAGTATTATTGTAGGATTACTTATAGGATTACTTATAGGATTACTTATAGGATTACTTATGTTACTATGATAATTTTTTATCATAGATAACTGCATACTAGTTTGGTTGACTTATGCACTCGTCGAGGACTAGTTACTACTCTTAGTTGTCGTAACTTGTTTGACAAAAAAAAAAAGTTGTCGTAACTAGGCAACAAAGGTGACTCACCTCCATCACGGTAACTGTATATATATTAATTGCAAATTTTTGTTGAGATTGTTGAAAAAATATTGTTGAGATGGTTAGTTTAGATTTATTTATAAAATTTATAATAAGTTTTATAAATTTGGTTTTTGGTTACAAAAAGTAAATGTCATCCGCTTTTTATTTTATTTAAATAAGAGCTCATAATTCCGAGAATTGAGAACATAGGCATCCGATTTGGTGGGCTTCTAAATAGGACCCTAGATCTCAACATATTAGGCTTTCCATATTAAAACATAGCCAACGGCGTTGACATTAAAATAAGGGCATGGCTCACGGTAGCCAGCCATTAAGTAGTTTCAAGGTGTATTAAACAAAATGAGTTATAGTTTAATTACTTTAATTTGTAAACCTGTTATACTTTAAAAGTAACTAAATTAAATAAGTGAAACGACCGACCCTTTTTTTTTTTTTAATAAATAATAATAATAAATATAATATAATAAATAGAAGTACAACTAGTGGTCCCATACCCACTAGCCACCTAACCACAATCACAAACATCAGCGGAAATAACAACACCAACATAATATCCAATAATACTCCAATAAAAACCAATAACCATAATCATCAACAATAATCAATCCAAACAACAAGAAACAAGGAACCAGCAACCTAGCAATGTTTCTAATGACCCAACTCTAGCAACCTAGCAATGCCAGACAACATCCAATCGAGTCCCTAGAACATCCTCCTCTTCATTGCCTTGATTCCACGATCACACTTTGCCTTTACCTGCACCACAAACACAAATTGAGATGCATGAGTATTTGATAAACACTCAGTGAGGCAATCCTCCCATCTACTGGGCTATACACACAAGCAACAATGATTCCAAAGTTCCAAGACAAGCAACAAACAAACACACAAACCAGGAAATCAAACATCGACTAACTGGAAGGGAGGTGTCGACCGACACCAGCCAAGTGTCGATCGACACTGGCTCAGTGGTGTCGACCGACACTACCCCACAGTGTCGATCGATGCCCAATTTTCTGGTGTCGACCGACACCAAGTGGTATCGATCGACACTCCCTCTGCAACTGCGATCCGCACGAAACCGAGAGTCGAATCTCACTTCCGAAACTCCTCCAAATCGCCCAATACTCACGACCCAAGCCCTAAACCTCCGTAGGAACCTGTTTCAACCAATCCCAAGCAAGAAAAACACACAAAACAAACAAGAACAAGCAAGAACAAATGAATCAAAGGCTTAGATAAGCCATGGTCATGCACTCACCTCTTGGAAGGAAGATTTAGACCAACAGAAACGAATCCAACACTCCTAGCAACCTTCCAACACGTTCCTAGCCTTGGATCTTCAATCCCACAGCAAGATCTCACCAAAAACGCCTTGAAATCTCACAAACTCTCTCTAGAACCTCAAGAACAATTTTTCTCTCTTTGTTTCTCGGAAAAACGGCGACACAACAACTAAACACGACCCTAGGTCGTTTTCTCCCTTTTAAGACCCGGTTCAATGGTTTTCCCTAACCAAACCGGTCCAAATCGACGATTGAAACAAACCCGACGAACCCAGAATAAGTGGTGTCGATCGATGCTACAAGGGTATCGATCGACACCCCTACCCAAAACGCATATTTTGGTTCGCGGATGTTACAATTCTCCCCCACCAATCTAGATTCATCCTCGAATCTCAAACAACCATCAGTCAAGGACTCCCGTGCAACCGTCTCCACGGCCCGCACTCCTCCGACTGATCTACAGAAGGTCACCTCTAGGCGATAGACTCACGCTCCAGGCGTCATTTGCTCTTGACTTTTTGGACTTTCCTTTACTCATAGGCCTAGACCTTGAGTTTCATTGGCTCATCATCAGACCTAAGTCTGCATGCCAATGTTGGCTCCTCATCAGGCCTAAGCCCGCATGCCATAATATATAAGGAAAAGCCCAAACTCGTCTCTCGGGTTGCCACCCTACAGCGCGCCCCCGGATCGTCATCCGAAGTCGATATACCAACCATACTCCCGAGCCACAAAGTCTCTGAATATAGCAGTACTAGGAGAACCTAAGTCCCCCAAGAGTCGCGAGCAAACGATTCTGAACACGTCTGAGTCCTATCCCTACCCAGGTTTCCTTCCCGTGGCTCGCGTAGAAACATCTCAATGTCCTACCAACCACATATCCCCTCACCGGGATACCTCATGACCACACAAGGATCATACACACGCCACAAGGGCCGCCACAAAGGCCAACAAAATGTCCTAACGAGGACCGCCACCAAGGCCAAAACAAATGTCCTAAAGAGGACCGCCACCAAGGCCACTCGTCCCGAAGGACCGTCACAAAGACCATCTGTCCCGAAGGACCGTCACAAAGACCATCTGTCCCGAAGGACCGTCACAAAGACCATCTGTCCCGAAGGACCGTCACAAAGACACTCTGGCTAAACAGCCCGCCACAAAGGCCAACAATTGGCTAAAAGCCCGCCACAAAGGCCACACAATTGGCTAAAAGCCCGCCACTAAGGCCACACACACTGTCTAAAAAGACCGCCACACACATGCACCCTGACTCGAAAGTCCGCCACAAAGGCCACAAAGCCCCTCTGAGGCTTCCCACCGCTAAAATTTACAAATTCTAACTCCCGTAAAACTTTCCATATTTAGCACCTTCCACTTTTGGAAACTTCCCACTTTTGGAAACTCTTTTTTCAGGAACCTTAACTTCGCAACCCCCGCCTCACGGAAACTTTGTACCCCAACACCACCTCATCTTGTTACTGAGTCGCACAACCAACCACCCCAAGCGACCGAGTAACAAGAGAGATGGGCTGGAATACTCCATTCCCGCTCCAGCCACGGATTACAGATGGGACCATGCTAAACAAGCTCAAGTCGCGGCTTGCTTCTCATACCACTTCTTGAACCTTGCCTTCATCCTTGCCTCAGGCTCCCAAGTCTGCTCCTCAACACCATCACAGTCCCACAGGACTCTCATCAAAGGAATCTTCTTCTTCCGAAATTCCTTGATCCTCCTCTCGAGAACCCTCACTGGTCTCGCCTCCAAACTCATGTTAGGCTGAAGATCCTCAGGAATCTTAGCCAACACCTCCTCTCCCTCACGGAGACACTTCCACAACATAGACACATGGAAAACCTTATGGAATGCCCGCATCACCTCAGGTAACTCCAATCTATATGCGACTGGTCCAACCCGCTCAATCACTCTGAATGGACCCATATACCTCGGACTCAACTTAGTCTCTGACAATGACCTGTTCGGACCCCGCAACATGGCCATCTTGAGGTACACTCTGTCTCCTACCTGAAACTCAAGATCTCTCCTCCTCTTATCAGCATAACTCCTCTGCCTATCCTGAGCCTCCTTCATGTTCAGCTTGAGAACCCGAATCTTCTCTGATGTCTCCTGAACAAAACTAGCACCAAACATGCTCCTCTCCCCGACCTGAGTCCAGCATAATGGTGTACGACATGGTCTCCCATACAAAGCCTCATAAGGAGCCATCTTAATACTCCCCTGATAACTGTTGTTGTAAGCAAACTCTACCAGGTTCAGGTGATCTGCCCAATGGCCACCCCAATCCAACACACACATCCTCAGCAAATCCTCCAGCGTCTGGATCGTCCTCTCAGACTGTCCATCTGTCTGGGGATGATAAGCTGTACTCATATGCACCTTAGTGCCCATCTCTGCCTGAAATGCCTTCCAGAACACCGAAGTGAACTTAGAATCCCTATCAGACACAATGCTCGCTGGCACCCCATGCAACCTGACAATCTCCCTCACATACTTCTTAGCCAAGACCGCTGCTCCATCAGTCTTCTTAATGGCCAGAAAATGTGCTGACTTAGTCAACCGGTCCACAATGACCCAAATAGCATCAAAGGTCCGTGACACTGGCAAACCCACCACAAAATCCATGGTGATCATATCCCACTTCCACTCAGGAATGGGTAAACTCTTCAGTAACCCGCCAGGAACCTGATGCTCAGCCTTCACTAGCTGACACACATCACACCTCGAAACCCAACTAGCCACATCCTTCTTCATCCCGACCCAATGATAGTACCTCTTGAGGTCACGGTACATCTTAGTCGCTCCTGGATGAATGGATAACTTGCTCGCATGAGCCTCTCTCAGAATCTCCTGTCTCAACTCCTCATCCTTGGGCACACACACACGACCGTGCACCAAGATAGTACCATTATCTGAGACCTGATACTCTGAATCCACATCCTTAGAGGCATTCACCAGCCCCAAATCCTTCTCCTGAGCCAACCGCACTCTACTCAGAAGATCTGCTCTATCTACTGCTTCCAAACCCAACGGTTCCTGTGAAACAGCACACAAGCTCAAAGCACTGATCTCCCCTACCAGTGACTCCATCTCCTGCTCCTGAGCCGAAGCTACCCTCTTCCGACTCAGAGCATCTGCAACCGTGTTAGCCTTACCAGGATGATAGGCTATCTCCAAATCATAATCCGCCACAAGCTCCATCCACCGCCTCTGCCTCAAATTCAACTCAGGCTGAGTGAATATATACTTCAGGCTCTTATGATCTGTGAACACCTGCACCTTTGCACCATAAAGATAAGATCTCCAAATCTTCAGGGCAAAAACTACAGCACCCATCTCCAAATCATGAGTAGGATAGTTGCCTTCATGCACCCGCAACTGCCGCGAAGCATAGGCAATCACCTTCCCATGCTGCATCAGAACACAACCCAACCCAACTCTAGATGCATCTGTATAAACCACATAGGGTTCTCCTTGCTCAGGCAAAGCCAACACTGGCGCAGTAGTCAACATCTCCTTCAGGCTTGCAAAGCCTTCCTCACACTCTTCTGACCAGACAAAAGGAACATCCTTCCCTGTCAACTTAGTCATAGGACGTGCTCTGCTTGCAAACCCCTGCACAAATCTCCTGTAATAACCTGCCAACCCAAGAAAACTTCTGATCTCTGTGGCATTCTGCGGTCTAGGCCAATCTCTGATAGCCTGAATCTTCTCTGGATCTACAGAAACCCCCTCTGCAGAAACAATGTGACCCAGAAAGCCCATCTCACGCTGCCAGAAACTACACTTGCTCAACTTGGCAAACAACTTCTGCTCCCGCAGCTTCTCCATAACCGCCCTCAAATGCACTGCATGCTCTTCAGGACTCTTGGAATAAACCAGGATATCGTCGATGAAAATGATGACAGATACATCCAGAAACTCCTGAAACACACTGTTCATCAATCTCATAAACGCTGCTGGCGCGTTAGTCAATCCAAAAGGCATCACCACAAACTCATAGTGCCCATATCTCGTCCTGAAAGCAGTCTTCCTCACATCTGCCTCATCTATCGGTATCTGATGATAACCCGACGCCAGATCTACCTTGGAGAACCAAGTAGCACCCCTCAACTGATCCAACAACTCATCGATCCTAGGAAGAGGATACTTGTTCTTCACAGTGACCCGGTTCAAACCCCGATAATCAATACACAACCTGAAACTCCCATCCTTCTTCTTCACAAACAACACCGGCGCTCCCCACGGTGATACACTAGGACGGATGAATCCCTTACTCAACAAATCTTCTAGCTGCTTCTTCAGCTCTGCCATCTCTGCTGGAGCCATTCTTTAAGGAGCCTTGGATAACGGTGTCGTCCCCGGTTCCAGTTCAATGGTAAAAGGATCCGACCGAGATGGTGGTAATCCCTGCAAAGACTGAAACACATCCTCAAACTCTTCCACTACTGGATTACCGCTAACCGTAGACTTCCCCACTGACTCTGGCATAGATATAGTAACCAGATAAGCCTCACGGCCCTTCTCGATCATCTTCCCAGCCTGAATGGCTGAGATCACGAGACTCCCCGAAGTCGGTCTAATACCCTGAAAAACCAACTTCCCTCCTGGACGCTCAAACTCCACTCTACCCTGATAGCAATCCAAATGCACCATATGCCGATGCATCCAATCCATCCCGAGAATAACATCATACAGCTCCACTGGACTGATAAGCAAATCTGCTGGCCACGACTCTCCTGCGATCTGAATATCAATTCCTCTAGCTCGACCAATCACTCTCAGGAACTCGCCTCCCGCAACTCTGACAACTCCTGCACGCTCACCAGGATCCCCGCTGATCCCCGCACACTCTGCACACTCTGGAGTAATGAAGCTATGCGAAGCTCCAGAATCAAACATAACGTGGGACTTAAACCCGCCCACCAACAAGGTCCCTACACAAACCTCATGTGTTGAGAACCTAACAATTTATCACAGGAACATAAAATCTGACCCTACAAAAATTCACAAAGATTAAGTACCAGAAATTATACCTGTGATCGCCCCGGCACTGGTTCCACCAGTCTCTACTGTCGAGTAAACACGTGGCGCCTGCTCAATCCGTGCCACCTGCTGACCTCCAGGCTGCACCTGCTGCAACGCTGCCACTGCTGCCGGCTGTAGCTTGGGACAAAAAGGCCTAATGTGCCCTGTCTCCCTACAGTGATAACATACCCGAGGCCCCGCAGTCGGAACACTCCTCTTGGGACAACTAGCAACCCTGTGATCCTTGCTCCCACACCCGAAGCAACCCGCACCACTCGGCTTCTGCGTAGCCTCCCACTTCCTCTTGGTTCCCTGAGCATGCCTACCGCCCCTGCCAGAACCACCCTGCTGCTGAGCCTTACTAGGCTGAACTGCTGGAGCAACCGGCACTGACTGTGCCCGGATATCCTCCTCAATCTCTGCTGCAGTCTCCACCAACTCTGCACGCGTAGCATAATACCTCCCTCTACAGTGAACTCTCAACTCATCACGTAGAGCTCTCATAAACCTCCTAACCTGAGCCTCCTCAGGCTCCATAGCTCGACCCCCATAACACAGAAGTCGACTGAACTCCAAGTCCAGCTCCCGCACTGACCGTGTCCCCTGAGACAACTGAAGGAACTGCACCTCCAACCGATCCAATGCCTCTCTCGGAAAATACTTGCGGTTGAACTCCAAAACGAAGTCAGCCCAAGTCATCTCCCGCTGCACTCTCCTAGCAGCCACAGATCTCCACCACAACTCAGCATCTCCAGTCAAAAAGTAGACCCCTATGTCCACCCAGAACTCCTCAGGACATCTCAAGGTATGGAAGTTGCGTTCCACCCTCGTCCTCCACGCATCCGCAGCAGTAGGATCCACACCTCCCGGAAACTGCTCGGTACGTAACTTACCCATCTCTGACAACATGCTGAGATAACGAGCATGAACTCCCACATCCGCAGCCACTGGCTGCCGCTCCTCCGCCACCACTGGTGGCACTACCTGAGCCTGAGCCGGCACCACAGGTGGTAACCGCTCCAACAACTGTGCTAGCATAGCCACAACGTCAGTACCAAGGACTCCACCCGCTGGGACTCCCACACCCGGGACCCTAGCATCACCGGCCACTGGAGCATCAACACCGCCCCCTCCTGCCACACTCACGGAATCCCCCGGAACATCCTGTGACTCGCCAACACCCTCAGCTGTCACGCTCTGGTCTTCGGTCTCACTAACCACTGGGGCTCTGCCCCTACCACGACCACGTCCGCGACCACGTCCGCGTCCACGACCTCGACCAGTCACAGCATCCTCTCTAACCATCTGCACTACCATGAACAGAAGGCTAAGCAAACAATTTCTATTATAACACAGAAACATAAACTCACCGTGGAATCACACACTCGGCTCGAAGAGGATGTTCTAGGACTCCATGCCACACACCATTGACTAACTCACATAATCAATCAAGACATGCAATCCCAAACATCTACAACAGAAACCTAGTGAACCCAAACCTAGAACCGTAAGGGCTCTGATACCAAAATGAAATGACCGACCCTTTTTTTTTTTTTTAATAAATAATAATAATAAATATAATATAATAAATAGAACTACAACTAGTGGTCCCATACCCACTAGCCACCTAACCACAATCACAAACATCAGCGGAAATAACAACACCAACATAATATCCAATAATACTCCAATAAAAACCAATAACCATAATCATCAACAATAATCAATCCAAACAACAAGAAACAAGGAACCAGCAACCTAGCAATGTTTCTAATGATCCAACTCTAGCAACCTAGCAATGCCAGACAACATCCAATCGAGTCCCTAGAACATCCTCCTCTTCATTGCCTTGATTCCACGATCACACTTTGTCTTTACCTGCACCACAAACACAAATTGAGATGCATGAGTATTTGATAAACACTCAGTGAGGCAATCCTCCCATCTACTGGGCTATACACACAAGCAACAATGATTCCAAAGTTCCAAGACAAGCAACAAACAAACACACAAATCAGGAAATCAAACATCGACTAACTGGAAGGGAGGTGTCGACCGACACCAGCCAAGTGTCGATCGACACTGGCTCAGTGGTGTCGACCGACACTACCCCACAGTGTCGATCGATGCCCAATTTTCTGGTGTCGACCGACACCAAGTGGTATCGATCGACACTCCCTCTGCAACTGCGATCCGCACGAAACCGAGAGTCGAATCTCACTTCCGAAACTCCTCCAAATCGCCCAATACTCACGACCCAAGCCCTAAACCTCCGTAGGAACCTGTTTCAACCAATCCCAAGCAAGAAAAACACACAAAACAAACAAGAACAAGCAAGAACAAAGGAATCAAAGGCTTAGATAAGCCATGGTCATGCACTCACCTCTTGGAAGGAAGATTTAGACCAACAGAAACGAATCCAACACTCCTAGCAACCTTCCAACACGTTCCTAGCCTTGGATCTTCAATCCCACAGCAAGATCTCACCAAAAACGCCTTGAAATCTCACAAACTCTCTCTAGAACCTCAAGAACAATTTTTCTCTCTTTGTTTCTCGGAAAAACGGCGACACAACAACTAAACACGACCCTAGGTCGTTTTCTCCCTTTTAAGACCCGGTTCAATGGTTTTCCCTAACCAAACCGGTCCAAATCGACGATTGAAACAAACCCGACGAACCCAGAATAAGTGGTGTCGATCGATGCTACAAGGGTATCGATCGACACCCCTACCCAAAACGCATATTTTGGTTCGCGGATGTTACAATAAGCCTCACACGTAAGTGTCACACGAGCTAGAAGATATATTTGTAAACCTATTTAAGTTTTTTTATATGTTATAGTTTTGATATTTGATGTCTTTGTGTTTAATGGCAAGACACACACCACAGGTCCACAAATGTTCTCTGGTAAGAAACAGATAGCTAGAGAGTAGAGAAGCCTAACGCAAGAGTTTTTTTTTTTTAATATTTATTTAAATATAGCATTGAAGGGTTGAAGATGTTTAATACTACCAAGAAAATGAAAGAACTAACGTTTACTTCAATTTGTTTAATATTTAAATTAACGTTTACTTCAATTTGTATTACCATGCATCAACCTTTTATATGGAGAGGGGGTTGGTAAATATTAAAAAGACTAGATATGTAGGTGTAGTTGAGATATATTAAACCTCTTCTTTCGATACATTACGTACGTACAGATAATCATTATCGAAATCTTGGCATTATGCACGCTTGTGATTAGACACACTAGCTCTTGGTATTTTCGTTATTATATATACCCTCTTCACGTTGTCACTTCTCAACACTCATATTTCAATCTAACATAAAAGATAAAAGCATTCAATTCTCAAGCAGAAGTGTAGAGACAATCGCTATCATCAATTTCGAGGACCAAACTACATTGTTCAATTTCGTGGTCAAACAAGGCAACGGCGTGAAAGGAATGATCGACTCGGGCCTCTCCAGTGTTCCACAACCCTTCGTCCAGCCTCAAGCTGAACGAATCCCGACCCAAAACGCACTTACGTGTGAGGCTTCCCAGCCAATCGACCTTTCCCACCTAGATGGCCCACACCACAAAGAGGTGACCAAACAGATCGTCGAAGCTGCTGAGACACTTGGCTTCTTCCAGGTAAATACTAGTCCACAGATATCATTTGGGGTGGTGTAGAAAGGAGCTATATAAGCGTGTAAACATGTCGATTCGACCTAAATATCTATATATACATTTTCGGATACATTTAGCAAATAAATTCTGGAGTTGGAATCTATTTACAAGTATGCTATTAGCATTAACTATTAATTTATTTTTTCATTTAATTTATTAATATTAAATTTTAATTTTTAGAAACAAGATTTCTCATCCTAATAAAATTTTCAAAACAATAGGAATCACTCCTTTTAACATTAAATATTAAGTTTATAACAAATTTAATTAATATTAAGTTTTCAATTTTACAAAACAATATTTTCTCCATAAAAACATTTTCTAAACAAATTATATACACACATCTTGGGTCCATTTTAATAACCAAGGTTATTAAAAGAAAAACAATGTGGAATTCATGTCAATCCCAACAAATAACTGTTAACAACTTTTATTTGCATTTCACAACAAAACTATATATACTAAAGTTAACTGATTCTTTATATATAAAACATACAAAACTACAATACAAAATTATCCTGTACATATATCTAAACAATTTAAAATAATAAAAATACTACTATCTATAAACAAATTAAAAAAGACACAGTATATTCCTTCTATAGATCACTACTTATTTAATTGTATGTTATACACTTATACAATAATATAAAACAATAAACCTCAAACAAAATACTTTCTAATTTCTATACTAACTAATATATCTATATTTGTAAGGTTGTACATTTTAAAATACAAATTAAACATTAGTTATATAAAGTTAATCTATAAAAAAAAATATATCTTTTTATGAAAAAATATTTCCGCGATGTACTGCGGATGAATATCTAGTTACATTAATACTTATAAACTCACTTTAATATATAAGGTTGAGTATATTTATACATCTCTTACCGATGCATGTTTAATATATATGATAAATGTATAATGTGAGGATGAAATGCAAATGGCAGGTTGTGAACCATGGTGTTTCTGTGGAGCTGCTCGAATTGCTAAAAACGTCGGCTCATGAGTTTTTCGCAAAAGCTCCTGAGGAGAAAGCGATATACCTAAAAGAAGTGAATCCAAGCAAGCTGGTTAAGTACGGAACAAGCTTCGTGCCAGATAAGGAGAAGGCGATTGAGTGGAAGGATTATGTAAGCATGATGTCACTACAAGAAAACCTGCGATATGTGACCATTGGTTGTGACCAAAATTGTAGTCGCAAATATTAGCGACTATTTTGTAACGTATTTGTGACCAATTAACGACCAACACCAATACCAAGACAAATCAGTCGCAAATTAACGACGATGTTGGGAAGTCGGCGAGTAGTCGCAAATCGCGGACCCTTTTGCTACGCTTTTAAGACTGGTCCAAAAAAGGTCGTAGTTTGCGACTAATTTGGGACGGAAAGAACAGGGTTGCAAAAAGCCGTCGTTAAATCGTTACAAAATAAGACTTATTTGTAACTCTCTTAAAGTTTTTTTATTCCGTCACAAATCAATCGCAAAATAAATTTAGAAAACGTTGGAAACATTAGTATCTAACTCACCTAATGTTTGAGACGCCCAAAATGAAGTCACAAAATCGTCACAAATATTCACCTGTCATAGTTTGCGACCACTTTGAGACGCAAAAAACTGACAGATGGGCAAAAACATAATTTACACACGATTCATCTTCTTCTCTACAAACCCTAAGCGCCGCCTGTGCTTGCTGCAAGTTTCAATATGAAATTTTGGTGTTTTTCTGTTTTGTTGGGTATTTTCTTATGTGTTTTCATCAAAATGGAACAAATCTACGGTCACCTATTTGCGACTAATACCTGAGTTCGGGACGACTTTGTAACGACTTTGCGACGCTCATATTTTTCTTGGACATTTCTCTATTCAAATTTATACCATTGTCAATATTAGATGTCTTCTACTGATTACAACAACCTTAGACATGGAAAATATAATCAATGGCATACAAATATTATAGAATTCTAAACTTTTGTAAGAATTTCTTAAAAATCTTAAACATTGCTTAATATATATTAGGTAATGTTTACTAATACTTTGTAATGATCATAACTTAAATGCATTTCATGATTATAGTTATGTAAAGGATTAATCTTGCTCTATTGTTGTAATTTCATTGATTCTAACAGTTTAGATGGACTGTAGATCGATCAAAAGCTTTAAAATTCATTAGAAAGTTTCGTGACTCTTTAGATTGGTCACAATAAGGTAGCGTTTTTGCGTCTGTTTCTTGACGCAGTTACAAAGCGGTCGTAAATTAGCTACAAAACGACGACGACTTTGCGACCATCGCCTGAGTTCGGGACCATTTTGCGACTAACACCTGAGTTCAGGACGACTTTGTAACGCTTTTGCGACGCTCGTATTTTACTTGGACATTTATCTATTCATATTTTTACTATTATCAATATTATAAGTCTTATAATGACTCCAACAACATTAGACTTGGAAAAATATAATCAGTGGCATACAAATATTATAGAATTCTAAAAATTTGTAAGAATTTCTTAAAAATCTTAAACATTGCTTAATATATTAGGTAATGTTTAGTAATGCTTTGTAATGATCAGAACTTAAATGCATTTCATGATTATTGTCATGTAAAGGATTAATCTTGCTCTATTGTTGTAATTTCATTGATTGTAACAGATTAGATGGACTGTAGATCGATCAAAAGTTTTAAAATTCATTAGAAAGTTTTGTGACTCTTTAGATTGGTCACAATAAGGTAGCGTTTTTGCGTCTGTTTCTTGAAGCAGTTACAAAGTGGTCGTAAATCAGCTACAAAAAGACGCCGACTTTGCGACCACCTCCTGAGTTCGGGACCACTTTGCGACTAACACCTGAGTTCGGGATGACTTTGTAATGTCTTTGCGACGCTCGTATTTTACTTGGACATTTATCTATTCATATTTTGACAATTGTCTATATTATAAGTCTTATAATGACTCCAACAACATTAGACTTGGAAAAATAAGCAATGCTATAGTCAACTTATGGTTTTGTATCTTTTTTATAATTAATCAAACCATAACATGTAACATGATATGTAATGTTAAGTAATGAGTTTGCAATTTCATAACTTACAAGCATTGCATGTGTTTTTAATAATTTAACTTGTTAGACTTTTAATTATTGTAATATCATCCTTACATCACAATAGATAGGTGTTATTTCGATCATAAGGTAAGAAATTTGTTACAAACATTTTGTGACTTTTAGATGTTAGTCACAAATTCGTCTCTCTTTGCTACACTTTGCGACTTATTAGCGACCATTTCAAACTTCTTTGCGACTGTATTGTGACATAATTGCGACGGATGATTTTCAGATTAAAATTTCGGGTTTTCTTTTAGCGGCAAAACCTCCCTCCTAATATTTGATTATAATTTCGGGTTTTCAGATTAAAATTTCGGGTTTTCTTTTTGTGACCCTTTTGTGACTACGTAAGATTTCTAAAGTTAAAACAAAACCCATTCGACACTTAGTAAATATCGACATAACTTTTTAGATCTAGGGTTTTGCTCTCTTCCTCTCAACCCGAAACTCTCTCTTCAATTTCTAACCAAATCTCTCTATTTCGATCGATTTCTCTCATACTCTAAACCCAATCTCTCTGTATTCTCTTTGATTGCTCCTAATGGCTGGTAAATCGACCAAAGGACGAGGAGGGAAGTCTGTTGCTCCCCGAGACAAAGACCATGGAATGAAGCAAATCTTCCGCAACACGACCAAGCACCTCACCTCGTCAGCCACTGTTCGATGAGGATGAGTATATGGAAGAGGAACAGCCTGAGAGTGATGAAGATTCTAGTGATGGCAAATGGGAATGTCCACCGGAAGCTCGAGAACCACCGGTGCCGCTAGACTATGAAGCTTTGATTGACGGTTTGTTGCAGCTTCCTGGGCGAAATCATCTACCAGTCTTTATTAAGGACCATATTGAAGGCGTTGAGACCATATGGTAAGGAATCTTGGCTTCTTGTTTGAGTAATTTCTGTTTGAGCTTTTGAATTTGTGTTTGAGTTTATGATATTTGTGTTTAAGTTTGCATTTGGATAGAGTTATCTTTTGATTCTTTGACTGGTTAGAGTTAGCTTTTGATTCTCTCTAATGTCGATTTGTAATTCTGATTCTAGCTTGGATTTTGTAAGTTTTTCGGTTTTTGATTTAGATTTACATTTCATTTGATTTATATTTCTCTGATTCTAGCTTCAGCTTGTATAATGTGTTGTGTTTCTGACAAGGGAAATCCTTTTGGGCTTGGATGACTTGCTGAAACCATGGCCAAAGGGAAAAGAAAAGGGAGTTGTGAAAGCTCTTCTTCCTCATCTCTGTTGAAGTTGCATCAGAAACTTGAAGATGCTCGTCGTAAGCTCGTGAAACAAAATGAAGAACACCAACAAGCCCTTTCTCTACTCTCAACCTTGGAGCACCTTTTCTCATTCATGAAGAAAAAAGATCCAGAATTAGCTGACTATATGGATGCTCACCAACCACCACCAGCAACTACACCTGCAACTGATGCAGGCACTGCACCAGCCACCTGAGAAGGCACTACACCAGCCACCGGAGATGGAATTACACCAGCCTCCATACCTGCCAATGAACAAACCGTCAATGAAAACGGTTTAGTCATTCTCTCTACCTCTCAGAATTAATCTTCTTCTACTCTTCTGTACTTATTGTTTATGTTTGTTTTCTCTTTTGAAATTATCTCTTTTGTTGGAACTTGAATTATCTCTTCTGGGACATGAATGTTGTTTGGAACATGAATGTTGTTAATGTTTTGGTTATGGATTGTGTTTTTTGGTCAATATGGTGTTTTAGGTTTCAAATTTGAATTGTCAGGATTTTTAGCATTTGATTTCAGCTTTCTAAATTGGTAAAACAATAATAGTAGTGACTAATGACACGCTTATTTCTCTCCAAACCAGGAGTCTCTAATTCGTCTCAAATACACATGAATCACAAAAGCGTCAAAAATACGTCGTCTAATTTACTACTATCTTGCGACTAAATTGAGACGACCTTTGTCACTTATTTGCGACCATATTTTCGTCATGATTCACCGACGCACAACTCGTCCTAACGTAGTCGTATATACGCGTTTCCAAATTCAGTCACGTTTTGGTCTTTAATTTACGACTAAAAGTTACAGTCTTAAAGGAGTCGCTTATAAACGACCAAATTTAGTAGTCACAAAATCGTTGCAAAATTGTGACACTTTTGCGACGCTTGTCATTTTGCGACGAGAAATTTGTAACTACTAGAAGTCGTCGCTCAAACGTCGTAAACAGGTGTTTTGCGACCCATTTGTGACGATTACCGGTGTCACAAAACGCAGGTTTTCTTGTAGTGTGTACACCAATGACCATGAGGCTCTTCAACAATGGCCTGAACCATGCAGGTATATATGAACTAAAAAAATATCTTATATTTATACATCAAACTTTTGTTATATATATAAATAGAGTATATATAAATGTTAGGAAACCCATGATAAAAATAAGATGAAACGTATAATAATATATAGAAAGACATTAATCAACTCATTCGAATTTGCTTGAATCATATATAATTTAAACTTACAAAATTTATATATATATATATATATATATATATATATATATATATATGTGACAGAGAGGTGGCACTTAAGTTCCTGAAGTCATCAATGGAAATGGTGAAAAATATAGTTAACATTCTGATGGAGAATGTAGGAGTAAGACTAGAAGAAGAGAGGATGAACGGTTTGATGGGAACCAAGATGGTCAACATGAACTACTACCCCACCTGTCCGAGCCCTGAGCTTACAATTGGCGTAGGCCGCCACTCCGACATGGGAATGTTGACAGTTTTATTACAAGACGGCATTGGTGGTCTCTATGTTAAACTCGACAACGGCGAATGGGCTGAGATCCCTCCTGTTCACGGAGCTTTGGTCATCAACATCGGCGACACTTTTCAGGTTTGTAAA
This sequence comes from Camelina sativa, assembly GCF_030686135.1. Lineage (NCBI taxonomy): Eukaryota > Viridiplantae > Streptophyta > Magnoliopsida > Brassicales > Brassicaceae > Camelina > Camelina sativa. The sequence goes on along the minus strand of NC_141894.1, from coordinate 25,161,271 downwards.
AACGAATTAAATATGAATGCACTCATTTATATGAAAATATATAGAGTCTTTAATTCTTTATCAACATATCTCGAGTCAAACAAGTAACAACTAGTTGCAGATATACTTTCAATAAATAGATACACTATATTATGTTATATCCATAGTTAGTTTTGATATATGCTAATACAAATATTAATATATAAAATTTTCAACAGATATTGAGCTATGGGAAGTACAAAAGTGCAGAGCATAGGGTTAGAACCACAAACATGGGATCAAGAGTTTCTGTGCCCATATTCACGGCACCTAATCCCTCAGAGAAGATCGGACCGTTGCCGGAAGTTGTGAAACGCGACGGAGTGGCTCGACACAAGGAGTTGTTGTTCAAAGACTACATGAGTAACTTCTTCGGCCAACCACACGATGGCAAAAAATCTCTTGACTTCGCACGTGCCGAGTGACCACAAATCAGCCGCAATTTGGCGACCCCTCCGTTTTCTCTTTATCTGTTGTTCTTTTTCTATGCTCAGTCCCACGTTTGTTGTTCCCCTCTTTTGTTTTCGATGTATAACTTTTTTATCCTTGCTCGATCTTCATGTTTTTTTTTGGGTACAATTTATGAATGAATAAAAACTGCCTTTGCTCGTGTGCATTCTTAAACCTGGTGGATCTTTATCAAAATTTCATGTATGTTAGGTTGTTTTACCAGTAGTCTCAAAGTCCCATATCTTTTGGGAAAAAATTCAGGACCAACATTAGCTTGAACTGCATTTTTTCCTAGAGTGAGATTTGCCAATGAGCAGTGTATTAGTGGGAAACTCTCAAGTGAGGTGGGAAATTATGGTAATACGATTTCTAATTATGCACGTTGATATCTCAACAAGTTATTCTTATTATTAAAATTTATCATTTGTTTCACAGATTTTTAATTGCATTACGACATAAATTTAATTGCAACCATTATTTGCAATCATATAATCACCTTAATCCACATATTTGAAATTTCATGTACAAAATATAATCTAATATAAGATGTTTTGGTCTTTAGAACATTTTAAATAATTATAACTTAAACTCTTTCTAATTATAATTACTATAACAGAACACAAAGCAATTTATAAAAGAGATTCATCGCCTAATAAATGAATAAAAAGGTAAAAAGCTGAAAAGCGAATTCAATATTTAGGAAAATTACATTCCTTGGGGAGCTTGTTATTAAACCTTCCATAATCTTGGCAATAGTCATAAATCAGGTGATACTTTCTCACCCATTTAAACCATCTCTTTTGCACTCTTGTCAAAGAACTGAAATCATTCTTGTTCCACCAGTTTTCATTGCTCTCTGCATTACACAATTTTGGGCTGCCTTTCCAAACACAAGCATCTATCTTGTAATCCCCAAAGGATGCCACGAATGGGCCCTTTGACCAATCAATCTTGTCATGCCCACCGCGTGTAGCCCAGCTCTCACCGTTCCATAGACTCGCCTGTACATTCATAGGTTGCAACCTTGGGTAGGCTACACCTTTATCCGCATGGTTTCTGTACAATCTTATGGGAACCTGATCCACCATAAATCTAAAACCAACAAAACAACATTCTTAAGCATCTTGGAGTACATAGCGAAAGAGATTTTTGTTAACTACTCTTACACAATTTGGTGAATGTTCCATAAGATAGAGTAAGTGTGAAAGTCCTTGGTTGGGTCGAACCAGAGATGGATCCTTTCTTCACGGTTATCAATTCCCTCGGCATAGACATTTGTCTGAAGAATGTAAGGCTGTCCGTTAACGTTTCCCAGGAATTCAAAGTCAATCTCATCCCGTTTTGGCTGATCCGAGGTCATCTGTTGAATCATTGAAATAATTATTAGTTCATTCATGTGTACCTGTTAGGATGTTGGAGAAGTGGAGAAGGTTTCTTACATAATAAGCAACAACGGTTCCTTGAGAACTTCCTGGGATAAGTTTGATCTTCATATCTATCTGCCCGAACAAGAACGTCTGGGTGGAAGCAAAGGAAGCTCCTAATAACAAAACATAAAGTTCTTGCTACCAGAAAAATTAAAAGAGAAGGATCGAGACAGTGAATGAGAATGTTCAATACCAGATTCTTGATCGAGCTTAAGGGTTCTTGATCGACCATCATTGGAGGTGTTAACGTGGGAAGGAGACCATGTCACGAAGAAGTCTTTGTTAAAATCTCCCGATGAAACAACGGAAGCTTGTGAGACACATAATAGCAAACTTGAGATGAAGAATCCTATGAGAAGTATAAATGCTTTTGAGCGATTTATTAGAGTCATTTATTAAGACGATTGAGGTTGAGTACGTTGGACAAATATGACGATCATTGATCAATATACATATATATATATATTGTATTGCATGAGAAAAGTGTTTGAAGTAAATTGTGTTCCCTATGCAAAGAATATCTTTGAGGAGAAGCAAAGAGAATAATAATACGTAGGAATATATATATATTTTTTCATTTTCTTTTTCAAAACGTAAGAATGTGGCTTGTTATCTTCCTTACAATATACTAGATACTAATCCGCGGAGAACCGCGGGCTGAACATTTTTTAATAAAAATTTGTAATAATTTATTTTATTATTATGTTATTTATAAGAGTTTGTGATTAAAAATTTGGTTTGCTTATATTATAATTTTTATAGTTTAAAAATATTTATTGAAAATCTGTCAATAAAACATTTGTATGTAATGAATAAAATTTTTTAAATCTTGTCAACTAAACACAATCCTTACTAACATGTAAAAAAGAGCAACTAAATATATATAGCTAGTAAAAATTTTAAAAAGTCTCTTTAAAAACAACATTCATTGTTTTTTCTGTGGCTTCTTTTTCTTACCTGTAATAATTTTAATCAGTAATGAAATTTTTTTTTAAATAAAATTTGTAGCTGTATATATTTTATTCGATTTGGTTTTTAAAATCATACCTGTTAATTTTTTCTCAAGTAAGAATTAGTTTTGATTCTAATAGATTTTTTTTTACTTTAATTTATTTTATTTGATGTGTCCCCGATTTTCATTTTCTAATAAATTTTATTTAATTAATTAATTAATTAATCTTAGTTAAGTTTTTTTAATGAAATTGAATGTATTTTTATACATTTTAAGGTTAGTTTCATATTTGTACTTCCCAATTAATATAGTAGGATACTTGCTAACTAATTATCTTTTCTTTTAGAAATAATATTACATATAATTAATTTTATCAGGAAAATAGTCATTTACAAAAAAAAATTTATATCCAAATTAATAATTCTTCATTTAACATTATATCAAGTTAAGTGCTAAATGATTGTTCTAGGGTAACCATCTAGTTAATTTTTATAATTTTGGTATAACATGTTAATTATTTTCTTTAAAAATACTTTCATATCCTACTATATTAATTGAGAAGTACAAATATGAAACTAGCCTTAAATGTGTAAAAAATACATTCAATTGCCATTAGAAAAACTTAATCAAGATTAAAATTAATTAAATAAATATAATTGATTAAAAAACAAAAATCAGTGACACATTAAATAAAATAAATTGTAGAAAAGTAAAAAAAAATCTATTAGAATCAAAACTAATCTGTATTAAAAAAAAAGTTAACAGCTAAGTTTTTAAAAATCTAATCAAATAAAATCTAAAACTACAAATTTTATCCTACTATATTAATTGGGAAGTACAAATATGAAACTAACCTTAAAATGTGTAAAAACTACATTCAATTGCCATTAAAAAAACTTAATTAAGATTAATTAATTAATTAAATAAATAAAATTAAGTAAAAATGAAAATCTGGGACACATCAAATAAAATAAATTGTAGAAAAGTAAAAAAAATCTATTAGAATCAAAAATAATTCGTACTTAAAAAAAAATTAACAGGTAACATTTTAAAAACCAAATCGAATAAAATATACAGCTACAAATTTTATCAAAAAAAATTTTCACCATAGGTTAAAATTATTACAGACAAGAAAAAGAAACCACAGAAAAAAACAATGAATTTTGTTTTCAAATTGGCTTTTTATAACTTTTACTAGCTATATTTAGTTGTTATTTTTTACATGTTAGTAAGAATTGTGTTTAGTTGACAAAGGTTTAAAAAAATTTATTCACAAACATTTTTCAATAAACATTTTTAAAATACAAAAATTAGAATATAAGTAAACTAAATTTTTAATCACAAACTATTATAAATAACATAATAATAAAATAAATTATTACAAATTTTTATTAAAAAAAAGTTTAGTCTGCGGTTCTCCACGGGTTAGTACCTAGTTGTGATATATATCATATTGAATATGACAGCATATATACTTTTACCTTTTTTTTTTACTTAAAATTAGTGTTATTGCTTAGAAATCCCTAGAAATGGGTGGTACAGAATTAGTTATACGACTGGAGATAAAATAAGGTTAGAATCACATTCACATCTCGATTGAAAATTTTAAACCATTGCATATTGTGATATTTTGGTAAGGAGTGCATGCACAGATGCACCCATCAACTACGAAACCAATTAGTCATCGTCAATGGGTGATCAAGTGTTTGGCCAAAAACAAAAGGTGTATATAATGGCTCAAGTGTATACAGTATACGATGTTATATCCAAATCCCAAAACTATCCTTTTTTTTTTTTTTTTTTGTCAAACTCCCAAAACTATCCTATTTCTGATTTTTGTCTATGTCGTCACTGTTTTAGTTACGTCATAGATGTGGCGGCATATATTCTTCACGACTTTTCAGCTATAGGCAAGAGGGATAGAGATATTCACATGCATGAAACACTAGAAGACAATTCTTTATGACTTTTCATTTATTTATTTTGATAATTGACTCTAAGTATAATCTTAATTGCGTAAACATTTGCAAAAGGTGCTATATGATTTTTCTATATTATTTTGATATTTTCATTAGATTCAAATCTATATATACATTTTTTGACACATTTATGAAAATAAATATTAAAGTTGGCACTTATTTACAGGCATGCCATTAACATTAAATAATTAATTTAATAAACAAATTAACTCTACTTATATTCGATTTTTTTATATAGAAACTAAGTGTTTTAAAAGGTAACAAACATAATTATACATGTATACAGATTTTATTTCCTTATTTTATAAGGAGGTGAGTGAAGAGGTATTGTTCTTTAAACATTGAAAAACTGATTTCATAAAAAATGACTTTCAGCCTCACATACTATATTTTACTTTCACGGGTTTCATATGATGAGTTTTTGTGGATTAAAAATCTTTTAACATGTTGTGTGATCTGCCTAGCATGATGAGTTTGGACTATAGAACCAACACTAAAACTAGTTTATTTCATATACTATAGATTTGTAATCATAGTTTGGAAAATTAACTTATAAATTATTTAATATATAAACTACAAAATATTACACATACTACAACACATTCTTAATATTAAAAAAAAATTGTATACACATAAAAATATACACTAAAATACCATATATGCATATACCTCTGTTTAATTATAGAAAACAAAACTAAGTGTTTTAAAATTTTATATTCTATCTAATAACAAATTTAATGTAATTAGGTTATAAACTGTATTAAATGTAAGAAAAAGAAAAATATTCTAAACAATATTATAAATTAATTAGATAAAAGTTAATTAATTCGGTATTTAAAAATTAAATAAATTAAAATTTTCTATTTAAAATACAATAATTTATAATTAAGTCTCACGGTGTACCGCGGGTGAAAACCTAGTATTTCTGATAAACTATAACATATTGATCACTTCCAAATATAAGACTTTAGAATTTTTTTTGTGCAAAGACTTAAGAATAACAAAAGAACAACTGAATGACATGAAACATATATAAATGAATTTACCTTAATAAACTTCATTCAAATTTTTTTTCCTCTTTCTTTTCTTTTTATTAAGAAATTTAATTTGTGTTACGCAATACAACAACAAAAAAAATACGAAAATATATTTAAAATGACAAAGCAAATAAAAAACGATTACTAGGGATATTACCAAAAATATTCATACTGCTGAAAATTGACAAAGAATAGTTCAGTTTTTATTCATACGGACAATTGCTAGGAAAATGTTCATATGGACCATCTGTGTTTACCCAAAACGTCGTTTATTTTTGTGTTCGCACAAAATGCGTTATAGTTTCCAAATCTCTATATAAACCATGCTTGCGAACCCCAAGATCATAACACAACAAAGCTTGGAAATAGCCATCCTCAACTAAGAAAAATGAATTTCATTAGCTATTCTCGATTCCTAATAGTTTTTGTAGCTCTTGTAGGTGCTCTTGTTCTTCCTACCAAGGCTCAAGACAGCCCACAAGACTATCTAAGGGTTCACAACCAGGCACGAGCAGCGGTAGGCGTAGGCTCCATGCAGTGGGACGAGACGGTTGCTGCTTACGCTCGGAGCTACGCAGAGCAACTAAGAGGCAACTGCAGACTCGTACACTCGCGTGGGCCTTACGGAGAGAATTTGTCCTGGGGTAGCAGCGACTTGTCTGGCGTCTCGGCTGTGAACATGTGGGTTAACGAGAAGGCTAACTACAACTACGCTTCCAACACGTGCAACGGAGTTTGCGGTCATTACACTCAGGTTGTTTGGAGGAATTCAGTGAAACTCGGATGTGCTAAAGTGAGGTGTAATAATGGTGGAACCATCATCAGTTGCAACTATAGTCCTCCTGGGAACTATGCGAACCAGAAGCCTTACTAATGCGTGATCATGCATATACATAACACACGTACATAAACGACGTGTCTATATATAATTCAATAAGAAGCATCATATGTAGGATGTTATCAATATTTATTAAATAATACAAATAATTAAGAGCAGAACTATCCATTTAATTCAACTTAGCGCTATGATATATGATGATAAACTTAAAAGGTCCTCCTAAAACTAAAATTCAACTCTAGGTTTCTCTCTTCTCTGTTATAAATATGGTAATTATCTAATTCTTAAGTAGTTAAAATCTCAGTTGATCACTGGAATGGAGCTTATGTCGTTGTAACCATCCGTCACAGATAGTTTGGCACTCCCTCATATCAATACTTGCGAAACCTTCCCAAACCTAAAGGAGGTTTTGGTTCGAAGCTTTTTCTATGAGCCATCAGTTTGACAGTTAGTTCTTGGTCAATCTTCCGCCAAACGGTTTCCTTTGTAGATTAATTAAGCAAAAGGTATTTGAGAATCCTTTCCAGCTTTTACGTTTACTTAGACCGTAAATCCTTTCCAGCTTCTGAAAAAAAAAAACTTCTCATTTCTAGTTTTTCAAATATACCGCTTTAACCAAAGAAAACTCTCTTTTCCATTTTCATAAAAGCACATGATTTAGTTAGTATTAAAAAAATATTTCAAATTTTGTAAAGACTGAGAAATGAGAGGAAAAGAGTTAAAGGGCCAGAACATTATAAACATAACTAGTCATTTTTCTCTTCCGCCCGCATAGAGGAAAAGAGTTAATGAACTGTTTTCTTGCTGACAATATTTATTCTAAAACTATGCCATCTTTGGTCCAAAAAAGAAAAATAAAACTATGCCATCTCTTTTTTTTAGCTAAGTTTGTATAATCAAGAAAATTAAAATATTAATTTATAATCAGGATATTCAAATTATTTCAGTAAAAACTCTGATTAACGTTTTTTCCTTGAAAATAAAATTTATGATGAAAAATGTAAAAACGAAAATTATGGTTATTTAAAAATAAGTAATATTATTCGATACTCAAAATTCATGATCAATAATCTAAATAAATTAAATCATTATTAAAAATATATTAACAAAAAAAACTTGTTTAGCACATTTTGTTATATTTAATTGCGTCTTTTATTTTTAAAACGAATAAACCACATCCAAATGCAATTAGTTAATATGAAAGACAAGTCAATAAACCGAATAACAATTTGATGAGGAAAATGGATATTTTACGTGGGTTTTAATTTTGGAAGCAACATGTAAATTGGCAATAATTCATTTTATTTGTTTTTATTCTCTTTCCTTCCATAAATTGTGTATTATATAGATAAGATTTGACCCCTCAAAGAAAACAAAATGATATGATTCTAAAAAATGATATAATACTTGGGTTCACTCCTAGGGGTGAACTTCTTCATTCACTTTCTTATAAAATAAGAAAATAAATTCTGTACACATTATTATAAAATTAAAAATTTAATCCGCTCTTTTAAATCTTAACCATCTCATTTGTAAACCCAAATTGACATATAATTTCGTTCTAATTGTAAAATCTAAACCCTAATCATCTCATTTGTAAACTCAAACTAACATATAATTTCGTTCTAATTATAAAATCTAAATCTTAACCACCTCATTTGTAAACCCAAACCGACATATAATTTGTTTTAACTGTAAAATCTAAACTCTAACCATTTATTTTTAAACCCAAACCGGCATATAATTTCGTTTTTAATTGTAAAATCAAAACTCTAATCATCTTATTTGTAAACCCAAACCGACATATAATTTTGTTCTAATTTTAAAAATATAAACCAAACCAATATTTAACTTTTCTTAATTAAAAGTATACGAAATTTGTTTCCTTATTTTGTTTTGTTTTTTAATTTAGTTTTAATTTATTTTTTAAATGAAATAATGTATAGAAGATTTTGATTGGTTAAAAAAGAGGAGGTGAACCTAAGTATTTTTCTTTCTAGATTTTTACTAGTTACCATTTAATCTTATGTTTTACGAATTGTCATATTTGTCTAATTAAGATCCTTATTCCAAAAACAAACTTTGATTATTCTATGCAGCTGTGCTCTCTCAAAGTCTTTTGTTTTTAGTTAACAAGTCAAGATACTGGTTTTGTTTTTTTTTTTGGAAGAAATTCTTAAAAGAATGATGTAATTTCAAATCTAAATGATGTTCTTTTGATAACTAAGTATTAAAAGCTTAATTGACCAGAAAACCTAAGCAACCTAAAACACAAACTGCTGATTTAGGAAAAAACTCATAAAGGGAGAGAGAGAGAGAGAGAGAGAGAGAGAGAGAGAGAGAGAGAGAGAGAGAGAGAGAGAGAGAGAGAGAGGAGAGAGAGAGAGAGAGAAGAGAGAGAGAGAGAGAGAGAGAGAGAGAGAGAGAGAGAGAGAGAGAGAGAGAGAGAGAGAGAGAGAGAGAGAGAAGAGAGAGAGAGAGGAGAGAGAGAGAGAGAGAGAGAGAGAGAGAGAGAGTTAGCAAAGAATAATTCTGAATCCTATCTTCACTTGTATCACGACGTTATCCGTTGCATCATTTTCATAGATAGCGTTTAGTTAACAAGCCACCACAAGACTGTTTTCAATGAAATGTCAGACTTTGATTATTCAAAGTCGTTGCAAGAAAAATTTACCATGCAATTATCATTTCTAGTGAACAAGTGATGCTTTGCCCAAAAGAAAAAGTGAACAAATGATGATGGGTTTGTTTTTTTTTCTCCTTAAGGGATGATGGATGACGTTGTGCTCTGTTTTGAGTCCCATGCCATTAAAATATGATTTGGTTCATGTTACTATCTTGTGGGTACAACCGTACAAGTAAGCGGTGTTGTTATAATTCACATATAGAATGATGGTGCTACTCTATAATCTAATCCACCAGAAAAATGGAAAAAACTTCGATAAACGTAAAATATTTGTATTTTAATAATTTCACTTAATTAATAATAGTAACTTGAAGAATAAAATAACATTTTATTATAATTAATAATAATAAGTAATTTTTTATTGAATTGTCAAATACTTGTTTTCTCCTATCTATTCGATAGACAAGCAATTTACCAAAAAAGAAAAAACAACAGTGTGTGGACATAACCTATATAAATCATCCATAACTACATCCACTAATATATATATATATATATATACTAGATGAGGACCCACCCGATGTGCGGGTTTTTAGTTTTATAAATTAAATTAAATTTAATAAAAATATATTAAAATTTGTTGTACGTTATTTATAAATTCTATTTTTGTTATAATACACTGATTTATATCCATTTACAAATCTTTGATGTGTGTTACTATTAAAAGTGTATTTTTAATAGTAAATCCACTTCTGGTGCTGGCCCAGCGCCCATTCGCTTTGCGCGCGGGAAGGCACCTAAATATACTTTATGTTACAAATATATTTTTATCACCACCTAGAAAATGTCTATATGAACACATTAAGCCAACTATTTTATTTTCACTTCTGCATAATTTTTTAATTACTAAAATTGTCAGCTCAAAAAATATTTTGAATAAAAAATATATTACATAATATACTAATCAATGATGTATCATCACAATAATGTATGACCACCATGGAGAAAACCTCGGCTCCGCCCTCATCCCTTATGGAGAGAACCTTGCGTCCAACCTCCTCCACCGTGGAGAGAACCTTGGCTCCGCCTTCCTCCCTTGGGGAGATAACATTGCGTCCAACCTCCTCCACCTTTCTCCCTTGGGGAAATAACCTTTCGTCCAACCTTCTCCACTATAGAGAGAACCTCAGCTCTGCCTTCTTCCTGTGTGGAGAGAACATGTTCACGTCTTTTTGCTATCTCAAAATGGCTTGCTCCAACAACCAATTAAAGTAAAAAACTTTTTCTAACGTCACAAAATCTTTTGATAGTAACTAATGTTATATTTCCCAATGTATTTGTAGAAGTATCTTTGACACACCATGATGTAGCCTCTGTCTCTGTAACGCCTCAACCGCCACCTTGCTTAGTGAGTCCATGTCCACTCTCAGTCCATGGGCCCACCTTCCTAAGTGGGCCCTATATCTATTTCCGGCCCGTGGACCCACCCATTTTTTATGGCCGGTTTGTTACGTCTGAGAGGCTTTAAAAACTTGTTTACAGACCCTACAAATCAACAAATGATATTTTCCTGTGTTTTGTCCTAACTCGCACAGTTTCGACAATCACTTCCAGAAAGGTCACCCATCATGAAGTTTTCTCAGGACCCTTGACCGGAAAAATAAGTGCATTTTGGTGACATATATGACTAAATCAATTCTTTTAAACCTTTCCGCAAACCAGGGTGTCACAGTCTTTGAGCTCCTATGGATCTATCAACAACGATTTATGTTTTTCTAATCTATCTATCTATGTTTGTTGTAACCTTGTGTTTAATTAGCCTATTTTATATATCCATTAGGTTGATGAGCTTCTACTCGTTATCTCCTATTGGGATTGAATGAATGAATAATGGCAATAGTTATGTTTGTAAAAAAAAAGGGTTTATAACCAACCATTGAAAAGTTAGAAGAAAATTAATTTGACATAATTAAAGAAACAATAGAAAATTATAATCACTGCAATATATGAATTCTAAATAATTCAAGGGGCGTTCTCAAAAATACCCCTTTTTCTATACCCCTTTTTAAAAATACCCCTCCATGTTAATTTGACATAATTAAAGAAACAATAGAAAATTATAATCACTGCAATATATGAATTCTAAATAATTCAAGGGGCGTTCTCAAAAATACCCCTTTTTCTAAACCCCTTTTTAAAAATACCCCTCCATGTTGATCATTTTTAAAACTATCCCTCTTTATATGCAAAATGACCAAATTACCCTTTTTGAGTGACAGCAAGAATGTACAGTCATCAAAATCGAAAATATTTTCCCGCCAAAAAAATTTCCCGCCAAAGTCGAAATTTTTTCCCAGCCAAAAAAAAAATTTCCCGCCAAAAATCGAAAATTTTTCCCGCCAAAAATATTGAAATTTTTACCTTTTAAAAGGTTTTTAAACACATTGTAAACGCTTTTAAAAACCTTGTAAATGCTTTTAAAAAGTTTATAAACACCTTGTAAACGCTTTTAAAAATTTTTTAAAAGCATTTACAAGGTGTTTAAAAACCTTTTAAAACCCTTTTAAAAATCTTATAAAAACTTTTACAAGGTTTTTAAAAACATTGTAAAAGTGTTTATAAGGTGTTTAAAAACCTTTTAAAAATCTTTTTAAAAACCATTTGAAAACCTCTTAAAAACCTTTTAAAGACGGGGTTATTGTTGATTTAGGCCCTTTTTCCCTAAATCTTTTAAATTGAGCATTTCTGTCCGTCCTATCGTTTTTAGGCATTTCTTCCTCTGGCAAATTGACGTTTATGCCCTTGGTGGAGATGAGCGGGTTTTTGGTTACTTCAAAATTGGTCACTGTTCCGCCGATTTGATGTGCTGCTCACTGTTTTCTTTTTCTGCGGTTGTTAATTGGCGATGTGGCTTTGGGGAACAGTCGATTAGGTTGAAGTAAGAGGTTGTTGCGGATATATATGTGAGGATATGTGTTTCTGTGGACAAAGGTGGAGAAGTAAAAAAAACAAAAAAACTGCTAAGTTAACGATCTCAGTAAATCTACCTAACGATCTTCTGAGTGAAAGTCAGTTATGTCCGATGAGGTAAGCAACATCCTTGTTACTCTGTTTTACCGATTGTTGTTAGTAATGGAAATTTTTAGTCATAGCGAACGTAGTTTGGGATGACGTTGTTATGCTAATTCAATACCTCGAATGTGTTTTTTCTTGTTGCTTTTGGTCGATTTTTAGTATGTTAGAGGAGTTATTGGCTTTTGGGCATTATAAACTTTTTGGTTGGTATGATGGTTTTGGTTAGTGGTTGATGCTTTATAAACTTATATGTTGTGGCTGATGCTTTATTTCTTTGTCTGTGTTGTTTTTGTCTAGTCGGAGGAAGTTGCAGTCGTTGTGAATGCAGGGAGTTGGGAATTGTCTGAATCTGGAGTGTGGGAATTTGTGATTGCAAATGGATGCTATGGAAGGGTTGTTACTATGAGGATGTCAATGAGTTATGAAGAATTCATTGGACATATAAGTGACGAGTTTGGCCTAAGAGAGATGAACCTGAAGCTAAAATTGAGTTATTGGCTTCCATCTTCACTTTCGATTTTCTCTGTCAGTAGAAGGCCTCCTGTAGTTATTACAAGCCGAATGGGGATAAGGAACTTTCTCATTATTCGGAGAAGTGATATTAACTTAAACTTGTTGTTATCTTTCGAAGCGGCAGATGATGAAGGTAATGGAAGCAGGAGCGTAAAGAAGGTGTGTGTCATGAACCTTGATGGAGAAAATTTTGGAGATGGAGATCAGGCTGAACAAGCAAGTGGATGCATCAGGATGTGTAGCATTGAACAAGCAAGTGCCGGCATCAGGATGTGTAGCATTGAAACTGAAACTGTTCCTTCCCAGTCAACTAAAGAGAACAATGGGACTACTCTTAGGCGTGTGTTGTTCCCTGACAATATTCAGAATGGGGAAGATGTTCAGGTACATGAGATGGTACGTCAAAGCAACATAGATAAAGGGAAAGGCATCCACCTAGATGATGTCCCAACTAGTATATTTGGAAGGGATGTTTGTGGTGGAGAAGGAACTAGTGCTGGTGAAGGAGCGGTGCCAGCATTTGGTTTAGAGGAGTGGCCCGGAACAAATGATAGTGGTATAATCAGACTTGCAGATGCAGCAACTCCTTCACTGGCAGATAATGGGCCTGAGAACGAGTACGAGGATTACTGCAACTCTGAAGATGAACGTGTTCTTCGAGAATTTGAACTAATGGAAATGAGGCAAGAGGAGCTGGCCAGACAAAAAGGTAAAGTTGTTGTCTCTGAATCTCTGGTGCAAGTTGTCCCACAATCTCTGGTGCAAGTTGTCCCACAATCTCCACAGCAAGTTGTCCCAGAATCTCCGGTGGAAGTTGTCCCACAATCTCCGGTGGAAGTTGTCCCACAATCTCCACAGCAAATGTTGCCTCAATGTGGAGACTATAGTGTTCCTGAAGGTGGAGACAATATCCCAAGTCCTGAGAGTGATCAATATTTCACAGATGGTCTTACTGCTTCTCCTGACGAAGCCGATGAAGATTTTGACTACTCCGGTTGGAATGATGCTATTAATCAGAAATTTGATGAACATTTTGTTGGATCTGGTCTAGAAGAAGGTGGTCCATCTTCTTTAGCAGAACCACATGACGCTGAATGTCGTAGCATGCCAATTGTTCGAGATTCTTTGGTTGAAGGTTCAGTGGGAGGGCAAGGTCCAGGTTGGGGTACAGGAGATGTTGGCGACCAGGTTCTTTCATATGTTGCTACTGCAAGGTATGACCGGGTTCCTTGACCAAACTTGAATGATGCCATTACATATGAGCAGAATATGCCAGCTGAAGATGCATAGCCAGTGTTTGACGATGTGATTGACTTGACCAACACTGACGGTTGTGGGACTCTATCATCGGAAGAAGATGCAATTTTTAAAGGGCGCGTGCTCAAATCCAAAGAAGAAATGCAAAACACCGTGTCCATATATGCCATCAAACGACTGTTCTATTTTCGGCAAACAAGGTCTGACCCGCAAAGGCTTATATTTGTTTGTGTTGATCCTGAATGCCGCTGGAGAGTGTTTGGGCATGTTGTGTCCAAGTTTTCAAAAAATTTTGAAGTTCGTACTTGTACCTTAACCCACACGTGCACAATAACATCCAGGGCACAATATGCAAAGCTTGCATCGTCAAAGGTTATTGCCTCTGTTCTGAACGGAAAGTATGCAAACGGTCGCCCAGGACCAAGAGCAAGTGATATCCCAGACATCGTTCTTGCGGAGCTGAAGGTTTCTGTGACCTACATGAAGGCTTGGTATGCAAAAGAAGCTGCTGTTCGAAATAGCAGAGGAACTGATGCAGAAAGTTACAAGTTGTTGGCTACTTATATGTTTTTGCTTGAGCAAGGGAACCCTGGAACTATTTACAAGTTGGAGCACACATATGCAGCAGATGGGTGTAAGAAGTTCAAGTATTTATTTTTCTCACTGGGTGCAAGCATTGCAGGGCTAAAGCATTGCCGGAAGGTGGTACTTGTTGATGGTACAGCTATAAAGTCGAAGTTCAAAGGGGTTCTAATAGCTGCAAGCATGCAGGATGCAAACTTCCAAGTTTTTCCAATTGCATTTGCAGTTGTCGACTCTGAGAATGAAGCTGCGTGGACTTGGTTATTGTATCTGATCGACACCGCTCTATCTATGCTGGAGTAGGTCAGGTTTACTCAAAAGCTTTTCATGGAGCTTGTGCAGTTCACATAGAGAGGAATGTCAGACATTTTTCTGGGAAAGGCCTATCAACATTAGTTGGAAAAGCTGCTCGTGCATTTAATGTCGGTGATTTTAAGGAGTCTTTTGACGAAATTGGTTTTAGAAGCAGACGATGTGAAGAATATTTGAATCGAATACCACTTCCACATTGGACTCAAGCTTATTGTGAGTGGAAAAGGTACAATATAATGAGCAGTAACGTTGCAGAAGCTATGAATAGTGCTATAGCCAAGATTGTTGAGCTCCCAATTGTGGCTATGGTTGAGTCTATCAGGACCAAGTTAATGCAGTGGTTCTGCATCAGGCGAGCGAAAGCAAAAAAATTGGCTACACTTCCTGAGCCAATCACACCGAATGTAAACAAGTTTATGCTTCGCTACCATTTAGAATCAGCTGGTTTGGCAGTTACTGCAGTTTCAGATTGGTGTTACGAGGTGAAGAAAACACCGGGGAAGACCTACTTTGTAGATCTGCAAAACAAGAGCTGTACTTGTAATGCATTTCAAAAGCTTATGATCCCTTGTTGTCATGCCTTGGCTGCATCAAGGATAAATGGTATATATATTCCTTCTCTTGTTGGGAAAATGTACCATGTCACTGTCTTTGCTGATACATATTTTGAGCTCATATACCCTGTGCCTAATCAATGCGATGAGGAAGTCCCTCCAGTGGTAGTCGAGAATGAATTCGAACCTCCTACTAATCCACCAGGCCCAGGACGCAGAAGGAAGCGAAGGATCCCTTCCACTGGAGAACAAGTGGTAATGGACTCTTCTGAAATGTTTGCTTCCCCTAATTACTTTTTCCTGCACTATTCTGAAAGCTTCTTATGTGTATAGGGGAATAAGCAGAAAAGAACGACACCACATAAGTGTTCTATCTGTGGTCAAGCCGGCCATAACCGAGCTACATGCGAAAACATCATCGACTAAGGTATTATTACACCTATGGTTTTAGGCACATTTGTGAAAGTATGTAGGAGAGTCTCGTTTTTAATGTTGGAACTCAATTGTATTTGTCGTTCCAGGTGGTGTGTTTATGTTTTTTGGGCACTAGAGGCACGTTCGAGGTGTTGTGTTTATGTTTTTTGGGCACCAGAGGAAGCGAGAGTTTTTAATGCTTGCAGGTCGATTATAAAACTGCAGCATATGTGAAGGTGAATGTTAACTGCTAAGTTAACGTAGCCACTTTTGGAAAACTTGGAGATCTCTGTCAAGTTTGGGACGAGTTTGAGAGGATAATGCAGGGGGAGGTGGATGTCAAGTTGTTTGGTATATAGGGAACATAAAAAACTGCAACAAACTGCAACTGATTTGAAAGTAGTGTTCCAATGTTGTGTTGAACTCTGGATGAATGTTGTTTGAATATTGGTATTATATATATGAAAAGTGAAGCTTCTGGTGCATAATAGTGATGATAGCAGTATGAACTTGATATTATATTGATTAGACGAAGAAAACATGATATCAAGCTTTAGGATAATATTGGTTCATAACATACATGATAACATAAAACAGTGCAATAATAACGATATATGCAGATTAGATCTAGCATAAATCGTTAACTGTTATTGCATACTTGAAGGCAAAACAAGTAGGACACACATGCAGTCTGGACAGGTTGGTAAGGATACAGTCTGGCAGAGCAACAAAACGCATTGTATGAGAATAAAAGCCGGAATTTGGTGTACCCATCTCTGTAATCTGGCTGACAACCATTTCTGCTATCTCTACGGCCTCCTCTAGTGATGGAAGCAAAGCTAAGAAAGAGTTAATAACTTCATTACCATTGTCAAATGAGCCAGAACAGATGAGGAAGATGCCTAGGGCAAACCGAGCGTATATGTTGTTTGGAGCTGCTGAACTAAGCAGAGCAATTGAGTCTTGTGAAGGTCCTCGTTGAGCAGCAAGTCTCAATCCTTCGACGTACTAAGAAGTTTCATTCCCAGCAGCCAAACATCGTAGTAAGAAGGGTCGATAAATAGAACCCTCGTTAGCCAGAGTGCTTACAAAAACAAACTCGTCAATGTCGACTTCTTGTAAGACAGTAGAATCCAGCGCAATGCTGTTGAACTCAGGACAAGAAGCCAGTAAAGATCCCAACTCACGAAAGCCACTATGGCCAACCCGCGTAACTATGTCTACCAGCAAAACGTGAGGAAGGGAGTCGAGAATGGAGTCCATTGAAGTGATTGCAGTTTCTAGATTGTAGGGAAATGTAATGGAAGTTCGTTTGTAAAGCTATAAGTGTGTTGATAAGTGCCAGGAAATATCTTGTTTAAATAGCCACATACATGTTCTATTTAGTGGGATATAAGCAATAAATAGAACAGGTAAGAAGGAGTGTAAGGCAGCAGGTGAAACAGGAGCCTAAGGTAGTAAATAGAGGAGTAGCGATTGGTGAGGTGAAGTGTTGACGGGAAGGTTCTGAGGTAATTATGGAAGCAGGTGAAACAGGGGCCTAAGGAAGTAAATAGAAAAGTAGCGTATGGTGAGGTGAAGTGTTGACGGGAAGGCGGTGCAAGTTGGCAATAACTTGTGTTAGTAGAAAGTAATAAATATAGAAGGTAAGAGAGTAAAAGTAGATATTTTCATTGCATAGAACAATAGATAGAACTGCAGTTCAGTACAACGGTTGCAGAATAACAATAGATATAATAGGTGACTAAATAGAAAATAGTAAACTCCAAACTTAACACAAAAGCAAATACATTACTGAAAACCAATAGAAAAAACAATTCTTACAACGGTTGGAGAGGGAGCACGGACCACACTTTGGAATATGGTCATATTTCCAAGTGTTTGCATGAGACCGAATTTTTTGGGGACCAATAAGCATGATCTGACGGAAAACAGTGCTTCCAATTGCATCTGCTACTTCAAAAGACCCCACAGAACTGACAAATGAATCAATGTTGTGTATGGCATCTTCATAAAATCCTAGACAAAGTTGGAGAAGTGCCGTTGCAAACGAAACATGGGGTGGACCATTATCTATAGACTGTAATAGTTGCAGAGCTGTTTCTGCGTGGCCATCTCTCGCCGCAAGTTTCAAGCTCTCGAGATAACAAGCTGTTGGGTTGTGTGCTTGTAAGCAACGAGTGAAAAATGGACGGTATGGAGAGTTAAGGTTGATTAAATCTGGGTTTGAGAAGAGGAATCTGAGGGATATGGTGTGGAGGACGGTAGGATGGTACGCAAGGCGGCAATAAAATTTAGACGTTGATAGCATACCCGAGATATCAGTGAAACTTGAACGACCAACTCGGCAAGCAATGTCAATTGCAACATCAAAATCTAGTTTGTCCATGGCAGCTACAAATTTGGGTGATTTGAGCGAGAATACATTGAAAGTGAACATTGATGCAGCACACTGGCTTATTTATGGTCATACAGAGAGACTACCACATTTAATTCATGTAAGGTTGTTGTTGGTAGCCCCATAAAGGGAAATACAATTTTGTTCTGTTCCTTGTTGTATCCTTCAATGTATTGCGTGTGATGAAGAAAGAGAGAAGAAGTGGATAATAATTTGATATTAGAGGAGATATGAGAGGAAAATGTATATTAACTGGTGAAAGATTATTGCATTAAGGGGGGATGGACGAAACTTAGTCGAAGTTGTTAAGTAAAAGAGAAAATTGAAAACAATGCAGAGCAGAGTACGAGTTACAAAGTGAAACGATAAGTCGAATCAATTAAACAATAAAACGATGCTCGCAGTTTAGCACAACCCTAAACAGCTGCCCACAACACTAACTCTCTTCATGTAGAATCATATGACGACGAGAGGCTGATTTATTGAGAACCAATGTGAAGGTGAAACGATCAGAGCAAACCTGTTAACGCGTAACAGAATGTGGAGTCTCATTGCTGTCAAGGGCATGCAGTGGGTCACCGTTAACGAGAAGCAATTAGTTGACATCAAAGGGAACGGCAGTTGTCTCAATAGGACAGTCATGAGGGCATCCATGAGGTAGAGTATGCACTATGAGAAATCTCTTCTTAGAATTTGTCTACAAAAGATAAGGACATAAATCATTGTTAATGGATGACTGAAAACAGAGACGGTAGAGATGCATGATCTCCCATCGGTGAAAACAGAGAAAGTGAGGAATTGGTGCTTAAGATACTTACAACATCCATAGTGGATAAGTCCAAATGTTTGGTTAAAGTTGTTGGAGATAGAGTAGATGCCAACACTGAACAGGAACGTGAAGCACTCATTGCATCACTGACCAATGAACGTCTTCCGGAGGTTACCTATCAAAGCTTACGAGAGTAAGGACGATGGATTAGAGAGGGTCACATGATTTTAGATAGTGAGAGTTTATGTAAGTTGAACCTGTTCTGGTTTTTTTCGCTTTCTGCATTCAGAACGTCCAACACGTTTTGATGTAACTACAATCTCACCAGCAGCAGTGGAAGAGGAAAAAGAATCAGCCCGAGTTGGTTGCGATGCTTGAGAAATACCTTCTGTTGCAACGTCAGCTTTAGTTTGGGGTATGGAAAATATGTGTTTATCTCTGCAGTTGTCTTTAACAAGAAGCTCACCCAGATCAGCCAGCAAAGACTCTTTAAAATCTTTCAACTTCAACGTCACAATACCATCAACATCTTCTACAGAACTGAAGACCTTAGATGGTTTACGATGCAGAGCGACGACCGGTGACTCTGGTAGCTCTTTGTAAGAGCTCCCAGCTTTGGTACGGTTTTGTTTGTGATTTGATGAAGAAAACAGAGATGGCAAAGAAGCATCACCACCAAAAGAGAAGGATATGTCAAACTTGTAAGCAGATGAGACCAGCTGTTGTAATAGCTTACATTTGTCGTCAACTTGGGCCGTGAAACAAAATTCTGAGTTGTTCTGAAAAGGGAACGAAACCTGCAGCTGCAACAACAAATGAGACATATGTCAACAAAGATATAGTACAATAATGCTGAGTAGTAGTGTTCTAACTGAAGACATACAGATGGATCATGTTCAACAGACAAAATGTTGTAGGTATGAAATGACTTGCACTTTGGAAGAGAGGTAAGAGTCAGGTCAAGAAACGTAGATTGATCTTCAGAATGCGGTAGAATCTTCAAAAGCAACGGGATACATTTGAATGCAAGGAGCTGAATGGAAAGAGCAAACCCATGAACCGCCAGTGATGATTGTTTGAGTTTTTTTTATTAGAGATGGCTTATCTGAAATATAATCCCCAACTGTGACCATTCTAAGGAGTCGTTTGTAAGCATGTCGCCCCCAAGGGTACTGAAGGAAGAAGTCAACATCTTTAACCATCTCCACAACTTCTAATGATGGTTTCACTGGTTGCGTTCTACACAGAAGGATTCCCTCAACAATAACAACTAACGCTAGTCTAAACTTACGCCAAGCTGGCATGTTTGGCTCACTTTTCAACAATTTGAGAATGTCTTCAACAGTGGTTGCATGAAGGTTGCGGCCAATAAGGGTATACCAGTATGGAGCACAACCATCAGAATGAGTAGTTGCAGCCAGAAGGTCTGTTGCTGGGGGACAAGGCGCACATGAAAGGCCAGTCAATTGTTCGAACTCCATTAATGAAAAGCGTAAAGGTTGGCCGGCATAGACAAACCACATTTCATCACTATTAGGAGTAAAGAGTTGTCTACATAGCATCTGGTGGACTAGCTGGCCAGAGAGGGAACAATATCGAACAGGCAAGGAAAACAGAGCGCCAAGAGGAGATACCAACAATTTTTGTAGCTCAGGCAAACCAGCGAGGATATGTAAAATGTCAATAAGGTAACGAGGTCTTGAATAGGAATTGATACGGACGACATGACCAGGATAGCGATTTACAGCAAAAATCCTTTCAGGAAGCTCACCTTCGAACAATTAGAACATTAAAAAGTTAGGAAAGGACGTGAGATATGGATAAGGGCGAAAGCAATCAGAAAGCAGAAGTGATACAGACATTGCAAGCAAGTCAATTGTTGTGGCAAATCAAATAAAGAATAACAAAGTGAATGAAATAAACAAGCGGTAGACACCACATGTATGAGATAGAGGTAAACTAAACCCTAAGACCGAAAGACATGGAACCCAAACGTGAACCCCAAAGGGCGAGACAGGGTAAACTAAACCCTAAGGCCGGAAGACATGGAACCCAAACATGAACCCCAAAGGGCGAGACAGAGGTAAACTAAACCCTAAGGCCGGAAGACATGGAACCCAAACATGAACCCCAAAGGGCGAGACAGAGATAAACTAAACCCTAAGGCCGCAAGACATGCAACCCAAACATGAGGAAATGATAAACTCCTAAAGGCGAAATATAACTCCTAAAGACGAAATATATGCACTATCAAAACATAATCACATAACAACCGTTCATATGACATATACCACAAAATCATAGTGTTCGACCAATGGAGTAAAATGAAATTGTAAACAAATGCGTAATCAACATCAGGTAAATGTATAATATAGACATTAGAGACATGATGGAGGGGGTGGAACAATACTAAACCCTAAGGGACAAAGGCAACTGGATCAATACTAAACCCTAAGGGATAAAGGCAATTGGAACAATACTAAACCCTAAGGGACAAAGGCAACTGGATCAATACTAAACCCTAAGGGACAAAGGCAATTGGAACAATACTAAACCCTAAGGGACAAAGGCAATTGGAACAATACTAAACCCTAAGGGACAAAAGCAATTGGAACAATACTAAACCCTAAGGGACAAAGGCAATTGGAACAATACTAAACCCTAAGGGACAAAGGCAATTGGCGTAGTAGGGGCAGACATGGGTTACAAAGAGTATACCTGATGAGACCGAAATAGTATGTGGGCAACGAGGGACATAGATGGGTTCCAAGGCAACCTACGAAAGAAGGATCAAAGAAGAAGATATATAACTACAACACGGAGTAAAGTTGGGGACACTTCTGGAGAAGCAACAGAGTCGGAAAATTGAAAAATAAACAAAATTGGAACATGTACTGAGAAATACGAACCTCCATAGCGTCGAAAGTGCTCAGAAATCGTCAAGTTGCAGGCAATGGTAGCGATCTCAAATCTCCGATTAGCAGATCGAACTGACGATCGACGATCTGGTAAGCTGAAAAGCTAGATTCTCAAGCGTTGATGTTGAGATTGTGAAATTGAACTGGACCAATAATATGAGAGAGCGGATCTGAGGGTGAGAATCAATTTCAGGAATTTGTAGTTTATATCTGAGAAAGACGATACTATCTTCTTTTTCGAACAACGCATTGATGGCGAAGAGACGTTAAAATCAGAGGGAAGAAGGGTGAGTTAAGCCAAATTAATTGAGAACAATTTCTCTGCACAACTTGTTAGGGATAGTTATGTCATTTGACAACAGAAAGAAATGCCTAAAATTAAAAGGACTGACAGAAATACCTAAACGGACAATACTCTTCGAAAAAATACTGATCTCGTAATTAACTCTTTAAAAACCTTTTAAAACCTTTTAAAAACCTTTTAAAAATCTTGTAAAAGCATTTACAAGTTGTTTAAAAAACCTTTTAAAACTCTTTAAAAAATCTTGTATAAGCCTTTACAAGGTGTTTATAAGACTTTTATAAGGTGGAAACCTTATAAAACCTTTTAAAAACCTTGTAAATTTTTTTTGGCGGGAAAATTTTTTTATCGAAATTTTTTATCAAAATTTTGTTGACAAAAAAATTTTTGGCGGGAAAATTTTTTCAAAAAATTTTTAGCGGGAAAATATGTCGGAAATTTTTTGGCGGGAAAATTTTGGTTTTCTTTTTATTGAATAAAATAATTTTCATCTAAGGGTAAAATGGTCATTAAAAATTAAAAGAGGGCAAAAATAAAAATGGCCAGAAAAGAGGGTATTTTTGAAAAGGGGTATATCAAAAGGGGCATTTTTAACAAATTCTCATAATTCAAAGATAAAAATATAAATTAAATAAAACAATCTAAAAATACTACAATAAATTTTAAAATACAGTATTAGGAAAAGAAAACGCATATATTAATTTTTCTTTTAGGTCAACATATTAATCTTACCTATTCCCAACTGAAAAAGTAAAAAGTATGAGAAAATTTTGGTTTAAAAATAAGAAAATTTTACTTTCCCATTAAAAAATATTTCCCAATTAAACAAAGTTGAAAGCAGTGTTTTTGAATAAATTATTTAAATATGAGACGATCTATGTTTATATAGAAGTGACTAGTATTTACAAAATTTAAAATTAATAATTAACTGTATATTTTCCTTAATCCCTTTTTTTGTAGAATTAATAACTTAAAATTAAAAATAAGTAAATAATATTATAATTTCGAATTTTATAAAATATATATATATATAATCTCCTTATAATTATTTTAAAAAACTTTGTATTTTTTAATAAATTCTATAATTTTTGATAATTATCTTTATTTTTAATAAATTCTGTAATATTGATAATTATCTTTTTACATTATTAATTTTTTTTAAACAAAATATTTTAAATTTTTGTTGTAATCAAATTTCTCCTTTTAAATATTAACTTTTACACTTGTCAAAATCCGAGATTGAAAACTTGACATATGTCAAAATCTTGTTAGTGGCTAACTTTCAAAACCCAACTTTATATAATAAGATATATATATCAATATATGATATTCAAATTGAAACTGTAGTATATTTTTATTATTTTCTTACGAAAATTGTTTGTTGAATTTTCTTGTATCTACTACATAAGTTATAATAGGTAGTGTTCCTCTCTACCAAAAAAAGAAGACTTTCTTACAAATTAGGGTGATTTAGCATAATAACCAATTTTGATTACAAAATAATGAATATAGCACCACAAAGTGTGGGAAATAAAAAGAAACCAACCTGTGATCTTGTAAAATGACAAAACCATAATGTTATAATAATTGTTTTTTTTTGGTTATAAATCAATACATAAGATAGTGACCACTTAAAAACAATAAAAATTATTTATATATATAGATATATTATATATATATATATATATATATATATATATATATATATATAACAAAGAGGAAACAAATCTATGTGAGGAATGAAGATAAAAATACGCAGAGAAACTGAAACAATATATTTTTTTTGTCAACAATGAAATAATCTGTAATAGTGAATGGTAACCATACATTCTTTTTTGTCAACAAGACTCCTTACCTTATTATGACCACATAGAATATCTTCATAAGGCAAAACTTCTATCCTTCATCAGTATAACTAACCCTCAATGCCATAACTTAGTCAAATCCTCTGTACAAATATTTGTATATGTATCTAATTAGATGTACTATAACTATGAAAGTTTACAGAATACCTATATGACACCTTCATATTCAATTGATCTAAGTGATCTTTGTGCATACCGTGCTGCATTTGCAGTCAAGATAGACATTGCTTAAGAATCAACTTGTTTCTTAGAGATTTTGTCGGGTACAAACTCTGCAACTTCACCTAGAGACTAGTAGAAGTATTTTTCACCTAAAACTTCAACTATGATATCATATTATCACATACGAAACAAGACATGAACGTTAAGTGTGCATCATCTTCCAAACATGCCATTTAAACAACATCGTATGTACTTCTTGTCCTCTACATAATTGGGCTTTCCACAAGCTTTGTTGCTTCTAAAAAGCTTGCATCTTTATCTGCGAAAAGCTGAAAATGATTTTCTGAATAAACTTTATTAATCTCCGATACACTGGAGAAACCAAATCTGAGAAGTAAAGAGAAGAATATCAAATCGTAAATCTAACAAAAGAGAAAACTTTATTAATCAGATAAAAAGTTTGTTACAAAGCTTCACTCAAGCTTACATATACGAATCGAATACGCACTTAGTAAACCAACATTGAACCAGCATCAGGTTAGCCAAAGTTAACCGGTTAAACCATGTATCCAAATACAAATCGAAACCTGAAAAGACAAACATTAAACTAAAATAATTACACAACTACGTGGTTTAGCAACATGGTGTTAGCTACATGAAGCGGCCTTTGTCCATGGACAACTGAGGCATAGTTAAATAAGATCATGATCTTTTAATTTTAGATTACTAATAGAAGGTTTTAATTTAACCCTACACTGATCGATCCATAATTAAATCTTGAGCCCAAATGATTAATCAAGATATATTAACATTTGTTATTAAATTGTTTACAAAGCGTACTATATAATAGTTTTATTATGATTAGAAAATAATTTGAATAAACTATAAAATATTCAAAATAAGAAATATAAGATTTTAGAAATATACAAAACTATCAAAGACAAAAATGAATGACGTTAAGAAAAAGTCATTTCATTTATATATAAAAACATTGCATGAATATTTTAATAACAATGTCATAGTTACGAATGAGATACAATAACAGGAAATATTATGAAAATATTCGCTAATTTAATTTTTATAACCATATATTCGCTAATTTAATTTAAGTTTTAAAACCATATGAATTCATATGCACAAAGTTGACAAATTTTCGCTAATTTAATTTTTATAACCATATACTAGGTTTTGAACCCACGCAACACGTGGGTTTATTTGATATATTTTGGTAAACTTTATATATGATTGATGACAATTATGAAATATTAGCTTAAATAAAATTTTAAATTACAATTGATTGGTGAAAATTTTACTTTTAAAAAATAGAAAAGTCATTTGTGTTAAAAATTCAAATCTGATCAAAAGAATCATGAAAGTAATTGGACGTCCAGGTGAGACAGATCGAACTGGTGACCTAGCATATCCTAAACCGTTTTTTTTACCTTCAGACAAACAAAACATTTTTGATGAATTAATCTTGTTTTCTCATATTTAACTGACCACCACCATCTATGTCTTCGTGATTTATTTTTTACTGTTTTCTTACTCTTCATATTCTTTCTCATCATTTCATCGTCAAATTTTCATGATAAATGTCATCGTTACTTTTACCTCTTTATTATACTCTTCTTCTTCCTCTTCTTCATCAGCTTCCTCACATTCTTCCACTGAATAATCATTTTAAACCTTTTTTTAGACTACCACACAACTTATTAACCCATCAATTTAATATGCGAGGATCTTGCAATGTCAAATTATTATAACCCTTCTTCTTTAAACCTCAAAAATTAACTCAAACAACATCAAATCAAGATCTTGCGATTTCAATCCTTCTTCCTTTGACCCAAAAGATAATTTTACAGAAACAATATCAAATCATCTATAAAGTCATACATTTTTTTGTGTCAAACGTATAAAGTCATACATAAAAACATGTTTTAAATTTTTAAGAGATAAATATTAATAATACTTAAACTTCTTTTTTTTTTTCATAAACTTAAACTTCTTATAGAGTTTAAATATTTATAATATTTTAAACTTTCTATGGAGATGTTTATAATATTTTTAAATTTAAACTTTTTAAAAGCTTTAATAATTATAATATTTTAAACTTTTAAATTTTTAAATTTGGACGCCTAATAAATCAAACTTCCTGCTCATTCAGTTGGAAGTATATTAGTATTATGTATAATGGTTTTCAGCCATTGTCTAAAATTTTCTAGCCGATGTGAGATGTTGTAAATACACTTATTTATAAGTATTCTTAATACAGAAATTTAACATAATTTCAAAAATTTTAAATATTGAGTTATCTGATTTATAAGTATTCATAATTTCAAAAATTGGTCGTTTAATATAGAAAATTCTAGAAATTTTAAAAATGTTAACGAATGACATGTTGAATCCCGACTGAATGTTTTAAATATTTAAAATATTTTAAAACATAAATATTTAAACTTTTTTTAGAAAATCTAGAGTTAAATATTAATAATACTTAAGCTTCTTATAGAGTTTTAATATTTATAATATTTGAACTTTTTAAAAGTTCAAAAATTATAATATTTTAAACTTTTTTTTTTAAATTTGGACGCCTGATAAATCAAGTTTTCTGTTCATTCATAGTTGGAAGTATATTAGTCTTATTTATAATGGTTCTCAGCCATTGTCTAAATAGTTCTATCCAATGTAGGACGTTGTAAATATAATTATTTATAAGTATTTTAATATAGAAATTTAACATAATTTCAAAAATATTAAATATTGAGTTGTCTTATTGCAATTGGTCGTTTAAAAAATATCTTAATATAGAAAATTCTGGAAATTTTTAAAAATATTAATTAGTGACATATTAAATCCCGATAGGTTGTTTAAAATCCTATGTGGACAGCGTTAGAAGCTTATAGCTCATACTTTTATTTAGTATAGACTAGGTTTTGAACCCACGCTACGCGTGGGTTTATTTAATATATTTAGATGAAATTATATATAATTGATGACAATTATCAAATATTAACTTCTGAAAATTTGAAGTGATTATTTAGACAATAATTTTGATAAGAAAACCTTAAGTTAAGAAAATTTGATCAAAAGAATGATGAACCAGTTTTGGTTTCTCATATTCAATTGAACACCACCACTTATGTTTTTGTGTTTTTTTTCATTTACTCTTTATATTCTTTCTCGTCATCTTCATTTTCAATTTTGCATGGTAGTTGTAATTGTTACTTTCACAGTTGCTTCTTCGTTATACTCTTATTTTTTTTTTTTTCTTGTCTCATTTTCTGTTTTCATCTACTGGATAATCATTGAGAACATTTTTGTTTTAAATTACCACATAACTTCCATACATTTCTTCATTATACTTTTATTCTTCTTCGTCCTCGTCTGCTTCCTCATTTTCTATCACTGAATAATCATTCGAAACATTTTTTTTGAAGTACTACACAATTTACTTTTTGTTGGAAATTGTTAGAAATTTTATTATTGTCTAAAATTAAAGAACAGGAAATCAATTGTATATGTAATCTTGGAAATTTTATTATCGTTTAAATATTAAAATGTTTAAATTCTCTAAAATAAAGAACCAAAATAAACCGAATTAAAATTTTAAATTTGGATGCCTAAAATTTTGTAAAAGCTAAAAACTTTTAAAAATTTCAATATTTATAGTATTTAAAGTTTTTAAAAATTTTAAATATTATAATATTTAGAGACTTTTTAAATGTTTTTATTTGCTCAAATAAAACATCATATTAAACAGAATAATTTTTTAGAATTGGACGCTTGATAAATCAAGCTTTCCTGCTTATTCGTTGTTGGAAGTATATTAGTCTTATTTATAATGGTGCTGAACCATTGTCTAAAACATTTCTAGCCGATATGGGACGTTATATATATCTTTTATTAGTATAGATTTAAAATGTTTCCATTTTCTAAAAAAACTTAATAATATAGAAAACTACTATATTTTCAAAAATATTAATATATGAAATGTCTAATTCCTATTGGTTGTTTTAAATACTATATGGACACCTTAACCAAAAATGTTAATTAGTGATATGTCTAATTCTTATTGGTGGTTTTAAATCTTATGTGGACAGCCTTAGAAGCTTATAGCTCATACTTTTTATTAGTATAGATTTATCGAAACTTCGATATTCTTATGGCCACACAAAACGCGAGGTAGTTTTCGAAATTCTATATAAACCATGTTTATCAATCACAACACACAAAGAAAGCTTGGAATACCCATTATATCAAATTATCAACTAAGAAAAATGAAAGTCATTGGCTATTCTCGCATTCTAATAATCTTGGCAGTCCTTGTAGGTGCTCTTGTTGTTCTCTCCAAAGCTCAAGACGGCAACCAAGATTATGTAAACGCTCACAACCAGGCACGGTCCCAGGTAGGCGTAGGCCCCATGCAGTGGGACGAGGAGGTTGCAGCCTACGCTCGGAGATACGCAGAGCAACTAAAAGGCGACTGCAAACTCGTACACTCCAATGGGCGTTACGGGGAGAACTTGGCCAAGAGTAGCGGTGACATGTCTGGCGTCGCTGCCGTGAACTTGTGGGTTAATGAGAAGGCTAACTACAACTACGATTCAAACACGTGCAATGGAGTTTGCGGTCACTACACTCAGGTTGTTTGGAGAAATTCAGTGAGAGTCGGATGTGCTAAAGTGAGGTGTAATAATGGTGGAACCATCATCAGTTGCAACTATGATCCTCCAGGGAACTATCCGAACCAGAAGCCTTACTAATGTGTAACCATGCCGCACACACATATAAAACACGTACGAACCATATTTATATATCTATATATATTACAATAAGGAGCTCTGTTACTGTTTCTTGTCTCAATATTTATTAAATAATACAAATATGGAGCTCATGTCTCTTGGGTCATGTCAAATTATATTATATTATTGATATAAAAAAGTTTCCCAATATCATTTTGAAAAGTATATCGTATATATGAGCATTTCACTGAAAAATAGCTATGGTAATATTTAAATCTTATATTAATTCCGATCCATCAATGATTCAAAACTGAAAAAAGTTGCTCACTAAGAAAAATTAACAGAAAAAAACTCTATTGTATTATGTTCGTTGAACATTTGAACTTTGAGCAATCCATCTTAAAAGTTTGGCAATCGATCATAAATGTTTAATTTGACATCTTGCACCTATCAATAATATTATTTTCTTTTCAAAAAAAAAAAAAAAAATCCATCGTTAACCCGAGGTCAGTTATAAGCCTTTCGGATGGCTAGAAGCCTAGAATTATACAGTCTCGTTTAAATTGAAATGAAGGGAATAACAAGAAAATAAAAGTTAATAGAACGTGAAGTGACCTTAGTGCAGTGGCAGGAGATAAGTTTATTTGTAGAAGACGCCATTACACCCCGGATCGAGTTCCGGTTCCTACAAATATAGGAATTTGGCTAATGGGCCGGCCAGTTGTGGTCCAATGGTTGACAAAAAAAAAAAAAAAAGTTAATAGAACCAATAACATTTAAGATAGGGGGTATTATTGAAGATTGTATTTTAATTGAGTTAAGTGTATTTTAAAATCACACATTATTCAATTATGTATTTGGAGAAGTACATTAAAATCTATCGTTACTGGATTAAACATTTGTCGATGTATTCTAAAATACAATTTTAAAAAAAATTCAATATCCATTTGATTTTGTTTTATTTTGGAATTTAATGTATTATTCTTAAAACATTAACGAACACAATCCTATCATTGTCTCAAGTATTTCTTGAAAGATCAAAAGACGGATCGAAAATATGGTCAACAGGAGTTCCTCATAGCTTTCTCATCGATAAGACCCGGTGATTTCGTTATCTTCGTCATCACTGGATCGCTCATCTTTGTTCCTTCGGTTGAAAAAATGAATGGATATTGTGAAGCCAAACATCTGCATCAGAGGATTTTGCAGTAGTGATCGATTCTTCTTCATAGTTCATATGCATTACATATACATTAAATACAACCGCGAAACAAAGGGTAATAAAACTTTCTTCTTCCCCTGAACCTTATATATTTTTCCTTTTCTCCGTATAATTAAGTTTTTAGTCTGCTTCGTTTCTTTTTTTTTGTTGGTCAACCAATTGGATCTTTTACGAACACTAAAGCAAATTGTTTGCTAATGAACTTTAGTAAAGGTTTAGCTTTCGAGAAATGTGTTTGATGCTTTTGGAAACCTTAAAAGTCTTTCCTACGTTGAGTGGATGATAAAATAAAAATACCCCTTTGTAAGTCTAGTATATGCAAATTTTGCATTGACGAGGGTTGCGTTTGTTAGGGTTATAGACTGAAACTGTATGTTGCATTGTCTTTTTAATAGTATTAAGCAAATTCCTTATGTTTCCCTGTTTGGGTATTCAAGCTTTGACTGAAAAAAAAAATTGGGTTTTGTGGTCTTAAATTGGTACTATAAGCCAATCGCAGAAGGATACAGAGAAAAAGCACCGGATGGTGCGTTTGGTGCCTACACACGCCTTGTCCAATTGAATAACTAGTGGTGTATAATTTTCACATAGTGCTATGTTTTTACCGGATATGGATCACCTTTTTTCTTGTCAAACACTTTCATTAAATGGGTTTAGGGTACAAAGTTAAGAGATAGTAAGGCCTCTTTAGCTAGCAGATCAGCTTTAAAGTTTTCTTCTCTTTTAACAAACTTAAAATTACACAAGGGAAAACGAAACGATAGATGTAGGATGTCGAAGAGAATCCCATGACGCTCCTTTGATGGAAGCTCGCCAATGATTGCTTTGATCAACTGTTGTGAATCTGAAGCAAAGATAACATTTTGGTAACCAAGATCGAGGGCTTGGTTGATGGCGGCCCTCAGCGCTAATGCTTCGGCTACCAAAGGAGAACTGACATTAACCGCCGTGGATTGAATGGTTTATCTGGGGATGAGAGATGCGCACTGAAGATCCATCCTAGTCCCGCATGCTTTGTGTCCTCTCGCCAAGCAGCATCTGAGAAGCACTGGATTACATCGGGATCTCGATCCTGGTTCAGGCTAGCTCGAGGTAATGATACCGTCTTTTTCTTGATAGGTTGGTTCTCGATCCACTCCTTTGCATGATTTATAGCTTGATTAAGAATCTCCTCGCTCTTCATCTCTTTTTGCTCGAAGATTTTCTTATTACGGTTTGTCCATAGTGTCCATATGATCCAGGGAAAGAGGGGGCCTTGGGAGATTCCCACCGGTGGGAGGCAGATTGACTTATTTAGCATGATAATTCCTGCTTGGAATGATGCTATCTGCAAAGGGGCTACAGGGGATTTCAGAGGGGTCAAATCCCATACCTTTACAGCCACGGGGCAGTGAAAGAAGAGGTGCAATTCAGATTCCTCCTCCCCGCAATGAGGACACTTTGCCTCCGGGTTGATACCTCTCGCTTGTAAGTTTTTCCCTGTTGGTATTGCACTTCGCAAGGCTTTCCAGATAAAGAACTTTATTTTTGGGGCACAATGTATATTCCATAGGCCTGTGATCCAATTAAAGTTTTGTAGGGCGGGTGGTTGAGCAGGGTGGATGTACTCTGTTCGAACTGCTGAATGGTAGCCTGTTTTGGCACTATATAGTCCATCCTTGGTGGGTAGCCAGACCCATTTATCCTTTGCTCCGAGTTTACTTGGTTTAAGGCTAGGATCTCCTGTTCATATTGAGGTAAGACTTCACAGATCATCCTTTTATTCCACTCTTTGGTCGTAGGGCAGATAAGATCACTAACTTTCAAATGCTGCATTTCTCTTGTCGGTGGTCCCATTGGGGTGAGAGGGGTAGAGAGTGATAGCCACGGGGCCAACCATACGCTTGTGTCAGTCCCGGATCCAATGGCTACCCTCAGATTTGACTTTAGCAGGTCTCTTCCAATGCAAATTTCACGCCATCCGTGGGATGCAGATGACGAGACTTTGCACTCCAGGAAAGATTGATCAGAGCAGTACTTTCCCATCATAACCCGTGCCAGCAGACATGAGGGATTCGATAAGATTCGCCAGCTTACTTTGGCAAGGAGGGCATCGTTGAACCCGGTAATGTCTTTGAATCCCAGGCCTCCATCCTTTTTTGTTTTAGCCATTTTTGACCATGCAATCCACGACATACTTCATTTCTCTTCAGAAAATCCCACCAAAATCGAGTTAATGTGGTTTGTATTCTTTTGCAGAGGGACTTGGGGAACTTAAAACAGGACATTGTATATGTTGGCATAGAGGCTAAGACCGACTTGAGTATGATGGCTTTCCCAGCTGTAGATAGATAACCTGGTGGAGAAGCTACGAGCTCTCTGGTTTATTCGATCTATGATTTGGTTGAACATGTCCCGTTTCTTTCTTCCAAACATCTCCGGTAGACCGAGGTATTTCCCGAGCCCTCCAACTCTTTGTATTCCCAGTATTTGTTGAGCCCGCTGTTTTATATGCTCCTCCGTTTTGGTTGAGAAAGTGATGGCCGATTTCGCCTTGTTTATCATTTAACCTGATGCCTTTTCATACTTTTGTAGGATCTTCACTAGGGTGAGGCAGCTTTGAGCATCTGACCTACAAAAGAACATTGTGTCATCTGCAAAAAGGAGGTGGTTGAGTCGGGGGCTTCGTTGTGACACTCTGAGTCCAAGGAGGCTGCCATTTTCTTGAGCTTTAGAGCACAGGCCTGAGAGAACTTCACTGCACAGGATGAATATATAGGGGGAGAGGGGGTCTCCCTGCCTGCCTGATTCCTCTTTGAGGTAAGACTGATCCTTGAGCTGATCCATTCAGTAGAAAAGCATAGGATACTGTAGAAATGCATTGCATTATCCACTGCACCCAGGTCTAATGAAACCCCATTTTTTCAAGGACTCCTTTGATAAAGTCCCATTCTAGACGGTCATACGCCTTACTCATATCAGTTTTAACGGCCATATAGCATCTCTTTGTAGCTCCTGATGTTTTGAGATAATACAGGGCTTCATGAGTGATGAGGACGTTATCGGTAATAGCTCTTTTGGGGACAAAGGCGGATTGGGTTTCTGATATGATGTCTTGTAGCACCAGTTGTAGTCTCCTGCTCATCTTCTTATAATAATGCTAACAGATAAGTAAATAAAAATATTAAAAAATTTCACCCTATCTAGATGCTTCCACACATCATTCCTCCAGTAAACCTCTGGCCAAACATGCTTCCTTGTATGAGTCGTAGAGCACACCATTGTAGGTCCTCAAATCTTCATCATTCCTTGGTCCCTTCAAATACCTGAAAAGGAGTTTCAAACAAACATTACCATGAAAGTTGCTTGAAATATCTGTTGTCCTTCGTTTCTCGAGTGTTAATTGCTTTCTTTCAAAAAGTTTCAGCTTCTGATTCCATGAAAAAAACTGAGGGATTTCTTCAAAAGTAAGATCTCTAGCCTCCGAACACGTAACATTCAGATCAAACCAAGCCCGAATAAGTGGATCTTGATTGTTTTTCATATTATTTCTTCTCTTAGAGAGGTAGAGGTTTACCTTTTTTTTTTTTGCTTATGTGTTTGATTGTTAGAACCTTACATAGAATTTTATACTATTTAGCTTTTTAGGGTTTTATTCCAAATTTGTTTAAAATTAAGCAGGATATACCGCGATTTCAATCGGAATAAAATATTCTACAACGATTTTAGTAAACAGATTTGGTGAGAACGTAATAATAGGAAAACAAAAAAAGAAGGAAAATATTTTGTTGATTTTTCTGGTAAAGGACAATATTTTGACGAAATTATTTCCATCTGAGTATTAAGATAATTAATATTGGTTTATAATGAAATTTTCTTCTGGGTTAAATACTCTAATCTTTTTTAAAAAACATCCATATCTCTTAACGATTCATGAAAACCTAGACCAATGTTTTTAAAAAATAAAGACTTCGCTTTCAAAACTCATACATAGCTTTGTTTTAATTAGATTCTGAAATCTGTTAACCGATGTTGGATACCCAAACTATTTCTATAGATTCTGAAATATTTCCTTGAAAACGACATTCATTGTCTGCTTCTGTGGCTCCCCTTCTTTATCCACGATAAGCACTTTCAAACCCTTCTTTGATGTCACCCTTGACAAAGCTACGTATAGCTGTCCATGAGAAAACACAGGTCGAGGAAGAAACAAACCCACTTCTTCTAGTGATTGTCCTTGACTCTTGTTAATTGTCATTGCAAAAGCCACTGCTAATGGAAACTGTCTTCTCCTCATCCTAAAAGGCAGCTTAGTATCTGATGGTTTAATTAAGATCTTAGGAATCAAAACTTTGTCTCCAACTCTGTCCCCCGTAATAACGCAAGCTTCTAAAACATTATTCCCCATCTGTGTAATCTGCAATCTTGTACCGTTGCATAAACCACCTTTAGGATCAATATTCCGTAGCAACATGACAGGAGCACCAATTTTAAGACGTAAACTGTGATTTGGCAATCCA
This sequence comes from Camelina sativa, assembly GCF_030686135.1. NCBI lineage: Eukaryota > Viridiplantae > Streptophyta > Magnoliopsida > Brassicales > Brassicaceae > Camelina > Camelina sativa. The sequence goes on along the minus strand of NC_141894.1, from coordinate 25,126,361 downwards.
GATAGTCTTATACTATTCAAAAAATCAGAACTGAATACTGGGTTGTTTAGTGATTCGCTATCCTGAGGATCAATACTATCAGCACTTAAGTACACCATTTCTTCTCTTGTATATAATAAATTTAGAACATATTTATTATTTCATGAGCAAGCTGCTGCAAAAAAAAAATATAGTTGAGTATTTACTAACCTTGAAGCTTTTCAAGCAATCGTTCATTTATAGTGTGAACATCTTTGTTTGTTGGACATAAGATGGCTCTGGTCTGAAAAAATTTAGGATCCTTTTCGTTGTGCAACATTTCCAAATTTCCATACACGGCTCTGCTTATAGCATCGATCGGATCACCAACATTCTTGATTAGGAATTCATCTGGAATATCAATTAGAGCTTCCCCATCGTTAGGCTCATTTATTTTCCCATCCCCAACTACTAATATCCAATCAGAAAACTCCTTAATACTTTCTGCTTCACTATCAGACACTCCATTTGACATAAGCTGCATGTTCTTTGTCAAAGTTAGAACCTTACAATGTTCCCACAGATATGATGAATTTAAAGAGGCTAGAACAATTTGAGCCCTACCAGCACCGTTGATAACTGGGAGAACTTGTCTGAAATCACCTCCAAACACAACAACCTTTCCACCAAAGGGCTTAGTATCACCATTTCTCATAATATCTGACAAACTTCTATCCAAATTCTCAAAACAATATCTGCTCATCATTGGTCCTTCATCCCATATGATCAAAGATGTTTCTTTCAACATGTTAGCAAGATCTGAAGTAGGATTGATATTACACATTGAAAAATCATCAGGGTTTATTGGGATACAAAACCTTGAATGTGCAGTCCTTCCACCCTCCAATAACAAAGACGCAATACCGCTTGGTGCGACATTTATTGCTATCAATCCTCTATATCTCACAGCAGCAGACAAAGTTTTCCACATAAAAGTCTTTCCAGTCCCTCCAAAGCCGTATACAAAAAACACTCCGCCATTGTCTTTCAAAACAGCACACATGATCTCTTCATATATAGCTCGTTGTTCTGATGTCATCTTACTTATCCATTCATCATGTTTCTCTTTCAAATAATCACGATTGTAGTTCTTTTCTTCTGTAATGAGACGGTTGGAATGATCAACACCCATATCAGTTGGCTTAGGCATATCGTCGAATGCTTGTAGAATTCCACCATTGCTTAACATCAACTCTTCTATCTCATAGAGAGTATAATTCTTCTTCTCATCCTCTGTTAAATTCAATGCTGCAGATGATATTACATGTTAGTGATATAATAGTTGGCACAATCTAATTCTTCCTAGACAGACCTATAATAACTTTAAAACTCTTATTTAAAAAAAAAAAACAGATTCTCAAACCTGGATTATTGTATTGTTCTCTTTTCATGTTCTCGATGTCTTCTGATAATACTTGCCAAGTTGTTTCCCACACATGCTCAGGTCTTGATAAACAACCATCTAAAAGCATCATTGTAAATAAATTACGCAGCTGCGGTCCAAAAAACCATGCACTTGCTTCTAAAATACTGTCTATATAAGCCTGGTCGTCTTCCAAAATACTACGTGCCCAACATGCTTTTTTATATGTATCATAGACAACACCTCTGTATGTTCTAATATCTTCATCACTTTTAGGACCAGTCACTATACCAAGAAGTATTCTCATGTAATATTCAGCTTCCATCTTCTGTGGTACATAATTGATTCTTCCTATAGAGAAACCTCTCTCCCTAAGCTTCCATTGCTTTATTTTACCATCCCAAGTAAAATATTTTGGTATTTCAGCATAAGTGAACTGTCTAGCAAACTCGTTAACCTGATTCAGTTTAAGGTAGGCCATGAACATAGAATCCACATTAGCTCTTCTTTCCAAAACATCTTCAATGTTCTCTTTTCTTTTGTAATAAACTGGTTGCTTTCCTGGAGGATGGAATGGAAGTTTCATCACTGGTATGCTTCTATACTGTATTGGAAATTTGAAAAGCCTCTAAGCTGCTTCCGAAGCTGAAACATATCTTTAAAAAGCCAAAAATGTGAATATCAATTTTTCTACACAAACGCTCAATAATCAGTATATAGTTTTTAATTTTTAAAATAATGGGGAAAGCAAATACCTGCAATCAAACCAATGTTTTACTTCATCTTTCTTCTTTTCTTCGAGATTTATAGAAGATGAAGTATGTCCAGTCCCTGCTTCCTTTGTGATGTTAGAACCATTACCCTCGCCATTATCAACTGAAGTAGTTTTTTTTTTAGGTTCTATCACAAATGCTACACGATCTTGTCCCTTGTTAATATACTTAAATAAGTACTTGATGGAACCAGATTGGTTGCACCACTCAACATTGATGTGAGCCCGATAGCGCAATGATAGGAGACGATTATAAGGAACAACATATCTGTTATCACACTTTATATCATTCTTCTCTACATAAGCCATAGATACTCTTCTCCTATAAACTGGATATCCATCTTTGCCAACACTTGTATCTTCAACATGGACCTTAGGGTAAAATTTAGAACACTTTCCATCAACCATACATGGTGAATTTGGTTTAGCAGCACCACACGGTCCGTGGATCATGCAATCCTTGACAACATCGTATAGTTCAGGATCTTGAAGCTTATCTGGAATCTCAGCAGATATGATCTTGTTAATATCATCGCCTGTTGGTAATTTACAACTTTGATCCATGAATAGAAGGATATGAGCATGGGGTAGTCCTCTTTTCTGAAATTCAATGGTGTACATTGCTGCATTAGTAGCAAACAGATTGTTAGTAAAATCTTAGACCAGAATTTAATTTAGGAAGCTCAACAAAATACTTACCCGCTGTAGTCTTCCCTAGTATATGTTCTTCTGTTAAATCTCTCATAAGAGACTCAAGTTTTATCTTGAACATCCGACACATAATGTCTGGTCTATCATCTGAATTCAATTTGCTCTTCTTCAAGTACCTTGTTATTTCTGGCCACTTGGGATTACATGTAAAAGTAATGAATAAGTCGGGAAACCCATACTGTTTACATGTAGTCATGGCATCATAATAACTCTGCAACATATAGCGAGGTCCACCAGTAAAAGAGGCAGGGATTCGAACTTGCTTCCCCTGCTCTTCCATGTTATTGTTTCCACCTTCGGCTGCTGCTTCAAGAGATGCGTAATTATCACATCTTAGATTCGACTGGTTAAATTTAATATACTTCAACCTGTTTGATTCCAAACTGGTGTATGCATCTACCAAAACCTGTTGGAATAGACGCTTAGACCTTAACAGAGTTTGGGATTCATTCTCTCTTTCTTGGATCCTGAAAGCAAACCACTGTCTAAGACTAATAAACTTTTTTTCTGTATCTGTTTTGTCACCTCTAAAGCCCTTCTCTATTCCAATTCTGAAACCATCTTCACCATAGGGAAAAATTAGAGGATATGCTCGTATATTTTCTCTAAAATGCCTACTTAGAGTATCGTCCTTACTAAGCGATTCTCTAATGAGCTCTGGTGCCTCTCTGATGAATGGTAATTTGACTGTTCCTTGTAAACAACAGAGAGAGAATTTAGGTTTTCTTGATCTTCTTTGTTTGTTTACTCTCTCATCATACCACATCATAGCTCCACAGTAAGCACACTTGTATGTTGGATCTCCATGATCTAAATATTCAGTTCCTACATCACGAATCAGAAATTATCGATTAGATTATAACAAAACTTTAAAAAACAGCGGGTCCTGTTGTTATTATTTCTCAAATATTACCTTCTGGTCTGTTCTGAGATATATTGTCACCTTTTGAATTCAATTTTCTGGATCCACCTAAAGACAATGATTTAACATTGAAACCTTTACGTCGTCTCTTATATCTCTCGCTAATTTTCTGGACCATCAGCCGAATTTCTGATTCAACGAAGACGTCACTACTGGCCACTGAATTATCGGAGTCACTGTCTTCTTGACTACTAACATCAAAGTTCTGTTCATTATCTGTCAGATCATAACCGCTTATTAAGTATCGAAGTCAACATTGTAATAGATTCATTTTTAAAATTGCTTTTCAAATAATCAGATTCATTTAATTTTTATATTACCTTCACTTGAAGAAGCATAAGTAGTTTCCTCAAGAATATCCTCCAAATTGGGAGCCTTTTTTTTTGTTTTTTCTCACTTTATGGTTAGAACCATCTTGTACATGTATATCTATTGGTATATATTACAAAGTCAATATTACTCAAGTGACTGTTGCTATGAAGATAAAAACAAACTCATACATTTTATCATATATCGCAGGCTTTTAGTATTACCTTTTGGAGGATTGTCTTCACTCTGTCTTCTCACAAAGTGAGGTTGGTTTGTAATGTCTTGTAAAACCCGATTTACTACTCTTTTATTCTTGCTTTTACCACCTTGTACTTGCATATCTATCAGTATATATTGTTAGTGATAATTGTGTTCGGTCATATGCTACATGTTCAAGATATACTTAGATATGTGTATGCATATTAAAGGGTGCATGTTAGATAGTTGCGTTTGTTCGGTTACTAAACGAACGGTTACGACCGTAGCACTCTATATAATTGTGTGTAATGTTGTACGGCCAAATCGTTGAGAATAATTGAGAAGTTTTCCACTTTTTCATTCTCTGTTTTATTCTCTACCATGCTTGTATTTGAAGCAATGGCTTCTGGTATAATACAAGAGCAAAACTTCAACATGGTATCAGAGCTCTATTGATTCAAGGGCCAGTGGAAAGCACAAAGAGAAGCGTAACAAAGCCTGCAAAAAGTTCAATCAAAAACAAAGATCACGGCAACATCATTCAACAAGAGATTCTTATGTTTGATGGAGAAACGATGATATCGGGTGTGGATTATGATGAAGGCCATCTTAATCACGAGATAATTGTAGCCAGTGGTGAAGACAGTGTTCCGAACAAACCGACGCAATCCTACACGGTCATCCGAAGGGGTGCGATTGAAAAAACAGAGGAAGTGTCCACGGAGGAGTTCACGACACTGTCAAGCACATGAAATCATGTTTTGTTCATGGAACCAGGATGCGTATGATAATATGTTCAGTGCTCGGCCAAAAAGAGAAGATCTGGCTTTAAACCAGAATATGGCAAAACGTGATGTCGCCGCTGTTGAAAGCAAAAAAAAAAAAAAAGCTTATTAGTAGAAAGTGGTGTTGAGTCCTTGAGAAAGACGTTCACAAGAAGTCCTGTTGAATGAAACAGAGCAAGGTTCATTGGCAAAAAGTGGTGGTTGAGTTTGTGAAGGATGACTATAACACGGAGGTAGTCACCTGTTTGGAGGAATAGGGAAAAGATACTCAACAAAAATAAGAGTTCATGGTGAAGACAAGACCAATTACCAATTGGTTCAAAAGGTTGTTATCTTCTTGCCGCAAAAGATCGAGAGCATCGTTGCTGTTCTTGAACAAACAAAGTATCTATCGACCCTCTTTACTACAGAGTTGATAGATATCTTGAAGGGCATGAGAAGCGCTTAAGTCTCCGAGAAGAACGTATCAAAGAGGGTGCGTTTTATGGAGAAAAGCTTGGTACGAGAAAAGGAAACAAGCAAAACAAGAGACGCCATGGGAAGACCAAGAAGTGGTGTGGCGTGTGCAAAATTAACAGTCACAGTGAGGTAGATTGTTGAAGGAAAAAAATGGAGCACAAGAGGATGCTTACCTCGGAGAAAAATGGAGAAAACGTCGGTTGAAAAGAGTTAACCGATGATGACGTGGAGAAGATTCACGCATAGGACGTCATGAAGACGTTATGGTGATCAAAGACTAAGAGTGACACCAAGCAATAAAGGGAGGATGCTTACCTCAAAGAAAAAAAATGGAGCACTTTATGGTGATTAAATGGAGACACCAAGACCAAGCACTAAAAGAGGAAGCTTACCTCATAAAAAAAATGGAGCAGTAGCCGGTTGAGAAGATAACCGAAGAAGACGTGAAAATTTTTCACTTCACGCACGAGAAGTCACAGAGATGTGAATGTGATGGTGATCAAAGGAAGAAACCAAGCAAAAAAGGAAACTGCTTACCTAAGAGAGAAAAGGAGATGCAGCCAGTTGCGAAAGGAAAGAAAAAGAAAGATTTCCTTAAAGAAAGTGAGTGGAAGAAGGTTGCAAGAGAAGTTCATGGAGACTTCATGACTGTTGACAGACAATTAGAGTTAGACCGAAATTCAATTAAGGGGAAGTGTTAGTGATAATTGAGTTCGGTCATATGCTACATGTTCAAGATATACTTAGATATGTGTATGCATATTAAAGGGTGCATGTTAGATAGTTGCGTTTGTTCGGTTACTAGACGAACGGTTACGACCGTAGCACTCTATATAATTGTGTGTAATGTTGTACGGCCAAATCGTTGAGAATAATTGAGAAGTTTTCCACTTTTTCATTCTCTGTTTTATTCTCTACCATGCTTGTATTTGAAGCAATGGCTTCTGGTATAATACAAGAGCAAAACTTCAACATATATTTGTTGTCAATATCACTCAAGTAAATGTTTCAATCAAGCTTAAAACAAACTTATCTCTCAGACAATATTTTGCAGGTTTTCAATATTACCTTTTTTTGGATTGTCTTGCGTATGTCTTCTCATAAAGTGAGGTTGGTTTGTAATGTCTTCTAAAACAGGATTTACTACTCTTTTCTTCTTCCTTTTACCCTCATTTTTGTTGGGCTGACAGGTTGTCCTTACATCTAGACAATATTGAATAAGGATCATTTGAGCATGATTGAAAAATTCCTTTAGTAAAGAAAGGTATTTAACATACCTTCAGCAATTACAGTTTCTCCAGACCCAAATAGATTAGTACATAATCGAGGGTTATCTCTTGCGAAATTGTAGCGTGTCTTATGTAATCCCTCTTCGAAAGTAGCTGGTTTTGTACAGTAAAGGTTAGGGAAGCACTTAAACTCTACTTCTTTTATAAACGTACTATACATGTTTTGCTTACATTTTTTAGCTTCCTTTCGTAGATCATCAATACGATGGTTTGTTCCCACTGGAGTGTAGTATTGTCGTATATCAACGACAGACAGATTAGAGTTACCATCTGCAAAACAGGTAACTACCAGCAAGCAAACATTTGTGTAATCTCCTTTATTTTCTTACACATTTATATTGTAAGAAAGCCAATTTACCTTTCTTAGAGGTGTTTCGTATTGACTCAAAGAAATCATGATCTGCAGGTGATGCATATGTTTGGTTTATCTTCACAGGTGTGTAATTCCCATAAAGATCAATGTTTTGGTCTACCCCTGTCACTTCAAAAATTACAGCTTATGTTATTTAAACAGATTGACTTGAACAATTAAAATTTTTTATGGTAGATATAGTGGAATACATACACGTTGATGATGGAGTTGCTAAAGTATCTATTTGGAAATTTGCTCCACCCATACTCGCCAAGGTAGGAGACTTGTATATGTTGGTATTGACTGGACCTAAACTTTGTTGGATGGGAATTGGTGATAAATTATTGTTTTGATCTTTAAGAAACACATTTCCTACAGGTACCAGGGATACATTAGCAAAAGATTGTGGACTAAAAAGATAACAGGTAAACACAATAAACTATTTACCTTTTATTCCTTGATTACTCTTGTTTCCTGTTGGATAGATTGATTCTTCAATAGAAACCGTATTTAACTTAGCCAAATCTGTGAAAAGCCTTGCATAAACCCCTTTAAGATTGATAGTATAGTTTTTTTCTTGAATAGTATTAGAATTCTCATGAATAACCACGCCTTCTCTGGTTTTAGATGAACATTTCCTCTTTCTCTCTTCACTTTCATGATCAACTCCATTGCCTGACAAATCTCTCTTCTTATTCATTCTTCACTCTCTAATTTGTTTTACTAATAATCTCATTAAAACAAAGTTGATAGAAGTTCTTTTCCAATGATGTTGTTTAATGTTTTAATAATATCTATATACAAATCCGTAATTTAAGCCCTAATTTTCTTTGATTGAATTAATACTCAAAAATATATCTCAAACGCAGTTGAAGTATTTGCCGATTTTCGTTGTCTTGTTACAGATTTGTTTGCAAATATATTTTTTAGTTTATACAAACATGGTATACTATTTATGTGCAAGATTAGTTGTGTAGATATTACTGTTCTATTGCATAGATTTTCAAGTAATTCTATTTTTAATTTATTTCTATACTTATACATAAGAATATAAATCTATACTTATACATAAAAATATATAAATTATAAAGATTTTATGTTTAGAGTAATCTAGGTCAGGATTAATTATCTTAAACTATTAACATAAAATACTATCCACGGAAATTCTTTCTTACTAATTATATTAAATGGTACGCTAAATTCTTTTAGATATAGAGTCAAACAATTTGATGTAACTTTCTACTGCTATCACGTTCTTAAAAATGTTTGAAACCAAAATAATCTTCGAAAAATAAGCTTCATGAAAACAAAATATATTAATTTGTAAGGCAAACGATAACAAAGGGGAAACCAAGTAGCAGAAATTATTATGGAGAGATTCCAAACCATAGAATCAATTATTTCATACTTAAAAAGGAAATTGAAACTGCAAAGTCAAAGCTTAAACAAACAGTAACTGTGACCATGTCACTTCTTCTCGCCAGCAGCCCCCTTGCTTCCTCCATCCTTCCCAGGAACAGCCTTCTTTGCCGCAGCCAAAAGCTCAGCCTTTGTGAGCTTCTCCTTTTTGATGTTAACAACGTTGATGTGGTCCAAACAAAGTTTCTTAGTAGCTGAAGATGTTTCGACAGGAAGTTCTGGATGAACACTTGATCTCTTTGAAGAAGGAGTTGTAGACTCAGAAACATCTTCACTACTTGTAAGCAACAGGCTTGCCTAATAACAGAATAAAAAATTTATATTACAGTTTTAGAAAATCTCGTGATAAAAGATCATAGAATACGATTCAAGTTTAATTTTAGGGTTGGCAGTAACATACCTGATCACCGGTGCTATCATCAGGTGGATTATCTCCACAATTGGAGAGGTCAGTCACATCATCATCGAGAACTCCATCTTTAGAAAGCACTTTTGAAACCTTGTAGGTATCATAGTCATTCCACAAGTTGTCATGTTGAATATTGACCAGGAATTTAAAGGTTTTTCCAACCAAACTTTTGATGGCCGATGGCAAATTTTCTGGATCTTCCATCTGTAATAGTTTAGATTACTACTCTAGTATATATATTTCATGTCAATGGATTTGAAATCTTACTTTCTCAAATAAGGTTACCTCATCAAAAGGTCCATCAATAAGATTATTGGCTGGACAGCCAACAATCTCAGCAGCTGGGCTATCAAAAATAAACAGTTTCATCTCTCATGTTTCGTCCATGACATTGACATGTGTCTTGTACCTAAACATATGACAACATTTTTAACATAGTGATAATTAATTTAAAAGTAGGTGTATAAGTAGTTCAGTTGTATTACCTAGCTAACACATTGATCACTTGTCGATCGCAAGTCTCACAATACCATTTCGGTTTGCCTACCAAGGCAGCACTTCCAGCTGTGTTTGGCTTCACCTTAGTCACCTTCTTGTTACACTTTTTACATGCTATGTAATACCACGCCCAATCACAGTCGATAGCATAAATAGTACAGACCAGTTTCACCCTACCAACCTATGCCATTATCGAAAACTCTTATTTTCACGGGTTATAACATATGATAAAGCGCAATTTCTGTGAGTTTTACATGAGGGTTTTATAGGAATACCTCGTGGGCTTCTAGGATTTCTTTGATTGTCCTACTCGGAAACTGTTGGTAGAACTCTCTGTTGTTGGCCAACTGTAGTTCACGATTTGGATTGCCCTCAAGGATAGTGAGAGCAAGTCCATCATTTGGCAACCTACATTAAGAATTTCAATAATCAAATAGTATTCTATGCCTTCGTGACAAATATAAAAAACATTTCCATCTCATTAATACTTACTTTCCCATGAACTCTATAACCTCAACGTAGTCTGGATTAATAATAAGTTGAGACGCATGGAACGCATTTGAGATAGTCCTCACATCTATGAAGGCGTGGCTAACAAAAGCAAAATTTAATCTTGGAATATATTATATCCAACAGTTTCATAAACCAGCAAATACTCACCATTATAGAGTCTGATATTTGCAAATCTAAGAAGACAAATCACCCTGTGCACATCAACTTCTTGGCAAGCAGCATAGATTTGATCAGCAAATGATGCCCACAAAGTACATGTTATCCTCACATCACTATAATTTGAAACAAACTATTATTAGTTTAAATGTAAAAATCAATCAACTATAAGCCGCGAGGTTTAAGAGTCGCTAATACGCATGCTAAGTACCTCTCATCCCTGAGTTCAAAGTCAATCTTGTGTGTGGGCTTGTTATTGACATCTATCGTCTGCATCTCACCAACATTAACCACTTGACCAATAATATCTGGTTAAAGAGGATCAAAATTTAGTTATTACCATTGAATAAATGGAGCGAGTTAGGAGCTAGATTGATTTTTACCTATTAGGAAGTTTGGATTCAGGTTTCCAGATAAGACGGAGTCAAATCGGCTGAGAGATAGGTACGGATCATCAGATATAGACTCGATCCTATCCACTACTGTTTGAGCCATGAAAGTCATCTTGTATCGATGACTGGTTGGTTTGAATTGGCCGGAGGGAAAACTTAAACCAAAATTTTCAATGGATCTCCATTGTCCAGCAGTGAGCCTGTTCTCGAACCGGCATATTAGATCTTTTTTGCACGAAACATGGATTTTGTCCCCTGTAAATGACCCGCAAATAAATTAGGAATATGTATATGGTTATTATATGTGTACATATTAGAAAAGTATATGATCTTTATACTTACTTGGACATCAGCGAGTACCATGTCAAAGGTTTCACCAAATTGTGTGGTGTATGTTTTCCATGTATGCAGGACCCTAACCTTCACCTTCCACGAAGTCTTGAAAGGTTTGATGTCGCGGAGGAAAGCGTAGGAAGCAGCCATTGTGAGGTTTGTGTTTGAAACTTTGTTCTCGAGAAATATTGACTGTGAGATAATTTAGTTTATGCGTTTGTTGACGATATTTATAGGTGAATGGGTAGATTGCATGTATAAAGCATAAAATCTTAGATACGTTTAAGATCAAGGTTTATTTGGTTGTTAGGTTTGATATAAGGGGGAAGTTTAGATTATGCAATACTAACATTTAGGGATTTTTGGAGATTAAGATGCTATAATTTTTGAATGATTGATTGAGCGAATATCTTTTATTAGCGATGATAAAGCCGTGATTGTTGTGGTTTGAAACTGACGAAGATCCTCAGAAATTATGAAACAGTTTGGAAAATATATTTTCGTAATGGGCTTTTTTGTTTTCGTTTGCAGGCTTTTTTGGGAGGAATTTTGTTATGTACGCCCGGTCCAAAATAACTACAAAGTCGGGTTTCTGGAAAAAGACGAGGATCCTCATCCAAGCGGGTCGGGTAATCTTTTTTATGTATGGGCCGACGAATTTGCCCTTTTTAATTTTTAGAAACGTTTTAGTTTTGCCATAATTGAGTGGCAATTTGAGTAAATATCAAGAGGATTTCGGACATTTATCCAAACGTACTCCTCTTTTTTTTTAATTATATAGAGATATGATAGAAACTAAAAAATAAAAAGATAGAAACTAAACGAAAACCCTATGTGAGGTAAAGTGATGACACATCTGAAGAAAAAAGGTGAAGAGGTGGCGCATGTGAAGAATCTACCATGGGAGATGATCGAAGAGATACTCTCTCGTGTCCCACCTAATGTTCTCGTTCGCTTGAGAGCCGTATCGAAACAATGGAACGCTCTTTTCGACGACAAGGCGTTCATTAACAACCACAAGATGACATTTAGGTTCATCCTAGCAACCAAACACAAGATTTATTCGGTAAGCATCGATCCCGTGATAGGGGTACGTGAGTTACCCTTAGATACTCCCGGTTTAGAATCTTTGGAACTTAAAAAATTGGTTGATTGCAATGAGTTGTTGTTATGTGGCAAGAAGAGAGGAGCTGTTGTTTGGAACCCATGGTTGGGGCAGAGTAGATGGATCGAGCCCAGTTTAAAACGTTATCGTATGGCTTTCGATGGCATAGTATACGAAAATAAGAAATACAAGATGGTTGCCTGTGCCCCTGGGAAGGAAGATCATCCTGAATTGTGGGAAATCTATGACTTTTCCTCCGATATGTGGATATACTATAAGTCAGAAACTGGTGGTAGTACTACTAGTAGTAGTAGCCCAAACGCTGTTTATGTTGAAAGTGCTGTATCCCTGAATGGAACTTTGTATTGGGTCTGTTTCCGTGAAAAGACCGATCCCTTGTGCTACCACATTTCTAAATTCGACCTTTCGAGCGAATTTAAAACTATTTGTAATCTACCACGTGGGATAAACCATGATGGGGGTGCTCTTGTCCTTAGGATCTTTAGGGGAGATCGGTTTTCGTTGCTAAATCAATGCACTGTAACATAGAGGATTGAGATTTGGGTGACCGAGAACATGATTAACTATGAGAATGGTGATGATGTGGTTTGGATGAATTTCATGACTTTTCAAGTCCTAACTTGCCGGATTTAGTAGAGACTGTACACTATTCGAGGCCAAGTTACTTCGTGGAAGATTAAAGGCTCGTGGTGTGCTCTTGCGACAACACTGGTCAGACTTGGATTTATGTTTTTGGGGAAGGTAAGTTGATCAGTAAAACTCGTATATTAGATTATGTGGTTGATACTTGGCCTTTGCACTGTACTTTTGTTCCCAGTTTGGTACCGGTTCCTGCTCAAGGCTGAAGAAAGAACTTGCAGAATCAAAAGTTTAGTATAATCACATATTTGATTCTCTTGTTTGGTACGTTATAAAGGAAGCTTAAGTTGATTTGAATTTTGGTGTTTTTGTAATTCACTGCCATCTTCTTCGCTTAAGCTAGAGACTTTTCACTCTTTTTTGTTTTGGAAAAAATAAGTTATTTGGGATGAACGAAACAGCAGAGGTTAGAGTTAGCTACCCACCCGTCTTTGTAGTGAGATTGATTATGACGATTGACAAATCAATCCGCAATAAGATCAGCTCGGTTCGGTCCTTAAGATATCACAAAGTAGGATAACACTCTTATCATATGGTTTGGAGTCCTTCCGTCAAATTTATCCAATTCTGGTTTCTCTATATCTCTGTACATGTTTATCTTAATAAATCTCTAGGATGTCGTCTCTAGTTTCTAATTCTCAGAAAAGTGTCATTTGAAAATAATGACCAAAGCACAAGTTCCGAATCATATCTCCACTTGAACCACCTCATATAATATTTTAATTATGGAACTGGAATCACAATTTGATTACATGTGACGTTAAAAAGTTTTCACCATAGATTACCTTATCATACGTTCACAAAAGTTGTTGAACCTCATTTTGGTCTTGATCCTTTGGTAAATAAGTCGCCACCATTAAATTATTTTTATTGAAATGTCATATTTTCCTAGAGCTAGCAATTATAATAAAGAAGTAAACTTTGATTATTCCAAAGTCGCTGCAAGTAACAATTACCATGGCAGTATTACCGGTCACAAGGTCGTTTTTATAGAATAAGTGGAGAAGAATGGTGACGTTGTCACTAGATCAAATTTAATATAACGATTTTTAATTTTCTTTTGTCGTTGTTTAAAGTTGTATTATTATCGCTAGTCGCTAGATATATATATATATATAGCAGTATAGATAAGATTTAAGAGCGCTAAAAGCAGCCATATTCAAGAAGCAGTCGATGTGAAAAGTCCATGTTGACAAGAGATCATGCATAGGGCATAGTCAACGCTACAAGATATCATGAACGTAAAAATTACCTTGCATGTTACGCCATTTTGATATATATATATATATATATATATATATATATATATATATACAATGTCCGTATGTAGATTTTATGCGAAAGCAATAATAAAAGAATTTAAACAATATTTGGATGTTAACATAGATGATGTATCTCATCAATCATCATTATATCACTACACGAAAACCTGCAGATTGGGACTATTTTTTGTGACTAAATTTTAGTCGCAAACTTTTGTGACCATTTTGCGACATATTTGCGATGGATTAACGATGACGAATATTTTGGACGTAAAACAGTCGCAAATTTACAACACCAACTTTAAGTCTCTAAATCGTTGCTATTATGCGTGGAACATTGTATCGACAAGAAATAGTAAGTCCCAAAATGATCGCAATTTATGACGAGTTAAAAACTGAAGATTTAGTCAGCAAGAAGAGTCGCAAAGGTGTCTTAAAATCACGACGTATTTGCCACTTCTAGTTTGCTGTAACATTTATAGTCACAAATCAGTCGGTCAGTGATGTCGGTAAAAAACGTGGTAAATGTGGAAGTTTGCGTTTGTACTGAACTTTTGCGATTTTTACTTTGTCTCTACTATGTGGTTAAAGTGTGATAAACGAGTCGTAATTTGCGACGCTTCTGTTCGTAGTCGCAAAGGCGTCGCAAAGCAGTCGGTCAGTGATATCGGTAAAAAACGTGGTAAATGTTGAACTTTCCGTTTGTACTGAACTTTTGCGACCTTTATTTTGTCTCTATTACGTGGTTAAAGAGTGACAAATGAGTCATAATTTGCGACGCTTTTGTTGGTAGTCGCAAAGTTTATACTATATATAACACATCGCTCTCACCATTCCATTCATATCGCTCTCATTAGTGTGTAATAAGAGAGACGGAAGAAAAAGAAAAGTAAGAAAGAAAAGAGTTTTTTTTTAGAGGAGAAGGAAAAAAAATAGTTTTTTCTAGAGGGAAAAAAAAAAGAAGGAAAAAAATGTTTTTAAAAAATAGAGTTGAAAAAACTATGTGGAATTCATCTCGAGAGTGGATGTATAATCGGATCGATGGAAGAACAAATAATATCTCTAAAGAATTTTTGGCGGGGGTGGAGCCGTTCATGAATTTCGAAAACACCTTAAGTACAAAGCAGTGGAGGTAGGTTCTACTGTCCTTGCGTAAAATGTAAGAACGAGGTTATTTTGCATGGTACGACAATATCTAATCATTTGCATACTAAAGGATTTATACCAAATTATTATGTATGGTCTGAACATGGTGAAGATTATGACGTGCTAGGGGTAGGAACCAATAGTCATTATCCTACTACAGATATACTAGTAATGGTAGTGTGACAACCCGTCCCGTTGACCCCACTAGCCCACCGCTAGCTTTCCCCCATAGGCCCGAAGCTGGCCCTGCAGGGCATCGATCCTAACCCCTCACTGGACAAATGGAACTATTCATCTAAATCCACAATAGGTTATTGGTGCGCCAGGCGTTCCTCAAACCCTGGTCCCCACCCTTTAACAACCTTCCGAGAGGACAAGTTGCCACCAATTGACCTGCAGATCAATTGGTGGCAACTTGTCCTCTGGGAAGGTTGTTAAAGGGTGAGGACCAGGGTTCAAGGAACGCTTGGCGCACCAATAACCTACTGGTGGATTGGGATATCCACAGTGATGGGTTAGGATCGATGCCCTGCAAGGCCAGCTTGGGGTCCGTTTGGGCGGCTAGCAGTGAGGCTAGTGGGCTAGCGGTGAGGCTAGTGGGGTCCACGAGACGGGTTGTTACAGGTAGTCAACATGATAGCCAACCTGGTAGTCAACCAATAAGATTTGAGGGAAATGTATATGCTGAGATGGTGAATGATGCATTTCATGATACCACGCCTTTTAATGAGTATCATGAATATGAAAGTGGATATGATAATGTTCATGAAGAACCTACTCAAGAGGCGAAACAGTTCTATGACATGTTAGATGCTGCCAATAATCCACTTTATGATGGATGTCATGAAGGTCATTCGCAATTATCGTTGGCGTCTAGGTTCATGAACATCAAGGTAGACAATAATTTTTCTGAGTCATGCATGGACTCATGGGCTGAATTGTTTACGGAGGTTTTACCAGAGGGTAATCAAGCTACTGGTTCATACTATAAGACAAAGACTTTAGTGCGAAAGATAGGATTGCCATACCATACAATTGATGTATGTATAGAGAATTGTATGCTCTTCTGGAAAGAAGATGGGAATTTGGAGCATTGCAAGTTCTGTGGAAAACCAAGGTACAAAAGTAGTGAGGGAAGAACTAGTATACCCTTCAGACGTATATGGTGTCTACCTATTGCTGATAGATTGAAGAGGATGTACCAATCAGAGAAGACCGCATCATCAATGAGATGGCATGCTGAGCATGATTCATAAGATTGAGTAATGTGTCATCCATCTGATGCGCCTGAATGGAAGAATTTCCAACATTTACATCCCACATTTGCACAAGAAACACGAAATGTTTACCTTGGGTTATGTACATATGGTTTTAATCCTTTTGGGATGTCCAAAAATTATTTTTGTGGCCTGTGATCTTAACTCCATACAACCTACCTCCAGATATGTGCATGAATAGAGAGTATTTATTTCTTATGATTCTGAACTCCGGACCAAACCACCCACGAGCCAGCCTCAGAATACCCTTCAGTCGTATGTGGTATCTACCTATTGTTGATAGATTGAAGAGGATGTACCAATCAGAAAAGACCGCATCATCAATGAGATGGCATGCTGACCAAACCACCCACGAGCCAGCCTTGATGTTTTCCTCAAACCATTAATCGATGAGTTAAAGGAGTTATGGTATAATGGCGTTGAGGCTTATGATATCTCACTAAATCAAAATTTCAACATGAAAGATGTTCTTATGTAGACAATAAGCGATTTTCCGGCGTACGGTATGTTGTCGGGATGGACGACACATGGAAGATTAGCATGTTCTATTTGTATGGATGACACTGGTGCTTTTCAATTACCAGCTGGGAGGAAAACATGTTGGTTTGACAGTCCTAGGAGCTTTCTTCCAACAAGTCATCCGATGCGGAAGAATAAAAAGGACTTTTTGAAGGAAAAAGATTCATTGAATGACTATCCACCTGCATCTCTGACTAGTCAAGCTATATACGAGCGTATAAGGAAGGCCAAAGCACCTAAAACATCTATCTGCGGTGGGAATGGTCACGAAAAGAAAGTTAAAGGCTACGGGAGATGGCATAATTGGTATAAAGAAAGCATATTATGGCAGTTACCGTACTGGGTCGATCTGAATTTAAGGCACAACCTGGATTTGATGCACATCGAGAAAAATGTCTTTGATAACTTGATGTACACTGCTATGAATGTAAAAGACAGATCAAAAGACAACGTGAAGTCAAGATTAGATATTGCATGATTTTGTTCCCGGCAAGATTTACATCTGGATGCTCATGGGAGAGCCCCATTTCCTATTTGGAGATTGAAAACCAAAGCGAAAGAGGCTTTATTAAAATGGGTAAAAGAAGATGTTATATTCCCAGACGGCTATGTTGCAGATTTAGCTAGTTGTGCAGATATGAAAAATGGAAAGTTTTCGGGAATGAAGAGTGGTGACTGCCATGTGTTTATGGAACGATTGCTTCCGTTTATATTTGCAGAGCTTTTACCGCGTAATGTGCACCTGGCGATTTCAGGTATATAAATTAAATATGTAATTTGGTCTAGTTGTTGATATTATAGGTATATATAACAACATATCATGTTTTAATTTTGTAGGGAATAGAGCATTTTTCCGCGACCTATGTAGTAGATCATTGGAGCAATCCTGCCTCCAAATTATGAAGGATAATATTGTCATGATCTTGTGTAATTTGGAGAAAATCTTCCTTCCTTCCTTTTTTGATGTAATGGAGCACCTACCTGTTTACCTACCTTATGAAGCACAACTTGGCGGTCCTGTGCATTATAGGTGGATGTATCCTTTCGAAAGGTTTTTTAACCGTTTAAAAGGCAAGCCAAGAACAAAAGATATCCAGCTGGCTCAATAGTTCAATCCTACTTGAATGATGAGATATCTTATTTCTAGGAATACTATTTCGCTTGACACATTTCTAAAGCAAGCAGAAGAAGGTAAAACTCTAAATATGATTATTGAATTTTTGTATCAATTTCTAAATTTGTAAAAAATAATTTACAAAATAAACTTTACCAGGTTAATTCGGCATGAAGAAGGTGAAGTACCTGTATATCCTGTACCAGTACAAGATATATTCACTCAAGTGGGTCGTCCAGGCGGTAAAAGTAGTGAATTTTGGTTAACTGAAAAAAATTATAAATGCGCACATGCATATGTTCTGCTCAATTGTGCCTATTTCCAGCCACATGAGAGGTATTTGCGATTCACCAAAATTAATTATATCCATATATTCTTAGGTAAACTTTAATATATCTACTTCATGTTGATAAAACACAGATTGTTGGAGGCGCAGATTCGATATGAATATCCAGGACTATCTGATGAAGATGTTAGGTCGAAAAGAGATGAAGATTTCCATGAATAGATTAAGTAATATGTATGTTTTACTACCCACCTATTCACTATATCAACATGATAAATATTGCTTTTTAAAATTTTGAGTATATATATATATATATTAAACATGTACGTGCTGGTTTTGAAAGTTTTTCTCCATGGGTCCATGAAGTCGTGAAAGATCCTAAAAATAAAGTCAAGTCATTGCCAATATATTTTACAAGAGGTTATCTATTTCACACTAAAACTCACGGTCTCACTAAAAAAACAATGAATTATGAGGTATGTGTCCGAGGACAAACTTATTCTGATGCATTTGATGAGGACGATTTTTACGGGACCGTTGACAATATCATAGAGCTTACGTATCCAGGATTTATGAATTTACGGATCACACTTTTCTATTGTGAATGGTATGACCCTACTATTAACAAAGGCACTCAAATACGCGATGGATGCATTGTTGACATGTTGTCATCAAGGAGATACCAACATTATGAACCATTTATATTAGGTATTGTTCTATTTTAAATACATATTAATATATGTATATATATATATATATATATACATCTAACTGGAGACTTCTTTTTAATGTGTAGGTTCTCAAGCTGATCAAGTTTGTTATCTTTCATATTCTCACACTAAACGACCTCAAAAACTTTGGCTCAACGTTGTGAAAGTTAATCAAAGACATGCTGTACAAGGAAATTTAAAAGAAAAGGAGGTTGTTATATTGCAGCAAACAGTTGATGATGGAATGACAGATACAATAGAAGAGATCATAATTGACAGTTTCGTAGATGGTAATCATCCTAATGAAGAAATTGATTTTGAGATTAACGACGCTGAACCAGAAGACGAATTTCATGGTAACTACTCATCTTCGTCTTCGTCTTCAGATGAGGATGAAGATGATGAAAATGAAATGAGGAATATGAATAATTTTCATGTTTAAAATTTGTGTTTTTGTAATTTTATTAAAGAGAAATACCCTAAAATGGCACACATTTGGGTTTTTGTTCCAAAACTAGCACACACATTGGAATGTTCCAAAACTAGCATTTCTTAATATTTAGTAATTAATAAAGAGAAATATTATTATTTTAAAAAACTCACAAAAATCAAAATCCGAGCTCTTTCACATTTTTCTCCGGCTAACCTTGATCTCAGATTTTCCCGTGAAGGTTCAGTCAGGTACTAAATCCGTTGGCTTATCTTTCAATTTCTCTTTCTTCTTCTTCGATTTCAGAGTTTGAAATTGTTGGATTATCTTCCAAAGGCGGTTACAATAACGACAAAGGAAGAAAATCAAAACTTTGACAGGCGGCGGTGAAGCAAGTCGCATCAATGGATCGTTTTACACACACGCCTTCTCATCGATTCATCTCATTTCTCTTTTCAATCATCGCCTCCTCCTCCTCTCTTATCCGTAAGTTCTCTCTCTCCCTCTACCCTTTTGCCCAGAATTTGTGTTTGTGATTTCTTAGCATTGATTTTGTGTATATGCTTAGATCTGATTTAGCTTTAGTCGTTTTAAGAGACAGAGAACAGACTCTCTCTTTTGGATCACTAGTTCTCTTCTTAGACTCCATTGCTCTACTGATTTTTGGAATTCTTTTTGTAATTATAAATCCCGAGTCTTTTTTGATGATTCTCACACGATTGCTTTGGTTTTGTGTTTGGTTTTGTTCAACTCCTCTTAAATTTGTTGGGTTTTACTCAGTTGTTCTTAGATTGACTCAAATGTGATTTCTTTTCATTGAGATTTATCATTTTGGTATAATCAAAGCTTGGATTGGAGGATGTTGTTTGAGCATCTTTTAGCTATTTCTCCTCCATATAACTTGCATCCGATACTCTATTACTGGCCCATATGTAGAAGAACCCACTTGTATCCTCTGCCTCTCTCTTTCGCTACTTAGCTTTGATCTCGATTTCTTATTTATAATTCCTTTGTTTGTTTTAGATTCTTGTCTTTTTTTCACCTCAACAAGAATGGATCATTGTACCGGAGAAAATCCCATGGCTTCTCAGTTTGACATTCTCAGATGCCCATTCTTGAAGCAAGTCAAAGCTGAACACGGCGGTGAAGCAAGTCGCATCAATGGATTGTTTGTAAAATCTGTATAATACTTATATTCGTCAAGAGTTTGCACTTGAATGTATTATGATCATCCTACTTCTTGAATTTTTTTGAAGTTAAAGATAACCTGTAACAGTAAATATGTTCATGAAGTCTTCATGAATTTTTATGAAATTTGTCATGAATTTATTTTTCTATGAAGGTCTTCCTGAATTGGATAAAGTCTTCCTAAATATATGGGAATCATTCCTGAATGTTTTATGATCATTTAACAATTTTTTTACTTGGATGTATTATGATCATCCTACTTCTTGATTTTTTTCATTGAAATTAAAGAGAACATATAATAGTAAATATATTCATGAAAGTCTTCATGAATTTTTAAGAAATCATCCATGAATTTTCCATGAAGAGACCTTCTTGAAATTCGATAAAACCTTCATAAATATTTGAGAATCCTTCCTGAATGTTTTATAACCATTTAACAATTTTGTATTTGAATATGAATTTTCTTGAAATTTAAGAGAATGTGTAACAGTAAATATGTTCATGAAAGTCTTCATGAATTTTTATGAAATCGTTCATGAATTATATTTTCCATGATAGTCTTCCTAAAATTTGATAAAATTTTCCTAAATACCTGGGTTTCCTTCCTGAATGTAAAGATGAAACCATGGCAAAGAAGCTAGCCTTCAATATACAACAACAAGATCAAACAAACTACCTAAGAAACTCAAAACCAAAGAACCTAGCCTTCATTATACTTTCATTATGTCTCTCAGTCACCTCGTCTGCCATTTCTGCACCACCACCACCACTTTGATATTATCTAACTAACTTAGTAGCTTCTTGAAATTTTGACCAAAATGCCTAAACCATAACCGCATCCAGCATGATCATTGGAAGCAGAAGCATGGATAAAAGCTTCAGCACCATCAAGTTTCCCTTTCTTGCAAATCTTCTTCACCAAAATGGAATGTGTGACAGCACGTATAAAGCCACACACAAAGATCTGGTTGAAGATGACATCAACCATATAAAAACACTTCACCATCATAATTTATCACTGTATCTCATACTCTGCAACCGAGAAGATGCTTTTCACTTTTGTGATGCCATCGTTGATTGGAAACTGGTTTATCTTTGTATCACTTACTGCAAATGAAACCAATAAAACATGTTTCACGGAACTGATTTCACAGCTGTAATCTCTAAAGCTTAACTTAAGGTTACCAAAGATTCACATTCCCCAATCAAATTAGTCAAAAGAATTGAAATTTATAGCTTAAGTTCAACAATTTTTCCCTCATTTTATATATATCACTAAAATCAATCAAAATCCAAAACCCAAAAAAAAGCATTGCTTTTCACACCTATTGAAGCTTCCGGAGAAACAGAGACGCATTTAATCGAACGGAAAGAAGTCGGGTAAGCGGAGCTTCGACCGGAGTATCCAGTAACAGTCACAGAAGAAGAGAGTCCGAGAGAAGGGATGAGTCGGCGTCTAACCACCGCCGTATCAGATCTCTTGGCGACGGAAGAAGATGCGATTTTGAGAAAGTGAAGGTGAAGGTGATCTCTTGGGCTTTGAGATTTTTTTGAGAAAAATAAAACTTGCTGGACTCTAGTTTTTGTTGGTCCAAAGCTCTTTCATTTTAATTTTGTGCTATTTTTGTCATTTTTAAAAGTCAGTGCTAACTTTGAAACAAAAACCTAAATTTGTGCTATTTTTGTCAATTGCATGTTTTCTACTTGTTTTCTGTACTTATTTGTCACAAAGGAGTCTTAAAATACCACTACTTTGCGACTACTTTGTTTAATTCAATATTTTACTCCTGCGGTCGTAGAAACGTCTTAAAGTGAGTCTAAATTGCAACCAAATCCGGATTAATTTGTGACTACAACCTGAAGCTGTGATTGAATTGCTTCTGTTTAGCGACTCTTTTAAATTAGTTTAAGAATTTTTCAAATATAAATACAAAACATGTAAACTTATAAATTTCTACATATATCTGAAATATATTATTTACTAAATTTTTAAAACAAAATCAATAAAACACCAATTTTTACATTATGTTTATATCCTCCAAAACATGTTTTAACTCTTCATGTGTTTTATAAAGGAAGAGTAGTTAAGGTTGTATATCTTTACAAAAATAGTTACAATTATATTGTTTGATCTTTTATCAAAATTTAACTCTTAAATTAGAGTTTACATGATCAAAGAGTCATATCCAATATGTTTTTGGTGATGAAATCCTAAACATATTTATACTCATATTTTCGAGTCACAAATAAGTCACACTTTGAGACTATAGTGTGACTGAGTGTATTCTTTGCGACTGTTTTGCCACTATGTTAGTTTTTCTAAAATGATTCTTTCAGTCACAAAATAGTCTTTTAAGTACCACTACTTTGTTACTGTTTTCCGACGGATCAAAAATTTCCCCAAAATTTTGTGTGAAATAATATGCGGTAATAATTTCCCCCCACATTAAAAATCCCCCCATCAAATTAAACCCGAAACCCTCTTAATTATTTCCCCAAACCCTCCTAATTATTTCCCGAAACCCTCTCTCTCTATTCGATTTCCCGAAACCCTCTCTCTCTTTTCGATTTCCAATTCATATCTCTTTTCGATTTTCCGAAACCTTCTTTTTCTCTTAATTTTTGAATTCTTCTCCGATGAAATCCGGTGGTGGTCATGGTTATAAATCTGGTGGTGGTCATGGTGCTAGATCTGGCGGTGGTGGTAGATATGGCGGTGGTGGTAGATCTGGCGGCGGTCCGAGACCAACCAGAGATATTGCTTCGTCGTCTCAGTCCTCTAACCCTTCCTCCAACAACGAGACTTCATCACACTCCCAACATTCTCAATACTCGCTTCCATCTCAGTATACGCCGGCAACGATACCCCAATATTCTCGACAACCTTCTCCTCAGCCACAACACCGAGGCTTTCAACAACAGCTCCACTCCCAGATGCAGCAGCCACAACCACGACATCCACATGGTCCGGTGTCTCAACAGCCGGCTCCTAAGAATCCGGGATACCAACCGACGCTTCACAATCTTGGATATCAACCGCTGCTTCAAAATCTGCCCTATTAACAGCCGCTTCATAATCCGGCTTATCCACCGCCGCTTCAGCATCTGGGGTTTCAGCCACCGGCTCCTCAGAATCTGGTGTATCAACAGCCGGCTCCTCAGAATCCAGGGTTCCAACCACCGCCGGCTCCTCAGAATCTAGAGCATCCACCACCGGCTCAAAATCAGGAGGATCAAGACTTCCAACAGCTCCTTGATGATTTGCTTGCACTTCCTGGTCGACAGCATCTTCCGATCTTGAGTCCGCATCCCATCCCCGACACTCAAAGTATATGGTAAATTTTTTTTTCTTTTATTTTATCATTTGATTATCGTTTAGATAAAGAAGTAGAAGAAGTTTTGTGTGTTGTGTTGTGAAGTTTGGTGTGTTGTGAAGTTTGGTGTATTGTGTTGTGAAGTTTGTATCGTTTTCTAGTTTGCATTTGGTTTTGCTTTTCTTTCTTAGTTGTTTTCAAAGTTTCTTAGCCATATCCACTATTGTAAAGGTATACTCTTTACATTAGATTATCGTTTTGTGATTCATTTGTTTATGTTTGATGGCTTGTAGTTTATAAGTTAACACTCTCATATTTATGTAACAGGTTTGGACGAGACAAAGGAAAGCTATCTCGTGTTATTTCTGGGATTTTTAGGGGAAAGTTTGATGGTCCATACTTCAGCTGGAAGGCTACGCCCTCACACATACGAGAGAGATATTTTAGATTCTTTGTGGTAATATTTGACACAGTTTCTATTTTTTTTTTTACTTTTCTTAGTTAATGAATTTTTCTTCTGTTTACTTATTTGACACTTCTTTACATTGTTGTACTGTGTAGCGAAAATACAACTGGGATGTTGCGATTACTGAGCTTGTGAGAGAAGGGTTTTTGAGGATAGGGGAAGAAAGAATGAAAGCAATTGTAAGCTAAGCAAAGAAGAGTGGTGAGCAACCGATTTGGATTGATCCTACGCTCTGAAAACAAATGTGGGAGCATTAGGACACACCCGAAGCTATGGAGAAGAGCTCTAATGCATCCCAAGCCCGTACTTCTGATCGTGGCGGTCTTGGACTCCACAAACATCTATCCGACCAGAAATCTTACTTGCAAATTCAACAAGAGTTGGTAAATTGTTTAAACTAACTATAATTATTTCATTTAAATATTTCATTTTGCACAATTAAAATTCTTTTTATCCATTGTAGGAAGAAAAAATGGGACGTCCTGTATTGCTTGGAGAGGTGTTTGTCGTAACATATACAAAAGCAGAGGGATGTTTTGTTGATCAGAAGGCTAAACAAGTTGTTGAGACATATGAGAAGAACATAGAAGGGGTAATGTCTCAAATGGAGTTTGATGGCCCTGATGCTACAGACCACTCCTCGCCAGAATCTACTCATCCAACCCTCCCCATTCAAGAAAATATGACATTTTCCGAAGGTAATTTCCTGTACAATTGTCTTTGTTTTGCCTTTGATGATTGTCTTATTTTGCTAAGCTAAGTATCTGATTTTGATTGATATACTAATGATGCTTAGAATCCTTGATGTTGATATACTATTGACTTATGCTTGAGAATCCTCGATGTTGATTATATGGTTTTGTGTGATATTCCTATAAGTCATTTTTACATAACAACTAATAATCATGAATCTTTCATTATGTTTGTCTTGTTAATGCTTATCCCTGTTTCTCTTTCATTATGTTTGTCTTGTTAATGATCATCTCTTTATTTGTCTTAGTGTACTGTAACAGATGCCAGGGAACCCCCTTTGGACTTGGTAGTCTCTCCGAGATAATCACCAAAGGGAAAAGAAAGGCAATTTGTCCAAGCTCTAGTCCTACTTTGCTGTTAGAGATTCAAGAACAACTTCAGGTTTCTCATCGTAAGCTCGCTGATCAAGATGAAGAAAATACTCGACGTGTCAGAGAAGATGCTCGATGTGATGAGGAGCAATGTAAGGCTGAAAACCGCATTGCAACCTTGGAGATGCTCGTCTCCTACTTGAAGACCAGTGATCCCAGGGTTGCAGAATTCATGTCTACTCAACCACCAGTCCATGCGCCATTCACCACAGCAGCCCCAACAGCCAACATCACTCCTCCCACAACGGCCAATGTCAACCCACCCGCACCAACCACTTCAGGAGCTAGTTCACCGGCTACTTCACCAATCACTTCACCAGCTGCTTCACCAACCATTTCTCCTTTGTCAGTATCATCCTCTCATACTTAACTAACTATTTCTATCTCTCTTAAGCCACTATAACTATTTTTTGGTTTGTGTATTCTATCTCCCTTAGCTTAGAACTATTTTCTGGATAGGATTAATGAATGATTTGTATCTTTTTGGTTAATATCATTCACATTCGGAATTTTATTTCAATTTCAGGTATTTTTTTTCAAATCATTTGTATACAGTAAAAAAAATAGCTATAGTTTCACTGATTTGCGACCATTTACATTTAAAAAAAAAACACAAACCAAGTAGTAAATTCGTTGTAATTACGTCACGGTTTTTCGACTAAAATACTTAGTCTTCAGTCAGTCACAAAACATTCTGACTTCTTTGCGACTATTCTGTCACTGAAAGTCTGAAACAACGACTACTTTAGAACCAAAATTTGTTACTTTTTAAGTTCATCCTAAACTTTGTAGTATTAAATCAGTCTTCGAAACGTTGCAAATTTGTGACTAATATATCTTCTAAAACAAGTGGTAGTTTACGACTGCGTGAATGAGTCGCTATAGAGTTACGACGGTCTTTATCTGTCTTTCTGTAGTCGCTAATTAACGACCGCAACTACTGTCTTAAGATCGTCGCAAATAAGCGACGTTTTTGCGACCAAATCATTTTGCGACCAAATATTAGCGACGTTTTATAACAGTCCTTAAATAGTCACACATACCAACTTTGCGACTGATTTAAGACGATTTTGTTGGTAAAAAAAGCCATGTTTTCGGGTAGTGTATGGTTTCACAAGTTTAGAAACGAAGAAGCTCTTAGACTTCTATTAGTCACCATTCGTGTTTGGTATATAAATGATATGTCATATTTGCCTAGTTTAACCAACCTCATTCAAGAAGCAGCTTTTAATATTCCATAGCCGCTGCAAGAAGCAAGTAACGACGACTACCATGGAATTATCTGTCCCGAGGACAATTTTAGTAAACAAGTCAAGATGTATTAGCATATAATGTTATATAATTACTTAGTTGGGTTAAGCTTCCTTTTACTTAATCTTAGTTCTACTATAAAACCACTTGTATAATCGCATTTACAGTTTAATTAGAAATTTATTTTGTCATTTATAAAGCTGTTAACATGGTATCAAAACAAAATGAAAATTTCTCATTCGTTTCTCGAGAAAAAGTCTAACAGAAAATTTTCTCGAGAATCTTGAACTTTCGTTTCTTCAAATCTTTTTAAGTCGTTTCTATCCCAGCTTCGCCTCTTGGTTCTGCATCTAACGACCTATTTTTCAACATCCTTTGAGCACCGATTCATTTAAATGAGTGCACCATTGTTCTCTTCTTTACAGAGTTGTTGTTCGCCATTGTTGAGCTGGTTAGTACTTCGATTTGGTGCTTTGTTGCAATCTTGGTTGGTCTTTAGCTGTCACACTCTGAAACACTCTATCCCTAACCGTTGGACCTCTGCCCCTACCACGACCACGTCCACGTCCACGACCACGTCCGCGTCCACGACCAGCAACAGCACCAACTCTAACCATCTGCACTACCAAGATAGAAGACTAAGCACACAAATCAAACCGCACAAATAACACATCTTACTGTGGAATCTCATTGAAGGCTCGAAGAGGATGATACTAGGACTCCATACCAGATGCAAATTGACTAACTACTCATAATCAATTCCATCACACAGCATCATGCATCAAACAACAGGAAAATAATTAAACCAATTAAATTTCTAAACCGCTTGCTACCATCCATTAACCCGCCCTAGAACCGTAAGGGCTCTGATACCAAAGTGAAACAACTCGACCCCTTTTTTTTAATAATAATAATAAAATAATTAAGCATCCTATACTACTTAATTAAATCAACCAACCCACAAGTCAACATTAAGCCAACAACAACCAATATGCACAGCGTAAACATCACAACAATAACAATCTCCAACCTATCATCAATACAAGAACATTCCTAATCATTCTATCCAACAACCTAGCATACTACTAAACCAGATTCCAACATCATAACAATCTATAACCAACAACACACAACCGAGACCCTAGATCATCCTCCTCCTCAACACCATGATTCCACGTCACATACCTTCACACCACAAACAACAATTGAGATGCGTAAGTATATCATAAATACTTAGTGAGGCAATCCTCCCATCTACCGGACTATACACACAAGCAACTGAGATTTCAATATCAAACAATCAACAAACAAACACAACAAACCAGAAAAACAGGTATCGCTGAAAAGGGTGGTGTCGACCGACACCAGCCAAGTATCAACCGACACAGGCTATTCGTGTCGACCGACACTGCCTCTCAGTATCGATTAATACTGCTCCTTGGTGTCGACCGACACCCACATGGTGTCGTTTGACACTGACTCCGCAGACGCTATCTGCTCGAAGTCGAGAGTCAAATCTCGCTTCTCTTCACCTCCAATCCGCCCAAAACTCGACCCAAAAGCCATATGAAACCGTAGGAACCCTATAGCAACCATAAAAAGCAAGAAAACACCACAAACAACACATAACAAGCAAGACAAAGGAAATCTCAGACTTAGATCAGCCATGGTCATGCACTGACCTGTTTTGCAGGAAGTTTCTGATCCAAACTGACGAATCCCACACCTTAGAAGACTTCTCCTTTATTCCTAGCACAAGATCGCCACTCCATAGGAACAGATTTCATCAAACAAGCCTAGAATCTCCAAAATCCCCCAATAACACTCTCTCTTCTCTCTTTTCTCTCTAATTATCTCTAAAACGGCAAAAAAGTGACTTTCCCGAAATCATCAAGTCGACTTCTCACATATATATCCCGGTTTGGGATTCTACTTAAACCAAACCGCTCCAAATCGATGATTTAAAACAAGCAGATCGAAACAGAAATTGCTGGTGACGATCGACACTTCCCTTGGTGTCGATCGACACCCATCCCCAAAACTCACAATCTGGTTCGCGGATGTTACACTCTCTCTTCTCTAGAGTTGCTCTTCTCAGGAAAACCTAATAGGCCAAGACCCGACGTGTTTGTTTGTTTGAAGAGGAAAAACTGCTCACCAAACTCTAATTCATCTTCTTCTTCCGATCCAATCCAATTTTACTGTTACAGATTATTCTGTATATGAATCCCTAAATAATACTCTGATTTTGTGAGTTCTTCTTACCAACTGATTCATTCTACACTTTGTTGTTCTATATTTTAATCAAATATGTGGATTCATTTGAAGAAACATTCACAGCTCCCTTTGCTTCTGTTTTTCTGAGTACTTCTTCTGATTCGGTTCATTCTACACTTTGTTGTTTTAGATTTAATCAAATCTATAGTTTGATTTGGACACATATTTTCTCTTAATCTCACTAAGAAACTATTTTAGAGACATAGAAAAATTATACAATACTAGGTTAACCCCGTGCTACGCCGTGTGGTTGGGTTTCTAATTTTTGTTCTGATTTGAATTTTTCTAATTTCATGATGTAATATATGTTCTTTGATATCAAATTTCATAAGTTTTTGATAATTTAATGGTTATTTTGTATTTTTAGTATTATTTCTATTTTCATATGATACTTGAATTTTTTATTTCTTGGATAACAGAAAACAAAGATTCATCTTTAAAAAATGAGTAAATACCTTGGATACCACAGCTTTGGTGATCCTCAGGAACTCCAATCCAGCTTCAGAACAGTCTTGGAGAAGGAAAAGGATAAAACGAGTAACAAAGATGTGGTCCTAACTGCCTCCCAAAACAATCTATAAAGACATTAAACTTTAACATATGAGCTAAATGTCTATGGAAACACACTTGCGTTACTATCCAACTCTTTTGTTAATGAAAACCCACATTTTTCTTATCACTGCTTGTTTGTAAACCGTCCATTAAAAGTAGATTTCCTGAAAATTGAAAGGTGACCACAAAACAGAGAACACTCAGTTTCTTGAAAATGGAATGTGACACACAAAATCGAATACAAATTAGTTTCTTTACACATCGGCACTAAAATATTGATTCCTGTAACTATGTAAAAATATATTACACAAAATGATACTAATCATGCTTTCACAACTTTTATCCAAGAAGGCCTAAGACGTTTCAAAAGTCTTTTTAATAAAACCTAAATATTTGAAACCCATAAAAAATATTTTGTAATAAGAAAAAGTAAAGAAAACAAATGCAACTAAGAGTATTAAGAGTGATGAAACTTGTATTCAGAAGAAGGAAAGGTGAATTGCTGTTGTGAGTTGCGACCATTACAAAGAGGATTTTGATTTTCCGATCAACTAAAGGAGAACCAAAGCTGGAGAATTTCACTTGCCATTACAAAGAAATTTGATGGTGTTCTCTATCTGGTGTGTGATTGTAGTAGGTGAGCGACGAGTGTTGTGATGAATTCGGTTGTTTTGTTCGGCCCATAACTCATATATTGAAGCCTGCTTGCACTTGGAAGTGCGCCTCAAACCATTCTAGATGTTGCTAACTACATAACCGACCATGGTTCCAATCTATCATCTGTTGTTTGCTTTTCTTTGTCCTATTAATGATTGATAGCAGCAATGGAGACTTTTCCTCTCTCTCAGGATTAATCTCAAATAGATTACTTGTCCCTCTTGAAAAGCTAATTACTATCAAATTGCTATCAATGTGGAACTGATGTCTTGTATCACCTCCAAAATCTTATTAGGGTTAATCTAAATAATTCTTGGCAGTTGCATAATATTTAACTAAGGTCGTGTTAATATTGTACCCCTAAATCAAAGCAATCACCAAAGCATGCCACTTAGATCAAAACATCAAGCTTTCCATGCTACAAACCAGAAATGAAGCTTTTGAAATTTACTAAGATCAAAAGGGGAATAAGAAGACAATGAGTTGTAGAAGTAGTAGTAAGTAACCTGTATTGTACTAAAACTTGAAAAAAGAAAACGTTCTGGTCCAAAGCAGCAATTCCTTCAATATCATCTTCATTCAAGACCTAAGTCAACAAAGAAGAGGTGAGTCAATTTACACAAACACTAATATTTCTTCTTGAAGCAACCCTAAAAGCTTAAATACAAACAGCATCTTTACCTCAAGTGTACTTGCAATTCTAAAAGAAATTCATGAACTTTGTCATGCCCAAGTTGCTTTTTTGTGAATTATTTATCGTGTGTATATCCTACGACAATTGTGTGGTTAGGGAGGGGCTTCCCTGAGGACTTGATATCTCTATGTCTCTCTTCTCTTCTTTTTTCTTCTTCATATCATTGTGTGTCTCTCTCTCTCTATTCTATATTTTCAAATTTCTTCCCTATCCTAATTTTTAATCTCACCTCTTCTTCCAAAGAATACTTGATGATTGGAGAATTTGATTTCAGAATCTGTAGATTTTGATGAAATTCTTGTTCGATTTAATCAAATGGTGGGATTTAATCAAATGGTGGATGACCTATATATGCTTCTTCCATGTCTGGTTCATTTTCTTCTCTTTATGTTTGTTTCATCGAAGGCGAAGCTTTGTGACGATTCTTTTTGTTTTTCTTCTCTTTATGTCTTTTATTGTGAAGGAGAAGAACAAACAATAAGAGACTTACTGTTTTTTTTTTTTTTTTTTTTTTTTTTTTTTTTTTTTTTTTTATATCGGTGAGGGTTTATGAAGTAAAAGACAACGTGATGTGGCACATATTTTTTTAATTGGTTTAGAAATCTTAGCTATAATAATTCATATATTTTTATTGGCTATTGACTTTAATTGATGTATGAAGTCATGTTTCAATGTTAAAGCTGATGTGTCACACCAGGAATGCAACACATCCTTCTTTTATTGTATTGACTAGGTTTTGAATCCACGCTACGCGTGGGTTTGTTTGATATATTTTGGTAAAAATTATATATGATTGATGACAGTTATGAAATATTAGCTTATATAAAATTTTAAAATACAATTGATTGGTGAAAATTTTACTTTTAAAAAATATAAAAGTCACTTGTGTTAAAAATTCAAATCTGATCAAAAGAATCATGAAATTAATTGGACGTCCAGGCAAGGCGGATCGAACTGGTGACCTAGAATATTCTAAACCGTTTCTTTGACCATCAGACAAACAAAATATTTTTATAATCATAAATTAATCTTTTTTTCTCATATTATAATTGATCACTATTATATATGTCTTCGTGATTTATTTTTCACTGTTTTCTTACTCTTCATATTCTTTCTCAACATTTTCATTGTCAAATTTTCATGATAAATGTCATCGTTACTTTTACCGTCTGGTTCTTCATTATACTCTTCTTCTTCCTCATCAGCTTCCTCACATTCTTCCACTGAATAATCATTTATAATCTTTTTTAGACTACCACACAACTTATTAACCCATGAAACTCAAATATCGAAATCATTGCCTCTTGTCTCGTAAAATTTTGTGCAATTTTACGGGCCAGCTTAGTCACTACATTCAGCCAATTATTGATACTTTCACCTGTATACTTACTCGGTTTTAGATCCACACATATTGAAACTTTTCAAACCAAAATCTTTAATACTACAAAATTGCAAATTACTTGTAGAGAAAGTAATATGAACACATGTATAGCTAATAAAACATTTGTGCTTGTCATCGATCCTTCTTCTTTAAACCTCAAAAATTAACTCAAATAGCATCAAATCAAGATCTTGCGATGTCAACCCTTCTTCCATTGACCCAAAAGATAATTTTACATAAACAATATCAAATCATCTATAAAGTCATACATAAAAACATGTTTTAAATTTTTTAGAGTTAAATATTAATAATACTTAAACCTCTTATAGAGTTTAAATATTTATAATATTTTAAACTTTCTATGGATGTATTTATAATATTTTTAAACACCCTATAAAGTTTAAATATTTATAATATTTGAAATATTAAAAAGTTCTAATAATTATAATATTTTAAACTTTTAAAATTTTTAAATTTGGACGCATGATAAATTAAACTATCTGCTCATTCATAGTTGGAAGCATATTAGTCTTATTTATAATAGTTCTCAGCCATTGTCTAAAATTTTCTAGTCGATGTGGGACATTGTAAATACACTTATTTATAAGTCATTTTAATATAGAAAATTAACATAATTTCAAAAATATTAAATATTGAGTTGTCTGATCTCAATTGGTCGTTTAATATAGAAAATTCAAGAAATTTTAAATGTTAATGAATGACATGTCGAACCCCGATTTAATGTTTTAAATATTTATTAAGTTTTAAACATCCCATAAAGTTTAAATATTTATAATATTTGAACTTTTGAAAAATTTTATAGCTAAATATTAATAATACTTAAACTTCTTATAGAGTTTAAATATTTATAATATTTTAAACTTTCTATGGAGGTATTTATAATATTTTTAAACATCCTATAAAGTTTAAATATTTATAATATTTAAACTTTTTAAAAGTTTGGATAATTATAATATTTTAAACTTTAAAAAAAAAAATTTGGACGCCTGATAAATCAAGCTTCCTGCTCATTCATAGTTGGAAGCATATTAGTCTTATTTATAATGGTTCTCAGCCATTGTCTAAATCTTTCTAGCCGATGTGGGACATTGTAAATACACTTTTTTATAAGTATTTTAATATAGAAATTTAACATAATTTCAAAAATGTTAAATATTGAGTTGTCTGATCACGATTGGTTGTTTAAAAAATATTTTAATATAGAAAATTCTGGAGATTTAAAAATTGTTAATTAGTGACATGTCTAATCCTGATTAGTTGTTTAAAATCCTACATGGATAGACTTAGGAGCTTATAGCTCATACTTTTATTAGTATAGATTAAATATGAATCTATTTTCATTTTTTGTTTTATCTTTTTTACATTAATAGAATATATATAATGTATTACATATTTGTAAAGAAGATGAAAACGACATAAAACTTTGAAAACTTTACTTTTGCAAACAAATGAAAAAATATGTAATAAATTGATTAACCTAAAATTGGTCAATTTCATATTTTACCCATATTGACTTTTTTCGTATACACTGCATATGCATTTTCGTTTTCTCCGTTCATAATATTAAATGCATTATATTGAACGTATAGTATTGAATGCATTAATTTTGAAGGAAAACCCATCCTACTATGCATTGATTTCAATTATAACCTGATTATAGGCATTGCTTTAGAAAAGTGGTAATACAAAACCTAGAAATTATACAAAGATAAGCCATAAAAGAAGAACACACTGAATGTTTAGTATGCCTTGAAAATATATGAAGACCTGACAATATTAACACTCTACGTTACAATCATAAATTCCACCATGAATGTATTGGAATATGGTTACATTATAAAACAACATGTTCTAATTGTAGATTAGAATTTGGACTAGATGCTTTAATATATTCCTAAGTTTAATGCAAATATGATAAATAATTATCTTTCTATTAACTATTGTAGACGTTTTTAGTTAAATCTTTAAAACAAGTTAACAAAAATTAAACACTTTTTAAGTTTCTGAAAAAATCAATATAAATTAAAAGTCTAAATATCAGACGGAAGAAAACAACAAAAAAAAAAAAAAAAAAAAAAAAAAAAAAAGAAAACAAATCCATGCAACGTACGAGATAATCTATATTAACATTTTCACAGCAGTTTTAGCAAAGAAGGCTTGAAGTTGGGCAATATTTACATTCTATGCCATTGTAATTAAGACATTTAATACAAAAGTATTTTTAAAAAATCAAAATTAGCAATATCAAGTATGTAAATACACGTTTTCCTAAAATATCTAAACAACATCAATTTCTATTTCTTTTTTAATTACAAGTGTTATAATGTTTTAATGAAAAAAGAAACTATAATATCTAACCTTATTCAATTTTGATTTTCCATAATTGGTTTGGCAAATTTATTTCCAAAGATTTGCAAAATACTAACCGATTTTCAATTATACATGTTTTGTTTTATAAATTGTTTAAAGTTTTCTATGTTAACATGGATAGAGCAATTGCTGTCAAAATGGGTAGAAAAAATATAAAAATAAACTAACAATGTATAATTTTATTATACTATATATATTTTTTGTTTTAACCTCCACAAAATGATATATGTTTTTTGACATAAAAAATGTATCATTTATAGAGTTATGATGTCAAATACAAATATATATCCTGTTGCACAATTTAAATAGTGAATACATCAAATTTAGTCCTATGAGTAATATCAATAATATTACTAACTTTGTAATAATAAAACTAAATCTGTGTAAATACAGATTTTAGCAATTTAACATATGCACAATATTAAAAAAGCAACAATACTTTATGGAAAATTTTATTTATCCACAGGTCCAAACCTAAACTAAGAATAATCACAAGTATGTGATGAGAATTAGGTCAATATTAGTAAACTTATATATTTTTGCGGGTTGGTCTAAAAACACAAACAAAATATCTTAAAACTTGTGATTATACGAAAGGAGTTAAAAACCAACACTAACCCGCTCCATCATACTTATATACAAAACTAACTTTTTTTTTAATAAATAAGAGGTTCTGTACAAAACTAACTAATTTCAAATTGGTGAATAAAATTTAAATAACTTTATACGAACTGCAAAGTATTATACATATTAATAGATGCTTACTTTCACAACAACTAATTTTGATTGATTAAATTCCAAAATAAAAGAATTTTGATTAATTAAATTTCAAATGAAAATAATAATTTTTAAATAGATAAAGCAAATAAAATTACATATATCTCAATATGATTGTAAAAAAAGTTTAAAACATATATTTGATCCAACATAATGTTTTTATAGTAAGTTATATAAAATATAATAAAAAAACATAATCATGTGGTATACCGCGGGTTAAAATATAGTACCTAGTTTATTATAGATTAAAATGTTGTATCAAATGAATTCAAAGTTTCAAACTACAACTTGTTATAGGTTGGGTGAAGGCCATTCCAAACTTATTTTAGTAAACCCATTATTTTTTGTTTTGTATGGTAAAATATTTACATACTAGATGTCTAGATGATAACCCGCATTGTGGGGAAATATTTACCTAAATTTTGATTTATTAGTTACAAAATAATAGTAGTATCTTTATCTAGTTTATTCTACTTATTGTATAATTTATAAATTTAATTTATTTAGATTCATACTCCGGTTTTGACTATAGTCGGTACAATAAATTAACGACTTACCATTATTATGTTTTGGATATAATTGCTTAAACTTTTTATAATTGGTAAAATCAAGAAACCTTTATTTACTCGTGATCTTATTTATGAATTATAGCGGTATTGAGTCAACGTAAAAAATGAATTAAGGTGCATGAAAATTACATGAGCGGGAAGTAGAATGGAGTATAACAAAATATTTTTGTTACTAAAACTCATAGATCTCAGTGCAAAATCATAAAATTTGAATATTTAAAAGTATCAAATAAGTTACCCCGTAAAGTATAGATATGTTTTGAATAGTGTGACAGGACAATATATTACCTCTCCTACGATAGAGAATTAAGTCGATTTCTTAATCATCTCATTATATTAAATTATATATATCAAATCCTCTCAAATTTTGAATTAATTGTGGATGGGCGATATCTTTTAGAAAATAAGATTGACAAGTGTTAAAAATTTGCAAAAAAAACTGTAACCCGCACTGTTTAGATAGTGGATGTTAAATAGTTTTCTCTGGATAACTATTTTTATTTTTATTTCGAATTATCAAAATAATTATTTAAGGATAACTAATATTATGATTGATCATAATTATCATTTACGATTTTCTAGTTAAAAAATTTGTGTAAATGTTTTTAAAAAATTAAGGTTAAAATTATTTGTAAGAAAGATTGGATTTCTAGTTATTGAAATACCATATGCTATAATATAATATTAATGTTATAAATAATTGTTTTATTGATATATTGATGAAACTAGGTTTTTTAATTCTAATTGATTAAAATATATTTATTATAAATTTGAGATTTTGTGAGTTGATTTATGAATAAATGTATTCTGATTTCTTTTTTTTGTATAAATTTTATTAATACGGATTAAGTTAAAAATAAAAAGCATTAACTTATGTAAATTGGAAATTTATACTTTTGATACCTTGTTATGATTTTGATAATTTTTAATCAAAAAAGGAAAAAAATAGTTTATATAATGATTTAAGCCTCTTCATTATTTAAAAATATAGTATATAAGTTATGTGTTGAAAAATAAAATAAAAAACAATTAAAAAGGAAATACATTAATCTGTAGGACCCACATGTATAAAAAATCTGAGTATATCTTGATTGAAGAATATTTCATTCTATATAGTTAGCACATGGGAATATATAGATAGTTACCCGTGCTATACATTTTATAATTTTTTACATTTTTTTTTTTTAGTTTCATACTCTGATTTGAACCCATCTTGGCTACATGATATAATGTTTAAATCCGTTAATCATATAAATTTGGTAAAATCTTAAAAAGAAAACAAAATATGTATTGAAGAGATCATGTTTAAAAATCTCAATTTAATTTTTTGATTTGTTTTTGTTATATATATTATATTGAATAAAATAAAATATTTGAGATTTCTTAGATTTTAATAAAATGTCACTGCATAGACGTGCAGTGCAAACAAATATTTAATCAATTAGATATAATATTATATATTTTTAAAATATAATAAATGTTGTATCTTAGTTTTAAAATATATATGTCATTATTAAATGATTTAGGGATGCATATATTTATTCTTAGGTTTATAAATAAAATTAAAGTCTATAATTGTTCTAAATAGTTTATTATTGTTTCCTAAGATTTCTGAAACAATAAATGAAATCAGTTAAAATAATTTCATTAAATAATTTCAAAAATATTGGCTATAAAAACATAAAATCGTTTTATAAAATTTATTATTGTTTAAAAATATTGTTGAAAAATATCTATATTATATTATTTAAGCAACCCTTTAAACAAATAACCCTATCCCATGTGGGATATTACACAAAATCCCACTGTATTTAATTACAAAATATAATAACAGAATCTTAATATTAATTTGTTGTAACCAG
The DNA here is from genome assembly GCF_030686135.1 of Camelina sativa. Lineage (NCBI taxonomy): Eukaryota > Viridiplantae > Streptophyta > Magnoliopsida > Brassicales > Brassicaceae > Camelina > Camelina sativa. The sequence continues at coordinate 25,088,451 of NC_141894.1, read as the reverse complement.
AAAATGATTAGCAAAAAATAGCAATCGTATAATTACCTATTACAATAAAACGTTTGGAATAAAAATAAAATGAGCCCATGAGAAGCCCATTTGAAAGACTGCTTATAAAAAATATAAAAAAAAAACGAGAAACAATTAAACCTTAACAATATCCTGGCGTCGCTATGATTCCACTAAAAACTGATTCGCAACCCTAACAATATCCTGCAGTATCTCATCAAAATCACAAAGATTTCAATATCAAAACTACAATCTGACTTTCCACTAATCTATGAATCTGAACAGAGAATATCTTGAATACACAACTACCATATCTACCAAATCGTAAAACCGTTTAAGTACCTGCTGTCAAATATGAGAGCATACATTGAGCATGAAATTAGAAAATATTCCATGTAAGATCTTTTATCTCAAATGATCTTTTCTTGATGATAAGCTTAAACACTTATCCCTTGAAGTGAAAGGTAACCTAAACGCTACTTCATTCTCTATATAAACGGACTATTAGCAATATTCTACAACCCATCACCACAAACACCCGACCAGCTATCCTATTATTTTAAACAAAAGAGTTTCTCAAAGTAAATGGTCTCATGGCTATGATTTACCTTCCTGATGTCAAACCTTACAAAAGCATGTGGCGAGTTCAAGTTAAGGTCCTACACATCTGCTTCCAGTACACTGCCCAATCTGGAGAAACAATGGAGATGGTGTTAGCTGACCACAAGGTAAGTTTGTTTTAAACAAACAAATTATAATAGTTTATTCTATTATTTAATCACCATCAAACACACAATTTTTTAACGACTATGTTTTTTTTTGTTTTACTATCATAACCAGGGCACCAAGATTCATGCTTCCGTCAAGAAATGACTTGTTAGCAAGTTTGAGAGGCAGGTAATAAAAGGTGAGTGGAGAGTCATTGAAAATTTCGGACAACTCAGGTGAGAGGCCAGTTCAGGGTTACTAACCATTCGTTTAAGATGGGTTTTGTGAACAACACTCATGTAACCCCATGTGTCTCCATCTCTGATGATGTGTACCTCACATTGCCCGACTTTCAAAACATCATGGTGGCCGTAGTGTTGTAAGATTAATTTGCAAATGACCTACTTGATGGGGTTTATGATGCTGATGTAAGTACCATTTGCTAGCCGTAGTGTTATAAGATTAATCATAGAGATACTAATATATCGTATGTGTTGCCATTAATGCAGCTCCAAGCACATATGTGGTGAAGTTAGATGAACTTGATGATTCAGAAGGACAAGGCAACCCATCTCAAATCATTTATGGTGATCAGGTAGTTATTTCTTTAATATTATTTATAGACATATATATGATAAATTTTATACTTTTTTGGATAAAGTGCAAAGTGAATTTAATTTGTTTAATGTTCAAATTCAGGATTACATGCTTACCACTAGCAGTGAAGCATCTGCTTCTGATTTTGCTACTCCATCATCAAAGAGAGTTAGAGAAAGCAATGAAGGATACTCAACCAACAAGAAGATTTTCAGGAAATCAATCACGTTAAAAAAAAGAGACGACAAGCTGATGAGTGTGAAGGCAATCAAATTGGAAAAAGTTGAGGAGAAGAAGGGAGTGAAGATTGTGAAAGCAGAAAGTGAAAAACAAAATGAGGATCTCCCTTATGTGGAGGACAATGGAGATAGCAATGATTCAGAATATGTAGGATACTGAATATAAATGACCTGAATCAAGTGGTAGAATAAGGCTTTTGTTATGTTTGGCTTTCATTAGTTTCTTTTTTTCTTTTCAATAAACCATTTTCTATGTAATCAAACTTTACAACCTAGGACTTTCAAACTTTCAAGCTTTCAAAAATAATTCAAGGTTTGTATTTTAAGAGATTTATGGGTTTATGTTTGCTTCTCTTTAAGTTGATTTTCGGGAATTTAATATTTTCTTCTGTTTAAGTTTAACTTAGTTTAAGAACAAGAACCTAATTATAATGCTAAAAAACACATGCAAGAATTGACCCGACAATACTGAAGCCCCTTGAACAAGAACTCTTGATCTTATTGGCTGTAATATGATTTCTTATGTTTTTCAAGGTCTCCTTACTAGCCACCATATCATAGAAGATAGAATCATATGTTTAAAGCTCCTTTTGTAGAGCTGTGAAGTACCAACACACCAAAACCCAAACCGCATATGTCATCATTACAAGAAACTAGAAAACCCCAAAAACGAATATGATTCTAATATTTACCTTCTTGGTTGCATTTGTGGAGCTAATTTAATGTATACAATAAGAAAACTACAATATACTCAATCTCTAGCAATTTATTAGAATCAGACATCGGTTAATACAGTTCGTATCAAATTTAACAATTTGAAAGATTTCCAATTGAAAATAAAAAAAAAAACAAAAATTACAGATTGAAGCTCAATTCGTACTGAACATCTTTAAACTAATTCTTTCAAACATTACATCAGTAAGAAGATTTCTACTAATTATGTCCAAATAATAAACTTACTTGACCTAATTACTGATCCTAAACATACCTCGATTTAGAATCCATCTTGCAATCTCTCGTGACCCAGCAGCAACGGGTTGATTCTCGCATATTTCAGGTTGGACTTTTCGAAAAAGAAATCGATGATTAGAAATATGAAGGAGAGATTTCGTCGAGTTGTAGAGAGAAGAAGAAGAAAAAAATTATTATGTTTGTTTTGCTGGAAAAGAAAGAAAAACATGAAGGGATGAATCTTGGACTGGGCCCTTGACAATGGGCTAAACATACTGAAAAATTATACTTATTGACATCTATTTTGCACTTCGTGAAAAATTAGGTGATGGCCGATGAAAATAATACAAAATAACCCTTATAAGTAAGTAACTACATTACATGCTAATTCTAATATACACAGCTTCAATCATATGTACTAATCTTTATATTGAAAAAAACAATTACTATTATAGGATTCAAAACACACCATAAAATACTATATTATATAATATGTCAAATAATTATAGTAATAGTTATAATCATAATAATCAACAAAAATAATAAAATTGGTTATTTCCCCGCGCTACCAGCGCGGGTCATTATCTAGTTTATAAAATATTTGAAAACTATGATTTTTTTCTGATTTTACAAGACTTTTTGAGTTGAAAAATAAAAGAAAACAATTAATATACACTAAAAAAAAATAACTATGTTAATCTGTAGGGCTGGCATATTTAAAAAATCTGAGTATATCTTGGTGATATCTTTTTTATTTAGAAATTTTTTTGTATAACAATTTATATGATTTTATTTTTTGGTTCTCAAATATGTATATATTCAATGGTATTTTTTATAATATGCCACATGATAGTAGGGTTAAAATTTAACAATATTGCTTAAATAAGTATATAGAGATTTATAAGAAAGTAATAAAAGAAATAAAAATGTTGTTTCTCTTTTTTTCATTAGTTCTGATCCATATTTTTTCTTTGAATCTATTTTAGCTTTGTTTTTACTTAATTTTACTTTATGTTTTGAGTAAATTTAAGTGTTTCTATTTTAGTTTTGTTTCTATTCATATGTATTGGCAAAAGACGTAGATTTTTTTTTTTTTTTTTTTTGGTCAAAGACGTAGATTCAGAACAAGTATTCTCTGTAGTAATCCTTCAATTATCTGTAACAAGAAGCTTTGTAAGTAAAAAGAAAAAACCCGCTCTAATTCAACTTGTGCATTTGCAAACTAAGAATCAAGTTAAAATGTGTAGAATAAAGCCACTAAATCTATATTAACATTTTTGAAGTACATTTTGTGTTATGTCCTTATAGTTTTGTTTATTTAAATTTTTATTTACAACATTAACCCCTAAAAAATTTCCAAAAATATCATTAATCCAAATTTTGGTTTCCTAAAATTTTTACATTCTATTCTAACTACAAAAAATTATAGCAAAATCAGTATGGAAATAGAATGATATATTTAACCATACCTTCTATCTATGTATCATTTGCAAACAAAGAAAACAACAATTTGATTCGCATTTTGTTTTCCAATATTTATGAGCTTTGATTCACATTATTGAAGGGAAAATTGGAAATAAAGGATCACTAAAAAAAAATTGACCATATACACCTTTTTTGGGAAATGGTCATTTTTACCAAAATTACCCATAGAAATTGAAAAACCCAAATTTAACAAGTTTTAAAATGTGAAATATAGGAAAATAAATAGATATACAATAATAGAGGTAATATAATTTTTTACAAAAAAAAAAAAAAATTGTATAAGTTATTTTTTTTATGGATAAAATTTGATAGAAAAATTTTAGAAAACGTTTTCTGCTGTTCTGAAAATTTAAGATAATGTGTTCTAACATTTTATACATGTTATACTAAATTCAGGAATAGTTTATGTTCTAAATAGTTTAGGGGCCCGAAATTCTGAATTCTACAAAATTCAGAATTTGTATTCTACGGTTTACTCTATGTTCTAAACGTTTTAGTATAATCTTTCTACGGTTTACTCTATCTTCTAAAATCGTTAGAATATATTTTACTCTTTTTACTCTATCTATGAGAAAATTAGTTGACATCTACTACCAAAAAGTAGATTGTATACTCTGAAACTTTTAGTGATTGCTAAATATAGAAAGTGCATATTTAGAATAAAAAACTGAATGTTTATCTAATAATTAGGTAAGATCGTAATTATTTGTTAAGATTGTGTTCTACGAAATTTAGAAATAGTTGTCTAATGATTTTAGAAATTTTTAAAACAACGGTCAGATTCCACAACAAAATCTCACATTAGTTATCTTGTACACATTTTCTAGTTTGTTAGTAATTTATCTTTCGATCGTATCACTTTTTACCCAAACAAAAACTAGCACACATGATTATTACTAGGGTAAAATAACATATTGAATTAAAAAAAAACATGCATGGTCGAGATCAACATTTTAATGCATGCAACTTGGTATGAACCACTCAGAGTCAGCTGTAGAGAATCCAAGTGGAAAAGAAGAACGATCGCATGTGTGCATTGTCTCAATTTTCTGTGTCTCGAGATTGAAGATAAACATATCCATTCCATCACAACCACTGAAATAGATGGAATTTCTAATGAATCCATTAGTGTCGTTGGCGAGCATAGTGATGCCTTTATCCAAAAGCATTGACTCCTCCCCTAGAGAGTTAATCCTCCGTTCTGTTTTCTTCATGAAGTCTGATGAATAAATCTCAAAAACCCGGAAGGAGGTGGTTCTAGTACTGGCTCTCCATATTTGTTCAACCTTGAGGACTTTCCCTGTTACCGTGACTACAAGTTTTGTGTCATGAACTGTCCATTGATTACTTGGTGCATAGTGATTTATTTTTTCCAGTTTAAAAATCGACTGAAAAAATTATTGGGGAATCCCTCCCGAGAAATCAGGCTTTCTTAGGAAATAAAGTTTGAGATACAGAATTAGGATTATTTTTGGAAATAAATTTAATGTTTTAAAATATATTAACTTTATATACTTTTGTTTTTTAAATTTTTTATAAATTAAGGATAAAACTGGGTTTTGATTATTATAAAACCTATATGACCAAACCTACAATTAAAAAGTATATATGGACATTTTTCAAAAAAATGTCCTTTATTTCCAATTTCCCCTTTATTTAAATATTACAATTAATATATATGTATACTTAATTAAATTTTAAAATATTACGAATATATAAAATTAAAAAAGTTTTAAATATAATATAATATGGTTATATAGTAGATGAGTTGTAAAGAGGACATGTTTGAATTAATAAATTATCATTAAATTTGTGCTAACACGGGTTAAATCCTCATTTAATTATTTTTCAACACTATTAATATTAGAATATTTGACATATAAAATCAAGTTGATTTAACTAAGATTGTGTAAAATAATTAAATTATTAGGAACAATGTGACTTAATCAATCAATCTTTATGTATTTAGATCCCTTATTTTTTGTTATAATAATTAAAAATCAAAATAGAATTTCAAACACTAAACAAAACAAACTATATATAACAAACAAATGGTCATGAAGTATATTACGGGTTAAAAAATTAGTATAAATTTTTTACCGTACAAACAGCCGAAAAAATTAGTTATTTCTCTATTTATAAAACTTCCAATATTTAACAAACAAATACAACATAAAATATAAATAATAATAAAATTATATGCATGCCGTGTACTGCGGATTAAAATCTAGTAAAACTTGAAAATAGAGGACTGTGTTGTACGTACAATAGGTATAGGGGATATAGTAGCATATCTAAATTTTTTTTTTCTTTTTAATATTACACTAGGTAATAACCCGTGCTACAGCACGGGACAAATATTTCAAATAAATTTTAAATTCGTAAAATGACTAATAATTATATTTACTTTAGAATGGGAATGCACGTCCCGTCCCGTCCCATCTCCACATGTTCCAACCCATCTTCTCTCGTCTCGTCTCGTCTCGTCTCATCTCATATCGTCTCGTCTCGTCCCATATCCATCCAATTTTTTTTTGTCTTACGTTCGTTCTCTTTTAAATAATTATCCATTAGACAATGTTTATTAAAAGAGATTGGGTAAAAATTAGATGGGATACCAAATTTCTCGTTGAATATTTTTTTTGTTAGTTAGTTGAAACTATCCAAATAATTATAGTTTTAAAAAAGTATATAATTGTTTTCAAAAATACCAAATTTTCAAAGTGCTCGTTCCAAAGTGGTTAATTAACTGTCGCATAATAAATTCTTATCCAAATTTAGTGAAAGCTTGACACTTGAATTATTGATTTTCACTATTTGAATTACCTGTTTCAGTTTACATATACTATTTCTTGTCTTAATACCATAAATATACAGAAAATTTTCTCAAAATTTAATTATTATTTCTTTAAGTATATGTAGTAAATTAAATTAAATTAATTTAATTATTAGTTTTTGGCTAGGTAGTAACCCGTGCTACAGCACGGGACACAATATTCAAGTGTTGACTAAGAATTATATTAATCCAGGTTTTGTAGCAAAGTTGTGTTGTTTTCATGTGATTATTTTTAAAATAAACCTAAACGTATTTACTTTGGAATAGGAAATACGTCCTTTCATGTCCCATCTCCTCACATCCCAACTCATCCCCTCTCGTCTCATCTCATCCCGTCTCGTCTAGTCCCGTCTCGTCCCGTATCAATCATAATTTTTCGTCTTATGTTCGTTCTTTTTTAAATTATTACTCGCTACACAATGTTTACTAAAAGAGATTGGGTAAAAAATAAAAATAGGATACCAGAGTTTTTCTTTGAATATTTTTTTATTTAGTTAGTTGAAATTATCAAAAAAATTATAATTTTCAAAAACTATATATCTGTTTTCAAAAATACCAAAATTTTAAAATTGCATGTTCCAAAATAATTAGTTACATGTCGCATCCATATCAAAATTAGTGAAAACTTAACATTTGAATTTATATACTTATATTTTTTAATTTCCTATTTTTATCTAAAATTTATGACACTTTTTTAAAAAAAATTGTTCAATATATTGGTTCTCATTATGTGAATTACCCGTTTCAGTTTACATATTATTTCTCGTCTTAATACCATAAATAGAATGGACCTTTTCTCAAAATTTAGTTATTATTTTTTAAAGTATATGCACTTAATTAGTAAATTAAATTACTTAAAAAACACTGGTAAAACATATATTCAGACAAATAATAAACCCTTTTAGGTTGTAAAATTTTAATTGTATAATATGAGAATTTTCCAAAAAAAATACTTGGCCACTCTTTTACGGTGTTTTGTCAATATTTTAGTGTATACGTAGAATATCGCTACTCATACCAAAAATAAACATGATCTTCATCTTCATCACGTGGAAAATATTAATTTTTTACAATCCATCCATAATAATCAAGCAAAGCCCGCTTTTGTTGAAAATGTTAAAGTAATTTTTTAATGGGGTGTTAAATCTCGTCCAGTCCAGTCTCATCTCATCCCGTCTCGATCCATCCCGTTAGAAATTTTATGTCCAATAAATTTTTTCTTTTAAATAATTACATAGTAGGTAACATAAATTGTAAAGTTTAATGTTTGTTTTTAAATGGTTGAACAGTATAATTTTAATCTTAATAAAAATTCTTTAATAAATTTGGTTTTATACTTTAATTGACATATCTTATTATCATTTTAACATTGATATATTAAAATAAAAGATTTATATAGTTATTTGTTTAAATAATTGTAAGTTCAGTTTTAACGTATAAAAGTGATAAAATAATTAACCCGTTCTACAACAGTTTTCTATTAATGTTTTTAAAAATAATAATATCATAGAGATAAAACTTATTGTTGTCATATCTACAACTGAATTTTTCTTATTTTTTTATAATTACGTGATATTTAATGATATACATGTATAATTTTTAAACTAATCAAAATATTTCTCATAGTTTACTTAGGAGTGTTAAATCCAAATATCATATTTCAATTTAATTTTAGTTGGATGATTGCATGTATATAACCTAGACGTATCTATTTTAAAATTGGAAACATGTCTTGTCTTGTCCAGTATCTTCTCGTCTTGTCCCATCCCGTCCCATCCCTTGTTATCTTAATTTTTTGTATCCGCTAATATAATATGGTAATATACGGGTAAGAATTTTTGGTTGTAAATATATTTTAGAAAAATTTTGTTTTAATAAATTTATTAATTTTAAGTTGTAAAACTTATTGATCATGGATTTGCTGGATTGTATTTATAGATATATTTATTTGGTATAATATTTATAATACAAAATTTTTGGTGTCACTCTTTTTGACATCTGAAAAATTAGTGATCTGAAAATGAATTGTTAGAGAATCATACTTTTGTTTATTGACTCACTTGGTTGTTAATTTGTTATGCGAATATATATATTTATTTGCTTACGATAGATACATGAACTAAAATTTAATAAGTTAATTTGTTACTACAGAAAAATATTATTAATACCCAAGAGATAATAGGGGACAAATATTATTAGTGTTTATAGAACAAATGCACAGACACACTAAGCAGGAAGAAGATAAATTTATTGATAAATTTGCTTAATACATAGTTGACTAAATTTGATATATGATTGGAATGACCAAATTTTTGGCAGAAGTAACATCAAAAGCATCCGTCGCAATTACTATCGGGTGAACATTTGGTGTGACAAAGGTTGAAATAGTTATTTTCGCTCACGACTCACCTTAAATTTTTGGCTCCTCGACTCACACATCCCTGCTTCCACAGTGACAGCATACCTTAAAAATCATTTAAACCATAATAATTTAATTTTTTTATATATTATTATAATTAGCAAAAACCTTGTCGACGTTGTTGACGTTTTTTGTTGTTGTGGTCTTCATCTTTATCACCTCTCGGTATATTAGGCTTTTTCATGAATTTTGTCTGCTTATGTTCAAGAGAAATACAAAGAAAAAATAAGAAAGATATAACCTAAACAAAAAAAACTACCAACATAGTTTTAAATAGGAAATGAAACTTAACTACGTTTATGCTTTTTGTTGTCACCTCGTTTGCAATATTTGTTAAAATGTTGGGTTGCTTAGTTAGTTTGTACTTGCCAAATAAAATACTAAAACCACATGCATTCATATAAGATCATTAGAGTTATGTTTCTGTCTAACTATGAAAACATTTGTATATATATGTTTCGATAATTGAAACCGAACCTTTCTAACTCATGGTGTTGGATATTATAATATAGTTGGACCTCGACAGCAACCATTTACCATTTACCAAGTTACCTGTAGACACACAATAACATATTATTAAAGATAATCCAGACAATGTAAAATCATGATTATGTGCTAATGGTTGAATGTCATAACATACAATAAAAAAAAAACTGATCTTACTCACCATTTTTTCACATTCGCATATAAGATCAACATCTGTAAATTGCTAATATGATATACGTGGAGTAGGAAGTAAATTGCGAATGTGAGCCGGTGATGGAAGAGTCAGGAATAGGAGAGTATATATAAATTTTTAAATAAGGAGTAGGTTTTCTAATTTTTTTCAATAATTTGCACACGCATTTAATCCAGTTTATCAAATTTGGAACTACTACCAAGTTAAGCGGGATTATGAAAATATATTTTGATAGGTAATTAATGAATTGATTGGATGCAAAGCTATACTACAACAGATTTCCCAAAATTTTAGAGGCATATGGAATCGAATATATATACCATTATAATTTGAGTAAATAGTCAACGTATATATATTGTTAGTTAAAGAATATCTTACGTATATGGAATGAAATCACTCATACGAATCAATCATGAAAATAGGATACAAATTTAATTTGAATAACAAATAAAAGAAAAATCTTATTTACTTTAAAACGTTAAAATATAGAAATTAAAAATGGGAAAGTAGGGAAATATTAGTAACAGCTTACTCAAAAATGCTTGAATCTGTTATGCCTGAAATTTCAGGAAGATAGCTAAATATGAATGATAAAACAACTAATCACGGAATCAGTTATATTCGGGATTTTGAAATTATATACATTCCTATATTTTTGTAAGAAACTCAGATATCAAGATCAAATTTAAAGGTAATATTATGGGAATATAGTAATTTAAATTATATTTGGAAGCATACATGGAAACTATAATATTCATGTTTTGGAAGCATATATGGCAAGTGCTATATTTGATCTGTGTAATCCGCTTATTTGTGGAAATAAGATTTTCTCACTAATTCTTAAAAAAATCGTAGTGGGATTACTATTGGAAACAGCAAAAATTGCAGCTAAAGTGCATCGAACTTGACACCTTCCGAAATATTAGAGCTTCATTGGACCAATATGCTATTAGAATTTTCTTAGCAAAATACACAATGTATTGCTTTTATTTATTATTTAGACGTAAAAAAACCATTTTAAAAGATCCGACCCGGGATCCGCGTGTTTATCCGTTTAGGATATGAACAAAATTTCGTTTTTACCCTTAATGACGATATATTATTTGGTTATAACTCCAATGGCATACTCTTGTAATTTTTTATAAAACAAAGGTTTAGTCCATAAACTGTGTTTCAAAATAATAGTAGGGATATCATACGCCTTTATTTAAGAGAGACCGGGTTAAACCCGGATTTATTGAGAAGGCAACAAAAATGGATACCAATAGCCCACTTGCTCCTTCTCGGACCTCGGTAGTAGATCTAATTATGTAGACATTTTTGCCTTAGATAAATTTATTTTTGTTTGTTCATTATATCAAATGGTATATGATATACATTAATACTTAGCAAATTTTTATGTTAATTATTCTAATATACTCCCTTTTAGTATATAAGATAGATAGAATTACTAAGCGAAAACCCTAATATAGGTAAAGAGATGGCGCATCTGGAGAAGCTTCCATGGGAGTTGATTGAAGAGATACTCTCTCGTGTCCCACCTAAATCACTTGTTCGCTTCAGAACCGTATCGAAACAATGGAACGCTCTTTTAGAGGACAAGACGTTCATGAACAACCACAAGATGACGTTTAGGTTCATCCTAGCAACTGAATCCAAGATTTATTCGGTAAGCATTGATCCCGTGATAGTGGTACGTGAGTTAACCTTAGGTACTCCCGGTTTAGAAACGTTGGAACTTAAAAACTTAGTTGATTGCAATGAGCTGTTGCTATGTGGCAAGAAGAACGGAGCCGTTGTTTGGAACCCATGGTTGGGGCAGAGTAGATGGATCGAGCCGAGTTTAAAACGTTCAGGTATGGAATTCGACGGCATAGGATACGAAAATAAGAATTACAAGATGGCTGTTTTTTGCCCTGGGAACGAAGATCAGACTGATAACTTTTGCACAAGCTATGACTTTGCCTCGGATGTGTGGATAGACCTCCAGTCAAAATCTGATGAGGATAGCATATACCCTGAAAGTGTTGTATCCTTGAATGGAACTTTGTATTGGGTTTGCTCTCTGGACGAGACAGATCCCTTGTCTTACGACATTAGTACATTCGATTTTTCGACTGGATTATACTCTAGATTTTGTGATCTACCATGTGGGAGAAACCATGGTGAGGATGCTCTTGTCCTTAAAGTCTTTAGGGGAGATCGGTTTTCGTTGCTAAAGCAATGCATGGTAACAAAGAAGATTGAGATTTGGGTGACTGAGAACAAGATTAACTTTGAGAATGGTGATGATGTGGTTTGGATGAATTTCATGACTTTTTCAAGTCCTAACTTGCCGGAGTTAGTCGAGACCATACGCTACTCTCAGCCAAGTTATTCCATCGATGGTAAGAGGCTCGTGGTGTGCTCTTGTGACAGCACTGGTCAAGCTTGGATCTATGTTTTTGGGGAAGATAAGTTGATCAGTAAAACTCGTATATTAGATTATGTGGTTGATCCTTGGCCTTTGCACTGTACCTTTGTTCCCAGTTTGGTTCCGGTTCCTGCTCGAGGCGAAAGAGAAAAACTGGCAGAATTACAAATGTAGTTTTATTACATGTTTGGTACGTTATAGGGAAAGCTATAGTTGATTTGAATTTTTGTGTTTTTGTATACTACCATCTTCTTTGCTTAAACTAGAGATTTTACTAATTTTCACTCTCTTTTCCTTTTGGAAAATAAATTCTTTTGGGTGAACGAAACAGCAGACGTTAGAGGGAGCTACCCGTCTTTACAGCGATATTGATTGTGATGATTGAGAATCCACAATAAGATCAGCTCGACTCGGTTCTTAGGAGATCATAAGTAGGATAACACTTTTGTCAGACGGTTAGTCAAATTTGTCCAATTCTGGTTTCTCTGTATATCTAGTCCAATTCTGGTCTCCAGTTTACAATTTTACAATACAACAAAAAAAAAAAACTATTTTTTCCTTATTATGTCTTCCTTTCAATTAGGAAAAAGGAAGATATTGACCAAAGCACAAGGTCCGAATCATCATATCTTCACTCGTACCACGTTATAATATTTTGATGCAGCAACTGGAATCACAATTTGATTCCATGTGAAGTTAAAAAGTTCTCACTTTTTTACAAAAATTGTTGAACCTCATTTTCTTGATCGTTTGGTAAATATGTAATGGATTATTTTAATTGAAATGTCGTATTTTTCTAGAGCTATTAATTATAATAACGAAGTAGACCTTGATTATTCCAAAGTCGCTGCAAGAAACAATTACCATGCCATTATCGGTCTCCAGTGTCGTTTTTGGTGAACAAGTGGAAAAGAATGGTGACGTTGTGGCTTGTGTGGTGCTAGTCCACTGACATATCAAATCTGATTTGGTTCATCTTTATTTATTTAAAAACATTTAAAAGTACTAAAATAATTCCATTATTTTCTACTTTAAGATCCTTAATCGAAAATAAACATTAAACTATCAATTCATATTAAATTTATGATAATTTCTTTTACTCAAAAACTAGAAAATTCATCAAAATGATTAAAAATACACTAAACATATTGTCTCATCAAATTTAAGTCCAGTTATGGAGTATAATTTTAGTGGCGGCGAAGCATATAGATTCATAATACAGGAAAATCAGTAAAAGGTGCGCCCCCACTTTTCTCAAAAATGATTTAAGAACCTATATATTTTTTAAATAGTTCACTTTAAGAAATGTAAAAATGTTCGTGAAAACTTATAAAAACGCCAGAGATAAGAGAGTTTTAAGGATGCTCACGAATTTTTGTTGTTTTCATTATATTCTCCAACACAATTACATAGATAGTCACTTAACACTAAAATATAATACTCATTTCGTTTTAAAAATATATAATACTAGATTAGGACCCGTCCAATGTGCGGGTTTAGAGTTTTTAATATAAAATAAAATTTAACAAAGAATTCTAAAGTAAGTATTTTTAGTAAGTAAAAACTATCTATAAAAGTAAATAGATACACCGAGGTGTCCAATATAAATATCTGGTGTAGAAGGTGCGACTCTGCGGTTGAGACTGTTAATCACATTTTTTTTGAATGCCCTCACTCGTGAGAAGTTTAGAATTTATCTCTAACTTCGGTCTCAGAGGGTTTCCCATATGCGTCGGTGTACTCAAATATAGATTTTGTTTTCTAGAGGGATGTCTCTCAACAGGGTGATCCTAATCAACTTCTTCAATTACCATGATTTTTATGGGCAATCTGAAAGACCATAAAAAAAAAAAAAAAAACAATTAAAGTTTAGAGATCGAGATGAATGATATAATTTCTCAGGCTTTGGGCGATAAGTTAGTCTGGGAAGAGGCGCTATTTTTAACAGCGTTCATGTCGGCTCCATCTCCGTCTTCGGATGTCCATGTTTCTTCACCTTGTTGTCAAATTGATGGTTCTTGGAAAGCAACCAATGAGCATTCATGATTGGGCTGGTGGTGTTGCGTTGGTGAGGAGCGAACCTTGTTGTCGGAGGCCAAGTGTCTAAGATGGAGCCCCTCGCATTCAGAGTTAGAAGCGTTGTTGTGGACCATGGAGCGGATACGTGTTGAGTTACTCACTATAGTGCATTCCCCTGAATATTGGCCATCCTTCTCCAACTTGCTCGCTGGAGTTTTTTCGACTATTCTCCATCTCTTGTATCCTGCATGCGACAAATTCGAAGGTGGATTGTCTTGCCCATGCTTCGTATTCTCTTATCTTTGAAGTTTCTTTTGTAAACCCCTTCCCTCTCGCTTGAGCAACTAACCGAGGAAATTCCTTTTAATTTATTGTTTGGTTGAAAAAAAAATAGATACACTTTTAGTTAAAGAAAATAGTTATAGATGAGTTTAAAAGTATTAAAATTAAATTAAATTTAACAAAAATTATATATTTAATTCTTTTCGTAAGTAAAAAATGTATAAAAGTAAAGAGATAAACTTTTAGTTATAAAAATTAGTTGTTTTTTTTTTGCTATAATACACTAATGTATATCCATTTACAAATCTACTATCTACATTACCACTAAAAGTTTATTTGTACACACAAATATATTTTACTGTTAAAATATAATTTTTAGTCTTAACTACTACCAACAAATTATCTTTTTGAACACATTAAATAACCTATTATATGTCTATTCACTTTAACATTTTTATAGTTTCAAAAACGCATACGCTAATCTTACATACTCCTATCATATATATTACAATAGCAGTCTTTTGAATAAATTATTTGATTGGTGAAAAAACTATGAGACGATTTTTTTTTTTTTACTTCAACAATCTTTTTCTTTATATAAAGGTGAGGATTTCTATTTTTTTAGAAATAATAACTAATTGTATAATTTTCACAATCATTTTTTATCTTATATAAAAAGTAATATTTTTCTTGTAATATAGCAACTTAAAATTAAAATAAGTAAACAATATTATAATTTTAAATTTTATGGTATATATATATATATATAATTTATCTTATAATTAGATTTTCAATAAAATTAGGTTTTATTTTATCTATTTACTTTTATATAAAACCTTTTTAGATTAGGTTTTGAATTTTTACATTTTTATTTTTTAAAATTTTAATAATGAATTGACATGTTTCAACATCTGAATGATATATTTGACATGTGTCACGATTTTGTTAATGAGTAATTTTGTCATCAAGGTTTATATAATAAGATCTTAGCTAAAAACACACAAATTAATAAATGACTACTTTTACAAAATTTAACCAGTTAAAAAAACAAAATTGCACAATATAAGATATAAAATTAATCTAAAAGTTGAATAAAAACTTAAAAACATCATATATTATGAAACAAAAGTATTTTTGTAAAACATCTTATAATATAAAACGAAAGGAGTAAAAATAAAAAATATATTCACGTTGTATTTATATAACCGGGAAAAAGCTTAAAAATACTCCATCTACTTTTTATTTGAAAGTTTAATACCTCATATTTTTAAATTGGAATAAAAATACTTCGTTTAAATATTGTTGGACTAAAAATACCTTATCTTCATAATATTGGTAGATTCATACCCACGATTTAACATCCGTAAAAAGACGTGACGGAATAGTGTAACGGTGTTAACTTTTAATTCAAGAATTTTTAGTAGATATTTACAATCTATTTACATACAAGTTAATGTTGGTGTAGTTTGGTGGTAAGGATTATATTTTATCACCTACCTTACGAGGGTTCGATGCCCATCAATGCAGGTTTTCAGTTTTTTTTTTCTTTTTGTTCTTTTCTCTAACCCACGAACGATGGCAGTAATCTCGGCTCAGCGGACCATCAGCGGAGGAGGAGGAGCTTGGCAGTGATCTCGGCTCGGCAGACCATTGGCGGAGGAGGAGGAGCTCTCGTGACAGGAGGAAACATAATCACTAATCAGCAATCTCCGATTGATTATTGTTGATGTCCAAATCGGTCATAATTAGAATGTTTTAGTTCGGAGAAAAGGAGGTTGAAGTTCTCTTTATTAATTGGTGCCGAGGCACAAAAGGGCGGGCTACAGAATAAATTAGACGAGCTAAAATGACTAGATTAATAACGAAAGACGAGCTGTGAGTTCGTCGATTCAAGACTTTAGACGAGTGATCTTGTACTTCTTCGTGTTCTTTTCCTTTTTTCGGAACCCCCTCTTACAGTACGTCCGTATTTATGGGGAACTGTGTCGGTTCGTCCTCCGAAAAGACCAAAATATCCTTCCTTCCTTGCAGGTTTATTTGGGCCTTTAACGTGCTGAGCCTTTTGTTAAGGCGTGTGGATCTACCCCTAATAGTATTCCCCCCACCTTTAGTTTGCAGTCTTTAGATGGAGAACTTTGTCCAAAGGATTCGCCTTCTCCTTGGTGGCTCGGCGTAGGGATTTAGCTCGTCCGAGGGTTTTTGGATTTCGAATCGGTTATTAGGGCAGTAACTCTGGGCCAGATCTGAGGAAGCGAAAGGTCGCGCGTGAGATTCCTTGGTTTTCGACGCTAGAGGTCGAATCATTACATGCGGTTCCTGACGCGCGTGAAATCCGGAAGTCGTACCGTCACCAAACGTGTGCTGTAATGATTACGCTTCGGGGGTCTTCCTTCCCTTCCTATAAATACTTCCCCTCTCCTTCATTTTCTCCATCTTGTCTACGAGTCATCCCCTGCTCTTGAGTCATCAGGTATATTCCCTTCTCTTCCTTCTTAAGGTCATTCTTCTTTTTAATTTGTCTTCGATGACTTCCCCCGGATCTGCTTCCTCCGACTCCTCCGTGGCAAGTCATCTCCGGCAGGCGACCTCTTCAGATTCTGATGATGTCAACAGGGCGAGTCGTAGTAGGCCAAGGTCGTCGACGAGTTCCCATTCTGATGCGTCCTCTGACTCGACTTCACTCGCTGAACTTCAACATCGGGCTTTTTCTCACGCGGCGACTACGAGTTTGTCTCGTCTTCCTTGCACGATCCCTTCTCTGATTGATGAGGATCTGGATGATTATGGTATTCCCGAGGATCATGTCATTGTTTGTGGGTCGTTACCGGTTATTCCTCGCGTTTCTGGAGCTAGGAGGCATATCCTTCCATATGTTCCCTGATCCACTATCAAGCTTGAGTTGGCCGAAAGAGCAGTTAGACTCGGCGGGTTGCATCCTCTTCTTCCTATTATTATTCCGGACAACAGTTTGCACCCTTGGGATGTTCCAGATTGTTACATTTGTCTCTCAGAGAAGCTCTTCACCGAGTGTGCAATCACATTTCCCCTTCCCACTTTTCTGATGTCCTACTTGGCGAATCATAAGATGGCGATATCCCAATTCGCAATGGCGACTTTCAGGAATGCGGTCGGCATCTCTATCTTGGCCGAGGCAGTGGGGATCAATCTTTTGGTTGACCATTTTAAGGAGCTAACCCGGTTTATTCCCGTAAATCGAGTCAAGTCGCCGGGCATTTCTTACGTTGGTTTGAGGAGGCCGATACTCGTCGAAGGGACAAAAGGGAAGATTTACAACTGGGTCGGATCGTACTTTTTCATGAAAATAGTTCCGGGGGTCGTCGAAGATCCTTCAATTCCCTTATTCACCCGGTAGCCGAATTGCCATGTAGCTATCTTGCTTTGGTTTTCTGGTGTCTTGATTAATCTTATTTTTGTCTTGCAGTTTCTGTGCCAAGGTGTTTGCTTCCGTATCCTGCTGCTTTTCGTGCCGAGATAGACAAGATTAAGTAAGGTGGTCCTAACGTTTGGCCGGGGACGACTCGAGCGACGGAAAAGACATCAGTGAGGAACACTTCGAAACCGAAATAAAAAATTTCTAACCCGACAAGTAAGTATCTGAGCGAGTTATGGATGGCCGAGCTCGTCTTTTTCTGTTTTTTTTTAAACTATCTCGTTGATTAGCAGGAATGGGTCGTTTATACTTGGAGGTTCCTGACGTTTCCGGGTCGACGTGTTGCGTCGGTATATCAAGCAACTGGAGAGCACCGACCATTACTTTTGTGAAAGTAGTCGTGTCGAGGGGGCTTGTTCCTATCTTGAGAAGATGGTCGCTAGGGGTGCAATCGTCCTGATGGACAAGCTAAAGGAGTTGAAGAAGTCGTGTCGCTTTTGGCAGGCGACGCTCGGCGGACTGGAGTTTGACGAACCTTCCAATGCCGACCTTGGGATTGACGAGTGAGCTCCCCATGCGTGGTATCTCGTCTAGTTTGTTTTTTCTTTCTTCTCCTCCCCCTCCTTTTTTTTGGTATGTGTCGTAATGGGGTCGCTCCCGTGTTGAACTATTGCTGGTCTAGGGGTTGGCACCCTTTGCTTTAATTTTAATTTTTTTTTAAACGCGCAATTATTATTTATCCTTACCCTGTTTTTTGAGTTGCGACTCCGCTTAAAGATGAAATTTAGGTGCGACTCGTGATGGTCGGCTTACCCCTGTTTGGCGATTTGCGACTCCACTTAAAAATGAAATTCAGGTGCGACTCATGATGATCGGCTTACCCCTGTATTGTGAGTTGCGACTCGGCTTAAAAATAAAATTTAGGTGCAACTCATGATGGTCGACTTACCCCTGTTTTGCGAGTTGCGACTCGACTTAAAAATGAAATTCAAGTGCGACTCGTGATGATCGGCTTACCCCAGTTTTGCGAGTTGCGACTCGGCTTTAGGTAACGGTCTTGGAAAATACTCATAAATATTTTGGCAAACTTGTGATGGTCGAAAGATATTTTATATTATTAGCAGCAGGCCGCTCATAGTTCACATTACATAGATAATTGAAACTTTAGAAAGCAAGCTAAGCGTAGCTGAGCTCAGTTTTTTTTAGTAGTAGTAACGCTTTAGATGCATGGAGTTCCAAGATCTGGGTATTGGTTCACCGCTCATTGTTAGAAGCTCGTATACGCCTGGGTGGACGATCTTGTATACTTTGTATGGACCCTCCCAGTTAGCCCCCATTTTCCCGGCGTTTGGTTCGGCGGTATTTTCAAAGACCTTCCAGAGGACGAGATCCCCTTCGTCGAAGTGTCGGTTATAGACCTTCTTGTTCTGTATTCGCAGAAGTGCCTTGTCGTGTTCCTCTTCCAGCTCGTCAAGCCAATCCAAAAGCATCTGGCTATTGAGTGCGGTATCCTGGATGAGCATTGTTCGTCGAAGACTCGTACTGCCGTCCTCGGCGGGTGCCATCGCTTCCATTCCGTAAGCCAGGTAAAAAAGAGTTTGGTTTGTAGCCTTTCGCGGGGTCGTTCAATAGGACCAAAGCACTCCGTCGAGCTTGTCGGCCCAAGCACCTTTCTTGGCATCTAATCTTTTCTTCAAGCCGTCGAGTATAGTTTTATTCGTTGCTTTGGCCTGCCCGTTCCCTTGTGGGTATCTCGGCGTTGACTTTCTTAACTTGATTCTCCATTTTGCGCAGAAGTCTTCGAATTGTAAGTAGATGAATTGCAAGCCATTGTCGGTGACTATTTCATAGGGAAGGCCGTGACGGCAGATGATGAATTTCCATACGAGGAACTGGACGTCTTTGGCTTTGATGTAAGCGTAGGACTCGGCTTCGACCCACTTGGTGAAATAGTCGGTGAGGACGAGGATGTAGCATTTTTTCTTGGACGCGGGTAACGGGCCGATAATGTCCATCGCCCAACGCATGAAAGGATATGGAGCTATGCCAGCTCGAAGCAGTTCGGTCGGCTGATGGATGATGGGGGCATGTCGTTGTCACTTCTCACATTTGGCGACAAACTTCTCACAATCGGATATCATTGTCATCCAGTAATGGCCATGTTTCTTAATTTGTAGTGCCAAGGCCCGGCCTCCTGAGTGGTTGCCTCCGGCTCCTTCGTGGGTTTTCATCATGACTCGCTCTGTGTTGTCGCCGTGTAAACATAGCAAGAGGACGCCTGAAACGGTCCATCAGAGCAAGTGTTCCTTCATTAAGGTGTAGTGGGCAGCCTTCGTTTTCAATCGTCATTTGGACCATTTATCTGTTGGCAAGTCGCCGTATGCGAGATATGCGCGAATCTCGACCCGCCAATCTGTTTTGTCGTCGTCCGAAGGAGGTTTGAAGTGTCGTCGCAAAGTTACGGTTCGCCAGGTGGTTCTGATTTTGTTGGGCTGGTGAAGGGCAAGGCAGGTCTCTGCTTCGAGGAGCTTGGCAGTGATCTCGGCTCGGCAGACCATTGGCGGAGGAGGAGGAGCTCTCGCGACAGGAGGAAACATAATCACTAATCAGCAATCTCTGATTGATTATTGTTGATGTCCAAATCGGTCACAATTAGAATGTTTTAGTTCAGAGAAAAGGAGGTCAAAGTTCTCTTTATTAATCGGTGTCGAGGCACAAAAGGGCGGGCTACAGAGTAAATTAGACGAGCTAAAATGACTAGATTAAGAACGAAAGATGAGCTGTGAGTTCGTCGATTTAAGACTTTAGATGAGTGATCTTGTACTTCTTCGTGTTCTTTTCCTTTTTTCGGAAGCCCCTCTTACGGACGCCGTACGTCCGTATTTATGGGAAACTATGTCGGTTCGTCCTCCAAAAAGACCAAAATACCCCTCTTTCCTTGGAAGTTTATTGGACCTTTAACGGGTCGAGCCTTTTGTTAAGGGGTGTGGATCTACCTCTAACAAATATTCCAGATCTGTCTCCTAGTCAGTTTTTTTTTTTTTTTTCGTAAAAATGGTTTCTGATTTAGTAAAAGCAATGGAAGCTTACTAGCTTTGTTATTGAACTGACTCCTTTCACTGGAAAATCCATTACCTGGGTCGTTGTCTCCTCCGCCGATGCTCTCTCAGTGGTGGAAGATGCACAGCAACGTGGGTTTAAAAAAAAACTAAAAAATCTGTAGTTTCTGTGTATGGAACCCGCGTCATAAAATTGAAGCATTACCACAAGACCACACCGATATTAACCAATTTGTGTGAAATTAGATTGTATATATCTATTACAAAACTTGAATTAAAACTTAACACTGCTACATGACTCTGTCATGCTAGTTAACGGATGTTAAATCGTGGGTATGAATCAACTAATATTATAAAAATAAGATATTTTTAGTCCAATAATATTAACAAAATATTTTTATTCTAATTTAAAAATATGAGATATTAAACTTGCAAATAAAAATTTGATGGGGTATTTATAAGCTTTTTTCCCTTATTCAATCTGAACAAAATAAGCAAAACTGAAATGGACCAAAGTTTGGTAATTCGGTTAATAAGGTGAAACCAGTCATCATGATTTCATTCCGTAACCGGTTGGGTTTTTGTCTTAGATTTGAAAAAGAAAAAAAAAACAAGTTATAGTCAGTTTAATTGAAATAGCTGAAATTATTATTAATTTAAATACTCTTTACGTTATATTAAGTATTGTTGTGTAAATTAACGAATGGTTTAGGCTTGTTCATTTGTTTATTTTGGTATTTGGTTTCAAACAGGTTATATTTATAATTGAATCATATTTAGGTTCAGATTTATGTGTAAATATATGTTTTTTTAATTCAGTTTATTATAATGAATCAATACAAAAAAAAATATTTTCTTTAGTACAAAACCAGTTATGTTGTATTTTCTCAAATTTTGGATTTAACATAATTTTGTTTGTATCTATTAATGCCCATGTCGAAATTTTGTGTTGAAGTGATTATCTATGTGGTAGAGAAGAATATGGTGAAACAATAAAAGATGGTGTGCGGTAATGTCTTTAATAAAGTGGATACAATACCAGCGACCGATCTTACCGAAATTCGATTATACTTCGCTAAATCGTGTTATCCCATATTGTAGGGATTGATTATGGATTGGGCCTTATCCATTCAATGATCACCAAAAGAAAAAAATAGTACATCTTAAAAAAAATTTTAGCTGTGTTTAATATGTTTTTTTTTTTTGAAAAAGACATGATTCTTTTGAATTTAGCTGGTCATGAAATCTGCGATAGTTCCTTTAGACTTTGTTAATGTTGTGGTTTGATTTGTCTCGTATCAAAAGGTGAAAGTTTAAACACATAAAAATGGTTAAACCATGAGTTATGTAAGACTTTTCTTTAATTTTTTATGGCCACACAAACCGTGAGATAGTTTTCAATTAAATCTCTATATAAACCATATTTTACGAACCCTAAAATCATAATACAAAAAAAATGAATTTCATTAGCTCTTCTCGCATTCTAATAATCTTGGCAGCTCTTATAGGTGTTCTACTTGTTCCCTCGAAGGCTCAAGACAGCCCACAAGACTATGTAAATGCTCACAACCAGGCACGATCACAAGTAGGCGTAGGCCCCATACAGTGGGACGAGGAGGTTGCAGGCTACGCTCGGAGCTACGCAGACCAACTAAAAGGCGACTGCAATCTCGCACACTCCGGTGGGCGTTACGGGGAGAACTTGGCCATGAGTACCGGCGACTTTTCTGGCGTGGACGCCGTGAACTTGTGGGTTAACGAGAAGGCTGACTACAACTACGATTCGAACACGTGCAACGGAGTTTGTGGTCACTACACTCAGGTTGTTTGGAGAAATTCAGTGAGACTCGGATGTGCTAAAGTGACGTGTAATAATGGTGGAACCGTCGTCAGTTGCAACTATGATCCTCGAGGGAACTTTAACCACGAGAAGCCTTACTAATGTGTGAGCATGCTGCATATGCACACACTATATATATATATAACAATGCGTAGTTGGACACGTGACGTGTATATGTATTTCAATAAGAAGCATCATATGCGATGTGTATCAATATTTTATTAGATTATCCAAATAAGAGCTGAGTACCAGTATATGTATAAACTTATCCATTTAAATCCCACCCGTAGCTTTTAGTGATAAATGATCTCTCTCTTTAATATACTAATATAAACTCAAATTGACCGTTTCTGTAGTACTTGAGCAAAGAAAGCACATTGTTATCATACACTAACTTTAAAATTGCTATTCCCCATTTTTTTAAACAATGGTTCGACAAGAACCATCTCCCACAGGAAAGCGAAGCCAGTTAGAACTAAGTGTTGCCTCTATTCATTCATCTGAAAACTTTACCGAAACATCACACTAATCCCCCATCCGCAGTCTGAAACAAATTTAACAACAACAACGACATAACTCAAAACTGAAAAGGAGAACAAGAGAGCGCTCATGGCTAAGCCGCAGAGAGAAACACCGAATCCAAACTGTCAAGGAAGGATATTTGCGTGAATTCCACAGATTGAACGATATCACAACCTGGAGTCCTCATCGTAGTTATCACGAGCACCATTCGATTATATTTAGTGAAGTGTCATATTTTCCTAATTAAATCAACCTTATTCAAGGACTTTGATTATTCTAAAGTCGGTGCAAGAAACAAAATTACTATGACATTACCCGGTCACAAGGTCGTTTTTAGAAAACAAGTCAAGATGGCTTTTGTCATTGATATGATTGATTACGTTGTCCCGCATGTGCTTAGTCCCATGCTATATCAATCTGAATTGGTTCTTGTTGCTACTCTGGTTACCAGTAATTGGTGTTGTTGTAACTGTTAGGAGTGCAAAAATCGAATTGAGAAAAATGCGAATTATATTTAAATTAACGAAATCAGAAACGAATTAGAACAGCATAATATAAAGCATAAAATAAATTACGGAGGCAAGATATGATATCTCTTTCCTTAATTCAATAAATCGGCCGTAAGTGCTTTCGGACAATCACGATATATGAATCCCAGGATACAACCGATCACGAACTATTACAGTAGCACACCAGTAATAGAACTCAAGCGAACAAATCTACGTTATACTCTCGAGACTACTAAACTAATAACTTACTTGGACTAAGCAAGGGAGAGGGAGAGAGAGAGAGCTCTGCGGCTGGAATTATTAGAAAGAGGGTTTGTGTTTTTGAGTGTGAGAAATAATGAGAGGCTGCACCTCTATATATAGTGGAAGGAGGTGGTCTCGCATGAATATTCAGAAAATATTCTCTGAATATTTTCGGAGTACTGCCCAAGTTTACTTGGAGTTTAAGCCAAGTCTTTCCAAAAAAATTAAATGGGCTACAGCGGACTAAAAAAATGCTCGGCGTGGCGAGAATTCCCAAGAGCCCACGGCCCACGCCCGGCCCGGTTCGGTTCGGTTCGGCGCGCGTGTGGGAACTTCCTTCTTCCTTCTACACACTTTTGAAACTAGAAGAGTGTGAAACTATATATATATATATATATATATATATATGTGTGAAAAATCAGTCATATTTCCGATGTAGGATATTTCCTAAACTATCCCAAGTAGCTCACTTCACACTGTTATTTCTCATTCAAATCAACTCCGTTTTGGACGTATGAGTATAGCATCTTGTAGTACTCGTTACCAGCTTTCCATTGCACTATCGACCCGACAATTCCGAGCAGCCATTTGGCCAGAATTTGGCCGGAAAGTCGCCGGAAAGTCATTGTCTCAAAACCTGCAATTTTCCAGAAAATTGCAGTTCCAACAATCTCCCACATGAATAGAAATAAGTCTAAACACATGACTAAAGGACTAAACCTATAGACTGACACTACTAGCTAGACTAGACAGACTTTCGAGAGTATATGCGAAAACTAATTGTATCTGAGTTGGTGGCGTTTTTCAACCTTGAACCGACTTATTGTTATACCTGTCGAGTTTACTCGGCCAGATAGTGAACATGATGTCTTGAACCATCCGGATTTGTATGCAAACTTAGACAGCAGGCATAACACAGCTTAGTTTTCTCGTAGAACGAGGTTCTCCATTGTGTTCATTGTGGTCTTGAACATGCCTGGTTGATCATGAGTGAACTTGGAGAGTATAGCCTCATATATTCTCCTAGAAACGGCCCATTTCACACTCACAAGGTGATTTTAATAGCTGCTTGTATTTAAAGAAATATCCTGTAATTATTTCAAATATTTTACAAAGCTACATTTCAAATCATTAAAATCATATGCTTAACCTCTAACATATAGGAAGCACTTTACATCATTCTAGGAACTGGGAAAAGACAAAAGTCTCTTAGTGCTTGTAGCAGATTCAGCTTGATTTAGTTTTCCCTTTGAACCTAGGTCATGGGGTCTCCAATCTGAGTAGGTGGGGTTACCATCAAACCTTCTCTTAAGTCGTAGGCTTTAAACCCATTCCTCTTGATGATTTTATAACTTGATCTCGCGCCAAACCTTTTGTAAATGGATCCGCTAGGTTTTCTTTCGTATGGATGTAATCAATCGTAACTACACCAGTTGAGATAAGTTGTCTAACAGTTTTATGTCTCCGTCTGATGTGACGAGATTTGCCATTATAATGGGTATTCCTTGCCCTGCCCAAAGCCGATTCGCTATCACAGTGTACACGTATTGCAGGCACATGGTTCCCCCACATTGGGATGTCTTCCAAGAAATTACGAAGTGATTCAGCTTCCGACATAGCTATCTCCAAAGCTATGAATTCAGATTCCATAGTTGATTTAGCTGCCAGAGTTTGTTTGGAAGACTTCCAAGACACTACTGCACCTCCAAGTGTAAAAACGTATCCACTTGTGGATTTTGAGTTTCTCGAGTTTGCGATCCAGTTGGCATCATTGTAACCTTCCAAAACTCCGGGTTCTCTACCATAGTGCAAACCATGATCTTTGGTATAATGTAGATAGACCAAAACTCTAGTTATAGCCATCCAATGCTTATGTCCTGGATTACTTGTGTAGCGACTAAGTACATTTACAGAGTGCGCTAAATCCGGTCTTGTACAGTTTGTCAAGTACATTAGACTGCCAATTACTCTTGTATACTCCACCTGTTGCACAGGTTCACCAGAATTTTTGGTTAAGTGAATTTGAGAATCCTCTGAAGTTTTTGCAGTGCTATTTGAGTAATCCTTGAATCTATCAAGCACTTTCAGCATAGTGGGTTTGAGACAAGATAAGGCCCTCATCAGTTCTAATGATTTTTATCCCCAAAATTACATCTGCTAAACCCAAGTCCTTCATGTCAAAATTTCTTTTGAGCATGTTTTTCGTTTGAGTGATGATGTCTTTGTTGCTGCCAATGATGAGCATATCATCTACATATAAGCATAACAAAATATACCCTGAGACTGTAGTTTTGTAGTATATGCATTTATCACATTCATTAATGCGAAAACCATTAGACATCATCATACTGTCAAACTTCTCATGCCACTGCTTAGGAGCCTGTTATAGACCATATAATGACTTCACAAGTTTACACACTTTGTGTTCTTGTCCTGTGATAACAAACCCCTCAGGTTGTTTCATGTAGATTTCTTCCTCTAAATCTCCATGGAGAAAATTAGTTTTACATCCATTTGATGGATTCAAGATTTCTCAAGGCTGCAATACCTATGAGCATCCTGATCGAAGATAGTCTTGTTACCGGTGAATAGGTATCAAAGAAATCTAAGCCTTCTTTTTGCCGAAATCCTTGCACTAAAATCCTAGCCTTTTACCGCTCAATATCGCCATTGGGTTTTCGTTTTATCGTAAAAATCCATTTACACCCCAAAAGCTTAAATCCTTGTGGTAGATCTGCCATCTCGTACGTATGATGTTGCATGATAGAGTCTATTTCAGTTTTGACAGCTTTCTTCCAATAAGGTGCATCAGGTGTAGACATAGCTTCTGCGTATGTTCTAGGTAGATTGTCAACTAGAAATGCCATCATCAGAAAATCATCACCAAACAATTTACTTTTGCGAGCTCGTTTGCTTCGTCTAGGTTCCAGTTCTGTTTCTACAGAAGTAGTACTCAAAGTATTGCCAGCTTCCAAAGTCACTGCATCTCGTTGTTCACGAGTCCGTTTTTGAGTTTTCCTACAAGGGAAAATGTCTTAAAAAAATGAAGCATTTCTTGATTCCATAACCGTATTCATATGGATATCTGGAATATCTGATTTATGAACCATAAATCGATATGCACTACTGTTATGTGCATATCCTATGAAGATACAGTCTACGGTCTTAGGCCCAATTGTGACCGTTTTAGGAGGTGGTACAACCACTTTTGCTAGACACCCCCACACTTTGAGGTATTTGTACGAAGGTATTGTACCTTTCCAAAGCTCATATGGTGTCTTGCCAATAACCTTATGCGGTATCCTGTTGAGGATGTAATTAGTGATAAGCAAAGTTTCCCCCCACATGTTCTGGACTAACCCAGAATCCTGCAACAACGCATTCATCATCTCTTTCAGAGTTTGATTCTTTCGTTCTGCTACTCCGTTAGATTCTGGCGAGTAGGGAGCGGTTGTCTGATCTATAATGCCTTTTTCTCTGCAAAATGCATTGAACGACTCATTATATTCTCCTCCTCTATCACTTCGAACTACTTTTATAGTTTTCTGAAGCTGATTTTCTACTTCGACGGTGAACTCTTTGAATTTTTCCAGTGCTTCATCTTTGCTATGCAAGAGATATACATAGCAATATCTTGTGCAATCATCAATGAAGGTAACAAAGTATTTCTTCCCACCTCTAGTTTGCACATACTTTAAATCACATAAGTTTGTGTGAATTAAGCCTAGAAGTTCGGTTGTTCTTTCAACGCGTGGTGAGGGAGTTTTAGTGAGTTTGGCCTGTACACACACTTCACATTTTTCTTGGTCAGTTTTGAATTTCGGAATCAAATTCAAGTTTTGCATTTTTCGCATTGTTTTGTAATTGACATGTCCTAAACGTTCATGCCAAGTAGTAAACGGCTCAACCAAGTAAGCAATATGGTTTTCTTTCATTTCAGCAACAGAAGCATAATCTACAATTTTTGGATGGACTGTCGTTAAAGACATTTTGATCAGTCCACCCTTAACAAAACCCTTTCCCAAATACATCCCATTTTTCTTAAGAACTAACTTATCAGCCTAAAAATTAATTGAAAAACCATGCTTGCTTAGCACTGTTCCAGAGATGAGATTCTTCCGCATATCAGGTACATGCTTCACGTTCTGCAGGGTGAGCTCCCGATCAGAAGTTAGCTTCAGAACCACTTTTCCCTTACCTTCAATCTTGGGCATCGCCTTGTTGCCCATGAAAAGCTGCTCATTTGACTTGTTCTGCGCATAGGTGGTGAACATGGTCCTATCAGAGCATATGTGTGTGGTAGCACCAGTGTCGTAGTACCACTCCACTGGGTTGTCTTCCATCATGTTACATTCAGTAACCACCGCAACCATGTATTCTTCAGTTAGGTTTGCCTGCAACTTGAGATCTTTTGCTTTGCTTTTGCAAACATCAGCCTTGTGTCCAATCTTTCCACAATGATGACACTTTCCTTTGAACTTCTTCTCAAGGTTGCTCTTCTTGAAGTTTGGTCCAGATGACACCTTCAACGGTTTATGAGGAATAGAGATCCCTTTACCCTTGGCTTTATACTTGGCCTTATGCTCAGCTACATGAACATCATGCCCCTGGCTTTGAGCATCCGAATGAGCTCCACGATTGTTGTCCTCAACTCTCAACCGACGGATGAGATCATCAAGAGACATTGCCTTACGCCTGAAGTTAAGGTAATGCTTGAAATTCGACCAGCCTGGTGGTAGCTTCTCGATCAAGCAATTCATTTTGAAGACATTGCAGATCGACATCCCTTCCAAATCGATCTCCTGAAAGATGCGTTGAAGAGCCTCCACTTGTTCCATAATCGGTTTGGAATCCACCATCTTGAAGTTCAGGAACTTCGTAGTTGAGAATTTCTGTATCCCTGACTCATCAGTCTTGTACTTGGTCTCCAAAGCTAGCCACAATGCTTTTGAAGTCTTGTACATACTGTAGAGGTCATACAGATCATTGACCAAACGGTTCAAAATCTGACCTTTGCAACAATAGTCTCCTTGAGCCCAACTATCCATACTTCCAACCACATACACGTCAGTGTCACCTTGTGGAAGCGTTGGTGGATCCTCTGTGAGGTACCTTTCCATGTTCATGCTGGCCAAGTAGTAGTGCATCTTGTTTTGCCACGTTTTGAACCCAGCTTTGCCATCAAACTTATCTGGCATCATTCCTTGGGAAGCCGAAGGTGGTATCCCCATGTGGGTTGATCCATTACCGAACAGATTTCAGCGCACGTTTTCCATACCCGAATCGGAAAGCTTCGTGTTTTCAAGTTCTTTAGCAAGGCGTAAAGCTAACTCCGCAGGAGTTTCAACAGGGGTTGCAGGAACCCTAGTACCGTCAACGTTGTTGGTGGTTTCTCCAGACATTTTTCTGTTTCACAATAAACAGATCTGATTAATATATTAATCAAACAATTCAAGTAATTACACTGAATTAGTTTTGATCAAACAATTCAAGTAATTACACTGAATTAGTTTTGCAAACTCACTTAACAACCGTTCGCAGAAATTTGTTTCACAAACTCACTCAATTAAAGCGTTCGTGGAAACCAGAGAGAGTAGAGAAGAAATAATTAAAGAAAAGCGTTCTTCAAAACCTTTCCGCCTAAACACCGAAAGATGAAAGCAAAAACAGTTTTTCAGAAGATTTTGAAATCGTTTTTAAAATAAATAAAGAATTCGAAAATTCTCAATCCGTTTAAAGCGATAAGCAGAAAGCGGATTTATTGAATTAAGACTGTTAGGAGCGCAAAAATCAAATTGAGAAAAGATGCGAATTATATTTAAATTAACGAAATCAGAAACAAATTACAACAGTATAATATAAAGCATAAAATAAATTACGGAGGCAAGATATGATATCTCTTTCCTTAATTCAATAAATCGGCCGTAAGTGCTTTCGGACAATCACGATATATGAATCCCAGGATACAACCAATCACGAACTATTACAGTAGCACACCAGTAATAGAACTCAAGCGAACAAATCTACATTATACTCTCGAGACTACTAAACTAATAACTTACTTGGACTAAGCAAGGGAGAGGGAGAGAGAGAGCTCTGCGGCTGGACTTATTAGAAGGAGGGTTTGTGTTTTTGAGTGTGAGAAATAATGAGAGGCTGCACCTCTATATATAGTGGAAGGAGGTGGTCTCGCATGAATATTTAGAAAATATTCTCTGAATATTCTCGGAGTACTGCCGAAGTTTACTTGGAGTTTAAGCCAAGTCTTTCCAAAAAATTAAATGGGCTTACAGCGGACCAAAAAAATGCTCGGCGAGGCGAGAATTCCCAAGAGCCCACGGCCCACGGTCCACGCCCGGCCCGGTTCGGTTCGGTTCGGCGCGCGTGTGGGAACTTCCTTCTTCCTTCTACACACTTTTGAAACTAGAAGAGTGTGAAACTATATATATATATGAGTGAAAAATCAGTCATATTTCCGATGTGGGATATTTCCCAAACCATCCCAAGTAGCTCACTTCACACTCTTATTTCTCATTCAAATCAACTCCGTAAATCACAAGTAAATCACTTCACACTAAAATTTACCTCCTCAAAACTATATCCTAAATATAAAATCAAAAACTCAAACCTAAAAAAATTCTAAAAAATAATTTAAAATATTTGAATTGTGTTAAATTAAATAGTGCTATTTTTAGAAATTTGTGGACTATTTGCTAGTTTTGTCTGTAAAATATGTGTTAGTGATATTTTAGGGTATTTCTTTTTTTTTTTTTTTTAAGTATTTCTCTTTTATCAATGTCTAGATATATATATATATATATATATATATTTATTTATTTATATATATATTTCTCCTCCAATCCATTTTCCGATAGATAAGAAATTTTTTAATCCAATCAAAAAAATAAGTAGAACTAACATATATAATGGTAACTTTATCCATGTTACCTCATTGAATTTTCTTGTATCTACATATTTCATAGGCAATCGTCCTTCTCAGCGAAAGGAGAACCTTTTCCAAGTCAATACCTAATTAGTACATATTACGTATGAATTAGTGACGAACCGTTTGGTTGCTGGCTTGCTGCCTATAATCAATATACCTAAATAAATATAGGTTATGCGAGAAAATATATATATATATATATTTCGCTGCATCACTTAGGTACCGCACGCAATTTGATTCCATGCGACGACATTGATATGTTGAACCTCACTTTGGTCTTGAGCTTTCAGTTAAATGTCACCATTGGATTAATTTTAATGAAATGCCATATTTTGCTAAATCAACCTTATTATAGACGTAGAATTTGATTATTCCAAAGTCGCTGCAAGAAACCAAATTACCATCACATTACCGGTCCGGTCACAAGGTCGTTTTTAGTGAACAAGTCAAGATGGCTTTGGTTTTTTCCCCTGATGGATGACGTTCTGCTGTGCCGTATCATTTGGTCCTTGTTGATTGTATATGTAGTGGTTAACAGTTATTGGTGTTGATGTATCAAATAAGATGAATGGTGTTATTCTATATTAAATCTACTAAGAAATTGAAATTTATCATGTACGTTTTTTTTCTTTTTCTTTTAAGAATTCTTTCAAACTACGAAAGCAATGTTGTAGCCTATACATATGCCATATATTAAACGGTCAATATTTTTTTTTTTTTTTCAACCATTGGGCCACAACACTGGTCTAGGCCGGCCCATTAGTCTAATCCCTACATTTGTAGAGAGTGGGACTCGATTCCGGGTGTGATGGTGCCTTGTGCATTAAGGACTTACCTTTGGCCACTGCACTAAGGTCACTTCACTATTTCTTATTTTTTTAATAGTAAATAAGTTAATATTAAATGGTTAAAATAGAAATTTGGCATTTTTTTCTATTACTAATGTTTTGTTTAATTTTCATTACTTTCAAAAGTAAATAAAATATAATTGTGATATGATGTACATATCGGGTTTTTTTTATATACATTTTTTTGAACTCTAGTTCAATATTTCCTGATTTTTATTGTGAATAGATGGTTAACTTGTGTAGCAAAATTAGATGTTTAAGGTTGCAATCCTGTTTAAATTAAAGATAACTAGATTTCGATATGTATCAAAACAATTTTAAAAAAGTCATCGAGTATAAATTTTAAAAAAATATAATTATAATGAATGTCGAAGTTCAAAATAAAAATTTAAGATATTTTAATAGTAATATTAGTTAATATAGCTAGATAAAATTGATATTTATCATTGTAATGTAGTGAATTACATTGATAACTGAATTTTTTTTGAAAAGTAATGAATTCATAGATGAATTTTCGTCACTTCGCTTTCAAATAAATCATTAATAAAATAAAACAGAATTATTAATGTTTTATTTTCTAAATTTTAAATCACTTAGTATTTGTAATGCATACATGAAAATTTAATAAAATAATAATGAGTTTATCTGATGAGAATTTTGAATGTGTTATTTTATCATTTTAAATTAGTTTGGCATAAGTTAAATTAATTATGAGCTTACAAGATATAGAAAAACGTATATTTAAGAGTGTTAGTTTTCCAAATTATTTTGTGATTTTCATTTTTTACTAATTACTTTTTAAACTTTTTTTTTCCAACAACGATAGTGATCTGATATGATGCATATATAATATTTGATGATAAATTAAGCGCTATCTTAGACGATGAAACACTTACTAATGACTTATTATCTTTCATATTGCAGTAATTGATTTTGCTAATCATGCACTACTCTAAATTTTGATCTGCAGATTCAATTATAAGCGTTGCAGATAGGTTAATTTTACAAATGGTTGATTTGGTCCAATACTCTCAAATGATGATTGATCATCAATCCTGGTGTGGTGGTGGTGGAGGCATAGAAATGTGATGATGGTGGTTCATATGTAGTTGTTCTGGTGGTGATCCACCTTGATGCATGTGTTGCTGTGGCCACCCATGCTGGTGCATTCCCATGACTTGAGGTGGTGGAGGCGGCCTCGGACCACCGAAACCTTGTTGGTGATGATGAAACTGAGAAGGTGGTGGAATACCTTGAGGTGGACGGAATTGCATGGGCGGTGGAACCACTAAGCCGTGTTGTTGTTGTTGTTGCTGAGAAGGCCAAAATGGTGGCTGAGTTTGATACGCTTGTGGAGGTGGTGGTGGACCACGGGCCGGGATCGGGACAGGTTGCATACCTCCATTAGCGAACGGACGTGGCTGGCCGTTAACTTTAGGAGCATTAAGATGCGTTGGAGGGATACTTGCGAATAGCGTATGGGGTCTGCTTTTTTGGGAACTTGGATTTGTAGCAGCCAAAAGCCTCTCTACAATTCACAAAAGTAATGTGTCGTTGTTAGAGAAACTGAATCCATAAGCTAAAACTTAAAACAATTAAAGGGTATATAAAGACGAGTCTACTAACCTGCTTGAGTACCGTGGCGCTCTCCTTTGGTGTCTTTCTTGTATGCGTAAGAGACTGTTATTTGACGATTACTCAGGTATTGTCCATTCATTGCCTGCAACAAGTCAAACAAAAATCAGAGGAATGTGTTGGACTCATTAAAATAATAATAAGTCATTAGTAAAGAAGCAGAGAACTATACCTCAATAGCAGCATCAGATGCCTCAAAGGAGTTATAGCTGATGAAACCGAAACCTCGTGAGTTTCCGGTATCCTGTTCTCGCATTATCTGAAACGACAAGGTTATGAAAATTATATTATTTTATCTACAAATCAGATCAAGAATCATGGACTGATATCTCAAGAAATAAAGAATTTTACCTTAGGACTATCAACAACCAAACCAAACGCGCTAAAAGTATCATACAAGAGCTTTTCATCCACATCCTGTAAAGAAAAAAGAAAAACATTAAAAAAGCAAAACCTTGGTCAGCTAGTTTTGAAGTTATACTAATTTGAGAGTGTTTTTGTTATAACTATATGATACTTACAGGGTCAAGGTTTCCAATGAAAAGGTGAGCACCAACATCCAAACTCTCCTTATCTTGCAATGTCTAATACAAAACAAGGAAACAAAAAATGTTAAGATCAACAAAACTCACAAAAATAATCAAAGTTAACAAAAGATACTATAATTTGTTACCTTTTTAACACTTATATGTTCCCCGTAGAGCTTAATCATGTTTAAAACCTTAATTGCCTGAAACAAAAACAATTGAAAACTTGTTATATTAACAAAGAAATCTTATCAAAAAACCTCCTTCACATAAGGGAAATTAAAAGAGCAACACTTACATAGTCAGCATCTTCCTCGTTACGGAATTGAACGAAACCAAATTCTCTTTGAACATTTGTCACCTTATCTTTCGGAATAAAGACATTAACTGATACAATACAAAGAGAAAGACGAGCTAATGTCAGACATATTATTCGAACAAAACCCTAAACCATTAATTAGCTACCAAATAAGAATACGAAACGAGACATATACATATTGATGATTAACTTACCAACTGGTCCGGCTTGTGCGAACAATTCCCAAAGCAATTCTTCAGAAACTCGCTAAAATTAAAAGAAAAGAATTGATCAGTTTCATCACTATAAACCCTAAAATTACTTTTTTTTAGGTAATTAACAAAAAAATAAAATAATAATAAGTACTATTACGAAGTTAAAGAACCTGAGGATTTAGGTTTCCGACGTAAACGGTGGCGTCTTGGTTCCTCTCAGCGGCGTGTTGGCCGAGAAGATTAGCTCCTACACCAGGGGTTATTCGAGTCGTCATCTTCTTCTTCTTGTTTCTTTGCTCTGTTGTCGGGGAAAAAAAAGCCTCAGCGATTGAGAAATCTGAGGTTTTCGATTTCGTGTCCGTCACGTCTGGCGATTATCTTACTTTTATAACGGTCGGTGAAGAAGGACGGTTTGGTTAGAGTATTACAGCCACTAATGGGCCGATATGATTCGTTTTAGGCCCACTAATCTTTTTATTTTTATTTATTTATTTATTTTTTTAATTAAGTTTCAAACCTTAGAAAAATGTTTTTTAAAAAAAATATTTATTGGCAAACAAAAAAAAAAAAAAAATATTTAACTGTAAAATTTGTTTCTGAACAAAATTTAATTTAAAGTTATCTATGTATAGTGAATAAGGAAAATGAAATGATCCGACAAATTTGTGTTGCATCGCCATTACGAACCTGGCAACCTGCGATTTGAAGACCACAAAGGCACAATGTTTCAAGAACTTTTGCATAATCCACGATCTTGTTAGTAATAATTGAGTTTGGTTTTTTTCAAAAAAAAATAATTGAGTTTGGTCATCATTCAATAATTAAGTATATATATGTTAAGTTAAAATGTGTGATTAAAGGTCATGACTTATCCAATGGTAATTTTATGTCAAGAATATATAAGTAAAGAGTTACAAACCCTACGTTTCCTATTGTTTCGTCATGTGGTTTTCACGTCGATAAAAGAGCTGTTAGTTGTATTGTAAAACACCAAATTTTTAATTAATAAAAGTCGTGCGTTTCGTTCATATAATACAGAAGAGAGCGTCGTTAGCGATCACTATCCAATAGAGAGTAAAATACTTTTCTATTTCGTACTCCCATTCTCGGACCGACGTACTATTTCCCCCTCAGAATTATCGTATCGTTCCAGTTTCCCAACGATCTTTGCCTTCTTACTAGTTCTCCTTCGGACTTATATCCTTCGCTTATTTCCCTCCGAATCCATACTTCTCCGCCTATTTCCCCATCAAACTTAAACTTCTCATCTAATTTTCCATCATTTTAATTATAACGGTTTACTGTTTCGATTAACCAACCACAAATCTTATTAACCAAATTAAACCCTATTAAACCGGATTACTAACCGATTACAACCCGATTACATAACTAAACCTATCTTTAACCTAACCGACGCGATCCGATCTCATCTCATCTCCTGAAACCATGGTTGAGCCGGCGAACACCGTTGGAATCCCTGTGATTTATTTAAACAACAAGAAGAAATAGGAGGTTCCTCTTCTCAGAGGAAGATCATCGACTTCTCAAAGTGTAGTTCACAAGATAATTACAAGAACAACACAACCACCACTCATCCTCCTCCTCCTCATGTTAAGACTGAGTCTTTTAAAATGACCAAATCAGATCCGTCACCACCGCCACCACCAATTCCGGTGAAGCAGAGTGCAATACCTCATCCTCCTCCTCCTAAGCCTAAGAGTGGTCCATCTCCACCGCCACCTCCGCCGTTGAAAAAGACTGCGGCTTTGTCTTCTTCAGTTTCAAAACCACCGCCGGCTCCTAGAGGATCATCATCTTCAGGGGAAGGTTCAAATGGTCAGGTAAAGCTCAAGCCTTTACATTGGGATAAAGTCAACCCTGACTCTGATCATTCCATGGTTTGGGACAAAATCGATCGTGGCTCTTTCAGGTACACTTTTTAGATCTTTCTTTCAATTTTAGGGTTTATTCAATAAAAATCCAAACTTTACAAATTTGGTTTCTCCTTTCTCAGTTTCGATGGTGATTTAATGGAGGCTCTCTTCGGCTACGTGGCGGTGAACAAATCTCCAGACCATGGCGGCGATAAGAAACCTAACTCAGCCTTACCAACTCAGATTTTTATACTCGACCCGAGAAAATCTCTGAACACAGCGATCATGCTCAAATCCTTAGGTATGACTCGTGATGAGCTTGTGAAAGGAAAGAATCCACTTCATTTGTTTGTTATTGTTAGGGATTTTCTCGCTATGGTTGATAAAGTATGTGTAGAGATCTCA
The DNA here is from genome assembly GCF_030686135.1 of Camelina sativa. Classification (NCBI taxonomy): domain Eukaryota; kingdom Viridiplantae; phylum Streptophyta; class Magnoliopsida; order Brassicales; family Brassicaceae; genus Camelina; species Camelina sativa. Next base: position 25,051,511 of record NC_141894.1, on the reverse strand, counting down.
AGAAATTTGCAGAGGAAGACTACAATGGGGAGTCCACAGTAGAGGAACCGGTTTAACATCGGTTTTTATTGGGTTTAGACTCAAAACCGTATAAACCCAGTTCGATGGGGAAATTGGCGGAGAAGTATGGATTCGGGGGGAAATAGTTGGAGGATATAAGTCCGAAGGAGAACTAGTAAGAAGGCAAAGATCGATGGGAAACTGGCACGATATGATAGTTCCGAGGGGGAAATAGTACGTCGATTGTCCGTTCTCAAACAATTAAGCCCATAAGTTGTATATCTTACCATAGTATCATCCAACCAACAGCCTTTCTAACCATAAACTCTTACTCACCTAACTTGACTTGGGGTATACACAATCTCGATCGTACGAGAATAATTTAATATTTTAACCATTTCTTTTCTGAAAATTGAATGAGCTTTTATTAGAGAAATCATGCATGTAATCAAACCGCTCATTCCTGTTAGAATTAGTGGAAGTAAAGTAAAATAAAGAGGATTTGTGTTTAGCAAAGAGAATAGAATCAATTCAACCAGAATAATCTGTTCCTACATGTGACTACAACCTTAAATAGGAGAGCTAGCTAGGGAAACTCCTTTACACAAATAGAAACATAAGATAGAGACATTTGCAGAAAGATAGAGAGAGTAGTTTCCCAAAATATTTATAGTGACATCTCCAAAGTCAACTTGCATATGCACACATGTGACTCTCAATTCCTCAACGGTTAGATTGGAGCATTCTAGAACACTTGTGGGCTTGTTGGACCGACTTCCTCTCTTCTCATGTTCTGATATCTTTGATAACGACTCAGGCCTTATTGTGATGCTGTACGGTCGAGTCTTCTCAGTAGAACTTGATAAATACTCCCCCTCAAGCTTAGCCGAATGCAATGGCTAAGCTTGGAACCCGTGAAGCATCACCTCGTTAAAAATCTCAACATAGAAAACCTCGTGGGACAAAACTATGTTGAGGGAAAAAGAGTGTGATGTCCACGGATTTGAGAAGTCGATCAAGGGCGTGTAAGGTCTACAAGCCCGAGTTTGCTGTAAATATGTTCACAAACCTTCGGACATGTAGCTTTGGTGAAGATATCCGCCAACTGATCTTCACTTGGAGTGTAGCATGGTAGAGTTACCCCTTCCTCAATCTTTTCTCGAACCTTATGACAATCCACTTCAATGTGTTTGGTCCTCTCATGAAATACTGAATTTGTGGCTATGTGAATTGCTGTTTCATTATCACAATGCATGATGATCGGTTGCTTTGATTCAATTCCTAGGTCCTTGAGAAGCGCCTTTAGCCATGTCAGCTCATTTGTTATCTTCCTCATAGCTCTGTATTCCGCTGCCGCACTCGAACATGAGACCACCTTATGTTTCTTTGATTTCCATATAACTAAGTTACCTCCAATAAATGTGCAATATCCAGTAGTTGATCTCATGTCCATCGTGTCTCCTGCATAATCCGCATCATAGTAGCCCACTATCTCTGTGCTTGAGTTCTTTCCCATCCAAATTCCTTGGCATGGACTTCCCTTGAGATTGCTGAGAATTCTTTCCACCATACTCCAGTGAACTTGGTTGGAGCTTTCATGAGCTGACTGACCTGATTTACAACATAACAGAGATCAGGTCGTGTTATAGTAAGATAAATTAGCTTACCGACCAGTCGCCGATATCTTGTGACATCCTTATATGGTTCATGAATCGGATCAAGCGGTTGTCCTTGTGGCACCTTATCCCCCTTTCGCTTGAGCTCGTACCCTTCATCAATCGGTGTGGGAGCTAGTTTAGCACCAAGTCGTCATGTTTCAGCTAAAAGATCGAGAGTATACTTTCGTTGTGATAAAAATAAACCTTCTGGAGAACTACAGATTTCGATTCCAAGAAAGTATTTCATCTTGCCAAGATCTTTAATATCAAAAAACAGATTTAAGAAATAGCTTAGTTTCATGAATATCGTCCTTGTTGTCACCAGAAACGATGATATCATCGACATATATAAGGACCACGATGATGCCACGATTACTCTACAGTGTAAATAGGGTGTGATCAGCCTCAGAGCGTCGGAATCCACGGTCCTTGAGTGTAGAATTGAGTTTGTGATACCAAGCTCGTGGGGACTGCTTAAGACCATATATCGCCTTACGCAGTCTGAGAACCTTTCCCGGAGAGACAATGTCTTCAAGACCAGGCGGTGGTGTCATGTAGACTGCATCCTCAAGTTTGCCCTGAAGAAAGGCGTTCTTAACGTCCATCTGCCAGAGCTCCCATGATAGGTTGGTCGCCAGAGAGAGTACCACACGAACCGTATGTAGCTTTGCCACCGGTGTGAATGTCTCCTTGTAGTCTGTCCCATATGTCTGAGTGAATCCAAGGGCTACAAGATGAGCTTTGTAGCATTCAATGTCTCCATTTCTCAGGTACTTGATGGTGAAGACCCACTTGGAGCTAACTGCCTTTTTGCCTTTAGGTAGATCAGCCTCGTCCCAAGTGTGGTTCTTAATCATAGCTCCTGTCTCATCTTGAACCGCTCCTAACCACTCATCATGATCTTTAGCCTCATCGTAGGTTTGAGGGATCCAATGATCCTCAATTTTGCTGAAGAAAGCTTGGTGTTCTGCAGGTAGTAGCTCAAATGAATAGACCGCTTGAATAAGATGAGCAATAGCCTGATTACTATAGTAAAAGCTCTTGTCTCGCCAAGTAGATGGATGAGGTTTAATTCTCTCACTCCTCCGGAGAGTCGGATGAGTAGATCCTTCCTCTGCTTGAGACATCTCATGATCATCATTAACGGTGTCTCTGCTGGACAAGTCATCTTCCCCTACTTCATGAGAGTCTTCTTGATTCGTCGTATCCCCTATGGGAATTTGTTGAATATCCTGCTCAGGTGAAGAAGTAGGTGGAGCACCAGAAAAAGAAGAGATACTCTGCCGTTGTTCTCGATGATCAGTTGTCTTATGTGAAGAATGTCCAGGATGATCAAGAAGAAACTTCAAACTTGCTGCCCCGTCATTCGGAGAATGAGACAGGTCCTTCAAACTGTTCCAATCTTTCTTGTCAAAGTAACCTGCATCTTCGATGAATTTTACATCTCGAGAGATAAGCATTCAACTCATGGAAGGATCATAGCATTTATAGCCTTTATGCGTTGTTGAGTAGCCGATAAATATGCATTTAGTGCTTTTAGGATCGAGCTTGTTCCTCTGTTCTTCAGGTACTAAGACAAAACAAACACAACCAAACACATGTAAGTGATCTAAAGATGGCTTGATTTTGTTCAGTACCTCAAATGGAGACCGATCATCAAGAATCTTTGTCGGGGTTCTGTTGATGAGATAACACGCAGTCATCACGGCATCACCCCATAATTTCTTGGTGACATTAGTATGAAACATCATCGATCTTGCCACCTCCATGAGGTGCGATTCTTTCTCTCTGCTACACCATTCTGTTGGGGTGTATATGGGCAACTAGTTAGGTGTAGGATGCCATGTTTGGCTAAGTATTCCTTGATCTTATGACCTGTATAATTTCCTCCATTATCAGATCTTAGAACTTTTATTTTGGCATTGAAGTGGTTAGCAACATAGTTTTGAAAGTTAACAAAGGCATCATATACTCTATCCTTAGAAGGTAACAAGGTAATCCAAGTATATTTTTATTTTTCATTAATGAATGTCACAAAATACTTGTTATTGTCTCTAGATAGGCATGGTGATGTTCAAACATCTGAATGTACTAAGTCAAAACAATGCTCATAAATAGTAGTTGATGAAGGGAAAATAGACTTGCAATGTTTTCCAAGAATACAAAACTCACAACTTGAATTGTCAAATGAAACATTATGCAACATTAAGCTAAGTGCACGAGAGTGAGGATGGCCTAATCTAGCATGCCATACTGCATTTAAACTAGACGCAAAACAAGACTTAAACAAAAAAGAAGGACTTGGTGAAGTGTTCTCTAAGACATAGAGATCTCCATTAGCATTCCCTTCTCCAAGAATCTTTCCAGTCTCAATATCCTGAAAATGAACACTATTAGGACCAAAGATGGTGTAGCAGTTCAAATCATTTGTAGCTCTTTTAACTGATAAAAGATTAGATGTAAAGGTAGGCATAAAGAAAGTTTTTGAGGTTTTGTCAAACAGTTTCAAATCCCCTACTCCCTTAAATGGTATTTGATCTCCATTATCAATGATAACATTTCCTAAGGCCGGTTTTATGTTGTTTATCAGACTTGGGTTACTTATCATATGATGAGAAGCACCGGAGTCAACAACAATTGAACTACTTGGTTTTGAAGCAAAGAAGGTTTTACCAGAGTCTTTTAGTGAGACGATGGATCGGATGAGTGCTTCCAGGTCAGACTTCCTTACCACCTCTGCATATGATGTTGTCATAGCTGCCTCCTCTGCTTGTTTCGATGAAGCAGTTGCTTTCTCTCCTGTCGCTTCCTTAGAGAGGTTGGCTTTAAACTTGGCTGGCTTGAGATGAGGGTGAAGGATCCAGAATTTGTCCTTCATGTGGCCCCTTTTCTTGCAGTGATCACATATCCATACTCGTCTATCTTCTTGTTTGTACACACCCCTGTTCGCCGTGACAAGTTCGCCATTTCCACTAAAAAGATCAAGAGATCCTTGTTCTTTTTGAATCTGCGAACAAACTTCTTCAAAGTTGGGAAGCTTGTATGCACGTAGGATGTGCTTCAGGAGATCATCGAAAGCTGGATTCAAGGTAAGGAGAAGACCAAATATTTTATCCTGCTCTTTTCTTTCATTAAGTGTTACCGATCTTGAGTACTTGGTCGCAAAGCTTCGAGTCCTGACCATAGTGCTCGAAACTTGCCAAGAAGTTTAGTAAATTCCAAGTTTTCTTGACTGAGGTTGTTAATGGCTCTCTTCACTTCAAATACTCGTGTCAGGTTAGAGACATTACCATACACATTTTTGAGTATCTCCCAGAGTTCTTTGGCTGTCTCGCAGTAGGAGTAGGCTTCAAGAATCGGGGCATCCAACGAGTTTTGGAGAACAGAGAGAACAACTTGATCTTCTTGAAACCATTTTGCCTCTCATTCTGTCTCTTCTTCTCTCGCCTCAGTAGTATCCTTCTCTTCCTTCCAAGTTTCTTTTGGTACATAGTCCACTTCAACGTGGCTCCACAGTCCTCGACCTCCAAGGGCAGTTCTTGTGGTTCTTGTCCACAGCAAGTAGTTTGTGCCTTTAAGAACAACTGGTGTAACAATGGGTTTAGAGTTATTCATGATAAGATGTGAAGTATAGTCAAGCAAATCACACGGAGAAAACACAGAACAGAGTGAAACAGAGAGAATAAGAACAACATAGTTGAAAGAGTGTTTAGAATGGAAGATTTTAGTGATGTAGACGGAAGTGAAAGAGGCGGGCATAATATCGCGGCGGTTAATGGAGTGTGGATGGAGCAATCACTTTCGTGTAACCCCGACTGGGAAGATCTTTTCCAGAACTTCTTCAAGGCTAGTTTTGCTCAAGTTGATTTCCGAAACAAGGTTAGTTTCTGAGTTAACTCTTTTCAGTCTCGAATTTGATCGATCAGATTAGGTCAAGAGTTATGTGATCTATTTCAATTTTTATCACCTTTGGTTCTTTTAGGTTGTTGTTTTGTGATTAATTATTGTTTTTTTAATTTGTTGTTGTTTTGAAGGCTGAAGAAGTACGTATGGAGGTACATCGATTGCCACCGGATCGTTCAGATCAAATCTTGCTTACGCTGAGATGCAACCAAATGTTTTTTGGTTCTGTCTCTCAAGGTCTTCGATTGCTACCGGGTTTTTGGGAGGAGTTGCGTGAGTAGTCATTGTTTTTCCGGTTACGCTGAGATGCAACAAGATATGGCATGTTTATTACAAACCTAAGAAACATTTTTGAGCCCATAAATTTTTGTTAATTGTAGGCCAAAAAACAACTAAAAAAAAAATGCAGAAGACAACATCAAAATTTACAAGAGTATGACAATGCCGCTAGACCCAACAAATCAAAACATGTTATTTTGATTACTAAGCTTTGATCGTATAGAGAGTTGCGACGAATAAATCATTCCAAGTGTCAGTGATGCCCGGAAGGCACCAATGCATGCAATCATCGTGATTCTTACCACCAGCTGCTGCCGGATGAGCATCGGCTCTGTACTCACTCATTCGAGTTATGTCCAAAACGTGGAAGTTGCTTCTACTCTTAAAAGAGTTAAAGAGGTGTTGATTCACCAGACGAACCTCTACATTTGTCCCGTTGTTTCTCACCGAGAACAATTCTTCAACCTACCATTAAGATATGAAGACAGATTATAAGCGTCTCCTAACAATTTCAAATCTCTCAGCTCCTCTACCCATTATCTACCTATCATGTTTTTTTATTACCCTGTCTATTGCCTATTACCAGTCCCATTATCTCATGTGATCACTGGTTCGAACTTGGAAGTACCCATACTGGCCAGACCAAACTAATGATTTCATGTAGCTTTCATGAGTGACTCGGTATGAGTATGTCATTTATAACATAATTAACTATTAGTTCAGCCACTAAATTGACAGAAACTGACTTACTTTTCCAGGTGACAAAGGTTGCAGTCGTTGACAAGTACCACCTTGATCCCAGTCACCTCCTTCAAAGTGCCTAGGTGATTGTGTCTGGAAGAATATGATTCCTCCAGGTCGCTTTGTTTTCTCCACAAAATTTACCTATTACAATGGCAGCACGTCGTATGAGGATCACAATTTCACTACCACTAGTTTATGATATCGTACAGTTGGGTGCTGGCTCAAAGACTGATTCTTCAACACGAAACGCTACAAAGTCACACAATACTAGCCCACAAATGTCATCGCACATGTTCATTTTTGTAAACATATAATCTAGTAGGGTTGTCAATGACAGTATCTCAAGTTGCCTTACAATAATAACACAGGAAAACAAAGAAATCCAGAACAGCATACCATATGGTTTAGAACCCTATCCAGGCCAGCGGCAGGATTTATAGGTGGAAGTATTGGCCGGCCGCCTTCAAAGAAAAGCATAGGAGATTTTGAAGGATCAAATTTTGATGGCGCCCACCACCTTACATAAAACGGACAACAAAAGGTTATCAACATCACAAGTTGACATAACAAATTTTTGTTTAACTGAAAGATGACAAACCAAGGTATCATTTATCTGATAAAACAAGACTAACTTTCACTCGTGAAATAGAATGCAGTGATCAACACGAGAAAGAAATACTGCAAATATTTTGGCACGTTGAAGGAGTTCCTTTTCATGAATCGTGACAGAGTCATATATATGTATGTTTAAACTTAGAGAGCAGTGAATCAACTGGAACAGAAAGTAGTTTAAAACTTGAGAATTTCCCAGTTTCCTCTACAATATGTGAACCTTAATATCTCTAAATACAGAAAACATGAACCAGTAGTTAACAAACTTAGTGACTATGGTCATATGGCATCGATCTAGAGTTGGGCTAAATCAGATGATAAAGTATTTAACTAGTTCAAAATAGTTTCATTTACATCAGACAAGAAACAGAAAAGGGTATTTTACCAGTGCCCAGTGTTCAAAATGAGAATGTCATGGAAGCTTGAAGCCTTTATCCATGAGCTGTCTGGAATATCAACATCAATTCTATACCCCTCCATAAATCCAAGTGATTCTAACTCACCACCATTAGCATTAGCTGACCACCTGAACCAACAGCGAGAAAAAAATTTGTCTGATCAGTTTGAAAACCATATAAAACCATGGTATTCCTACAGAGTTGAGAAAGACACAGATAAGCATGCAAAAAAGGACTTACTGATGGAGAATACTGTTAAAAGATAGAACAAATAGCAAGATGTAAAAGCCAGAGAAGCTACAAGAACATGATCCTATGAATATTACTCAACATATACGTATCTTTGGGAGGAAGCAGAACAGAGTAAACAATCATAAAACACAATTCAGATTATACACTACAATATTATCTAATTATCACTTTCTCAAACAAAAGATATAGGAACACCAAAGAGAACTTAGCTTACCTACCATAACGTGCCAAGAGATTTGTTCGATGATACGCAATGGTCAGATTATACTGCAAAAATGTGAATCCACGATCTGCACCCACTGGTCGCCACTTCTTCAGTTCACCCGTCGCACTCTTCAACATACAAAAAAGTGATACAAACATGTTCCTATTCAAGGAATCACCCACAAATCCTGCACTGTTCAAAAAACAAAATCTTAAGATGTATAGAGAACTCACACCTATCAAGTTCAGATACAGGACTCAGCAGAGTCAGTGTAAAATCTAACAAGTTCAATAGTAATTGGAAACCATAGCTTCTGATTACTCCAATGCCAAACAACAAAAGATCAGATTCGAGAACAAAGCGTACCAATGTTGGTATTTCGATGAGTTTCAAGAAACTCGAGTGGATCAAACGAAGGAAGATCACAGTCCTTAGGCTTCCATCGCCACTTAGAGATCTCAAGGCCATTGGTTTTGTTGTTACGAACGCAGTTCCATCCTTTGAAGATCTCTTTACAACTACTATCGTACCTAGCGGATCTGAAGTTGGAATCGTAGATCCATGAGCCGTCGGATAAGTCGCAAGTGGAGGAGGCAACAGTGCGGGAAGCGTCGTCGGATCTCGGGGTGAAGACGGTGGCGGAGCGGTGAGTGTTGGGAGAGGAGAGAGAAGCGCGACGGGATAGAGAGAGGAGGAAGAAAATGGAGATAAAACAGAGAAGGGATAGTAGAGGGAAGAGTGAGAGTTTGTTGGGTGAAGTCGTAGCCATGGCTGTGCTCTTTTTAGCTCATCAACTCTCCTCATAAGTTCACAGCCATGGCGGAGGAGGAGATTTGGGCATGTGGGAGGGTAAACCAAATTTTGGTAAAATTTTATTTAACCAAAAATACCTTTGTTTTACGTTAGGGCCAATTTGCTCAATAACCAAATTAAAAAATGTAATTTAAAGAATTATTTCAAAAAATTAGGAAAATAGGATGAGGTATAAAAGAATTATCATTTTAGTGTTTGATGATATGATGGTTAGTGGTGGTGATGGCCGACGGCCGGAGGAGGTGGTGATCAAAGACGGTGACCGGAGTGGTTCCCGGAAGTGGTGGTGGTTGGAGCAGTTGCCGGTGGAGAAGGTGGTTTCTGGGAAACGCGGTGGTCGGAGAGGTTGCCGAAAAACGTGGGATCAAAGATGTCGGCCGGAACGGTTGCTGGAAGCATGGTGGCTGGAGGTGGCTGCAGGTGACTTGGCCGAAAGAAGTGAGGTTATGGTTGATATGCAAGATGATTATTTTTGGAGTTAATTAATAAAAATGCCATGAACAGTAAAAAAACTTTAGTCAAGCCACTTTTTCTTTTTCTTTTCTATAATGCCACAACCTCTATTTAAAAAGACATAAATGCCCCTCGATAAATACTATGTTGTTGATAGACAAGATACATATGATGGACAATATACGGATGATGGACAAGATGCGGATGATAGACAAAATGAAGATGATGGACAAGATGTCGATGATGGACAAGATGTCGATGATCGACAAGATGTCGATGATCGAAAATATGCGGATGATAGACAATATGTGGATGATAGACAAGATGCGAATGATGAACACTATGTGGATGATAAACAAGATGTAAAAGATGGACAAAATGTGAATGATGAACAAGATGTGGATGATTGACAAGATGATATGGAGAAGGATGCCGGTGAGAAACCCAATCTTCCACATCATCTTTTGGTCCACCCTCATCCACATCATCCTCTTTTGGTCCATCATACTCTTTTAGTTCATCATCCTCTGACATTTTCTTTTGGTCCACCGTCTCGACAACTTTACTTTTTTTAGTTTAATTATCTTTCATAGACAACTTATCTTTAATAATATGGATAACTTATTATCGTTTCATTGACAGAATGGTCCGCAATCGGCTACTCACGTTGACGGCCTCTACCGGATACGAGAGTGGTTTGCAGCTTTGGTTTCACACCCGTCCCACCTGATCTGCTCAATTAAATCTCTTTCAATCTCTGTTAATGTATTTTGTTTAAGTCCAACAACAACCACTCTGAAGAACTCTGTATAACAGTTTTTTTGGTGAATATATTTTAACATTCATACAAAAAAATAATATGGATAACTAATTTAAATTACTGGACAACTTCGTTAATATAATTCTTGTAAACAAGTTATAAAAATAAAATTCGTGGACAAGTCTATGACTTACACTAATAACTTGTCCATCATATCTTGTCCACGACGATCACTCTCTTTCATAAAAGGGTATTTTTATCTTTTAATCACATGTGAACAGTTAAAATGTGGCATTTTTAGAAAGATAAAACAAATATAGCATTCCCCAAAAAATTTTTTAAAAAATGTGGCATATTTGGCAAAAATCCCTTAGTTTTGTGATTATTATATAAAATACAGAGAATATAATATTTTTGGTTAGTATTGTTATGAAGTGAATTAAATATTATTTTTTTGGTTATTTTAACTAAATTCTCTTTACATTACAATATGTAACCTGCTTCCAAAAATATAACATATAATTGTTTTTTATAAAACACAAATAACCCCAAGACTTAAATTCTAGTATCAAACCATAGAGGCTATAGATATTGAAGGTGATAATTATTATTAGTGTAAGCTGTACATATATATAGGTACATGAGGGAAACTAGGTTACAGGAATAGTTAACTATACTAATTACATTTATATCTTAACTATACTAATTACATTTATATCCTTATACGTCCCTTTAAGTTGGAACTGGCAACACGAAACTTTCTACGCGGAAGAGGTTTGGTAAACGTATCAGCGAGTTGATCATGTGTTGAGACATGTGAGACACGGAGCATTCCTTCTTGTATTTGATGGCGGATGAAGTGGTAGTTGGTTGTTATATGCTTCATACGTGAGTGTAAAACTGGGTTGGCACACAAGTAAGTCGCACCAATGTTGTCACAATATATTATTGGAGCCGTGGGAAGAGTGATATGTAATTCCGTCGAGAGAGAGCATAACCAGCGTACCTCAGATGCAATCTCGGCCATGATCCGATATTCAGATTCAGTGGAGGAGCGAGAGACCCCACGCTGTTTCTTAGAAGACCATGAGAGCAGTTAGGAGGCCAAGATAATGATATATCCGTTAGTAGAACGCAGTCGTCGGTGTCCCCTGCCCAATCAGCATCAGAGAATGCGTGTAGTATAAGAGGTGAGGAGGCATGAATGGTGATGGCATGATCAGCAGTGCCTGTAAGATACCTTAACACACATTTGACCGCTTGCCAGTGGATATCCGTTGGTCGATGCATAAACTGTGCGAGGCGGTTAAATGCATAAGTGATATCCAGACGCGTAAAGGCTAGGTACTAAAGACTATCCACAACAGAGCGATATTGAGTCGGATCAGACAAGGGTGTGCCCGTATAGATTGTGAGACGCGGAGAGTCAGGAAGCGGTGTCACGATAGGATTTGCATTAGACATATTGTTCTTGGCGAGAAGATCCAAGATATATTTACGCTGCATCATATGAAGGTTTGTAGGAGAGCGTGTTACCTCTATACCAAGGAAATAATGAAGATCAGTAGGATCTATGATTGAGAGCCGATCAGCAAACAAACCAAGGACCTCAGCGACCATTGCGGGATTGTTTCTAGTAACAATAATGTAGTCGACGTATACAAGAACGTAGGTGAGAGCAGCTTTGGAGTTATGAACAAAAAGGGAAGCATCTACAAAAGAGTTTCTAAAGCCACTTTGAAGGAGAAATTGTTTCAGCGAGTTGTACCAAGCCCGGGGTGCTTGTTTGAGACCATAAATCGGCTTGCGTAAGCGACAAACATAGGAGGGATTATCATTATTAACAAAGCCAGGAGGTTGAGACATATATACATCATCATCGAGGTCACCTTGGAGAAAAGCATTGTTAACATCAAGTTGTTTTGTCGGACAAGAGTTAGTGACAGCAACCTCGAGGACAAGACGAATAGTAATGGACTTAATAACTGGGCTGAATGTTTCAGCATAGTCAACACCATACTGTTGATGGAACCGTTTTGCAACTAAACGAGCCTTGTAGCGATCAATGCAGCCAGTGGGGGGATATTTGGTTGTAAAAATCCAGCGACACCCAACTATGTTTTGTGACGGATTAAGAAGTACAAGATCCCATGTGCGATTAGTCGTTTGAGCATTAAATTCAGATGAACATGCACGTCGCCAAAGTTCATCTTTTAGAGCTTGAGCAATCGTTGTTGGCTCCTTGATTCTGGCCGTCGAACTTGCGACAACAAGACTGAGCTTTTGTTTTGGTTTGGTTATATTATTTTTGGCTCGAGTTTGCATTTTGTGAGTATTTTGTGGTGCATTGGATATTTGTGGTTGAGAAGAGGTAGGGACATTTTGGGTAGGACTCGCGATTGGGTTCATAGACACGGTTTGGTTGGAGGTGGGGTTTTTTTCATGTGACTCAGGCTGAGTTGTGGATTGCAACTAATTTTCAAGTGGAGCAGTAGTCTCAGTAGAAGTTGGGTTAGGCTGAGTCGGGGGTGACGACTCATGTATACGAGGAGCAGTAGGCTCCGAGATTGAAGGAGAAGAAGATTGAGACGTAGAAGACGATACCTGTGCTTATGGGGAAGGTGGAGTGGACGGTGGTGGCATGTTGTTCAGGTGAGAATCCGTGTGCGGGGGTCCATTTGCACGAGTAGGGAGAGGAACACGTATATGAGTGACGATGGGATCAGTGACAGGAGGCGTCTCATTAGTTGTGACGGGATATTGTCGTGGAGGTGCAAAAGGGAAAAAAAAATTGTTTGTTTTATGTTAAGAATCGAAGGCTCTGATACCATATAGATATTGAAGGTGATAATTATTATTAGTGTAGGCTGTACATATATATAGTTACATGAGGGGAACTCTGTTACATGAATTGTTAACTATACTAATTACATTTATATCCTTCTAGAGGAAAACAACTAATTTCAGTCTTAATTAGTTGAACCCAATTCTTTGATGGAGAAGATTTTTGTTCCCAACCACCAATGATGCAGTTAAGTTGTTTGATGAGTGTAGTTTGGACCATTGGGGACTTCCTCATCTCTTCTAAGCAGTGCTCTCGCGAGATAGTGTGAATTGTGTAAGTTTCATAACCTATGGGAAAAGATCCTTCTAAATTTGGAAAACCCTTGCTGTATATTTCATGCTATATACCATTAAAAGCAAAGTATCACATTTTGGCAGCACATCAAGGTCTTTTCCATTGAGATAAAGAAGAGCACACACAATTTCAGTGAAAATTACACAGAAAATCATATATTACCTTTTCAGCAAATAAGTACAATACACCACCACAATAAATCTACAGCCACATGCTAAGAAACGTGAATGAGTAGGCAGAAAGAAAACTGACGACTTACCCATTAAAGGAAGATGAAACAATGTCTTCCCCATCAAGAGCAATGCCGGTGACTTCTTTTTGATGACCTATCAAAGTATGAAGTTTACTTCCATCCACCAAGTCCCACACAAGGACAAAACAATCCAAGCTTGCAAATATGAGTCTTCTTTGAAAGTACCAAGCGTTTGGGGGACTCCAGGCAAGTGGAGTCTTCCCAAAAAGAGTCAGACTACAAACATTTTCACCAGGATCAGAGGGATCCAGTGACTAGATCTTAATGCTTGTGTCTCTTGATGAGGTAGCTATAATCTTCTCACCACAGACACATATTCTATGCACCTAAAATTTCCCTGGAGTCACACAAATCATAAGAATAAGTGTTCTGAGCCAAAGCCTTAGCCTTAGCTCTAGTTGTCACACCCGTTCTTTAAACTAAAGAACAAAGAGATTGAAAGCTAACTTCCCTTTAACCCAAGTCTCTCTTTGAGAATTAGGTTAATTGTTGGAAGCTTGATATTCTCATTAGCATAAGGAGTCCTTTTATAGACCCTAGTACAATCGACCTAATCATCAACCAAAACATAAAATTCCAAACCGTAATCCTAATGTTTAAAAGGAAATATTAAAAAGAACCTATAATTAAACCAACAAACCAAGACACCTAAATCATAGCTCGTATCATTACTCCCCTCTTTCACTTCAAGCTTCAGCTCATGGCATGTCCTCCTCTTCAATTGGTTTGTCATCCTGATTAGACCCATCCTTGACTATCCTGATTTGAAAAAGGACTGGTTTGCAAACATACCCTCGTGTGAAAATTTCATCACAGTTGAAGCAGAGACCTTTTGCTCGTCGCTCTGCCATTTCTGCGGTGGTCAATTTCTTCAAAAACAGTTGTTGAGGAGCTTGTTTCTCTTATGTTTGTTGGGGAAACTGAGCTTCCTTGTCTCCAGGGAACATGACCGAGTGTGTGACTCCAGGGAATGAACGATTTCCTGTCCTAGGGAACATGACCGAGTGTTGAGCTGTTGGTGCCAAATGTCCTCCAAACGTCTGTGTCCGCTTGTCATTATTGATCTTGTATTCATTATCTCGGGCATATTCCATAGCTTCAAAAATTGTTTCAGGACGGAGATACTCGAATTACTTCTTTAAACTATCAGTAAGTCCTACGCAAAACTGCCAAAGTTGCTGGTCTCCACCTAGTCTTGTTTGTCTTCCCAAACATTTCTCAAACTGCTCACAATATTCATCTATTGTTCATGTGTGATGTAAGTTACTTAGCTCACCAATAGGATTTACGGCATCTGCTTTGCCAAACCTACTTTTGCAGATTTTCTTAAACTCTCCCCAACCAAGTCGATGACTAATTAACCTTCGTAAATTAATATACCAATGATGTGCTTTATCAGTCAACACAAAAGTTGCTTGACGTACTTTTGCATCATCATTGTAAATTCCTTGATCCTCAAAGTAATCTTCACACTTTTGCAGCCACTCAACGGCATTCGTTGACCCATCATATACTGGAAATTCCATCTTAGATGGTGGAACTACGATTCTCTCAGCCTCCCTTCCTCCACTCTCTCTTCTTTCAACTCCACTTTTCCAAGCAGCTCCCTTGTGTATCCTAAAGTCTCCCGTCATGTGAGTTGGTCGTTATTCTTGTGGAAGTTCTCCAATTGATCTCACCGACCATTCTCCCCCACCATCTTTCAAGCGGTGACCATGTTCTCTCCCCATGGAGCGTTGTGCCCAAGGCCCACTAGAGGAAGTACTTTTACTCCCTCCTTCGTTGGTGTTGATATTTTTTCCTGCTTTAGAAACAGATGTTGTGTCTTTTTCAGCCTCCTCTGCTTCCACTCCAACCACCAAAGCTAAAAACGAATTTTACCTAAGACCTCTTGCTTATCGGCCTTCATAACTTCTCTGATCTGAGTTTTCTCTTCACAAACCTCTTCCATCCTTGACTAATTCTGCTCTCGCTCCTCCTGCTGGTCCGCTTTTATGGTCTCAAGGGCAGCTTGGTGTGAAATTGAAGTTTGATGGAGTTCACCCAGGTCAGTTTGCATATGTCCGAACTTTCTATTCAAGTCTTCGAACATCTTCTTAACTTGCTCAAATTTTGGTGTGGTCATCGCCCCTTCTCCCATTGAATCGGCTTGCTCTGATACCAAGTTGTTATTCGCTGACGATGACAGAAAAAAAAAGTGAAGCGTATAACTGAAATAGTTGAAAATGGTCATGAGATGGAGAGAGTGGGGATGGGTAGGGAAATGTCGGGATGCTTCTTAACAAAAAAAAAACGTAAACAAAAATAGTAGCAGTCAAGCGATGAACCAATACCACAAGTCAGATCTTAATCCCTTTTTGGTTAATCGAACAAGTAAAGTAAGTCAAAACCCTAAGCGACAATGATGGACAATATAGGTAAGACTTAACCCAAACATAAGCTGCAAACCGAAGTAAGCAAGAAATCAAAGGATCAACTGAAGAAAGATACCGAAATATGTAAAAAATTGAGAAGACGTACGGAGGAATGGAAGGAGGATGACGACGACTCCGCACTTAAGTGATTATTTAACCTCCTTCGGTGAAAAGAAACAGAGAGATTAGAGACAACATAAATGATGCCAAAACAACTCTCTCTCATGAGTACACACTCCCTCTTATTTTTTGTTGACAAGTAGTTACTACTTTACTACTATAAGTCAAACTCTTCTATAACCACAACCGAGAAGTAAAACCCAAAACTCTCTTTGTTAAACCTAAAACTAAAACAAAAAGATAAATAACAAAGACCAAAGTAAAAACTCTCAAGAGAACTACATTCTTCCTGCTGGTCCAAAGCTCTCTCTAGCTTGGATAAATGGAAATACAGAAATGGAAACCCCTAGTGATAAAAGGTTCTGCTGAGTTTGATACGAAGTATGGACTCACGTATCAAAGAAGAAAGCCCATTGCAGCGAAGGCTTAGTTTTAATGTTTCCTTTTTATGATATGTAAGGTTGTGATAGTTTTCCTTTTAGTCTTTGATTATGTCGGTTTATATATATCTATATAAAGGATCTCTACAACATCAATAAGAATCAACTTCCAAGAATTAACCTTATTCTCAAAGAGAGACTAGGGTTAAGGGAACTTTAGCTTTTATGTTCTTTGTTTCCTAAGTAACTTAAGCAACTTACGACGGTTCCAGTTACTAGGTCTGCGGCAAAGGTTCAGGGCTCATAACATCTTGGTATCAGAGCAAGCCGATTCAATGGGAGAAGGGGCGATGACCACATCACAATTTGAGCAAGTTAAGAAGATGCTCGAAAAATTGACTAGATTGTCCAGACGTATGCAAGCTGACCTGGGTGAACTTCGACAGACTTCAAACGCACACCAAGCCGCCCTTGAGTCCATAAAAGCGGACCAGCAGGAGGAGCGAGAGCAGAATAATTCAAGGATGGAGGAGGTTCGTGAAGAGCAAGCCCAAATCAAGGAAGTTATGAGAGCCGATAAGCAAGAGGTCTTAGGAAAAAATCGTTTTTTGGCTTCGGTGGTGGGAGTGGAAGCAGAGGAGGCTGAAAAAGACACAACATTGGTTTCTAAAGTAGGAAAATATATTAACACCAACGGAGGAGAGGGTAAAGGCACTTCTTCTAGTGGACCTTTGGGCACAACGCTCTATGGGGAGAGAACATAGTCACCGATTGCAAGATGATGGTGGAGAATGGTCGGTGAGGCCAATTGGGGAACTTCCACAAGAAGAGCGATCAACTCACATGACAAGGGACTTTAGGGTACACAAGGGAGCTGTTTGAAAAAGTGGAGCTGCAAGAAGAGAGAGTGAAGGAAGGGAGGCTGAGAGAATCGTAGTTCCACCATCTAAGATGGAATTTATGGTATATGATGGGTCAACGAATGCTATTGAATGGCTGCAGAAGTGTGAAGACTATTTTGAGGATCAAGGTATCTACAACGATGATGCGAAAGTGCGTTAAGCAACTTTTTTTGTTGACTGATAAAGCACATCATTGGTATACCAATTTGCGAAGGTTAATTATGCATCGATTGGGTTGAGGAGAGTTTAAGAAAATCTGCAAAATTAGATTTGCCAGAGCAGATGCAGTAAATCATATGGGTGAGCTAAGTAACCTACGACACACAGGAACAATAGGCGAGTATTGTGAGCAGTTTGAGGAATGTTTGGTAAGGCAAACGAGGCTAACAGGGGATCAACAGCTACACTAGTAAAAAAGAATTGTATAGTTACAAAATATTGTGTAGATATAACAAGATTTCCGTAGCAAAAAACAATTTGAGACAGATTTGTTGTCGCAACAAATAGTAACTATTTACTCGTCGCAAAATAGCCTGTTGTAGCAATTTGTGGTAAGTTGCTACAATTTAGATACAAATAAATATAAAGCTATTTGCTACTAATCGTTACAATTATATATAAGGTGTTGTTACAATCAGCTTCAAGATTATTAGTAGATACTATTTACAGAAAGTCACAAATTTTTTGTGTATAAACGACTCACAAAAAACTACAATGATAGTTGTCATTACTCTGTTACTACTTGCGACGATTTTATTGTTACTACTTTGTTACTACAAATTTTATTGAATGATTTTATATGTAGCACCAAAAACAAATTATTTGAAAATATAGAGCCAAAAACATTTTATGTGAAAATATGTTAAAAATTAAATTGCAAAACAAAAGTACACAATTACAATTAATGTTAACCCTTAGTTTAATATCATACATTCAAGAAAGATAAGAGTTTTAAATTCTTAGACAGAGTTAAGAACCACTTACAAATAGAAGATATATGAGTACATAGAAGCCAAGTCTTATACCACAGAAAAGAGGGATGAAAGAAACCTGAGACAACAACTTCATCCTTCTCAGCCTTCCACATCCGCTGGTGACTTCACTTGTCATTATCTCTTAATAGCTTCTGAATCAGCTCCGTGTCTATCCTCAAAAGCTATTATAAAACATATCCGCAAGCCATTATCTCTTAATAAACAGTGAAAAATCAGAAAAGAAGAGTAAACTGTAAACTTTAGCTACTCGCTTGCTGTAATGGGTCTATCATCATTACTCAAACTTGATTCTACTTTTTTCTGAAACTCCCTATTACCCAAACCAAGCAACTTTGATGGGTTGCATCAGCAGAAACATTAAAAATACAGGAGAATCAAAGTGAACCTTATTTCCTTGTTCAGCTCTTCCATTTGGCTTATAAACTGATCTATGTATATCACAAAGAGAATTAAACAATCACCAAAGAAAACAAAAGTTATATGTCAAGAACTTGAACTTATGAAAAGTTAGAAAGATGAGAACCACCTGAGTAATCCTTCCTTGTTCTTTATTTTCATCAACCATCAAGTCATCCACAAAAACTCCAGAATATCAAACGAAGAAATCAAACCACACAAAGACTCAAACTCAAATAAACAATGTGTAGCCAAACCTTAAGAGCATCAATCTCACTGCCAATAGTAGAAACTTCAAGCTGAAGAAGACCAATCCTTGCCTGAGGAAAAAAAAATACAGTTTCGTTCTCAATCCAACAACTCTTTGCTCTTAACGAGAAAAATCACCAAACAAATTCAGAATCGAAATCGCATAAAATCAACTCCAAAAAATCAAAACGCATATCAATCTTCTCCAGATCTGTTCAATTTTGTATTGAAATTATTCTAAACGCCTTCCGATTTCTTTTTCTTCATCGCGAAATCTCTCCAGAAAACGAAATGTAAAAAAAATGTATGATGATCTAACCTCCACGAGATTGTTAAGAGGTGATATTGCAGATGAGAGAGAGAAGCTGCTTTTGCGAATCGATTCCCGTTCAGCATTCATATCTCTCTATCCCCGCCATCGCAATAGTTCTATCTCAACTGGCTCATGGCTGCTCAGTCACAACCCTAGCTTCTCGCTATTCTCTCGTACCCACATATCATCTGCAAGATCTGGGGAAGCAAAGAGGTTTTGGTTGAGTCATGTGGGTTTTGGGGTCACGCGGCAAAGGAGGGGCTATCGAGGTGAGTTAGGGTTTGGGAGGAGGAGGAGGACATTGAGGAGAGGAGGATGGGGACGGTTAGCCATAACGGCGGAGATGGTGGAGGAGTAGATCGGAGATAGCGAGGATAGAGGGAGGAGAAAAGGGCTCACACTCTCTTGATTTGTTAAACATTTTTGTTTGTCTCTTTCTTCAGATTTTTTTCTCCAAACAATATAAAAGCAAAAGTCATTTAAAAAAAAAATGTACATTATTTTAGTATTAGTTTGCTACAATTTGTTACCTTTTGTGTTGTGTGCAATAATATTACAACATTTTGTGTCTCTATATTTGTAGTATTTTTGCTACAATTTGTATATGTTACTTTTTGTTAATATATAGTTACACATAGTAACCAATTAGCTACAATATCTATTAACTAAAATTTTGTCACTAATTTGTAACTATTTGTAATTAATATTTGTTATTATTTTTTTTGTAGCAAAAATATGTAACTATATGATTAACATTTACTAGTGCTATGGCAGTTATGTGTGGGTTTAACTGATTCTTTGAGAAAAGAAGTGGAGTATTTGAGACCCAAGACAATATTTGAAGCAATGGAGTATGCAAGGGACAATGA
Source organism: Camelina sativa (assembly GCF_030686135.1). NCBI lineage: Eukaryota > Viridiplantae > Streptophyta > Magnoliopsida > Brassicales > Brassicaceae > Camelina > Camelina sativa. Next base: position 25,031,404 of record NC_141894.1, on the reverse strand, counting down.
GTATAAAATCAAGAATGACAGAAGAGTTCGTACCTTTGGAGGACACACAGCCCCAACCACACGCTATTCAACCCCAACCTCACGACCAACCTCAACCGGTTAACAAGGAACTCAAGCGGTAAAAAGCGGAGAGGCTTCTCACATGGGACCAGCGGAGCGAAAACAAAATTCACAAAGAACTGTTTGGAAAAAATTAACAAAACCTGAGATGGCTGAAAGAAGAGCAAAGGGACTATGTTTTAATTGTGATGACTTGTATGGCCCTGGTCATGCTTGTAAGGCAGTTTTGTTCTATATTAGATCCCTCTTGGAGGGTGAGAATATGGATGATAAGCCCTTTGACGATGAGGACATCAATCTTTCCCTCAAAGCCATGAAAGGAGAACAAACTGAGAGCACTTTTCAAGTGAAAGCAGACATTGCAACTGGAACAGGATGGACATTGTTGGACACAGGGAGTACTCACAATTTTATTAAGAGTAGTGTAGCAGAGAAGTTGGGAATACCAATACGACGGGGGCCGGGAAGATTCTTCCAATGATGGTACAAGGACACAAGTTCAAGGCAGACTGTTTTGCGATTCCCAGGACGAGCTATTGAGTTTACTCATGAAGATACTTTGATAAAATGGCATGGAGAGCCTGAGGAAAGGAACGAACACGGTCCTAATTTAAACTCCATCCAGAATGATACACTTGAGGACTAGTTCGATAATGAGGAGGAAATTTTTATTACAGGGGAGAAGACTGTAGTTCCTATCACTCAACACAAATCAGTTTGCAGCTTAAATATGAAGGCAATGATGACGCAATTTCTTCTGAATTACTGGGCAAGTTGTTAGTGGAGTTTGAGGAGTTATTCGATAAACTAACAGAATTGCCACCTCGACGACCTTGTGATCACAGTATTCGGCTCATTCAAGGAGCAAACCCTGTAGCGGTTAGACCGTATCGCTACCCTCATTTCTTAAAAGATGAGATTGAAAGGCAATGTTCAGATATGTTGCGACATAGCATTATACGGCCTAGTTCGTCGCCTTTCTCTTCTTTGGTTTTGTTAGTTAAGAAGGTTGACAAAACTTGGCGGTTCTGTATTGATTATCGTGAACTAAACAAGGTCATAGTCAAGGACAAATTTCCAATCCTGGTGGTTGAAGAACTCCTTGACGAGTTACATGGGGCACGTTATTTTACCAAGCTCGACCTTACGTCTGGTTATCATCAAGTGCGAATGTGTGATGACAACATTGAAAAGACGGCATTTAGAACGCATCACGGCCATTATGAATTTCTAGTAATGCCCTTCGGTCTCTCGAATGCACCATCTACGTTTCAAAGCCTCATGAATTTGGTTTTTCAATGTATGTTACGGAAATTGGTGCTGGTCTTCTTCGACGACATTCTAATTAAAGTGCCACTTGGGACCAGCATCTGCTTCATATAAGAGAGGTTTTTGAGCTTTTACGAGCTCATAAGGTTTTCCTCAAACATTCCAAGTGTTTGTTTGGGAGAGAGGAAGTGGGGTACCTTGGACATGTAATTTCCAATGGAAAAGTTTGTGTGGATGAGTCTAAGATAATTGCAGTGAAAGAATGGTCAAGACCGCTGACAATAAAAGTTATTCGTGGGTTTCTAGGCTTGTCGGAGTATTACCGGAAATTTATTAATGGCTATGGTGCATTAGCTACTCCTTTGACACAACTTCTTAAAAAACGGGGTTTCTTTGGAATGAGGCAGCTGAAGTAGCGTTTGTATAATTAAAGAAAGCCTTGTCTGAAGCTCTTGTTTTAGCCTTGCCAGATTTTTCACAAGAGTTTATTGTGGAGTGCGATGCTTTGGGCAGTGGCATTGGAGCGGTTCTTCATCAACACCCTATTGCATTTTTAGTCGGCAATTAGCAGGCCGTCACCATAAACTTGCCGTATACGAAAGAGAACTCATTGGTTTAGCTAAAGCGGTGATTCATTGGAGGTTTTACTTATGGGTCCTTTGTTTTTTGATTCGCACAAACCATTATAGTTTAAATTTTTTGTTGGAACAACGCCTTTTTCTACATCTCCGCAGATTCATTGGATTAGTAAGCTACTTAGATTCAATTTTGGTGTGGAGTTTTGGGCAGGAAAACACAACAAGGCAGTCGATGCATTATCTCGACATGATGAGGAAGACCAGGCAGGTAAATGTGAGGTGTATGCACTTAAAGCACCTGACATAAGTATTTTTGGACGCTTGCAGGGTGAAATAGAGAGGGAAGCAGAGCTTACTACATCGCGGGATAAGGTTATCTGTGGAGAACTGAAAAAGGATTGAGCGGTTAAGGATGGGTTAATATTCTATAAGGGTCGAGTGTATCTCTCTCTTCTGGCTCAAAGTTGGTAGGTGAGGTAGTTTCAGGATTTCATAATTTTGGCCATGAAGGAGTCCAGAAAACTATGGATAGAATACGGCGAGATTTCTACTGGAAAGGGTGGAAGAAGACAGTTCAGGAGTTTGTTCGGGTTGTCATGTTTTTCAACAAAATAAATGGGAGACATTGAAACTGAGTGGGCAGCTACAACCGCTTCCAGTTCCGATTCAGGTTTGGTCAGATATCTCAATGGATTTCGTTGAGACTCTTCCTAAGGTTTTTGGGAAAACGGTGATTTTGGTGGTGGTAGGTCGCTTTTCGAAATATGCTCATTTCATTGCATTGAGTCACTAATATACAACAGGATTTGTCGCCCATGTTTTCTTTCGTGATAATGTCCGCTTACACGGTATCCAAGAGACCATTGTTACTGACCGTGATCTGGTATTTCGGAGTTTGTTTTGGCGAGAATTGTTCAAACTGATGGGCACAAATTTATGTTTTATAACTGCCTACCATCCTCAGTCCGATGGTCAGACCGAGGTGGTGAATCGAACATTGGAAATGTACTTAAAATGTTTAACGGGAGATACACCCCGACAATGGCTTGAGTGGCTTCAATGGGTCGAGTACTGCTATAATACGTCCTTCCACACTGGTCTTAAGGCAACGCATTTTCGTCTAGTCTATGGGAGAGAACCTCAAAGGTTGTTAGATTATACTGGCGGAAGCACTCAAGTGGAGGCTGTGGACGTCGCCTTAGGACAACTTGATGAGTTTCTGGCACTCGCTAGGGAACGTTTAATGGAAGCTCAACATCGTATGAAGCTTGTTTATGATCTATATCATCGGTTTGTTGAGTTCAGTATTGGAGATTGGGTTTGGCTCAAGCTACAACCGTAACACCAACTATCTGTGGCTAAGAAGACCTTCACAAAGCTCTCTCCAAGGATTTATGGTCCATTTCAGATAATGGCTCGTATTAGGACTGTGTCATATCGATTAAAACTTCCGGATGGCTCAAAAATTCACGATGTATTCCATGTCTTTCTACTCAAGGGTCACAAAGGACAACCGCCAACCGATGCCCCAGTTCTACCGCCTGTTTTACATGGCGGTTCAGTGCTAGCTCAACTAGTGGGGCTCCATAAGGCTCGTATAAGCGGCAGACAGAGACAGCTTTTGGTCAAATGGACGGCTGATGCAGAGGACGATGCAACAAGGGAGGATGTGGGGAAGCTTCTGGAAGCATATCCTGCATTGGAGGGGAGTAATGATACGAGGTATGGACTCACATATCAAAGAAGAAAGCCCATTGCAGCGAAGGCTTAGTTTTAATGTTTCTTTTTTATGATATGTAAGGTTGTGATAGTTTTCCCTTTAGTCTATGCTTATGTCGGTTTATAGAGATCTATATAAAGGATCTCTACAACATCAATAAGAATCAACTTCCAAGCACTAACCTTATTCTCAAAGATAGACTAGGGTTAAGGGAAGCTTTAGCTTTTACGTTCTTTGTTTCCTAAGAAACTTAAGCAACTTACGATGGGTTCAGTTACTAGGTCTGCAGCAAAGGTTCAAGCTCATAACAGAATTCCTCTTAATGCAAAACCTAGTGAGAAATTCCATACATCCAAAAACTTTTACGATGAATACAATTCAATGGAAACACAACCAATTAATGGACCTATATTTCTCAATGGAGCACTGATGGTGGCTTTGTCAAGCCATCATTTTTAACTCTTTAAACTGCCTAAAATCAAGCACACTCAAAATATAAAAGAGTAGCACTAGTTCTGTATCACAAAAGCATGCAAGGAGAAAATCATCTCACAATTAAGGAATCTGTTAATTTACTATCTACTGTCTTAGATATTGGTTCTAGATATCAGTAAAGCTGACACCACAAGCTACCATCGAGGCTCTCTCATTAACCATGTTCCATCAAGAGAAGATAGTTGTTAAAGAAAGATTTAGACAAGTAACAATTTTATAAAAGGTAAAATCAGATTAAGACAATCCTCAAATCGATATACAACATGAACAGTAGACATAGAATGGTGCAAAATCCATAAGGGTAAAAGAAGAGGGCTCGGATTTATCAGCCATTAAGGTCGCCCTGCGCGAATTTGTTTTCTTGATAATACACAGCCATCAGTTAGATACCATAAAATTTCATCCGGTTAAATGCATATGTGGCCCTTGATTCTCCATCCAAATCCTAATACTCAAGGAAAACCTTTCCAACTCTTGGTGTTAGACGACCAGGATGATCTGGATCGGGTTGCGGGGTCACAACCTTCACCAACTTACCAAATCTTAGACCTTAATATGTTAGATTTCTTATAACTTTTTTGTAATCTTCATCGCATTCGAGATCATCTTCTACATCAATCGCATCACTCACGCAGATAATCCTGGTACAAGCAAACAATGAAATTTTCTGTTTTACCCTACTTCATTTTATATTTGTAATCTTCATGTTCTAAACAATTAACTCTACTCCCATGTGGTATATTACACAAAATACCACTGTATTTAGTTACAAAATATACTAACAGAATTTTATTATTAATTTGTTGTAACTAGAAAATGGTTACCCACAAAAATAGCAAATGAAACATAACCTATTATGATAAAACGTATGTATTTATAAAACGTACATATATATAAATGTTTTCAAGTAAATGGAAATGTATAGTCCATCATATATATTTATTTTATATTATACACAAAAAATATTTAGTACTATATAATTTGACTCAGAAAACACTGTTTTTTTTTTTTTGTCAACAAACACTGTTTTATATAATATGCCAAATAATTATAGTACATAATAATATAATTAAAATAATTTTGTAAAAAGAAAACAAAAAAAAGTTATTTTCCCGCACTGCAGCACATGTCATTCATATATAAATAACAAAATGTACAAATAACAATCATCTATATATACATTTTTGGAGACATTTAGCAAATAAATCATGGAGTTGGAACCTATTTACAAGTATGTCATTGGCATTAAATATTTTTAATTTATAATATTAAATAAAAATTAAAAACAACATTTTGCACAACCAATATTTCCTAAAATTAAGAGATTTTGAAGATATTAATACTCTCTTTAAAATCTCTAACTCCACCATTTTTAGAAACAACTTACCCAAGAGACATCTACTTAATAATTGTTGATCTTTCTTCTTAACTAAACGATTTATAGAAACAAACTATTTTGAAAAAACCAATATTTATTGCTAACAATAAAGATATCTGCAAATCACAAACTAACATTTAATTCAGTAAATGTATTCGTCCGATTTTTCTGCAAAAAAAAAGGAAAAACAAATATTAGTTATCATATTCTATAGCTTATTTCTAAATTCTAAGTTAACAATTCCAAATTTAAGAGATGTGAAGATATTGTATACTTGATAAGCAAAATTACACAAACAATAAATTACAATTTAAAAAAAAAAAAAAACTTAAAATCTTAATATTCGCTCCGAAATTTATGCTTCTCCAACTATATAAAAGCCATTTTCGACGTTTTTCGAGTCATCATCTCTCATATTCGTCCAATTTTTTTTTAAACGTTTGTTTTTTTGTTTTCTTTTAGCTTTTTGTAACTAACATGTATGGTGTATTTGTGTAGGATGAAATAAAACATGAACCGAATACTGAACCGAAAGCACCAAGTGAGTTTTCATCTTGATCTATTTTTCTTCTATTTTATTAAATTTTATTTACTTCGTAAACTTTTGAATTTCCAGATTTCTAATTAAATAATTGATCTTATTGTGAGATGATTCTGTTTTGTTTAGTCTGCATCACTAATATATTTGCTATTCTTTTGTTTGGCTCTTTAACTAAATTATAAGAGATCATTCATACCAGGTTATCCCTCACTTTTGTCCATCTTTGTTTTTTTTTTTTAATGTGTTTTTTTTAACTTACCATGTATGCTATTTGTGTATGATGAAAGAAAGCATTAATCGAATAGCACCAAGTGATTTTTTACCTAAATTGTTTCTTATTATATTTAATTTGTATTTTCTATTTATTTCATACATTTTTAAATTTCAAAATTTGTTATTGAATAGTTGTTGATGTTATGAAGTGTTTATTTATTATATTTGTACTTGCTATTTTTTTGACAGTTCAATTGTAAGTGACCATTCAAATCAATTAAAAGATCGATACATCACAAAATCTTTTTTTAGTATACTTCAATGTTAAATTGGGTTTTAGATACATTATAAATGAATAATCTATATTACCTAGATCACATATACATAAGAGGAGAGACTACCTATTGCCCACTATTTTGTCTAAAAAGGAAAGAAATCTTTGGAGCATAAGATATTATGGAGTGTTTTTATTATAAAAAAAAAGTTATTACTGTAACATCCGTGAACCAAATAGTGAGATTTGGGGATGGGTGTCGATCGATACCAGTTTTTTTGGATTCGACCAAATTGTTTTAATTTGTCGACTTTGGGTTGGTTTGGTTCAGTTGAAGTGCTAAACCGACATATTTAAGAGAAAGTCGACCTAGGGTCGTGGAGAAAAGAGTTGGTCGCCGTTTTTGAGAGGAGAAGAGAGAAAAGAGAAGGGTTTGAGAGTTTGGTGAGTTTTGGGGGAGATTCTTGGCTTGTTTGGGAGATATGTTCCTGTGGAGGAGAAATCTTGTGCTAGAGAAGAAGGAGAAGCTTCTTAAGGTGTTGGATTCGTCGTTGTTGGGTCAGAACTTTCTGCAAAAGAGGTGAATGCAGGACCATGGCTGATCTAAGGCCATGATTGGAACAACTGTTAGTGAAGCATTAGCATTATGCAGCATGAGCAGTATGCTGCATAAGCTGTATGTTATTATTTATTAACAATGATATGTGATTGGTACAGCTGTTAGCATTTAGACATAAAGTTACAAAATTAGACATTTTAAATATACAAATATAGTAAACTCTAGGTGATTAATGAAGGTAAATTGTATTTTAATAACGTTAAAACCATTATGCTTGGGAAATGCTTCATTTAGGAGCATTGGGCTGTGGAGCATTTAAAAGCCTTTTATGCTCCCTTTATGCTTTCTAAACAAAACGTGATTGGTTTTCTAAAATCTATATGCTCACTTATACACACTACCAATCAAGGCCTAAGCCTAAGATCTCTTATGTTTTGCTTGTTCTATGTTGTTTGTGGTGTTGTTGTTGCTTGTGGTGGTTGTGTTATTGTTCTAATAGGTTCCTAAAGCTTTTGGGTGAGTTTGGGACGGATTGGAGATGATTGGAAACAGAGATTCGATGATCGGCTTCGAGCAGAACGCGTCTGCGGGGTCGGTGTCGATCGACACCATTGTGGTGTTGGTCGACACCAACTTGTATGTTGCGTTGTGTTTTTTTGTTGTTTGTTAAACATTTGAATATCAGTTGCTTGTGTTTATAACCTAGTATATGGGAGGATTGCCTCACTAAGTATTTGTGATAATACTTACGCATCTCAATTGTTGTTTGTGGTGTGCAGGTATTTGACGTGGAATCATGGCGATGAGGAGGAGGATGATTTAGGGTCTCGGTTGTGTGTTGTTGGACTTGTTATATTATTTATATTGGAACCTTGGATAGAGTTATGCTAGGATGTTGGATAGAATGGTTAGGAATGTTATTGGATTGATGATGTATTTGTTTTGTATTATTGGTATGTTTCCACTGTGTATATTGGTTATTATTGGTTTAATGTTGAGTTGTGGTTTGGGTTGATTTAATTAAGTAGTATGGGATGCTTAATTATATATTTTATTTATTATTAGAAAAAAAGGATCGGGTTGTTTCAATTATTTAGTGGAAAGAGAGTGTTTTTTTTTGTGAATTTTTTGAAACTTCAATTTTCAATCTTCGATTTATGATGTGTATAAAATTAATTAGTGGAAGTTGAGAGCAACATAATATTTTTATATAAATCTTTAATTTGTATATAATGTTATTATTTTTTGTCGTGATTTTATATAGCAAATATTAATTATTACTTTGGAATAAGATTTATAGAGCATCAAATTAATCTACATAAAATTATTATTTTTATGTAAATTATTCTCAGTTATTTTTTATGTAAATTAACATCTCTTAAAAGTTTGACAAAATACAAATTTTTAATATCTCTAAATAGAAAAGAATATTTAAAACCGATGTCGTTTTTTTGTTTTAGAATTATTTTTACATTAATTTAAAAATTAAATATTCCTCATATCTTATTATGAGTTTCCAAATTTTTTTTTTAATAACGAATTTAAGATAATTTCTATAACAACAACTAAAAAAACAAAAAAGTAATAAATTCTGAAACTAAAAGTCTACTAGCTAGCCTAATAATGTAATAAACTAGGTAACAACCCACACTATATGCTGCATAAATTAATATAAATAAAATAATTATGGAACCAATATCAATTTGTGTCAAACATAATATATGCTCCTACTGTTTTACAAAGAATGTCATTTTGACACCTTGCATATAAATTCAGAAAAACTTGAATTATACATATATACCAGTATTTAATTAGTATTTAATCATTTAATTTTAATTAAAAGAGCTTTGTGTTAAGGGTAAATTAGAAAATTTGATGTAAAAAAATCACATTGGAAATTTAAGTGACATTCTTTGTAAAATAAAATAAAAAACTCTAGAATGACATTTTTTTGTGAAATAAAGGGAGTAATGAAGAGATTTTTTATTTAAATTTTTATTTATTTCATGTAAGAATACGTTTCACCCGTGAAATTTTTAAATATGGAAAAAGTTTTAACATAGTAGAAAAAATATTGATAAAGTGTTACTATTTATGGCAACATGTCTTTTGTGTGGTTTAAAAACTAATTTATTGAAACATGACAAATGATTAAATCAAAATTCTATAAGTGTAATATACATTTACAGAAAATATTAAGATATGAGTACTATTAAGTTCAAATTTCTATTTTAATTTGTTGATCTTTTTGTTACGATCATTTCTTTTTAGTGTTTGTGAAAAAATTTTGGTACATTGTTTAATGAATAACAATTTTTTACTAATAAAATTAGACGTTAGATTTTAAAAGTTTTTTAAAAATATTTTTAAAATACACGTTAACAACATATAGTATACATAAAAAAAAATCAATAACATTTTTTTTTTATTAATTTTGGTTTAATATATTATGGTAAATTGCTAAAAGGTGTATGGAATTCTCTAAACAAGGACACCTCAGCATTTATCTCAATATGATTCCCTACGTAGTAGTATATACTATATAGCGACTCATAGGCAGTGGCTTGATTATAAAACTAAAAGTCTACTAACTAGCCTAATAAATAATGTAGTCAACTATCGTGCAAGTAAACTCTGATTAACGTAGTTAACTATGGTTTACATTTTAGTTAGAAAACTAAGAAATAGAAAATACCAGACGGCAAACCTCTTACATTCATCTTAAAAACTACATCCTGTTTGCAAAAGAAGAGAAAACTTAGTCAACTTTTGGTTTTTGTTTGCTAGAAAACTCTCGTGAAAATTTCCATTTTCAAATGTCATCTGATCTGTGATTAGGATTTTTCAGGAATTTTTTTTTGTTAATTTTGAATGTCTTCTTCTTCCTCCTTCTCTTCTACCAATTGGCGTTATGATGTCTTCCTGAGCTTCAGAGGGAAAGATGTCCGAAAAACATTCCTTAGTCACTTTCTAAAAGAGCTAGATCGTAAACTGATCAGTTTTTTCCAAGACAACAAGATCGAAAAAAGTCAATCGCTCGATCCCGTGCTTAAACAAGCCATTAAGGATTCGAGGATTGCAATTGTTGTCTTCTCCAAAGAGTATGCTTCTTCTAGATGGTGCCTAAACGAGCTGCTGGAGATAGTGAAATGCAAGAACATGTCAGGTCAACCTCAACGTGTGATACCCGTTTTCTATGATTTGGATCCTTCTCATGTCAGAAACATGAGCGGAGACTTTGGAAAGATATTTGAAAGAACATGCCACAACAAAACAAAGGATGAGGTAAAATTATGGCGGCAAGCGTTGATGGATGTAGGAAATCTCGTCGGATTCCATTCTCAAAATTGGTACAAGTTCAAGGAACCTTCATTTGTATATTTTGCATATATTTGTTTATACTTGGGATTTGACGTAATATATATATATATATATATATACTTGTTTTTTTCTTGCTTGTGTATTAATATTTCTGCTATTGGTAGGGAAAATGACGAAGCAAAATTGATTGAAGCTATTGTCACTGACATTTTGACGAACCTAAATATAACTCCATCAAACGATTTCGAGGGCTTTGTTGGGATCGAAGATCATATCACAAAGATGAGTTTGATGTTGGACTTGAAATCTGAAGAAGTGCGAAAGGTTGGGATATGGGGTCCCTCAGGAATTGGAAAGACTACCATTGCAAGAGCTTTATTTAGTCGACTCTCTCATCACTTCCAAGGTAGGGTTTTCATAGACATGCGTTTCATATCTAAGAGTATCAAAGATTATAGCAAAGGTAACCCGACTGACTATAACATGAAGTTGCACTTGCAAAGGAAATTCCTCTCTCAAATATTAGACCAAGAGGGCATAAAGGTAGACCACTTAGGTATGTTGAGAGGAAAATTAAAAAACCATAAAGTTCTTATCATTATTGATGACTTGGATGATGAAGTGGTCTTAGATGCCTTGGCGGGTAAAGATGATTTTTTCTCCCTTCCATATAAATTTTTCTGATTTGAAAGTTTTACTTGTTAAGATAACGATTGTTATATTTCAGGGTTCTAACACAGTTCAAGGTATATCATTAAATCTAGACGAGGTTACGGATACATAAGAAAGCCTTCAAAAAAATGAGAAATCTCAAATTTCTGAACATTTATACTAATACATTTGGCGGGAACAAAGAAACTAGATGGCACCTACAAGAAGGCTTCGACTATTTGCCCCCTAATTAAGCTCAAATTTCTAAGTTGGGAAAAATACCCGTTGAGATTTATGCCTTCTAACTTTCAACCTAAAAACCTTGTCAAGCTCCAAATGATGAATAGCAATCTCGAGAAGTTATGGGAAGGAGTTCATGTAAGTCTTTATTGAAATTATAATTAATTGCTATGAATAATCATATGTTTCCAACACAAAACCAATTGGTAATAAGTAGATTGTTGCATATCTTATATAATTAATTCTGATCTTAAAAGTTCTGTTGTGAGATCATAACAAATCCTCTCAAAATGATAGGCCTTTTGGTTCATTCATCTCAAACTGAATCTTACTTTCTTTGGATTAGTTATACTTGTTTTAGTTTACTCTATTTTGATACCACTAAAACTTTAATTTTAATGATTACCAACTCAAAAAAAAAAAGTTTTTTTTAGTTAGAAGCTCATGATTATGGTGTGATTGCCTAGTTGACTGGCTATGGATATGTTGTCTAATATGTGTATTTCCGACATGCATGTTAGTGAGATTCATTACAAGATGACATGAGAAAAGTCTTTCATTTCAATTAGATGTCTTAGGATCCCACATAAAGATTAGAGAAAACATAAAATAATATATAATAAACACCAACTAATTAATTGATGATAGCAGAGTGATTTTTAGTTCGAGACATACAACATAACAATATCGAGATTAAAATGTTGATTTTTTTTTTATTTTAGATGACCACTTCTTTGTGAAGTGTTGTGTAACTTACTTATATTTCAGGCACTTACAGGGCTCAAGGATATGGATTTGTGGGGATCTAAAAGTCTGAAGGAAATTCCAGATCTTTCTATGGTCACTAATCTCGAGACACTTAACCTTGGGAGTTTAGTGGAACTTCCGTCCTCTATTAGACACCTCAATAAACTAATCGAGTTGGACATGTCATATTGTTCTAATTTGAAGCTTCTCCCAACGGGATTGAACCTCATATCTCTCCAATGCCTCCGTTTGTGGGGATGTTCACAATTGAAGAGTTTTCCAGATATCTCAAACAACATTTCAGATCTTGATCTAGGGGAATCAGCGATTGAAGAATTACCCTCTAATCTACGTCTAGAGAATCTCCAAGCACTTCAAATGTTTACAATGAAAAGTGGGAAATTGTGGAAAACAGTGCAGGTATGTACTTTAGCTTACATTTTTCCGTTCATTTTTTAAATAAACTTGAAGTTATCGTCCAATTTATAACGCCACAAAAGGAAAAAAAAAAGTTATGTATGGTACCATTATAATCATTAGGATACAGACTCCCACAATGTTGCAGAAAAATATTCTAAAAAAAAACAATAGATAATTAAGAATTTGAGAAGGAAAATAAACTCAAAATGGTGCATGTTGTGATATAGTTTAAAAATATAGAATAACAAGAAAATTAAAACTATAAAAAACAAAGAAAATTCATAGAATCATAAGATACATAACTTTTAGTAAAAAAATACAACCATCAAAAGGAAAAGTTATGACAAAAAATGTAAACACAACTAAAACAAATTACTGCGAAGAAACGCGACTCTTAAGTAAAAACAAGTATTAAATGGAAGACATAATAAATTGAGACAATAAAAAAATAATAAGTTCTAACGAATGTAAATATTAAGTTATATGTTATGAAAAAATATTGACCCAACTTTCAATTTTTAAAACAACTGACTTTGTGTCATTACGTTCATACACTCACTCTCATAATTTTGTTTTAATTAAAATCCAAAATTTTTATTTTCGTAGTTAGATGAAGATATAAATATAGATAAATATATATATATATATGTACATATATATATATATATATATATATATATTTATACTATTAATTGGGGAGTACACATAGGGATAAAAAAAAATAAACATATATCCATGTTGCCAAACAGACCCACTTGCCTACATAATTTTAAAAATAAAACTAAAATTTCCTAAAACAATGGTAACAATTATTAAAGACTAAATGATTAACTTTTTTATAAGAGAATTTGTTAAAAACGCCCCTTTTGATATACTCCTTTTCAAAAATACCCTCTTTTCTGGTCATTTTTATTTTTGCCCTCTTTTAATTTTTAATAACCATTTTACCCTTAGATGAAAATTATTTTATTCAATAAAAAGAAAAACAAAATTTTCCCGCCAAAAAATTTCCGACATATTTTCCCACCAAAAATTTTTCGAAAAAAATTTCCCGCCAAAATTTTTTCGAAAAATTTTTCCCGCCAAAAATTTTTTTGTCAAAAAAATTTTGTTAAAATATTTCGACAAAAAAAGTTTTCCGCCAAAATTTTTCCCGCCAAAAAAAATTTACAAAGTTTTTAAAAGGTTTTATAAGGTTTATACCTTATAAACACCTTGTAAAGGCTTTTACAAGATTTTTTAAAGAGTTTTAGAAGGTTTTTTAAACAACTTGTAAACGCTTTTACAAGATTTTTAAAAGGTTTTTAAAAGGTTTTTAAAAGGTTTTCAAATAGTTTTTAAAAAGATTTTTAAAAGGTTTTTAAACACCTTGTAAACGCTTTTACAATAATTTTAAAAACCTTGTAAAAGTTTTTATAAGATTTTTAAAAGGTTTTTAAACACCTTGTAAATGCTTTTAAAAGCGTTTATAAGGTGTTTAAAAACCTTTTAAAAGCATTTAAAAGCTTTTTAAAAGCATTTACAAGGTTTTTAAAAGCGTTTACAATGTGTTTAAAGCCTTTTTAAAAACCTTGTAAACACTTTTAAAAGTTTTTTAAAAGCGTTTACAATGTTTTTAAAAGGTATAAATTTCAATATTTTTGGCGGGAAAAAAATTTTTTTTGGCGGGAAAAAATAATTTTTTCGGGAAAAATTTTCGATTTTGGCGGGAAAAAAAATTTTGGCGGGAAATTTTTTTGGCGGGAAAATATTTTCGATTTTGATGACTGTACATTCTTGCTGTCACTCAAAAAGGGTAATTTGGTCATTTTGTATATAAAAATGGTCAACATAAAGGAGTATTTTCAAAAAAAGGGATAGAAAAAGGGGCATTTTTGAGAATGCCCCTTTTTATAATTCAAGATATTTCAGTATTTTAGGAAACTATATTAACTATACTTGCCTACAGAATTTTAAAAATAAAACTAAAATTTCCTAAAACAATGGTAACAATTATTAAAGACTAAATGATTAACTTTTTTATAATTCAAGATATTCCTGTATTTTAGGAAACTATATTAACTATAAATAATACATTTCTATATTAATTACAAATAATAAATTCAAATATTTGACATCTATATAAAAAAATACAGCCAATAAGATTACAAAATGATAATTTTAAATATTATAATAAAAACGAAATTATTTATATTAACAATTCCTTGAATTTTATATAGTAATTAAAATTTTATAAAATAATAAGAGATTTTTGCAATTAATAAAACTTATCATTTAAGATTTCCATAACAACTAGATCTAATTAAATTCGAATAGTATATATGAAAATAACTTAACTTTAATTTAAACAGATGATTTATATTAAGAAATCTTGAAATAAATCAATAATTAGTTTACCAAATATCTAAAATTTAGGGATTATTTCTATAACTAAGCTTATATATTTACTCTTATCGGTTTAATAGGAATTGCAAAATTTAGACAATTAATTTATTATCCAAATCGAATCATCCATATAAATTCAAACATATTGTATATGCATTAAAAGAAAAATAAATAAGATTTTATATAGTTTTTTGTTGTTTTAAACATAAAAGTAAGTAAAAAATGTTTAGCCTGACTCTTTCCACCCTATAAATAGAGTAATCGATTTAACATTCACATATCATATATAGCACTCTACACTATTTTTGTATCTCTTTGTTTCTGCAAAAAAAAAAAAAAAAATGTATGTGTCTTAGTATTTAAGTTTGCATATGCATATTACTAACATCTTCTATATTCTATTTTTTTTGTTAACCAATACTATGTTCTATGTCATGTTTATCACTATTATTCTTATGAATTGTTAAGTTTATAATTTTATGTCGTGTACATAAACATATACAAGTCAAGATCTCTTTCGCAAGCATACATTTTTTTACCTAGAGATTGTATATAAGGAAGGATTGGTATATGAGCGAGTGTTCATCCAATTGACATAACATATGAGCGAGTGTTCATCCAATTGACATAACATCTGCAAAACAAGAAAATTACATTTAATTGCTTAAAAGAAGTCCACATTTTTTATATGAATCTGGTAAGTCACAAAATACTGTATTAGTATTTGTTTTCTTTAGTTTTTATATAGATTTATTTAAGAAAACTCTATAGAAAATTCTTATTAAGGTATATAGTTGAGCCTTGATTTAACATTATCAATTTACTTTAGAAACCAACACATAAAAGTACAATTTAATCTTCCATGACTGTATTGTAAATTTGTAATCAGTTGTATGTATTTAGTTATATTATTTTCTTATTTTTTTCAAATATATGATGTGAACAATCTTTTTAAAATGACACTATAATTGGGGATGTATATATGGAAAAGAAAACAAACAACACACATGGCAGTAAAACTTTATAACATGCGTACATTGAAATTTGTTTTTAAGTCATCATTATCTTTAAAAAGTCTATAAAAATTTAAAAATAAATTACTCTGCAAAATACCACATAAGATTAGAAAATTAGATAACAACTTATTTTTAATCGTTTCCAGGCCAACCGCTGGTTTTATCAAAGTCTTAAAGTACTGATTAACACTCAAACACCCAAATATTCATAAACCAAAATGAAACTGAACCAAAAACCAAAATGACAAAAATTGGGTTACGGATGTTATACTAAATAAATATGTTTACACATACTAAATAAATAATTCTAACTCTTGACATGTTCTATAACGTGATAAAATACATTTAATGTTCTCAAATAAATCTTACTATTTTCAATTGAACTAGCATAAGTTCAAAATAATATAAAAATAAAAAATACATAAAATATGTTTTATAACAGTTAAAAATATTAAAACAAAAAAACATAATCTAATATAGGTGAACCGTATATAAAATAGAATAAAACAGTCAATTAATTTTGTAATATTTTTATTATAACATAGGATATATAAATATACTATGAATTATATTTATGTTTATTCCATACGGGAGTTTGAGAATGTATGCTTTCTTCCGGTCCCGTCCTGTTTTCGATCAAAAATACAAATTTGTCTCATATTCAAAATGTCCCATATTGGGAATGTATTCTTTTATGCAACAAAAAATTGAGAACATCTGTAGGACATCATGGAACATGACAAAACGAAAAGAGAATTACGTCCATCCTTAAATATTCGTATTTGTCTCAAACGGGTATTTATCGTTGTTAACGGTTATATATTTGATTTGATAGTTCACAAATTTAATAGAATCTAACTAATTGATTACGTTTGTTATCAGTCCAACCATTATGTTGTTATAAATTTTAAAGTTTTGGTGAAACCATTATTATTTCAAATTTTCAAACATTAATAAACTAAACCAAAAATCAAACTAGAATCTCAATTAATATGAGTTTGATTATAAGTATTAAAATAAATTGGTTGATAAACATAATCCCGCACGTACGTACGGGTCCGAACCTAGTATACATATAATACTAGATAATGAATAAATGCAAATTTATGTGAAAAGAATCAAACAAAAATAAGACTCCTTTTGTTCCTAACTAATCCAAATTTTAAGGTGTTCACACAAATAAAGAATATAAAGTAAAAAAAAAAGATTGATTAACAATTTTCAGTAACTCTAAGTCTAAACCAATCATATTTAATTGTTTTTTAAAAAAAATCTGCAATTAATCATATTATCTAATAAAAATGCATAGAATTTTTTTTTTTAAACTTCTTACTGTTAAAAAATCTTAAAATCTGCAATTTATCATATTATTTTGTTCAAAACTTTCTAAGTAGTAACCCTTTTAGCTCACTAATTTGAGACCAACCAATCCTGAAAATGTAAGTAGTTACTTTATTAGGGAAATGAGTGTCATTTTGAAGTGATATAAATTTAACATCTATAAATTGTTTATATGGTTCAGCCTCTTACACCTCTCATGACCATAATGTCTCCCTCTTTGACGAGTCTGAGGCTCTCGGATATCCCAAGTTTGGTGGAGCTTCCATCTTAATTTCAGAATCTCTATAACCTAAAGCATTTGACTATTACAGAATGCATAAATGTTGAGACTCTTCCAGCCGACATCGGCTTCGAATATCTTACTTGGCTCGACCTTAGTGGATGCTCACGGTTGAGGAGTTTTCCTGATATCTCAACCAACATCTCATTGCTCAAACTAGTTGAAACAGGGATTGAGGAGGTTCCATGGTGGATCCAGGACTTTTCTTGCCTTCGATTCTTATACATGAGTGGATGCAACAATTTACAATGCATATCCGTAAACATTTGTAAACCGAAAAGTCTCAAGGTTGCTAATTTTGCACATTGCGTGGCATTGGCTGGAGCTCGGATTAATGATACTCCAAGTGAGGTGGCAATGGAAACAGACAGTAGTTACTCTGAGTTACAAGTCTCTGATGAGTCTTCCTCTTCTCTTTCAGATCATTACACCCCCAAACTCGATCTCAATTTCACGAACTGCTTCAACTTGGATCCAGAAGCTCTGCTTCATCAACAATCAATTTTCAAGGAAATAGTCTTGCCAGGTGAAGAAGTGCCTTCATATTTCACTCATCGAAATTCTGGAAACTCCACTTCTCTGAGCAATATCTCTATGCCTGACACCTCTCCCTACCAACCATTCTTAAGGATTAGGACTTGCGCCGTGATTGATTATGATGGCATAATTACACCTGGTATACATATTCAGCTATCTTGTCGGTTCAAAGGAAGACTTGGGAACCATGTTGATTCCACATATAAAAAAGATTGTTTGTGGACAGAGCAGAAGGTTAGTCATCTTTTTATATTTGACTGTCTTTTCCCATTAAACAAAGACAATGACCCTATGGCTGAAGTAAACTACGATCAAGTGGATATAAAGTTTAGTCTCACTGGTGGCTGCAATTTAAAAGGATGGGGTATACGAATTTTTGAGGACTGTGAGACTAATCAGAGTGAAGAGTGTGGAGACAGTGATGATCAGAGTGAAGAGTTTGGGAACATTAATAACAGTGATTATCAGAGTGAAGTGTATGGAGACAGTGACGATAGTGCGGACATTCGACTCTCTCAGGATTTTTCATCACCGAATAACCGACATGGTAAACGAAACACTCTTCCGTATGTTTGTGAAGACAATATGGTCAATGATGGATTCCATGAAACAGAACACAGTAGAGAATGTGGACGCAGCGATGTCGAGGCAGAGAGCAGAAGTAAACGAATGCGAGTAAGCATCAAGCTTGAACTTTAAAGAATATTCTTATGTCTCACAGTTCTTTTTCTAGGATCATTTGAAAATTATTTTATTTAGTAGACTATTTTTTTCGCAGATTACGTGAAGGACACTCAAGAAATTGTGAACCTTTGATTCATGAATACGAAATGAGTAATTTTGCCGGTTCTATAGGATTCTTCATTGCCAATTTTAGTTCCGCATCCATTTTAAAACATAGCATATTATTAAGAATCGATTCAAAATATTTTACCACCAATCAAAGAGTTAATTTAATTGGTGATTTTCAAACACTACCTTTCCGTTTCTATTTTTTTTTTTTTTTTTTTTTGTGCTTATCATAAATTGCTAAACAGTGTAATGACATATGTGCATTTGAGTTTGACTACGTCACCCCATGAGGTATATTGGTGTATGGGCCGACAGCCCATGTTGGGGTTTTGTTATGTCGTTTATTATAAACCATAATATTGTTGTAAACCCTAAAACCTAGTGTTATATAAACTTTTGTATCATTGATTAAGGAAGACAACACAATAATAAAGTCTTTTCTCCAAAACTATTTTCTAGTTTCTTCATGGTAGCAGAGCATGAGATCTTTGTGGATCTAAATTAAAACTTCCGCATTAGTGTTTTTGTGATCCCAATGATCATGGGATGTGAAGCCGACAAAGGTGATGGTGACGGAGATGATAAAGATGATGTGATTTGTGGATTTGTGTCCACGTTTGGGTTTTTTTTCTAGTAAACGAACTCATGAGTTTTGGTTAGTATTCATAAGTTTATTTATTTCCTTATAATTTAATTAATGGGATTTTGGGTTTGTGACTTTGTGCTTCAAGAGTCGTATGGTTTCTATTAATCAGGGTTTTTTTTTTTCTTTTTTTTTTTAAAAAAAAATTCATTATATTGGGTATAGGGTTTATGGTTTACATGGGTTTTAGTTATGAATTTTTTTCTGAGTTTTTATTTGGTAATAGTTTTATAACTACGGGGGAGTTGTTTGTAACCCTCATATTTTTAGGTCAATTTCTTTTTAGTCCGATTTGTGGACTGTCCGAGATTAGGACAATTGTTTGTAGAGATTGCAGTATTTGCACCCACGAGATGTTTCCCTTTTACCAAAGACCGAAGACGAGTTGATGTTCTACCCCTATTTTTAAGATTGAAGTTTATGCCCGGAGGAATTTGCTGACATGGTTTTTCCGTCCTTGACAAGTGTCCACGACATACATGTTCTGCTTTTCTATTGCAAAGTTTGCGTGTTGCGTACCATGTTTGTCGTGCGGGGGAGTATTGGTGTATGGGCCGACAGTCCATGTTGGGCTTTGTTATGTCGTTTATTATAAACCCTAATATTGTTATAAACCCTAAAACCTAGTGTTATATAAATTCAGGTCCGGCCCACCCCTAAAGCAGCTAAAGCATGTGCTTTAGGCCACCAAATAAATACTAACTATTTGGATTACTTAACAAAATATTTCTTAGCTAAGTTGGTTATCTAATACTTAGCATAAGTATCTTGTCACAGGTTTGAATCCCCAAATAGGCAATTTTTGTATTTTTCTATTGTATGTAATTATGTATCATATAGTTAATGTATATTTATAAAATACCATACATAAACAATGCTTTAGGCCACTTTAACCCTAGGACCGGCCATGTATAAACCTTTTATCATTGATTAAGGAAGACAACACAATAATAAAGTCTTTTTCCCAAAACTATTCTCTAGTTTCTTCAATGTAAAAAACTATTCTCTAGTTTCTTCAATGTAACACCAAAATTCCGAATTTAATGAATTTACTTAATTTCCTGAAATTCTTAAAAACTGAATTTTTTTCTTACAAAAGACCGATATTTTGGTTCAACCGAAATACCAAAATTTCCACCTTAAACCGAGCCAAAATCTACCACTTTCGTCTATGTTTTCAGACGGCCCCACCTAGTTCACTATACAGTTCAAATTTATGATTTAAGGTCCACTAAAGATAAAATGGTAAGAATTTTTATCATTAATTTTAAGGTCCACTAAAGATGTCAGTCGAAGACTCTATAAGTGAATTGCACAGTCGAGAATTCTATCAGTGAAGTCAAATCCCTAAAAAAATTATCTGCTCGTGGCATAGAAGAAACCTGGAGGTTGATCAGTGACGATTCCTTGTAGAATAAACTCAACAATTCACCAACGAACCAATTCAAATTCAATCACCAAACATTCAATACAAATAAATCAATGCATTTTAATGTTCGTATAACACAAAATCAATCCAAATGCTAGCTCTAAAGATGGGACAAACCTAGCAAATATCTCATAGAAGCGACTAGAGAAAGATTACAAATCACAAAATATCTCGATAATAAAAATTAACCAATGAAAATAATTTGCACCACGGATGAAAATAATTTGCATCCTGATATGATGGCTTGGATTATAGTTTAGTAATTTGCTTTACGGATGAAAATGTAAAATATTAGCTTATTTTGCGACACCATACTATGGGGCTGTTCGTTTGTGTAGTTAGGTATAATATCTAGATGCTTTGAATTTTGCATCTAGATATTATATTTGCATGCAATTTTTTATTCGTTTATGGGTATGTAACAATATCTAAAAAATTTGCATAATTAAAAATAATTAAGAAGACGTTTCTTTAAGTAATCAAATCCTTTTATGAATTATATTTTCAACTAATTAATTGGTGAGAATTTTACGATTTAATCGTTCTGGCAGAAAATGGATATGAGCAAAGCTTATAATCAGGTTAAGTGGTCTTTTTTTAAAGAGGTTCTGACTCGGCTAGACTTTGATGGAAAATGGATTATGTGATGTGTCAGCTCAGTTTCTTATCAGTTACTTTTAAATGGTCGGCCCAAGGTTCGATTATTCCGGAACGGGGTCTCCGGCAAGGGGATTCTCTCTCTCCGTATTTGTTTATCTTTTGTACGGGGGTTTTGATTGTTGATATCAAAAAGGCGGAGAGAGAGGAAAAAATCAGGGGTATAAAGTTAGCTTGTAATTGTCCCCCTATTTTCTCATATATTATTTGTTGATGATAGTTTTTTCTTTTGTAAAGAAAAAGACTGAGTGTAAAAAAATTATGGATATCATTGGTAGTTATGGTAAGACCTCGGGACAAGAGGTCAATCTTGCGAAATCATCTATTTTGTTTGGAAAAAGGTACCAGTGAGAGCAGCTTAAAACCGTTATTGGTAATTCTATAGAAGGGGGTATGGGCTCCTACCTGGGCATCCTTGAATGTCTGGTGGGTTCACGAAATAAAGTTTTCAGTTATATTCATGATAGGGTGAATGATCGGGTGAATGGTTGGACGGCAAATTATTTTAAAAAAAAAGGTGGGAAGGAGGTTTAGATTAAGTATGTTGCTCTGGCTCTTCCAACCCATGTCGTGTCCTGTTTTAAACTACCATAAGATCTGGCATCTAAATTAACTAGCGTCATTTCAATCTTCTGGTGGAGCTCCAGTGATAAGGATTGGGGATTACATTGGGTGGCTTGAGAAGTTGTGTGAAGGAAAAAGTATTGGCGGTTTGGGGTTCAGAGATTTGGATAATTCAATGATGTGATGCTTGCAAAACAATATTAGCGATTAATTCAATTTCCGAGTTCCTTATTTGTTGGGTGTTGTAAGGTATATATTTTAGGAACAAATAATCTTTGTTCGCCAAAAAGCTACATTGACCGTCTTTTAGTTGGAACTGTATTTTCATGACTAAACATTTAGTAGAGTGTGGTGCAAGGTGGACGGTGGGATATGGTTATAATATTTGGTAAGGCGTGATCCTTGAATTCCTGATAAACACCCTCGCCTTGCGAATGGTAGGGGTAGGATATTATATCCAAATTTAATGGTTAATCACTTAATTGATCTGATCACTAGGGAGTGACACTTACGTATCCTTCAGGAGTTTATGGATGCCAAGGATATTCAGATTATCCAGAGTATGGCCATAAACAAGTCTTTTAAGCCAGATCGGTTGGTATGGCATTATACACGATCCGGAAAATTTTCGTTGAAATTAGGTTATGGGTTGGCAAGGGAGATGGTGGAAGAGGTTACATATGGCCCAACATGTACATCTTTAATATCTCATGCATGGAAGCTTCACGTTCCACCTAAAATGAAACATTTTTTTTGGTCAAATTGCATCTGGTACTCTTCCAATAATGGATCACTTAGCTCATAGAGGTGTTTAGTGTGACACTTGGTGTAAAAGATGTGAGTATGCGGTTGAGTCAATTAACCAAGTTCGCATCTAACTTGGGAGTTGTCTCTAATTCAGGTTTCACCAGAGGGTTATCCTTATGTGTCTGTATATTCGAATTTTAATTTCATCTATTGGAGGGGTCTACCACAAGCAAAAACCTAGAATGATCATCTTCAGTTACCTTGGATATTATGGTCGATCTGGAAGGATAGAAATAAAAAAGTTTTTCAAGACACACAGCTTGGGCCGGATGAAGTTATTAATCAGGGTATAAGTGAAAAAATATACATTCTCAGCCCGTGGATTTCTCGGGTACCTCTGGACCGTTGGATTCTTTGGTTCCTTCGGAAATTCAGTGTCAGGCATTCCATTGTCAGATAGATGGCTCCTGCAATAGATGACCTCAATTCAGGTTTGAGATGGTGGGGTTGTAATGGTGATGATTAGACTTTTCTGTTGGGAGCTAGATGTCTCAGACAAATTCCTTCCCCGCTTAATTTGGAATTCGAAGCTCTTCTTTGGGCCATGGAGAGTATCCTTGCAGCGGGAGTTGTTTGTCAATGCTTTGAGACGGATTCTGCAGAACTTGTTGCGATGATTCAAGCCTCTGGAGATTCGCTCGCATTTTATATTCTTCTAGACGATTTCCATTTGCTTTGGGCTTCTTTTCCTCTCTTCTCTCTATTCAAGATTTCACGCTCGTCGAATCTAAAGGCGGATTGTCGCACTCTGTCATCCAAATCATTACTTTCACTATCTTCTTTTCCGCTCATTTGGACCACCAATCTTTGGAGTTGTATTCTAATTAATGTTTGGTTGGAAAAAAAAAATTTGTGGTTTTGACATGAGAAACGAGATTTCACGGTTTTTGTTAGTTTGATTGAAAACTATTATTTTAGAACTTTTACTAAAATAAAATTAATTTAAAGTTATAGTTAAATGAGGATATTTTAGATTCTTGAAATTTGAAACGCACTTTTTGCATCCAAACTCTTGATTTAAACTCAACCAAAATATCCAATTGTTTTTTTGGATGAGTTTTATTTGCATCCAATTATTACATCTGGACGCATTTCTTAATTTGAAAGAAATGAACAAGAGTTGATAATTGCATCCTGATCAAGATATTACATCTAGAAGATGAAATGAACCATCCCTATAATTAAATTTCTTATAAAAACACTTGTTTGGTTGAATAGAAGAACATTACTAAACTGGGATCCCTTTGCTACTCTTTGTTTCATAAAGAATGACATTTTAGAGGTTTATTAGAATAGTACATGTGCTATAGCATGGATTGCATATCATTTTATACAAGAATTTTGTATATTTTATATTTTAAAATAAAATTTTAATATGTTGTATTAGTTTATATATGTCAAATTATTTCAATAATGTATGTTGTACAACATGACTTGAATGTCATTATGAGACATATTTTGTAAATTTGGTTTTTAAAAAGCGAGATGTTATATTATGAGTAATTTTATATATGTTATACTTTTTGTTTTATTGTACTTGGTTTCTTGAAATTCTTTCATATTATAATGACATATTATTGACCTATGCTGTAACAAATTAAATTAGAGTGTTTATAATTTTAACTTTTTGATCTATTAAATATTTATGATATTTTAAAAAATATCAGTTTAAACTATTTTAAAATATTTTAAATTAAATTATTTAAAAGTTTATTATAGTATATAAAATCATACAATTCAACAAAACAAAATATATGAAATTGGATTTAAATATTCAAATTTTGATCTGTTACTCAGTCAAAATTTTAGTTGAATAGATATTTTTTTAAGAATAATATTACTAAAGCTTGAATATTTATAGATTGAACAATTTATATTCATTTTTAAAAACTCAACTTATGGTATACCCAGAAATAAAGCTATTTTCTAATTGTAATATATAATATGGTAATTTATTTGTTTCACAAAAATAGAATCATATGTATTAAGATGAGAGGTGAATTCTAATGATAAGTAACAAATTAATATGGTAAGTTAGATATCAAAAGATTTTATTTGATGAATAATTTAATTCAATCGATCGATAATCAAGTCAAAAGATTTTAGTTAGATATCAATTGATAATCAAGTCAAAAGATTTTAGTTAGATATCAATCGATAATCAAGTCGACCCGTAAATGATGAGTATACAAATGATACATAACTTAAACCAGTCTAAATTATTTGTGTTTTAATTTTATAACCAACTAATGACCCATATATTTATTATATAGTCTAGAAAAAAATCATGTACTTCCGAAATAATAAGTAGAGATTTTTGTTTCACAAAAAGTATTATTTTACATTTCCAATGCATTTTTACATTATATTTCTTAATTTTGCTTTAATCTATAACTAAATTCATCTATTAATCACTTATTAAATAAGAGTATATATGTATATTTTAATATTTTTTAATTTGCATAAAATGTGTCAAAATGATATTTTTTGTGAAACAAATTGAGTATGTCTTTAAATGATCTCTCTGCTTATAGCACACATTAGTTTTGTTAAGAGTAAATAACTAACATGAAGTAAAACCCAAATTTCCCTCTATTTAAAACTAAAAAGAAAAACAACATCTATACTATTAATTAGGGAGCACACTTAGGGATAAAAAAAAAAACCAAAAACTAAACATGACATGTACTACCCTACGATTGAAAAACCAAAAAAGAAGAAAAAAAACTGAACGAGGACAAAGTGGTAAAAGTATAAAGCCAAGAGACACGGATCCTGAATCGTCAGGTATAACCTTATTCGGATCATGTTTAAGGAACAGTCGTTTCCAAACAGATTCTTCTACATATGCCTGTGAGAAAATTCACCAAATAATTAGGGAAACAAATATGTTTATTTACCATAATAAATACGATATCACGGGGAATTAGGAAACAAACATATTAACACTCTTTGACATTAAAACAAACAGTTTGCAAAATATTCGAGAAATTCCGTTTACAGCAACTAACCATAATTGAAATACAATCATAATTATATTAAAAACCCGAAACTTAATCCTTTCCACAACTAAACATCCTCTATAATAACATATCAAGTCAAAATCATTTTCAAAACTAACAAAATCTTACCATTGAAAAACATAAACTGAAAATCTTAAATTGATTACGTAGAATATTTGACTAATTGAAGATAATACACAAGAAGATTGTGTGATTTCTACTATTGCACCAAATCACCTCCATTTCTTCTATAAATACCAAACTAAACGTCATACACAACCAAACACATCAAACCTTGAATATATTTCATAAAATCACCTTAATAGTAGAGATGGCCGCCAATGATGGTATCACTCATGTCTCTGATATTAAGCCCTTCAAAACAACATGGAAGATCAGGGTCAATAAGTTTTTAATATCTTTCTCTATTATCAATTGAACTTTTCTTATTTAAACAGCTACTAACAATATACTATATTTCTGTAAGGGCACTCTCATTCATACAACTATCAAGAAGCAACAATTGAACAAGTTTCAGTTCAATCCTAGAAAACACGATGTTCTGTTTAGATGTTAAATCTTTTTCTTTTCCAGATTTTTTATCTGTTTAGATGTTCTGTTTAAAGGTGAATATTTTTATTTTTGATTATTTGTTTTGTTTTGCTTAATTCTATTTAAATAAGCTAAGAACTACAATGTCATAGCAGGAGAAGCCTGTAGAGTTGTCTTCTGAGCTAATTTAAGGTCAGAAGTTTAAACTTTTATATTTAGAGAGTATATATATCTAATGATGGTCTCAACTCTCTTAAGTATAGCATAGCAAGACATATAACATCTACAGTGGACATGATAACTATAAGGTTGCAGGTTTGGTTAAGCAAAATTCTTGCATTGTTTCATCAGTAGTCATTGTATACCATTTGCTTTATAATATGTTCTGTATAATTGCAGGTACACTAATCATGTTAAATAAATTTCTGAGTTTTTCTAAAACAGGTTGACCAGATATTTTAAGAAGGAAAATCTGAAGAATTAGACTATGAATTCTGAAAGTGTTCCAGAACCTCATTTTGTAGATTATTCTGACTATGTTTTTAGATTAAATAGTGTCTGCTATTTTGAGTATTGAGACACTGATATGTCAAATCAATACCAGTTATAAAGCAAATGAGAAGTTAAAGAGTATTAATAATACTAACCTCTATTTGAACATAATGGCATGAGCTTGCACATCCTTCTCTTTCTTTGCTTCATATTGTGATTTACACCAATAAATTTTTGTCACTGTTGACTTCATTGTTAATCTGTCAAAAAGATAATAAACATGTTGTAATACAGGTTGTTCTTTTCATCGTTTTAAAAACAGAAAGAAATTGTTTATCCTTTGGTTGCCTCGCATTTATATTATGTTCAGAACCTAGGATCGAAAATGCAAGAAACATTATCTCAATTGACTAATGCAAACTTTTCAGTCTTTATAGCTACAAAAGTTGAAATCTAAATGACTTATTTAAGACCTAGAACATGGGAATCGAAATCTATATATTAAGTATGAAGTAAAAGCATATGATGTTGTGTATTCATTCAATAATCGTAGAAAAGAAGTTGGTGATAATGACGAAGTCACGAATTAGATTCATTCAAGTAAAGCATATGATGTTGTGTATGCGAAATAGAATTAAGATGACGAAGTCACGAATTAGATTTCTATCAGGTGATCATAGTTACAATTTTGAGAATTCTTTACAGATTATTAAATATTTAAGAACCCACTTGGATCCAAAAAATTTTACAAACCTATTTCCGTAATCTAATTTACATCTTACAGAAAAATCAGAGAATATGAAAACTGTAGGAACCTGATCAACGATGGTGAGCTTGGCTTTGGACGTGGATCGTGAGCAATCGATCCGACTTTGCAAGAACCTGAAAATCTATCTATAGAAGAAGAATATACACCTGATAAGAATCCCAAAACTTGATCAAATAAAAAAAAAAGGTCAATAGCTTATCCTGGAATTGAATAACACATAAAGTGTTGTACTCACTAGATTCGGTAAGTTCTTGATGAAATTGAATGTTGTTTGATGGTTCTATTGGATTTGATGATGATGATGTGGTCGAGGAAGGTTAAAGAAATTCCCGACAAATATTAATCCTTTTTTTTTGTTACTGTTTTGGTCGGACAAAGGTGAAGTTTTGTTTCGGTGAGTTAAATTTGTTAGGCTTGGCCAGGGAATTTGGTAATTGGGCTTAACTTGGTTAAACATATATGTTATGTCGTAAGTGTGAAGGTAGAGTTAATTACTAATAGTAATGGATTGATACTAATTCCTAGATGGTTTAAATAGTACTAGGTGATACCCGTCCTACAGCACGGAATTATATATTTTGTTAGTTATTTTTTTTGTAATTTGTATTTTTGTAATATAGTTTTTTATTTTAATTTATTTTCTTTGTTTATATAGTATTTATTTGTATATTTGGGGTTATACAGTAAATTGGAAATCCTAATAGAGTAAGTAGTTTGTAAAATGTAGTTTTTCACAGAAACAGACACACCACAATAGTAGATAGTACGTAGTTTTGTAAGAGAATAGACACTCCGCAATATCGGATAGTAGTTTTGTAAGAGGATAGACACACCCTGCTTCCATGGCTTAATTTATAGTTTGATAAAAATACATGTTTTAACGGATTTAACTCAAAAAAAATTTATATTTTAAATTTTTAAGAATTAAAATATTAATATTACTTAAATATTTTATAGACTTTAAATATATTATAATATTTTAAACTTTCGACGGAGTTCAAATATTTATAATAATTTAAACATTGTATAAAAAATTTAAATATTTAATATCTTAAACTTTTTTTAAAAACGTAAATATATTATAATATGTTTACTTTTTAAAAGTTTAAATATTTTCAAATATATAACCAAATTAAACTGTTAAATTTGGATACCTGATAAATCAAGCTTCCTGCTCATTTGTACTCAAATCATTTTAGTCACATATTTATAGTGATTATGAACCATATTCCATAATATTTAGTCGATGTGGGATATACACCTTTTCTGTAAATTAGTTTACAACTTTACATATATATAATTTCTGCGTTTTTAATTCTTTCTATCTATACTACTCACAATTAATTACTAAAATTTTGTTAAGGAAATATTATAATATCGGAAATCAAGCAATTTAGTCAGATTTGGTAACTTGAATATTCGTTTTTAAAGATTTTAACTGAATCACTAAATATTCATTTTAAAAGATTATCTGTTAAGATCAATCTCGGTAATTAAGGAAATATCCGAATTTTTGGTAATTAAAATTTATGGTTTTCATTTAAATAACTTAAAGGAAAATGAAATCAGAGTGTTTGCCTATAACGAATAACTCTGTTTGGGATCTTAAATAACTAATCTTGAATGAAATAATATACTGGATCCGAAAAATATTATTCTGGAGTACAAACAGATCCGCGGATTTTTTTCTTTCTGTAGTCGGATATGTAAAGATCCGCGTCCCGACCCGGCAATTTTTTAAGTAATCGACCGAGGGTATTTTCATCATTTAATGAAATCAAAACTATATGTTAATTAGATTAAATTTTGTGATTCTCTAATCATTTTTAATGAAAAACCTACCAAAACCAAGTCATGGTCCATTTTTACTCTAGAGAGTACTTCTGCTTTAATAGTATAGATACTGTGTATCGTGTATATTATAAGTGATGTGGACTTTAAGGAGAGACGAAATTGTCTTTTCTATAAACAAGATTTTCCCTGCGGGTTTCGCAAGATGGATTCTCAACGGTAAAAAATATAGCAAAACCCTTACCTCATGTTAATTTTACTGGCTTGCTTATCAAGATGAATTTAGACAAATATAAGTATAAGTTATAAATGTTATACTAAAAAATTATATGTACAAATATTTTTTGACGAATAAAGGATAAGATGAGGATCCCGTTCCAAAATATTTATATATAGGTTTTTTTATATATATATATATATACATAGGTTAAAAACATGAAATAAATGAAACTGAAATCAAATCCAAATTTGATTTAACATTCTTAAACAAATCGATGGAAATATTTGGATTAGTTTACAATAATATACACATAACATCACTTAACTAAATTATATCTTAATTTTTTCTTATAAATATCACACATGCAGATTTGAGTAGAGGTTTAAGTGAAAAAAATTTAATTTTAAAATTATTTACGCAAACATAACTCCGCACATATGTGCAGGTCCGAACCTAGTTCTTGTTGTGTTTCATTCTTTTTTTTTTGAAACATCATTTCTTATTTTCCGTAAACTATTTAAATTTTAATTAATTGAAGAAAATCTTTTAATTAACGATGAAAAAAAACTTGTTATTGCCCCCAAGTAAAAGGTTATAGTTTCAAATTAAGGTAAGTTATTTTTTGTTCTCTGTTCACATTTAATCAACAGACAGGGAAAAAAAACTCTTGGGTATTTATATGGTTCATGGTCTCATTAGAGATTGTAATTACACTATAATTATTGCCCTCATGACTTTTTGTTATAACAATCCCCTTTTATTAAGTACACAAAATAGTTTTGTAGACTTTATATTTTTAATAAATGGTTACAAATAAGTTATAGATAGATTATAGATTAATCCATATATTAATATTAATAGTTACACCTAAATATTATGGATATTCCAAATTGATAATTGGTATATTAATGGTAACAAATTAAATCATGGATATTCCAAACTGTATTTTTGGAAGATTTTAGTCCTCTACCACGTTGTTTCCAAAAATCTTTAAACACAATATTACAAATTTATTTTCCACAGATTTTATCGATAATCCACAACGTTAACCAAAGATAGATTACGAAATTGATAGATTGATTGGTTACAAGTTAAATAGTGGGTTACAAGATAGATTACGAAATAAAATTTAACCAGTATTATAGCACATATACTTATCTAGAATCATTAACAATATAAAACTTACAAAATATTTGTTTTTTTTTCAAGTCTTCATATTTAGCATATGATTTTATTGCATAATGTTTTATCCAAAAAAAACTTTAAAAATAATAACATAAATTATTTCAACCCGTGCTCTAGCACGGATCTTAATCTAGTCTATACTATTAAAGCAGAAGTACTTACTAGACTCAAATTGGACCATGACTTTGTTTTGGTACGTTTTTCATTAAAAATGATTAGAGAATCACTTAATTTAATAAAATTAACCTATAGTTTCAATTTATCTATATGACCATTATACTTCTTGCTCGACCACTTAATTACGACCGGGTCGGGACGTGAATCCTCTTTAACCCGGAAATAGAAGAAATAAAACTCGCGGATTTGTTTGTACTCCAGGTTTATAATATTCGGATCTTGTATGTTGTTTTGGTTCAAAAATAATTATTTATGTCGCCAAACAGATGTATAATCCCTATAAATAAGGAAACTGGTATCCGAGTATTTAATGGCTTCAGTAATATCAAATATTAACTATTACCATACTTAATCCCTATAATTATTACGAATATTAATAATAATGAGAAATCTTTAATAGTTATGGATTGTGACTTTGTTGTTTACAAAACAATCAATAAATTAAATATGAAAATGTATATATATGTAAACTTATTTGATTTGATTTTATATTGTGAGATGATATTTACAGAAACAACAAATCAACTTAATACAATTAAATAAAAACAAATCATCATTTAGTTTATATTTTTTAATATTTCCTTAACAAAATTATAGTAATTAATTATGATTAGTATAGATGGAAGAATAAAAAATGCAGAAATTATATATATGTAAAGTTGTAAACTAATTTACAGAAAACAAGAATATAACTTATAAGTTATAACTACTATATTATAACTAGGTGATACCCGTGCTACAGCACGGGATTATATATTTTGTTAGTTATTTTTTTCTGTAATTTGTATTTTTGTAATATAGTTTTTTATTTTGATTTATTTTCTTTGTTTATATAGTGTTTATTTATATATTTGGGGTTATACAGTAAATTGGAAATCCTAATAGAGTAAGTAGTTTGTAAAAAGTAGTTTTTCATGGAAACAAACACAGCACAATAGTAGATAGTA
Source organism: Camelina sativa (assembly GCF_030686135.1). Lineage (NCBI taxonomy): Eukaryota > Viridiplantae > Streptophyta > Magnoliopsida > Brassicales > Brassicaceae > Camelina > Camelina sativa. Next base: position 24,999,352 of record NC_141894.1, on the reverse strand, counting down.
CGTAGTTTTGTAAGAGAATAGACACTCCGCAATATTGGATAGTAGTTTTGTAAGAGGATAGACTCATTCTGCTTCCATGGTTTAATTTATAGCTTGAAAAAATTACATATTTTAACGGATTTAACTCAAAAAAATTTTATATTTTAAATTTTTCAGAATTAAAATATTAATATTACTTAAATATTTTATAGACTTTAAATATATTATAATATTTTAAACTTTCGACGGAGTTCAAATATTTATAATAATTTAAACATTCTATAAAAATTTAAATATTTATAATATCTTAAACTTCTTAAAAAACGTATATATATTATAATATGTTTACTTTTTAAAAGTTTAAATATTCTCAAATATAGAACCAAATTAAACTGTTAAATTTGGATACCTGATAAATCAAGTTTCCTGCTCATTTGTAATCAAAACATTTTAGTCACATATTTATAGTGATTATGAACCATATTCCAAAATATTTAGTCGATGTGGGATATACAGTACACCTTTTTTGTAAATTAGTTTACAACTTTACATATATATAATTTCTACGTTTTTAATTCTTTCTATCTATACTACTCACAATTAATTACTATAATTTTGTTAAGGAAATATTATAATATCCGAAATCAAGCAATTTAGTCAGATTTGGTAACTTGAATATTCGTTTTTAAAGATTTAACTGAATCACTAAATATTCCTTTTAAAAGATTATCTGTTAAGATAAATCTCGGTAATTAAGGAAATATCCAAATTTTTGGTAATTAAAATTTACGGTTTCCATTTAAATACCTTAAAGGAAAATGAAATCAGAGTGTTTGCCTATAACGAATAACTCTGTTTGGGATCTTAAATAACTAATCTTGAATGAAATAATATACTGGATCCGAAAAATATTATTCTGGAGTACAAACAGATTTGCGGGTTTTTTTCCTTCTGTAGTCGGATATGTAAGGATCCGCGTCCCGACCCGGCAATTTTTTGAGTGATCGACCGAGGGTATTTTCGTCATTTAAAGAAATTGAAACTATAGGTTAATTAGATTAAATTTTGTGATTCTCTAATCATTTTTAATGAAAAACCTACCAAAACTAAGTCATGGTCCATTTTTACTCTAGAGAGTACTTCTGCTTTAATAGTATAGATGTGTACTGTATATCCCACATTGACTAAATATTTTGGAATATGGTTCATAATCACTATAAATATATGACTAATATGTTTTGAGTACAAATGAGCAGGAAGCTTGATTTATCAGGTATCCAAATTTAACAGTTTAATTTGGTTCTATATTTGAGCATATTTAAACTTTTAAAAAGTAAACATATTATAATATATTTACGTTTTTTAAAAAAAGTTTAAGAGATTATAAATGTTTAAATTTTTATAGAATGTTTAAATTATTATAAATATTTGAACTCCATCGAAATTATAATATATTTAAGTCTATAAAATATTTAAGTAATATTAATATTTTTACTCTTAAAAATTTTTAAATATAAAAAAGTTTGAGTTAAACCTGTTAAAACAGGTATTTTTATCAAACTATAAATTAAATTGGTTTTTTACAATTTTCTGAGATTTGATATATCAAATATTAACTTCTAAATGATAACCTAAATATACCTAATCTCACTATAAATACAATGGTTTCCTAACCATTGAAATATCTCACACTAAAATTTAACAAGCAACTTCTACTCTTTTGACGACAAACCAAAATAAAGAAAAACTCATCCTCTTACAAAACTATTATTCGATATTGCGGTATGTCTATCCTCTTACAAAATTACTATCCGATATTGTGGAGTATCTATTTACTTACAAAACTACTATCCAATATTGTAGTGTGTATGTTTCCGTAAAAAGCTACATTTTACAAACTACTTACTCTATTAGGATTTCCAATTTACTGTTTTTTTTTTTTTTTTGGACAAACAGATCTTGCTTTCATTCAAACAACAAGACAAAAGATTACATAGGTTAAGAGTTTTTCAAAGCAAAGCTTGGTACAACAATAAGAAGCACAATGAAAAGATAGATAAATCAACAGCATATCCAAGAAATATTGGAGACTTGGGCAATAATGCACCAAACCACAAGCAAATTCAAGGGAAGTTGATGCCATATTCAAGCACAAAGCAGGATCATGGGAAATAGTCCTTATCAGTTGACATTGGGACGTTGAGAGGATTTCCAAAGCCAAGAGACGAGATGGGTTGGTCTGCTCATTAGCAAGGAGGAGGGTGAGTGGAGGTTGAGGGTCGGGTATAGCTTGTGTGAAGAGGTTCCGGTAACCACCATTCCATGGAGATGGGGTCATAATGCCGAGTGTCTTCAGATTTTTGCAATGGAGAACAAACTTCCTTGTTTTTTTGATTTGCGCTTGACAATGCTCGAGACACAGGGAAGATGTGGGGAGAGGGTTGGGAAGGCTTCGGTAACCTCCTCTCTTTGGAGAAGATGTCATAATGCCGAACTTCCAAGGTTTTCCGGTTTCAGGACAGCTTAATAATGCTTGAGAGGGTTCAGGAAACAAGGAAAACAAAGAGAAAAGATCAAAGGGATTCCGGTAACCTTCGCTCCATAGAGACGAGGCCATAATGTCGTTCCTCTTTAAACTTTCACAATCAAAGATACTGACCCTAGATAGTTCTAATGGCAGGGTTCGCAAATATACTTTGTATCCACAGAGCAACCATGATTGATTAGGTTCAAGTTGCAGTCTTCGGACAACTGAGACCATGAATCGACACAAAGGTATACTATGGGTAGACAAAGAGAGATTTGGAACAGACCTGGGTTTTTGAGGTACAAGATTTGGGTCACGGTTCATCGTCAATCGCTTGCAAGACTCCGGCGTCAAAACAGAGCTCTTGTCCAAGCTCGGCCAAGTAAAACACTTGGTGAGGGGATCTAAATCCAAGGAGCAGAGAGGTGTTGGGGTTGACTTCGAGGGGAGTCCTTGAGAGAGGCGAGACGCAAAATTATCGATGATTTTTGGGATCTCAGATCCGGCGATGGATGGTTGGGAATTCGAGAGAAACATCTCACCGAGTAAACCCACCGGATAAACCACCGGATGTGACAAAGGGGGAAGGGGAGGGTGAAGTTGAAACGTGGCCGGAGTAGCTGAGAAAGTCTTCGATGAACCTCCGGTGGATTCGTCGTAGAAACAGATCGAGAACAAGCTTAGATAGCAGCAGAGAAAACGAGAGCGGAGAAGCAGTTTCCTAGCGGCGCCGATCGAACTCGACGCCGCCGGAAGAGGATGTCTCGGGGATTGTGCCAGAGAGAAATCGAGCGGCTAGGGCGAACTATCGTAGGTACAATATCTTGGATTTCCAATTTACTGTATAACCCCAAATATATAAATAAACACTATATAAACAAAAAAAAAAGTTAAAATAATAAAAAATTACATTACAAAAATACAAATTACAAAAAAAAAGTAACTAACAAAATATATAATTTCATGCTGTAACACAAGGTATCACTAGTTATTCCACTAAATCACAATCACAACCTTTTCACATTGTAATAAAAAAATGTCAAAAAAACTCATTGGAGAGATGATTTCTAAATCTATATGGAATTGTAAATTTTAGAAACCAAAACAGATGGATTTCGAAATAACATGTTTTATCCTTGGATTTCAATCATTCTATTTTACACTATCAAATCCATTCAAATCCATATAAAACATAACGTGGATTTTGAAATCCAAAAACAAATCATTAAATGAATAACAGAGGATTTTAAAAAGTATTTGTAAATCATGGAAGCAATAACACATGATTTTGATAAGTATTTTAAAATCAATAATTGAATAACACATGATTTTTGTTCGAATTTCCAAATCCATCAAAATCATACATCCAATAACCCCCTTAGTCTTTCGCCACGCAAACCATCTCCTCCAAGCTTCGTCAAGAAAAAATGTGTTTTTTTTCTTTTTCTTAAGTGTCTTCTTCATCACCTTTTTCGTCTCCCACTCACTGAAAATTTACTCAGATCTCTCTCTTCGTAATCTCTGTTTTTTTCTTGTCTGTTATGTGTTTCTTGTGTCACAAATCACAATCTTTTTGAACAATCAGAGCTCATCTCATTCTGATTTTAACTATCATTCTTAGCTTTCGAAACGGTGTATTTTTGTCCGTACGTGATTTCGAAGGATGTTGACGTAAGATTCGGGTTTTTAATTTCTGGGTTCTCTTTCTTTGGGTGAAACTATGGCGGTGGAGTATGAATGCTGCGAGACCAACTTCTTTATACACATAGTTGTGATAGTGTTACTAGTCTTGTTCGCTGGACTAATGTCTGGTCTTACCTTGGGTCTTATGTCTATGAGTCTCGTTGATCTTGAGGTTCTTGCTAAATCCGGCACTCCCACAGATCGTATACATGCTGGTAATTTTGATTCTCACCTTCAAAAAGTTTTGTTTTTTTTTGTTTTGCTTTAATTTTGGAATTATTAAAGGGAATCAGAATCTCTCGCATGTGTTGTTGGTTTGGTAAATGACACGAGTCTCTCTGATTTAGTTGTTTAATTAACTTCCTAATTTGTGTTTAGATTGTGTTCTAGGAATATTAAATTGTAACTTGTGGATTTAGTATTGAAGTTTAATATTAGCATGTTTAGTTTTGGATTACATCAATGACTTTGTTTCGTTGGTTGTCTTGTTTCACTATCTTAATGATTTGCAAGTGGGTTTTGGCTTTTGATGCAGCAAAGATATTGCCAGTTGTGAAAAATCAGCATCTTTTGCTTTGCACTTTACTGATTTGCAATGCAGCTGCTATGGAGGTATAGAGTATTAGGACTTAAAATTGGGGGTATGTACTTACTTTGTAGGGTTCTTCAATGTTCTTGTACTTACTTATTGTAACTTTTGGTTTTCAGACGCTTCCTATTTTCCTTGATGCTCTTGTGACGGCTTGGGGTGCCATTCTGATTTCAGTGACATTGATTCTTCTCTTCGGTGAGGTGAGCTCTGGTTTTACTTATCATTTACCTGAATATTTTCACTGTGTATGGTGAATACAATTGATGGTTGATTTAACTCCCATCTGCAGATTATACCTCAGTCAGTCTGTTCTCGTCATGGTTTGGCAATTGGTGCAACAGTGGCTCCGTTTGTCCGTGTCCTAGTCTGGATATGCTTACCAGTCGCATGGCCGATCAGTAAGGTGATTGATTACACACCCGAATATCCCAAATTGAGCTTTTTAGTTATGCAGCAGGGTCCCAACTCCCAAGAGTGATTGCCCTGTACATAGAGTCTTTGTCCTGATACAATCGTTGCTCCTTTTTTTTTTTGTTTTTTTGCTGTATATATTTCAGCTGTTGGACTTTCTACTTGGTCATGGTCGTGTAGCCCTTTTCCGCAGAGCTGAACTGAAAACACTTGTGGATTTGCATGGAAATGAGGCATGTCTTCGGTATCTCTTATGTCTCGAATTATGAGTTGTGTGCAACAGTCTGTCCCCATGATGACATGTTTCTATTTATGCTTTTTGCATTATGTTGTCAGCTGAATAACTTAGCATCCCAATTCTTTCAGGCTGGAAAGGGTGGAGATTTAACACATGATGAGACAACTATCATTGCTGGAGCTCTTGAACTATCTGGGAAAATGGCCAAAGATGCAATGACGCCAATTTCTGATACTTTTGTGATTGACATCAATGCAAAACTAGACAGGTCTTGGTTCGTTCAAACCCCCTGCATAGATTCCTTAATTCTCCGAGTCATTCTAAACTTAGTTTCTTTTGTCCTTCATCAGGGATTTGATGAATCTAATTCTTGAGAAAGGTCATAGCAGAGTTCCAGTATACTATGAGCAACGTACCAACATAATTGGACTTGTTTTGGTAAATCTCCATCTCACGATACATTCAAGCAGTTGAAGAATCTTAGTAACAAAGCAGACTAATTTGCTCCTTTGTTGACATTATTGTCCTCCTGTATTTGCCACTAACGGCTCTTCAATTTATCATCAGGTGAAGAACTTATTGACTATCAACCCTGATGAAGAAATACAAGTAAAAAATGTGACGATACGAAGAATCCCAAGGTAACTTTACCATTTAGAATTTGATTACCAAATGTAAACGACTGAAGACTTGTTGAATATGCTTTTTGATTGCTCGTTCTTGTTTTTCTCCAATGCACTCCAGAGTTCCAGAAACCTTACCTCTATATGATATATTGAACGAGTTTCAGAAAGGACATAGCCACATGGCTGTTGTTGTGAGACAGTGTGACAAAATCCACCCATTACCAAGTAATGATGCTGCAAACGGTAACTGGTTTTTCTTCGTGGGAGTTACAATGGGATGAAAATCTCTTACATGGATTAATAACTTCCTCTCTACTTTGAATAGGGACTGTAAATGAAGTCAGAGTGGATGTGGATAATGAGAGATCCCCACAGGAAAAAAAGTTAACAAGAAGGAGATCACTTCAGAAATGGAAAAGTTTTCCAAACCGAGCAAATTCGTTTAAAGCAGGGTCGAGGAGCAAGAGGTGGTCCAAAGATAATGACGCTGACATTTTGCAATTTGACGAACATCCGCTGCCAAAGCTAGCTGAGGAGGAAGAAGCTGTTGGTATCATTACCATGGAAGATGTCATTGAAGAACTTTTGCAGGTAAGTAACAAACTATTACCTCTTCACGTTGTCCTATTATTTTATTTCAATTCAGTTGTCATTTGTTTGTGAATGTGACTGTAGGAAGAGATATTCGATGAGACGGATCATCATTTTGAAGACTCGTGACAGCCACAACTTCGAGTGCTCAATATTAGTTGTCTGAACCATATACACACGGTGCTATAGCTCAGAAGATCCCGTTTCCATGGGACAAGTTTTGCTTGGAAAGAGTCATATATATAAAAGTCAGATCATATGTCATGTTATAACACTGCTTCTTAGGTATAGTTTATTTCCTTATCTACAAATTGTTCGCACAACAGGTAGAAAGATATTCCTAGCATGAACTGTTAATATATGTTTTTATATCGTACAACAAAACTCCCCCAAGCAGATAATCCCCTGCATCTGCGACTAGAAAAATGTGTTCAACTGTTGCAGAAAAGAAAAGTTTGTAATTTTTCAAACTCCAGGGAGAAACCATAGAGCATCCTATATTAACAGTTTAAACCAAGACCCTCAAACGCTTCTCCAGGCTCTCCAACATGAAGCTCAAGGATGCTCTATGGTTTCTCCCTGGGACTTGACTGAGACTTTTTCTTGTGTCATCTTCTCTTTGAGAAAGCTAATCAAAATATCCAAGACCATGAGAACATTGTGAGAGCTTCTTCTATTCCAGTTTATCAAATAATATTTTAAATATTTGTAGTTGTACTCTCAACCGGGCTGGAAGCAATTGTTGAATAGATAGATGATTACAGTCATTTTATTTTCGGGAAGTATTTTGCACAAACCTTTTGCTGCGTCTAGTCACTAGTCATTTGTTTCTATGATTCTGAGCGACGAACCAAAGAGATACTAGTTCACTATTATTATGTTTGTTTGAAAACACTTGCTGGACTCTCAAATGATCTTTACTTGTTCACTATTATTATGTTTGTTTGAAAACACTTGCTGGACTCTCAAATGATCTTACTTCGCACTCTATGACATAGGGGCGTTCCACTTTGTATGAAATATAATAAATTCATCGTATAGTTAAAATATATAACAGGGGATCACAACCATCTATAAATTTTTCGGACCAAAAGGAACAAAGATTTCATCCTACAAATATCTTCCACAAGGAACATCATGCAAATACCTTTCTAGTGCCTGTCTCGTTTTCTCTTCTTTTCCTTTTTCTTGTCCTTCTTACTATGCTTCTTCGTATACTCCTTCCTTGTTCTCTGACCATGCTCAATATCTGAGTCTTGTCTCAGTGAAGGTGGTCTAACCGGGCCCAGAACTACCTTTCGTTCTCCTGTATCGGAACTTTGCAACTGTCCCTTCTCGGCGGGAAGATAAGGGCCTGTTTCATCCATCATAGGACCGACAGAGCCTCTGCCACGTTTTTTCCTGTCATTTACGGGAGACTAAGAAGACGTTTTAGGATACATGAAAGAGAACGAGGAGGATAGGCTAGCAAACTCAAAGATGAAAGAAGATGCTGCTAGGTTGACTGTGAAAGGACATACCGTGAGTGGAGAAAAGTTTCAATTTCATCATCTCGTAAGCCTCCATCATCTTCTGAATACCATCTCTCGTTTGATGATGTACACGTAACCTTTTTCTCATCACCTGAGCTGCATCTCTTATCCAGACTCCTTTTCAAGAAACTACCATTCTGCTTCATGTGGCTACTACTGCTTTCCTCTCTTTCTTTCCTCTTGAGCCTTACATCTTCTAGCTCAATCTCATTCTTCCGAACCCTCCACATCTCATTTGTTTCTACCGCTTTGTTTGCTGTACGGTCAAGGAACAGAACACGTAAGAGTTAAAAAGTAAACAACGAGCTTTGAAACAACATTAAGTACTAGATAAGTTTACAAACTCTAGTAAACGAGAAATGAAACTATCAGACATATGTTTCTTTTTCCGACAAACCAAAAACTAGTGAACAAGTCAAGAAACTATTACGGAGGATCAATAATTAAACCATAAACCACCACCAAAATGTCACATCTTACCAACCTTCTCATCAACCAACAAAGAACCTAATCCCATCCGAAACCGCAGCTATTGCTGCTGCTTCAAAGAAACAAAAAATGCCAAAAGGGTACAGTGATGCTACAGTGATGCAGATTGGAAAGATAGATTAAACAGTCTCCAATAACTTGAGTTATTTGGTTGCAATCTATACTTTCCAATGTATGTTCACATAAAATAGAATTTGAAGAAAAAAATATAACTTTAAACTAGAACCGAACATATGCAACGGAAATAAAATGAAGAAAGGGTTAATAAAGAAGCATACATTGCTGAACACTAAGAACAGTGGCTTTGAGAAACCTTGAGTTAGGTCGATGCCTTACATTAGGCTTCTCAAGATATGCTCTAACACCATCTTTCTCAGCTTGTCTCCTCAATTCTGCTGCTTCCCTTAATAGAATTGAAGCTATTCGATTCTCAGTTTCCAGATCCATTCTAAACTCCACACAAACCCCCTCCCTAAATCTCTGTAATCACAAGAATACACACCGTTTCAAACGTTTATTCTCTACCTAAATCGTTATGGGCATCTCACAAAAACAAACGACTCAACAGCTAATGAGAGTCCAATTCAAGAATTGTAAAGCTTTCTACCACAAAACTTGTGTAAAAACTTGATATTTCGATTCGAGAGCAAGAATCATAAAAAAAAAAACAGAGATATCTAAACTAGGGTTTCACAAGTAACCTAATTGCTTGAGAAATTGTGGACTCAAAGGCAATAAATTTGCAGTAGGATCAAAATACCTGCCGAATCAAAGCTTCACAGGGTCGCGAAGATTTGCAAGGCAAGAATTGTGGTTGGCGAATCGATTTGAATCGAGCACCGAGAAAGCTTCTTTAGCAAACCGGGCCTTATTAGTGTTCGTTCAATTTGATTTGTCGGTTCAGAGATAGTTTTCTTACATATATGTAAAGAACATTTAAAAATACATAACTTGCACTAAAGAAATCCCTCTTTTGGGCTTAGTATCCTTTTTTTCTGATAGAGTTACTCAATCTATAGAAAATAGAGTATTGTCTGGAAAAACTCTTTCCCTTCGTGTGAAACTCACCGTTTTCATCTGTTTTTAGACATTTTTGGTAAAATCCTTTGTCGTCTAGGGTTTGTTCTTATTCCCTTCAAGAACTACTTGTGTTGAATTCTCGGTTTTCCTCTCCTTTCCTCTATTAATCCTTCTTCGTTCGGGTGGGGATTTAGTATTGGGAATCTACAGTCTTTTTTAAGATCTCTAGTGTTGAAAATTCTCAGATCTCGTCATTTAAGTTCTCAGAAACTTTAATCAGTATGTCGGCTGCGATGGATAAAGCCATGACAGCTATGTCTCTCGAGGAAGAAGATGTCCTGTTTGACATGCCGGATCTTCCACAGCTCAGCTCTGGGGAGAATAATGTTTTGAGCCTAATTGGTAGACTTCTGAATCCCAAGAGTCAGAGTATGTCTAGTTTGATTTTCAATATGCCAAGGAAATGGCAGAAAATAGGAAGAGTTCGCGGGGTAGCTCTGTCAAAGGAACGCTTCCAATTTATCTTTAAGGAGGAACACGATTTGATTGAAGTCTTGGAGAAAGGTTTTCAGTCTTAAGATGAATGGGGACTGGCTTTGGAAAGGTGGTCGGAATATCCTCCTCCGGACTCTCTTCAATTTCTTCCTCTCTGGGTGCAAATAAGAAATATTCCTATCAACTATTATACGAAAGAAGCAATTACTCTACTAGGTGAGTTGGTAGGTCAAGTCCTGGAAGTTTTCTTCGATCCAGACAAACCTCAGAACAAAGATTTTGTCTGTGTCAAAGTTCGCTTTGATGTCTCGAAGCCACTCCGAAAATCAAAGGTCATCAATCTGCCGAAAGGATTATCTACAACGATTTTCTTCTTCTATGAGAGGGTGCAGAAAAGATGCTACAACTGCCAAAGACTCACCCATATAGATGAGGATTGTCCCCTACTTCACAAGAAACTTCAAGATCAGCTTATTGACAAAACGTTGGGTCGAAAGGTTGATAAGGTCAAGCCGGAATTGGTCATCAAGGAGGATGATCCCCTGTTTGGTGGGAGGATCAAGTGGGTCTTCATCCAATCCTAGGAAGACCAAAAATTGCTCCAGATGTTCTTGAAGATATGAGGCAGTATCTGAGGTTAGCTACTGAAGAAGAAAAAGCCCTTAAGATTGAGAAAGTCAGGAAATCAGTTGCTGAAGCAGAAAAGGATTCGATTGCTCAGAAAACAATCCTTCGTCTGGAGCCTGCTCCGATTATCTCTTCGGATTATAATAGACAGAAAGGTCCGGTCTTCGACTATGACTCTGCAGACTTATCCTCTCATGTATCTTCAAGCTCAGGAGGTAGTGGGAAACTAATGGAAGGGGACATTCAGGCAGAAAGAAACAGAGTGAAGCCCTTGGATATTGTAGAAGGGTTTGAGAGAGCATCTCTGGTTGAGTATTCCATGTCCTCCTCAGATTTTCAGACTTGTCCAACAGCTTATGCGGTTGGCTTCAATGAAGCTGGCCCTTCCGGGACAAAGTCTAGAAAAGGGACTGGAAGGAAACGTCCCTATGTTAAAAGAAGAACCCCAAAGGCTTTGGATCTCCAAAATGTGCCTAGAGAGGTCTCTTTCAAACCAGGTTCACAAGAGGGAGATATGGAGAAGAGGAAAGGTGTGACTAATAACAAGGAGAGTCAAAAAGCCGCTAAGCGCAAAAAATGAGATAGTCCCAATTGGGGGACTGTCCAATATCTAATGAGCATCCTGAGCTGGAACTACCAAGGATTAGGACGGCCTCAAGACTTGACAGTTCAACATCTCATGGAAATACGTAAAAAATATTTTCCTGAGATCATGTTCCTTTTGGAGACGATGAATTCTAGAGATGCGCTTGTAGATATTCAAACTTGGTTGGGTTATGATCATGTATATACGGTGAATCCAGTAGGAAGGTGTGGAGGACTAGCTTTATTTTGGAAGAAAGGGGTGGAGATTGATTTCCTGTTTGTAGATAAGAATGTCATAGATCTTCGGGTAAATATGGGGGGATCAAAGTTTTTTCTTTCTTGTGTCTACGGGAATCCTAATAGTAGTCTCAGGAATGAAGTATGGGAAAGACTTACTAGGATTGGTATCCCAAGGCAAGAGATCTAGTGTATGATAGGTGACTTTAACGAGATCCTGCATAATGGGGAGAAATTGGGAGGACCTAGAAGAAATGAAGCTTCTTTTGTGGATTTTGCACAGATGCTAAAGTCTTGTGGAATGATGGAACTTGTGGGCAATGGGTTTACTTGGGGAGGAAGAAGAGGAGATCTCTGGATCCAAAGTAAGCTGGATAGGTGTTTTGGCAATAAAGATTGGTTCAAGTCGTTCCCGGCAGCCAACCAAGCTTTCCTAGAAAAAAAGAGATCTGATCATAGAACATTTTTGGTTTTGTTGGTCTCATCTCAGGACTCCTACAGAGGATCCTTTCGGTTTGATAAGAGAATTTAGAATAAACCGATGGTCAAAGAATCTATTGGGAAAGCTTGGTTTGCTTCTTCTTCATCGTATGGTCAGAGAGCTACAGAAAGTCTTCGAAGATGCCGGAAGGCTCTCAGTACCTGCAAGCGAGAAAATGTTACAAACTCTCAGGTCAAAATAAACAGTATTCAAAGAGATATTGAAAAGGAACATGCTCTTCAGCATCCCTCCTTTTCAAGAATGGCGACTCTGAAGAGAGATATGGTATTGGCTCATCGAGAGGAAGAAAGTCATTGGTCTCAGAAATCAAGGGATAAATGGCTTCTTTCGGGAGATAAGAATACCAAATATTTCCACAGCTCGGTCAAAGCAGATAGGAACAAGAACGCATTGCTGAAACTTATAGATGGAGAAGGGGTGACTCATAGATCAGAAGCCTCAAAAGGAGATGTAGCTGCTTCCTATTTTCAGTCTATGTTCTCATCTTCTTATCCATCTGAGGAGGACCACCAATTTTTCCAAGATTTGACTCCTCGAGAAAATGATGAAATGAATGCTTCTCTAATTGCTGAGCTTTCTAAGGAGGAAGTAAGGCTTGCAGTTTTTGCTATCAATCCCTCCAAGGCTCCGAGAGCTGATGGAATGACAGGACTTTTCTTTCAAAAGTATTGGGATATAGTGGGAGACCAGATCACAAAGGAGGTTCTCAGCTTTTTCAAGGATGGATCTTTTGATAAAGAATGGAACTACACTCAGTTGTGTCTAATCCCTAAGAAGGTAAATGCCTCTTTCATGTCAGAAATGAGACCGATCAGCCTCTGCTCAGTGATGTACAAGATTATTTCGAAAATCATGGTGGCTAGGCTCAAGCCTTTGCTCTCTGATATAGTCTCCCCGAATCAATCTGCTTTCGTTCCGGAGAGATTGATATATGATAATATCATCATTGCGCATGAGATTGTTCATAGTTTGAGGACTCATGGATCTACTTCGAAAGATTTCATGGCTGTCAAGACAGACATGTCAAAAGCCTTTGATAGAGTGGAATGGAGCTATCTTCAAGCCTTGTTGGTAGCACTGGGTTTCCACCCTCGTTGGATCAGTTGGGTTATGTTGTGTGTAACTACGGTTTCTTATTCAATTTTAGTAAATGGTCAATCTTTTGGGATGGTGACTCCATAGTGAGGATTAAGACAAGGGGATCCTCTCAGTCCTTTCTTATTCGTTCTACGCACCGAAGGATTAACACATCTTCTGAATAAAACGGAATTGGAAAGAAGAATTTCTGGTCTACAATACTCTGAGCAGGGTCCTACCATTCATCACCTGCTATTCGCTGATGACAGTCTGTTTGTTTGTAAAGCAGAAGAACGTCAATGTGAAGCCCTCCAAAACATCTTGGATGCGTATGGAAGAGCAACAGGACGAACAATAAATCTCGACAAATCTTCCATAACTTTTGGAGAAAAAGTCGACGAAAGGGTGAAAGAACACATGAAGACCAAGATGAAAATCACCAATGAAGGAGGAGCGGGATCTTATTTAGGCCTTCCAGAGTGTTTCAGTGGCTCCAAATCAGATATGCTAGAATATATTAACGAAAGGATGAAGAGTAGATTTTCGGGATGGTTTGCTAGAACACTTTCTCAAGGAGGAAAAGAAGTCCTCATCAAAACAGTTGCAATGGCAATGCCAATCTTTGCAATGTCCTGTTTTAAACTGCCAAAATCTACTTGTTCTACACTTTCCAGCGCAATGTCTGAATTCTGGTGGAGTAATATGGAGAATCATAAGAAAATTCATTGGGTTTCTTGGAATAAGCTATGCCTAACTAAAGATCAGGGAGGACTCGGATTTAAAGATATAGAAGTTTTCAATCAAGCTTTGTTGGCCAAACAAGCTTGGAGATTGCTGCACTATCCAAACAGCTTCTTCTCTCTTTATTTGAAGAGTAGATATTTCCCAAATGATCAATTTCTTGATGCTACCCTTGGAGCCAGGCCATCTTATGCTTGGAGAAGTATCTTATTTGGTCGAGAGCTTTTGGTCAAAGGTCTGAGACTATGTATTGGAGATGGTGTGTCCACTAGTGTTTGGACAGGACAATGGCTTCAGGATGGAAGAATGAGAGCTCCACTGATGAAGAACCCCCTGATTAATTTGGAACTGAAAGTGCAAGATCTCATCGATCCGGTAACCAAAGGTTGGGATTCAAATTCTTTACAGGAACATTTCTTCCCCAGAGATATAGTGCTAATTCGGAAGATAAAACCTGTTGTTTCCTCATCGGATTACATGTGTTGGCAGCACAATAAAAGTGGTGAATATTCAGTTAGCTCTGGCTATTGGCTTGAGGCTCAGGCTCATAACGCAGAAACCATTCAAGAGGCAACTTGGCAACCTTCCCTGAACGCTATCAAAGACTTAATCTGGGATTCTCATGCTCCAACAAAAGTAAAGATCTTCATGTGGAAAGCAATGAGTGGAGCTCTCCTGTAGCAGAAAGGCTGTTGACAAGAGGAATCTCTCTAGATCAGAGATGCCAAATTTGTGGATGGGAAGGAGAGTCAATCAACCATTTACTATTTATTTGTCCCATCGCTAGACAGGTTTGGGCTCTCTCTGATATTCCATCTCCGGAGTCGGGCTTTAGTGAAAACTCCCTCTATCAAAACTTTTACTACATCCTTCGGTTAGCAATCAAAGCCCCGGGAGAGGGTAATGTGAGACGTGCTATCCCTTGGATTCTGTGAAATCTTTGGAAAAACCACAACAATCTTGTCTTCGAAGGATTGGCCTTTTTGGTACCTTAGATGGTAATGACAATGAAAGAGGATTCGGCTCAGTGGTTCCTAGCACAACTAGTGGAAGAAGAAGAAGCACAAAAAAAGGCTCCATGTGAGAGACCGACCAGATCAAGCTGGAGACCCCCAGATATATTTTGGTTAAAATACAACATTGCCTTCTCTTGGGATAAAGTGAAGTGTTCGGGAGGAGCCGCTTGGGTTCTCTGAAACTTTGAAGGTAAAGTTTTACTGCATTCTAGAAGATCATTCAGTATTATAGACTCCAAAAAACAGATGGAATTGGAATGCTGGATGTGGGCGCTAGAGAGTCTCAAAAGTCTCAAAATTACAAGAGTCATTTTCGCTGCTGAGGAAAAAGATCTGATACAAGCGATCTTGAGGCCAGAAGTTTGGCCATCTTATAAATTTCAATCTGAGATATTGCTAGCAGGTTTAAAGCAGATACCCTTTTGGAAACTTCAGAAAGAGGATAGAAGTGCAAACAAGGGAGCATTTCTTATCGTTCAAACCGTTACTAGGGAGGATCGAATACAATCATATGTTGCGGTTGGGCATCCTTTATTGCTGCAAGACTTGTTCCTTCAAGAGAGTTTTGTTACTGTTAGGTAATGGTTTTTTGGACTCTCCTACACGCTGATGATTGTTATCGATCCTTATCATTTTTTGGTATATTTAACTTGTGGGCTTCAAGGCCTTGTAAAATAATTTTGGTTTGGTTTATAATGAAATATTCAGACGAAAAAAAAAAATATGTAAAGAACATTTAAAATATCACTTTTTTTTTTGAACAAAGAAGAAAATTTAAAATACAACTAAAAAAAATTGTTTACCACGAATATACTTTTTAATACATGTATATAATTAAAAATAGAAAATTTTGATGGCTTTCGATTAATTTGTATTTACAACAATAAATGTAAAAAAATTGTTTAGATAAAACATAAATATGTAAATTATTTTATATTAATTTAATTTGTATTTACATGGCATTATAGACTTATAGTATATTTATACAAAAAAATTGAAAAAAGTGTGTAATAAATTTTCAATTACTCAGTAAAAATATTAGAGTATATTTTTCTATTTTATATAATTAGTAAAGAGTTTGAACGTGTATAAAGTTAGCTTGGAAATGATAAATTTATTACTTATAAAAATTCTGAAATTACATGTGAAAAAACAAATTAAAATAAGAGTTTTTTAACAAAATTGCCACATTTGTTAATTAAAGTTGTAGGTTCTACCACATTTGGTTAGGCCTTTTTTAATGTACCACATTGTAAAAGTTGAATTACTTATAACCCGGGACGACGTTGTCGAAGGTTTGTATAACAAAAAATTAATTTGAATGTTTTGTCAGTGTGCATGTCTTGTCTTTTCATATTTTCCTGTAGAAAACAAATTATTTGTTTCTCTGTTTTTTCATTGGGTGCATTTATTATCGATATCTCTCATCTTTCATCTCTCATACTCAATCCGAGAATTTTCTATAATATTACTGTTCTCGGTCGCCGGAGTTTCCTATGCTCAACCAAAGTTGTTGGCGGCGAAGTTTGTAAGTTTATTCGATGTTTCCGGCAAGTTTACCCAACCTTTTTTTCTAAATTTGTTTTCATCACATCAGATTGAACTGCAACTTCAACGGTAGACCCTCATCGGAAATGAAAACTAACATTTCCGCCGGTGAGCAGAGCGCAGATCTTGCACCAGCGTTAAGCGTTCCTTTTTTGAAGAGTTGTACGAAGCCTCCAATTGGGTCGATTCTCCGGTATTTTTTTGTCCTCCATATATATTGCTTATTTGTTATTTGTTTTCTCTCAATCATTACCAACCATTCTTCCCATATTTTTCCTCGGAAGTTGCAGATTGTGGTCCACCGTTGCAGATTGTGGTCCATGGTGGATCTCTCAATCATTACTAACATCGGAGATTGTGGTCCACTCACTGTGAAATACATCGAACTCCACGCACAATGGTTAGGCTTTGATAACCTCACGGAGCAGATGGTGGACGACATTAGAATGAGTTATGCAGTAGATATCTACCAAGAATTTGTTGTCAATTTATGAATTTGTCCTACTTTATAAATGTTTTCGGTGTTTTCTACTATCAAGGCCTTTCTTTTCTTTTATTTGAATTTTTCTTTCGAGGCTGTAACTTTTTTAAGTATTGCATTTTCATTTTAAATTTGCTTTAAAACTAGACCGTTATGTCTACTGATACTGTGTCCACATTGTGATACTAATAACTTGTCTACGAGGTCGTTTATTGTCCACTCATAATTAGGCTCGTCCACAAGCGTAATGATATCACTCAAGTTGCAATGCTAAACATAACACCTTCTCTATTGAATTATGAACTTATTACCATTAACTTTTCGAGTTCTCTATTATATAGTCGGCATTTCCTATATTAAACACATTTGTCTACTTAAATACTCTTGTCTACTTAAATATTCTATACTCTTGTCTCCATGACAAGTCTGGTTAAATACTCTTGTCTATCCATGCTTATGTTCTATACTCATGTCTCCATTACAAGTCTAAACACTCTTGTCTACTTAAATACATTTGTCTATTAAATGCTTTTGTCTACTCTTTGGACTTCACAACTTTCCTCTCCAATGTCGAAAATTCCTCTTTTTATGAACATACTAACTCGTTCTCATAAAATCAACAAATTTAAGTAAAAAATCATCATAAATTCTTACCTACCTTCGTCGTCGTCCACCATAAAAAAACACCCAGTTCGTCTTCTACTCGTTAACGACAAGAGCTTGTCCTTTTCAAACACCAAAATTCATTATTTTAAACGCTAAAATTTCTTGCTTCCTTTTACCCAACAATCTTTCCCTTTGTCCACATTTAATGCCAATTCACGTTACTCATGTAATTAATGCCAAGTCCTAGGTAGTCTGTCATCGCCCAACACCTACGTTTTCTTGCAGCCTCAGCTAATGGGGGTATAAGCGTCATTAAATTTGTTGTCAATGTGGTATATTAGGAAAGGTTTTGGAGATGTGGTATAATCAAAAACTTCTATAGTTAATGTTAGAGATGTCAAACGGGCCGGCCCGCGTCCATCTGGGCCATCCGCGGCGGGCAGTTTCAATTTTTTGGACCGCGACGGGCCGGCCCGCTAAGCCCGCGGACATAAAAGTTATGTCCAAGCCCGCCCCGCTAAGCCCAGCGGGTTAACGGGTCAGCCCGCGGGCCTAAATAATACATTATCAAAATAAAATAAAATTAATAAATTATAATTTAAAAAATAATTTTAAATAAAATTAATGTTTATATTGATTATTTATAGATGTTTTAATTTTTTATATTAAATTTATTTGTATTGTCACATAATTTTAAAATATATATATTTAAAATAATATAAAAATAGTTATATATCTATATTAAATATTCATTTTTATTTAATAATTGAAGACCGCGGGCCGACCCGCCAACCCGCGGACATAACCCGCTATAACCCGCAATCCGCTTGGGCTAAGCCCGTAAAGCCCGCTTTTTAATGGACTTAATATTTAGTGTCCATACCCGCCCCGCATAGGTATTATTTGAGCTAGGCCCACGGGCATGGAGCCCGCTTGACACCTCTAGTTAATGTGGTACATTTAGTAAAATTTCCTTAAAATAATGTCAGTTTTTCAACACGAGGTCAATTCTTAGTCAAAGAAGGACAACACGCAAACAAGAAAGAGAAAGAGACAGCAAGCCGACAAAAAAAAGCACAACTACAAAAAGATACTGAGGAACGTACAAATAACAAACTCCAAACTTGTTGTTGACCAATCAAGACCATGGGAACTCAAACTCCTCGTACCTGGTCGGAGCTCCCTCCTGATTTGCTGGAATCTATTTACAATCGACTAAGCTTTACTGATTTCCACCGCGCCAAGCTCGTGTGTTGGAACTGGAATTTGAGTTCGAAGCTAACAGTTCCCAAGAAAATTAGATCTCCATGGCTGTTGCTGTTTCCTGAAGACGACGAAGACGAAGATGGTTCTGGTTCTGTGCTGCTGTTCAATCCAGAAGAAGAAGAAAGAACATACAGAACAAAGAGAGACTTTTCAGGGACTCGATTCCTTGCAAACTCAGGTAAATGGTTCCTAGTGATAGATTCTCGATTCAATCTCTATATAATCGATGTGTTTAGCGATACTAGGATCGATCTTCCCCATCTAGAAGAGTCTCTCTTAGATAAAGAGGAATCCGAAGATTTAAGGGGTCTTTTGTGGGTTGACGAGAAGACGGCAGAGTACGTTGTAGTCTTGTTCTTCAACTTCCCTAGCGGTAATGTTGGCTTTTGCAAGAAAGGTGATGATCATTACACTAAAATCCCGCTGCATTGCGGAGTACCATGGAGGTTAGAAGGCTTAAACGATGCGGTACTCTTGGGTTACCGTCTTTACATCCGCACGCAGCTTAGCTACATTCGGATCCTAGATTTGTCTAAACAACAAGGCTCTGAGGATGTTAACAAGTTTGAACCATTCCAACTGTTTTTTTCCACTCAAGACTGTAGCATTGCGGTTACAACAAGAGGAGAGGTTTTGCTGGTTAAGAGCATCCTCGACAATACTAACATTGTACGCTTCTCCATCTTCAAGGATATAGACTACAATCCGCAAGAAGAGGTTGATTCTTTAGGTGATGAGGCTCTGCTTCTTGACTTGGGTATTCCTGTGCCTAGCATCGCACCAAACTCCATCTATTTTACACGTCATGGTCGTATCTATCGCAAGGAGCATTTAAACCTGGACATTTGTGTGTTCAATCTCGAAACCAAGACCCTCAAACGCTTCTCTCGTCTCTCCAGCAGGAACCTCAAGGATGCTCGATGGTTTCTTCCGACCACTTGACATTTCCAAACTTTTTCATTTAATTTCCTCTATGGTCTAGCCGTCTAGTCGCCTGTTTTTTTCTTTCTTTTCTTGTTTCTTTTCTTTTGGTGCTTTCTCGTTCTGAAAATTATGACATATTGCCTAATTAGGACACACTTGATCGACTTTTGGCACTTTTGTCATCAAATCAAGTTATCCATTGATATATAAGTATTTGTATGAAAATAAATGTAGTATCATATTTAACCATTTGTATTTATGTGTATAATTTAAGTAATTTAAAGACAATAAACGATACTTATATTGTTAATTCCGAAGTACAATTGGTAAATTAAATTTTATTTGTAAAATTTACATAATTAAACCTTTGACACTTGAATAAATATCAAATTTGAAGTTATAGTTTAAATATTTTAGATACTTTTAAATTATTAAAACAATAATATTTTTACGGATCGTGCTATGGACCGGAGTAGAGTTTACACATAAATATAGTTATATAGTTTTTTACGGATTGGTTTATTAAAATACATAAAATATTTTAATCTGATATCAAATAAGTTAACGAAAAGTGTTAACTGGTACCAACACACAAAAAATATAATTCAACTAAAATTATAAATACTAAATATTAACCGAAACATATTAAAGCAAAAAAATATAATATATATATATATTTAATAATTATTAGAAAAAAATATTTTACGGTGTACTACATTTTAAAATCTAATAGTAATGTAAAAAAATAGTCACACATTAGAAGTGGGATCAACTTCTGTTTGGTCGCCGCAAATGGTAAACTTAACCAAATAAACCACAAGATAGAGAGGATTATTAGGTGTTAATCTCTATAAATTTATAAAGTCGGGACCATGAAATTTTAATAATTTATAGAGGTTTTAATTTATCGATAAATTAATGAAATATTAATTTATAAAAAATAATTTTATTTTGATAATTTTAAAAAATAATTTACTAAAACATAAGATACTTTTGTTATAAATAACATTTTTATAGACATTTTTTAATTTATAATCTTGGCTATCGTAATAGAATGGATGCCAATAGTTTATTAGATTATCCAGATGAAAATGATAAATGCTCAGAAGTTCAGAGTTTAGAAGAAATTGCGGCTACTATCCATCATGGTGATGATGAAGTGGAAGAAGATATTGCAGTATCTTTAGAACCAATTACACGTAAGGAAGCAATTATTGCGTCTAATATTTTTGACAATTTTTGTTAGTGATTTGAGAATACAACACTAAAAGTTTTTGATGCATTGAAAAATATTAAATATGAGCTCCAACAGGAATGCAAATTCAAAAATAGCTAAACAATAGTAGAATCATATTTCAATAAAAAAATTTAGATATATATATATATATATATATTCAGTTTACATCATTATTAATTTATAATATTAATGAGACCATATTTTTACATAGGATTTCTAAAAGATTATTATATTATTGTGAAGTGATCTTAGTGGAGTGCAAATGGTAAGTCCTTAATATACAAAGCACCATCACATCAATGATCGAGTGTCATTTCTTACTAATACGAATGTCGGGATTTGGTTAATAGATCGGTCTGTTGTGGTATGATGGTTGACAAAAAAAATTATTATCTTATTATTTTATTTCTGTCATTTTATCAAATATTAATTTGAAAATTATTAATTTATAGAGGTTTTAGATGCTAACAAATCCTTTACTGTGATAGGCTGGGTCAATGAGAATTGTCGATTCGGTTAAACCGGTTGGGCAAAAAAAACTGGTTTGTTTCACTCTCGGACCAGCTCGAACCCTAATTTATCAGTCTTTCACTCAAATCACATAAAAGCCTGACTCTGCGACACTGTGTCGCGTTGCCCCTTCAGATTTTGAAATCTTTTTTTTTTGTTCGAGGCGAAAACAAAAATGTCGTTGACCAATCAGCTCTCTTCTCCAATGATTTCATCATCATCTTCTTCTTCTACATTCTTATTAGCACCTTCATATCTACATGCCAGGTACTCCTCTCGCACTCTCTCTTGCTCCTCTTTTACTTTGATGATGGATTCAATCTCCTGATTAGAGAGTTAGAGAGCAATCTGATTTGTGTTATACCGCTTGCAGACCTCGAAATGCATCTCTTCCAATGGCTAAAAGGGCCAGTTCGATCAAATGCGAGGCTTCTCAATCAGAAAAGATTGGTGTGAATCTCTCTTTCAAAATCATAACTTCTAGTAAATAAAGCTTTGAGCTTTGCTAATTGGGTCTAATCTCTGTTTTGCTTTTATCATCTACAGAGTACAAAACAAGTGTTTCAAGGAATTCAAACATGTCCAAACTCCAAGCTGGGTATCTTTTTCCAGAGGTTTGTATAATCGGATTCTGTTTATTTGGTTTTTTCTTAGGACAAATGTTGTTGTGACATTGTGTTTCACTGAGTTTTTGTATAAATTGCAAGCAGATTGCCAGAAGAAGATCTGCACATTTGGTGAAATACCCAGATGCACAAATTATTAGTCTTGGAATAGGTGACACTACTGAGCCCATTCCTGAAGTCATTACTTCTGCTATTGCAAAAGTAACATTTTTTTTTAATCTCTTTTCTCTTCCTTTTTAGTTCCCAAACATTGCATTTTTTGGTTTATAAGTCAATTTTGTTTTTGTTCTCTGTAGAAAGCTCATGAGTTATCCACAATAGAGGGTTACAGTGGTTATGGTGCTGAACAAGGTGCAAAGGTCAGTGCAGTCTTCGTTGCTACTTTAATCCATTCTTATTTGTCAGTGGAAGATTTATTATATGTATAGTTGTACTAGCTCGGAATATGAGCTCAAGTGGATATGTCAAATGTGTTGAGTTGAACCATGAAGCTCCTAAGCAGTGTTAACTCTATGATCTGGGTCTTGATAAGTCCATGAATATTGTTAAGCTTTTGCATTTCTTCTGTGTAATGGATTCTGTTCTGCAAACTGTTTCTGTAGTGAAACAGGAGATGAGAATCATGTTTCATGTTTTTGAATCATGTTGCATCATTTGGTGAATCTTGTAACTAACTGAAACTTTTGTTTGAACAGCCACTGCGATCTGCTATTGCTAAAACATTTTACGGTGGCCTAACCATAGGGGATGATGATATTTTTGTTTCTGATGGTGCTAAATGTGACATATCACGTCTCCAGGTTTGTTTTTTGTGTATTGCTTTGACAAAATAATCTGATCAAATTTCAAGATAAGAACAATTCTTTTAGAAACTGACCGGTTGTGTCTTGATACCACTTTGTTCAGGTTATGTTTGGTTCCAATGTTACAATTGCTGTCCAGGATCCTTCGTACCCGGTAATCTAACGAAACATGAAGCTAACTCTGGTTAAATTCTGTTAATTTTCTACCATCTTTAAACTTTTCAATTTTGATATACAGGCTTATGTCGACTCTAGTGTTATTATGGGTCAGACGGGGCAATTTAACACCGAAGTCCAAAAGTATAGGAACATCGAGTACATGAGATGCACTCCAGAGAATGGCTTCTTTCCTGACTTAACCACTGTTGGTCGAACGGATATAATATTTTTCTGTTCCCCAAACAATCCTACTGGTGCTGCCGCCACTAGAGAGCAACTAACACAGTTGGTTCAGTTTGCAAAGAAGAACGGATCAATTATAGTGTATGATTCTGCATATGCAATG
This sequence comes from Camelina sativa, assembly GCF_030686135.1. Lineage (NCBI taxonomy): Eukaryota > Viridiplantae > Streptophyta > Magnoliopsida > Brassicales > Brassicaceae > Camelina > Camelina sativa. The sequence continues at coordinate 24,975,878 of NC_141894.1, read as the reverse complement.
TACATGTCGGATGACAACCCGCACTCCATCTATGAAATCCCCGGAGCTGAGGAGGTAAAGCTGACTCTAAGCTGTGATTTTGATGTATGTTATTTACGGCAATGCCACTAAACCGACTCTTGATTGGGAATGCAGGTGGCGATTGAGACATCTTCTTTCAGCAAATATGCAGGTTTTACTGGAGTGAGACTTGGTTGGACTGTGATCCCAAAACAACTGCTGTATTCTGATGGATTCCCCGTTGCTAAAGACTTCAATCGTATAGTCTGTACTAGCTTCAACGGTGCCTCTAACCTCTCCCAAGCTGGTGGACTTGCTTGCCTCTCCCCTGAAGGGCTTGAGGCAATGCGCAAAGTGATTGGATTCTATAAGGAAAACACCAACATAATCATCGACACATTCACTTCGCTAGGCTACAGCGTGTATGGAGGGAGGAATGCACCGTATGTTTGGGTAGAGTTCCCGAAACAGAGTTCGTGGGATGTGTTCTCAGAGATTCTAGAGAAGACACATGTGGTTACAACGCCGGGGAGTGGGTTCGGACCAGGAGGTGAAGGGTTTGTTCGTGTTAGTGCCTTTGGACACAGAGACAACATATTGGAGGCATGTAGAAGATTCAGGCAGCTCTACAAATGAGGAAACACTAATCATCCCAATCTATTAAGAATTTAAAATCAATCAAGCTAAAGTTGTAGATTTTTAATAAAGTTGTTGGATATGAGACTGTTCATTTCATCTCGAGTTATATGCGAAAACAAGTATTTGAAACATCATACAAGACTTGTTTGTTTTCTTGTGGTTACAAACATAATGATCGTCACACTGTAGTCTATAGGTGAGTCTTCTGGAGTGGAGTATATGTTGTTGCATATATATATGGTTGTCAAGTTTCCAAGATTTTTAAAATATTATACATACTAGGTGATAACCCGTGCTACAGCACGGACAAAAACGTTTATTATATTTTTAAATTCTTAATACTGTATGAGTTACATCTATTTTAGTTATTTTATATTGATAGTATAATTTACATGAGTATTTACTTTGGAACCCGAAACCCTTCTATTCATATCTAATTACCTCTGGTCTCTATACTCCACTTCCCACCATATGTAATAATCTCTCTCCTGTATCCTCCTGTATTAGCTGCTGTGTTATATCTCTTTTATATAATTTTGTATTTTACTATAATTTCTTCAACCATATTTTATAAGAAATATGTTTTTACTACTAAATTTTAAAATAATGTACAATAAGATTTTAAAAGATGTATCAAGAATATAATGAATGTAATAAGTTTTAAATTTCTCTAATAGTATATATATATATAAACATGGTTAAATAATTGGAAATAATAAAATGGTAGAATATTAAATATAATAATTATAAGAAATAAATAAAAAGAATGAAAATGCAAATATGGAAGTACGCAATAAAAATTATTTATTGGAGTACATGAATAAGATTTTTTTATAAATTTATTGGATGGGTGATATTATGAAATTTAACCTGCAAAAGAAAACATAAGATTATGTCAAATAATTTACACGAAGAACATATATATAAATTTTTAAAAAGTGGGAACAAAATAAAAATAGAGTCTTACATAAGTATCCATAAAGATGAATCAAATGTCTTGGAAAATCTCTTTGAAGACAACATTCCTTGTTTTTTTTTGAGGTTTTTCTTTTGGGTGATAATGAGAATTTTCAATCCTGATTTAGTACTTACACGGGACATCGCTACATATAGCTGGCCATGAGTGAAAACCGGTCTAGGCAAATATAACCCAACAATTGAGAGTGACTGACCTTGGCTTTTGTTGATAGTCATTGCAAAAGCAACGGTTATCGGAAATTGTCTACGTCTCATTTTGACTATCTAAAAAAATTAGTTGGTTTAACTATCTAAAAAAATTATAATTCTCAAAAACTATCTTACTGTTTTCAAAAGTACCCAAAATTTTCAAAGTACCCGTTCCAAATTAGTTGATTACATGTCCCATAGTCAACTTTTAAATATAATATATTTGTGTATGGGCAACACAATATACAAAAACTCATCAACCACTGAGACTTTTAATGTCTTCTAAGTACTATCTCGGGATACAACACATTGTGATATTTTTTCATGTAAAAATGGTTTAGAAATTAAAAAATTAATTAGATGCTGTTAGTATTTTCTATTGAAATTAGTTGGCCACTATTTGGGTGTTTTGTCAATATTTTGGTTTATATGTGAATATCGCAACCCGTGTCGAGGATAATTAAATTTGAAAATATATGATTTTTGGCAATTCATCCATAATAACCAAACAGAGCCCGTGTTTTTTTCACGTGTATACTAAACTATTAAAAATAATTCTCACAGTTTGTTTAAGGGTGTTAACCCAAATATCATATTTGAGTTTGGAAACATATTTTATGCCCATAACTTTACTATTTTAAATAATTTTCGATTAGACAATATTTTTTAAAAAAGTTTGGCTAAAAAAAGTAGAAGAATTACATAAAATCTTTATTTGAATATTTAATTTATATATAGTTAGTAGATCATAATTCTCAAAAACTCTCAAAATATTTTTAAAAATACACAAACTCTCAAAATACCCATTTTAAAGTAGTTTTTTACATGTCATATTGTAACGCCCGCGAACCAATTTGTGTATTTTTGGTGTGGGTGTCGATCGACACCCTTGGTGGCATCGATCGACACCATGTTTCCGGTTTGGTCGGGTTTGATTTAATTGCCGAATTGGTTCGGTTTGGTTTGATTTAAAACCCTAATCGTGTGAAAAAGGGGAAAAACGACCCTAGGTCGTATTATTTGTTTTTACTCGCCGCTGTTGAGAGAAAAAGAAAGGGAGAGAGTTCTTAAGCTTTTGGGAGAAGTTTGGGAGATTACTTGCTGTTCTTGAGAGTTTTGGAGCTGGGAAAGAGTTAGAAGCTTGCTAGGAGTGAGGATTTCGTTCCTACTGTTCAGAATCTTCCTGGAAAGAGGTGAGTGCTTGACCATGGTTGATCTAAGCATGAGATCTCCCTTGTTTTGTGTGATTCTTTGTTATTTGTGGTGTTTGCTTGCTTGGGTACATTGTATTTGTGATTTCTAGTGAATTCCGAGATGATTAGACGTGTTTGGAGTCGATTCTGTGTTGATTGGAATCGGAGTTCGTCGCTGAGTTTCGCGCAGATCGTGACTGCAGAAGAGGCATCGATCGATACCACTTTTGTGGAGCATCGATCGGCACCGTCTCGAGTAGCATCGATCGGCACCATTCCGGCATCGGTCGACACCAGTTCCTGTAGCATCGGTCGACACCGATTGAGCATCGGTCGACACTAGTACCTGCCGAGTCTTATTTTCCTGGTTTGATATGTTGATTGTGTTATTGTTGTTTGTTGACTGGGGAGTCTCATATGCTTGTGTGTATAACCCAGTAGATGGGAGGACGGCCTCACTAAGTATTTATGATAATACTTACGCATCTCAATTGTTGTTTGTGATGTGCAGGTAAAGGCAAAGTGTGATCGTGGAATCAAGGCGATGATGAAGGGGTGTTCTAGAGACTTGATTGATTGTGGTCTAGATGTTGTTAGGTTGCTAGATTAAGTCAAAGGAACATTGTAGGATGTTAGTTGTTGGTTATCTCTTTATTTGATTGATGTTATTGGTTATTGGATTTGAATGTTGGAATTCTTTTGGTTTAATGGAATTTGTTTTATTTGATTATCCGCGGTTATTGATTGATGTTAGGATGTTAGTGGGTATGGGACCACTAGTAAATTAAGGTATTAAAAAAAAAAAAACGGGAAGGGTTGTTTCAATTTGGTATCAGAGCCCTTACGGTTCTAGGTCTAGGGTTCATTGTGCTTTTGCTGTTGATGTTTAGGATTACATGCTATAATTGATTGTGTGATTGGCAATTGTGTGTGGCATGAAGTCCTAGAACATCCTCTTCGAGCCTGATTGTGATTCCACGGTGAGTTGTGTTTCTTGTGTATTAGAATTATTGTTTGCTTAGCCTTCTGTTCTTGGATGATACAGATGGTTAGGGGTGAGGATGCTGTTGGTCGCGGTCGTGGTCGTGGGCGTGGTCGTGGTCGTGGTCGGGGACGAGGCCAGGTTCCTGAGGCCAGTGTGAGTGTGACCCAGAGCATGGCCAGTGAGGAGGTGGCGGAGTCACAGGTTCATCCTAGTGTGTCTGGAGACCAGGCTGGTTTGGGTGACGGCAGGGCGGATGGGCCCGGTGTCGGTCACGGTGTTGCCCCGGGTGTGGGGGTTGCAGCGGGAGGTGCTCCAGGCAGGGAGGATGTCTTGATGGACTTGCTAGCTCAGGTAGCTCAGGCTTTGCAGCGACTTCCAGCAGTTGTGCCGCCAGTGGTTGGTGGGCAGGATCCGGTAGTGCCGCCCGTGGGGGGTGGACAGGTTCCAGTGGTGCAGCCTGCAGCGGGTTTGCAGGCAGGTGTGCAGCCGGGGGCCGAGGTAGTGGATGCTCAGTACGTTCGGATGATGGAGCAGCTGCGGCATGTGGGAGCAGGGTATTTCTCAGGAAGTACCGATCCGAGTGTAGCGGATGAGTGGAGAGAGCGGATGGAGGATATTTTCCTTTCGCTTAGGTGTCCCGACCGGTACAGGGTGGATCTGGCAGTGTTTTACTTGTCAGGAGATGCTCGCGTGTGGTGGAGGTCGGTGACAGCACGGAGGGTGCAGAGGGGTATGTCTTCGGGAGATTTTGTGGGGGAGTTTAACTCCAAGTATTTTCCTCAGGAGGCTCTTGATCGTATGGAGGCACGGTTCTTGGGTCTGACTCAGGGGAACCGTACAGTGCGGGAGCTGGATGCAGAGTTCAGTCGGCTTGTAGGGTATGCAGGCAGGGCATGGGAGCCAGAGGCGGCTCAGGTGCGGAGGTTTTTGTTGGCTCTGCGGGATGATTTGAGGACTCGGTGTAGAGTGAGGAGTTATGCTACGAGAGCGGAGTTGGTTGAGGTTGCAGCTGGGATAGAGGATGATTTGAGGTCACAGGTGGTTGTGGTCGGTTCTTCAGTGCAGCCACAGCAGTCTCAGCAGTCTCAGCCGTCTTCTGTTCCTAGCAAGGGCGGCAAGCCTGCGCAAGGGCAGAAGCGGAAGTTTGATGCTATGCAGAGGTCGAGTAACGGGGGTGCGAGATGCTTTGGGTGTGGTAGTAGGGACCACAAGGTGACTAGCTGTCCACAGAGAGGTGAGCAGCGGGCAGTGACAGAGCATCGGGCGGTGACGGAGCCGCGGACCGATACTCGAGTGTGTTACTACTGCAGAGAGACGGGGCATATCAAGCCTCGTTGTCCCAAGTTGCAGCAGAGGGCAGTAGCAGTGTTGCAGGCTGTAGCTCAGCCAGGGGTGCAGCAGGGTGTGCAGCACGGTGTGCAGCCGGTGGGTTGGATTGAGCCGACGACTCAGGTGTACTCGACCCAAGAGCCCGGTGGCACTAGTGCAGGAGCGATCACAGGTATAATTTCTGAGATTCGAACTTAGTCAATTCAATAGTTCAGATTATATTTGTTTTTGCTTGTGGTCAAGTGTTAGGTTCTCAACACATGAGATTTGTGTAGGGACCTTGTTGGTGGGCGGGTTTAAGTCCCATGTTATGTTTGATTCTGGAGCTTCTCATAGCTTCATTACTCCGGAGTGTGCCGTGAGTGCGGGGATCAGAGGGGATTCTGGAGAGCGTTCAGGAGTTGTCAGAGTTGCTGGAGGCAAGTTTCTGAGGGTTATTGGACGAGCTGGAGGAGTTGATATTCAGATCGCAGGAGAGTCGTGGCCAGCGGATTTGCTTATCAGTCCAGTGGAGTTGTATGACGTCATTCTTGGTATGGATTGGTTGCATCGGTATAAGGTGCATTTGGATTGCTATCGGGGTAGAGTGGAGTTTGAGCGTCCAGGAGGGAAGTTGGTTTTTCAGGGTATTAGACCGACTTCGGGGAGTCTCGTGATCTCAGCCGTTCAGGCAGGGAAGATGATCGAGAAGGGCCGTGAGGCTTATCTGGTTACTATATCTATGCCAGAGTCAGTGGGGAAGTCTACGGTTAGCGGTATTCCGGTTGTGGAGGACTTTGAGGATGTGTTCCAGTCATTGCAGGGATTACCACCATCTCGGTCGGATCCTTTTACCATTGAGCTGGAACCGGGGACGATGCCGTTATCCAAGGCTCCTTACAGGATGGCTCCAGCAGAGATGGCAGAGCTGAAGAAGCAGCTGGAGGATTTGTTGGGCAAGGGTTTTATCCGTCCTAGTTGTTCACCGTGGGGAGCTCCGGTGTTGTTTGTTAAGAAGAAGGATGGGAGTTTTCGGTTGTGTATTGACTACCGGGGTTTGAACCGAGTTACTGTGAAGAACAAGTACCCTCTCCCGAGGATTGATGAGTTGTTGGATCAGTTGAGGGGTGCTACTTGGTTCTCCAAGATCGACTTGGCTTCAGGTTATCATCAGATCCCTATTCATGAGACAGATGTGAGGAAGACAGCCTTCAGGACGAGATATGGGCACTATGAGTTTGTGGTGATGCCATTTGGGTTGACAAACGCGCCAGCTGCGTTTATGAGATTGATGAACAGCGTGTTCCAGGAGTTTCTGGACGTGTCAGTCATCATTTTCATCGACGATATCCTGGTATATTCTAAGAGTCCTGAGGAGCATGCAGTACATCTGAGAGCAGTGTTGGAGAAGCTGCGGGAGCAGAAGTTGTTTGCTAAGCTGAGTAAGTGCAGTTTCTGGCAGCGTGAGATGGGGTTCTTGGGTCATATTGTTTCAGCTGAGGGAGTTTCAGTGGATCCAGAGAAGATTCAGTCCATCAGGGAGTGGCCGAGGCCGCAGAGTGCCACTGAGATTCGGAGTTTCCTGGGGTTAGCAGGTTACTACAGGAGGTTTGTTCGGGGTTTTGCGAGTATGGCTCAGCCGATGACTAAGCTTACAGGGAAGGATGTCCCGTTTGTGTGGTCACCAGAGTGTGAGGCAAGTTTTGCAAGTCTCAAGCAGATGTTGACTACCACGCCGGTGTTAGCATTGCCTGAGCAGGACGAGCCTTATGTTGTGTATACAGATGCTTCTAGAGTGGGGTTGGGTTGTGTACTTATGCAGCAGGGGAAGGTTATAGCTTATGCTTCGCGGCAGTTGCGGAAGCATGAAGCTAATTACCCTACTCATGATTTGGAGATGGCAGCAGTGATCTTTGCTCTTAAGATTTGGAGATCCTATCTGTATGGTGGGAAGGTACAGGTATTTACAGATCACAAGAGTCTGAAGTATATTTTTACTCAGCCTGAGCTGAATTTGAGGCAGAGGCGTTGGATGGAGTTAGTAGCGGATTATGATTTGGACATAGCTTACCATCCTGGTAAAGCTAATCTGGTTGCAGATGCCTTGAGTCGGAAGCGGGTGGCTTCGGCTCAGGAGCAGGATATGGAGGTGTTGGTAGGTGAGATTAGTGCATTGAGTTTGTGTGCTATCTCACAAGAACCTTTGGGTTTGGAGGCAGTTGATAGAGCAGATTTGTTGAGCAGAGTGAGGTTAGCTCAGGAGAGTGATGAGGGGCTGGTGAATGCCTCTAAGGCTGCGGGTGCAGAGTATCAGGTTTCTGCTAATGGTACTATCCTTGTGCATGGTCGGATCTGTGTGCCCAAGGGTGAGGATTTGAGGCAGGAGATACTGAGAGAGGCTCATTCGAGCAAGTTCTCTATTCATCCAGGAGCGACCAAGATGTACCGTGATCTCAAGCGGTATTATCACTGGGTCGGGATGAAGAAGGACGTAGCTGACTGGGTGGCGAAGTGTGATACTTGCCAGCTGGTGAAGGCGGAGCATCAGGTTCCTGGTGGTTTGTTACAGAGTTTACCCATTCCAGAGTGGAAGTGGGATTTGATCACGATGGACTTCGTGGTAGGTTTACTGGTGTCGAGGACGTTTGATGCTATTTGGGTCATTGTGGACCGTTTGACTAAGTCTGCACATTTTCTGGCCATCAAGAAAACTGATGGAGCAGCGGTTTTGGCCAAGAAGTATGTGAGGGAGATAGTCAGATTGCATGGTGTGCCTGTTAGTATTGTGTCTGATAGAGATTCCAAGTTCACTTCGGTGTTCTGGAGGGCGTTTCAGGCAGAGTTGGGCACGAAAGTGCATATGAGTACAGCCTACCATCCTCAGACGGACGGTCAGTCAGAGAGGACGATCCAGATTTTGGAGGATTTATTTAGGATGTGTGTGCTGGATTGGGGTGGTCATTGGGCAGATCACTTGAGTTTGGTGGAGTTTGCTTATAACAACAGCTACCAGGCTAGTATTGGGATGGCTCCTTATGAGGCCCTGTATGGGAGGCCGTGTCGTACACCTTTATGTTGGACTCAGGTGGGGGAGAGGAGCATATTTGGTGCAGATTTTGTTCAGGAGACCTCGGAGAAGATTCGGGTTTTGAGGCTGAACATGAAGGAGGCTCAGAATCGGCAGAAGAGCTATGCTGATAAGAGGAGAAAGGATCTTGAGTTTCAGGTTGGTGATAGAGTGTACCTCAAGATGGCCATGTTGCGGGGTCCGAACAGGTCTTTGACAGAGACTAAGTTGAGTCCGAGGTACATGGGTCCGTTCAGAGTGGTTGAGCGGGTGGGACCAGTGGCATATAGGCTGGAGTTGCCTGAGGTTATGCGTGCGTTCCACAAGGTATTTCATGTGTCGATGCTGAGGAAGTGTCTTCATGAGGGTGATCAGTTGTTGGCTAAGATTCCTGAGGATCTTCAGCCTAACATGACTTTGGAGGCGAGACCAGTGAGGGTGCTCGAGAGGAGAGTCAAGGAACTTCGGAAGAAGAAGATTCCTTTGATGAGAGTCCTGTGGGACTGTGACGGAGTAGAGGAGCAGACTTGAGAGCCCGAGGCGAGGATGAAGGCAAGGTTTAAGAAGTGGTTTGAGAAGCAGACCGCTTGAGCTTGTCTAGCCGGGACCGAGTTGTAGTCCGTGGCTGGAGCGGGTACGGAGTATTCCAGCCCATCTCTCTTGATATTTGGTCGCTTAGGGGTGGTTGGTTGTGCGACTAAGTATCAAGATGAGGTGGTGCTCGGGATGCGGGTTGATGGCTCCAGTTGTTGTATTTTTGTTTCCTGATGTATTTTCGTTGAGTTTGTAACGATTATGACATTTTGAGATTAATAAGAAGAGTATTTTTCTTTATGTTTGACTGTTGTTGTCATGGGAAAAAGAGAAATAGCTCGGGTTTCTATTTTTGGAAAGTTACCATAAATAGAAAGTTTCCACAAAAGGAAGGTTTCCATAAATAGGAAGTTTCTAAAATGGGAATGTTTTGTGGAAATGTGAGGTAGACCTAGCCGGGAGATACTCGTTAGCATCAGTATTTGTTTTGCTCTAGGCCGTGTGGGCCCAACTCACGTGATACCGATAGCTCGATTGACTTTGTGGCCAGAGAGTGGGAGTGGTATGTTGCTTCGGATGACGATCCGAGAGCGCGCTTGAGGGTGACGACCCAAGAGCGGGATATGTGAGGCTCCCTGGATACCGTAGCTGTGAGCCGAGGCTCGGCAGTGAGCCGGTATGTCTCGAGGGTTGCGACCCGAGAGCGGGGGGAGTGTGTGTGGGTGACTTCCTGGATGCCGTAGCTTAAGGCGGTTGGCCTGATAGCGAGCCGGCATGATTCGTTGGTTGCGACCACGGACGGGGGAAGCACTGAGTTGTGAGCAGATAGTGTTATGATGCGAGTATATTGGCTAGAGGGAGACCTCGAGGGTCAGTCGGAGGTGTCCGGGCTGTTGCGACAGTGGCACAAGAAACCTTGACTGATGGTGTTTAGTCCGGTCTGGGGACGTGCGGGCCGTGATGACGGTGGCACGGAGGTCCTTGGCAGATGGACGGTATTGCGGGATTCGGGGACGAATCCATATTGGTGGGGGAGAATTGTAACGCCCGCGAACCAATTTGTGTATTTTTGGTGTGGGTGTCGATCGACACCCTTGGTGGCATCGATCGACACCATGTTTCCGGTTTGGTCGGGTTTGATTTAATTGCCGAATTGGTTCGGTTTGGTTTGATTTAAAACCCTAATCGTGTGAAAAAGGGGAAAAACGACCCTAGGTCGTATTATTTGTTTTTACTCGCCGCTGTTGAGAGAAAAAGAAAGGGAGAGAGTTCTTAAGCTTTTGGGAGAAGTTTGGGAGATTACTTGCTGTTCTTGAGAGTTTTGGAGCTGGGAAAGAGTTAGAAGCTTGCTAGGAGTGAGGATTTCGTTCCTACTGTTCAGAATCTTCCTGGAAAGAGGTGAGTGCTTGACCATGGTTGATCTAAGCATGAGATCTCCCTTGTTTTGTGTGATTCCTTGTTATTTGTGGTGTTTGCTTGCTTGGGTACATTGTATTTGTGATTTCTAGTGAATTCCGAGATGATTAGACGTGTTTGGAGTCGATTCTGTGTTGATTGGAATCGGAGTTCGTCGCTGAGTTTCGCGCAGATCGTGACTGCAGAAGAGGCATCGATCGATACCACTTTTGTGGAGCATCGATCGGCACCGTCTCGAGTAGCATCGATCGGCACCATTCCGGCATCGGTCGACACCAGTTCCTGTAGCATCGGTCGACACCGATTGAGCATCGGTCGACACTAGTACCTGCCGAGTCTTATTTTCCTGGTTTGATATGTTGATTGTGTTATTGTTGTTTGTTGACTGGGGAGTCTCATATGCTTGTGTGTATAACCCAGTAGATGGGAGGACGGCCTCACTAAGTATTTATGATAATACTTACGCATCTCAATTGTTGTTTGTGATGTGCAGGTAAAGGCAAAGTGTGATCGTGGAATCAAGGCGATGATGAAGGGGTGTTCTAGAGACTTGATTGATTGTGGTCTAGCTGTTGTTAGGTTGCTAGATTAAGTCAAAGGAACATTGTAGGATGTTAGTTGTTGGTTATCTCTTTATTTGATTGATGTTATTGGTTATTGGATTTGAATGTTGGAATTCTTTTGGTTTAATGGAATTTGTTTTATTTGATTATCCGCGGTTATTGATTGATGTTAGGATGTTAGTGGGTATGGGACCACTAGTAAATTAAGGTATTAAAAAAATAAAAAAACGGGAAGGGTTGTTTCACATATAGTCTCGTCCTATCCCGTCTTGTCCATTTCATACTGCCAAAAATTTTGTGTCCTATAACCGTTCTTTTTGAAATAATTACCTTTTAAACAATATTTATTAAAACATTTTGGTTAAGAAATTCTCAAAATTTTCAAAAGTATACAAAATTCTCAATATACCTGTCTCAAAATAATTCGTTATTGTCATATTTCTTTTTTAATATGAATCTGATAATTGAAAAACTTATAAGATTTATTTTAGGAATATATATATTTTATATTTAAATGTTGAAACTATCCATATCTATAACAAAATAGCTGGTTGAAAAATGTCTAAATAATGTAGGCTAGTCAAAAGAATGATCTTTGATTCCTGATTTTCAGAATATACGAAAACAGTGTGTTTAAATATAAATTAATATTTATTTCCTTAACTACAAAATCTACAAAATCCCATTAAATGCAAATGTGTTTTTAAATTAATTTTCAAATTTTAAAAGTTGAATTATTATTAAAATAGTTAAAAGACATTCACCCATTCGAAAATAAACATCGATAGAATTGGATGCAAAGATAAAAAAAAAAATTATATGGGTCAGTTAGACCAGCTCGTTAATCTGAATTCAAAAAATAGCAAATATATGTGTTTACCTTTTGTAGATTAATTAAATAGTCATGATATCAACAACATTAACATGCAATTATTTACGAAACAATGTCATGTTTTGTAAAGTGAATACTCATAATTAAATAATTAAATTAAAAGTTGAAATTAGATTCCAACTTCCAAGTACCCTACAAAATAATGTGATAATTTGAAAAAGGATCTTTGCTTATTCAAATTAACCAAGTGAGTCAATTAGATTTTAATACTTGGAAGATAATTTGAGATAATTTGAAAAAGATCCTTTTAACTAAATTATTTTGAATAAGCAACTCACTGAAACAATGTCATGTTCTTGATTTGATCCTTTGAATAAGGATGTGCAAAGATAATTTGAATAAGCAAAGATCTAACAAAGCCAAATAAGCCAACTTTTACATAAACTTTTGTTTATTGACTCACTTGGTTGTTAATTTGTTATACGAATATATATATTTATTTGCTTACGATAGATACATGAATTAAAATTTAATAAGTTAATTTGTTACTACAGACAAATATTATTAATACCCAAGAGATAATAGGGGACAAATATTATTAGTGTTTATAGAACAAATGCACACACACTAAGCAGGAAGAAGATAAATTTATTGATAAATTTGCTTAATAAATAGTTGACTAAATTTGATATATGATTGGAATGACCAAATTTTTGGCAGAAGCAACATCAAAGGCATCCGTCGCAATTACTATCGGGGGAACATTTGGTGTGACAAAGGTTGAAATAGTTATCTTCGCTCACGACTCACCTTAAATTTTTGGCTCCTCAACTCACACATCCCTGCTTCCACAGTGACAGCATACCTTAAAAATCATATAAACCATAATAATTTATTTTTTTTATATATTATTATAATTAGCAAAAACCTTGTCGACGTTGTTGACGTTTTTTGTTGTTGTGGTCTTCATCTTTATCACCTCTCGGTATATTAGGCTTTTTCATGAATTTTGTCTGCTTATGTTCAAGAGAAATACAAAGAAATAATAAGAAAAATATAACCTAAACAAAAAAAACTACCAACATAGTTTTAAATAGGAAATGAAACTTAACTACGTTTATGCTTTTTGTTGTCACCTCGTTTGCAATCTTTTTTAAAATGTTGGGTTGCTTAGTTAGTTTGTACTTGCTAAATAAAATACTAAAACCACATGCATTCATATAAGATATCATTAGAGTTATGAAAACATGTTTCTGTCTAACTATGAAAACATTTGTATATATATGTTTCGATAATTGAAACCGAACCTTTCTAACTCATGGTGTTGGATATTATAATATGGTTGGACCTCGACAGCAACTATTTACCATTTACCAAGTTACCTGCACACACACAATAACATATTATTAAAGATAATCCGGACAATGTAAAAGCATGATTATGTGCTAATGGTTGAATGTCATAACATACAATAAAAAAAAACTGATCTTACTCACCATTTTTTCACATTTGCATATAAGATCAACATCTGTAAATTGCTAATATGATATAAGTGGAGTAGGAAGTAAATTGCGAATGTGAGCCGGTGATGGAAGAGTCAGGAATAGGAGGGTATATATAGATTTTAAATAAGGGGTAGGTTTTCTAATTTTTTTCAATAATTTGCACACACATTTAATCCAGTTTTTCAAATTTGGAACTGCTACCAAGTTAAGCGGGATTATGAAAATATATTTTGATAGGTAATTAATGAATTGATTGAATGCAAAGCTATACTACAACAGATTTCTCGAAATTTTAGAGGCATATGAAATCGAATATATATACCATTATAATTTGAGTAAATAGTCAACGTATATATATTGTTAGTTAAAGAATATCTTACGTATATGGAATGAAATCACTCATACAAATCAATCATGAAAATAGGAAACGAATTTAATTTGAATAACAAATAAAAGAAAAATCTTATTTACTTTAAAACGTTAAAATATAGAAATGAAAAATGGGATAGTATGGAAATATTAGTAACAACTTACTAAAAAATGCTTGAATCTGTTATGCGTGAAATTTCAGGAAGATATCTAAATATGAATGATAAAACAACTAATCACGGAATCAGTTATATTCGGGATTTTGAAATTATATACATTCCTATATTTTTGTAAGAAACTCAGATATCAAGATCAAATTTAAAGGTAATATTATGGGAATATGGTAATTTAAATAATTTAAATTATATTTGGAAGCATACATGGAAACTATAATATTCATGTTTTGGAAGCATATATGGCAAGTGCTATATTTGATCTGTGTAATCCGCTTATTTGTGGAAATAAGATTTCCTCACTAATTCTCAAAAAAATTGTAGTGGGATAACTATTGGAAACAACAAAAATTGTAGCTAAGGTGCATCGAACTTGGCACCTTCCGGAATATTTGAGCTTCATTGGACCAATATGCTATTAGAATTTTCTCAGCAAAATACACAATGTATTGGTTTTATTTATTATTTAGACGTGAAAAAGCCATTTTAAAAGATCCGACCCGGGATCCGCGTGTTTATCCGTTTAGGATATGAACAAAATTTCGTTTTTACCCTTAATGAAGATATATTATTTGGTTATAGCTTCAATGGCATACTCTTGTAATTTCTTACAAAACGAAGGTTTAGTCCATAAACTGTGTTTCAAAATAATAGTAGGGATTTTGTCAAATTACAATTTTTATATGTTTTATTTTGTGTGTTCTTAATTTCTAAGATCATGAGATATTGTATTTCCACATATCACCACATAAAAGTTCTTATTTCCTTTAACAAATAATGTCTATTAGAAGTATACATGCAATTTTTTCATTATAATTTCAATCGTCGTGGTGGAGATTCTCCACCGTTACAACTTTTATGTCCTTGAATACAAGGATGTTCAGAAGAACTGACATCTATCGGACCCATATCATTTTTTCCAAAAATACAAGTATTGAATCTTATGTCACAATACGCTTCATAACATTGACAAAGCTTCATGCAATCTTCATTCGTTAAACAATGATATTTGACCGCAATATTTTGCCCTTCAAACATACAAAAAAAATACAACGAAATGATCTTAAAAAAAATAAAGTTAAGATAGAAGTAAATTAACTTAATTTTGATATGTAAAATTCTTTTGGTTTGTTTTAAAATGATATTATATATGTACGGTATGTATACTTACAAAAGACAGCGAGTAGAAGAGAAACCAATAGCAGAAGTTTGAAAGAAATGTTTTTCATTATGTAAGTAAATTTTTGTTATGTTTTTTTTTTTTTTTTTTGCTTTCAATAGTGAATTTGGTTGTTGCATTTTATATCTTTTTGTAGTCAAATCTAGGTGATGGTTTGATCACAAATTCTTAAAGATTTTGTTAGTATATTTATCAAAATGTTAAAAGTTTTATTATTTCTAGATTTGACTTATTGGATATGGGTACTATTACCAAAAATGGGAATGTAGTGAAATTTTAATTAATACTAGAATTTCAATAGTAAAGGTAGTAGTATTACCCTGTTGTGCACCACTGGTTTTTATATTCTTTCTCATAATAGATATTATCCCGCAAGATGTTGTCCTCTAAAACCTCTGTTTCTCATATTTACAAAACATTGGCTATTTTGAGGAAAACATTATAGACTATACTACGATAAAATAGTTTTAAAAGATAACATAGAATTTTCATATAAGAAAAGTTAGTGATGAGGTCTATAAAAATTCATTTAAGAGAAACACTAATCATATATTAATATATCAGTTATATATATATACTAGGTGATACCCCGTGCTGTAGTACGAGATTATATATTTTGTTATTTACTTCTTTTTTGTAATTTTTATTTTTTGTAATGTAGTTTTTTTTATTTTGACTTATTTTCTTTGTTTATATAGTGTTTATTTGTATATTTGGGGTTATACAGTAAATTGGAAATTCTAATAGAGTAAGTAGTTTGTAGAATGTAGCTTTTCACGGAAACAGACACACCGCAATATTGGATAGTAGTTTTGTAAGAAAATAGACACTCCACAATATCGGTAGTAGTTTTGTAAGAGGATAGACACACCGCAATATCGGATAATAATTTTGTAGGAGGATGGGTTATTCTTTATTTTGGTTTGTCGTCAAAAGATGAGAACTTGGTTGTTAAATTTTAGTGTGAGATATTTCAATGGTTAGGAAACTATTGTATTTATAGTGAGATTATGTATATTTAGGTTATCATTTAGAAGTTAATAGCTTTGATATATCAAATCTCAGCAAAATTATAAAAACTAATTTAATTTATAGTTTGATAAAAATACATGTTTTAACGGGTTTAACTCAAACTTTTTTTATATTTTAAAATTTTTAAGAGTAAAAATATTAACATTACTTAAATATTTTATAGACTTTAAATATATTATAATATTTTAAACTTTCGACAGAGTTCAAATATTTATAATAGTTTAAACATTCTATAAAAATTTAAATATTTATAATATCTTAAACTTTTTAAAAAAACATAAATATATTATAATATGTTTACTTTTTTTTTTTTTTTTTTTTCAACATTTCTGCATTATGGGCCACAACTGGCCGGCCCATTAGCCAAATTCCTACATTCGTAGGAGCCGGGACCTTGGTGCAGTGGCAGAAGGTAAGTCCTTAATGCACAAGGCACCATCACACCCGGGATATGTTTACTTTTTAAAAGTTTAAATATGCTTAAATATAGAACCAAATTAAACTGTTAAATTTGGGTACCTGATAAATCAAGCTTCCTGCTCATTTGCACTCAAAACATATTAGTCATATATTTATAGTAATTATGAACCATATTCCAAAATATTTAGTCGATGTGGGATATACATTACACCTTTTCTGTAAATTAGTTTACAACTTTACATATATATAATTTCTGCGTTTTTTATTCTTTCCATCTATATTAATCATAATTAATTAATATAATTTCGTTAAGGAAATATTAAAAAATCTAAACTAAATGATGATTTGTTTTTATTTAATTGTACTAAGTTGATTTGTTGTTTCCGTAAATATCTCACAATATAAAAGCAAATCAAAGAAGTTTATATATATATACAATTTCATATTTAATGTATTGATTATTTTGGAAGCAAAAAAAGTCACAATCAATAAGTATTAAAGATTTCTCATTATTATTAATGTTCATAATAATTATAGGGATTAAGTATGGTAGTAGTTAATATTTGATATTACTGAAGCCATTAAATACTCAGAAACCAGTTTCCTTATTTATAGGGATTATACCTCTGTTTGGTGACGAGAATAACTATTCTTGAATCAAACAACATACACTATCCGAATAGTATGAACCCTGAAAACAAACGGATCTGCGAGTTTTATATCTTCTATTTTCGGGTTAAACAGGATCTGCGTCCCAACCCGGTGGTAATTTAGTTGTCGATCCAAAGGTATAATCGTCATTTAGATAAATCAAAACTATAGGGTAAGTTAATTAAATTAGGTGATTCTCTAATCATTTTTAATGAAAAACGTACCAAAACAAAGTCATGGTCTAATTTGAGTCTAGTGAGTACTCTTGCTTTAATAGTATAGATATGTATAAATTTACATGTTTATAATGTATGTTAGTAATGGGAATATATATCTACATAGGGATTAAAGAAATCATAATTATATCGAATTTTGTTTATTTTTACTCTGGTTGACTTGAGATAAGGGAACTTATTATAAGGTTTATTAATTATAAAGTATTTAGAGAAATTTTACTGTAATTGGATTTGATACTAAAACCCATCACATCCCTTAACAAAAATTAATATTGTCTATATTAATGTGTCTATATTAATGCCTCAAAGTTTATTAATGCACATAAAATTAAATATAAATCAATATATGAATTAAAATTTTATATATTATATAATACATGTATTGATTTATAAATATGTTTAACTTATATAATTGTGATGAAAATAATTCTATATAGATAAATATTTTATGAAAATATGATTAAGCCATTAAACCACAAAGGTAACACTAGTTTGATTGGAAAAAATCTATACAATTAAAGGAGTATTCATGGACCAACTTTTGGATCATAACTTTGTTTTGGTAGTTTTTAAATAAAATGACTAGTAATCAATAATTATTAATACATTAGTATATCTTGGAATTAAAATTCTCTAACCATTCAAATTAAGTCGGATCCTACACGGGTCATTTAGTACCCGATTAGATAACCCGATTATCTCTTCAAATATATTTATTATGTATTAAATCAACTATAACCTTGCCTAAATCTTAATAGGTTAGACTATTTAATTAAGGAAAACATATACATCAGATTTAAATAAGGAAAACGTTTAAATACATAATAAATCAAATCTGAATTTCTGATTCCTTATAAATATTTTTAAAAAAACGAAAAAGCAAGAAAAGGAAATTACAGTTACTAGTTGTGCATATTTTTCCTCACAGTTTTAGGAACAAATAAATAAATCCAGTTTTATATTAAAAACAATTTTAAGTAAAAATTAAATTAATTAAAAAGGTATTTTAAAATAGTAAAATATACATCTAGCCTTAATAATATAACATTAATTAATATATAAGATATGTAAAATTAATAAAAATCAATTCAAATTTATTTTGATGTATATATAAAATATATCTAAAATCAACTTATTTGTAAATACTCTCTAAAACACAAGATATGCAAGAAATATCTTTAAAAGATCTTATGTAACTAATATATTTTGTAAGCATAAATAAAAATAATATATTTATGAAAATAAACTATTCCATGGATTACATTTGTTATTTAAGAAAAATTATAAAAATTCATTAAAAAAACAAAAAAGAAACAAATATTTCAATTTATATTTCTCTAAAATAAGTATTTAAAACTCTAAAATTCAATATTTACAATTGGTTGACTATATCGTATTACTATATATTTATGCAAAATTGAATATTAATAGGTAGCTTTTTAATTTATTTACTATGAACAAATCTTCTATTGCAGAAGGAAATATGTTATATGTCAAAAATGTGAGAAAAGCACAAAAGTAGTTATGTTCTTACCCAAAATTTTTGGACGATAAAAATTTTCTAATAGTTAATTATTTAAAAGAGAACAGTTATGGGAAATAAAAATTTTACGGATAGAAACGAGATGAAACAGGATGGGATAGGATGGGACGAGATGTATTTGTCATTCGAAAATAGTTACGTGTAGGTTATATACGTGCAATAGTCCAAACTAAAACCAAATTAAAATCTGATATATGGATTTAACACCTTTAAGTATACCGCTATCGCTTAAAGACTGTTAAAACGATCATTGTATATTTGTTACCGTGCAAAGGATTAACAATGTGTCAATGTCTAAACAATATACTTATCTAAATATGTTTTAATTTTTACCATGTAAGTAAATCAATTAAATTACTTAACACTATTTAAAACTTCGAAATCATAAAAACAT
Organism: Camelina sativa; assembly: GCF_030686135.1. Taxonomy (NCBI): domain Eukaryota; kingdom Viridiplantae; phylum Streptophyta; class Magnoliopsida; order Brassicales; family Brassicaceae; genus Camelina; species Camelina sativa. The sequence continues at coordinate 24,956,671 of NC_141894.1, read as the reverse complement.
CTAAACCAAAACATTTTATGCACTCGAAATATATATAAATCAATTACAACATGTGTCATCCCGTGCTGTAGCACGGGGTATCACCTAGTAACATATTATTAAACTAAACAGAACTACTATATACTGAAACAACTCATCCCCTTTTTTTTTTCTTTTTAACATGATCATTTGGCCATATTGGCAATCAGGAGCATATTCAATTAAGAGTGGTTACTGGCTTGTGAGCTCTCTTCCCACAGTACATGTGACTACGCCAGTGGTGTTAAAGAAAACAAATGAGCTACAAGCTAAGGTATGGAGATTAAAAACGGTGCCAAAAATTAAAACGTTTCTGTGGAGGATCAGGATATTGTCATTGGCAGTCTTAGATCGTTTGGCTTCACGAGGTCTAAGTGTGAATTTGCGATGTCAGATTTATGGTTGTCAGGTTGATTTGTGATTTGTGATTTGTGATCTTCTCGCTGCAGATGCGTAATGGCATTGGTGTTGGAATAAGATCACTTTGATCCTCTAGTGCTTGGAGAACTTCTTGACTTCATTTTTTTTTTGACAATCAAACCCCATATATTATGTTATCGGAGATGACTCTCTTCGAGAGAGAGCCAGTTAGGTACCGACGAGCTTACATGGGAAAAACATAAACCTCGTGCTCTTGCACATTTCGCAAGTTTATCGGCACGAATATTATACTCTCGAGAAATATACCTAATACTAAAATTAGCAAATCTATCTCTGAAATGAGTAAAGTCCTTCAATTCTGATGAAAAGGTCGGCCAATCCTCGATATTTGACGTCATCCTTAGGAGATCTGAACAATCCGTAGCAAAAAGAGCTTTATCCAATTCTAGCGATAATAAGCACTCCATAGCCCAAATAAGGGTATCTAACTCTGCATGTAAAGGGTTTAAGCTTCTGCGCAATCCTCTTAGACCATCTCTAATGTATATCTCTATTTTTTTCTCTAAAATAGAGCATTGTTTTCCTCCAATGTATTACTCTATTTTAGAGTTGAAAATAGAGGTAGTGTAAAAAAATAGAGATGAGAATAGAGTTACTCTATATATAGAGCAATCCTATCATTTTCTCTATTTTAGAGGAAAATATAGAGTATGATTGGAGCAAATGTTGCTCTATAATAGAGTTTTTACTCTAAAATAGAGTGGGGTTGGAGATGCCCTTAGTCTCATGTGCAGGATTTTATCACTGATAGACGTAATCCAACCATTCCACTCCTATCCACCTCTGTATCCCAAGATCCGTCTATAAAGCATACAAGAGATTATTGTGGAATTGGGGTCGAAGGTAAACCTGCTTCTACTATCGTTGGTGCTAAATCTCTATTATTTGCTCTTCTCCAAACTTCTTCTTCTTGGATAGCTTTCTCCAATGTATCTTGCGGAGACTCAGAGATATTTTCAAACAATTTCATTTTTTTTGTGTTGAAATCAATTAAGGTGTTAGCACAAATCAAAGAATTTCTCTCATTAGTTAATCTTTGTGTCGATCGCGCTGGCGTACCCGGAATCCATGGTTCAGTCCAGATGCACGTGTTGAACTTCTCGACTTCATTATCAAGTGCTTATTTTGATTTTTGCTTCTATCTTGCTGTTTTGTTTTAGCTTGACTGTGCAATTATGGTCATTTTGTTTTATCAGACTAAAAAAAAAAAACTTTAAATAATAGAAAAAAGTTTACTCTTTCATTTACGTCGTCAACTCAGTATTTTTTCCCTACAAAAAAAAAAAAAAAATCGTCGAAATATATGCAAAACTTGAGATAAATATGAGATTTGGGCTTATCATCCCTCACAGGCACAGTTACTTACTTCCATCGACCTTATCGCCCTCTTGCTTGGGTGTTAATTTTTTTCCACAAAACCATAACAACAATCTCAATCTCCCATTCCCAGGTTTATCTAATCTGCTATCAATTTATTAATCATTCGCATGATCCTTAATCATAGCTCCTAGGGTTTCTCTTAATTATATCGAGTGTTCTGTATGTATCTCTATATAGATTTTGTATGATTTCGTTTAATTTTTTACAGGTTTATTATGCCTTGGAATATATATATATAGGGGGAATTTTGGAGTTTTCTAGTTTCAATTTGATGTTAAAAGTTTCAAACTTTTTGCAACTCAAATTAAAATAAATTGTCAATTAGTAGTAGTAGTAGTAGTAGTAGTAGTAGGTAGCCATCCAGCATCATCTGAATTGAGCTTTCTCTCTTTGATAATTTAGTAAGAAATGGCAAGATTAGTTGTTGCAGTAAGAGTGAGGTGTTGAAGAGTGATTTAATGGAACCTGAAGCAGAGGCTTTGGTGGTGAACAAGTCGAGAACCCTTTATTCTCCCATTGAGCCATACAGCACTGGAAATTTAGAGGTTTCAGATGTTCACACACTCTACTTCGAGCAATCAGGAAAACCCGATGGACACGTACGTCATTTATGTTCTCTCTCTTTGGTCCTTTAGGTTTCTAACTTTTTTGCATTGTAATTGTGAGAATTTACATCTTTTTGCAGCCAGTTGTTTTTCTTCACGGAGGGCCTGGAGGAGGGACATCTCCTAATAATAGGAGATTCTTCGATCCTGAGTTCTACCGGATTATTCTGTTTGACCAGGTTGGTCTCTTTTGGACACTACACTACACTTTTTTTAACTTGTATATATATTCACCCCTAAGTTTTCTTCTAGAGAGGTGCAGGAAAGAGTACCCCACATGCTTGCTTGGAGGAAAACACTACATGGGACCTTGTGAATGACATTGAAAAACTGAGAGAACATTTGAAAATTCCAGAATGGCAGGTAAGGAAGTTTCTCCCAGATATATACTTGTTGTTGTTGTTGTTGGGATGGAACAAATGTGTATCTTAATTTTCTCTGTTTGTGCAGGTTTTTGGTGGATCTTGGGGAAGCACTCTAGCACTTGCATACAGCCAGTCTCACCCTGACAAGGTGCAAATCCTTATGTTTACATTCTTACATCTGAGATATATTATTTCTACTTTGTAGGAATCTAGTTTGCATAATAGATGGAACAAGAACAATAGGTTATTGATTGATTGGATTGTGATCTGAATAGATGGAATTATGAAGTAAGTAGTTTCTTTTGGTATTTTAATCCATAACTTCACAGATATATATTTATTCTTTGGTGCAAGGTTACTGGTTTGGTCCTTAGAGGTATTTTTCTGTTGCGAAAAAAGGAGATTGATTGGTTTTACGAGGGTGGTGCTGCTGCTATATACCCTGATGGTAATTCTCTTTCTTGTATCCCTGCAGTTACTGATTACTATAGTCTGCTTTTATAGACGTTTTTATATAAGCTTTAGTGATATTGGGACTAGAGTTTTATGTGCAAATACAGTAGTAGTAGATTTTGGCTCAAGAGCTTCTATTTTTTCTCTTTTTTCATGAGTGTTTGTTTCTTTTGTTTTTAAAGCTTGGGAGGAGTTCAGAGATCTGATTCCAGAAAATGAGAGAGGTAGCCTTGTGGACGCATATCACAAGAGACTGAACTCTGATGATATGGAAACTCAAGTGAGTCGAGATCTTACAACTGTTACACGAGAAAATGCTTTGAACATTATTATTCTTTTTGGCTGTTGAAGGAAATTGGATTTTTTTAGCCGAAACAGTGTGCGCGGACTAACAAATTTATGCGTCTTATAGTATGCAGCTGCAAGAGCTTGGACCAAATGGGAAATGGCGACTGCTTATCTTCTTCCGAATAATGACAACATTCAAAAGGCAGAAGATGATAAGTTTTCATTGGTTAGTTTCTAAGAGTGTTCCAATCTTATCTTGATTCATTGGTCTTGTAAAATCTTCTAACCGATTTCTTAACTGTTGACACTTTGCTCTGCAGGCGTTTGCAAGGATTGAAAATCACTACTTTGTTAACAAGGGTTTCTTTCCATCGGACTCATACCTGCTAGACAATGTTGATAAAATTCGACATATTAAGACCACCATCGTTCAGGTACATCCTTCATAAAAGAACTGGAATTGTGGATTCCACTGGTTTGGAGATTTGATCCAGTGAGGCCCGAGTTGTGTAAACTATATTTAATGGAAAGGGAAAACACAGGCAACAAGATTATGTGATCCACGGCCTTAGATGTCTCATATTGTTAATGCTGATATGTTTGTGTAGGTTTTAAGAAGCATCAGTTTAACTTGAATTTTGGATATATACTCTTTATATATATTGTGGGATTGAGACTGGGTTTGGATTATTACAATGGACAGGGAAGGTATGACGTATGCTGTCCTATGATGTCTGCTTGGGATCTGCACAAAGCATGGCCAGAGGCAGACCTTAAGGTAAGCTTTAAGTCTTTTCGATGTTTTCTTGAAGATCTTTTCCAAGTTTGTTTTTGCTTGTTGGTGTAACACGACACATGGTCTGCAGATTGTTGCTGATGCTGGGCACTCGGCAAATGAGCCAGGAATAGCAGCGGAACTCGTGGCTGCCAATGAAAAGATGAAAGCACTTATGGGTTGAAGCATATGATGGAATGAAGCTGCTCATTTTGTTCATTTCGTTTGGGACCTATGGTCATATTTTCAAGTTTGTTTCTGAAAGTTAACATTACATTCACATAAGCATGGTCATTCGCAGGGTTTGTTGTGAACATGAACCAAATGTTATTTTCACAGATGTTTTTACCCAAAAGAAAAACGATCTGACACAGCTGCAGTGTTTTAAACCCCGGACCGGGATGATGAAGATTACTTGGAAACTAATCTGGTTTGGTTATAACTTAAAAATTGCGTTGTTAAAAGCCTAACAAAGACGATCCACGATTAAATGGGTTGAGTAGCGTTTTGGTGAAACTGGCGAGTCATAAAGCAGAAAATATTACAGTGTAAGATGTGAAGAAAAGGAGAATAAACTTGCACACCCTTTGCAACATATGAATCAAAGAGGAGATATCTATATACACAGTACACTGAATCAGATGGTTTGCGCATGCAACAATGAGATGAATAGATGTAACTTCAGAGAATTGAAGACGGGGCAACTTCGTCGTCCCTGGTGTAGCCATGAACCAAAAAATCGGTGCAGTTTCTTCGCCAACCGTGGTTATAAGGGTTGTAGAATCTTCCGTCAGGTCCCCGCAAGTAACTGAATCTTTTAGCGTTCCATAATTCATTGGTTGTAATATTGCGAGTTATCTGCAGCAGACAACAATAACTGTTATATAATCATTTGCAGAGGGGGAGGGAGAACCTAATCTTTACTTTAGTTGAGATTTCCTGACCATATAAGCCTGTGAGATTGTCAACGTCATTGTCGCAATGAAAATGAGCAAGTCGAAAAACAGAAACACGGCAGCATCGGAATGTTCAATGACTATATGTTGAATCCATGATTCTCTGGGGTGTATCTGTGGGATACCTCTCCATAATCCTGTACCAGAAACAGATGCTTTATATATAGCAAAATCTAATGGTAGGATTGCTAGGGAGAGTTGTTTCAGTCACATACTTTGAACAGCAGTTGTGCCACCAACGAATGATGTCAAAGCTCCCATGATCACAAAGACTAAGAAGTCGCGTTTATTCTTCTGCGAGATGAATAATTGTATAAAGACACCGTCAAACGAAAAATATGCATAAAAGGGTGTTTTCATGTCCCAAGTGAAAGATTGCCAAATAATTTCCATAACAAAAAGTGAGAGAGATTCGCCATGCAAAGAACTCTTACCTTACCAACACAGTTGGAAATCCAGGGGCAGTGATGGTCAAACTGCTCAACGCAGCGCTTACATGTGGGGCAGTGTTTAGATCGCACTGGTCTAATTATCTGAGGAAAGTTTGATAACTCTGGTCAGAAAAAGAAAAGAAAAAATGTTGGGTTTCACATTAAAAAACGGGTTTCTGAGGAAGAACCTTGCAAGTAGGGCAGAGCTGGGACCAGTTTCCTTTCCATGAGGGGCTGTTGAAATTGATACCAATCAAAGGGTCCTGAAACCATCAGAAGATAATATGTGAAGAAAACTTTTCAGAAGAACACCTTATTACTGTTCGATTGATTTACAATTGGTGTGTGCTTAAATCAGGCATAAATTAGCATGTTTCAGACGAGAGGCTTAAATAACTGCACACTGACACTGGTTTGGTATGTGTATGCATAAACCGAATATAGACTGCATGCCAAACTGCTAAAACAGTTGATCAGATCAACAGTTCACTCAGAATGTTCAGATTTCTCTATACATGGAAACACGAGAAGGAAGTACAACTTACATTAGCACTGTGTTGGCTGTCAGCTTCATTGGTTCTTTTAACGTACCCAGGATCTTTGCTGTACAAAACACGTCTCTCAGAGTCACTACAAAGTAGCTACAGAATCGTATATCTACCTCCTCATTTCTTAATGAAGAAGTTATGTTAAATCTCGCGACCCATTAAATAACAACACCAAACTGAAATACACATGCTCAAAAATTTCAGATAACATTGAAGATAACTAATAAGGATACCTGCTAACACGATAGAAAGTTATCAGTGCGCAAACGCCACATGAAAGACCGAAACATGCCCACAAACCAACCATAGCAGTTATCTTTGGGAGATTAGAAGCTACACATAAATGCAAAATGTCAGGACTAAATAATATAATCCATCAGTAAGATACTCAACACACACTACTTTGTTGTATGGATTACTCACCTGAAATAATGGATGTGCTGAAGAGGACCATAAGAATGACTATTAAGCTAAACAACATAGGGGCATAGCTACTCTCTCCCAATTTTCCACAGAAGATCTTGTCCCAAAAGCTATTATTATGAGTTCGCATTGCCTTCGACTGAAAAATATCAAAAATCGAATTCTCAGGAAATACAAACTATCAAATGGAAACAATTAGAAAATAACAAATTGCCCTTCCAAACAACTTTGAACAACAGTACCACCATTTAACAAGATATCTCTCTTATTGTGAATTCTAAAACCTACTGTGGCCCTAAACAGACAGCCATCATATTGAGAGCACTAAACTGTGATCTAAAACAGACAGTAGAACAAGTTTTATATCACAATGATGCTCCACTATAACTGAAAATCACAGTCAATTAAGTTAAGCATAGTATGGCAATCTGAGTTAAAGCTGCATAAGAAAAAGCAAATATCAGAACGCGGTTCTTCGTTTAAGGCTTATATAGTAACTGTGCACTTATACCATAGGTACATCATATGTTTAATGCTATTGTTATTTCATATTGTTGTAAATACAAAATTACAGAATTTGAAAAGGCTATATTGATTGAAATTTTTTGTAAATAACCTTATCAAGCTATATCTGTCCAACTAATGATAATGGAAATGAAATAAGAGGGAGACTTTTCTACCAAGGAGCAAATTAGCAAGCAAATGCGAGGTTCGTTAATCAAATTTCAAAAACCTTATTCTGAACAATCAAAATGTCTTCCTTTTACGGATGTTAGAAGGGTAGCAAGCAACATTAAACAATTACGTACAAGGAAAAGAGCGAGCTGCCTGTGACCTTTATCAGATGCAAGCTTAAGTGGCGTGGATCCTGTGTTATCTTTCAATGTCAATTCCTCCTTGGTTCCAGCATGAACTAACAGAGAACAAGCCTCAACATTTTCTTTAATTACAGCCCAGTGCAAAGGAGTGCAGCCTGACAAGTAAAGTGACTAGTGTAAGAATTCTGTATCTATGAAAATGGGATAAAATATACATAGGGGCATCAGCATTCTACACTTTTTAGCGAGTCAAAAACAGTCCGGGATTCTATAACTCCCTACATATAGAAATTTACCCGCACTCAAAGCATGGAGTTCAGAAAGTCATATTCATTTTTGCACTTATCTTTACGCATCTTAAGGTAGAGGAAAAAATCCGTTATAAAGCCATTCTTTACTAATTCTAGAGCGGACAAGTAGATACTGTTAAAAGAAAGTATTGAGAGTTAACGATTTGCCTGTGTTGTCTTGTCTGTTTTGACATGCATCCCGAAAGAGAAGTAACCGGACTGTTTCAGTGTATCCATTGTAAGCAGCCCTGAGTCATAGAAACAAGGAAAAAATGAAAGTAGTTCTTAAATTTTCAAATGACAGGTAACAGCGTAGCAAGTGCAAGTAAACAATGATCAGACATACTCAAAATACAATATAAAAAAAGATACATCAAGTCTTTGACATGTTCTATTCTATGAACAGAAAGAATGTGCAAAAATTATTATTTTCCTGTAAGGCTAACATCAAAACACTCAAACTAGATGTTTTCAAGGCAGCCGAAAAATAAATTCCTAACATCTGTGTTGGGCAAGCAGTGAGAAATAACTTTAGAAAACCACTGAGAAGTCAGTGCTAAGGGGAAAAACATCATGTCCAGAACTACTCCATGCATTTAAAATAAACTGAGCAGTGCTAAAGGCAATATAGACACTATAAGCATTCTTCAGTACTCATACCAATGAAGTGGACTCCTCCCTTCGTTATCTAATGCATTATAGTCAGCTGCGTAGTCCACAATAATATGATTCAAGAAAGCTGTCTGTCCATATTGTGCAGCAACATGAACTGCCTGCACAGAAAACATGTTGTAAGATGGTGAATAGCTTCTAATAAACTTTTATTCGTGTTTGGTATGACTGTATGAGCAAACGGAAGTAACTAGAGTGACTCATTCGGCATGACATTACTAAGCACGGAAACAGAAACTTAAGGATGAAAATAAAGAAGATATACCCTGAAACCATTGACATCAGCAGCTTCAATTCGAGCTCCATTTTGCAGTAAAAGGTCTGTAACATCAATGCAACCTTTAACAGCTGCCCAATGCAATGGCGTCTGCTGTATATTATCAGCTGAATTTACATCACCACCGTGCTGCAAATATATCAAAATCACAAATCCATTAGTACTACACTGGAAACACTACAGACCTAGTTCAATCGAGATATTGGTTGAATCCTAGTTCACAGTTGAGCTAAAAACTCGGTACCTCGATGATATATCGAGCAACGTGGAGAGAATTATTGAGCGCAGCCCATTGAAGAGCGTAGTAGCCATTAGCGTCGGGAAGAGAAACAGAAGAGCCATCTTGTTCGACGAAACGCTTAAGTTGATGGAGATCGCCGTAAGCAGAGGCGGAGAAGACGTCGGTGATGGTTGGTGACTCCGTAGGGCTTTGGTGAGAGTTTGAATCTAGAGGCACCACTTCGATCTCCGACGACTCCATTAGTATTGATATTGCTCAACGATCTCAACTTTAGAAATTGAAATGTGACGACTTAAGAAAGAGATGAACGAATCGGGTCGTCGGATCAGAGTGGGTATATCTCGGATCTTGGGTCGTGCATCTTGGATATTGTCAAATAGACTTTGACTATTCCTCAAATTTGTTTTTTTTTTTCTATTCCTCAAACTAACTAATAAGTACTCCATTCACAGTCAAACTACACCTATTAATTAATTACAAAAAATACAATTAATAATATATATTGTAAAAATATCAATATATTTTATTATATAAAGTTGGGTTTTGAAAATTAGTTATTAACAGAATTTTAACACGTGTCAAGTTATTAATCTAACATTTTGACATGTGTAAAAGTTATTTTTTTTTTTTTTTTCCACAAAGATAATCTTTATTTCCTTTATGAAGAGTCAATACAAATGGCTTGCAGTAACCAAATCGGTACAAATTCAGAGTTAGAATAGGAAACATTGTCTACACAACCAAATTTTGCTAAATTATGAGCAGCAGAGTTGCATTCTCTCCTTGTAAAAAGAAAGGAAATGGAATCAAATTTTTCTTGCCAATATCGTATGTCATGTAGAAAGCTTGTCAAAGAACCATTCCTCTGTTTACCATTTAAGATATTAATCAGGTTTATGCTATCCCCTTCAAAGACTGTTTTTGTGTAACCTCTGTTCCAAGACTGTTCCAAACTTAGTAGTAGAGCTTTCGTCTCTGCTTCAAGGGGAGTTGCAGCAAATCCAAGGATCGAGGAACCCCAAGATAGAGGAACCCCTAAGTGATTTCGGATTATCCAGCCTCCTATGGCCTGAGAAGTGTCACTATCAAAAGCAGCATCAAAATTACATTTCACCAAGTGTATCTGTGGTACTTGCCAATGATGTGATTGTGCCGGGGTAGCTTGACTGATTTCCGGAAGAACATTAATATCTATCCATTCTTTTACTTCAGACTGGGCTTGCAGAATTGTTTTTGATGCACTCTCTCTGTAATTGTTAAAGACCGTATTGTTCCTGGCTTTCCAAATCCTCCAGATTAACCATAATGGGAGAAGAGCTGAATGGCGAGGAATATCCTGTCGTTGTGAAAAAAGAATTAAGTTCAAGATATTTTCCTCTGCATTGTCCGAAAGTTGGCTTAGGGTAAGTGTGTTTGAAAATTGCCAGGTAGACATAGCAAAGAGGCATGTGAATAACGCATGATTGATTGTCTCTTCTCCAAGTCTGCATCTCGAACATATGGGATCAATATTTACACTGCGGGAACAAAGTCTTGTGGTTGTAGGGAGGGCTAATGAGATTGTCCGCCAGAGGAAATGCTTGATTTTTGGCATTATGTTTAGTTTCCATATCTTATTCTTTAGTTCAACAGAGCCATGTGGAATAGTATGCTGAATGTTTGCAGTAGGATCGTGTGTAAGTAGCCAATAGCCTGATCTCACAGTATAGACACCAGAAAAAGTGTAGTTCCAAATTAATTGGTCAGGTCTCTCTTTCTTAGATAAGTAAATGTTTTTTACGAGATCATGATCTTCTGGCACAACTAATGAGTTTAGTTTCGTTATGTTCCATTCTCGGTTGGATTCGTGAGTGGATATTAGATCGTGAACCAGGACAGGCTCTGTTTGTGTTACTGTAATAGATATTGGACGCGGAGGATGAGAGTTTATAACATTGTCTATGCCAGCCCTGATAGCTCTTCCATCACCTATAATGAAACGTGTGCCTTTTTTAAGGAGAGCTATGCCCGTAAGTAAAGATGACCAGCCATAGGATTGGGTTCGTTTTGGTGTTGCGTCAATTAAGGACATATCTGGATAGTATCTTGCTTTCGTAACACGAGCAAACAGTGAGTCAGGAAATTGAATAAGGCGCCATGCTTGTTTTGCTAACAAAGCATCATTAAATTTTTCAAGATCTCTAAAACCCAGACCCCCTTCTTTCTTTGAGATCTGTAGCTTCTTCCAAGCTATCCAAGGGATTTTACGGTGTTGAGAGCTTCTTTCCCACCAAAAATCCATTAGCAATGATTCAATATCAGAAGTAACACCCTTTGGCAACTTGAAACAAGACATAGCATACACCGGCATAGAAACTGCAACTGATTTCATCATTACTTCTTTTCCTGCAGGAGATAGTTTTCTGGTAGTCCAATGTGATGTTCGCTTCTTTACACGTTCAATAATATTTTCGAACATTTCATTCTTTTTCCGTCCAAATTGTTCTGGCAGGCCAAGATATTTGCCACCTCCTCCATGGTTTGGGATCTTTAGGATTCTCTTGAGTCTTTCTTGAGTAGAGCTAAACACATTCGAACCAAAAGTAATCATAGATTTGGATGTATTGATTTTTTGACCCAAGTAGTGTTCATAGACATCAAAAACATCACGTAGAGCTTGACAGTTTTTTCTATTCGCTTGACAGAAAAAAGGGAGTCATCAGCAAATTGAAGGTGTGTAATGCGGGGAACACCATTACCAATTTTTACACCTTTTATATCTCCATCCTTTGCATAGGATTTGACAAGGTGGCTTAAAATGTCAGAGCAGAGAATAAAGAGATATGGGGAGAGAGGATCTCCTTGCCGAATTCCCCTTTCAGGCTTGATAAGTCCACAAGGTGAACCATTGATTAGGACAGAGTATGTAGTGGAGCGTACAACAGCCATGATCCATCCAATCCAGCGATCACAAAAACCAAATAATTTAAGTGTTGATTCAAGGAAGTTCCACTCTACTCTGTCGTATGCTTTGCTAACATCAGTTTTCACGGCCATGTATGTTTGTGAGACTCGCTTACGAGACTTCAAAGCATGCATTACTTCATGAGCTATGAGAACATTATCTTGGATGATTCTACCCGGAATAAAGGCAGCTTGTGAATCAGAGACAATGCTATCAAGGTGAGACTTAAGACGTTTGACAAGGCATTTAGATATGATCTTATATAGGACATTGCAGAGGGCTATTGGTCTATAGTCTGAAAGTGTCTCAGGATTATCTATCTTCGGGATCATGCATATATTTGTGTGATTGATACCTGGGGGCATGATAGATGTTTTAAAGAAATCTTGTACTGCTTGAATAACATCCTATCCGACAATTGACCAGCAACGTTTGTAAAATCTTGCAGTTAGTCCATCAGGTCCTGGAGCACGATCATCTCCAATTAGGCAAACAGCATCATAGATCTCTTTGTCTGAAAAATCTTTGGTGAGAGCAGAATTGGTGTCGTTTGTGAGTGTTGCTTTAAAGTCAGCAAAATCTGATGGAGAAACCGCATGGCCATTAGAAGAAAACATTTTAGTGAAGAAATCTTGAGCATGGTCACCAATTTCCTTATCACCATATATGAGATTTCCTTGTTCTGTATAAATGGAATTTATTCTGTTCTTTGATGATCTTGTTTTTGCACACGCATGGAAATAGCTAGTGTTTTGGTCTCCTTCTTGTATAAAGAGGTTCCTGCTTTTTTGTTTCCAGTGTTTTTCCTCGTCATTATAAGCTTTAGTGAGAGCCATTTGAAGTTGTGGTACCCGCTGTCTCTCTATTCGTATATTACTCTCCATTGCAGAGTTTAACTGAGAATGTAAAGCCTTGATACGCGTTTCTGCATTCAGTTGCGATTTATGTTTTAGAGCTGACATACTTCTGCGACAGTTTGCTATTCTTGCAGTAATTACCAAATTTGCAGAGTCACTCTGTTTTTCCCATCCTTCTCGTACAGTGTCATCAAATGTAGCTAGTTCACAGAGGCGCTTATCGAAGAAAAATCCTCTGTTTCGAGTTTCTTTCTTCACTTTTAACTGCAGGAAAAGTGGCCTGTGGTCAGAGCATGAGAAGTCCATGAATTCGAGTATCGCATTTGGAAAATTAGCTGCTCCATCGCTGTTAATCATGCATCGGTCCAGACAACAACGAACAGTATGCCTATAACGTTCTCCAACCCATGTAAACTTATCCCCTCTCGAGTTAATGTCATCCAAATCACATGTTGATATCATGTGCTTAAAATTTCTGAAAGTCCACTCATCTCTTATCGGACCACCTATCTTTTCATGGTTTGAAGTTATTTCATTAAAATCCCCAATGAGGATCCAAGGGTCTGATCGATGGTTTGAAATATGTTCAAGATGGTCCCATAGGATAGAACGTTCACTTTGTCTTGGATGACCATAAACACAGGATAAGTAAAAATTATTGTTTTTATAGGTTAATATTTAATTTTTACATGTGTAAAAGTTAATATTTAATTTTTCATCTAACAAAATAATTTATTCAAAAATACTGCTTTAAACTTTGTTCTAATTGGTAAAAAATTTAATATTTAATAGGAAGGATTTGAGATAATGACAAAAAAACAAAAAAATTGTTTATACAATATTAATAATGTAAAAAGATAATTATAAAAAATTATAAAAATTAAACAGTTTTTTTTTTAAAATAACTACAAGGAAAATATATATTCATAAAATTCAAAATTATAACATTATTTACTTATTTTAAATTTAAGTTATTAATTCAACAAAAATAAAATAGAAAAATGGATTAAGGAAAATGTACAGTTAATTATTAATTGTAAAAAATGTAAATACTCACTTCTATATAAATATAGATGATCTCACATTTTTCATCTAATAAAATAATTTATTCAAAAATACTGCTTTAAACTTTGTTCTATTGGTAAAAAAGTTTTAGTGGGAATGTAAATTTTCCTTATTTTCTAAACCTCCTACTTTCTCCCACTTTCCTTTTTTTCCCAGTTTGAAATAAGTAAGATTAATATATTGACTAAACAAAATGTAAGATTAATACATGCGTCTTCTTTTTCTAATACTATATTTTTAATTTTATTGTAGTATTTTTAGATTGTTTTATTTAATTTATATTTTCATCTTTGATTTGAGATTCATATATTACTGTGCTTATAATTTCTGTTTTCTTTAATTATGTCAAATTAATTTTTTTCTAATTTCTCAACCTTGATTGTTTGGTCATAAATCTTTTTTTTATGCAAACATAATTGTTACCATTAATTCAATCTCAAAGGGAGATAAAGAGTATAACCTTATCAACTTAATGGTTGGATAAACTAGGCTAATCAAACACAAGCTTACGACAAACATAGATAGATTGATTGGAAACACATAAACCATTTTTGATAGATCCATAGGAGCTCGAAGATAGAGACTACATCATAATGTGTCAAAGACACTTCCACGAATAGGAAATTTAACATTAGTTATTATCCAAAGATTTTGTGACGTTGGAAAAGAGCTTTTTGTTTCATTGGTTATCGGAGGATGTCACTTTGAGATAGTTAAAAGACGTGAATATGTTCTCTCACACATGAGGAAGACAGAGCAAGGTTCTCTACATGGTGCATGGAGGAGGTTGGATGCATGCAAGGTTATTTCCTCAAGGGAGGAAGTTGGAGCCAAAGTTCTCTTCATGGTGAAGGAGGTTGGACGCAAGGTTCTCCCATAAGGGAGGAGAGGAGGGCAGAACCGATGTTCTCTCTATGGTTTCATACACTATTGTGATGATACATCATTGAGTAGTATACTTTGTAATATATATATATATATATATATATATATATTTTTTTTTTGTCAACTATTGGACCACAATAGGCCGGCCCATTAGCCAAATTCCTACATTCGTAGGAGCCGGGACTCGATCCCGGGTGTGATGGTGCCTTCTACAAATGGACTTACCTCCTGCCACTGCACTAAGGTCACTTCACCTTTGTAATATATATTTTATTCGAGAAGTTTTATGAACCAACAATTTTAATGATTAAAGAAACTATGCAAAAATGAAAATAAATAGACATAAAATAGTTGGGTAATGTGTTTATATAGATTTTTTCCTAGATGGTGGTAAAGAATATATTTGTAACATACAATATACTTAGGTTTAGAAAATACACTTTTAATGGTTACATACATCAAAAATTTGCAAATGGATATAAATCAGTGTATTATAGCCAAAAAAAAATTATAATTAACGTCAATAAATTTTAATATATTTTTTTAAATTTAATTTTATTTACAAAAATTTTAAACCCGCACATCGGACGGGTCTATATCTAGTATAATATATTTGTAAGAATATTTGTGTTATTATTTATTAACTATAGAAAAACAATCTTATTTTAAAACAGATATTTTTTAAATATAGAAAATTGGTAAATCTCTCTATATATTAATAGCTATCAATTTATCGATAAATTAATACTTTTATAAATTAATAAAATATTTCGCTTCCGATATTAAATTTATAGAGGTTTTATAAGTTTTTTTTTGCGGGTTTTCGAATTTATTTAGGTAACTAAAATAATATCAAAATATTAATAATTCGGTTTTGTGGTTTTTGTTTGTCAATGAATCTCTTTGTCAACCCGATTGGGTTTGTTTGGTTTTTGTTTGTCAATGAGCTTAATTAGTTTAAGGAGTCTTCACCATTCCTAAGCTACACGTAGTGATGATTATGCAGATGCAGTTTGAGATAGTTGTTGTCGTTTGATTTTTCCATAATTACCTTTAATTATACATAATCCACTTCAAATTTTTACATAACTTCCATTTCCAAGAAAGAAAGAAAAAAAAAAAAAAAAAAAAGAAGAAGAAGATTACAAGATCTTGTACAAATTACCAGCAGCTAAGTTCAAGAGCCTCTTGAAAACGCTTCTCTAGTGTATCTTGATCACCAAAGAGCCGGAGACCAACTTTGGAACGATCCTCACCGTCCGACGCCTTCCAAGGCAAAAGAATACCGGAGACACGTGTCGACTTAACGGCGGGAGACGACGGATACTGATTTGTTGCTTTGTGGCTAATTAGGGGATGTGAGAGTATGAGCATTGCAGCCGATGGTGCCATTGATCGATGGATAAGAATATCTTTAAACAATCAAGAGAATTGGATAAGCTTGTTTGGAGAGTCAAGAGTGCATGATGTATGGGTCAATTTATAAATAATTGTTGTGGGAACAGATAGACATGCAAAAAAATTAACAAAGATTGGTAGGGATGAGAGTAATTTCTGTGGGAGCCGCTGAATTGTTTAGGAAGAAAGAATCAAAAAGTTAATATAAAGAATTGCAACTGATGGGCATGTGGTTTAGCAAGTCTGGCTTGTGTCAAAACTATGTGAGGTAAGAGGTGCACACGCAGTACCTATGGGCGACACCGTCTCTGATATTTTTTATATCCATGAGGGATAAAATGAGACATGCTTTCAATCATTTCACTGATTTCATTCACAAATTGATACTTTATTCGGTTTTGTCCAATAACTTAAATAAATATAAAGTTCTTACCAGAAAAACAAATAATTTGTAATAGAAAAAAAATAATCAGTTCTAAACTACCATTTCTCATTAATATTTCCCCCCATCATCTCTTTTATCTGCCGCCTCCTTCACCGTGATGTCGGCGGAAAATAATTAAGTGGGGTTATTGGTTGGGACAATTGCATATTTAGTACTTTTATTTGCATTTAAATGAGTTCGTAGATCCTATATTCGTTTTTCAAGAAACATAACCACTAAGGATGCTAAAATTACAGTTGACCTCTTTACGATCAAACAAAAAACAGAAGCCAAAATGACAGATTTAACCCGATGAAGTCTGCAATAGATATCTTTAAAGTTAATTTCAAATTGACATCAAAGGAAATACTTAAAAGTAAGTCTACTCCTTAATTATAGATAAAATTTTAATTTTAAAAATTATAAAAAATAATTTGGTTAACCGTTTGACCAAATAATAACCACATAGACTTCCTGCATTGTAATAAAATAAATTTACATATAAACTAGTCAAATTAAGGGAGGTAATCTTAATTAGGTTAAAATCATTTGATTTAGGGTTTGCTTAAGTAGACTTCTCTGTAGACTATTCGTGGTTGACTTAAAAGTAAGTTTACTCCGTAATTATAGGTAAAATATTAATTTTAAAAATTATAAAAAATAATTTGGTTAACCGTTTGACCAAATAATAACAACATAGACTTCCTGCATTGTAATAAAATAAATTTACAGATAAACTAGTCAAATTAAGGGAGGTAATCCTAATTAGGTTAAAATCATTTGATTTAAGGTTTGCTTAAGTAGACTTCTCTGTACACTATTCGTGGTTGACTTAAATGTAAGTTTACTCCTTAATTATAGGTAAAATTTTAATTTTAAAAATTATAAAAAAATAATTTGGTTAACCGTTTGACCAAATAATAACCACATAGACTTCCTGCATTGTAATAAAATAAATTTACATATAAACTAGTCAAATTAAGGGAGGTAATCCTAATTAGGTTAAAATCATTTGATTTAGGGTTTGCTTAAGTAGACTTCTCTGTAGACTATTCGTGGTTGACTTAAAAGTAAGTCTACTCCTTAATTATAGGTAAAATTTTAATTTTAAAAATTATAAAAAATAATTTGGTTAACCGTTTGACCAAATAATAACCACATAGACTTCCTGCATTGTAATAAAATAAATTTACATATAAACTAGTCAAATTAAGGGAGGTAATCCTAATTAGGTTAAAATCATTTGATTTAGGGTTTGCTTAAGTAGACTTCTCTGTAGACTATTCGTGGTTGACTTAAAAGTAAGTCTACTCCGTAATTATAGGTAAAATTTTAATTTTAAAAATTATAAAAAAATAATTTGGTTAACCGTTTGACCAAATAATAACCACATAGACTTCCTGCATTGTAATAAAATAAATTTACATATAAGCTAGTCAAATTTAGGGAGGTAATCCTAATTAGGTTAAAATCATTTGATTTAGGGTTTGCTTAAGTAGACTTCTCTGTAGACTATTCGTGGTTGACGTTCTTATGCCATCAACTAGTAATATTATATTATTTTAAGCTCACCGACAATTTAACCAAACCGATAGCTGAACCTAACCGATTGCGTACCAATTCTCTTATTTTAACCTAACCGGATTCGGTAACCATATAAATACTTCTTTCTGTAGGTGAACCCTAGTTTGTATGTGCTTTCTCTCTCTCCACAATTTCTCTCTATAAAATTCCGATATTGTTGCTCTCTAAAATTCAGATTCTATCCTCATCATTTATCGTCTTCGAAACTGAAGGACATCTCAGATTAAGTATTCTCATCATAGGAAGTCGGCTATTTGCTTTTGTAACGCTTTAGCTAATTTTGTTCGAAAATATATATGTTCTCATAGTTTTTTGTTCATTTTACACACAGATATGGGGCTATACAGCTACACTCAGCCATCTTCTAGTTCTTTGCTAGTATGGAGTGAAGGTCCACCCGAAGTAAACTTTACTGGCCTGACAGTTGGAATTCCTGACAGATGTTTCCGCGGAAGGGAAACCGTTATGAAATGTTCCACCACAGCCAACAATCCTGGAAGGATTTTCTTTGGATGCAATAACCATGAGGTTGTTAGATTGTATGATGGTTATTCGTTTGGTATAATTATTATTTGAGTATATATAATATTCTTATGGTATATTTACTTCTATGATACGGTATAGGATGGAGAGGACCATATTATGAAATGGTGGGATGAGGCTATTTTGCAAGAACTTCAAGCAATGAGAGGTTGACTTGCTGGCCAAAGGGATTCTATTACAGCCATCCAGGAAAATGATGAAATGCTATGGGTTCAGCAGGAGCTAGAGAAGGTGAATGATCAGATGAAGGAATTACGTCTGTCAATTCGTCGTGTACGCGGGGTGGTCGAGAATGTCTTAATCGCCGGTATAATCTTAATTGTTGTATTAATCTCTTTTGCTTTGTAGATCTTTCAAGTAAAATTTGTGAACCTCTCTTTATCGTGGCCGTTTGTTTGAATGGCGTATTTATGTCTGTAATCTGTTAAACTTGCTTCAGTTTCTTTAATATTTGGACGATATCATTGACTTCATTTTTTGACCTATTTAGTAGACTTCTCTATTAAGAAATCAGTCGACAAAGATACTCGTTAATGATTTACGACGCAACCATTTACGTGATTAATTATGTAACTGTTCATTGTAACCGTTTTGTCTCGTATATATAAACCAGCCCGGGGCCTTTTGATTATTTTAAAACTGCAACCAAAAAAGTTATCAGTAAATCATTTCTTCTCTCTTTTAAAAAAAGTAGTACGTAGTTCATCTTGAAAGTCTTGGACGACGGAGAATTGGTGATTGAAAGTCTTGTATCGGTCAATATAAATCATCCACGCTTAATTGGAGACTGATCACGGTTGGGTAATTGAAACTTTCTCTATATCACTACAATTCATCATATCATTCACGTTTGTTTCATTCTTAAAAATATTCTATATCATATCACTTTATACTTGATAGTTTTGCAGTTTAAAGTACGTTTTAGTTTCCCCAGAAAGAAGTCTACTTGATAAGTCTTCAGCATATTAGTACAAAAATTAATTTGATTTGATGGATATACTCCTTAAAGTACATTTTAGTTTCCCCAGAAAGAAGTCTACTTGATAAGTCTTCAGCATATTAGTACAAAAATTAATTTGATTTGATGGATTTACTCCTTAAAGTACGTTTTAGTTTCCCAGAAAGAAGTCTACTTGATAAGTCTTCAGCATAATAGTACAAAATTTAGTTAGATTTGATAATTTTGCAGTTTAAAGTACGTTTTAGTTTCCCAGAAAGAAGTCTACTTGATAAGTCTTCAGCATAATAGTACAATAATTAATTTGATTTGATGGATTTGCAGTTTAAAGTACGTTTAGTTTCCCCAGAAAGAAGTCTACTTGATATGTCTTCAGCATAATAGTACAAAAATTAATTTGATTTGATGGATTTGCAGACGGTTCAGTTTCCCGTGGCGAAGTCTGCGAGAGAAGTCGTCGACATAATCATTACAAGGTATAAATTGATTTGACGTTAGTTGGAGATGGTAGTAACATATCCCTCGTGTTGCCCATGGAATAACATTGCGACATGCTTTAGCTATTGAACTGCACCTATCCGAAACTACTACCAGTGGATGTTCATCCGAGATACACTCACTTAATTTGGTGAAAAACTAATCCCATGAAGCATCACACTCCGAGTCGACAATTCCAAAAGCCAAGGGAAATATCTGAAAGTTACCATCTTGTGCGCAAGCGACTAGCAATACACCTTCATACTTTCCAGTGAGATGGGTCCCATCAACCACAATAACTCGCCTCACGTAATTGAAACCACGGATTGAAGCATCGAAAGATAGGAAAAGGTAGTTAAACCTATGCTCGTCATCAACAACAAGGTCAACGACACTTCCCGGGTTTGACTGCTCTATTTTCCTAAGACAATAAGGCAAATTCGTGTATCCAGATTCGGCGTTTCCTCTCACATATTTCAGTGCATGTTGTAAAGCCCTGTACGAAGTTGTGTAATCCAATGTCATGCCGAACATTGTCCTCATTAAATCTTCGATATGTTGTGGGACAACACCATCTACTATTCCTACCCGGTCTACAAAAAGCTGCCCAATATATTGGTGGTGGAACGCTTACGGTGAGCTAGGCGGTCCACAATAGAACATGTATGCACGTTCAGATATTTGGTGACCCAAAAAGTGGTTGGATCATTCTTCACACTGGCGACGACCCTCCACATGCATCCTGGCACAGAGCATATTGCCACCAACCGATTCTTTGTTGACTTCTTAATTTTGAAAGAGAATTTTAACATAATAGCGGTCAAACGCACCTCTGTTATGACATCATGTTTGCATGGAAAGCATTGACCTACTTTCAGTTGGTCTATCTAAGGATTATTTAACTGTCCATGAATACCACCAACAAACGGTTTCCCTTCTTCAGCATCTACATCCAGGTGATCTCCATCGTCATCGTCATCTTCATCTTCAAATTTCCCGTACTCACTGTAATCGAAATCCATGTCGTCAACATCTTTCGGCTTCTCATCTTTAGTATCATGGAGAGCTTCTTGACATTCTTCTACACATTCATCCGCACCTGGATCTACGTCGTCACCTACTTCACCCGTTGACTCCCCATCGTCTATAGAATGAGAGTTTTTTATATCATTAACACATTCCTTAACTGGCTGTCCATCCATGCATCGCGTAGAGACGCAAAGGCGAACAACATTCCTACTACTAAAATCTATCAAGTTCTGAACTGATCTATCATTTGTGACATAGACAGGAGGGGTATCTTGGGGCAATTGCTGAAGCATCATCTCTGTTAAGGAATACGATAACTGAACCATCTCTGTTTCTTTGTCAATCTGATAATCTTCTACAGCCATTTCAAGAAGCTCAGCGTATGTACAACCGTGTCGCAAAAAAAACATTCGCCCACCTTTGCGTCCATCCATATCAAAATGCCAAGACCCATTTCTCGTCACCCATACTCCAAAAACAACAGGTATTTGCGCCATTTACCTGAAAGAGTAAGCAGCAAGTCAAATACTCATTACACAGCTGACTACCCGTAGAAGTCTTAAATCAATAACCTAGATGCCTAACAAAACCAAAAACATGATTCATCCAAAAGTATAATATATTATCATGAAAAACATATACAGAGGCAATAACATAACCGATACAAAACAAATGAGGTACAAATTCAATAAGAAAAATTTATAAATTTCAATTAAACACTATTTCATTTATACAGACTTCACAGATAACTCCAATACGTTGACTTCCCAAATTAGTCTACCTTTGTTACCTAACTGTCTATGAAAACCAAAAACTTGATTTCTCCATATTATAATATGGATTCATGTCAAAAACATACAGAGGCAAGTAAATAACATGTATCAAAGAATACATCAAGAAAATCTTAAAAATTATCCACCAATTTGCAATAATTTGGTTTTCAATTTATGCTGACTTCATGTTCACATCAACGAGTAGAAATAAAAAAGACTACACTAGGAAAACTTCAAATGAAGTCTATTTCTTAGGGTCTATTTTTGCAATTACAATTTTACAAAGCAGATTGCGAATGAAGTCTACCATAACCGGTTGACTTCTTTTGTGGTCTTCCTTTATTAATTTTTTGGTTAGTTTTGCAATTAAATAGATAAAACAAGGTAGACTTCAATGGAAAGTTCAACAGGTTAACTTCAAATATAGTCGACTCTGGTTAATTTTGCAATTGACCAACCCATTGACTTTACAGTAGACTTCTGTCTACTAAGTAGACTTTAACTATCCGTCAACAAGAAAAAGTAAACTTCATCGTGGTTAGTTTTGCAATTGACCAAGTTTGACTTTCGTCAAGTAGACTTCGTACAAAGTATACATTAATGATGACTTCGTTTGCAGTCTGCCGTGGTCATTTTTGCAATTGACCAACATTTGCATTTTTTAAACAGTAGACTTCTTTTGCAGTCACCTAATTATTTTAATATATTAATATTACGGTCAATGCTTAAATATTTTGGTCAATTCCAAAAATAGTCACTATGGAAGTCTACTCGTTTATTATCATAAGAAGACTTCTACTAGCAGTCATCACTAAAAAATCAATAATTTGGTCAATTGCAAAAATACACCTTAGTAGACTGCAAACGAGGTATCGGTTGGAAGTATTGTAATACAGTCTACACTATATTTTTTTGTTGTCAAATGAAATTAAGGAGACTGGAATTTTAGTCTACGCGCTCGAAAGTCGATAAATTTTAAATTGCAAAACTGACCACATAGTAGACTTTACATGATATTATGACGGTTGGACTAACAAATGAAGTCTATTTTTGACAAAAAAAAACAAAGAAAAACATGAAATCTACCGGAAAGTAACGTATCGGTGGTTGTTTCGCAATGTCAAGCACCAAGGACGTCGTATTTAGTCACCACTGAAGAAACACAGCGCC
Source organism: Camelina sativa (assembly GCF_030686135.1). Lineage (NCBI taxonomy): Eukaryota > Viridiplantae > Streptophyta > Magnoliopsida > Brassicales > Brassicaceae > Camelina > Camelina sativa. Next base: position 24,933,583 of record NC_141894.1, on the reverse strand, counting down.
AATTTTCCTTGTACACGAGATATAACAAGATTAACGAACTTTTAATTTTTTTATATTAAAATGGAGAGGAGATGGAAGAAAATGAAGTTCTCATAGCATTGGGTATTATTTAAGCTCACAAATTTGGGTTGTTGAAGCATTAAGAGCTTCTAATTTGGTTGTTAATGGTGGTTGGAAAATTGATGACGGTGGCACAACCATAAATAAAAGAAGAAGATGAGGATATGGATGTAATAAACATTTTCGCAAGAAATTTAAATAAATCAGAAATAATGGCATTTCTGTGAATACATGGAATGGCAGAGGATTTAGTAGGGAGAAAGTGGCAAATGTTGGAGAGAGAAAAAAGAGGGGTGCAATTTTGCAATTGACTCAAGTCAGGGGTCCAAAATTGCAATCGTCCCTTATTGGTTTGAGATTTGAATCAAATTTTAAAGATTTTAAATATTACGTAGAATCCGTTGTTATTAGATTAAGATTTTGTTAAACTCTGTTAAAGTTTAGTGTTATTAGTTTGTGATTTGTAAAAAGTCATTTAAAATCTTAACAAATTTGGGTTATTGGATTCAGACTTTTATAAAATCATTAAAAGTTTTGTGTTATTCAGTTAAAATAAAAGAATCTAGAATTGTTAATGAGTTTAATTATTATGTTATTAGTTCATGATTTTAGACACTTTCTTTATAAAATAAAGTCATGAAAAATATCACAAAAATACAGGGATTGTTTGGAGGTCTCTACAAGATTTTATAAAACTAATCAACAAAACTTTACTTATAAAGATTTTGTTGAACTCTTCAAAAATCTTCGTAAATTAGACTCCAATACCACCCCTAAAGAGTTTTAGTATAAAATATATTACTTAAATTTCAAATTTGCAGATGAATTAGCTTATAATTTGAAATTTAGTTTAAATTTGTCATTTTCATCAAATCAAATTTTCATCTCGTAATTTTTGTGATTTTTAAAGAGACCATTTTGATTCATGAGCGATTCAATATCTTTTTTTTTTTGAACAACGAGCGTTTTAGTATCTTTTTTTTTTTTTGGTTAAACACTTCACTTTCATTAAGATAAAAAGTTTCAACCTCTAACAAAAGAGGAAATACATCCAAAACAAAGGAAATTGGGCAACAAAAGCCAAAGAAAACCATAAAAAGATGGCTAAGCAAAGGATAGATAAGATACAAATCATAGGAAGAGAACATAAGAGACCAACAAACAAGTACAATCTCAACAGTTTCTTGATAGATCGCATCCATAATAACCATCAGTCGGGAGGAAGAACCTTTCAATACCGACAAGTCTTGATCATCCAAACCCCTCCAAACAAGAGAGAATTTTGGGAAAGGAAACTTCAAAGACACGAACGTTAAACAGTCAACAAATGCTGAACGAGAACAGTCTTGAACAACAATCCCCACTTCTACTTCAAGCAGAACAGTTAACACAATGCTCCCTGTAACACTACCACTAAAAACAAGTGAAGTATATGGGAGGAATAAAGGCTCCATAAAGGAGAGATGAGAGCTACAAAAGCCCCGATGAACCAGGTGAACTGGTTGGTTGTCTAGATTCAAAGAACTTTGTCCAAGCTGCCACAAGACAAGTTTTAACAAAGCCAAATCGAGATAGGATCCGCATACTGCGGTAAATGATCGCATCAAAGCAATAAGGTTGCTGCAAGAGAGCATTAAAGTAGACACAACAGTATCTAAGTCCATAACTTCATCCAAATACCACAAAAACAGAGCCGCAAACTCAACCAACATCCATGACCTTCCCGACTTATCAGAAGGTTTAGAGGGCGAGTAAGAGCATACCTGAGGGAACATCTGGTGAAGTAAGGTGAGGGCATCAGTCGGCGACGGAAAGCCCGGTGTGGAGGAGAGAGGGACGATGAACAAGTCACACGCTCTGAAGGAGGAGAGATTCAGCGGCTGGGCAAGAGATTCACCAAAGGAGAAGCAGATCTGAGGGTCCGGTGGATCCGGTGGTTCCGGTGGAGTCGGCGGAGAAAGAGGCTCCGGCGGTGGTGCACGAGGGGGCCTCAAGCGGAGGAAATCGACCGAAGACATCGGTAAGCAGCGAGAGTGGCTCGAAATCGACGGAATCAAGGAAGAAGTCATCTCGTCGTGTGAAGAATCTCGCCGGAAAACAGTTACGTCACCAGAAAAGAGAACCACCCGAGAGAGATCTCACCTTAGCAAAGCGAAACAGATCAGGAAAGGAGATTGCCGGAGAAACGTCGCTGGTGGAAGAAGCTCATCCTGTGGAAGTAGCGGCTCCTTTATTTTCGTGCCTGAGAGAAAAACTCTAGGGCGAACTTTTGAGTTCCTTCTCTCACTTCTAGTATCTAAGATATTCAAAATGTCTCTTTGTACATAGTAGGGATTCTTTTTTTCTTTTATTGTTCGTGTAGGTTTCACTCCCTATTATATTCATGAGCAATATCGAGATAAAATTCAAACTTTCAGAAACAATGAAATTTAGTTTAAATTTGTCATATTCATCAAATCAAAATTTTATCTTGTTATTTTTATGATCTTTAAAGAGACCATCTTGATTCATGAGCGTTTCAATATAAAAAATGTGTCTTTTTGCATATACTGTAATAGGGATTTTCTTATTTTTTTACTTTCAAAATTTCTAACTACAGAAAGCTTAAAAGCTGGCCTCAAACAACGTCCAATTTTGGTTTCGTTTATTGTTCGTGTAGGTTTCACTCCCTATTATATTCATGAGCAATTTATCAAAATAAATTCAAACTTTCAGAAATAATCAAACAAATCACATCATTAGGGCATCATTAATGGGGTGACTTTTTTTTGTGTTCTTAGACTAAATATATAGTGAAAATAATGTAAGATCAGTTGTTAAGATCATATGTTAAAAAAATGGAAGAACTAATTTTGGTGTTCTTACACAACTAAGTCACTGTGCATAATAACAACTCAATCAAAAAGCTTCTTAGTAACCAACTCACTTTGGAAGCAGTCTGAGTTGGTGTGTGAATAACAAACTCATCCGTCTTGGGATCAAAGGTAGCAGTTGTCTCAAGGCCTTGAACATTAGAGCCATGACCAAGCTCAGTTTGTGCATAACACCCAATAATCTGCATCTTATTCGCCAGCGACAACCACTTCTGCTGCTGCTCCTCAGTGCCCGGCCCTTTAATAGCAGGCACAAACATTCCCTACAGAACAAAAAATTAAAAACATGAATCAAATAATCAAAATGGTGTCATTAGAAGTCATATATATTGATTGATAAAGAAAAGAGTACCCAGTGCAGATCAACATAGGCAGGCTGATCAACAAAGTGCCTCAATCTTCCTGCTTCTTCCTCTTTAACCAACCAACAAAGATTGATCAATACAAAAACTCAAATAAACGGAAACAATTAGGAGCGTGAGAAGAAGGAATCAGCCATACCAGTGAGACGAAGCTCGATAATCCTCTTGAAAGCATGAGCACATTTCCTCAAAGTGCTCTTAAACAGCTCCTTCCTATTCAATCGAGCTCTATTGCTTTTCTCAAATACCTAAATATAAACAAAGATAAAACACGGAAAATTCAACAAATCGAACATGATGAAAAAATCCCTAATCCTATTATCCTAATCGGGAGAAGAAAAAGAACAAGGAGAATTGAGAGGAAGAAGAAGAAGAAAAGAAACCGGATCGGAGGCGACGAGGCGGGCAATTCGATCGGAAACCTCAAAAGCGTGGCGGGAACCAGCCCAGACGATCTTCATTTCGTCGACGTCGAACTCCGCCTTGTTCCTCTCATCAGCAAGGTGATCAACTCCTTCCATGATTTCGTAATTTCACCAAAAGAAAACACTCAAAACTTCTCTCAGAGATTATTAAGAGATGATGGTGATGAAGAAGAATGGTAGCCAAATCGACTCGATTTCGAAGAGAATGAGAGAAATGAAAATTTTTCGTTCTCTCAAAATTTTTTTGACTAATCAGAAGGCAGGAAAAAAATAAGAACAGGCTGTGGATCAGTTCTAGATGAAGACCATTTTTTTTTATCCAAGCCCAATGTTTCGTTTTTCAATAATATTATTGAGCTTAGAACACATCAAGTGTTGCCCCATTAATAATGGCCTTAGGTGTGGTAAATGATCAGAGCATCATTAGTGGAGTACCTCTCCTAAGTTACTCTCAAATTAATTAATTATATAATTAATATTTATTCAAGTAAAGCAACCCTAAGAGTATTTCTGCAAAATCATTCATTTACTAGAGAACCCAAATAAGGTTGCTCAATCTTTTTTACATAATAATTTTTAATTTATATTTAGTAATTATCAAACTTTAATGTAAGAAAGCAGAAAACAGAGCAAACTGAAATAGTTCTTGATTAAGACAAAAACAGAATTGAACCTTTTCAAGCTTTCTTTACTTAGTTGTCCATCTCTAATAAGTGTTGGAGGAGAAAAGCTCTGCAAATGCTTATGAACTTCAAACATGAGCTCAAACTTGGCGTGATCTAAACTCTACTTTTGGTCTGCCATATCAAAATATTGTAAGTTTCCCACAAAAGAAATCCACCAGTAAGACAACAAAGCAAATCACTTGCAAGCGTTATAGCATTACTTTTGTTTCAGAGAGCTCATACCGAGTAAACAAAGTAGATAATGGTTGAAGATCATGAGATTATGAGTGTGATCAACATAATGATGTCACTCCAAGGTTGTGCATCAAATAAATCAGGCAATGTCACCAAGAGAAATGGAATTAGAGTCAGTAGCATAATCCCTGCAGGTTTCTTGTTCTTAGGATCCGCCTCTACGCTTGCTTCTGCAGAGAGCAAGAAACCGGAAAATCAAACAGACTTCACACATAATAAAGATCATATTATTGGATTCTTTTTGTCCTGTATATATATATATATTAAAAGATCATATTTATTAAAATGAGAACTTGTTATTAAACTCTTATACTAAACAGATTTGAACAAATGAATATTTTCTTACCGAGGTTGTTCTTTTGATGGATGATTCTCTTCTGATTGACGGATCTGGATTAGGACTGGTCAAAACAAAGACAACGCAAGCTCCCCATTGTATTGTCAGAGCAAAAATTGAGTGTCCTATTGTAACTCCTACGTTGTTTCCCACAATCATGAGAGCACCTTCGTGTGTCGCTGCTAGTCCTGGTGCTAAGATCAAGAAAATCAAGAAGTAAGTTAAGATTCTCAAATTTTATATTTTCAACTCATTTCTTAGTGGGAAGGTTCCTTACATATCATAAGCTCACAATCATTAACACAAACACAGACATAACACTTCAAGAACATAAAAAACCTACTCATTCTACTCAAACAATACCTAACAACAACATTTGCAATCTAGAGTACCATACCTTTTCAAGTGAGATAACACAACCGCTGTTAGCATTTTGAGCTTGCTCTCTTCGTTTTTCCTTTACCTTGAATAACCCAATCATTGCTTCTGACTCTCATCAATCACAATTCTATGGTCATCACTTCTATAATATATTAAAAAATCTCTCCTTGTGATATATAACTACAACTATAAAACAGAGCAATCACAATTACAAACTACACATCACAATAATTGAATCCCAAATCTGAAGATCCCTAAAGCAAAGCTCTCTTTCACCAAATAAATAGATGAGAAGACGAACTTTATCTCGCCGATACGCTAGCCGGTAGACCTCGCCGTCCTCTTCCATCGCTGTGAATCGATTGAATTTCCAGATTTTCCGACGAATCGCCTCTTCCATCGCTGTTTGGAACGAGAGAGAAGAGAGAGAGAGTTGCGAAGAATGAAAGAAAAAATGGAGAAAAAAAAAATATTTTATATTTATGCGTCTACCAATAGGGATAAGCCACGTCGCGTTACTCAGGAGGTTGCTCAATTCCTTCCCAAAGCAGCGATACTCTCAAATTTTTCTCGGAAATGAGTTTTTAATTGGAATTTTGGAGCCCAATTGTAAGAGTACCCCAAAGAGTATTCCCCACTAAAGATGGTCTCATAAAACCATTTTTATTGGTCCTCCACTAGTGAGTGTCAAACTAATAAAAAAAAATAAAAATAAAAAGTTGAGGAGAGAGAAACACAAGGTCTTTGCCAAAATTTCTATAGATGTTTTAAGACTTCATTCTTTTTATATGTCATAATATGATTTGTTGATATTTTAAAAACAAATAAAAATTAAATTAAATAATATTATTATAATTAAAATATTATTTAAGAACTGATTTTCAAAGGATTATCAATGGTGATACTCTAATACAACTCGATAAGATTTAAAATCTAGCGTTAGATAAACAATAAAATGTCGATTTTACTGGATTTTGTTCTTATAATCTATCCAATTTGAAAAAGAAAAAAAGAAAAAGTAAAATGATGTATATATAGTATGTTACGCACTCACACATCACATCATTGTTTTATGATCTACATAGACAAGTAATTTTACAAAGAGAGAAATGGCATATACGTACTCCAAAATAGTAAACAGAATGGCAAAACCAAGATTAAAATGATCCAGCTTGGATGTTAATGAAGATGACCTACAACCTCTTTTTGTGTATCGTTCGTTGTCCAACATCTTTTGCTAGGAAAGTTGTAGACTGATTCAAATATTCATATATATTCAATAAGATTATGAACTATATATAAGCTTAAATAAGTTTCAAAATGAAGTGAGTTGCGTGAGAAAGCTTACCCTAGTTTTATCGTTTTTTCTTTAGGAGGTTGTATATGTATGAGTTGAAGTTGCGGTGGTGCACATGTTTCGGTTCCATTGGTTATAGGATTTAAACTTGAATTGCCTTCAATTGCTCCATGAACCTGTTGGCACTACAAGTGTTTGTTTAGGTTAACATGAATACACGTTTCTAGGTAAATAAGTTTTATATTTTCTATATCTAAATAAAAGCATTCATCACCTTCTTTTGCAATTTAATATTTTCCTTACGCATTATATCTACCATATTTTGTAGCTCTTGATTCTCTTTTTGAATGATTTGTCCCTGTAACATAATCGAACATCGTTAGTTTAATCATGAACAAAAAATATCAAAGAAAAGCATGTATATCGATATACATATCTAGATTACTTTAGCTTACAGACCTTACGATTGAGTTCTCTGATTTCATTTGTCATAAGTTGATCCTGCACAAAGAAAAATACTTAAATCAACGTCCAAAATATGTTTCTTAATTTGGAAAAGTAAATGAATCCATACCTTTTTTAGACGAACTCCTTTAAGACTTGTTACTAGCTGGTCTTCAAGATTTTGTAGATCATTAGCATTCATTCCAGAAAGTTCTTCTCCAACTAGTTTCCTTCATATTATCAAAAATTAATCTTAAAATGCATTTAGAGTGACGCATGATTATTTATAACAAGAGACTCTTGTCAAGTTCTAATAATTGATAGTTTTTGAAAATTAAGATTGGTATAATTTTTTTGTTTTGACATGGGACAACCTTTACCTATGGCATTCTTGTAGATACTGGAGCTGCTGCTGCAAACTTGCAACCTCTCTTTGCCAAAACTAGTAACACAAAGAGAAAAGTAATGAATTGTGTATATAGACGAATATGTTAAAGTGGTCATATAACAATGTCTATTTTTATTTTGCCTGAAACAACTATGTGCATATATAACCCCCAAAAGAAAAAAAAAAAAAACATTCATTCAAATAAATAGTAAATGTATTTACAGTTAAATGTACATATATAAGAAAAGTTTGGTTGACCAAAAAAAAAAGTTTCAAAGCTTCACACTATTTTATTGAAAGCTTTGAAACAAAACTTTAGCGTGCAAACACTACAACAAATATGCACATTGTTAACCAGAGAAAAACGCTATCATAGGTCTTTGATAGCGTTTTCATGAGCGCTGTTTTAGGGCACTGTTATTATATGTACCCCATATACAATAGCACTTATTACGTATGCTATGTTATAAAAATATAACATAGCTTTAAGAAATTGCTATATTATCAAGATCATAATTTTGAAAAAATTTATACAACATTTGTTTTTTCGTGCTATGTTATAGTTTTATAGCATAGCTCTAATAAACTGCTGTATTATCAAGATTATAATTTTGCAAAAATTTATACAATATTTAATTTTTCGTGCTATGTTATACATATCTAATATAGCTGTTGCGAAATGCTGTTTTATCTTGTTTACTGTGCTATGGTATATTCTTTTATCATAACGTTTACCTGTACTTTTATAGCATTTTCTGATATGTGATTATAGCACACATAACCTGTTTTATAAAATCTCATAAAATCTGATTAATAAACGTCTCAGATCCAAAATACATAACAAAAGTCTCAAGAACATCAGTTTACCATCAAAGTCTCAAGAACATCCAAAATAAACAAGCAATCTCAAGTACTTAACATTACACAATAAAACCATCAGTTTAAGACATAATGACCTTGTTCTCTGGCCAAGCAATGCAGGAGCTAAGTGCATCTTCAATAATCTCTATTTCATCGGATGGCCTCCAAACTTTTACATTTTTCACCTTCACAACATCTATCCACACTTTAACTGCATTAGAACCCAAGCGAGTAAAGTGAACCTTATGTTCTGGATCATTTGTTCCCCATCGTCCTTCAGCCACAACCCTATTTTTTTCAGTTAAATCCATCAACTTGCACTTCTTATTCTCCTTGGAAATAACTTTATTAATGCGCTGCCATGTTTACAATATAAACCATCAGTCATCATATAATTAACAAAAACAACTTCATAACATATGAAAACACTTACTGGAGACTTCCTGAGAGGAGACTGTGATGGTAAAGTATTCTTTATTGGTGATATTGGACCCGTTGCATCATCAACAGGAGACTCAGAACCAGATGCAGACTTAGAAGACATAGATGCAGATTTGGCCTGCGATGCAGCCTTTGAAGCTGTTGCTGAAGTTTTGGACTCTGTAGCAGACTTAGAAGCTGTGGCTGCAGACTTGGCCTTTGATGCAGACAAAGAAGCATGTGATGTAGCATTCTGACCAGTTGGAGTTGAGGGATTTTCAAAATCAACCTTACTCAGGGGCCAAGATACGTAAGCCATCAAACAGTCCTCAAGAAATGACATTTCAGCTGTAGGTCTCCATAGTGATGTATCAGGCTGCTTTACTGAATCCACAAATACTTTAACTGCTTTTGGTCCAAGAGGAATTCCGTTAACCAACGCACTTGGTTCTTGTGTCTCCCAACGCCCCTCAGCAACAATGACGTCACCCTTAGACAAATCCAATAGTTTACATTTGTTTCCTTGTATACCCTGTTAAACACAATCAGTAAACAAATCCAATATAATTAATTAGCATTATAGACAGGGGTAATACATTGCTAACACATTGCTAGAAATTATAAATACCATAGGGGCAATGTCTTCCATTTGGATGTTGTTGTCTACCAGTCTACACTTATCAGTTGGCCATGCGATTATATGTCCAACAGCTTCTTTCATATGAAAGATCTTTTGTGCAGGTCTCCATAGAAATGCATCTGGTTTATATGCAGCTTCAACTAACACTTTGAGATCATAAGGGCCAAGACGACAGTCATTCACTATGTCATCCGGATCAGAAGAAAGAATCCGACCCTCACCAACATTTTCATCAATGTCAGACCAATCAACAAACACACACTTAGGATGTGCTCTTTTGTTTACACTCTGCAACAATTTCATGAGCAACTAAGAATCATAAACGACACTAAGAAGAATCACTTAGCTGATATGAAAAGAAGTAAGAATATGTTACTCTTGCAGCTGAGTTTTCATCCATTTCAGCTTCTGGTCTCTGTAACATAAACAAAAATAACATCAATTTATATTACTCTAACTGGCTGATGAATAGTAGAGAACTCTTAAGTATCTAACCTGATTCTTGATTCTGCCAAGTTCACTTTCCAAGGCATTGACCTGTTTTACTAATTTTACTTGCCGCTCTTCCATTTCAGCCATACACTTGCTCTGCATTTGTAAACAAGCTAATTTGGTCTTACTCATGCCTCTACCCATTGCCCTCAGCCTACCAGAATTGTCAGGTCCTAAAAGCTTGGCGAGGTGATCTTCATCTGGATTTGTTAAAAATGCTGGAGCATCACTTCCACCAATTTCAGCTGCTTTTTGCTGAAAAACATAAAGACAGTTTCAGGTTTTACTAGTCGATAACACACTATTTACTGGTGTACAACTCTATTCAGACTTACAATCAAATCAGCTGCATTCGTATCTACTGGTGTACCATCCTTTTTGGTGCGAGACTTGATCCAAACATCTAGTCTTGTCACGCTGGAAGGATCTTCACTTTCAGCTTTCTGTTCCAGAAAACAAAATTTCAGTAACAGTACAAGCACTATGTATAATAATAAACAACATAGTTGTAGTATATATGCTTGCCATTTCTTCTGTTAGTCTGCTGATCCCTTTACGACTAGTGGTGTGAGGTATCTGATTCTTTCTTTTTGCTTTATATTTCTCACTCACGGCCTAATAATGAAACATGTTAATTACTAATCACCAATCAACTACTAAACAATTATAATCACAAGTAATTACCTTAAATGCAGCACTAGTTTTGAGTTTGACAAATTTTTGCCAATCAACAGGACCAATATTTGGTGGTCTCAAATTCATCCTCTCTTGGTTATTTGCAGCCAAATTTATAGCCTTCACCGTGACAGACTTGTGTGATCGCCACAAATGTCCCATCTGGTGAATCACAGATATCCTTTGCCAATCTTCATCAAGCTCAAACCTTGCCTGCATTCACTTACACTCACACCATAACTATAAAAGTAAACATGTTCAATTGAGAGACTTTTTAAAAACAAAAAAAAATTCTTGTTACCTGAACAGATCTCCAGAGAAGTGTTTTAAGATCTGGACTCACTTTCTTCCAGTTAGGTATGTTGATAGGGATGTGTTCTCGCATCAATGTCCCTACATATGATGCCAACTTGACTGACCCTGGACCAACCGCTACTCCAAGTACATTGTAATCAACTTTCACTCTAACAGATGGATCCTTGGCTAGGTTTTTCATCTTTGTTGGTCCTCGTTTTCTTTTACGCGTAGCAGGCTGCTCATGTTCTTCAGACAACACAAACTCTCCTACTGGTTCTTCTGGTTGCTGTTGAGTTTGTGGTTCTTCGGAATGATGCTCCTCTTCCTCCACATGCTGTTCTGTTGCTACAGGTTGGGCCTCCACATGCTGTTCTGTTGCTACAGGTTGGGCCTCCACAGTACAAATAAACTCAGGTTCGTCATCATCCTTAGACTTTCTCTTTCTTTTTCCTCCACCCTTCTTCCCTCCAACCTTCTTTTTAGTTCCACCCATTTTAATTCACCTGCGTAAACAGAAAATTAATCACTTAGAACAGAAACTTAATCACGTAGAACTTATATAATAGAATACATCATAAAATCTACAACATTCAACAAACATCAACCATAAACAAAAACATATATATATATATATATATATATATATATAAATGAATCAAGAATCTACTCTTGCACATATATGCCTTCACAATCAGATCTAGCATATTCAGCTTCATCCATTTCAGTATCCATGTCAACATCTACTGGCAATGGACCAATTATATCTGCATTTCCAGACTGAACATCTTCTTTACTATATCTTCTTGAAGCACCTCTCATAACAACAGACCAACTTGATCCATCTTCACTTGAATAAAATACTTGCTTTGCTTGAGATGCTAGAATATACGGATCCTTCTGAAAGCTTACTTGGCTCTGATTTAAGTTAACAAGTGTGAACCCATCTTCCACTTTAACTCCATTACCTTTTACTGCCCAGTTACATCTAAATATCGGTACATAGAACACATGGTAGTCCAACAATATGATGTCAGTAATTCTCCCATAATATGACACCAAATCAACTACTTGTGAAGTATCCTTAGCACTAGATCTACACATAGCCGTTGCCTCATAATAAACACCACTGTTCTGACTCTGCCTTTCAAGTGAGTATGTGTGAAAACGTTGTCCATTAACTATATAACCAGTATAGGACCTTGCAGTACACCGTGGACCATATGCTAGCCATTTAACTATGTCTTCATGTCCATCAGAAGTAATAGATATCTACAAAATTAAACAGACTAATCAAAATTATGAATGAGTCTACTATAGATTTATAAACAGACTCATCATACTCTTGATCAAAAAATTCAGCAGCTTTATATAACTCAAAAACTTCCTCATTCCACTGAGTTGGTTTACTTTGAAATTCATCTACTGACTTCACATCTCCATGATGATACCAATCACTATGCACCTTGTATGCCTCATCCATCCCTCTTATTACAAGATGCTCAACCACAACACTGTTTAACTGTCGTACTACATTACGACAGTCTTTACAAGGACATATTATCATTTCTATGTCACCTAAAGCCGCAGACACATCCCTTACAAATTTCCAAGCTCCACTTTTATAACCAGGATCAGCTCTTCAATGGATAATTAAAGAAAAAAATCATAACTAAAAGAACATCTTAAAGTATCCAAACCCAAAATAAAACCTAATTATGAAATATAATTCCTTACCTGCATAGATGCACCCATGCCTTGTCCAACATTATATGTTATAATATAAATTTTAACCTTTATAGATAAAATAGAGATACATATTATACAAAGCTCACATTAAGCAACAATTCAGACAATACTGCACTACTTCAGACACATACAGATGCTCTTAAACCAATATCTAACTGTGTAAAATCTCACTAATCTAATCACTATTTATACGAATCAGACTCAAAGGACAAAACATAGCAATCACCAATATTCGTGTGTAATAATAATGTTTAACTATTGGTTGAGTGATACTAACCTGTTGTGTGAGTACAGAGAAATGAGAAGCTTCAGTTCCCCAACATTTCAATCACCAACACTTGGGAAAAAAAAAAAATCGTTCAGTTTATGAAGGCGCAAATACTCAAATCCAAAAGCTATTTTTGAGTCAAATCTGTAAATAATCGAACCCTAACAAAACAGATGGATTCGAAACTCCACATTCTCAAAATCTGTAAATAATCGAACCCTAAAAAACAGATAACGAAATAAATCTAGATAAATCGAACCCTAACAAAACAGATAACTAAATCTGACCCTTATCGAAATCAAAAGCTGTTTGAAATCACAAATAATCGAAACAAATAACGAAATTAGGAGGAAGAAGAAAGACATGCCTCAAAAATGGATTCGAGCTATCAATTGCGATGGATATGGAGATTTAGGGCGAAATTGGGGCTTTTCACAAACGGCGAAATTGGGGCTTTTCACAAACGGCGATAAAACTGAAGAATTGATAAGAAATTTAGAAGAATTTGAGCACACACAGAGAATTTAGAAGAAGAAATCTTCTTAGGTTGAGCTTAGGTTGTAACGAGAGAGAGAGAGAGAGTGTGTCGAGTTTTTGGGTTTTTTTTTTATTTGGCGATTAAGTGAATAATTTCACTAAGTATTGGCGGACAAAAGTCACTTTTGTTTCCCGCTACATAATTTTCCTATCATAGCGTTAATAAGATGCTATTAAAAAGTAAGCGAAAAAAAATCTCATCTTTCATAGCAGTGACGGAAAATGAGCTATATCCGTCTGCTATCAATGTACATATTTGTTGTAGTGAAAGCAAAATATATATGCAAGATAATTAGATCGATAACACTTAGATGATTTTTTTTAAAAAAATTCTAATGGATAAATTAAATTTCCACATTGATAACTAACAAACATGGTTTTAGTGTGAGGTAAAATCATGTATTCCACACTGTTCAATTAAAGGTTATATAATTGTTCAAAGTTTATTTATATAACCTTACTGTTATTTTTAAAAGTTTCTTTTCATTATTGCATTGCTAAAGTAAATGTAAAATTTTACGTACAAAAACCTTTTAGCTTAGTAAAAAAAGTTCTTATGCATTGGTGTAATTGTGTTAAAAACAAATATCAGTTCATCACTCAGTGCTATTAATTATTGTCATCAATGTTGGGCAAACAAACCAAATACTCAAACTTCATCGCTCAGTGTCGTTTCTTCTAACTAATTTGTGGACCACAACTCTCCATATATAGCCCAAATGAAACCTAATACTATTACAAAATGAATTTTAAGCATTAATTTCTACGGCAACTGCAACTGAATACGAACATTGATCCAATAAAATATAAAACATTTGTAAGAGATTTAACATTCTCTTAATTCAATTTTATATTTACGAAAATTTTTGTTTACATTTGAGGTAATTTCGTAATGCTTTAAAATTTTGGAATTTTATATAATACGTGTGAAACTTTTATGAAAGCACATCCTCATAAAAAAAAATTACACAGATGCGTGTAAGTGAATGCCGTACGTGAGAGTGTAAACGTAAACACACACTCGCAATTATACCAAAAGAAAATATGGTGCCAACGAACTAACAAAAATATATTCTAAGGAAAAGAGACTGAGATAGAAGAGAAATGTCCACGTAAAAGTGAAATCTTGGGCATAACAATTCTACAAGAAGCAAACTGTATGAGAAGCAAAATTTCGAATAACATATAAATATATGTATGCTTTTTTGGGTGTCACATATGTTATTATATAAATGTATCTATTAATATTTATTTATTACGGTAGCAGCCCCTAAGTAATTTTTAAAAATACTAAGTAATAGTTTTATTAATATTAGAATTTATATTTGGAAGAGACTATTCTGTATTTCTTCGTTAAAAAAAATATCAGAGTTATGTAGTTGTCAGTTAAACTGATATTAAGAATATTTTAGACAAAATAAAGGAATTTAAAAGTATCTTTTTTTTCAATTACTCATTTGAAATCATCAACTAATACATCAAAAATGAATTGGTTAGTACTTTTTTCATAACGCTATTTAATTTTTTCAAAAATCACTAATTTAGAATACTTTTATTTATAAAAAATAATAAATCATTATATTTGAAAAACCTAAGAGGAATGCGAAATTATAATATAAAGAAAAAAAAGTTGAAAATCATAATATAAATACCTTTATCTCTGAGGCATGATTCAGTAGTTGATGCTGCTCCTCTTTTACTTTGTTGTATCTCTCAATGATAGTTTTCATACTATTCGGGTTTGAAAAGAAATAAAGAAAAACAATGTCATTAATAATACATTAACATATTAAAAATCACTCAACAATAAGATAATTAACTCAAATTTTTTTCGATATTAATTCTAACTGTATTTTGTGAATTTTGACATCATATATTATATGCAATAGA
The DNA here is from genome assembly GCF_030686135.1 of Camelina sativa. Lineage (NCBI taxonomy): Eukaryota > Viridiplantae > Streptophyta > Magnoliopsida > Brassicales > Brassicaceae > Camelina > Camelina sativa. The sequence continues at coordinate 24,918,270 of NC_141894.1, read as the reverse complement.
TACAGTAATCGAGATAAGTATTACAATTCCAATACTGTTTTCAGCATTCAAAATGCTACAACAACAGTTCGTACATACAGATGTTTGTAATTTTAGTATATTGCTATAAAAAAAAAGTTAAGGATGATGTAGTTTCTTTATGTACTTACATTAGTTTACATACTTAGCCTATCCATAAATTGGGATAAGTAATTTTATATACTAATTATCAAATGTTTTCGTTCTACATTATACGGAAAAAAAAAAAATGAAGTTTGACCCAAAAAAAAAATATTTCCATTTCAAAATTTATCAAATAGCATCACATGGTCATATATGTGATATTCTGCATTCAAATCAATTAGGTACTAAAAAAATACTTGATATATAAAGATACACCACTTAATAAAGAAGTAAAAACCTTTTTTTTTCTTTTTAATTTTACCTGTATAGATTTATAGTGGTTCATGTTCTATCTATAATTGAAAACATAGCAAGGCATAAACCGCCGGTAGCCATTTATTTTGATGCAGTTGCAACAAATATAGAATCATGTGCATCTTACTTGTCGAAAGCTATGAGTGAAATAAACTAAATTTAAGTTAAAAGTGTTTAAATCAGATTTAGCTAAGCAAGTTTTACTGGTTTATAGTTTGTACTCGAATAAAAAAATAACAAAATAGAGTATACAAAGGTGTACAAACAATAAAAGCCTAACGAAATATAAGAAGTTAAGTTTAATTCCAAAGAACCAAGAAACAAACATCAAATATTCGTCCAAAATAGCTCTTCCTGTTTAAACATATGCTATATAATCCTATATGAGAAAATAATATTTAGACCAAAACAACAACAACAACAACAACAACAACAACAACAACAACAAAAACTAATTAATATGTAAAGATGAGAAATTCATTAGTGAGAATCGTATATACACACATGTCTTCGGAACAAGAGACGTGAAGAATCTAACAAGCAAGGCAAATGCAAAATATATAATTTCATTGACTTGTACTATGAATAGAAGAAGAAGATATATGGGTTTCATTATTAGCTAACCTTGAATTGCTTGCGTAGTCATAGAGCTTTCCGGTGCTAGAGAAAATGATAACACCAACTTCAGCATCACAAAGGATCGATAACTCTTTAGCCTTCTTAAGCAAACCACTCCTTCTCTTGGAGAAAGTCACTTGTCTACTTGTCGAGTTATCGATCCTTCTTATAACTATCTTCCCTCTCCCCATGATCTCCTCCCTCAAAAACTTACTCCAAACAAACTGCATCAAATTTTATAAAACAATATGCACATCTTAAATGTCAAGGTGATCTAATCTATATGATCTCCCTGATTCAAAACTTGACTTATAGATTTATCTACTTTTTCTTAGGCTCCTCCTAGTTTCTTGGATTGAATGTACACATATGTATTCGTGAAGATTTGACTTACTTGATCAGGGTTTGGCAATAAATGGAAAGAAGGCAGAGGATGAAGAGGCGAAGCTTCTTTTTTTTTTTTTTTTTTTTTTTTCCCTTCTCAAAAAGATGTCTTCTGTGGTTTCTGTTTGTGGTATATATGGCAAGAGAGCGGATTCAGACAAAACCACTGCTGGTTTTATTACAAAGAGTAGTTTCAATAAATCCACATTTGCGAGAGTATGGTAAATCCTTATACTCGCAGTTTTAAGCGCAAGTCTGATTTAGTCAAACCTTTGACCTCGTAAGTAAGCTAAGATCGCGACGAGAATAGCGAGTATCGGTCAAGCGTAGACACGAGCGCGTAAGCTCAAAATATCCTCGGACTCTCAGGTGTACACAACCACGAATCGTGGGGCGTTAATACAAGGTGGTATTGAAGCAATCAATAGATTACCAACACGTGTATGAGATGCTTTTGTATACTCCGAGGGTTTATTTTAAACAGTTCTAGTATCTTTCTGTAATTGACAATATATATGTAAGCTCTTTTATATTTTTGGCTTTTGGCAGAGCTGGTGCTGTACTTGCACTGTCGTCCGATGATGGAACTCTTTCACCACTATTTTTATTATTTTTTTTTTACTTTATGGCATCATCTTCTTTTTTCCGGTTTTGATATTTCTGAGGTTTACAAAGTCGGATAGAGGACAGTTTTGGACTATTATATTAAGTAATGTACTAATGTATATTATCTTCAACTTTAATCCTCGGTCATTGAGTTAAGTTTAAACGATATAGAAAAATGTGGCATATATATATTGACTGACTAACGGAAGAGTCAAAATTTGAGCTATCAAAAGTTTCTTATTGCCTCCGTTTGTAAAGTTCATATTACATTGAGTAGATTTTAGAACATGTACATTAAATTTGAGTGTGTATATATGAATATAAAACAAGAGTTAATCCGATTCGAAAATATAATCTAACTTTGTTCTTTGTTTTTACCTTTTAATATTTTCTTCGATTTTTACAAAAGTTGTTGTATTGAGATTGGTTGTTAGTGATGGAGGATATTTGTTTGAGTAGCAATGCTAAACACTTTGTTGATGAAGCATGACTAGTCTAGCGTGACTTAACCTTTCTTTGTGTTTCTTTGAAGATGACATTCTTCAAGAAGCAATATATGGATGTAGTGACAAAATGACGTACCATTTAATAACATTTATGATGTTTTTATACTTTGCATTCAGTCCATTATTTATATTAACCATGTAACTAGCTCAATGTTATATCAGTAACATGAGCATCAACATTGAAAAGTAGGTTCAAGAGCTTCGTGAACTTGAAGTATTGCTGTATTGGCTTATATGTTTGTTATTTTTGAAGTGGTTTTCAATGCATTAGGGTGGTTATTGATGCATTTATAAAAACAAGAACTTCTTAGAAGATCTCTCGAACTTATGTTATATAGTTAATCACAACAGAAGGGTTTTTAATTTATATAAGTTTTTTGGCATGAATGATCGTAAAATTTTATTTCCAGTTCGATTAAAGCATTCTAAAAATACTCCCACTTTATCTAGCTGCATAAGTAATCGAATAGCATATATATATATATATATATATATATATTATGAAATTAAGAGAAAATTTGTTTACCAAAGCTGATTACAGACATTAAGAATCTAGATCCAATGTTCGCTGGTACGATCAACGCAAGTGGGAGTTTAAATAGATGAAGAATCTAACATAAGATAATAAAGGAAAATGTAGAAGCTGTTATAGAGACCTCGTTTTCTATGTCCCAGATCCAACTTTAAGGTTACCTTAAAAAGCATGGCTTAGTAATAATACCAATGATGGATAATAATAATTTTCTACTACCCACTTGCTCTTGATCTCCTTATATGTTTTCCAACAACTCATATAGTGTATATATTAATGGGTGCTGCATCAAGACTCATCATTCATATGTAAGATTGAGAGTCAACACTCTAAACACATATTCGATCGTTTCTAAAATTAGCTTTTTCCGATCCATCTTTTTTTTTTTTTTCTAAACCAGAATGACAGTGTTTAATACAAAAAGAAGCACTACAAACCAAAGTACCAAACAATCCGCCGTACCATTAAGATTGTGTGAAATGTGAAAAAAAAAAAACAAAATAATAGAGAAACCCATATATAAATATACTTTCCATCTTTACTAATTTTAAACAATATATTATGAAATCTAACACTAGCTAACTTTACTAGCTCTGAACTCTTACGCTAGTATTGTGTAGGTTATCACCCTATTAAAGCTTTCAATTCTGCGCGTAAACTTTGTTTGTGTCCATTAGAGTTTATAGAAATACAGTAAAACCTCTATATGTTATTAAAAATTCATAACTCTATTATCTTATTAAATTATAGAGGTATTAATTTATATAGAAAGAGATAATTTTAAAAACCAGTTTTATAAAAGATTTCAACATATAATTTTAGAAAGATACAAATATAGACAATTTCTATCATGTAATAGCGATGTTTCATCATTTAATCAATATTACAAATTTGATATCGACAAATAATATTTATAAGGAGATCATAAGCTAATAAATTTAGACACTACAAAATTTATTTAAGGCTATATATTAATAATTTAAATGTACTCACTTGTGAAAAAAACATTCATTAACTTAGGAATGATGATTATCTTAATATTATGAACGAGTCTATCCAAAGAAAAATGATATACATTCAAAGATTAGAAAAAGTGTGCATGGTTATTATAATTTAACACTAGATTATGAAGTTGAGCCGATGATAGCATAGCATATTTGGAACCGATAATGCTTATACTTATACAAGTAAATATAAAAAGCGGCTAAAATTATTTATAATGTTCTGAAGCAGTTTAAACATAAATATAATAGAAAAAATTAACAAAATTAGAATAAACTCCCTATTTTCCATTTCATAAGATGTTTTAGAATAAAGTGGTCGCAGCGACACCTTTACTATTTCTCCACCGTTTATTTACTGTTGTTGATGTTTAGTATTTAGCGATTATGAAAAAAAAACAAGGCTAATATTGAAAACAAAAATCACCCAAAGAAATACCCTATAATAGCACTCTTTTAAGTTTTTCTTCCAACATTAACACACATTTTCAAATTTTCCAAAACTAACATTTGTATATTGGGATTATAATTTAATTTAAATAACAAAATTTGTTTTCTCTAAAATAAAACTAACAAAGTTTAGATCTCAAAGCTACGACGAAGCTTGCGGTGAAGATTCCAAACTGAGATCTTAATTTCTGATCTCATATCTTTTCAGCTAAGTGCCAGATCGATCGATTGATTCCAATACAATAAAAATCCACATCAAAGCATCTTCATTCACCATATTCTGATCGAAGATCAAAGTTTAATTAAGCTAAACGGTGCTTCCGTCGTTTACGGTAATGAGTGTGGCGGAGGAGAGTCTTCCGGCTACAATTACGTACGGCAGATGATTGGGGTAAAGTATCAACGATTCTGTTTGATATGGATGGTGTCCTTTGTAACAGTGAGAAGCTTTTTAGACGTGTTGCCATTGATGTTTTTGCTGAGATGGTAGTTGAAGTCATTGTGGATAATTTCATTCCTCTTACGGGAACAAGTAAAAAAGCTTTGGCAAATCAATTTGTGAATTTGTTTTCATGTTAATGTGTGTTTAGATTGATTTTGTTGATTTCTTGGGTTGGGTAATGCAGAGCTGAAACCATGTTTTTAGGAGGTGTTGCTTCAGTCAACGGAGTATAAGGATTTGATACAGATGTAGACAAAGAGATTCTTTGAGATATATCTCGATAAGGTGATGTTTATGCTACTTAATTAGAACATTTAGGAGGAGAATTTTCTTTACATTAGAAAATTGTTGATATTTTTGTGATTGATTGTACTCGAGCTTTGTTGTATTTTTGATTTGCTTAATGTCTTGAGATAGAGGGGAAGAAAAGAGAGCAAAGACTTGATGATGAAGATGATGATGAAGTTTGAGTTCATGTCATTATAAAAGGCCTTCCTAAACTTCTAGAATGTCTTCCTAAAAGCTATGGAATCATTCCTAAATTTTTGAAAAATGTGTTTTTAAATATCTCTATACTATGTGTTTTGCGTTATTGTATCACATATTACTCCATTAGTATGTATAATGATTTGATATTATCCACAACTCCACATATTGGTGTTTATCATAAAGGTAGCAAATATGAATATCCAGCATGATGTTTTAAGAAGACCTTCCTAAACGTCAATGACTACTTCCTAAATTTCAAGAAGTCCTTCCTAAATTATATTTAGACTACCTATCTTATGTTTTGCATTAATGTAACACAATATAATTTAACATAATCCCTAAGCATATGTGATCAAAACATGGATGTCATACTGAATGATATGTAATCTTTTTTGGATATCTTGAATCTAAAAAAATGTGTTTAAAATCTTTTTATTTTTATGTGTTGTCTCAATGTATTACAGATTTTCCCAACAATGTGGGGGTAATGAAAATTGTTTTGGTGCAAGTCCTAGTTATAGGTACAAAATTGGTGTTTAAAGACTCAAATATTTTATGAAGGTCATCATGAATTTATGAAGACCTTCCTGAATCGCAAAGAGTCATTCCTAAATCGCAAAAAGTCATTCCTGAATATTATTAAATCTTTTCTAAACTCGGTTGTTATATCATACCCAAAAATAGCATGAAGAATCATCCCAACATCAGCAACCATCGACCCAAACACCCAATCACATCCAATGAAGACGCATAAGCCATAAGTCCAAACCTAGAGACATGTCCATAAGTAGGCTTAAGACCAACAACACCACAAAACAAAGCTTGTTGTCTCACACTTCCACCAATATCACTATCATACACTGTATTGCTGCAACAACTGCTGCAGATCCTCCGGATGAACCTCCTAGTACATGTCATATTCACACATGACTCTTGCAAATGTTCAAAAAAATCTGCAAGCAGATGAAATATGCAAATGATAAGAGTATATATGTATTCCTAATCATGAAGCCAGATAACACAAACCAGTGTGACATCTTACAAAGTACATGTGAAATTAAATAGAGTGAAACTGAGATGTTTTAGGGATTTAAAGATAAATAAATGTTTCAACTTTATGCAAATCTCTATGAACCCATTACTGAAATTTCAAGGCAACAAACCTAAGATGATCACATATTAAGGTTGAACCTCAAGACAAACCAAAAAGCAAGACTATAATCATAGCACTATCTAATTAACAGCTTTACCAAAGTCTGGACTAAAAAACTAATAAACCACAAAGCACATTGAAAAACAACATAAACATCTTAAGAACAACAACAACAAAAAAGAAGCATTAACAATCATATAGAAATTAACAAATAATCATAAACAGGGAGAGAGAGATATAGAGGTTCTAATAGAATGTGCAATAAACACAAACATACCTTTTTGTTTTTTCATGTCATGGCATATTAGCATCAAACATGAAACCTTGACACAATCTAATTCTGCCTAACGAAGCACACTATCAATCCATCTGAACCGAGTTTCTTCAGTAGTGAATTGAATCTGTAGCGCGGAGAAAGATAAGACCCAAGGTTATAAATTGAATCTTCTTCGTTTCCTAAACAAATTAAATAAGCCATAATCTTCTTCACTTGAATCATCCTGCTCTTCTCCGCTCTCACCACCACCACCACCACTTCTGTCAGCCTTTCACTGAACCTACATTGCCGATCCCACATGTTTCTCTTTACTCTCATCGGTTTCAATGTTCGTCGTCGCGAGATCTATTGCTACTTCGACTCTACCTGGAAAGAGAGATTCGTAATAATATTCTTATTGGAGACTCGTCAGATTGATTTGATATAAAACCGGAGTTGATGTGGATGATTCTGGTGGAGATGAAGCGAAGGAGAAAGATGAAGAGAAAGAAAAGCGATTTTGTGAAAGAAAAAAAAAATTTAATTTTGTGTATATAATTTTATGCTAATTTTGGAACATATTTAAGAGTATATGCTAGTTTTAGATTAAAAACTTAAATGAGTGCTATTTTTGAGAAATTTCCAATCACCAAATAATATATCAAAATATCTTAACTCCATTTTAGATAAATTATTATATTTTATGAACTAGTCTAATATGATCAGACTGTTACCGTTCATTACACATGTTAAGAATTAAGATTGAAGAAGATAGATGGTGGATTCGGATCAAAACCGCTGAAAATTTTGCTCTTTTGTTTTGTATGGGGTAGAAGAAGGAGACAAAATCTCCCAATTTAATTGCAAGAACAAACAACACAAACGTCTCTCATAGTTGGCTACTTGCGTCTGTTTACAAGAAAAGAAAAAAACAAAAGGAAGAAGATTTTTTTGTCCGACAAACGTAACTTTTTTTTTAATAGATCTAACGGTTTTATATCTAACCACGTGGCAAACAATAACGAAGAAGAACAACTTGGTACCCGATCAACATCGAGTCAGCACTCACTCATCACTCCAATCCAAAACGTATATGCTTCTAATCTACCCTAACTAACTACTACGATCAAGTATCAGCAGCGCAACACCTAATCAATCAATCAATCGAAGAAGATGTTGCTACGAATCTCTGGTACACTCTCGATTCTCTTTTTTTTTTTTTTTTTTTGTTCTTAATCGTAATCTCGAGACTTGGATACCATCGTGCTAGTTTTGTTGTGCTGGGGTTTTCCAGGTAACAGTCTGAGACCTTTGAGACCTCACTTTCTCGCTCTCCGTAGCTCTTTCTTATCAACTTCACCGGATCCTCCGGTGAGTTCTTGGGTTGATCTTCACGTGATTTTTACTGGGTTTGATTTATTTTTTTTTTGATCATATGATTCTGTTTTCAATTCAGAGAGTACCAAATCTTATTGGAGGTTCTTTTGTTGATTCTCAATCATCTTCACATATCGATGTTATCAACCCTGTAAGCTCGCTCTCATAATACTTTTTAGTCCTATTGTGAGTGTTCTTATTTATAAAAAGGTTTCAACTTTGAATTCAATTTTTCGTTTTGGTTTAATTATTAGGCTACACAAGAGGTTGTTTCCAAAGTTCCATTGACTACTAATGAAGAGTTTAAGGCGGCGGTATCCGCTGCCAAGCAAGCGTTTCCATTGTGGAGAAACACGCCGATTACTACCAGGCAGCGTGTTATGCTCAAGTTTCAAGAACTTATACGCAAGAATATGGTAACTCCTCCTACTTGGTTTAGTTTGTTTTTTTTTTTTTAATATCTTGACATGATGTCTTTGGCTACAAGTTTGAATCCTTTTTTTTTCTAGGATAAACTTGCTATGAGCATTACGACCGAGCAAGGGAAGACGTTAAAGGATTCACATGGTGATATCTTCCGTGGGTTAGGTTAGTTTTTTTTTCTTATTGCAGGTTTGGTTACGCAGAGGACAACCTTACTGATTAGTTTTTGGTTACGCAGAGGTTGTGGAGCATGCCTGTGGAATGGCCACTTTACAGATGGGTGAATATGTCCCCAATGTATCTAATGGAGTTGATACATATAGTATTAGGGAGCCATTAGGTGTCTGTGCTGGCATTTGTCCCTTCAACTTTCCAGCCATGATTCCTTTATGGGTACCATGCTAACGCCCTTTTGTGATAACAGATATGTATATTTATGATTCTCTCTTCCATCTAGTCCGAGTATTTACTGTGTTTTTGTTAGTGCAGATGTTTCCAGTTGCAGTGACATGTGGTAATACCTATATTCTTAAGCCATCAGAGAAGGATCCCGGTAAAGTACTCAATTTTTTTGTTACCCTTATCCCTTGGGATTATTTCACTAACTAATGGTCACTCCTGTGATGTTTCATTGATGAATTACAATTTCAAGATATATAGACTTTCTCATCATGTCTTAACATGAGTGTACATACACCTTTCTAGTGATGCGTGTATCACATTTTCTTTATGGTACACTTTACCACCTGCAATATTGGTTGACCCATTATAGAAACGAAGTTCCCTTCTATTGATGGATTACTGTTAATAAACATATATAGAGAAAACAAAATGTGGTATTGATACCGGTTGTTAATGTTACTTGCTTTCGCCAGGTGCTTCTGTTATACTCGCTGAGTTGGCAATGGAAGCTGGATTACCTGACGGGGTTCTCAATATCGTTCATGGCACTAATGTAGGTTATTTCAAAAATTCTCGCTTAGTTTTCTATTAGTAGTAGGATTTAAATTGTTGCAGAGAAGATTCCCCTTGAAACTGTCCCAAATTTAGTACAGTATGTAAGGATTCCGCAGTATTGCCTTCACTTCTTTGTCGTTAACAATAATGCATGACTACATGCCAGGATACTGTGAATGCTATCTGTGATGATGAAGATATAAGGGCTGTTTCTTTTGTTGGCTCGAACACAGTAAGTATATCTTTTGTTGTGCTCTTTTATAGCCTGCAGACTTGGGTTTGCGTTTGACCAAGTTTATGATTGATAATATTTACAAAATTACATCTAGTCAGATTCCTGTGTAATTAGTTCAGCTAGATAACATACTACTCTATTGCACAGATAGCTAAATCATACCTTAGACTCTTCTAAATCTGATGCTGGCAGAATTGCTTTTCTTCTGAGCTCAAATTTTTGGTTTAACTTGTGTGTTCCGAATGGAAATTGTTTTGTTTAAAGGCTGGAATGCATATATATGCAAGAGCAGCAGCGAAAGGCAAACGTATTCAGGTAACATCTTGCATCTTTTCCCCTGTAAAATTCCTCCTCAGTATTCGAGACTATATGTCAAATTGCTTATAAAATATTGATTCAGTCAAATATGGGGGCGAAAAATCATGGACTTGTCTTGCCTGATGCCAACATCGATGCTACTTTAAATGCGCTACTTGCTGCTGGGTTTGGTGCCGCTGGACAGAGATGCATGGCACTGAGTACAGTGGTATTTGTAGGCGATGCAAAATCATGGTACTACTAACTTTCTTTCCTCTATATTCAAATCACTCCGATGTCATATATTCATTTTTCTTGTGACAAACATATTTGGGAAACACTTCTTTTAATAATTTAGAATGAAAGACTACTGTTTGTTGTCCTGGATTTAAAAGCTTAGTAACTGAACAAGCTGTGTGAGGCCAGTTGATTTTCATTTGACAGTATAATTAAGATTAGCTTTTAACTTGGCTGATACTAACCAGGGAGGATAAACTCGTTGAACGAGCGAAAGCCCTTAAAGTCACATGTGGGTCAGAACCAGATGCAGACCTGGGTCCTGTAATTAGTAAACAGGTATTTTTGCGCTCAGACCTCTGCTACTGGTCATGACTACTGCTGAACTTACGTGTGTAATGATCATGTTTAGTGTTGCGTTTGTCTGTTGTTTGATATATATAACGTATGGCTAAATTTTTATATGGCTAGGCCAAAGAAAGGATATGCCGCTTGATTCAATCTGGTGTGGACGATGGTGCTAAATTGCTGCTTGACGGAAGAAATATTGTGGTATTTACAAAATCTCCTTGGTTACTGCTGTTGTAACAGTCTCATCATATCTTAAATACAGTCCATTTTTTTACGAAATAGTAATCATCACGAACTACAGAAGTATATTGGTCTCTTTGTGCTGGATGATATCGTTGGATTAAAAATCTTTGTGTAATCTTGAAGTCAACAATCGACTAGTCCGAGAAGTTTATACATCTTCTCTCGTAACAAACAGGTTCCAGGATACGAGAAAGGGAATTTCATCGGTCCTACCATTTTATCTGGTGTTACTCCAGACATGGAGTGTTACAAGGTATTATTATTCTGTTACTTCAGCAAAATAATCCGTAGTCTGCTTGAAACTTACATTTCTTTTGTCCTTTGGCACATTGCAGGAGGAAATCTTTGGTCCCGTTCTTGTATGCATGGAGGTCAGATTGGAACAAGATAGTTTTATAACTTTTATTCCAATCATTTCATTCACTTTTTTATATATTCGTGTGATTTTATGCCCTCTGATGCCTTTGTGACATATTCATTTACAGGCAAGCAGCTTTGATGAGGCCATATCCATAATAAATAAAAACAAGTAAGCACCCTTTTTTTTATATATATATCCCATTTATATCTCAATACTAATATTATTCCTCGCATGTTTTTTCAACAATTTGGTATTTACGCTTTCAACAGGTATGGGAACGGTGCTGCGGTTTTTACTTCGTCGGGGGCAGCAGCAAGAAAGTTTCAGATGGAAATTGAAGCAGGACAGGTATAAAGAACTTTAGACCCTATAAAAATACTACAACACTTGTTGTATGCAATACTATATAGCATGGTTGAGACCTGTCTTTTGTTGTGGTTAAATGTTTTCCCAGATCGGTATTAATGTTCCAATCCCGGTTCCGTTACCGTTCTTCTCCTTCACTGGGAACAAGGCCTCTTTTGCAGGAGATCTTAACTTCTATGGTAAGAAGATTATCACAATTAACTAAACAGAAGAAGATGTATACTCTTTCTCTTGGCTTATATACTCGAGTTTGGAATATTGTTGCAGGCAAAGCAGGAGTGGACTTTTTCACTCAGATCAAGACAGTGACACAACAGTGGAAGGATATTCCAACTTCAGTATCTCTTGCAATGCCGACTTCGCAAAAGCCATAACTACAGCCAATTTCATTTGAACCCTATATTTGTTCTTTTTTTTTTTTTTTTTTTTTTTTGTCACTATGATAGTCAGCTAAATTATCATGGGGAAAATAGCAAAATAAAACTTCATATTTGCATAATTCATGAAATAAAATCTCAAATGAGAAATTCTCTATGTTGACGTTGCTTGAGTTGTTTTAGACGCATAAAAAAAAAAGTCTAGGATTTGTAAAATACATAATACTGCTATACTAGACGTTAATGTGTTTCTTCCTTCACAATTCCAATTTCAAAAAACGAACGATTTAGTCTAGTATTAGGAGAATTTCGAGGTTTCATTTGACTTTCATCGAAAAAACAATCAAATACACATGAACCTCTTACCTTCCCAATCATCCATTGTTAAGTGGTGGTTAAGTGTTGCAACACCAAATCACCCACCTTTGTAACTAACTAAAATACCCAAAAAAAAAACAAACATGAGTTGACCGTCGACCAAAAGAACAAGGCTGACCGTCCAGGATCTAACTAACATCTGCCCGGCCGGTACCCACCAACCGGGGAGGAGAAAAGTAAAAGATCCTCAACGGTTCAAGCTTTTCTGATCTAAAGATTCATCCTTTTTTTTTTTTTTTTTTTTCTGCAGATGATTGAACTCAGAGTTTGAGAGCAAGAATGCAATCGAGAATCGTCGGATTAGCTCCGGCGTTTTCTCTATTCCCTAACCTAAACACACCTCACAAAACCTTCACTTTTCATCAAATCTTGGTTCTCATCATTACATTCATAGCCTATGCTTCGTTTCACGCTTCCCGTAAACCTCCCAGCATCGTCAAGAGCGTTCTCGGACCACCTCCAGTTGGATCTTCTAATTCATCATCCTCGATTGATAATGGATGGGCTCCGTTTAACGGAACACAAGGGACTAAGAGACTTGGTGAGCTTGATTTGGCGTTTCTTTCGTCGTATGCTTTGGGTATGTACTTTGCAGGTCATTTAGGAGATAGGATTGATTTGAGATACTTGCTTGTGTTTGGAATGATGGGTAGTGGGATTCTCACCCTTGTTTTTGGGTTAGGGTATTGGATGAATGTTCATACGCTTGGGTTTTACTTGAGTGTTCAGATTGTTTGTGGTCTGTTTCAGTCTATTGGGTGGCCTTGTGTTGTCTCTGTTGTTGGTAATTGGTGTGGGAAAGAGAAACGTGGTTTGATTATGGGTGTGTGGAATTCTCATACATCTGTTGGGAACATTCTTGGCTCGGTTATTGCGTCCTCGGTTCTCGATCTCGGATGGGGGTGGTCTTTTGTTTTGCCTGGTGGGATGGTGATTGTGTCTGGGGTGTTTGTGTTTATGTTTCTTGTTGTGAGTCCTCATGATTTGGGGTTTGAAGAACCGCCGGGCAAACAGATGGAGATTGAGATGAGTTTAGGTGAGAATGTTGAAGCAAGTTTGAGCAAACAGGAAGCTGAGGAGGATGCAGTGCTTCTTGAATCTGTAGTAGATGATGATTCCTTGTTTGCTATCGGGTTTCTCGAGGCTTGGAGATTGCCTGGTGTGGCACCTTACGCTTTCTGTTTGTTTTTCTCGAAACTCGTCGCCTACACGTTCCTGTATTGGTTACCATACTACTTAAGGCACACAGGTATGCTGCATCCATGGCTTTTCCCATATACCTCTCAGGCTTGCATCCACGTTCTTACTCTTTATGCTTTGAAACAGCTGTTGCGGGTGTGAATCTCTCGCATAAAACCGCTGGGATTCTCTCGACAGTCTTTGACATAGGAGGAGTGCTTGGTGGAATATCAGCAGGGTTCATATCTGATCAAATCAACGCCCGCGCCCTCACATCAATCACATTCTTGGCACTCTCCATTCCTGCCCTCATTTTGTACAGAATCTATGGGAGTGTGTCCATGTTCATCAACATTGCCTTGATGTTTATATCCGGGTTATTAGTAAACGGTCCTTATGCACTCATAACCACAGCTGTTGCAGCTGATCTTGGAACACAAGACTCAATTAAAGGAAATGGTCGGGCGCTGGCCACGGTAACTGCTATTATAGACGGTACTGGTTCGGTTGGGGCGGCTCTGGGACCGCTTCTCGCTGGTTTCATATCGAGCAGAGGGTGGAACAGTGTTTTTTTCATGCTTATCGTTTCAATTTTTTTGGCGGGTTTGTTCCTGGTTCGGCTTGCAAAGGCTGAGATCAATGAGATGAGGTCTGGAGAATTGATCCCGTCGAGTGATCCTCAGAGCTGATGGTTTTGATTTATCCCAGCAGATTGTATACAGAGGTAGTATCAGGTACATAGAGTCAAACCATACAATACAAATTAAGACACCCCACCTGATTTGTTGTTATCTACCATCTTAGTTTAGATGAAGCAAACTCTACTATTTTTGATACTTCCCACTGACATAGAAGTCGAAAATTCGGCTGGAGCTGATAATTAGTGCGTGTAAACAGCCGTTGGTATTTTGAGCTATAATCTTCATATATAGTATATGCTGTTTGCATTTTCGAATTAAAGAAAATATAAAGAGAATAAATTTGGCAGCAGGGCAAACCTGATAATCATTTCCATGGGTCGTCGTTTGCATGCATCAGCTTTTCAATTCTTCATCCTTTAGGTATTCGGGTCTCTTGCCAACAGCCACACATTTTTCTTCCTAGCTTCAATATTTACATCTAAATATGCAAAATCAGTTTAACATTATAATTTGAAAAGTATATGGATTTTAGGCATTGACATGTGATTTGGTTGATAATACCTAAAACATAAATGTGACATACTTTGTGTTTTGAAGCTCACATGAGATCATTTAATCTTATTCTTCTTCTATGCATTGTCCTCGTCTTTTTATTTGGCTTAAAGTTCACCTTCCTATTGGCTGTCTCCGTATCCCTATCTAATTATCATCTATTGGCTGTCTTCCTCTTCCTTCTACAAATTAAAAACATATAAACATGAAAATTTAAAATTACGACACCTAATTGTAAATAAAGAAAACACTCGATCGAAATCGCCACTTTTTACAATTTTATCATCTATCTCCAGAAAATACAAAATAAATTATACAAAATCAACAATATTAATATATCTTATTTTGTTTATAGTCAAATTTGAAAATTATTAATAAACATTATATTAAACTGAAGCTAACGAATAATACTCTAAGTTTACTTTTAAGAATTAAAAAAGATATATAATGTATGTGATAGTGAAAACATTTGTCTAGGGTTTATATTGCATATTATTTTTGACTTTGTATGATTTGATTTACCAGTTTTTGGAGAGGAAACGTAAAGTTACAGACAACTTGGGGGTATAATTAATAATGACGAAGAATCTTTCCAAAATAACATAGTATTTAAATTTAAAGTTAAAAAATATTGTTGAGATCTATAAGACTATAACTCTTTTACAAAGTGAGAAATTAGATTATCAACCTTTAAAATCTCCTATATATTAATAGAGAAACATTCTCACTAAAAAACTGAGGTGTCAGCGCTCACAGAGCTCCTATACCATTTTAATAAATGCTCTTACTTCTCATTACTATTAACATAAACTAGGTAACAACCCGCACTATATGGATGCGGTATAAAATAATTATTAAATATTTTTACTGTAATTTTTATTCACAAAATCTATAATATTTATCGGTAATTAGAATCTAAAATTTATTTGTGTAGTATATATATATATATATATATATATATATATTTAAAAATATATATATCAATTTTGTATAATAATTAAAATTTAACCCGTGAGAATTATTATAATATCAATATTATTACCATATCATATGAACAAAGAGTTCTTAAAATTTATTTTAAAGATTTTATGAAAATATAATTAAAGGATATAATTAAGTTCAAAAGAGAATATATTTAATTTTGGGTGTTAATTATATTTTTGGAAAACTGATGTAAATATTATCAAAAACTAATGACAAATAAAAGAAATAGTGTCTGAAGCTCTGTGAGTGCGACACGTCAGCATTTTGTGTGAGAATGCTTCTCTTCTAATATATAAGGGATATGCCATTGAAATATATGAATTAATGTTTTTTCTATTAGTTTAAAAAATGAAAGATTTGATCAACTTTTAAAATCCAAAATTGTATTTAATTATCACTTACATACCCTATTTAATTATTAAAAGTAAATTACATTTCATAAAAAATTATCATTTATTTATTTTTTTTGAAATGCTAAAGTTATTCTCCTATTTTGAAAAAATCTGGTGACTATTCAACTATATTAAAAAAAAAATTATCACAATAATCATAAAAGTAAATTACATACCACAAACAATTTAAACTTATTCACCTATTTAAAATTTTGAAACGCAAAACTTATTCTCCGGTTTCAAGTTTCAAAAATTAATTATCACAATATAATCTTAAAAATAAATAAAGTTTCACAAACAATTTTAAATCTATTCACCAATTTAAATTTTTGAAAAACAAAAACTTTGTCTTCTATAGAAAAATTCTAATGACTATTTAAATATATGGGACTCAACAATCTTAACATGGTATCCATGTTATTGGATTTTTTTTAAACCCTAGGACAATCATTTTTCCTACGAATTTTCACCACAACTAAACTTTTTGATTATTTACCACTTTTATACAGTTTTCTCATTGTATTTTTACACTTAGGATTAGTTTAAATTAATTTGATTAGTCTAAAAAATATCGCTTTATCTATTTAATGGCATAATGATGTAGATAACAATGTGAAACATAAAGATGTGAATTTGATTTTAGAAACACAAAAGATATCAAAACTTTCTCCACCAAGTTAAAATTCTTTTTCACGTTTAAATAGTTCACGGATGAAACATATTACACAAAATAAACGCAAACTTGAATAAACGAAAAAACAAACTTTACTTACAGATTTTGTTTTACACAAACAAATCTAAAATCTCAAATAATAATGTTATTCATAATATTTTATTTGAATCGACTTATCCCGCATTATGTGCGGGTTGGTACCAGTAATATCGTATTCAATTACCAAAAAGTAAACAACTTGCCAAAATAACTTAATAGCAAATAGCAAAATTAAAGACCACGATCAAAATAACTCAGAAGTAAAAACTAAACAACATGCTAAAACTAAGTCAATAGCACAGATAAATAACTTGCCAAAATATTCACTAGTGAAAATATGCAATGTACCAAAACCTCTCACTAGCAAAAGTAAATAACATGCCAAAATACATAATTTAATTAAGATTGAGTCAACCAGAAACTATAATGACCTTATATTTATAAATTTTCATTATCAATACTATAAAAGTACAAGAGTGTTTCTCTCCAGTTGACACATCAGCTTCTGTATTGAACTAGAAGTTGACACATCAGTAAAAATAAACAACCAATCAAATTATAACATTAATACAGCTAAGATGATTTTACTTCTACGTGGACTAAACAAAAGAGAAACGATAGCGTTTAAACAATGATTTGATTTCTTCTTCGTCGTCGTGATACCATGGATCGACTGTTTTGCTGAATGCCTGATATCTTCTTCTTCGACGCCGTTTATACCATGGTCCGACTGTGTTGCTGATCCTAGTCATGGCTCTCTCTACCAATCTAAGCAGATCCGACGATGATGTTAGCCCCATCGATGGTCGATCGGTTGGGGTGGATTTCTTCTTCTTCGATCCACCAGAATATGTTCATCAGATCCGACGATAATGAGTTTCTTCTTCTTCTACTTTTCGTTCCCATGTAACATGATTTTCTTCTTTATGTCTCTTAATTTTGGGGAGTAAGGAAGATTTCTAGGCTGTGAATTTGAGAATGTATTGATGTGTTTGAATCTAGAAATTGGAGGAGATCCGAGGGAGAAAAATATGAGTGCTCCGGTGAAAAAGGAGAGCTATTTTTGTGTGGTAAAAAGTTGTGTAACATTAATTCTAGAGATGATAAGGTAGTATGTAGAGAACATAATTTGTATTCGATTTTGTGTGTCACATTTTATTTTCAGTGAACTGAGTGTATTTTAACCGAGTTTTATCGGCTAAGATGATATCAAATTAGACCAGTGGCCGAGTTTCAAGTCCTACATCTTAGGAGACGCCACAAAGAATGTGTTCCTTATGTAAGTTTTCTTCTCACAGTGGTTCCATCTCTAGGTTTATTATGATTTTCAAATTAGTATTAGTTGGCGAAATTATTTTCGTGTTGTGGACAAGTCAGGCTAGGCCTTTAGCTGTTCAACATTTTTTGAAGTTTCTGATCGTTAGATAGTTTTAGCCAGAGTTTTGTATTAGACGTTATGTTGACGCAGTTAGTATCTTATAATGTATATTGTGCTCCTAAATATTTTTGTAATCATGAACTGGCCAGGAGAAGTTGTTTTCTCCAGTAATTAAGTATTGCATATGAACTTGCAAACCGATTGTGTTACATGTCTAAAGCAAGCTACGTCTGCGAGTCTCTCAGACTCTACATTCTGTTTCAGATCAGAACCTCTCTTTGAACCTGTAAGGAGTCTCAATTGATCTTATGGTGTTAAGGTAGAGAGAGATATAAGCGCTTGCTAAACCATGAGCTGAGCTAACTGTTGCACTGATATTTAAGTATCTTCCTAATCTCTTTGTTGCACTAAACCTGCTCTTGAGGCAACCAATCTCCGTAAATTCCAACTAAAGTCGCAGTAGAAGCATAGGTGGTTATGAGAGGCTCATTAAAATCCAAGATTTGTGTGTGGTTATAAATTTCTACATGAGAAACATTCGCAAGTTCCATAAACACATTGAACATTTTGAAAATTTTTTTATTGATTTTTCATTCTCTTTAACATTATTATCTTCAGGTTTGAGTTTTTTTCATTGGAATATTCTTTGTCTTTTGCTGCTGTTTGCACAGTCTATTCTCACAAACTTATTGTCCTCAAGGTCAGAGACCTTTGTCTTTTCTGAAGTACTATTGACAGCATAAGGCCATCGTGTTGAGACCTGGAAGGCTGGCTATTGTGGTGACAGTGAAGTTGATCAGAAATGGTTTCACCTGAGTGTTTCTGGGTTTGTATAATGCATGTAAAGTGGAGACTGTGGCTTGTGTCGGATCTCTGCAAAGTATGCCGAAGAGGAAGATCTGTTGGTGAGATAAAAGATGAGGAAAAACACAGTAGTCTAGAAGCGGGTCCCGATCAGAATTAACCAACACAGCTGATGAACGTTAATAGCAAATTTAAAAGCATATAGGAGAAACAAATGTGATCTTGCAACTGATGTCCACTTAAATTATATCTTCTACTTGGTTGAGTTTTATATACATATGATATTTGTTTATAGTTTGAATTCAAGTTTGGATCACTTAGGAAAGGAACCGATTATTATGCTTCATACAAACTTTGTATCTTATTTCTATGTCCTGCTTTCACTGTAAACATACTCCTTACATTGATCACTTATCCCATTAATCATTGTAAGCAATTAAAAAATAAAGAGATGCAAGATAACTTTCATTTTGTAAGCTAAGAAATAAAGTTTTATTGTGGAATTAAAAATGCAATTTTAATTCCATTGGAAGATACTTTAATTTTTCAATATATATCTAGTTTTTTGGTTTAATGAAAACCGAATATTCTGGATTAACTATATTAACATCCAAAATATTCAGTATTGTTTTAGTAAGAGAAGAATATAATTTTCAAGTCAAAGAAACAAAAACTTATTTCTTAACATAATAAAATTTAAAATATATGTAAAAACTAAAGTTATGAAAGAAAAAACTCAAGTATCATATGAAAATAAAAATAATACTAAAAATACAAAATAACTATTGAATTATCAAAAACATATATATTACATCATGAAATCAGAAAAAATTCAAATCAGAAAAAAATAATAAACCAATCCGCGGCGTAGCGCGGGTTTAACCTAGTACTACCTAAAAACACAAAGTTCATTTAAGTGTTTTGACTTAAAAAATTATATGTTAATTTACTGACAAAAAATAAGATTAATTCCTGAAACTCGCGGGTTTAACCTAGTACTACCTAAAAACACAAAGTTCATTTAAGTGTTTTGACTTAAAAAATTATAAGTTAATTTACTGACAAAAAATAAGATTAATTCCTGAAACATGAGCCTCCAGTCAATCAATATAAAAGGAGGTTCGTGCTAACTATCAAAAGAAAACAACAATCATATTATAGTTTCTCATACCATTTTGTTCAACTTTCATAGTTCATTGTTGAACCTAAGGTAATAAGTACTCTTTCTTCTTTGGTCAACGTTTGTTCTTCTTTCTCTATAAACTGATGAGTGATGACAATTTCATAACTGATCTTCGATAATTTTAAATTTTAATCATAGTTTTAAACTGTTATTTTTTCCCATTTATCTATTTGTTTTTCTCGCACGCAAGAAAGAAAACGATATACGTAGAAACATAACTTTGTTATATATGATGCAGATACTCTCATTGTTTGTTGGTCTTCTTCTACAATCCTTAACAATGAATGGATGGAACAATATCACTCCTTCCGAACCACGGTCGAGGATGATGCAGCGGCCGGCTTTCTACTCCTCCTTGCCGCCTTTGAGCCTTTCTCCGTCGTCATTACGTAATCATCCACTAAGATCGCTGAGCCTTTCTCCAAAGTTGTTACGCGGTTCTTCGTCATTGGCTCATGTGGAGGATATAGACTCCTCCATTAGGATCAACGAAAACCCTACATCGCCTCCTTCGATTATGAGACACTACAGGAGTGTTTCGGTGGATAGTTGTTTCAATGACTTCCTGGAGCTGCCTCTTTCTCCTACCAGTTCGGTTGATGGAGACTGCGCGAATACTTTGGACCTTGAGTTTGGTAAAGATGAGTACACTGCTGATGAATTGAAGAAGATTTTGAAAAGTACCAAACTTACAGAGGGTAGACCTGATCCTAAAGAAGTCAGAAGGTAAGTACTGGTTAATTAAATCTTTCTTTTCCTCTTTTTTTTTTTTTTTTTTTTTTTTTTTTTTTTTTTTTTATCATACATTTACGATTTACCCACGTGGATGGTCTTTCAGAATCTTGGCAAACAGAGAGGCAGCTACACGTTCAAAGAAGAGGAAGTCACAGTACCTTATTGACTTGGAATGCAGAATAAAGTTTCTTGA
This sequence comes from Camelina sativa, assembly GCF_030686135.1. NCBI lineage: Eukaryota > Viridiplantae > Streptophyta > Magnoliopsida > Brassicales > Brassicaceae > Camelina > Camelina sativa. Next base: position 24,897,061 of record NC_141894.1, on the reverse strand, counting down.
GAAGGCGATCACGTTGATGCAAAAAAAAGAGAAGCTTTTGGAGGTGAGACATATCACATTAACAACTATAAACTTGTCATATTCTATCTAAACGGTTTATCCGTTCATGTAAGGAATTTATATTTTTGTTGCATGCAGAAAGATAAACAATTGTTGGTTGATGAAAAGGAGGAAATCAGGATTCGACTTGAATCGCTGAAGCAACAGACAAAACTCCATCATGACGGTACCATCACCTAATTAATTTTTATTGATACTTTAGCAAGTTTCTTTGTTCTGCAATCTATAGTAAATGTTTGAACTTTAAGATTTAAGCCTGTTATGTGTTAACAGAATAATTCGATTTCATGCAGATATTGAAAGTCTAAAGGCGACGACAACGTTGAACGAACAAGTGAGTGTGGAAGCACAACGGCTGAAGGAAGTATTGACATCGAACGAACAATTGATTATAGAAGTGCAGCGGCTAAAGATGGTAATAGGTAAAGTGATGCATAACGACAGCCAATCCGATGGATTAAACATATATCAAATTGACCCAAACATGTTCCAGAAACTCACCATCAATGAGTCCAACCAACCACACACAGACAAGCAGCCCTGATTTTTATGGACAAAACTAAGGGAGTTGGGGTGACTTTATCAAATCCTATATGGGGTGACTTTAGCTCACAAACCAAATTCAATATAAAGTATATATAGATTTGTTGAAGAATTGATTGTAACCATGAAGTTTCAAACAATATGACATATTTATTTCTGTTTTGTTTTATCCAGTTATGTTTATCAAAGTGTGTTTTTTTTAGGTCCATACTTGCGCGCATATGTAACTTTATTTCTCTATGATAATTTAAATAATTTTTATTAATTTTCTTTTTGTCAACAACTTTTATAAGTTGTCTTAATATATTTTAAGTAATATAATATTTTTTCTATTATAAGTGAGCCAAACTCATTCGCTGCTTTGGCCGTGGGCTTCATTGGTACAACTCATTCGCAGAAACTTCAGAAAATGTGATCGATTTGTTTGTTTAGATATAGTGTTTGTCTTCGTTATTATTGGTATTTTGCCTCTGTTCTTAGTTGTTGGGTTCGGTGTATTTCGTTTTTGGCCTTCAATTTCTCTATTTAGTATTATAAGTTGTTTCCGAGGACTTATCCATTGTCCGTCGGCTTTAGACTCCTTCTTTTAGGCTTTAGACTCCGGAGATATTTTTGTTTTCCGCCGGCTTAAAATGTATTTCACCATGTATCCTTTCAAGTTTAATCAATAACATCAGATGACAAAAAAAAAAAAAAAAAAAAAGTGAGCCAAACATCTCCTATTTATTGAAAGACAAACATGGTCATATGTTAAACTCTCTCTTTTTCTTTCTTAATTAAAGCAGTTGTTTTATTAGAGCTATTCTATTTGCCAAGTACTCCTATTTGGATAAGTCTTATATAATATATCAAACACTGATAATTTCATTTAATATAAATGATAAACCATAATATAATTATTAATATCACATATGACCTAGTTTGACATATAACTTAGCTACTTACAATTTTGGTAAAATAATGGAATATGATTTATAATTATTTTTGGTATAGCGTCAGAAATAAAACAAATTTAGTTATAATCATAACCAAATCAAACTATTTTTTCGGTTTGGTTTGGTTGGTTTTAGACATTTCAATAAAATAACAAAAATTATTCGAGTGCGGAGGTTTTTGACGAGCTTTCTCTCTTCCGTACGAATGGCGCCGCCGAAGAGTTCTGTTGACGGAGAAGGAAAAGGGAGAGCGTTAGTAATCACGCCGAGGACAAGAATGCTTCGAAGCGTCGGTCTGAAGACTCCAGGCTACACTCGACGAAGCAGTTCAAGTTCTTCTTCTAGCGTGGGCGGACCTACGTAACTACGTTATGGTCTGTGGTGGCAGCTGCCACCAGTAATATTGTAATATCAAAAAAATTTACACTAAGCAGAAAAGGCTAAGTAGCAGAATGGTTTGAGAACAAGGTAAAATATGCTTAAGGTTGAGGGTTCGATTCCACCAAGTGGTAATCTGCCACCAGTAATAATTTTTTTCGGGTCCGCCCTAGGCTTGTGCAGCTTGACTATCCTGTGAGGAAAAGGAAGAGGAAATCGAAGGCAGGTGGACCGGCGAAGAAGAAGATAAAGATAGAAATAGAAGAACAAGAGGTAGTTCTGGAAGTCCAGAAAGAGGAGGAAGTCCAGAAGAAGATGAAGACCACTCTGGGAAGGAGGAGATTGTGATCATCGAGCACTGGTAAACAAAATTGTCTTCTTCCTTCTTTTTTTAGGTTTTTTTTGTGGGGAAATTGTTGGTATTGTGCTTATTCTCAGGGTTACATGTTTCTAGGTTCTTGTTGTATTTTGATTGTGATTGGTGATGTTTGAGGAAATAATTTTTTAGCTAATTGTTGTATTTGAATGATTCTCTAATGAAGTTTGTTGTTGTTTTCTTGAAGCAAACAATATGAATCATCCAAGGAGAGTTTGTTGTTGTTTTCTTACTAAAAAAACCCATCAAACCAAACAATCCGCCGTACCATTAAGATTGTGTGAAATGTGAAAAAGTACAAAATAATAGAGAAACCCATAAATATACTTTCAATCTGAAAATACTGTGACCAATCATCTAAATATGACACCATCTTTACTAATTTTGAACAATATATTATGAAATCTAACACAGCTAACTTTACTAGCTCTGAACTCTTACGCTAGTATTGTGTAGGTTATCACCCTATTAAAGCTTTCAACTCTGCGCGTAAACGAGTTAAAATTTGTTTTTGTCCATTAGAGTTTATAGAAATACAGTAAAACCTCTATATGTTATTAAAAATTCATAACTCTATTATCATATTAAATTATAGAGGTATTAATTTATATAGAAAGAGATAATTTTTAAAACCAGTTTTATAAAAGATTTCAACATATAATTTTAGAAAGATACATTTCTATCATGTAATAATAGTGATGTTTCATCATTTAATCAATATTACAAATTTGATATCGACAAATAATATTTATAAGGAGATGATAAGCTAATAAATTTAGACACTACAAAATTTATTTAAGGATATATATTAATAATTTAAATGTACTCACTTGTGAAAAAAACATTCATTAACTTAAAGGAATGATGAGTATCTTAATATTATGAGCGAGTCTATCCAAAGAAAAATGATATACATTCAAAGATTAGAAAAAATGTGCATGGTTACTATAATTTAACATTAGATTATGAAGTTGAGCCGATGATGGTATAGCATATTTGGAACCGATAATGCTTATACTTATACAAGTAAATATAAAAAGCGGCTAAAACTATTTATAATGTTCTTAAGCAGTTTAAACATAAATATAATAGAAAAAACTAACAAACTATATATATATATATATATTTATATAGAATTCTTAAAAAATTATCATCTTGTTATCTTGTCGAATTTTTTTTATCTGGCTTAATTTGAGATAGGAAAAATTAATTAATTTTTAAAATATTCATGCACATAAGTTTTAATTAACCTTACTCCAGACATGGAGTGTTACAAGGTATTAATTATTCTGTACTTAAGCAAAATAATCCGTAGTCTGCTTGAAACTTACATTTCTTTTGTCTTTTGGCACATTGCAGGAGGAAATCTTTGGCCCCGTTCTTGTACGCATGGAGGTCAGATTGGAACAAGATAGTTTTATTCCAATCATTTCATTCACTTTTTTATATATTCGTGTGATTTGATGCCCTCTGATACCTTTGTGACATATTCATTTACAGGCAAGCAGCTTTGATGAGGCCATATTCATAATAAATAAAAACAAGTAAGCACCCTTTTTTTATATTCCTCGCATGTTTCAACAATTTGGTATTTACGCTAATATTATTCTTCGCATGTTTTTTCAACAATTTGGTATTTACGCTTTCAACAGGTATGGGAACGGTGCTGCGGTTTTTACTTCGTCGGGGGCAGCAGCAAGAAAGTTTCAGATGGAAATTGAAGCAGGACAGGTATGGCGAACTTTAGACCCTATAAAAATACTACAACACTTGTTGTATGCAATTTATTACATGGTTGATCTCTTCTTTTGTTGTTATTAATGTCTTACCAGATCGGTATTAATGTTCCAATCCCGGTTCCATTACCGTTTTTCTCCTTCACTGGGAACAAGGCCTCTTTTGCAGGAGATCTTAACTTCTATGGTAAGAAGATTATCACAATTAACTAAACAGAAGAAGATGTATACTCTTTCTCTTGGCTTATATACTGATGTAGCAAATGAGGAGCTGGCAACCGCACATGTGAAGTCAAGGCAAGTCAAGATAAGAAGAGAAGTGTCACGTGCGAGATGAGCTGGATTGTGAGCTGTTAGCGGAGGAGGAAGTATGCCAAGAATATCAACGTAACGGTGACATGACGGCTAACAAAATATATCAGTTAACTCTGTTAGTAACTTAGTATAAAGAGCACTTATAGCTCATCATTTCTATTATGCAAAATTATCTGAACTTGTTAGCTTTCTAGAATCTTCTAGGTTTTATCTTCCTCATCGTTTGTTGGATTTCCATTGGAGACTCTTGCAGATGAGATGGTGATTCTGCGTAGGGATGTTAATATGGGTCAGACAAACCATTCAATAAATGGGTATGTTGAACTAAAATGACCCCATTTATACCCATTTATGGAGAAAAATTAAATGGGGTTAAATGGTTTTCCCCATTTAGTCCCATTAGTTATATGGGTTTTATCATAAATAAATGGATATCCATTTAGACCCATTTATGTTGATATTTTTATTAAATATTTATCATATAAATATTATATTTTTTTTGTTAAAATTGTAAAATCACATTTTCTTACCAAAAACAGAAAATTATATTTTTTTCGAAACTGTGTTTTCCCGCCAAATTCATAAAAATGTGTTTTCCTACCAAAACCGCAAAAAAAATTTCCCGCTAAAACCGCAAAACCGTGTTTTCCCGCTAAAACCGCAAAAACTATTTTCCCGCCAAAACCGCAAAAATATGTTTTCCCGCCAAAACCGCAAAAACGTGTTTTCCCGCTAAAACCGCAAAAATGTGTTTTCCCGCCAAAACCACAAAAATGTGTTTTCCTGCCAGAACCGAAAAAACGTGTTTTGCCGCCAAAAACGTATTATCCCGCCAAAACCGCAAAACCGTGTTTTCCCGCTAAAACCGCAAAACCGTGTTTTCCCGCTAAAACCGCAAAAACTATTTTTCCGCCAAAACCGCAAAAATATGTTTTCCCGCCAAAACCGCAAAAACGTGTTTTCCCGCTAAAACCGCAAAAATGTGTTTTCCCGCCAAAACCGCAAAAACGTGTTTTCCCGCCAAAACCGCAAAAATGTGTAATCCCGCCAGAACCGAAAAACGTGTTTTGCCGCCAAAAACGTATTATCCCGCCAAAACCGCAAAAACGTGTTTTCCCGCTAAAAACGTGTTTCCTGCTAAAAATGTGTTTTCCCGCCAAAACCGCAAAAACGTGTTTTCCCGCTAAAACCGCAAAAATGTGTTTTCCCGCCAAAATAGCAAAAATGTTTTTTTCACGCCAAAACCGTGTTTTCCCGCCAAAACCGCAAAACATGTTTTCCTGTCTAAAAACAAAATTGTTTTTTTTTTTTTATTATCAAAATGTTTTTTCCCAAAAAATGTTTTTTTTTATAATTAAAAATACTCTCACAAAAACATTTTTTCCTGCCAAAATTACAAAGGCACAAAATTACATAATAATATATTATCACCAAAATTAAATACTTAAATGGTTCAATAGGTTAAATGGGAATATGTATGTTTAATTGGGTATGGTTAATTGGGTTTCAAATATATATGGGTTTAAATGGGTTTATAGTTAAATGGGGTGAGACTAAATGAGATGGGTTTAAATGGGGTGGGTTTACCCATTTTAACATTCCTAATTCTGCGTTTCTTGTGAACGTTGTTTCATGCTTATCGGTTACTTGTTAATTTGAAGCTATTTGAATCAAATCTCTGTTTTACGTTATCAATGGTATCAGAGCTAGTCGTGTCCTCGGAAACAATGGCGTGGAAGAGAGAATATGCTTTGTTGAGGGAGGCGGTTGATCGTGAAACAAAGCAGTCGATGGAAGCTTACAACTACGCACGATACTCACAGCTAAGATCTCCACCTCCGTTCGTAATTCCTGACACCAACAACGAGAGATCTGAGCCAATCGTTTCCTCGGATTCAATGGCAGAGATCAAAGTTTCGTTTTCAAATCGCAAGATGAAGATCCGTCGGAGCATATCGTTGGAAGAAATTGAAGAGAGATGGTCGAAGGGGTTGTGTGTGTTCTGCGCAGAGCCAGAAACTCCCCATCACCACTTTAAACACAAGAAATTCGGAATTCTCATGATTGATGGTGATGAAAATCAGCTCTCTAATGAAGAACTTCGTGAATTCACTGAGTATTGTACGATCAATGAGGCCTATGAAGCTCCAGAAGAGAAATCAATTGTGGAAGAAGAACCAACTCCACAATTTCAGGTACCTATTACTATTACTGAGCTTTCAAGGAGTGTTGAACTTGGGAAAATAAATTTAGAATTAGAAAAGTTAGATGTGGTGAAGAACGAGAATCTGGAGCTAGAAGGGGTTCAAAAGAACAGTAATATGTCATTTGAGGTTGCAAGTGATGTTGAGAGGGTTCAGAAAGTGTTAAGTATGGCAAAATATATCACTGCACACCAAATGTTCTGCAAATTGTCTCATCATAAAGAGAAGCTGAGTGTTAAGAACCTTAGAATAAAGACAAAAATGAAAAGGATTAAGACTTGGATGTTCAAATTCAGGAAACAAAAGAGTGAACAGGGGCTTGGTTATGATCTATTTGCTACTTACTTGGAAAACAAAACGTACGGGGCCAAGTTGAGAGTTAGTAAACGTGACAAAGAATATGGAAGTGATGAAAGTCAGGAGCTGAAGGTTGATCCAGTTGTTGAGTTGAAAAAGTCGCAGGAAACCGAAAGAATTGAGAAATATCATGAGAAGTTTGAGTGGATAAGAGCTAGAGTCAATCTCTCGGAGGAGTATATGGTTAGTGTGAATTTAGCGGAATTGAGGTTAGCTACACAAACACATATTAAGCTGTGTCAACCAAAATCAATTCAGCAATGCTTGTTAGTGGGTCGTTTATATGAAACGGCATATCCAACACAGATAATTCAGAAAGGATGGTACACTTCGACATTGTCTCTCAGTCATAGGAACATTCAGCAGTTTGTGATAGAGGCAGGAGAGCAAAAAGAGGTGGATAGAATTGGTGAAGATCATAAGAAGAAACTGAGAGATAATGATTCTCTAACGCCTGCAGCTGGTTTGGATACAAAGGTTAATGAAATTTTTCTTAAAAAAGTTCAGCCTGAGTCTTCTTTTGAAGTGGACAGCTTGTTGCATCAACAAGAATTGAGTTGTGAGCATCCTCGTAAGGCAGTCTTATATAAGGATAAAAACTCCTCAAACGAGAAGCAATTGATTCAACAAGAGATTTTTGTTGTGGTGAAACAAGCAATTTCAGTTGCAGAGAATAAAGGTAGCTTCAGTCATACAGATATGATAAGCAAAGATCATAAGCAACAAGTGGGAGATAATGAGCTTCTAACAACAGTAGCTGTTTATGATACAAAGGTCAATAAAACTGTTGTCAGAGAAGGAAATACTTCTAAGAATGAGAGTGATTATCAATCGCTTAAGCAAGAAGCCTTTGTTGGAGTGAAGAAATCACTGCAGCAACCTGAATCTACTGGTGACGTTTTCAAGGTCTTGCAAGGAGTGGATAGGTTGCAGCACAATGGGAAAAAGCGAAAGGGCTCAAAATCTTGGATGTTTAAATACAAAAATCAGAGGCATGTCTTGGAGAAGTTACAGTCTGATTCTATTGAATCACACTCTGTTTCTGGCATTGCTATTACCACTATTCAAGGAGATGAGCTATCTGCTGTAACTTTTAGCTGGTTGGCTGCAACATTGCAGAGTATTTCAGAGGATGCCTTCATGCAAAGAAGATGCAGAATGTGGTTTAGACAAACTTTACAAGATCTGCAACAGTTTATACATGGTGAAGTGACTGATCAAATTAAGCACAAGTGGAGATTCAAGCTTTTACATATAATTTCAGAGTTAGTCTTCAATTTGGAGAGTGTTGCAATATCACCTACAAAATATCTTGTGCAGAAGCTATTAGTTAAGGTGGCAGGTAAATGCAGAGTGGAGCTGCAACAAATGACCGTGGTTTTGAATACTCATATGCACTTTGGGAGTGCAAGTCATTATGTGTGGCGTCGTTGCAAGGCTACATCTTCACATAATTTTGGCAGTCAAGTTGGGATCCTGGAGGTTCAGTTTCACTACAATGGAGTTGTTAGCTGTAGGTAAAGCTCCATGGACAGTTCTACATCTGAACCTTGTGGTCAAGGTTCTTCGAAGAGGGGAGATTTGATGTAGCAAATGAGGAGCTGGCAACCGCACATGTGAAGTCAAGGCAAGTCAAGATAAGAAGAGAAGTGTCACGTGCGAGATGAGCTGGATTGTGAGCTGTTAGCGGAGGAGGAAGTATGCCAAGAATATCAACGTAACGGTGACATGACGGCTAACAAAATATATCAGTTAACTCTGTTAGTAACTTAGTATAAAGAGCACTTATAGCTCATCATTTCTATTATGCAAAATTATCTGAACTTGTTAGCTTTCTAGAATCTTCTAGGTTTTATCTTCCTCATCGTTTGTTGGATCTCCCTTGGAGACTCTTGCAGATGAGATGGTGATTCTGCGTTTCTTGTGAACGTTGTTTCATGCTTATCGGTTACTTGTTAATTTGAAGCTATTTGAATCAAATCTCTGTTTTACGTTATCATATACTCGAGTTTGGAATATTGTTGCAGGCAAAGCAGGAGTGGACTTTTTCACTCAGATCAAGACAGTGACACAACAGTGGAAGGATATTCCAACTTCAGTATCTCTTGCAACGCCGACTTCCCAAAAGCCATAACTACAGCCAATTTCATTTGAACCCTATATTTGTTCTTATTTTTTTTTTTCTTTTTTTTTTGTCACTATGATAAACTGGTAGTCAGCTAAATTATCATGGGGGAAAATAGCAAAATAAAACTTTATATTTGCATAATTCATGAAATAAAATCTCAAGTGAGAAATTCTCTATGTTGACGTTGCTCGAGTTGTTTTAGGCACATAAAAAAAAGTCTAGGATTTGTAAAATACTACTTAATACTACTATACTAGACGTTAATATGTTTCTTCCTTCACAATTCCATATTCAAATATCCCAAAAAACGATTTAATCTAGTATTGGGAGAATTTCGAGCTTTCATCGAAAAAAACAATCAAATACACATGAACCTCTTACCTTCCCAATCATCATCATTTAGTAGAAACTAGTTCCAACAACGACACTTGTTTCAAAAAAAAGTTTACAAGTAGCATTTACCACATGCATAAGTTAGCTAAAGACTTGAAAGCTTCTCACATTTTCTATAAATTGACTGAACTGTTTCTCACCCCATCACGCACAAATCGTTATGTTCTTTACTTAGAAACCACCAACATTTGTATTTCATCTTTCTTTTAGCTATGGCGTCGCCGACAGATGTCAAGTTCACGTGCTATGTTGGCAACCTTGAGTCGGACACAGATGAAAAAGATCTTGAGAATGCATTTTCTCAGTTTGGCGACGTCATGGATTCTAAAGTTCGATAATCTTTTTCACTTTTCCCGCGTTGGTATTGAATTCTTGATTTATCTATAATATTTTTTTTTTTCTTTGTTTGTTTCACAGGTCATTTACGAAAGAGATGATGAGGATTATTATGATTATGATTATGATTATGATTCTGACTCCATGACAATAAGAAAGGTATATGGATTTGTTAGTTTCAAAGATGAGAAATCCATGAAAGATGCCATCAAGGGAATGAACGGTAAGAAGCTCGGTTTAAAGACCATTAATGTGCAAGAGTCTCACTCATCTCGGAGGAGTCGTCGTCCTGTTGGACGTGCTGGTTCAAAAAGGGTTTAGAAGATCAAATATGGTTATATAAAGAAATAAGGTTTTTAAGTCTTTGTAACCAGTAATAATGACCAATCAATATTTATGGAAGGTTGGTGCTTTGAATAAAGTAGTAATTGAGAAGTTTATTCATAAAATCTCTCTTTTATTTTTCAAATACATGGAATAATATTGACATTTGAATATGATTATCATGGACTAATTTGATTGATTTGGGATTCAACATTTGGATTTATAGAACAACTTAAGTCTTTGTTAAGAGCATGTAGATTTGCTTGTATATTTTCGTATTTTTTGTTCTTGAAAATTTCACATATTTTATTCTCGAAAAGTGTAATTAGCTTGAGATCATGTACAATGCTTTATGAACCATCATAAGGATCATGAACTAATGTCAACCACCTCTTTGTTCAATTGGATTATACAATATGATTGTCATAGACTAAATTTGATGATATGTGATTCAAATTATCTGATAACCCAAGTGCCTTGATCTCTTCTGTCATCCTCACAGAAGACAATTATCCCGAATGGTCAACTGAGTTGAAGAACTCGCTTCAAGCAAAACAGAAGATAGGTTTCATCGATGGGACAATTCCTAAACCAGCTGCTGAACCTGAGTTGGGTATGTGGCTTGCTGCAAACTCAATGATTGTTGGCTGGATACGGCCTCTATTGATCCAAAGCTCCGATCCACTGTGTCGTTTGTCTCCAATTCTTTGATGTTGTGGACTTCTCTCCATGATCGTTTTTCTGACGGGAATGGTGTGAGAAAGCAAGTCCTGAAGGATGAAATCTCGGCTTGCAGACAGAATGGTCAATCGGTTCTTGCTTACTACGGATGTCTCTCGAAGCTTTGGGAAGAACTCTAGAACTACAACACTAGTCGTGTCTGTTGTTGCGCAGCAGCCCCTGATATCGCCAAGGATCGTGAAGACGACAAAGTTCATCAATTCCTTTTTGGCCTTGATCTTCCTCGCTTCACCAACATTCGTTCTGTTATCACTAATCAAGACCCTCTTCCGTCTCTGAATCAACCGTACTCTCGTGTTGTTCGCGAGGAACAAAACATCAATGCTGCAACTCTGCGTGAAGTGAACAAAACAGAGGGCATCGGTTTCTCTGTTCAAGCGGAGGTTACTTCCCAGGTGGCCGCTGTCTCTGGCTCTCGGACTCGTGATCGCTCCACACTTTCATGCACCCACTGTCGTCGTCAAGGCCATGATGTCTCTGAATGCTTCCAACTCCATGGTTTTCCAGATTGGTACTTTGAACAAAAAGGTGGTACTCGTCCCTCCACTTCCGACACTCATGATGTCTCTGTTCGTGGGAACATTGATTTCCGTTCTACTCAGCGTGGTGGCCGTTCATCCAGAGGTCGTGGAAGAGGACAGGTTAGCAACGCTCGTGTTGCAACGACATCCGACAGCGGCACATACCAGATTGCTCACCTAATCAGCTTGCTTCAAAGCCAACGTCCGTCAACCACTTCAGAAAAATTGTCGGGTAAAACCAATCTTACTGATGTCATAATTGATACAGGTGCTTCGCATCACATGACTGGAGACTGTTCTCTCTTGGTTAATGTCATTGACATTCGTTCGTCCTCTGTGACGTTTCCTGATGGTCTTTTCTCTCGAGCTACTAAGCGTGGCTCTCTCCCGCTTAGCTCTGCCTATCTAATTGATGATGTGTTGTTTGTTCCGGATTTTGACTGCACATTAATCTCTGTGTCTAAATTGCTTAAACAAACTGGCTCTATCGCAATTTTCACCGACACTTTGTATTTTTTGCAGGACCATTTTTCGAGGACTTTGATTGGAGCAGGGTTGGAACGTTAGGGAGTGTACTATTTTACCGGTATGTCCGCTGCGCGTGTCAACAAAGTTTCGTCCGTGGATTCTACCTCAGTGGCCTTGTGGCATTGTAGATTAGGACACCCATTGTAACGCCCCCGAACCGTCCTAGGACCACGAAGGCCATCAGACAGCCACAGGACGCCACTTGCAGAATTGCACCAAGGTGATCCGGTCGAGGGACGGAAGCTGCAGACTTCCCGACCGGTCCTCCCAGGCACAACTCCACCCACAACCGAGGTTACTTAGGCTTTGCAATCCTCGCGGCCTGGTGCGTTGTGTTAGCCCGGACTAGGCCGAGTATCATTTGCAACTTGTCATGCTTTCCTGAAAACCGAATATATATTACTTTAACAAAATATTACATCGTAAATAAATTATCAAAGTAATATATATAAAGATAGTCGGAAAGTTTTACACTTATTCGTTTAAGAAAATATAGGGTTTTACAAAGAACACAAGAAAACCCTATCCGGTACCCTAACGTTTGCTCTGGCTCTACACTCACTTAGGCTTCCCTGCAAGACCACAACCAATAAAAACATGAGTAATCTAAGATTACTCAGTGAGTCTGGGTACCCCATTCTCTTAAACGGGTTTCTACCTCCCCTCAACCTGACTACCCCGTCAACAAGAAAACAAGCAAGTAAACAAACTTGACAAGTTATCAAAGCCACGCAACGAAAACAGTAGCGGAAGCAATTTAAACCAAAACAAGCGAGAGAGATTAGATCCATACAACTCATCTCGATGATCTATACTCGCTATAAACACCAAATAACTCCCAACGTACAATTCAGACACTTTAACTCATACACGCCTCTCAAGGCCATCTCAAATACATGAGGGACACGCGAAACTCCCTATACTCCTTCTCCAAACATCCGATCGACATCATCTAGAATACAACATCGATCGCTTGAAATCATCTAGACTCTTTTCACCTAAGGGCCCTCGAAATTCTGTTCCGTTCCACCAACACTGCTCCATGCCGAGACCACAAAGGTTACCAACATGAGCCCACAACATGCTACATCGTCATGTAGCGGTCACACTAGTAGCTAGCTAGCCGTGACAGTGTCCCCGCGTGAGTGGTCGTCGGGAACTCATGCATGACAACCTCAGTTGGAACAGAAGATCGACACACTTATTCTAGCTAATACTCAAGAAACAAATTCAAGAGACTCGCTAAAATACCAACAACGTCTCAAGCAAGAAAATCAAGCATAAACACGAAAGAAACTTCTAGCAAGAGAATCCACCTTAATCATCAAGTAACAAGAATAGAAATTCAAGTAACCGATGATTAAACTTCATGCACGCAGCCAAATTAATCCACCTTAAGCAACTCTTGCAGCACGTTTCATCATGCATGCCATCCAATTGATTTACACTGTTTAAATCCTTCTCATCCCAATTACGCATGCAAGCTCACTCGATTTAACCATTTAAATCGCTTAAATCCAATTTACGCATGCAATCAACCTCAACCAATATTATGCAATAAAATGCAAAATATTCACTCATTTATTCTTGCATGAAACCGTCTTTTAAGCAAGAATTTATACTCGCAGAACCCTCTCGGTTCGATCATGCATGCAACTCTTAAACCGCGTTTTAAGAATTTTGATTTACTTAAAATCTCACCCAATTCCTTCTTTAACCGACTATCGAGTGAGTCCAATTTATTAGCATGCAAATCATCCCATTTACGCATGCATGCATCAACTTTAAACCGCAACTACGTGCTTACCACAGACTCACTTTTTTCACGCGTCGATGATTCCCGGACTTCACCGCACCACCCGATCAGACAGACTTCGCGTCGACAGCTCCCCGCTTCTTCGACCGTTCTGGATCCGCAACCCACTTCGTTTCTCGGCTTCACTTTACTGCAAACCACTTATCCTCTCGACCTTCTTCGATCGCAAAACGCGTCTCGATCTCGATCTTCTTCGATCGAAAACCACCTTCTTTTACCGATGATCTCTCTCGAAAAAGTCTCCTTCTCCCTCTCTTCTTCTCTCTTGCGAACTCGCCCATTTTTTTTCTTTCTTCTCTCGCTCACCTTCTCTCTCAATTTTTCTCTCCTTACCCCTTTTGTGTGATGTTCGAAAATGAGAAGGGAGAGGCTTATTTATAGAGAGATTTGGGCGGTGGAGTTGTCCAATGCATGTGGAGCACTCACATTTCCACTAATTCTTCCTTCAATTCTTTACACTTGTTGATGACTACTCCAGGTCGGTTTGGACATATTTGATGACAGCCAAATCCGATGTTCCTGCTTTGATTAATTTTTTTTGTGCAATGTCTGAAAGGCAGTTCGGTAAACAAGTCAAGACATTTCGCAGTGATAATGAGACTGAATTCATGTGTCTCACGTCCTATTTTTAACAGCAAGGAATTATACATCAAACTTCCTGCGTTGATACTCCACAGCAGAACGGCCGGGTAGAGCGCAAACACAGTCTTATTCTTAATGTGGCCCGTGCTTGTCTCTTTCAATCACACTTACCAACAACGTTTTGGGGTGAGAACATTCTCACTGCTACACATCTTATCAACCAGACTCCATCATCAGTTTTAAAGGGTAAAACACCATATGAAATTCTTTTTGGTTCGCCACCTTTGTATGCCATGATCCGTGTATTCGGTTGTCTATATTATGCTCACCATCGCTTCCGTGACAAGGACAAGTTCGAAACTCGCAGTCGGAGGTGTATCATGGTCGGTTATCCATTTGGTAAGAAAGCCTGGCGGCTGTATGATCTCGACACAGAACAGTTTTTCACATGTAGAGATGTGCGTTTTCAGGAGGACGTGTTTCCTTTTGCTACGATTGAGAACTACACACCGTCGGTCGTACCATCAGGTCCTCTCCCTGGTGATCTTTTTCTTGATGCACCTACCAACGTCCCCGACCCTGTACCGTCAGGTTGATTATCTACTCTTCCTCCTGTCAACAACATTGTTCCTGAACCCGCACCTACTATTGCCCCTCCGCCAGCTGCTGAGGATGCCACACCATCGACACCTAAACAACTAGTGCATCCCCCGTTTCTGGCTCCTTCTTGTGACATTGACTCCACTCCTTCGTTGTCATCAGATTCACCACAGATCGATCATATGCCTCTTGTTGAGTCACCATCATCACCGGGTCTTCCTGAACTTCTCGGCAAGGGTCTTTGTACCAAGAAACCGTCTGTGTTGCTTAAGGATTACGTTGTCACTCGCAATGTACACTCTCCCTCACACGTTCTCTCGCCTGATCTCTCCACCAAAGAATCCTCGTCAACGGTCTCCGGTAAGGTTTTATATCCTATTGCTGATTGCTTACATGAGTCTGGTTTTTCAGCAAACCATATTGCCTTTCTTGCCGCGATTCTCGACAGCAATGAACCTAAGCACTTTAAGGATGCGGTTCTCATCAAGGAGTGGTGCGATGCTATGCAGAAGGAAATTGATGCTCTTGATGCTAATCAGACATGGGAGGTTACTGATCTCCCTCCCGGGAAGAAAGCTATCAGCAGCAAATGGGTCTAGAAGTTGAAATTCAACTCCGACGGAACTCTCGAGCGCTACAAAGCTCGTTTGGTGGTGATTGGGAACCATCAAAAAGAAGGTACGGATTTTAAAGAAACATTCGCTCCCGTTGCTAAGATGACCACGGTTCGGTCTCTTTTAGCTGTCACGGATGCCAAGGACTAGGAAGTGCATAAAACGGACTTCCACAACGCCTTCTTACATGGTAACCTGGATGAGGAGGTGTATATGAAACTTCCTCCGGGGTTCAAGTCTGCGGATCCCAACAAAGTTTGTCGTCTTCGAAAGTCTCTGTACGGCCTTAAACAAGCTCCGCGCTGTTGGTTTTTGAAGTTGTCAACTGCTCTTCGGGAACTTGGCTTCACTCAGAGCTATCAGGATTATTCTTTATTCTCCTTACGACGAGGGACACTAATCCTTCATGTTTTGGTGTATGTGGATGATTTTGTTGTTGCCGGAAATAATCTTCAAGCGATCAACGAGTTCAAAGTTCAGGTCAACAAACGTTTTCATATGAAGGATTTGGGTAAACTTAAGTATTTTCTCGGTATTGAGGTTTCTCGGGTTCCGGATGGTTTTTGTCTCTCCCAACGTAAGTACGCTCTTGACATTCTCTCTGAAACTGGTCTCTTAGGTGCTAAACCGTCTCCGGTTCCTATTTAGCTGAATCACAAGCTTGCTAAGAGTAAGAGTCCTCTGTTTGATAATCCGCAGCGGTATCGCCATCTGGTGGGCTGGTTCATTTACTTGACCATCACCAGACCAGACTTGAGTTACGCTGTGCATATCCTTTTTCAGTTTATGAAAGCCCCTCTCGTTGATCATTGGGAAGCAGCCTTGTGTCTGGTTCGCTATCTCAAAGGTTCTCCTGCTCAAGGTATATTTCTTCGTTCTGACAGTGAGCTTCATCTCAGTGCATATTGTGACTCCGACTATAACGGTTGTCCTTTAACTTATCGGTCTCTCTCCGCCTACGTCGTTTACTTGGGTGACTCACCCATCTCTTGGAAAACCAAGAAACAGAAAACGGTCTCCTCTTCCTCTGCGGAAGCAGAATACCGCGCCATGGCCTATACTCTAAAGGAAATCAAATGGCTGAGGGCTCTTATGCGCACGTTGGGTGTTGTTCATTCTCACCCTATCGATCTTCATTGTGACAGTCAAGCTGTTATCTACATTACAGCTAATCTTGTCTTCCATGAGCGTACCAAACACATTGAGTCTGACTGCCATCAAGTTCAGGATGTTGTTCAGGCCAAGCTCATTACAACTCATCACATTTCTACAAAGGACCAGCTGGTGGCCGAGATCTTGACCAAAGCATTGCCCGAACTTACCTTTGCAAGACTGATGTCCACGTTTGGCGTTCGACATTACGTACCACCAACGTGACGGGGGTATTACGATAGACTCGAATATGTATAGAATATATTTACTTAGATATGACTCTATCATAAACTCGGTATGTATAAATAGCAAAGCTATGTGAATGAATAGAACAACAACTTCAGAAAATATTTCAATTCTCTTTCTCTTGGCTTATATACTCGAGTTTGGAATATTGTTGCAGGCAAAGCAGGAGTGGACTTTTTCACTCAGATCAAGACAGTGACACAACAGTGGAAGGATATTCCAACTTCGGTATCTCTTGCAATGCCTACTTCGCAAAAGCCACAACTAAAGCCAACTCCAACAAATTACTTTTCCCTTTGGATCTCAATTCAATTTCATTGAACCCTTTGTTTTTTTTCTTTTTTTCTTTTTCTCAATGCTTTTCTATTATTTTCCTATGCATAGTCCTTTCTTCTTTTTTCCAGTCGCTATGATAAACTAGTAGTCAACTAATTATCATGGGAAAAATAACAAAATAAAACTTCCTATTTGCATAATTCATGAAATAAAATCTCAAGTGAGAAATTATCTATGTTTACGTTGCTTGAGTTGTTTTAGACACATCAAAAAAGTTCACTTTAGGGATTTGTGAAATACTTAGGTTAATGCGTGTCTTGCTTCCCATTTCCCAATTTCAAATCCAAAATTCCCGAAAGCTAGTACAATTAGGAAAATTCACGGTTTCCTTTGACTGTCATTGGAAAACAATCAAATTCAATGACCATGACCAATTAAAATTTAACCGGTCACATTCCACTATCATATCACTTGGGAAAAACTAAAAACTAGTTCCAACAACGGACACTTGTTTCAAAAAAAAAAAAGAAAAAGCATTTAGTCATTTACCACCACATGCATAAATTATCTAAAGAATTAAACCTCTCACCTCTTCTATAAATTGACTGAACTATTTCTTACCCATCACACTCTCAAATCGTTATGTTCTTTAGTTTACTTAAAACTTAGAAACCATCACTTGTTTTTCATCTCACTTTAGCAAATGGCTTCCACAGATGTTGAATTCACGTGCTATGTTGGCAACCTGGAGTCGGACACAGACGAAAAAGATCTCGAGAATGCGTTTTCTCAGTTTGGCGACGTTATAGATTCTAATGTTCGATAATCTTTTTCACCTTTCCCGAATTGGTATTAAAATTCTTGATTTATCTATAATTTTTTTTTTTTGCTTGGCAGGTCGTTTACGAAAGAGATTATGACTATTATGATTATGAAAACGACTACGAATGTGAGCTTCCGATCTCCATAACAACGAAAAAGGTATATGGATTTGTTAGTTTCAAAGATGAGAAATGCATGAAGGATGCAATCAAGGGAATGAACCGTCAGAACCTCGGGTTAAAGACCATTAATGTGCAAGAGTCTCACTCATCTCGGAGGCGTCGTCGTCGTCGTGGTTCAAAAAGGGTTTAAAAAATAAAATATGAGAAATAAGGCTCTTTGTAACCAGTAATAATCAATCAATATTTATGGAAGGTTGGTGCTTTGAATAAAGTAGTACAAATGAGAAGTTTATTCATATAATCTCTCTTTTATTTTTCAACTAGATAAGGGCATGCACGATGTGCGGGTATTGAAATTGTTGAAGAGAAAAAATTGTAAAACCTAAACAATTTTTTAAAAATATAAAAAGAAATTTTATTTCTTGAAGTAAATATATAAATAATTTTAGTTATAGAAAAAATCATATTTGTATTTAACTTCATACACTTATTTATATTTTTATATATTATAACAATTATTACAATAATATAAAGCTAAATTATACCCCACCAAAATCATATTTGTATTTACCTTCATACACTTATTTATATTTTTATATTTTTAATATATTATAACAATTATTACAATAATCTAAAGCTAAATTATACCCCTACCAAAACTTTTGCTAAATACTCATCATTAAAAATATTATTACTGTCAAATTTCAAAAACGTTTCACAACTTATTACAAAATATTTTACATGCAAAGAATTCATCAAAGCAACATATAATGTAGTAACCACATACAATTTTACTGTATCTTTCACCATTAAAAATATGCTCTTAAACTCTAAATTATTTTATTGTTAAAGTATGCTCTTTATCACCACCTATAAAATGTATTTTAAACAAATTTTATGTTGCTTGGTATAATTATAGTTATTCTAATTACTAAAATTGTATTGTGACATAATTTCTTTAACCATTAATTTTTTTTACTCCAAATATATTTTGGATGAACAACTGGTGAAAATTATCTACTCTATTATAATGATTTTATGACCAACCCAATTAAAGTTGAGAAATTGAAAGAAAGCTAATATCACATAATAAAAATAAAAATTTGAATATAATAATCATGATGATATATATAAAGTCTTAGATAATTCAAATATACAAAATAAAAAATTTATAAACAATCCAAAACATGATATATGTCATAATCATGTTAAGGATCGATGCCTTATTTACTCCTCAGAAGTATCGCATTGTACCAAAACTACTTAGAACTATGACCTCATCTCAAATATTCTTGTCGTAAGTTCTTAACTTATTTCTATCTGAATCAAAAGTTCTCATATATTTCTCTATATACTTGGATTTAAACGGTTTACGAACCAAATTCGATAGAAAACCACATAAATCAGGTTTGAAACCAAATTTAAAACGGTTTATCATTCCAACTTCCCAAATTACAAAATCGCTGCCAAATACATCAACCACCGACTAACCTTTGAAACTTATAACGCTACTAACCGTAGAATTACTTTTGGAACCTCTATCAGGTCTCAATCCTCGTTTAGTTTAGCGGACTTTATATATTTTAATTTCATTTCATTGCATCTAATAGCTTTCACTGAAGAACCCGCACAAATAAAAGACCCAAATCGGCAAAATTATATCAGAAAAAAAATCAAAGATTAAAGCTTTTGATATAAACATGTAAATTTTATGTAGATATACTGTTATTTTCTTCTGAAAAAATAATGTTATTTTCTTAATTAACTGTTCCTATTATGTTTCAAAAATTATGATTCTTTGACATAACTTATGTTATTTTTTAAAGATTTGTTATTCACTATTTATTGATTAATAATAATATACATGCTTAATAAATTGTTTTTTTTTGTTTATACATGTCAAAATCTAATTGAAAAAACACATATAATATAATAAGCATAAGATATCTGTTAGATTCGCTTGCAAGATATATTAAAAGTTGTTACCATTTTCTTAGCTGCATAGTTGTAAGCTGGAGTTCCTATATTTTGTTAAATAATATTAGTCAATTATGAAAAAAATATGTATGTGAATCTGAATATAAGTTTTATACTTACGCATTAATTTATTTTGTCGACCCATGCCTGAAGTGTAGCTAGTTTCAGTCGCATATGAGGTTCATTAGTAAGCGCCTTATCCATCATAACAATCTGATCATTATTCATAATGGTTCTATTCCTTTTCTTGGCTGACTTTTCGTTATTTTCACAGTTTTGGTTTCCATCTGTAGTTCTCATGTTTGAAAATTGTAATTGAGTTTGATTCATCGGAATGACGTATTCCTCTCTATATATATAACAAAGATCTGAGAGAATACATATTTTTATATTTAAATTCTTTTTCTTTTAAGATTATGCCAAATAATTCAATATAACGTAGGATTGTTTTGTATAAGTTTAATTATTGTAAAATTTTTAGGATAATTTTTTTTTTAAGATTAGGCCAAGGAATTCAATATAACGTAGACGGTTCATTTTTCTTTAAAATTACAAAATTGTATAATTTAATATAATTTTTAATTATTATTTTACTAATCTACAACATAATAAAATTTTGACACATGTCGCGATCTTATGATTTAGTAAGTTTTGAAACCATACTTTATATAATAAGATTACATGGAAAAAATATTGACATGATTAAAATATATATTAAATCTTGAAATAATAAATTGTAACCATTATCATCACCATTCTCCAAGTATCATATGGAGGCATAAACATTAAATATGCAGAACTTAAACTTTTTTTTTTTTCAACACTTAAATTTTCTTTTATATATTAGGAAATGATTCTGACTTGCCATTTTAAGAAAATAAAAAATGATACTCACTCTGTTTCACAAAGAGCGTCATTTTGACATAATTCACACAAATTAAGAAAATTATATAAATTTCTATTTTACCCTTTATAAATGCACTAAATTTTTTCTCTTTCTAATTAATTAGCTTGAATTATAGGAATAAAAAAGAGAATTAAATTTTTTAAACTGTATTGAAAACATAAAATGACACTCTTTTTGTAACAAAGAAGATGTGTCAAAATGACACTCTTTATAAAACGGAGGGAATATTGACTTGCATAAAATAAATCTTAAATCTGGAAATAATAACATCCTACTATATTAATTGAGAAGTACAAATATGAAACTAACCTTAAAATGTGTAAAAAATTACATTCAATTGCCATTAGACTAAATTAATTAAGCTTAATTAACTAATTTAAATAAATAATTAAATTAAAAATAAAAAATACTCACATATCAAATATTAAAAAATCTAAAAAAAAATCTAAAAAAATATTTTCTCTCTCTAATAAATTATGGACGAAATTACTAATTATTTTTTTTAAAAAATATATAAACCAATCAGAATTTTAAAAACTAAGATTTTATATCCAAGTATACAATACAATTATTTTTAATAACTAAATTCGGAGATTTTGTTAAGATTTCAAATTATGATTCTCCTATCATCTTTATTTTATTTTATTTACAAATTGTTTAGAACTTTCATATAATACTTATAATTAATAAAATGCATATTTTTTTCTGCATATGTTGTGATTTGATTTTTTTAAAACGAAGATATATTACTCAATGTATGAAAATGTGTGTTTTAATTTCCACATTGGCGGGTTGGTAAAACTAAATTTATATAGATGATAAATTAATAATTTTTATTTACTCACAATTATAATATTAAAATTACTATTTTATATTTCACAAACTATGATGCAAATACAACAAATAAACAATATAAAACTGTAATAATACGTCAAAAATAAAATACTATAATATTCTAAGATAATTAGTATTCAAATAAACTAATAGATTTACATAAAAATTAAAAATAGATATTATCTCAAACAAAATAATTTTTTTAAAAAACAATAATTTTTATTATTATATTATAATTTTTTTAAAAATGTTGACCCGTGCTTTAAGCACGGGATATATCCTAGTTATGTATAAATTACTTGACTAATTTGGAATCATTTAATAATTTTGTAGTTCAACATTTGAATTTATAGAACTATTTAGTCGTTGTTAAGAGCTTGGAGATTTGCTTGTATGTTTTCCTCGAAAATTTACATATTCTTTTTTTTCGAAAATTGTAATTAGCTTGAGATCACGTACAATGCTTTATGAACTATCATAAAAGGATCATGAACTAATGTCAACCACCATATCCTTATACTCTTTGTTCAGTTGGATTATACAATATGATTATCATGGACATTATTGATGATTTGTGATTCATGATAGATTTTTAACTAACAAATTTAGTTATGATTTTCCTAATTGAATACTAGATTAGGACCCGTGCTAGAGCACGAATTGAAATTCTTTTTATTTATATTATAATTTTAGAATAAAATTCGATTCTAAAAATCATGATTAATCAATCATATAAATAAAAGGAATTTCAACTCGTGCTCTAGCACATGTCCTAATCTAGCATTAAAGTTTAATTTTTAATTTTTGAATATGATCCCGAAGATCACAATTAATCTTGTTAAATTAGCGAGATTTGATTCCTTTTTTATGATTGAGAGTATATTTTTATCCCTTTAATAACTTTTTGATTGATGTGGTTTATCAATAAAATTATGGAAAATAAATTGGTAATATTGTGATTCTAGTTATTTGGAACCATATACGTGATCTTCCGAAAATAAAGTTTGGAATATCCCTGAACTATCAATTTGGAATAACCCGTTTAAGATTTTCGGTTACAATTAAAGTTTTATTTGTTACAATTAATATATGAATTTATTTATAACCTATTTATAACCTATTTGTAATTATTTATTAAAATTATAAAGTCTACCAAAATAATGTTGCGTACTTTCCTTTTGTTATAAAGGGGATTCTATGGGTGGTTAAGTGTTACAACACCAAATCACCTTGTCAATAATACTAATATTAAGATGAAATTTTCTTTTGTTCAAAATTTTTTTTTGAAAATTTTCTATTTGAACACTTCAAATTATACTCATTCCGCTTAAGAAGATGAATACAAAGTATGTATTGTTGATACTAAAAATTACCAATGTTAAATGTTTTTTTTTTTTGGGACCAAACAACCAATATTAATTAAATTTAGTTGAAAATATTTAAGAAAAACCGATAGAAAATATTAATGTTTTTACAATTGCGGAGATATATCACTAAACAGATTTGACCCAACCTAAAAAAGATTCAATTTAAACTCTGATTTTAACTCTCAAAAGAGTTTCTTCTTCTTCTTCTTCATCACGAACCTCTCTTGCAACAAATCTTCTCAAAACCCTAAGCCCTCTTTTCCAAATCCTACTTAATGTCCGTAGACGATCTTCCTCCGTCGCCCTCGGCCTCCGCCGTCACGCCACTAGGCTCCTCCGTGATTCCGATTGTGAACAAGCTTCAAGACATATTCGCTCAGCTAGGAAGCAAATCGACGATCCAGCTCCCGCAAGTAGCCGTCGTCGGGAGCCAAAGCAGCGGCAAATCCAGCGTCCTCGAAGCACTCGTCGGCCGTGATTTTCTTCCTCGCGGTAATGATATCTGCACGCGACGACCTCTCGTTCTCCAGCTCCTTCAGACGAAACCTCGCTCCGAAGGTGGATCCGATGATGAGTGGGGCGAGTTTCTTCACCACAATCCTGCTAAACGTATCTACGATTTCTCCGAGATTCGCCGTGAGATTGAGGTTTATATATATTCTCATTCATTCTCTTGTTCCAAGTGGTTCGTGTAGCTTCTTTGTCACAGATCAGTTTTGATGATGGTTTAAATTGTTTGTGTAGGCTGAGACTAATAGAATATCAGGAGAGAACAAAGGCGTATCAGATAATCCAATTCGTTTGAAAATATCTTCCCCTAATGTTTTGGATATCTCTCTTGTGGATCTTCCTGGTATCACTAAGGTTCCTGTTGGTGATCAGCCATCTGATATTGAAGCTCGTATAAGAACCATGATCTTGTCTTACATTAAGAACCCTAGCTGCTTGATACTTGCTGTTACCCCTGCTAATTCCGATTTAGCCAACTCAGACGCCTTGCAAATCGCTGGAAATGCTGATCCTGATGGTAAGTTTTTGGTAACGATCATCAAGTCAACTGCGAATTTTATTCATTTCATTGTATACAGAACTATTCACCTTTCGCTTTTGCATATGAATTTTCCTGTCCTCAGGTCATAGAACCATTGGTGTAATCACAAAGGTGTGGTGGTTTCTCTCTTCATAAGTTTCTTGTTTTAAGACTTAGCTGTGATGGCAAACTACTCTATTTCTCATGGCTGCTCTATTTTCTCTATGATTCAGTTGGATATTATGGACAGAGGTACTGATGCTCGGAATCACCTTCTTGGAAAAACAATTCCTCTTCGACTTGGATATGTGGGAGTTGTAAATCGTAGTCAGGAGGTAAACCCTGTTTTCATAAAACATTTACAATATGATGCATATTGTTGTTGTTCTATCATAATGAGCTTATTTTGTGCTATCATTATACCTCGTCGACTCCTCTTTTACCTTATATATTTTACCTTTAATTAATATGTGTTCGTTGTTACCAAATTATACTATCCGTCGCCTCTGCACTTTACCCAACAAAAGAATTTATTTGGGTATTGATTTCCTTAACAGGATATTTTGATGAACCGTAGCATCAAGGATGCTCTTATTGCAGAGGAAAAGTTCTTTCTTAGTCGTCCTGTAAGACTGCTTCATTCTTTCTATTTACTTTCTCAGTGTTACTTTGACTGTTCTGATACGGGATTATTGGTATAGCTGTCCACTGCTGAAAATCGGACACCTAATTATTTACTTTTGCTTATATTATATAGATTTTTTTTTTTTTTTCTAACTAAACAGGCTTACAGCGGTCTCACTGATCGTTTGGGTGTTCCTCAACTAGCAAAGAAATTAAATCAGGTATTATCTGCAGTCGATCTTCAAATTTCCTTGTTATGATTATCTTATTATGCGGTCAAGACACAAGCTCCATAAGAGATACACTTTCTAGGTCTCGTTTTTCTAATTGACAGTAAATTGGCTTTTATATCATGTTTCCTAACCATACGTAGTCTGATTGTGCCATATCATATAGAAGGAGTTAGGAACTTTAGGATACTATGTTGCTTCTCCTCACTGTATAAGAAAAATCGGCAACATATGCTCATTATGGTTGTTGATTTCATTTTCATATGGTGGATGCTCTTTCTGTGAATTAAATTCTCCTTTTCTAGAGATGGCTTTCCATAGGTTTCTGTTATCTGTAATATTAGAAGCTGTCTAATGGGAGCTAGTCCCTTTTCCATTTTTTTGCAGATCCTTGTCCAACACATCAAGGCAATGCTTCCTACTTTAAAGTCGCGTATCAACAGTGCATTGTTTGCTACAGCAAAGGAGTATGAGAGCTATGGGGATATAAGAGAGTCCAGGGTATGTGTTTTTCAGCCAGTTTTAGCTACTTATTTTTGAGTAGAACGAGATATGAATAATTTATATAGTTAGTGTTTGAACGTGTTCAGATATGTAGAGAAAGGTGTCTGGCACAATTACTAGACATTTCTTATTTTGTAGCTAGAAATGCTTTCCAGTTACATTTGCTTCTAATATATACTTGCCTCATAATATGTCATTTAAACATATAAGTTTATCACTGTGGCTATTTAACTTATAGCATTCTCTGGGTGTGTATTGTTTTGAAATTCGTAGGGTGGTCAAGGAGCTCTTCTCCTCAGTTTTCTTACAAAATACTGTGAAGGTAATATCTGAAGATGGGTTCTCTTTCTGTTTAGGCGACAAATGTTAGTTTCTTAGGTTGGTATTGGTCCTTATCACGGTTTAATTCTTCATAACAGCATACTCCTCAACCCTGGAAGGGAAAAGTAAAGAAATGTCTACATCTGAGCTTTCCGGTGGAGCAAGAATTCTCTACATCTTCCAATCAGTCTTTGTAAAGAGCTTAGAGGTTTGTTTGTACATTTTTCTAGTTTTCCCTCGATCCTCATCTCAGTTATTAGATGCCTTTTGTTTTGTTGTTCCAAGTTTGTGCATTAAGCTATATCTTAGTTAGGTGATGTCATCATAATTTAATTTAATTTAGGGTATTACTTGTGGTCTTCAATTGGAGGTTCATTTTGTTGCTATCGACATAAAACATATACACGTATGGGTGACTTTCTATTTATAAGATAATTAATTGATTCGTAAACCATTAATTCTGTGTGGATATCTTAGTATAATTAGTGTGATTATTGACCTAGAAGGCAGACAGTTCGTTTCAGGTTTTAAGCTCTTGGAAGCGTGCCATGTATGCAGTTTTTTACGAGTAAAGTTACTTCAGTTAGAAAAATAATCAGTGTTTTGTGTTTGTTCAATTCCCTGCATCTTTCGAAGCATCTGATCTGCTATCGCTTGAAATTGATCTATATCTCTGCTATATAGTGATCTTTTACATTTCTGTAGCTACTAATTTTGTCAGTGGCTTAGTGCTACTTGGTACGGATTTTAGAACTTAACCTATTTGTTTTCATCACTTTGCTTCTGAAGGAGGTTGATCCGTGTGAAGACTTAACAGATGAGGATATTCGGACTGCAATACAAAATGCAACTGGTCCCAGATCTGCATTATTTGTTCCAGATGTAGGTCTTTATCCCCAAGTCCTGCTTATCAGTACTTTCCACATACTTAAATTGCTTGAGCTTTCTACTTTTTAGCTACTCTGATAAGTATCTCTTGTTTTCATTCTCTTCTGCATAGGTTCCATTTGAAGTTCTTGTCAGGAGGCAAATATCCCGTTTATTAGATCCCAGCCTTCAGTGTGCTAGGTTCATTTATGATGAGCTAATAAAGGTGTGATTTATCATGTGCTACGTTATTATACTTACTGTTAAATTTACTTGATCTTGAATTTTAAATAGAAAATTTCTCTACAGATTAGTCATCAGTGTATGATGACTGAGTTACAGCGGTTTCCTGTCCTGCAAAAGCGCATGGACGAGGTTATTGGGAACTTTCTGCGAGAAGGTCTTGAACCTTCACAAGCAATGATCCGAGATCTTCTTGAAATGGAGGTATGCATGAAGAATTTAAGCTCCACGCAATACTGATTGCATGACCAGTTATGTTAAATATGCTGAGATATCTAAACTATATACTGATTTTTGTTTTTCCTGTCATGCGGGTGGAGTAGCAGGGGCATTAAGTTTGAGATAATCGATTACTCAATTTTACTGAATAGAGCCTCTTTTAAATTTGGATTCTGAATGATGCTGGTTGTGAATGCTGGAAATTCGGTTTAATTTTTAAGCTTACCATTTGCAGATGGATTACATAAATACCTCACACCCAAATTTTATTGGGGGAACCAAAGCTGTGGAGCTTGCAATGCAACAAGTAAAATCTTCTAGGATTTCGCATCCTGTTACGCGGCCAAAGGTGGGCAATTGTCTTAGCAAAGCATTAATATTGCTTATGTGTTTCTCTTTGTGAATAGTACGCTTATTTTTTTTACATGTTCCTTTTGACTAAACAGGATACAGTGGAGCCTGAGAAGGCAGCGTCTTCTGCGAGTCAAATAAAAACCCGATCTTTTCTCGGCCGGCAAGCTAATGGAAACGTCACTGATCAGGTATGTCATTTTTTGTTTATGTTATGTGTGTATTTGACTCTGTTACATTTATAGTCTGACTCCTGCTTCCGAAAGCCCATGAAGAGAGTACAAAGATCCAGGCTAAAGACTTCTTAAACCATATAACATATTTCCATAACATTTTTTCACAGGGTGTTCTAGCTGCAGCAGATGCTGAAAAATCCGGACCAGCTGGTAAATGTTATTACATTCATTTTTCAGCGTTTCATGTATGCATAGTTAAATGAATATATGTAGTTCTCAGACGATTTGTGACTGAAATGATAGAATTCATTGTCAAGGTATGACTTACATACGAGCATACATGTCTGGTCTTTATTTGTTGAAGAACCCAATGCTCTGTGTAGGAAACACCTGGACTGGTTTAGCATCAATGTTTCGGGGGAGTGATGTTCAGGCAGCTGCTAAAAACAACTTACTAAACAGAACATTCAGCGAAGCTGCTCAAGCTATGTATCAGAACTTGTCAACAATCTATTTGAAGGAGGTATAATATCTTGTGCCTTCTCAAGCTCCTCATACTTTCCCAATACAGTATAATTATTTACTACCTATTCACCTCATAAATGTTTGGTTTTTGAAGCCTCCAACTGTGTTGAGGTCATCTGAAAATCATTCAGAACAGGAGTCAGTTGAGATTCAGATAACAAAGCTATTATTGAAATCCTACTATGACATTGTAAGGAAGAATGTTGAGGACTTGGTCCCAAAAGCAATCATGCATTTTCTGGTTAGTCTCTCCTCCCCCTTATAAAAATATTCACATTGTGGTATTACTTGAGATCTTCAAAGTTTTTAAAAAATTTCAACTGTCAAGCAACGTTCATTGATGACACTTGTAACTAATAGTGTCTGTCGATCTTCTACTCCACCTTAAGTAACTCAGCTGTGAGGGGAGTTGTAACTATTTTATGTAATTGATAATATACACAGGTAAATTACTCGAAACGTGAGCTGCACAATGTTTTCATCGAGAAGCTTTACAGGTGATGAAAGAAATCATGTGTCTCATCTGATTTTGTGAATAGTCTTTTTTTTTTAATGAACTAAAAAATCTGGTGGATGGGGCAGGGAGAACTTGATTGAAGAATTGTTGAAAGAGCCGGATGAGTTAGCGATAAAGAGGAAACGCACGCAGGAGACTCTTCGCATTCTTCAGCAGGCTAATCGGGTAAGTTCAAAGGGTTTGCCTTGAAGAAAATGCAATTTAAACTTGTTAAAATGTGTCTAATTGATATGGGTTAAAAACAGACATTAGACGAGCTGCCCTTAGAAGCGGAATCAGTTGAGAGAGGTTACAGAATTGGTTCTGAAGGGAAACATGAGGAGTTGCCGGGTACAAGAAGATCAAGGACAGAAACTAATGGGAACGGACGGTTCTGATTTGCACGCATTTCTCATTCATTTGGTGATGGAAAAGATTTGTTCTCTCCCCCTGAAATCGGTTGTGCGTGGGGGAGGTATAGTGAAATACATGATTAACAAAGGTTTTGTTGTTGAGGGTATTATTAGCTTATTAGAAGATACAACTTATATTTGTTTCTCGGAGCCGAGAAAAATAATCAAAATTCCTAATTTCACTCTTCATACCATTATTCTTCAATACATCAAAGTAGTGGGGGTCACGAAAGAAAAAAAAAAACATTTAACATTTAACAACAACGAGCTTGTTGCTAGCTTCTGTCCAAAGAAGTTGAGAGAATGTATATCTTCAGGAACAAGCATATGTTTTTTTTTTTTTTTTTAAAAAAAAAGTGAAAGCCGAATAAATCAGTTTGCTTAGCCAGATAGCATAACAGCCAAAGTAATCTTTGAGAAGGATATTTTCAGACTTCAATACAGATCTCGAGGTACCCATGTAACTCATTTGTAGTTAATAATGTGAAATAAATACAACAACACTCAAGAATATTGGGGTGTCTGATGGACGGAAACGAATGTCTCAGTCTTTGTTTGTCTCTGATGAAGCAGGCTTTCCAGAATACTTGTCGCGCCAAACCTGTTTATTCTTCTCGATAGTGTTATGATTTTGAGTAAATTCAGTAAGCCCCTGTCTGAATGCTCCAAGCGTAACTCCATTACCCACCAAGATGCTTGTCACTCCCATTTTCGAAACCTGTTTTTTTATTCACACACACACACCAAAGATTCAATCTTAGTGCACGCACATAGTAAAGAAAAAAGTCCCTACCTCGCGACATAAAGTTCAAAACTGGCCACAAAGTAGTAGTTTGTCTTAACTGATTTGATGTTTCTGTCCTCATCATCGAAGAAGAGCATGGCAGTAAAAGGCACTCCCGTCCTTGTGTGAATCTTCTGAAAGTGTTCCGTCTTGTGAGTCCAACTTGAGTAAATTTCCTAAAACAATCCCAGAAGTATTATTAATTACCCTATGCCAGACAGATATCAACAACAACTTCCTCCTATTCCTTCCCAATACGGTTTGAACTACGATGCAGATATCAAATGTGGTACCAGACGGACACTTATCTAACAACACACGTGAGGTAAGTCTGAAGAAACATCACTAGACAATGATTCGGCGGCTAACACAATGAACCACATCGAAGAAGAAGAGAAGAGAGACACAAAAGGAGATGAATGAAACTAACCTTGGCGACAAACATGGGCTTAATGTTGAGTTTATCAAGAAATGTGTTAGCAATATCAGAAGTAGGAGATCTGGAAGCAATAGCCATTTCAATTCCCTTTTCTTTCAGAGCACTCAGTATACCTTTTGCTTGTGGATACAGAGACGGCATTTCGCGTTTCGAAAGGCATTCGCTGAAACGAACGAGTCACACAAAATCCATAACATAAAAAAAAAAAACATTTGAAACTAATTTTAACTTCTTCCAAAGCAGTATCAAAAACAAACTGTGTGATCGATCAATTCACACTCTTCTTTAAAACTCTTACTTTTTCTCCGATTCATACAACTTATTACCAGTTTGACAAAACGAAACAAGTTCCACAAAAAAAATTGGGGATGGAATTGGAATGAAGAAAAGACAAAAGAAAGGGTACCAGTAAAAAGGCCAGAGAGTGTAGTCGAGATCAAAGACGACGAGTCTCGGAAGAATCTGAAACATTCCCATTATCTGCATCGCTTCATCTTTAACCTTCTCGTCCGCCATCTCTTGGCTTCTTCGTTTTCCCAATTTTTTTTTTTAACTTAAACAATCCAATCGGAGACGCTAATGGGACATGGAGTAAGACCTGGTCTGGTCCGGGATTACGAAAATTTCCTAAAAGAACCCTTCTGCTTCTTTAGTGTTACGAAATGGACCCTTATTTATTTGAGTGATTTGCATATACACCTAATTTTTTAAGCAGTTCTCTCACTTTGACATATTTCCTGCTATCGGTATATTTTTTGGACTATTTTTACATTTACTCACATTAATTTTGGACAACTTTACCCTTAAACTTAAAAACCAAAAATAGAAAACTCACTATAATTTGGACTATACGATTTTAATTAATAATTTAGATATGATGGCTTACATTTAATCTAACAAATTATTTTTTTCTCTATTCTCTCTCTCTTTCCAGAGTTTTTTTTTTGTTTCTCTTTCTAATAGATTGTATAGCTTTTTAAAGAAATATTAGCTTTACAAAATTCACTAGAACAACAACTAAGCCTTACAAAATTCATTCATTTCATCCCAAAACAGGCTAAAATCGAGAAAACAGGTTAAACCGACAAACTTTGCTTCGAAGCAGTAAACGGTTTTGTTAGTGCTTTTAGAGTCAAAATGTGTCCCAATCCAAAGTATATGACTAATTATAAGAGTTATAGATGGATTAGGAGGCTTTAGACAACACTTATACCCATTTCATTCCAAAACAGGCTAAAACCGACACAACATTGCTTAGAAGCGGTAAACAGCTTTATTAGTGTTTCTAGGGTCAAAATATGTCACAAATCAATGTATTTGACTAATTATAATAGTTAGAGATGGATTGGAAGTGTTTAGACAACACTTCTACCATTTTTGTCCAAAACAGGCTAAAACCGATAAAACTTTGCTTTGATGCAGTAAAAGGCTTTGTTAGTGTTTCTAGAGTCAAAATGTGTCACAATCCAATGTATTTGACTAATTATAAGAATTAGAGATGGATTAGGAATCTTTAGACAACACTTATACCCATTTCGTCCCAAAACAGGCTAAAACCGACATAACTTTACTTAGAAGCAGTAAACAACTTTGTTAGTGATTTTAGGGTCAAAATGTGTCACAAATAAATGTATATGACTAATTATAAGAGTTAGAGATGGATTAGGAGTGTTTAGACAACACTTATACCCATTTTATCCAAAACAGGCTAAAACCAAGAAAACAAGCTAAAACCAACAAAACTTTGCTTAGAAGCAGTAAATGGCTTTGTTAGTGATTTTAGGGTCAAAATGTGTCACAAATCAATGTATTTGAATAACTATAAGAGTTTGAGATGGATTAGGAGTGTTTAGATAACACCTATACCCATTTTGACAAAATAGTTACACCTAGTGCACGATAAATCATCTGTCTTATGATTTGTTATATCTAAAGCTTTATCACCAAATTGCTTGAACTCTTTCTTTGTTGCTTTGTTACAGTGTCACTTAGCCACAATATCATACTATCTGGGTTTTGTTAATGGTTTAAAGAGAGGTGGTGAGATTGCATTAAAGGGCGGTATTAATAGTTGATAGTTTGTTGTTACGACCCCAGGAAAAAAGTGATGGTCAAGCGGAGGACGTTGTCTACTGAGAACCTCAACAAATCCGAAAGAGAATACAGTATCATGGAGGACTACGATAAACACAATAACATTCTCGATTGGGTCACTTTCGATAAGGATGATGGATTTTACTACACTTCCGAAGAGCGTTGGTGTTTCACGCTAGAAAAGCTTGTGAAATGCTTTCGAAACCTGAACACAAGTCGTCAAATACCCTTTCTAATACCTCGTCAAGATTATATCACCAATACCGGTATGACCATACTAAAAGACATCTATCCTCTTTTGTTGAAGTTGATGGAGGACGTTGCTAAATGTTTGAATCACTTGCATAAGATGGGTTTTATGCATCGAGATTTGAACCCACAAAACATAGTCATAATGTGTGGAAAAAAATCTATCACGGCAAAGATTGCTAATTTTTGTACCACCTGCACCGAACCTATCATCGTCGACCCAAAATCTAAAGATGAAATAATAAGTAAGTTAATTTGTTTTGATGAATCTATAAATTAATTTGTTTTGTTGAATATGCTAACTTATCTCTTTGTACATGTCATTATGATACAGGTTTTGCAGAACAATTGCAAACAATAATTTGAGGAAGTTAGAGTCTTGTGTTAAAACTTCAGAAACTTCAAAAGTGGATGTCTTTAGCTTTGGTTGCATTCTGTTTTATTCCTTAACTCTGGGTGAGCATCCGTTTGGAGAAGCAAATGATGCATATGTCTGTTGGAATAAACTCGCGCTCAACCACTGTAAAAGTGAAGAAGCTAAATATCTTATCTCCAAGTTGGTGGAATATACACCTACTGCATGGTAAATCATCAGTCTTATGATTTGTTATATCTAAAGCCTTATCACCGAATTTCTTGACCTCTTGCTTTGTTGCTTTGTTACAGTGTCACTTAGACACTTTATCATACTATCTAGGTTTTGTTAATGGTTTGGAGAGAGGTATAAGTGTTGAACGTATGGTAACTATATTTTATCTTGTGTTTTGTCACAATCCAGTGTAGTTGACTAATTACAAGAGTTAGAGATGGATTAGGAATCTTTAGACAACACTTATAGTTCGTTTACATACGTTGTTGTATAACTATAATTATAAGACTTTAAATAAAACGAGTAATTCAAAATATAGACAAGTGGGATGATTAAAATTTACTTTATTAAATTTGATATGAAATACACGAGTATAGATACAAGCATTGAAAACAAAATTATGAAAACTAGAGAGTATGATGTGTAGGGAATTTGTGAAGGATCTCTGAAATTTTGTTTCGGGTTATCCTCAACACAATTTTAAAACAACCGAATACCCGATCCGACCCGACTCGAAAACTCAAACTCGCATGCACTTGTTGTTTTACATCGTAAGAAGAGGAGAAAGTGTTGGCATGTGAGAACGTACGGGCAAAAAAGAGAAACTTTTCCTTCTTCCTACTTCAGAGAAACGAGAAGTGCTGGCGAATAAGTGAGAAACGAGAGAGTTTTTCCTTCTTCTCTGTTTTCTTTGATTCTTGTGTGCCAATCTGAAAACCAAAGACAAAAAACCAAAGACAACAAGTTAGTGATGTTTCTATCTCTCTACACTTCTTTATTTTCTTTGTAGTCAAATCTAATTTAAATGAGTTATTTTTTTAAAAAAGTAGACACATTTTAGGATTTTTTGAAATTTCTCAACTTTGGCAAGTTCAAGAGTCTCCTATGTCATTAAAGGAACATTCTTTCTGTTGTGATTGTCTTTTGTTTAAACCCCAATGGTTATACCTTTTAACATGCGAATGTTTGGTTTATCAAATGCAAGTTCAAAATCCTCCAATGTCATTAAAGGACCCTTCTTTCTGTAGTGATTGCTTTTTGTTTAACCCCCAAAGATTATACCTTTTAACATGCGTATGTTTGGTTTATCAAATGCAAGTTCAAAATCCTCCAATGTCATTAAAGGAACCTTCTTTCTGTAGTGATTGCTTTTTGTTTAAGCTCCAAAGGTCATACCTTTTTTGGTTTTCGACAATCAGTTATACCTTTTAACATGCGTATGTTTGGTTTATCTAATGTGTAGCATGAGTTGGAACTGGAGAAGGTGACCATCTCGGGTTCTATGATACTTGTAGTGAATTATTGATAATGCATTTGGTTTATTAATTTTATGGGTTCTATGATACTTATGGTGAATTGATAGTGCTATAGCTGATGATGATTATTGGTTTATCAACTATATGGGTTCTATTATACTTGTGGTGAATTGATAATGCTCTATTTTGTGATGATTATTGGTTTATCAACTGTGTGGGTTCTATGATACTTGTGTTGAATTGATAATGCTCTAGTTGATGATTATTATTGGTTTATCAACTGTATGGGAGTCATTTTCCATCATCTTTAGTAACACATTTACATATTGGCTTGAGAGTAGATGACCCTCGTCTATGTTTTATTAATTGATGATGATAATCTGTTTCATTGGTGCAGGGTTAAAGTTCATCACATCTTGTGGACATGTTCTCAACGTCTTACGATCAAGCACAAAAACAATGGAAGAGGATTGGAAAGCTTTGTGTTTCGCCACACGTAGTGGAAGAAGGCAAACAGTTTGACTCATGCCTAGGGTTTTACGATCCCGGGAAAAAAGTGATGGTAAAGCGGAGGACGTTGTCTACTGAGAACCTCAACAAATCTGAAAGAGAATACAATATCATGGAGGACTGCGATAAACACGATAACATTCTCGATTGGGTCACTTTCGATAAGGATGATGGATTTTACTACAATTCCGAAGAGCGTTGGTGTTTCACGCTAGAAAAGCTTGTGAAATGCTTTCGAAACCTGAACACAAGACGTCAAATACCCTTTCCAAAACCTCTTCAAGATTATATCGCCAATACCGGTATGACCATACCAAAAGACATCTATCCTCTTATGTTGAAGTTGATGGAGGACGTTGCTAAAGGTTTGAATCACTTGCATAAGATGGTTTTTATGCATCGAGATTTGAACACATAGAACATAGTCATAATGTGTGGAAAAAAAAGCTATCACGGCAAAGATTGCTAATTTCTGTACGACCTACACCGAACCTATTATCCTCGACCCATAATCTAAAGATGAAAAAATAAGTAAGTTAATTTTTTTTGATGAATCTATAAATTAATTTGTTTTGTTGAATATGCTAACTTATCTCTTTGTACAGGTCATTATGATACACGTTTTCAAGCAAACAATAATTTGAGGAAGTTAGAGTCTTGTGTTAAAACTTCAGAAACTTCAAAAGTGGATGTCTTTAGCTTTGGTTGCATTCTGTTTTATTCCTTAACTCTGGGTGAGCATCCGTTTGGAAAATCAAAGGATGCATATGTCTGTCGGAATAAACTCGGGCTCAACCACTGTAAAAGGGAAGAAACGAAATATCTTATCTCCAATTTGGTGGAATATACACCTAGTGCACGGTAAATCATCAGTCTTATAATTTGTTATATCTAATGTCTTATCACCAAATTGCCTCACCTCTTGCTTTGTTGCTTTGTTACAGTGTCACTTAGACACTGTATCATACTATCTGGATTTTGTTAATGGTTTGAAGAGAGGTATAAGTGTTGAATGATGCTAACTATATTTTATCCTGGGTTTTGTCACAATCCAATGTAGTTGACTAATTACAAGAGTTAGAGATGGATTAGGAATCTTTAGACAACACTTATAGTCTGTTTCCGTACGTTGTTGTATAACTATTATTATAAGACTTTAAATAAAACGAGTAACTCAAAATATAGACAAGTGGGATGATTAAAACTTACTTTATTAAACTTGATATGAATTACACGAGTATAGATACAAGCTTTGAAAACAAAATTATGAAAACTAGAGAGTATGATGTGTAGGGAATTTGTGAAGGATCGCTAAAAACACTCTACCCTTTCCTAATACTTTCTCGTTTTTATTTATACAAACCTGTGTGAAGTTGCGTATGTTATTGTAGACATGTCCTATTTTTGGGATTGCATGAGATGAGTAATCCTTTGTTGATTGATGTCTTTGTCTTGTTGTATAGTGTTGAAGTCTTCATTTCTTGGTCTTGAAGTCTTTTGTTGACAGTTGAACTGTTACATAATTGGGTTTTTGTCTTCATGTTGCCTTGAAAAATGGAGTCTTGATGGAGTCGGTGGAAAATGTTGCCTCTTTCTTCTACAAGATAATATACTAAATATACAATTATAGTACAAATACAAGCAGGATTTATTTGAGAGTAAATATATTTTTTTAGTTTTTTTGAATAGATATGTTTTAGAATGGATCGTCGTCTTGTGTATTGTTGTCTTGTGTTATATCATCTTTGTCGTCCTTGGAGGATATTTGCATCGCAATTGTTTCGAGGAATTTATTGAGCTTTTCTTTTCCTCTACCTTTCTTGGTTCCGGAGGATGAAGTTGTTGATTCTGTAGGACTTGGTGGTTTAAGAGGCGAATTTTTTGTTTGAATAGGTGGTAATGCTCGGGATACTGTAGCTATGGACTGCTTTATTTGTTGATGTGTCTGAATCCAAAATATCTTTGCCCGGACTGAGAAAGAAAGAGGAGTAACACATGTCAATTGCAAATCGGCCAAAATGTTTTACAAAAGGACGTTAAAAACTTAGTTTCTAAACAAATATTTGCTAAATGGCAAGCTATTCTATCTGTTTTTGACTTTGATATACAATATATAAAGGGAGAAAATAATTTCTTACCTGATATTCTAACAAGGGAGTATTTATAGGGAAAATCTCAGGATCACCAAAATGAGTGAAACACAAAAGAAACCTATGAGTGCATCAGACTACGTCAAAATCAACCACATTTACAAGGGAAACAATTAACCACTAGTAACCAATTATCTGCCTTAGCGGAATTTCCTCCTTTATCCTATGCAAAAGCCGTCAATCCCCAGCCACAAAAAATATTCATTCCATCCTCCTCACAAAAAAAAACACAGACCAAATCGTCTTACTTCCTTAAACCACAACACCAACACCTTATTACAACCTCATTTACCAAACCAATATCCCTTAAAGACCTAACCCAATATATCAACTGCATATTTTATGAGGAAAGCCAATACCTTACTAATAACCTCACAAAAAAAACCATACATTCTACGAATTTATTCTCGTAGACACCAAATCAATAGAAATAACCCACTATACCAACAAAAATTGACCAAAACCTCATTTCCTACTCCACCTGTAAAATCCTCAAAGTATGCAATCCCCAAGATCTCGGGTTTATTAACCTCCACACCGCAAAAGAATTCTCCATCCCGGGGTTCTATATTCCAAGATTTACCTACACAGATTACCAAAAAGCCTTTCTCTATACCCTTTATTTACGAACCTATGATCACTCTTAGTTCCTCTCGTTCGACTTTCATTGCCCCAAGACAATACCAGGATGGCTCTACGAATGGTGGTATTGGTTCGGCCCAACCGATGACATATATCCTCCCCAAATACCCAAAGCTTTACTACCCTACTATACTAAACACGAAAAACACCAACCCATCGGTCCTCTACCTAAAATAGCCTTCCACATAGATGTAGGAATACCCTGGATACTATCTTGGCACTACAACTTTGTACCCTTCTTACCAGACATGCCATATTCACTAGTCCGCGAGTTCAGAATCAAGTGGTGGGACAAATACAACCTTGACTGCTGCTCCTTATCCAACTTGGGAAAATGGATTCAGACACATCAACAAATAAAGCAGTCCATAGCTACATTACCACCTATTCAAACAAAAACTTCGCCTCATAAACCACCAAGTCCTACAGAATCAACAACTTCCTCCTCAGGAACCAAGAAAAGTAGAGACAAAGAAAAGCTCAAGAAACACCTCGAAACAATTGCGATGAATTAATCCTCCTAGGACGACGAAGATGATATAACACAAGAAAACAATACGCAAGACGACGATCCATTCCAAAACATATCTATTCAAAAAAAATGGTTTACACTCCTATGCAAAACCTTACTCCTAAGTTAATTTTATAAACATGAAGACAAAAACCCAATTATGTAACAGTTCAACTGTCAACAAAAGACTTCAAGACCAAGAAATGAAGACTTCAAGACTATACAACAAGTTAAAGACATCAATCAACAAAGGAATACTCATCTCATGCAATCCCAAAAGATTTTGAAGAACAAAACCTAGGATAAAATGAGTGAACATATCTTGGATAACCACATGAATTACACTTCTTAATTCTTCTTAATGTTACCTATAGTCTATAGATCACATATCTTGGATAACCACATGAATTACAGTTCTATAGACTAGTCAAGCACATCCACTAAACTATGACCATGTGGTCATTAACCCCTCGAAATAACTGAATTTAGAAAATTAAATACAACTTTGTTTTGTTGTCTTAAGAAAAGGAATCTCAGTACTGCTATGATCGCTCGTATTAGCGGTGAATGCCACCGTAAATTGACCAAGTGATTCCAGACCAAGCGTTGGTGACGTTAGTGGCGGTT
This sequence comes from Camelina sativa, assembly GCF_030686135.1. NCBI lineage: Eukaryota > Viridiplantae > Streptophyta > Magnoliopsida > Brassicales > Brassicaceae > Camelina > Camelina sativa. Next base: position 24,858,021 of record NC_141894.1, on the reverse strand, counting down.
GCCGCCGTGGATTGACCAAGTAGTCCGGTCAAATAGCTTATTAGGTTTGATTTGATTCCATAGTAAGGAAACCTCTCCGCCATGTTTGCACCTACAAGTCCAAAAAGTGTTCTCACAAATTTCAGAATTAGTGTTGTAAACAGAAAGAGAAGCAGCTCCCGATCTCAAAGGCTTAACGATGATGAACCTGGTGGCTCTTAATCGACCGGTACTAGATCTTATGGCGGCGATCCCACGGTGGTCAACGGTGTCAGTGACGTTTTCACATGGGTTATTGCCATTCGTAAAACCCCTAGAATTGAATTGGGGAGAGAAAGATAGATAAAGAAAAACGATGAAGAAGAAGATGTGTGAGTTTTTTTTCTTTTCTTTTTTTCTTTTGTATAGTTATAAGAAATTTAGTTAGAGGTTTATTGTTATATGATATGTGTAGCATAAAGTGGGTGTAAGTGATATTACTTTGTATGAAAGTAGGTGTAGATGCAAATTTTTCTATTTATGTTGGCAGTGATGATACTTGCGTATTTGACAATTTAATCCAAGTCGTAAGAAAAAAAAAAGGAGATATTTTTCAAAATACCATCAAAATGGAATATTGGAAATAAAAAATAAATATCTAAACATTGATGCATTGATGATTCTATTAACAAATGTCAACTCTTTTTCAATTACCATTTACAGGTTATTTAGTCATTTTTTTCAAAAAACCATTAAGATAAATTCCTAGGAAAATAATGAATAAGACATGAAAATCCATATAACGTCAAAAATATGTTGTTTTTATTGCCATTTTAGATGGATAAAATATGATCTATAAAGTTTAGAATACACTTTATGAGTTTAGAATATGTAATATATATATATTGTACATGTTCTACATAATTTAAATAATGTATTCTACACATTCTATATGTTTTATAAAATGTAGAAGTTATTTATGTTCTATTGTAATTAGAATACTAATACATATTCTATATTTTACTCTTTGTTCTACAAAAATTAGAATATAATTCTTCATGTTCTAAAATTGTTAGAAAACATTCTTCAATTTTTTCTCTATATTCTATGAAAATTAAAATGTACATTCTATTTTATTAGATTCCTATAAACAAAAAACTGAATCGCGAAAAAAGTAAACTGCATATTATGTGAGGTTTAAGATATCTTCGTTATTTCTTAAGATGTTTTCTTCAACACAATGGTGAACTTTGTAACTGAAGGCATGACCATGCATATGTTTTTTATTTTTTTTTTCAAAATAAATTTTACATGTTAATACTTTGTAAATTTTAGTAGTTAAAATTAAAAATAATTTTTTTAAAGAAATAACCTATATAAAGAAACCATTTTAAGTATTCAATTATGATTATAGTGGTGTCGATGATGATAAATAATAAATGATAAACCAAATAACCACTGGGGGCCAAGGGGGCTTTTCACAAGTTCTATTGTTTTGTATTAAAAATTTTACATGTAAACACACAAACACACAAAAAGCTTATATGTACAAAAATAAAACTCTAAAATTGGTAAATTATTTTCTAGAGTAATCCAAAATTGTTGTTAGATTTGTTTGGCAAATTTTATTTCCATTTTCTGATCGAATATTGATGGTTTAGTCTTTATTAATATAAACCTTTCATTTGTTTTTATATTTGATTAATAAGTTCCAAAGATATAAAGTAACAACAACCACAAGCCAAATGCATCGTTGCAAGATTTAATTAATTAGCTACAACTTTTCTTTTAATAATTGATAAAAAGCATTTATCTTAAAATTTAATAATAAATTATTTAATATCTATTATATATCCAATTAATGATGATTTAATCTAATTTTTTGATTGGTTATTATTTTGAGAAGAAAATTGAAATATAGTCATTTTCAACTTATATAGTATAATTGTTTTTGGATGAATTTCTACCAACAGTGGTTTTATGAATTACAAAATAGGGAAAAATGAAAAAGATGAATTCTCCTCAGTTAGAATGCACTAGAGTTCCTTTTCAACGCACGTTACTGGAACCAAAACCAAACAAATCTATAGCTGCAAGTGCAAACAAATTGTCGTCTTTTTAATTTGTACTTTTTAACCAAACAAAGAAAAGTATAACCTTTATGGCTCTATCTGAAAAATACAATTATTCATAGATATTTACGATGTGAAGTTTTCGTAAATATCCGGAAAATATAATTATTCAAAAATGTAACTTCAAAAAAGTTAATACAGATAAGAGAGTATAAACAAATATATTAATAGAAGAAAAAAAAAAAAGACAACCACATTTCTTGGCGTGTTCAACATCTATCCCCAAGCGTTACTACACGTAAAAGCCTTTTATCTTAAGCATACGCTTCACCAATATCACACACAAAATAAAAACATAACTGTGTATATATAATTGAAGTTGTGTCTATGAAAATTTCAGAATCTTGATTTCAAGAAAACGGTTTGAAAATGTATCTGACTCGGAGAATGCAGAGTGGAGGTTTTGCGGTGTATAGGCAGGGCCTTGCGGAGGTCTTACAAATATACAACAACGTCGAGAGGAAGACGTCTATGAATCCATATCCGGCGATTATTCGATTTGGGAGAGACTATCATAACCAGATGTGTCCACAAGGTGTCAAGTTATCAAATCCGGTTAATGCGGGGAGATACTTTAGTAATGTTTCCAACGACTCCAAGATGCAACCTTCTTCTCCAAACCAGTGGTTTAACTTTCCTTCTTGGTAATTCCCCTCTCGCTTTCTTTCTCTCTATACACATCGAATGGAACAATAGGGTAGCTTATGATATACGTAGGAACCAATTTGCATTAGATTATTCAATCTTGATCAATGCATAAGGGACTAATTTGGAGAATAACTGGCAGGGGGAGATGGGTTATAGGTTCAGCGATTTCCTTAGTGTTATCTTTCTGGAACAACAAAAGGATACAGAAACTGAAACGTATCGAAGGTAACGAATCTAGTAATATCTCAGTATTCTTCTATGCATTACTCATAGCTCTTTTACTTTATATATATATAGGCTTATTTTTCTTGTGTTTGCCATAAATTGGACTGATGTGATGTAGGAGAGGCGGAGTTGGTTGTAGAAGGGATAGAGGCTGTAGCAGAAATGGTGGAGAAAGTGGCGACAGCGACCGACCAAATGGCTGAAGAAATGGCAGAGAAACTACCCGAGAAAAGTAAAATGAAACAAGTAGCTTTGGTTCTGGAACACATTTCAGAAGTTGCTGCTCATGAAGCACATCTAACCCAAGATTTCCTTCACAAGGTACACTTTATCATTCAAACTGATAAATGAAATTTATAAAATCGAACTAAATTTTCAACATATGCTGTAGGGGTCCCTTTTTTTTTGTTTTTCGGGTCAACATATCAAAACTTTTGATTGTGATTAGAGAAGTCAAAATTTAAATATGCAGGTGGAAAAAGTCACGCAAGACTTGGATGACTTAGAGCAAATGATAGAGCCTTTGATAAACAAAAAAGTGTCAAATGCTGAAACAAAGCAACTACAAGCTAAAGAAGAAGAAGCAAACTCTTAGTCGCCTTCACGCCACTAATCTCTTCATCATCTTACTTTAGACGCTAACAAAAACAAAAACAAAAATAAATTAAATAAAACTTGCTCAAAACTATGTCTATTATTATTACTATTTTTTTCATTCTTCTAAAATATATGTTTATATTATCAATGGTAATTTATCTTTCTAAACCAAAACCATTTTTTTTTTTATAATGATTTGGTGTATCTCTCTTCTCGGGAGAATGTTGTAAAAGAGAGTGATTTGCCTCAATTATCAAATACCAAACTAAATGATTTGCGATTCATGGACTTAGACTACCACAAGAATTATCAATAATTTTTCTGAGAAATTACAAGAATTATCAACAGAGAAAATTAGATGCAAAAAATTCAAGAAAACAGTGAAAAAAATGAAAAAAAATCACATACGACAAAAGAGATCTAGAATCGAACAGTGGTTGGGCCAAAGCAGCTAAGGCCCATAACTCTCTCCATCGAAGCATCAGATTTAGGCATAGGATGACTATTGTCTCTTACGACATCATCATCAGAAGAAGAAGGAGGTGGACGTGAAGTGACAGCGATGGCACGTAGACGAGCCTTGACATCTTTGTTGAATAAACGGAGAGGATAGTTCCAACGAGCTTCCACGGCGGCAACCGCGGTAGCCACCATCCACGAGGTGTGTCTTGTAGTCGCAGCAGCGCTCATGACTGCGATTGAAGTTGTTAGGACAAGAGCGTTACAAAAATGTGTAGGGTTTTTTTTATTTATTACAAGGTTTTGAAGAAAACAAGTGGCTGCGTTTGCCGTAGGTGCTGAGAGACGGGACTCTCTCTCTCTCCACTTCTCCAAGTAAACTAAATTCTTCATTTATTTACTAAAAAATATTACAGCCCAAATAACATTTTCTTTTTTTCTTACATTATATTATTTTGTAATAACTTTTTTTTTATCATTGATAATCAGGAAAATAATATAAAAGAAATTATGTACATTGAGTTTTATTATAGATTAGGATCCGTGCTAGAGCACGGGTTGAAATTCTTTTTATTTATATTATAATTTTAGAATAAATGTAATTTATATAATTGTTTTTAAAAGTTTTTTTGGATAAAACATTATACAATAAAATCATATGCTAAATAGGATGACTTGAAAAAAATACCTATTTTATAAGTTTTATTTTAAATTTTGTAATTTTATGTATGAGAAATAGTTATGTTTGTTGTTTGTTTTTATTTTAATTTTTGAACATGTTTGGTGAAAGTTTTTTTATATGACCCGTGCTTAGGTAAGATTTTATTTTCAATTACAATAATATATCGGAAATCACGATTAAGTGTGATCAATTGCCAAGATTTTATTTTTTTATGCCTAACCGTATATATAAATGTTTAACAGTATATATCTTGTAACAATACATGGAATACTAAAGAATTTATTTTAAAAATTTTATAAATCATTGGAATATTGTCTTTAAGAGGATTCTTTGGGATATTCTTAAGTGTATCCATATAGCCCACGGATTGACCAATTAATCTATAACCTTTTTTTTGTAACCAACCTAGATTTAATCGATAACTTATTTTATAACCAACTTATAAAATTATATAGTCTACAAAAAAAAAGTTGTGTACATTGAGTTTTATTAAAATGGAAGTGCACAACACTGTTTTGTAGACTATATAATTTTTGTAGGGTATAATAAAACGGAAGTATACAACATTGTTTTGTAGACTATATAATTTTAATAAGTTGATTACAAATAGGTTATAGATTTATTGATTACAATTTAAATATTGGATTCAACCTTAATTTATTCCCGCAAAATCTTAAAGAGAATATTCTAAAGAATCATTTGATATTATCTAACTTACCATATTAATTTCTTTTGTTAAATTATTCATCAAATAAATCTTTTGATATCTAACTTAACATATTAATTTGTTAATTATCATTATACTTCACCTCTCATTTTTATATATGAGTTTATTTTGTGAAACACTTAAATTATCATATTATTTATTATAATTAAAAAATAGTTTTATTTCCGGAATACCATAAGATGAATTTTTAAAAACGAATATAAATTGTTCAATTTATAAAATATTCAAACTTTACTACTATTATTCTTTAAATAATATCTATTGAATTAAAAAAATCACTGAGTAACGGGTCAAAATTTAAATATTTAAATTCAATTTTATATTTTTTTGTTGCATTTTATAATTTTATATTATATAATAAACTTTAAATAATTTATTTTGAAATATTGTTAAAATATTGAAACTTGATATAAAAGTTAGAAACTATAAACACTCTAAATTGATTTGTTATAGAAATTTCAATAATATGTTACTATAATATGAAAGAATTTCAAGAAACCAAGTATATTAAAATTAAAAGTATAACAATATATTAAATTACTCATAATATAATAAATCGCTTCTTAAAAACTAAAATTACAAAATTATGTCTTATAATGTCATTCAAGTCATGATGTAGAATATATATTATTGAAATAACTTCACATACATAAACTAATATAACATATTAAAATTTTATTTTAAAATATATAATATAAAAAAATTTGTATAAAATAAAATTTAACCAGTGTGATAGCACGAGTACTTATCTAGAATTATTAACAATATAAAACTGACAAAATATGTGTCTTTTTCAAGCCATCATATTTAGCATATGATTTATTGCATAATATTTTATCCAAAAAAACTTTTAAGAACAATCATATAAATTATACTTTATATAAAAATTACAATATAATTAAAATAAATTTCAATCCGTGCTCTAGCACTATGTTCAGACTTATCTCTTGTTGAAGATTGTGTGTAGGTGAAGATAAACTACATTGTCTTCTCAAAATCAATAACTGTGATTTACAAAATTATTATTGAATGTGCATGAGATGGAATTTTGATCGATTGTGAGAAATGTTGGACTCATACGATCGATTTTGACAAAAAAATGCTTCACATTTTTAGCTTTTAATTTGAGAAAATTTTTGGAATTTTCTCAGTTTATTAGATTTTAATCAAGTTATTTAACATTTCTTGTTAACTAATGAACGTTGACTATTTTTTAAGTTAACAACAAATTGAGGAATACATTTTTTTATTTTTTAGACATGATAGTTAATTACAAATACTTGGGAACTAAAATGAAAATTGTTCCCACTAACGCTCGCAACTAATAACTTTTGTTTCCAAAAATATTATTTTATCAAAAAAGTAAACAAACATAAAGAGAAATCATGTCACTCTCTTTATCTCATTTCTTTTGTTGATGGAAATAAACTATACAACAACTCATTAAATAAAACAAGAAAACACAAATATGAAGAATCTTGATCAAGTGGAAACTCAAAAATACTTGTACTAAAGCACGAACTCAAAACTCCAAATCTCTAGGTTTAGATATATCAGAGATATTGATATTCATCACAGTGCTTTGCTCCACAAAGAGAGATGCCATTTGGGTGAAGACGACTGGGTAGATAATAGTGCATAGCCAAATTGGCATCAGTCTAAGAATGCACTTGATTTCCTCCACTTGTGTCACGGGACATAGCCTCCATGGGTTCACTGCATCTTGTTTCTTGTCATCTAGATCTCTTGCAGTGATGTAAGCTACTTTGTCCAAGAATCTGAAATTCCAAAAGAAACATGTTAGAACACTTCCATGGCATTGATATATATGGTGAAACTGTGGTTTCTTGGCAACTTACTTGAATTCATCAGTATGCATTATCCTCCTCCCTGTATTTTCAGAAGAATTTTTCCCTTGGTTGTCTCCATCATACATCTCCTCTCTCCCTCGTAATGGCGCCTCCACCGATGATTTCTTCGTTGCAGCGACCAAAACTTGGCAAAATCTCGAAAGAGGATTACCCGTGGGCTTGAAATATCGGTACCTCGGTGTCCCAACGAGGAAAAGTGTAACATCCGTGAACCGAAATCCCGGTTTGGGAGTTGCATCGGTCGATGCAGATGGTGCATCGGTCGATGCATGTGCAATTTCTGCGTTTTGACTTAAGTCAAACGCTGTGTTTTGGACAGAAGGGAAGGAAAACCCTTAAGTCGTATTTTGGTCTCATTAGTGGTGGATAGCCGATTTTTGAGAGAAAGAAAAGAGATAAAAGAGTTCTTAAAAGTTCTTGGTGATTTCTTGGAGATTTGGGGCGTTCCTGTAGAGATCTGTAGCTGGGATCGTCGTAGGAGCTTCCTAGAAGCGTTTTCTTGCTTGTTTGTGGTTCAGATTCGTCTTGGCAAAGGTAAGTGCAGGACCATGGCTGATCTAAGCTAGAGAACCCTTTAATCTGCTTGTTTTGTGTTGTTAGGCTTGTTAGATCGTTGTTATGGACGTTAGGAAGCTTTCTTGTGGCTTGGGATCGAGTTTTGTGGTTTCAGGAACGAAGATCCGGCGAGAAGCTTCGGGGAAATCACGGTGCTCGACGTTGCATCGGTCGATGCATAGCTTGCGTCGGTCAATGCAAGTGCGAGGACGGCGTGTAAGACTCTAGGGTTTTTCGTGTGCGTCGAGCATGCGTCGGTCGATGCAGATTGGGTGTCGGTCGATGCAAGTTACACTTGCATCGGTCGATGCAGCTTCTGTGTCGGTCGATGCAACCCCTTGGTGCGTCGATCGATGCATGTCTGGCGTCGGTCGATGCACTGTCCTGGTTGGTCGATTGTTGTTTATTGCTTGTTGGTTGATGGTTAAAGATTCTCTATTGCTTGTGTGTATAGCCCAGTAGATGGGAGGATTGCCTTACTGAGTGTTTATAAAATACTCATGCATTGCAATATGTGTTTGTGGTGCAGGTAAAAGCAAAGTGTGATCGTGGAATCCAGGCAATGAAGAGGAGGATGTTCTAGGGACTCGGTTGACTGTTTATCTGGCATTGTTAGGTTGCTAGAGTGGAGTCTTAGAGCATTGTTTAGGATTGCTGGTTATTTGGCTTATGTTGTTTGGGAACATTGGTTAGGATTGGAATTAATATTGGATAATTGTTGATGTTATTGGTTATATTATTTTATTGGATTATTATTGGTTGGTTATTTCCGCTGTTGATTGTGATTGTGGTTAGGTGGCTAGTGGGTATGGGACCACTAGTTGTAGTATATTATTATATTATTATTATTTATTATTATTAAAAAAAAAAGGTTGGTCGTTTCATTTTGGTATCAGAGCCCTTACGGTTCTAGGTTTGGGTTCACTAGGTTTCTGTTGTAGATGTTGGGATTGCATGTCTTGATTGATTATATGAGTTAGTCAATTGTGTGTGGCATGGAGTCCTAGAACATCCTCTTCGAGCCGAGTGTGTGATTCCACGGTGAGTTTATGTTTCTGTGTATGATAGAAATTGTTTGCTTAGCCTTCTGTTCATGGTAGTGCAGATGGTTAGAGAGGATGCTGTGGCTGGTCGAGGTCGTGGTCGCGGACGTGGTCGTGGACGCGGACGTGGTCGTGGTAGGGGCAGAGTCCCAGTGGTTAGTGAGACCGAGGACCAGAGTGTGACAGCTGAGGGTGTTGGCGAGTCGCAGGGTGTTCCGGGGGATTCCGTGAGTGTGGCAGGAGGGGGCGGTGTTGATGCTCCAGTGGCCGGTGATGCTAGGGTTCCGGGTGTGGGGGTCCCAGCGGGTGGAGTCCCTGGTACTGACTTTGCGGCTATGCTAGCACAGGTGTTAGAGCGGTTACCACCAGTGGTACCGGCTCGGGCTCAGGTAGTGCCACCAGTGGTGGCGGAGGAGCGGCAGCCAGTGGTTGCGGATGTGGGAGAGCATGGACGTTATTTGGCTATGCTCAAGGAGATGAAGGGTCTGTTCACTGAGAGGTTTTTGGGTGGTACAGATCCTACAGCTGCGGATGCTTGGAGGACGAGTGTGGAACGTAACTTCCATACTCTGAGATGTCCTGTTGAGTTTTGGATGGACATAGGGGTCTAATTTTTGGGTGGTGATGCTGAGTTGTGGTGGAGATCAGTGGTTGCTAGGAGGGTGCAGAGGGAGATGACTTGGGCTGACTTCGTCTTGGAGTTCAACCGCAAGTATTTTCCTAGAGAGGCATTGGACCGGTTGGAGGTGCAGTTCCTTCAGATATCTCAGGGGACGCGGTCAGTGCGGGAGCTGGATTTAGAGTTCAGTCGACTTCTATGTTATGGGGGTTGGGCTATGGAGTCCGAGGAGGCTCAGGTGAGGAGGTTTATGAGAGCTCTACGGGATGATTTGAGAGTTCACTGTAGAGGGAGGTACTATGCTACGCGTGCAGAGCTGGTTGAGACTGCAGCAGAGATTGAGGAGGATATCCGGGCACAGTCAGTGTCGGTTACTCCAGCAGTTGAGCCTAGTAAGGCTCAGCAGCAGGGTGGTTCTAGCAGGGGCGGTAGGCATGCTCAGGGAACCAAGAGGAAGTGGGAGGGTACGCAGAAGCCGAGTGGTGCGGGTTGCTTCGGTTGTGGGAGCAGGGATCACAGGGTTGCTAGTTGTCCCAAGAGGAGTGCTCTGACGGCAGGACCTCGGGTATGTTATCATTGTAGGGAGATAGGGCACATCAGGCCTTTTTGTCCCAAGTTGCAGCCGGCAGCAGTGGCAGCGTTGCAGCAGGTGCAGCCTGGAGGTCAGCAGGTGGCACGGATTGAGCAGGCGCCACGGGTTTACACGACAGCTGAGACTGGTGGAACCATTGCCGGGGCAATCACAGGTGTATTTTCTGGTACTTTAACTTTGTAAATTTTAGTAGGTTCAGATTGTATATGTTTCCTGTGATTAAGTGTTAGGTTCTCAACAAATGAGGTTTGTGTAGGGACCTTGTTGGTGGGCGGGTTTAAGTCCCACGTTATGTTTGATTCTGGAGCTTCGCATAGCTTCATTACTCCAGAGTGTGTAGAGTGTGCGGGGATCAGTGGGGATCCTGGAGAGCGTGCAGGAGTGGTTAGAGTTGCGGGAGGTGAGTTCCTGAGAGTGATTGGACGGGCTAGAGGAATTGATATTCAGATCGCAGGGGAGTCGTGGCCAGCGGATTTGCTTATCAGTCCAGTGGAGCTGTATGATGTTATTCTCGGGATGGATTGGTTGCATCGGCATAGGGTGCATTTGGATTGCCATCGGGGTAGAGTGGAGTTTGAGCGTTCAGGAGGGAAGTTGGTTTTCCAGGGTATTAGACCGACTTCGGGGAGTCTCGTGATCTCAGCCATTCAGGCTGGGAAGATGATCGAGAAGGGCCGTGAGGCTTATCTGGTTACTATATCTATGCCAGAGTCAGTGGGGAAGTCTACGGTTAGCAGTATTCCAGTAGTGGAGGAGTTTGAGGATGTGTTTCAGTCGTTGCAGGGATTACCACCATCTCGGTCGGATCCTTTTACCATTGAACTGGAACCGGGGACGACACCGTTATCCAAGGCTCCTTACAGAATGGCTCCAGCAGAGATGGCAGAGCTGAAGAAGCAGCTAGAGGATTTGTTGAGTAAGGGATTCATCCGTCCTAGTGTATCACCGTGGGGAGCGCCGGTGTTGTTTGTGAAGAAGAAGGATGGGAGTTTCAGGTTGTGTATTGACTATCGGGGTTTGAACCGGGTCACTGTGAAGAACAAGTACCTTCTTCCTAGGATCGATGAGTTGTTGGATCAGTTGAGGGGTGCTACTTGGTTCTCCAAGGTAGATCTGGCATCGGGTTATCATCATATACCGATAGATGAGGTAGATGTGAGGAAGACTGCTTTCAGGACGAGATATGGGCACTATGAGTTTGTGGTGATGCCCTTCGGATTGACTAACGCGCCAGCAGCGTTTATGAGATTGATGAACAGTGTGTTTCAGGAGTTTCTGGACGTATCTGTCATCATTTTCATCGACGATATCCTGGTTTATTCTAAGAGTCCTGAAGAGCATGCAGTACATTTGAGGGCAGTTATGGAGAAGCTGCGGGAGCAGAAGTTGTTTGCTAAGTTGAGCAAGTGTAGTTTTTGGCAGCGTGTGATGGGCTTTCTGGGTCACATTGTTTCTGCAGAGGGGGTTTCTGTAGATCCAGAGAAGATTCAGACTATTAGGGATTGGCCTAGACCGCAGAATGCCACAGAGATCAGAAGTTTCCTTGGATTGGCAGGTTACTACAGGAGATTTGTGCAGGGGTTTGCAAGCAGAGCACGTCCTATGACTAAGTTGACAGGGAAGGATGTTCCTTTTGTCTGGTCAGAAGAGTGTGAGGAAGGCTTTGCAAGCCTGAAGGAGATGTTGACAACTGCGCCAGTGTTGGCTTTGCCTGAGCAGGGAGAACCCTATGTGGTTTATACAGATGCATCTAGAGTTGGTTTGGGTTGTGTTCTGATGCAGCATGGGAAGGTGATTGCCTATGCATCGTGGCAGTTGCGGGTGCATGAAGGCAACTATCCTACTCATGATTTGGAGATGGGTGCTGTAGTCTTTGCCCTGAAGATTTGGAGATCCTATCTTTATGGTGCAAAGGTACAGGTGTTTACAGATCATAAGAGCCTGAAGTATATATTCACTCAGTCTGAGTTGAATTTGAGACAGCGGCGGTGGATGGAGCTTGTGGCGGATTATGATTTGGAGATAGCCTATCATCCTGGTAAGGCTAACACGGTTGCAGATGCTCTGAGTCGGAAGAGGGTAGCTTCGGCTCAGGAGCAGGAGATGAAGTCTCTGGTAGGGGAGATCAGTGCTTTGAGCTTATGTGCTGTTTCACAGGAACCGTTGGGTTTGGAAGCAATAGATAGAGCAGATCTTCTGAGTAGGGTGCGGTTGGCACAGGAGAAGGATTTGGGGCTAGTGAATGCCTCCAAGGATGTGGGTTCAGAGTATCAGGTCTCAGATAATGGTACTATCTTGGTGCATGGTCGTGTGTGTGTGCCCAAGGATGACGAGTTGAGACAGGAGATTCTGAGAGAGGCTCATGCGAGCAAGTTGTCTATTCATCCAGAAGCGACTAAGATGTACCGTGACCTCAAGAGGTACTATCATTGGGTCGGGATGAAGGAGGATGTGGCTAGTTGGGTTTCGAGGTGTGATGTGTGTCAGCTAGTGAAGGCTGAGCATCAGGTTCCTGGCGGGTTACTGAAGAGTTTACCCATTCCTGAGTGGAAGTGGGATATGATCACCATGGATTTTGTGGTGGGATTGCCAGTGTCACAGACCTTTGATGCTATTTGGGTCATTGTGGACCGGTTGACTAAGTCAGCACATTTTCTGGCCATTAAGAAGACTGATGGAGCAGCGGTCTTGGCTAAGAAGTATGTGAGGGAGATTGTCAGATTGCATGGGGTGCCAGCGAGCATTGTGTCTGATAGGGATTCTAAGTTCACTTCGGTGTTCTGGAAGGCATTTCAGGCAGAGATGGGCACTAAGGTGCATATGAGTACAGCTTATCATCCCCAGACTGATCGACAGTCAGAGAGGACGATCCAGACGCTGGAGGATTTGCTGAGGATGTGTGTGTTGGATTGGGGTGGCCATTGGGCAGATCACCTGAACCTGGTAGAGTTTGCTTACAACAACAGTTATCAGGGGAGTATTAAAATGGCTCCTTATGAGGCTTTGTATGGGAGGCCATGTCGTACACCATTATGCTGGACTCAGGTGGGAGAGAGGAGCATGTTTGGTGCTAGTTTTGTTCAGGAGACCTCAGAGAAGATTCGGGTTCTCAAGCTGAACATGAAAGAGGCTCAGGATAGACAGAGGAGTTATGCTGATAAGAGGAGGAGAGATCTTGAGTTTCAGGTAGGAGACAGAGTGTACCTCAAGATGGCCATGTTGCGGTGTCCGAACAGGTCATTGTCAGAGACTAAGTTGAGTCCGAGGTATATGGGTCCATTCAGAGTGATGGAGCGGGTTGGACCGGTGGCATATAGATTGGAGTTACCTGAGGTTATGCGTGCATTCCATAAGGTTTTCCATGTGTCTATGTTGCGGAAGTGTCTCCGTGAGGGTGAGCAGGTGTTGGCTAAGATTCCTGAGGATCTTCAGCCTAACATGACCTTGGAGGCGAGACCAGTGAGGGTTCTCGAGAGGAGGATCAAGGAACTTCGGAAGAAGAAGATTCCTTTGATGAGAGTCCTGTGGGACTGTGATGGTGTTGAGGAGCAGACTTGGGAGCCTGAGGCAAAGATGAAGGCAAGGTTCAAGAAGTGGTATGAGAAGCAAGCCGCGACTTGAGCTTGTTTAGCCTGGTCCCATCTGTAATCCGTGGCTGGAGCGGGAATGGAGTATTCCAGCCCATCTCTCTTGTTACTCGGTCGCTTGGGGTGGTTGGTTGTGCGACTCAGTAACAAGATGAGGTGGTGTTCGGGGTACAAAGTTTCCGTGAGGCGGGGTTTTGGAGGAAAGTTTCCTGGAATAAGAGTTTCCAAAAGTGGAAAGTGCTAAATATGGAAAGTTTTACGGGAGTTAGAATTTGTCCATTTTAGCGGTGGAAAGCCTTGAAGGGGCTTTGTGGCCTTTGTGGCAGACTTTCGAGTCAGAGTGCCTCTGTGTGGCGGTCTTTTTAGACGGTGTGTATGGCCTTAGTGGCGGGCTTTTAGCCAATTGTGTGGCCTTAGTGGCGGGCTTTTAGCCAATTGTGTGGCCTTAATGACGGTCCTTCGGGACAATGGTCTTTGTGACGGTCGTTCGGGACAGAGGGTCTTTGTGACGGTCCTTCGGGACAGATGGTCTTTGTGACGGTCCTTCGGGACAGATGGTCTTTGTGACGGTCCTTCGGGACAGATGGTCTTCGTGACGATCCTTCGGGACGAGTGGCCTTGGTGGCGGTCCTTTTTAGGACATTTGTTTTGCCTTGGTGGCGGTCCTCGTTAGGACATTTTGATGGCCTTTGTGGCGGCCCTTGTGGCGTATATATGATCCTTGTGTGGTCATGGGGTATCCCGGAGAGGGGATATGTGGTTGGTAAGACATTGAGATGTTTTACGCGAGCCACGGGGAGGAAACCTGGATAGGGATAGGACTCAGACGTGTTCAGAATCGTTTGCTCGCGACTCTTGGAGGACTTAGGTTCTCCTAGTACTGCCATATTCAGAGACTTTGTGGCTCGGAAGTATGGTTGGTATATCGACTTCGGATGACGATCCGGGGGCGCGCTGTAGGGTGGCAACCCGAGAGACGAGTTTGGGCTTTTCCTTATATATAATGGCATGCGGGCTTCGGCCTGATGAGGAGCCAACGTTTGGCATGCAGACTTAGGTCTGATGAGGAGCCAATAAGAACTCAAGGTTTAGGCCTATGAGTAAAGGAAAGTCCAAAAAGTCAAGAGCAAATGACGCCTGGAGCGTGAGTCTATCGCCTAGAGGTGACCTTCTGTAGATCAGTTGGAGGAGTGTGGGCCGTGGAGACGGTTGCACGGGAGTCCTTGACTAATGGTTGTTCGGGATTCGAGGACGAATCCAGTTTGGTGGGGGAGAATTGTAACATCCGTGAAACAAAATCCCGGTTTGGGAGTTGCATCGGTCGATGCAGATGGTGCATCGGTCGATGCATGTGCAATTCTCTGCGTTTTGACTTAAGTCAAACGCTGCGTTTTGGACAGAAGGGAAGGAAAACCCTTAAGTCGTGTTTTGGTCTCATTAGTGGTGGATAGCCGATTTTTGAGAGAAAGAAAAGAGATAAAAGAGTTCTTAAAAGTTCTTGGTGATTTCTTGGAGATTTGGGGCGTTCCTGTAGAGATCTGTAGCTGGGATCGTCGTAGGAGCTTCCTAGAAGCGTTTTCTTGCTTGTTTGTGGTTCAGATTCGTCTTGGCAAAGGTAAGTGCAGGACCATGGCTGATCTAAGCTAGAGAACCCTTTAATCTGCTTGTTTTTGTGTTGTTAGGCTTGTTAGATCGTTGTTATGGACGTTAGGAAGCTTTCTTGTGGCTTGGGATCGAGTTTTGTGGTTTCAGGAACGAAGATCCGGCGAGAAGCTTCGGGGAAATCACGGTTCTCGACGTTGCATCGGTCGATGCAAGTGCGAGGACGGCGCGTAAGACTCTAGGGTTTTTCGTGTGCGTCGAGCATGCGTCGGTCGATGCAGATTGGGTGTCGGTCGATGCAAGTTACACTTGCATCGGTCGATGCAGCTTCTGTGTCGGTCGATGCAACCCCTTGGTGCGTCGATCGATGCATGTCTGGCGTCGGTCGATGCACTGTCCTGGTTGGTCGATTGTTGTTTATTGCTTGTTGTTTGATGGTTAAAGATTCTCTATTGCTTGTGTGTATAGCCCAGTAGATGGGAGGATTGCCTTACTGAGTGTTTATAAAATACTCATGCATTGCAATATGTGTTTGTGGTGCAGGTAAAGACAAAGTGTAATCGTGGAATCCAGGCAATGAAGAGGAGGATGTTCTAGGGACTCGGTTGACTGTTTATCTGGCATTGTTAGGTTGCTAGAGTGGAGTCTTAGAGCATTGTTTAGGATTGCTGGTTATTTGGCTTATGTTGTTTGGGAACATTGGTTAGGATTGGAATTAATACTGGATAATTGTTGATGTTATTGGTTATATTATTTTATTGGATTATTATTGGTTGGTTATTTCGCTGTTGATTGTGATTGTGGTTAGGTGGCTACTGGGTATGGGACCACTAGTTGTAGTATATTATTATATTATTATTATTTATTATTATTAAAAAAAAAAAGTCGGTTGTTTCAAAAAGTATCAAAGCAATGACAGCAGAGCCAGTGGACGCCCAAAAACCGAACGCCCACATTCCCTCGTCTTCAAAATATCCCAAGATGGTGTTTGAAAAGACTGAACCAAGGTTTAAAGCAAGGTAGAAGTAGCTGAAGAAGGCGATCTTTGAGTACCCTTCTTTAGGATGCTCCTCATCAGAACTGATCCTCATTTCTGATTGTAATGTGTATTAGGACCAAAATCGAAAATAAAATTTGTTATTCTTTTCATTTTCAAATTTAAAGTCAATGGTATTAATTTGATCAGTTCAATAAAATCATATCAAATATATATTATCAAAGACAACAAATTAAGTTGTTTTAATGACTTTCAATGTGACTACACTTCAAGCTATCAATATGTTATAGTTGTTTAAAACATATAAATAATCAGAAAGTAAACAAAAAATATGAAAAATATGAGCAAAACATAAGTTGAATATAAGAAAAATACAAAAATTACAAAGTTGTAAGTTAACAAATTGAAAGAAAATGTGTTTGTAAAGTGTTATCTATTTGTAACGTCAATGTAGTTTGTTATAAAACATAGTGAATTAATCAAATTTTGATAAATAGATATGTTTTTGAAATTTGCCGCTATC
Organism: Camelina sativa; assembly: GCF_030686135.1. Classification (NCBI taxonomy): domain Eukaryota; kingdom Viridiplantae; phylum Streptophyta; class Magnoliopsida; order Brassicales; family Brassicaceae; genus Camelina; species Camelina sativa. The sequence goes on along the minus strand of NC_141894.1, from coordinate 24,841,204 downwards.
TCTATATCTCATCTCAACAGCATGTATATCTTTAAACTGAGAATTGACCATAACTTAATCAGCAAAATATGGTCAATTCTCAGTTTAAAGATATACATGCTGTTCATGTAATTTCGGTACAATGATGATAGCGCTGAAATTTCTAGCAGTCTCGAAGGGCTTTCAACCGCATCCACCTCATTGGTCCACTCGGTCTCCCTTCGCATACTGTTAGTGGAAAGGCGCGGAGTGCAACCGCATCAACCACCAGATTATATCTCTTAACCTTTCTGGTTTATCTTTAGGTGGCATGCTTTCACCATCAATCAGTTCTCTCCCTGAACTAGTTGAGGTTAACCTCCAAAACAACCAGCTCATTGGCAAAATACTGTGACTTCCAAAACATGTAAAATTCATTTACAGACCTGGAAATCGGTTGCTTGGACATAGGCCAAGAGACAATGAAATGAGTATTTGGATAATCATTGCAAGTATTGTCGGAGGAGCATTTGTCTTGATTACCATCGTTATCCTGGTTTACATGTATCAACTCAAGAAATCTACTGTGGGAAACATTGAGAATGGTAGAACTAGGGATGTTCATAGGACGCTGATTAGAGGTGGTGCACTTGTTGATGAGACTGAACATGATCGTGATGAAGACCGTTTATACCCTCTTCGTCAAGCCATCAATGATTTCATTAAAATTATATAGTCTACAAAACAATGTTGTGTTTTTAAAAGTTGTGTACTTCTGTTTTATTAAAATTATATAGTCTACAAAAAAATATCATAAATATTCAAATAGTATGAACATTCAGTTTTATTCTAATGATTTTTATTGTAAGTAATTACTTTTGTGGTTTAAAACCATTAAATAATAGAAGATATTTTGTATTTAAATATATCAGATTAGATGTTAATCTTTTTTTAAAAATGATAATGTAAAATATAAGAATTTACTTAGTTGGTTATAGGATGAGTTTTTTGTTTCAATTTTAAGTTGAATATTTTAGAAGTTAATTTATAAGAATTTAAATTTTATTTTACTTAAATTTTGAAATTAAAAAAAAAAAGTAAAATAAGCATGACTATTGATATTGAATATATATTATTTGAATATTGAATGTGTTTGAACATTAAATATATCTTAATAGGGATAGTTATAATTAGTATTAGAAAGGATAAAAGTGTTAAAATAAGTGTAGAGTAATTAAAAATAATAATAATAAATTGTGGGCTTATCACATCATCAACAATGAATCTTTCTTAATATATATGTAGAGGATTTTTTACTCTATCATTTTCTTTTTCAGTTTTCTCATTCTTCTCAATTTCTTTTCTTTAAAAACATCAACTTCATTCGTTATTATAAAATCGAATACAAGAGTTGGTATTTCAAAATTACAGTTGCTTTATGCAAAATCATCACCACATGAAAGCACATACACTAAACATCCTAAAGAAAAACGATAAGGGAGTGAATATACACTAACCTTAGAAACCAAAAACTTTACTTCCTAATGGATTTACAAATTTGCAATTTTTGTTCTTTAAAATCAACTCCTAGCTGATGATGACTTCCTTTGCACACAGGAAAAATAAAGCACACAAGAAAACTAAAGCTATTATTATCTTCTTCTTTTTTTTTGTATGAAAAAGCTATTATTATCCATTCCAAAATTGTTTAATATTGATATCATCTTCTCTTGCACTACTTTGTTGCTTCTTATTTTGAACCGATTCATATCTTGTTTATGGAGACTTGATATTCTCAAATCCCAAATTCATCAATGGAGACACCAAGCGATTCAAACTCTAGCAATCACCATAGTTATCCCAACATCTTCACAATTGATTCTCATTTTAAAGTGTATGGCCCATTGACAGGAAAACCGTTTATTGTTTTTTCTCTTTCTGTAATACAAAAAAAAAAAAAAAAAAAGAGTTTTTGGATTTTAAAATTACTTACGTTAGAAGATATTATTGCCTAACCACTTTGATTGATATTATAGTGAAGTATCCTGGTTCTTCACGGCAATTATATATCTTAATTCAAAATAATTACGTTTTTTTATATTTATAAGTTATCCTGTTTGCTAAATTTGTTTTTATATATACAAATATAATGTTAAGTGTGAGAAATATATATATCTGTGTGGTGCTACTTCATGCAAGTGGCTCTGAAGCATGTGATAGTGATAGTTTCGAGAACACATACCAAACAGAAAAAATGACCCAGAATTTTTTTTAAAAGTTTTTAAGCATATATATATAGTATGTATTATCCCAGCTAGTTCAAGCCATATTTTCTAATCTTAAAACCATATACGTTGGATCGAGAAAATTGTATACACGCATATTGTGCGCATCATGTCTCCCTCAAGGTAATGATTCATTGCTTCGATCTTCAACTGAAACGGGATGATTAATTTCTTGTAACTATGTAACTGTCCCACTGCCACTGTTTCTTCTTGTTTTTTTATTTGTTTGGAGTTAGTTCTCTCTTAAGAGCTACAATGTGGGTAGATGAGATTGTAATCAATTTTTTTGTTGATATACACTAAAACAAACAAACCCAAAAGGTATAATGGGAAGATGTGTTTAATCATGGTCTCTTTTTGTAGTGAGCTAGGCACTGTGGATTGTTTGGTATGGTTGTGTAGATTAAGTTTGTGGTGGAAATCTTGACATGGATTTTAGATTAGTAAAAAGAATTAGTCTCATATCGGGTTTGAATAAATTGGTTTGTATTCGGTTTCATTAAAATGCTCAACCTAACCATTGTGTGTTTATGAATCTGGAATCCTATTTCCTAATTTTGAATTTTGTCTGATTAAATAAAGTTTGTGTATACGTTAGGGACTCACTGGTGGATGCTCTTAGTATGAAAGGAGGAACAGGAGAACACAGTTACGCTACTAATTCACATTATCAGGTACTTAATAAACACTCTATGACGAATTGTGATGATATAGGAATTACGTACTATATTTTGATTCATATACTAAGCGTTTTGACAATAATTTTTTTTTTTTGGTAACCTTTAATTTAGCAAAATTTCAACCAAATCTTGATTTAATTTGTTTGATATATACCACTAAACTTTTCCATTTCTGATTGTAAACAAAGAAGTTTGTAACTTAGTAACATATGAGTTTATTGTTTATAATTATGCCAATAGGCCGATAGATATGTAATTTATCATTGACAAAATAACTCTATTCATAAGCTCTGAGTTTCTTTTTTTTTTTTCTTTTTTTGTTTGTTCATGACTTGGTCCTTCTTTAAAACTCATTCTAAATTAATTAAAGTAGTATGACAATTTATGATATAATGTTGGGGGTTTTACAGAGAAGTGTTTTCTGTGACATACAACATGTGGTGGAAAAAAACGCAAGAGAAAGGCTAGAGAAAATGAGTTTTCCTGATTTCATCAAAGTAACAGACTTGGGTTGTTCTACTGGACAAAACACGGTGTTGGCCATGTCCGCGATAGCCAACACGATCATGGAGTCGTACCAACAAATGGGTAAAAACCCACCAGAAATCTATTGTTATTTGAACGATCTTCCAGAGAACGATTTCAATACCACCTTCACGTCGGTTCCTTCTTTCCTAAGGAAGCTAAAAATGGAAGTTAAAGAAAGGTGCTTTGTCTCGGGAGTCCCCGGTGTAAAAACAAAGATGTAGCCAATAATGAAAAGAACTTCCTTTCTTATTAAGAATCACTTAAACAATCTTACAAAGAGTGTTTAATCAGTTTTACACACAGCTAAAATAGCTTGTCACTGACCAATTCTTAATCTACCCAAAAACACAAGAAAACCCCAAAGCTTTTTCTCTCTAGAGTCTTAACAATCTCTCAAGCGGCTAAACAACATGTTTGCCCTAACATCACAATATATAGGAACCACCCATAACCTACTTTCCTTAAACAGGATAAGCCCAAATCTTTTCCTTGATACGACAATATCTTGATCTTCAATTAACCAATCCCCAAGTGTAATGCCACGTCATTCATCCGTTGTAACTTAGCAAAGGCGCGAGCCAGAGTTCTACAATGCAGTCATGTATCATCAGAAATCTTCATGCTTACACCCGGTTCTTTCTACTCAAGGCTATTCCCAAGAAAGTCTCTCCATTTTGTTCATTCAGCTTTTAGTATCCATTGGCTCTCTAAAATTCCAGACGGGCTTGAGGGCAACACAAAAAGCATTCATATTAAACATCCATACACTCCAAATGTCTACAAGAATTATTTGAATCAGTTCAAGAATGATTTTTCGGTTTTCCTAAAAATGCGTTCAGAAGAGATAGTGCATAGTGGACATATATATGGTTCTCACGTTCGTTGGCAGAAAGGCTTCCAACACTTTATCCAAAGACTGCTTCCAAGTTTGGTCGTTGTTATCCGATTGCATCCACGATCTAGCATCCGAGGTATAAGCATCTCTTTTTTCTCTATCTTTTTAAACACTCCTCTACGTACCAAGTAATACATTGTTGGGAGAATGTGAGTGTAGGGGTTTGTGAAGCAATCAGAAATGGAATCGTTTAACATGCCATTCTACAATCCAAGTGAAGAAGAGGTGAGGGGTGTTATCTTCAAGGAAGGTTCCTTCGAGATCAAAAAGATTGATAAATTTGACCATATTGTCCCGTACAAAATTGACCTTGAGGAAGAAAATGATGAGGACCAATCATTTCACATGGAAGCTGGTATAAAGCATGCAAGGTGGGCAAGATGCATCACCGAACCATTGCTTGTTGCTCATTTTGGAGATGCAGTTCTCGAACCCGTGTTCAACAAGTACACACATTATATGGCCAAGTATCTTAGCGTTCCAAATCATCGCCCTAATATGACACTCGTCTTCGTAATTTCGTTGATTGGGAAATAAGGTCATTGTTTTGATGTGGTGGGATGATAAATTTTATTCTATTATAAATTAAGCTATAGTGACCCCAAGAAACAAAAATAGTCAGTATCAAAATTCTAAAGATGGACTTAAATTCCACGTTGCATTGAGTTTTCGATTTAATATTATATTTGTCTTTTTACAAACTTGATGTTGATAAAGATGGTGAGTGTATTATTCTTAATTTTATATAATTAATATGCATTTTCTGGAGATAAAATGTTTAGTTTACAAAAATATGGTGACTTGGAAGGTTTTTATTTTTTGAAGAAACCCTCAATATGTATTTTTAAGTTAGGGATTAAGTGTACTCAAAATTTTTTAATACAGATTTTGTAACATTAAAAATTATTGAAGAGTCCAATTAAAATAAGCAAAAGAAGATAAAGAGAAAAAAACAGTTAATGTGTCGGTTCCTGGTAACCGTTCTCTCTCTCCTCCGTAGAGTCTCCCTCCGGTGTCCCCGATCGTGGCTAGTCTACCGGTTTTCCATCTGGAACTACTCCCACGATGTTGGATGGGATTATTGGGAGTTGAGATTCTACCCATTATCAATTGCTCCACAAACTATTCAGAACCTCCCTTTTTCCGACAATTACTCAAATTAACTGTTTGACAGTTGCAATCTTCCTTCTTTATAACCAGTGTCGGATTTCAATGTTTCTTCACTCAGATTTCTATCAATTTTTTCTTCAAATATTGCTATTCACCTTTTCTCAATTTTTCCTTATCCAAATGGCTGATGTTAACATGCCCGCGGTTGGTGCTTTTGAGATCCCGGTGAATCTCTGTAGCCAGGCAACGAGAGTCTCCCAATCAAGTTTACTGGTGCGCCCTGCAAATCCACGAAGACAGAATCTCCGCGCGATGATCCGCTTCTTCCCTCGTCTTTGGGGGATGGATAACTCGGTGACGGGTCGTGTTGTGGAACACGGTTGGGCCCAGTTCCTGTTCCAATCCAATGAGGCGTTACAAGTGGTGTATCGTAGGGGTCCTTGGAGTTTCAATGATTGGATGGTGGCAATGGAACCATGGCAACCAAATCTTCCTTCTGAAAATCCAACCTCAATTAACTTTTGGATTCAAATCCGAGGCATTCCCCTGCAATACTTCACACCTCCAATGGTTCGTTACATTGCAGAGACTCTAGGTCTCGTGGTTGAAACAGAACTAGAAGATCTCGCTGGTGGTAATGCTGAATTTGCTCGTGTGTGCATCCAATGGCCCCTTGATCAGCCTGTGGTTTTCAACGCAACTTTCGTTTTGGCAATGACTGGGCGATGGTCTCTTTCCGGTTTGAACGCCTGAAAAACTACTGCTTTCGATGCCAGTCCTTACGACACGACATCGCAGAATGTACTGAAGATGTTCCAGAGGATGCTGATATTCATCAACAACCACCTGCTCCGGATGCAATCATCAATGCCCCTGCAATGGTACTTGTAAATCAACCACATCTGTATCCTGTGAATGCACAACCTGCAAACAACCAAATTGGTCACCAAGAGCGGTTGGCACTTCCGGCACCACAACAGTCACAAATACCATTAACAGAACTTGTTCCAGTAAACGGGCAACTGCTCTCCATAGGCGAACTTCGTACTCTCTACCACAATTATACTGCTGTCTCCGATCCTTCTGAAGCTGAAGCTCGTCGTCGTGGTTTGATCCTTGCTTTGGAACACACTGGTAACAGAATCCTAGAGGCGGTTATGTGTCCACTTCCTGAACTTCCGAACCAACAGAGGAAACGACGTAGAGTTTCTTCCCCAATGGATGCAAGTTCATCTAATCATTCAAACAGCAGAGGCGCGGCGGGCCCGGTTCCGCCAGACGATCGATGAGGATAGCCAGTTGGAATTGTCAGGGAATGGGGAAGTTCCCTACGATTCTACGCCTTAAGGAGATAAGTCGTCAATATCTCCTGGACGCAATCTTCCTCATTGAGACGAAGCAATCACAAGAATATGTTTCCGATATTGCAGTTTCTTTAGGTTTCCCTAATTTTAGTATTGTACCGCCTCATGGCCTTAGTGGTGGATTAGCTTTGCTTTGGAAATCATCTATCAACATTGATGTACTGCACCAAGATGCAAGACTTGTAGATTGCTCTATTAATGACAAAATCTCTACTTTCTACTTGTCTTGTATTTATGGTCACCCTGAGCCACAATACCGGTCTGAACTTTGGGAACGTTTGCAACATAACGCTGTCAGTCGTAATGAACCTTGGTTAATGATTGGAGATTTCAATCAAATCAAGAACAACAATGAGAAGATTGAAGGACATAGTCGTGATGAAAGTACGTTCAGTGATTTCAGAGATATGCTGTCTACCTGTGATATGGCAGATTTGAAACATATTGGTAATAAGTTCAGCTGGAGTGGTCAGAGAAGTATTATGATCAATGGTGTTCGAACCAAAGAGCTTATACAATGCTGTCTCGACAGAGCTATGGCGAATACAGAATGGTTCTCCTATTATCCTGCTTCAACGGCTGAATTTTTGGAACCGATCGAATCAGACCATCGACCTGTTGTTATTGATATTCTGACAGAAACAAGAGTTAAGAGAGGTTTGTTTCATTATGATCGACGTCTTGCTGACCGGGAAGGTTTTATGGAAACAATGAAACATGACTGGCTTAACCTCCCTCCAGACCTCTCATTCTCGGATAAAATCAAGCTGTTACGTTCGAAGATCTCAAGATGGAAGCATTCCAATCCAACTAATTCTGCCGCAGAAATCAAAACTCTAAAAGCTCAACTTGAAGATGAGTTTTGTGATGTTCCTCCAGATTATTCCCGTATTCGTGACATCAAAAAATCCCTCAGCAAAGCTTATCTGCAAGAAGAGATATATTGGAAGCAAAAGAGCAGAAAACAGTGGCTGGATGAGGGTGATCGGAACACATTATACTTCCACGGAAGTGTAAAAGCTCGCAAAGCTAAAAATAGAATACTTTCGGTCTATGATTCTGATGGGTTTGAACGTGTTGGTGATAAGAACATTTCTCATATCGCAACAGAGTATTTTCAGGAACAGTATCAGAAAGAAGCGAACACAGGCTAGGGAAATTACTTTACTAATGTTCCTTCACCAGTAACGACTGATATGAATACTGTTCTCAGTCAAGAAGTAACTGATGAAGAGATTCGACAAGCTGTATTTGATATCAGAGGAGATCGTGCACCTGGTCCTGATGGAATGACAGGGCACTTTTATCATCAGTTTTGGGACATATTGGGAACAGATATCTCTACTGAAATCAAGAAATTCTTCCAGACGAGTATTATGCCGTCTCAACTCACCCAGACACACATTTGTCTTATACCAAAGATTGATCAACCGAGTCGAATGAGTGACTACCGCCCCATCAGTCTCTGCAATGTCTCCTATAAAATCATTTCTAAGATCCTCACAAGCCGTCTGAAGATCATCCTCCCTGACATCATTTCGATTGAAGAAACTGCCTTTGTTCCTGGCGACTTATAACTGATAATATCCTGGTTGCTCATGAGTTATTACACTCTTTAAAATCCAGGAAACGTCAATCTAAGAGTTATATGGCTATTAAGACTGATATCAGCAAAGCCTATGATAGAGTGGATTGGGACTTTCTTGAGAGAACGATGTATCAGTTTGGATTTAGTGTCACTTGGATCACATGGATTATGGAAATGGTTCGGTCTGTCTCCTATTCAGTATTGGTTAATGGCAGTCCTTCTGATAGGATTCTCCCACAGCGAGGCATTCGTCAAGGTGATCTTATCTCCCCGTATCTGTTTCTTTTTATTGCTGAGATGCTGACACAAAAACTAAGACAAGAGGAATCAAAAGGCAATATCACGGGCTTATCCATAAGCAATCATGGTCCATGAGTTACACATCTCCTATTTGCAGATGATTCACTCTTTTTCTGCAAGGCTGATATGCGGAATAGCAAAGCTCTAGCTCGAATACTAAAACAGTATGGAGATTTATCAGGCCAACGTGTGAATCATAATAAATCTTCAATCACGTTTGGTTCTCGTGTAGAAGAAACAACACAAGAGATAGTCCGACATCATATCAACATTACCACTTCAGGAGGTTGTGGAAAATATTTGGGCTTACCAGAAGAATTTTCAAGGAAAAAATGCCAGATGTTTGAATATATAGTCCAGCGGGTACAAGGAAGAACCAAGAATTGGAATACCAAGTTTTTATCAGAAGGTGGAAAGGAGGTTCTGTTAAAGTCAATTGCACTAGCAATGCCAACTCATGCAATGAGTTGCTTTAAGCTTCCACTTACCATTTGCCAAGAGATTACTTCTTTACTTTCACAGTTCTGGTGGGGCTCCGATGATTCAAAAAGAAGAATTCCCTGGGTAGCCTGGAAACGAATGAACATCCCGAAGGCAGAAGGAGGTTTAGGATTCCGAGATATTGAGAAATTCAATGATGCACTACTCGCCAAACAAGCATGGAGAATTCTCACATCACCAGATTGTCTATTAGCGAGACTCTTGCAAAGCAGATATTTTCCTGACACAGATATCCAACATGCAACTTTAGGCAAGAAACCATCATATGGTTGGCGATCAATACTACAAGGCCGTGATTTACTTATTAAAGGCCTTCGTTTTCAAGTCGGTGATGGTGCAACAATAAAACCTGCTTCTGATCCTTGGATACCATCTCATCCACCTCGACCTGCAACACAACACTCTTTGGAAACAGACTCGCTACTTAACGACCTGTGGCAATATGGGGGACGACAGTGGGATGAAACAAAATTGAGACAGCAACTTTCCATTGAAGATGCAACATATGCACGGCGAATTTATATACCACAACACCACTGCCCTGATAAACTTATTTGGCACTACACCAAAGATGGATCATACTCAGTAAAGTCTGGATACTGGCTAAGTCTTCATCTACCGGATGTAGAACACGTTGATCCACCACCAGGTAACCCTTCACTTAAGAAAAAGCTTTGGAAGACATCTTTACCGCCGAAACTTAAACACTTCTATTGGAGGGTATTATCCTCTGCTCTGGGAACTGGTACGGAACTTAACCGTAGAGGCATACCTGTTGATGCCAAATGCCAAAGATGCTCTCAAGATGTCGAAACTATCAATCATCTTCTATTCCAATGCCCATATGTTTCAACAATATGGAGCTTAACTAATCTTCCAGCTGGACAACTCTCTACGTCATCATTGGAAGCAAACATGGAACTGCTATTGTTGATGTACAACTCGACTACGGATAAAGACAAGAAACACCTTCCATTTTGGATAGGTTGGCAACTATGGAAATCAAGAAATGATCTTATTTTCAATAAGATTAACTGGGAAGCAGAGTCGGTGCTTCTCAGAGCCAAGGATGATGTTGTAGAATGGTTAGCTGCAACACAATCTTCAAGACAACAACCTAACCATAATCATAATCCATCTACCTCTACCTCGGCACGTTGGGCGCCACCTGCCACAGGAGTCGTTAAGGTAAATTTTGATGGAAGTTTTCAATATCATAATGGCAGTATAGGTGTGGGTTGGGTTATCCGAGATGACAGAGGCACATTCCTCTTAGCCGGAAGTTCCAAGCTCAAGCAAGCATCAAACGCCCTGGAAACTGAAGGACTAGCTCTTCTTCATGCTATTCAATCATCATGGTGCCGTGGCTACCGTAAAGTGATATTAGAAGGAGATTGCAAGACTCTAGTTGATCTACTACACAAAAAAACCAAGAGTATAACTATGGAGAACCTCCTAGTTGATATCCGCAGTTGGGCGGATCTTTTTACTGACGTATCCTTCTCGTTGATACGACGAGAATGCAATCAGGTAGCTGATAAACTTGCTAGACAAGCTCACTATCAGCAGGAAACTACTCGAACCTTTTTTAATCCTCCTTCGTATTTGAGGAGTTGTTTATTTCATGACATTGTATAAATCTTCTAATATCAATAAAGACGTTAAAAAAAAAAAAAAAAAAAAAAAAAAAAAAAAAAAAATTATTGAAGATTACTACATTTTTGGAGGTCACGATTATTTGGATGAAATTAGAAGAATGTTTCTTTTGACATTGGTTAAGGCCAATCATGCTTGCATATATTTCTTTTTTTGTTTTGATAATGCTCTAGTGCTTTAGAATCCGTCTGAAAACCTACCTTATCACACAGAACGTCCTCTATACATAAAAAAAAAAAAAAAAAAAAAAAAAAAAAAAAAAAAAAACTTGCAGGAGAAATGTGAAGGAGATTACAGCTGCAAACCTATCTCTCTCTCTCTCTCTCTCTCTCTCTGCGGGTCAATACTCATCGAAGCCAGAATGCTAATAGATGTCGTCTCCTCTTAGCTTTTCAAGGATGATCTTCTCTTGCTTTGTGTCTGTTTGTTGCTTTATGTTAGGGAATACAAATACAAAAACTTTAAGTGTTAAATGCTCCAGTTCACGACTGTAAGTAACTAATTAAAGCAGACTTTGGACATATGTATGTAGGCACAAAAGTTAAGTAAGCTTGAAAAAGGATACATTCATGATCTGGTTCTTCGGAGAAATTAGAGTGCAGTGCATTCCCCATACTATCTACGATGGCTGAAATGGTCATCGATGATTCAATGCACAAGATTGCTGTTATTGCATCTAATCGTGTGACCTCTTTTCTGAACATAAGCCTTGCGTGAGCTGTGACACCATTATACCATTAATACCCTTTTTTCCCTTCTGTGTTTTGTAGTAAGAGTATTGATTAAGACTTTACAACCGAAGTGATACCTTGAGCCAGACGGATCAAGCTTTCCAACATCCGCACGGTTGTTCTAGCTGCAGTTCAGAGTATAATCAAATTACATGCAAATAAGTTCACCCCACCTTCGAAATCTATCTTTAGTTGGTTTTTCTGTACCCCGGAGACCTAGAGATTTTCTAGACAAGACTACAGAAGAGCTCATTCCAGCCATTTCGATCGGTGAATGTTTTTTATTTAAAATTGATACATTTATATCTTGGTTACCTCCTATATGAATGTGTTTGCAGATAAATTTTCTATATGAATAGAGGATTCAAAGCTGGACACTGTTCTAGTGTTCTACGATGGTCAGCTTCCCACACCCCATGTTAATAATACAAAAATAGCATCTGCGGAAAGGAAAGAGTATTCCTCAGGAGATACCTGCATTATGTGTCGATGATCTTCTTTGGAGTCGATAATAACTTGAAATAATTTCTTCTGCTTCCTTTGAAAGAACAGGCCTGAAGTTTTTTTTCACAAACTGAATGTATCTGCATAGGACAGGATATAAGAATTCAATAGCAACCATGAATGTATTATTAGCTAAGATCAAATGCATATGCCATCTCAGACTTCTACGCAAGGAACAATTGTAACGCTTCTAGATTACTGAATGATCTATGATACCTTTGAAGCACCGGTAGTGGCCAAATAGTTGTCAGATCATCCACATACCTATCTTCCTCTATTTGCACCTAGGTTGATGTCATCAAATTATCAAAGACATAAAAGTTATAATTTTTTCACAAACATAAACTCTGCTTTATAAGGGTCAACACGCAACACAATAGAGATTCTTTAAGGGAACATACCTCGGCAAGGATGTGAGAAGATACAACTGCATCCCATTCGGGATTTTTAGTATCTAAGAGAACAAGCACAATATCAAATCTGCTCAACAAGGGACCGGAAAGTGCAGTATTGACAGAAAGAGCTAGATTCAGTTAAGAAATTTCAAATATACCAAATAAAATTCAAATGCAGAGGGAAAAAAGGAATGCTCGACAAACTAATGATTCACGGAGAACATGTATGCATTTTTCAAATTGATATCACTAACTTGAATTTGAAAAACAGTAGGTATGTATGTAAAGCAAAAACATGTCTATACTTTGAAGTCTACTATTTCTGAAGTGGATACATTGATCAGGATCATATTGTCCTTTAGGATTTGTAGCACCAAAGACGATTGTCTTTGTGCTAAGAGTCGTTACAAGGCCAGCCTTCAAATTAGCAAGAAAAAATAAGACACAGTAGAGAGATAAGCTGATGTAGTTGTACAACTTGAATAATGGAGCTGATGCTGTAACTAGAGAATAAATATAAATGAAAATTATATAGAGTAGTTTACCTTCGCAACGCTAATACTTTGTTGCTCCATTGCTTCATGTATGGTTGCTCTGTCATGCTCTCTCATGCTTCCAGACAGAAATGAAAAAGACGCTTTAGCAGTTGGTAAGTCTCCCAAGGACGAAGCAATATAATCAAACTCGATGAAAAATAGAGCAATATAAAAAATTCAGAAAAAATCCTAGAGTGTTTGTCATTTTAAGTTGAACAGTTTCTACCAGGTACTGTTTCTTGTCTGTGATAAGAGTTTAATGATTCACAAGACCACAAGAACACTTCAAGTTCATCGAAGATCAAACTTTTCAAGCAGATAACACTACAGATTAATGCAAAATATCTTATAATAAATGTTTCTCCCCTCTGTCATCTGGAGACTACCTATCAAATTCATCAATACAGCAGAGTCCACCATCTGCAAGAACAAGGGCCCCAGCTTCCAACATCCACTCTCCTGCAAACAAATTAATAAGACTAAACGAGGGGAAAAAAAGGTGTTACAAAGGACCCAACACAAGAAGTAGGCAAAAGACTGCAGTGCTTACCTCCATCCTTCACTGCAGTTACAGTCAATCCAGCACTTGTGCTTCCTAGTCCCGTTGTGATCACAGCTCTGTTGCTCAGTTTTGCAGCAAACTTCAAGAACTGAGATTTTCCAGTGCCTGGCAGATATTAACACCGTAAAGGTGGGTCATTTGAAAGTGCACTTCCATACAGATTTTAATCAAATAGTAAAAAGAGAATACACAAGACCTTTGATTTTTTTTCGAAACTCAAGTAAGGTACTCAAGTTCCAAATCAATTTAGTTCCGGCGAAAACTTTGGAACTCAACCAAAATGTAGGGGCATGCATATACAGAAGAAAAATATACTCAGTGGTTGACAACAACCTGGATCACCAATAAGAAGCAAGTGAGATTCTCCCCGAACTTTTGTCCCAGAAGCATCAACATGCTGCACACCTCCAATGAGTGTTAAGGCAACTGCATATTACCAAATGCACACGCACCATAATGTTTCTAGACAATTCAATAAGAGAAGATGTTAGCACAAAAAAAAAATGCATACAGCATACCTGCAAGCTTAACAGTGAAGAGTCCAAAGACTTGGGGGCAGATACCTCGTAAGATAGCATTTCTCCCTGACTTAATCAAATATTAAAGAGTTAAGCACAAATTATACTTTAGACTTCCATATCTTACTTGGCTAATAAGATCAAAATAGATGGCAAGACAAGGGATTAGTTGTCCAAAATAATTGCAAAACAGGCAGAATAATTTCCACGTAGGAGTGAGTTTTTACCTTTCAAAGGGGTATCTTTGAAGTGGCTCCAAAAGTTCTTAAACTTCTCGATCAATTCATAAGATATATCAATTTCTGATTTAAGTTCATTAGTTCTTCTGGAGAGTGGCAGGGTTCACAGGTGAAAAGGGGGTAGAAATTGTGTCAATAATTTTGAAATTGTAATGCCTTCTAGTAACTCAGAATATGAGACAATGTAATCTCATCAAGACCAAAAATAAATCTTGGGGAAATTGCTTTAAGGGGAACTAAGAGCGACTTAATGGTTAATTTTTTGAGGCAAACAAACCAATACCATTTTTGAGTCATGGTTGGTAAAGATTTCCTTGATAAAATTGATTAAAACAGATTGATTTATCTTATTTGCTAAGCCATATACCTGACATGATTACCAATCAACATAGGTTCAAGGTCGCAGCGAACGTCTTTTAAGTCATGAGACCATTTTGAAGTCAAGATTCCAGAGACAACAACATCATCTGCATAAAAAGAAAACAATAGATATCTTACTGAGAAAAGCAAGTATCAGAAGGTGGAACGGTTATGTTGATACCTTTAGAATGGATGCTTACACAGAGGCTGGGAATTAAGAATATGTAATACATAGAATAAAACAAAAGCCATGGTGTTTTACCTCCAGCTTTAACATTGTCAACAAGGTCATCTTTCAGGACGACTAGAATGGACCTTGGGATAACCCCAACACCCAAAACCTGAGTATTTTCTTGGATTTTGATTTCTTGGTAATCATGGCGTGTTACTGTATCATCTACAGGATCAAAATTTGTGCCTTCACAAGATTTAGACCGCTGTCACCAAGAGTTAAAAGATTTGGTAGAGCTGTAAGATAATTTGCTTTGAAGAATATGAAAGCTAGGGACACGATTTCAGAGACGAGTGTTTTCGCAAAACAAAAGACAGATATCATGTAGTATGACTGCAAAGGAGCATATAGGGTAGTAAGTAGTAGTACAAAATGACAAACCTGAGAAGGACAAAAGGGCGGTTTCACAATTGAGTTAATTGATTCCAACTCAGGGAAAATAAGAAACCTATATAATAAGAAGGAAGCAAGTCAATCAGCCATAGGGACAAGAACAAGAGGAGTCAATCAAATGCATAAACACAGAAGAAAAGAAACATACATGAACTTGCATTTACGGCATCGGTACATCCTTTCTCCTTCATACATTTTGACAGCCCCGGAGCGAATCACAGTGCCTTTCAACATCAGAAGAATCCCACGGTGCTTTACTCTAACTCGGCCAATACTTGGGAAAGTCTCTGTGGAAACAGCCCAAGAATCAGAAATAAACAAAGAAATCTCTTCTAAATCCCAATAGAACAAAATAAGAGAGAGAGAGACACACACACACACACATACCAGAGCTTCGTTCTAGAGGAGATCCACTAATGTCGATACGAACATGTATAAATCTCTTCTCAATCCCAATCTTGTTCTCAAATTTCTTCATATGCTCCAACGCAATTTTCTAAAAATTCGTAAGAGTTAAAAATAATCGAAAGCAAAATCAGGATTGAGTTGAGTTGAGCACATACGTGAGCTAAAATGGCTGATTCGTCGAATTGACGAAGATACTGTTCAGGATTGGAGAAAACGAGACGCGATAGAGAGGGATCATCGTCAACCAGTTCTGCGAATCTAAAGATATTGTGTGTGTTGTGTGAGGTGAAAGACGAATCATGGAAAGATTAATTAAAAGGGAGGGAGGAGAAGTGAAAGCGTACTCGATGAAGAGAGGGTAGTGAAGCTTTGGATCGGGAGATAGAGAGATGTCGCGGAGCTGATCCGAATAGTGCTTCACTAGAAACTCAGTCATTGACTCTATTTGCTCCGCCGTCAGTGTCGGCGATTCCATTCCCACCATCGACGAGTGCGCCGGCGAAATGAGAAAGGTAAATTAGGTTGATTTTGGCGGCAACTTAATACGCCGTGTAAAGGGATAAGGAAATGGTTACATTAATTATCATAACTTTCCATAAACGTATTTTATATTATATAAACCTTTTCAAAGTTACTAATCCATATAATCACGCCATCATGGCGTCGCCATGTGACTATATCGATAATAGTTTTGAATTTTTGACACATGTGAAAACAAAATTTTATCTAAAAATTATAAGAAAAATTAAAAAGATCTAAAAAATAAAAAGATTGGAAGTCATATTTTTAAAAAGTATATAAAACCAAAAAGTAATCTATATTATATGGCTAAGTGTAATAGGAAAGTTATCTATTCAATTACTAACTTTAATAGGAAAATATGTGCAATTAATAAGAAAATATGTCCAATTTAATTGTAATTATGATTTGTTATAAACAAATAGTAAAAATAAATTTATAGAGAAAAGTGATTAAAGTATACAAAATTTAATGTGTTAAAATTAGTAATTAACATAATAAAAAGAAATAAGAGAATCAAACTTAAGTTTTTCGATCGGTGAATGATTTGATAGCATATTCAATATTATTCTAATAATTATATGGATGACTTAACTTAATTTTCAAATTTTATATTTGATATATTTAATGAATTTAAAAGTTTTATAGCATAAACCACAAATAAGTGGGATTTAATCTAGTATATATAATCATTGCATGCTAACAAAGATGTATTGTTTTACCATATTATATAAATGGTAGTAGCAAAATAGTTAAGGAATTTGATAGTTTTTTTTTCCACTTGAAATTAGCAGATTAAGTTGCTCAAGTTCATCAAAGTCAAATTATTTTTCAGCATCAGAGCAGCAATTTACAAGGTAAAGCATTAAAATTCCAAGATGATCTTAAACCATCTTGAACACTGCAAATATCTAACGTATTACATAAGTGACTAAAAAATACTTCGGGGTGTATTCAACTTGACATTTTAAGTGATTTGTGTAAAAGTTACAAATCCTATGTTATTCAATCATGAATTTTAAAAAATCTCATGAAATTCACTGTTATTAAACTGGTGATTTAAAAATCTACTTTAAAATCCACTGTTATTCAAAATAGTTTGTCGATTTGGATTTTAATAAGTTTTAGGAATTCTGGAGGATTTGAGAAGATTTGTTTAGTTAAAAATACAGAAATCCAAATCTCATGATTTTAGTTGGGATTTGAAAGAATTTTACTATAAATCATATCAACTTCCCTAAAATCTATCAAAATTCCAAATTTTTTAAATCCCATCAAATACTCCAAAATCATTGTTTGAATACACCCCTCTTAGGTTCACCCCTAGGGGTGAACACTCTTGTTCACCTTCTCCATTTTCAACCAATCATAATCTTCTATATTATATTTCATTTAAAAATAAATCAAAACTAAATTAAAAGCAAAACAAATTTTGTATACTTTTTAATTAAAGAAAATTAATAATTGGTTTGGTTAAGATTTTACAATTAAACGAGGTTATATATCAGTTTGGATTTATAAATGAAAATTAGGGTTTAGATTTCACAATTAGAACAAAATTATGTGTCGGTTTGAATTTACAAATGAGCTGATTAGGGTTTAGATTTTACAATTAAAACAAAATTATATGTCGATTTAGATTTACAAATGAGCTGATTAGGTTTTAGATTTTACAATTAAAACAAAAATATATATGTTGTTTTGGGTTTACAAATAAGGTGGTTAGAGTTTAGATTTTACAATTAGAACAAAATTATATCTCAGTTTGGGTTTATAAATGAGGTGGTTTTTTTTTTTGAAAAAACTTGACACTTTTCGTGCCGGGGTTTTGGTATAAATGTGGTGGTTAGAGTTTAGATTTTACAATTAGAACGGAATTATATCTCAGTTTGAGTTTATAAATGAGGTGGTTAGAGTTTAGATTTTACAATTAGAACGGAATTATATATCGGTTTGGGTTTACAAATGAGGTAGGTTTATATTTTATAATTAAAACAAAATTACATATAAATTTGGGTTTATAAATTAGGTGGTTAGGATTTAGATTTTATAATTAGAACGGAATGATATATCGGTTTGGTTTATTAAAGAGCGGTTTGAATTTTTATTTTACAATAATGTAAACAATTTTTTTTCTTATTTTATAAGGGGGTGAATAAAGAGGTTCACCCCTAGGGATGATTAGAGTTTAGATTTTACAATTAAAACAAAATTATATGTCGGTTTGGATTTACAAATGAGCTGATTAGGGTTTAGATTTTACAATTAAAACAAAATTATATATGTCGGTCTGGGTTTACAAATAAGGTGGTTAGAGTTTAGGTTTTACAATTAGAACGAAATTATATCTCGGTTTGGGTTTACAAATGAGGTGGTTTGAGTTTAGATTTTACAATTAGAACGGAATTATATATCGGTTTGGGTTTACAAATGAGGTAGGGTTTATATTTTACAATTAAAACAAAATTATATATCGATTTGGGTTTATAAATTAGGTGGTTAGGATTTAGATTTTACAATTAGAACGGAATTATATATCGGTTTGGTTTATTAAAGAGCAGTTTGAATTTTTTATTTTACAATAATGTATACAATTTTTTTTTCTTATTTTATAAGAGGGCGAATAAATAGGTTCACCCCTAGGGATGAATAAAGAGGTTCACCCCTAGAAGTGAACCCATATACTGTCATTACATATATGCTTCTTTTTCATAGAAATCTTAGTTGATGACAACGTCCATTGAGACGTTGTCATCATCCTCATCTTCAACGAAGCTCTTCACATAAGAGTCATCATCCTTAGCGAAGCACTTCTCATAATCTTCAGCGAACCCATTCTCATAATCCTTAGTGAAGCCATTCTCATCATCCTCAGGAGCGCCATTCTCATGAGCAGGCATTTCTATGTCAATATTCGCTGAACCTGAAATGTGTGTGGTGCCGAAATCGATTAGGAGTAATGGCTACTAATTCTTTCAAAGTAGAGCTCTCAAACTGATATCGCGTCCGTGAAAACGAGGATGTTGTTAACTAATATTATGATGAAAATACAATCTTGATTTACAACATTTTTTTTTATCTACACCTTAATTAAAATAGTACTTGATACCTCAAGTACGGTAAGAAGAGTTTACAAAAGTAACTTTTAAATTGAGTGATCTCGACGATCCGCATTTGAATAAACAATTCCAAGTCACATAAACAAATATTGAAATAGAAAAATACACTATGTATTAATTTTCTGTCAACCTAATTAGTTAAAAAAACACATACCACATAAAAAGAAGAAAAATAAGGCTTTCATTTTGCCTTACATATATATATAGATATATATTTTTTGGTCAAGCATTACATAATCGTATACAGTGAATTAAAATAAGAATTTACAACTTGTGTTATGAGTAAGCATATGAATATCTTTGGTACATGTTAATATTTGTCAAATTTCTTAGTTCTTTTTTGCAAAAGGATTACAATTATTTTTATTGATATTATTCCTACATTCTTTTAAGGTGCTATGACACCTATATGTCGCTTGAAAAGTAAGATCTCGGCAGCAGTACTCTTTATTTCTTGTTAGATAGCACGGGTCTTTCAAAGGTGGACTAGTAAAGTCTTTGAAGAAATTACCTATATAGAAAAATCATTTGAAAAAATTATGAAGTATTCAATTGGGCACTTACCACTAAAATTAGTTTTTTCCAAAAAATACCACTTTTTTTTTTTTTTTTTTCCAAAAATACCACAAAAATGTATTTTTTTTCTACAAATACCAAAAAATTGAACTAATTTTTTTCTATCAAAAACTAATCCTTAAATCCTAAACACAAAACCCTACCCCCTAAAAACTATACCCTCAATCTAAATTTGTCAAACTAAACCTAAAAAAAATTCTACCCAATGAAAAATCAATGTTTTGTGTTTGTGATATTTTTGAAAAAAAAATATTTTGTGGTATTTTTGGAAAAAAAAAGTTAAGTATTGCAGTTTTGGAAAAAAAAAAATTAAACTGTGTTATTTTGAGAAATTCCTCTATTCTCAATTGTGGTTATAGAAGTGGCCATGATGATAAACAATAAACCATATATAACATACATTCAGCCCCGGCTCTAGGCATGTGCCAGAGGTGCTAGAGCACAGGGTCCATTTAAATTTTTGTTTTTTTTTTCTTCACAAAAAAGGGTACAAAAATTTTTACTTCAGAAAAACATAAGGAAAAGGGTCCTTTTTCTATTTTCGAGCTCAGGGACCTCAATTTTCTTGAGCCGGGCCTGCATACATTCATAAAGGCTAGCGAGGGAAACAAAGACGATACAAAAGACAGCAAATTTGGAAAATGACATTGTGGTTTTTGTGTTGGAGATACGTTTTGTTGTTTTAAACTAAAAAGTTTGCATGTAAACACACACACACTTGTGTATATATATATAATAAAATTCTAAAAGTAGTAAATTATTTTTTAGGGTAATCCGAAAAAAAATTAAATTAGATTTGTTTGGTTAATTTTTTCTTATCTCCTCGACTATCGATGGTTTATATTTTATTGTATATTAACATATTTTTCATTTTTTTCTTCAATTTAGAACAACTTAAATTTTTTTTACCAACATCCACATATTGATTAGCGATAGACTAGCTACGAAGTTTCTAAAATTTGTTAAAATTAATTAGCCACAGATTAGCTACAAATTTTCTTTTTTATAATGTATCTAATTAATGACGATCCATTTTTATTTTTTTATTGGTTATTAATTTGAAAAGAATTATTTTAATCAATTATATAAAATATATTTTGATGAATTTCTACCGTTATGAAGAATGACAAAGATGAATTCTCTCATAAAAAAAAAAAAAAAGGAATTAGAATCCTTTTCGATCACAGGTCACATGTTAATGGAGCGAGACACATCTAACTGCAAATTGCAAACAAAAATTTATTCTTCAAAACTTGTATCAATTCTAAGCCAAACAAAGGAAAAATCTAACAAAATGTCTTATTCTGTAATAGTTCTGAGCCAAACAAAGGAAAATATAACTCCTCACCAGGAGGCCGAACAAATATAATTACAAAACATCTGATATTCATATTATTCATATTATTCAAATTACAAATCATTTTAATTGAATTTTAAACTAATATTTGAATATTAGTCATTTCTAATAACATTCTACACATTTCAAAACTAACAACACTTAAAAGTTTGGAGACTCAAACAAAGAAATGGTCATTATGCCCTGAAAGCTCATGTATGCGTGGTTTTGTTTTCTTCGTTTTTTGTCTTCTTCTTCTGCTGCCGTAAATGGAAACCGAAATGGCATTGATGGAGATGGAAGAAAAGGGAATTACATGTACAACCAAGAAGGAAAAAAATTAGTGTTGAGGAGTGACAAGAGTCGTGGGTTGGTCTTCACGGGTCTCAGGTTCGTCTGCATCATCTTTGGAAGAGTTTCGTGAATGCAAGTTCTTCACCTCACCTAACTGCAAACGTTAATCATATACTGAATAAGCCACAAACAGATTTACACACTTTTGTTTTGTTTTATGACAAAACTAATAATATGTAGTCAACAACTATAAAGATTATTGAACAATCAATACCTCTCTCAGGGTTTCTTGATGTTTAGCCAAAAGCTCATTGTACTTTATTTGCAGATCAGACTTCTCAGCTTGAAGCTTCTCATACTCAGAAACAGATGGACCACCTAGCTTTTGTTGAATGAATCTGAAGAAGAAAACCACAGAGATATAGACAGAACAGAAGTATACATTCAAAAGCCCCATGCGAGAAGGCTTGTCATTTTGCTCGTATAGAGAAATCAGAGACTTACTCTAGAGCAGAGGAAGGCTTGTCATTCTGCTCATATAGAGAAACGAGAACTACATTCAAAACCCACCCCCATCGCGTTGCAAAACATACAAAAGAGTACAAAGCAAGTTATTTTGCAAGAACAGGTCAAATTATTCGATTAAAGAATAAAAACAATTTACAACGGAAATAGAAATTATACCTTTGGTGAGTGAATCAAGAACTCCACTTGACTCCAGATACTTCCTGAAAGCTTCCTTTTTAACCTCTTTCTCCTGATTCATGCAGACACAAAAAAATAAGTTGAAAAGAGAGAAAAATAACTTAACTGAAGAACATGACAAGTTTCAGTGAAGAAAAAGCAAACTTGAAATCAGACTTAAATTTAGGTTAAGGCAAGTTATACATACCTCTTTGTACCGCATCATCGCCTTGTTCGTGAAAACACAAAAGACGAAATTTTTTCTAGTAACTCTTATATTAAACCTCTTCTTTTCTCCAGTTGGGTGAGAAACTTGGAACTATTTTAGATCCTGCAAAGAGTAAAACACACAAACTTTTATATCATTACACACTCAGGATCATACCTTTGTTAAGACAAAAACATAAAAATCAGTTTTTAACATAAACATAACTTAAGCAGAGCCACTTTATCCAGCTATTGAGAACAAAACCTTTGAAATTTCCCATCTTCTTC
The DNA here is from genome assembly GCF_030686135.1 of Camelina sativa. NCBI lineage: Eukaryota > Viridiplantae > Streptophyta > Magnoliopsida > Brassicales > Brassicaceae > Camelina > Camelina sativa. The sequence goes on along the minus strand of NC_141894.1, from coordinate 24,818,438 downwards.
ATTCCAAACATATCATATATCTCATCAGGACATTAACCTCTTAAGTTGCTAACTAAACCTATCCACCCTTAGAACTCCTTTTTCCCATATTTCGATTTTTTGTTCGTAGGGACAAAGCCTTATGATGGCAAAGAATCTATCTTTACACTCCAAATCCAGTGGTACGTACGGGTCCATAAATATTCTCAAGCAGGTTCTCTATCACATATTCTATCCACTTAACTGACAAACGAGAAACAAAGGGCCAGCTTTGTTAAGAGAAAAACATAAAATTCAGTTTAACATAGACACAACTTAGCAGAGCCAAGCTTCAACTAAACCAAAGCTCCCACTTTATCCAACTACTTTAGAACAGAACCTTTCTACTCTAAAATATCATATCTCATTAACCTCTCAAAGTTCCTAAACCATCCCACTCCAGGAAATTTTTCCAATTTCCGAATGTTCGTTCTTATGCCTAAAGCCCTAAGGATGATGGCAAGAGATCTATATATTTTATTCTACAAATTCCAGTAATAGCGTAAACAAAATCATACATTTTGACAACAATACAAGTAGAACAAAGACATCTATAATCAAAATCAAAACCCAAAATGGGATTTACCTCTTCAAATGGTTGGAAACTAGACACAATTTGAGATCCAAAACTTGTGTCTGTCGGTCGGTCGGTGCTTCAGTACATACTTGAATTGAAAATAAGAGAAAAATATGGAATACTCACTCTTTCAACTATGGAATAAATTCTATTAATATTGGTTATCTAAATGACTACATTTCCAATTGAACCAATCAATAAACCGGTAACTATTTAATTCGGTTTGATTGAATCAAATTAATTTAATCCAAATTTGATCAAATATGTAATATTTGACCCGATCCATGGTTATTTCCCCACTATAGTCTCTTCCATCTTCTCCGACGGCAATAAGTAAGACCGACCACCCGGCGCTTCTAAAATCCAATCCTCCATATTTAATACTACTATTTTGGTACCTTTGCCCTAGTCCCCACAATCGACTCCAACCATGGGTGACGAAAAGAAAAGGGGGGCGAAGAAGAAGAAGAAGAAGCGTGGTAGTGGTAGTGGTAGTGGTAGCAAGAAGAAGATGAACACTGATCAAACAGAGGCTTTCAAATCGGTCTGCGATTGGCTCTTCGTAGGTTCTTCTTCCACATCTCTCTCCTCTTCCTCTGATGACTTTTCCGTTACCATCAATAGTGGCTCTTTGAGATGTGGTGACAAATTGGTGTTCGAGCTTCACTCTCATTCAAATCGCAGCGATGGGTTTCTATCCCCTTGGAAGCTCGTCGAGAGGGCTCATCACAATGGGGTTAGTTTCAGATTTTTTTTTTTTTTTTTTTTTTTTTTTTTTTTTTTTTTTTTTTTTAAAAAAAAAAAATTTGAATAAGAAGAGAGAAGATCTGAATTAAATTGAGGATAGAAGATCTTAAGACTAGCTATTATTCTGATTAGTGTTTGTGCATCACAACCGATTCGATGCACTAAATGGTTTTTGTAAGGTAGATTTTTGACCATAAAGATTATAGCTTTGTACCTCTGTTTTAGTGGGTCAGCTTTGGTTTGTTGTATATTTGGTGATTCCTTAGGAATGATATGATATGAAACAAGGGTTTATATCTTTCCAGCATGATTACACAATTGCGCATGAGTTTACTGCTATTGGCATGATGATATTTGAGGATTTGATTGCTTCTCAATGTGATCAAATAAGCAGGTGAAAGTTCTTTCGCTAACGGATCATGATACTATGGCTGGTATCCCCGAAGCAGTCGAAGCAGGACGTAGATTCGGTGTGAAGATCATTCCGGGTGTTGAGATCAGCACATTATTTGGTTTGAGGTGTGTCTTTCTCATATTTCCCTGACTTCCTTGTTCTGAATCATAATTTAGTCCATTTTAACATTCCAACAAAAGTATATATGAGAGATTTAAATTGCCAAATTCCAGAGACTCTGGTTCTGAGGAGCCAGTGCATATACTTGCTTACTATGGCACTTCGGGTCCAGCTATGTACGACGAGTTGGAAGATTTCTTGGTGAAGATAAGGGATGGGCGTTTTGTCCGTGGCAGAGAGATGGTCTTGAAACTGAATAAGCTCAAGATACCTCTAACATGGGAACATGTCACCAGGATTGCAGGCAAGGATGTTGCTCCCGGCAGGATGCATGTTGCCAGAGCTCTTCTTGAAGCAGGATACGTGGAGAACTTGAGACAAGCTTTCACTAAATATTTACATGATGGTGGACCTGCTTATGCCACGTAAGTTCTGCTTCTTCGCTATGGAACCTTGTGGATCTTAAGTGTTTATTATAAAACCATATGCTAGTCCATTCCAGGAGCATTGTAGTGGATTTCAACAGTTTATCAATTATATTAGAATTGGTCAACTAGAGATCTAACATGCTGGGATAAAGTTTAGGCTGTAAGAGTTTGGGGTATTCTGGATTGGTCTTGGATATTGCTTTAGGCATTGTTAGAGACTCATAGATAAATCAAATATCTTATCTGGTCTAGTTTGTTGGTACCGGTTTAAAACCTATCAGTATCATTCTGTTTTTGCAGAGGGAGTGAGCCTATGGCCGAGGAAGCAGTAAAACTTATATGCAAAACCGGTGGTGTAGCTGTGCTTGCACATCCGTGGGCATTGAAGAATCATGTCGGTGTTATCAGGAGATTGAAAGATGCTGGACTTCATGGGGTCGAGGTTTATAGGAGCGACGGCAAGCTAGAAGGTCTCTCCTCCCTCGCTCTCTCTCTCTCTCTCTCTCTCTCTCTCTCGATATATCTATCTATTTGGGTTCACTGAATTTGAATGTTGATTGAACAGTGTTTAGCGAGTTGGCTGATACGTACAGTCTGCTGAAACTAGGAGGATCAGATTATCATGGAAAAGGCGGACGCAACGAATCAGAATTGGGGAGCGTAAATCTTCCCGTGACGGCACTGCAAGAATTCTTGAACATTGGACGTCCTATATGGTGCGAAGCCATTAAAGCAACCATGATCTCATTCTCTGACCAACCATCTGATTCAAACCTCTCCAATATCTTACGGTTCGATAGGGCAAGGATTCTGAAAGGAAACTCAGCTTGGTCTTGTGGTAAGGAGTTGATGGACCGATGTCTAGCGGTTTGGTTGACGCGTGTTGAGAGAGAAAGTGATGAGTTTGAGGCTCTCAGAACGAAGCTTTCTTTTGTACCAATAACGTCAAATGGATCATGTATCACAGTTGGTCCTTGAATATTTGAGTCTCTTCTTACAAGTTACAATGCTACATATTGTGTGGTCTCTCCACATCAATCAAATTATCAAACCAACGAAAAAAAACTAGCAAGACTCAAATCCGTAAGCAATCTTATATAATGCCTAAGCTTTCACAATCTTTGTAAAGTTTTTTTTTTTTTTTTTTGAACAAAGATGTGTTTTCATTCTATTAGAATAAAAAGCAACATACAGGCAGCAGGAATTGTTTAAAGAACAACATAAAGGGAAAATTACCAAAGCTTACAACAACAAGGTTACATAGATAGATAAGGGCAGTCGATAGTAGGAACTTGAGAGCTATGAACCAGAAGCTAGAACGCAATTTGGAACCTGTGAGATCAAGAAGTATCGATGCATCATTCATGAGCAAGTCACTAAATGGAAAGATGGCCACTGTCTTGAGTAGAAGACGGAGCAGCGTTAAATGAGTCAGAGCTAGAGATCTCATCGGGATGAGACAGTCTACACGCAGTAGGGCTTTGTCTAGGGGTTGAGCAAGGTGGATAGAGCTCAAGTTAATTGTAACTGGTCTGGAGGTTGCGGTTTGAAGGTTGGGTAGACTTAGCTTGGAGAGATTGAGGTAACCATTACTTCTAGGCGTTGAGGTCATAATGCCACAATTCTTCAAGCTTTTATGTAAGGACTTCAGCAAGTTGATAAGATGCAATTTAACTAGCTCAGAAATTAGGCGGGATGGAGGGGAGAGACTGAAGGCACTCCGGTAATCACCGCTCCATAGGGGCGGGATCATAATGTCGGGTTCCATCGAGTTATCTCCTTCAAAAGGGTCTTCCCTAGATGACTCTAAAAACAGGGTTTCCAAATAACTCTTGTACCAAACTAAGACCACTGGTGGCTTAATGTTCAAATGCAGTCTTCGAACAAATGATACCATAAAGCTATACAATAGTTGATTAGGATGGCAAAGAGTGGAGTGCAGACCAAACCTGGGTAGAAGTTGGTGTTGGAAGAGTCGTTCTGATGGTGGTAGATGGGATACAGAGGCCAAGGGTGCAAACGACAAAATCGAAACCGCTATCGGTTCATGCTCACTATGACAGCTTAGTGTTGCAGCCCTCCACGCGAACGTTGTCAGCTGGCATCGACTCAAATATCCATCAAGTGAATCAAGAGGAGCCATTGTTCTGCTACCGAGGAGACCTCGACTTGACCAAGCATGAACAAACAGACCCAAATAGATAATACTCGACAGAACAGCAGTATAGGCATCTCTGATTAGACAAATTCTACAATCAGATAAATACGGTCGAATGGGTGCCATCCATAACAAGTTATCGCAAAACATCACCAAAGAGTGTTGAGACCACAGGATTTCAAACTGGTTTAAACAACACCAACTCAGCAGAGGAACTTCGCAGCTCAAACGGTTTTCGCCATAAGAAGAACGAGGATCTAAACACTGAGATGTCGGTTGTATTAAGAATAGAAGAACAGACCTGGGCTTTAAGGCTTGAAGCCGTAAATTGAATCTTTTGGTAATGGGCCAGACACTGGGTAATGGGCCTAAAGGTGGCCAAGGGTCCATTAAAGGTAACCCTAGTTCCTCAAAGGCAGCAAAGAGGGTAACGATGGTGGTGCGGCGGCGCTGGAGCAGATACGTAGGCAGATCGGAGCCGTAACACACCAGTGAAAGAGAGGGCATTGGAGGTCTGAAGCATAGGGGCTTCAACGCAAATGGGAGGTTGGGAAGAAACCGGGTTAGCCTCTTCAACGTCGGCTCAGCTTCTCGTTGCCATGTACTTCCACTCCGGAAAGCAAAACCTCCCTGCAACTTCGCCGCTAGCTTTGTACTGAGGGAAACCTCATCCTTCTGAAGCAAATTACCAGATCTGATAGATTGGTGGGGCTTTATAGTTGCGGGATTCGACATAAGGCTTGGGAGAAAGGGTTGAGTCGGGATGAGGGTCACCGGAAGATTTTCCCGCCATCTATCTCCGGAGGAGGATTGGATATTGAAGCTTATCGGCAGGAGAGATGGGATGTGGACATACTCCTGAGAGTTCCAAGTTGATTGAGCAAAAGGCCAACAAAAAAGAACTAGGGAACAAAACGTGAGAGAGGATAACGCTATAGGACCAAAGTCCCGACGCCAGCGAGCCGAAACATCGCCGGCGTCAGAGAAGTTTAGTTTCGCGGAGTTCTCGATATTCGGGACTGAGAGAGAAAGAAAAGTTTTTTTTACAATTTTTGTAAAGTTACGTTTATTTTTTTGGGAATAATTTCTATTTTTAAATCGAATAAAGAAAAGAGATTTAGAAAAAGATAAAAGTATTTTCATTTTTATTTTATTATATAGGTGTGTAAAAGGAAGATATTTGAAACTTTGCATTCATTCTTGGCACTCTCTCCACTCTCACCCATCATTACACTCGTTTGTGTACAGTTCATTGTTTCCTACGCATTTATTTTTATTTTCTAACTATACACTTTCATATTTAAGTCACTTTTCACTTTCACTACCCATAACATCGAAGTCCAGATGGATGTTAGACCATTCACATCGGTAATACCATGAAATGAGGTCAAATTTTAACAATATTAATATTTTAATATAATTGATTTATTTAGAAATGTGACCACTAAAAAATAAACATCTAGCAAATGAGAGTCTGAGTGTGTTTTAATGTGTTTGTGCAGAGACACTATCACACTCTTTCTCCTATTTTTCTTTTTCTTTTAAATTAGAAGGCATTCACCAAGTATGACTAATGAAGATGCCCTTATAGTTTTCTTCTTGTATCAATAGATTGTGTAATAGTTGAGGGTGAAAAAAACTGTGGTTTGCATTCATTTTTGTCAAACTATGCAAATGTTTTAATTTTTATTTTTTTACAGTTTTCTTATTCCAAATTAACTCTGCACAAAAATATGCAACTGTATACAACTTTTTTTAAAAACAATTCTTACATAAATACATGCATATTTCTATCACATGACTTAGGTAATAATTATGTTATTTTACCATAGAACAACATATTGGATGTTAGTTTACAAATAGTGTAAAAAACCTTATTTCTCCCTTTCTAAAATTCAAAATTTTCAGAAATTATCTTGTGTTGTGTATTTAAAGATAATTGAAATAATTAGTACACCCTCTGTTTTAAAATACTTGTCATTTTAGGCCTAATTTTTTTTATTCATTTTAATTGTTGTTCTCACTTTCTAATCTAATGTCATTTTTAATAGAAAATCATCTTATTTGCCCCTTATTAAATGAACAAAAAATTAAATCCTTTAGAATTCTAATAGTCACCACAAGGGTATAATATAACATTTATCTTTTTTCTTAATTTGTGTGAAAAACTCTAGAATGACAAGTAAAAAACGGAAGGAGTATTATGTATTTAAAGACAAACTTTCACTTTTGGTAATTGAAATAATTATTATTATGTATCTAAAGATATTTAAGTTTTGTGTTGATGTATACATGTAATTAAAAAAATTATTAATGAATTCTGACTTTCAATTTTGTTCGGATCAATAATTTCATTAAAAACCGGTTATATAATTTATACAAAAATTTGTTTAAACGTTATTTTAGTTATCAAAATATCTAATATTATTTCTAAATTTCAAATAAAAGTATTTTTGATATGCATATTTGAAGAAAAATCTCTTTAAAAATGCATTAGTTGTGAAACGACCTGACCCGTTTTTTTTTAATAAATAAATAATAAATAATAATAATAATAATAAATAAACTACAACTAGTGGTCTCATACCCACTAGCCACCTAACCACAATCACAACTAACAGCGGAATAACAAATACCAGTATCCAATAATAAAACCAATACTATAACATAAACATTATCCAATATTCAACCAACGGGAAACATAGAACCAACAACCTAGCAATGTTTCTAATGACCCAACTCTAGCAACCTAGCAATTCCAGACAACAACCAATCGTGTCTCTAGAACATCCTCCTCTTCATCGCCTTGATTCCACGATCTCACTTTGCCTTTACCTGCACCACAAACACAAATTACAATGCATGAGTATTTTATAAACACTCAGTAAGGCAATCCTCCCATCTACTGGGCTATACACACAAGCAATAGAGACATTACTAACCATCAACCAACAATCAACAATCAACAATAACAAACCAGGACCCTGCATCACCGACACCAAGCATGCATCGACCGACACCAGTTGGGGTTGCGTCGACCGACGCATGATATGCATCGACCCGATGCGTTCACTTGCATCGACCGATACTCCCATCACATCGACCGACGCATGCTCGACATAGCACGAAAACCCTAGGTTTTACGCGCGGTCCTTGCACTTGCATCGACCGTTGCACATGCCGAGCATCGTTTTCCCCCGAAACTTCTCGCCGGATCTTTGTTCCTACAACCACAAAACTCGATCCCAAGCAACAAGAAAGCTTCCTAATGTCCCAAATAACAATCTAACAAGCCTAACAACACATAACAAGCAAATCAGAGAGATCTCCAGCTTAGATAAGACATGGTCATGCACTTATCTTTGCCAAGACGATTCTGAACCTCAAACAAGCAAGAAAACACTTCCAAGAAGCTCCTACAACGATCCCAGCTACAGATCTCTACAGGAACAAGTTCCAATCTCCCAAACTCCGCAATAACACTCAAGAACACTTAGAAAACCTTTTGTCTCTTTTCTATCTCTCAAAAGCGGCCAAACACGACTAGTGAGACAAAACTCGAGTTAAGGATTTTCCTAACCCAAAACGCAGCGTTTAACTTAAGTCGAACCGCAGAAAACCAACCTTGCATCGATGTGCATCGACCGATGCAACCCCTAAACCGAGATTTTGGTTCGCGGATGTTACAACTTGTCTCTCTAATACAAGAATTTTAAAGATTATAAAGTTTTAGGTAAGATTGGGAATGACAAAGGTGAATTCTCCTCCATTAGAATGCACTAGAGTCCGTCTTCGTCACACGTTACTGGAACGGGAACTAAACACATCTAACTACAAGTGCAACCAAAATGTATTCTTTTAAATTTTGTAATAGTATAAAAGGGTGAATTAGGTGAGTGACCAAAATAAAAAATCATAGAAAAATATAACAGTATAATTTGAAATATTAGGAAAATAGGATCGTGGTGGAGTAAAATTACCAATTTAGTGTTTGTGGTAGTGGAGAGCAGGGGAAGCTGTTAATTTCTACAAATAAAATAACAAAACATCTACTATTCATATTATTCAAATTACAAATCATTTCAATTAAATTTTAAACTAATATTTCAATATTAACCATTTTAAAGAATATGTTACAAATTTCAAAAAACTACCCAACAATACTAAAAAAATTTCATGAACGTATTATTAATATCATGATGAAATCTTGATTATTTTTTTCAATACACTCTTCAATGGTAAAAATTTATAAATTTTAGTTAAATCCTTAAATGGTAGTGATTGAGTTTGAAGCAAATCAAAAACAATTTCAAATCACGCAAAACTTGAAATCAAATAATATAGTAATTATTAATTTATTATTATATTATTTAATTTTAAAAACAAATACCACATAAAAAGAAGAGAAAAGGAGTTTATCATTACGTATTACATATTTGTATATGGCAATGTCAAATGAACATTTACAACTTGTATTTGTGCTATGGTTGAAAATTTTGGTATGTATATGTGTTTGTCAATTTTTTTTTTTCTTTGCATAAGGATTACAATTATCTATGTTGACATAACTCCTACATATGCTTAAGCTCTCATAGCAAGTGGACCCCAATCTCGGATTAATATGTCGACAGCAATAACTTTTATGTCCTGAGTGATAGTAGCAAGGATCTTTCACAGGTGAACTGATAAGATCTTTGAAGAAATTACCTACATATAAAAAAATATCCATTTAGAAAAACTATAGGATATTCAAATGTGATTGTAAAAGTGGTGATGATGGTTGAAAAAAAAAAAAAACAATAAGCCATATATAACATACATTCATAAACGCTAGCGAAGGACACAAAGATAATAAAGAAGAAGACAAATTTGGAAGACGACATTGTGATTTTTCTCTCCAAATATTCTTTTTTTAAAAAATAAAAAGTTTACATGTAAACACACAAATTCATAAAAGACTTATATATAAAAATAAAACTCTAAAAATAGTATATTATTTTTTAGGGGTAATCCAAAATTGTAGTTATACTAGGACCAGACCCGTGCTACAACACGGGGGAAAATTCTAACATTGTTGGAGCTACTAACATTATATAAGGTGTTGTAGTCTCTGTTTATTATATTGTAGTTGTTTCTCCTATCTTCTAGTGCTTTTAAAAACAGATTAAAACAAAGCAATCTTTTATATCAGGAAAAATACAAATTTTATACAATAAAAAGGAACCAAAGAGAGTGAAGTATATAATGAGATGGGATATAAATAGAGTTAAATAATAATTTACTTAAGTTGTGAGATGAATAATATTTTAAAGTTTATAGGTTGGAAGTTTGGAGGTTGCTATCATCATTGTCGCGAAATGTGTTTCTGTGGCATTTTTATCTTCATATTCTCCCCGTATAAGAAAGATGATCTTTAGTACTTGTGACTTTAGAGACGGCTAAATAGAGGTTTTAAATAATATTTTAGAATATAAACCGTTTTAATCAGTTACCACAATCTAGTCTTAGTAGATTAGAGTTTTTAAGAAACCTCATTAGATTGAAACAGTTCAATGATGATCTTTTGTGGAAGCAGAAGAAAGTAGTCAGTCTTTTATAAAGAGAGTCAATTCTTTTACTTGCTTATTTTCAAGAAGATGTCATAGCAAAACCGTTTTTTGGTAATCTAACGCATAAATTGTTGAAGTACAAATTATAAAACTTGTAGATCTTGAAAATATGAATTAAAAAAAGAGCTCATCTATATTATATTTCTATAGACTTACAATAGTTTACATGTTTTGTTTAAGATTACCTGCAAAACACATAAAATGTTTCATACCTTCACAAATCATAAAACGTGAAATTTCATATAACAAAAAACAGAAATAGCACAGAGTATTGTATAAATCTAAAACATTCATAAACATTCATACAATTCTGCCTAGGGATGAGAAAAAGTTAGTAACCTAAGAATTTTTTTCATATCGAAGTAATAGGTGGTTTGGTTTGTGAATCAATAATAATAAGAGTAGTACTTATTTATAAGGAGGATCAGTCAGCACATACAAAACTTAGCAGTAAAGATTGTTAACGACGTTTTAGGCAATACATTAGATTATTCCGTTTTTAAAGATTTTTAAGGCTGATATATAGATTTTTTGAATTTTGTTATTAATTAGTAAGATTTGCAAACTTTAAAGATATTTAGTTTAAAAATTCAGAAAGATATTTTCCGTAATATTTTACTTCGAAACAATATAGGAATATACAAACTATCATTAAATTCAATATATGAAGATACTGTAAAAAAAATATGTTTGAATTCCTAAAAGTTTGATGTTATGAATATTATGTTATGAACTACTTAGGAGAAATATTAAATTTAGAATAAGAAAATACTACAACTAACAAAATATTAATAATTGAATTTTGTAAAAATGGAAATTTGATAATTTGAAGTATAGTTTGATTTTATTTTTATTAATTCAATTAGGTAATATTCTTAAAGATTTTATTTTTATATATGGTTAGTTTTTTCAATTGATTATTTGGTATGAATGATTTGATGAATGCTTTTTATGGAAAAAATATTTAGGATTAATGCTCACAGCTAATAGCTACGGATACTGATTTGGATTTGATTTCCGTAAATTTTTCTATTAGTAATATTTTCAGTTTAAATCAAATTTATATCTAGTTTTTCGAATGAGATATGAGTGATTTGCTATTAATGCTCTCAGCGAAAAATTAGGAATACTGTTTCGATATTGATTTCCTTAAATGTTTTTTTGGCAAAGATTTCCTTAATTGTTTATATTAATAATTTGTTTGTGTAAATTTTTTTTCCAGATTTGGAATCTTTTTGGATCCGAGTATATTGATTCCAGATCCGATTAGCACTACATGATCCGAATTCATATATATCGGGTAACAAATGGATCTGCACGTTTTACCAACTTAAAAGATCCGATTGCAAATTTTCGGGTTATTTCAAAAATTAAACCCGACCCAATAACATTTAAATGTCACATTTAACCTTTATTCAATTGTTTCTAATCATTGGCGTCAGGGGCATTTTCGTCTAAAGGAGAAGTTGTACTTCTCTTTTACTAATATAGGGATTTGTTTGGTTAATTTTATTTCCATAGATGTTTTCTTTTTATTTGATTAAGAAATTCCTAAAATGTACAGTAACAACAACCACACAGCCAAATGGATTGTTGCTAAATTTAATTAATTAGCTACAAACTTTCTTTTCATAATTGATAAATAGTATTTATCTTGAATATTTGATATCTATTATGTATCCAATTAATGACGAATTAATTTTAACTTTTGATTCCTTATTATTTTGAAAAGAAAAATTGAAATATAGTTATTTTCAACATATATGTTTTATTTATTTTTTGATAAATTTCTACCAATAGTGGTTATATGAATTACAAAATTGGAAATAAAGATAAATGTGAATTCTTGTCAGTTAGAATGCACTAGAGTTCTTTTTCCACACACGTTATTGGAATTATAACCAAACAAATCTAGCTGCAAGTGAAAACAAATTGTTGTCTTTTAAATTTGTAATTTTAAACCAAACAAAGAAAAATATAATTTATGTCTGGGAAATATAATTATTAAGATAAAAAAAATTTATGATACGAAATTTTTATAATTATGAATTATCCTAAAAATATAGTTACTCAAATTATGTTATGAATAACAGATGAATGCTTGTTAGAAATCCCATATTCTAGAAGTTCTTATAATTACTTGTAACTGAAATTTTTGTTTGTCACCAAGTTGAGAGAAAGAGCTTGAAAATTACTGTAACCAGTAGTGCAAAGACAATTGAAAGCTCTGAAAGAACAAATATATCATTGCCTATAGAGCGAATACCTTCGAATCCCAAGTAATACCCAAGTCTTTTAAAAATATTGTGGAAAAAATTGCATGCATTCTTCAAAGAAAATGCTATCTTGACGGATAACGCTATCTTGATACCATAATAAAGTGAAAGTTAATCAAAAATTCATGTGGACATTAATTGAAAGATCCGAAGATTCTTTGAAATGATTTGATTTGTTTTTTTTTTGTTAATAACCTCATACTTTCTTTCTTTTTTGGCAAACACTTACTTATATTACTCTTAAATTGGAGTTACAATATAAATAATCGAGAGACACTTTGCAAAAGTGCTTGATAATAAGTAAAACTCACTTACAACACAATGGATAACAAAAGCATAAACATAATTAAAGGTAGATAACATGATAAAATCACGGGTGGACTCCATCACGAAGGCTTCAGATTGATCATTTTGAAGATGGTCTTCAGAAGTTCTTCCGCCAAAGAAGGCAAGTGAATAATAACTTAAGCTCATGACTCCATCGAGATTGAGATTTTAAAAACATTTCTCAGAAAGGAGAATGGAGGTGGTATGGTTCTCTCCATAGAGGAAGATAATGACATAGATCTTTCCACAAGGGAGGAAAGCGATGAAATAGGTCTCTCTACAAGAGAGAAATCTGGTTAAAATGATCTCTCCACAAAGGAAAAAACGATTTTTATCGATTGAAAAGAATGTAGACAACAATAACTAAATATAAAATATTTATAGAAATCAAGACTACATCTGCAACTAAATATTTTTGGCGGACTTGCCCGACCCATGAAAACATTACAAAGATCAAGCCTATTTCGGAAAGGTGTTGGGTGGGAAAATTATCTAAAGTGGGTTTTGTAAAATTCAGGACCATCAAACAAAACCACAATTGGCCTATCAGTAGAAACCCTAGTTTCACTACGGTTGGAAGGATGCTGAGGAGAATGTGGCGGCTGGAAAATGCTTGAGCTTTGCAGCGATAGTGAAAAATTTGATAGCGACTTTGAGACTTTCATCATCGAAAGATGTGGAAAATTATTCGAGGTTTGAACTGTATCCAACAACAGTACGGGAGAGATTCTGAAAATATTTTATACCATAAGCTTCAGAATTCCAGAGAAGGAGCATCATGTGAAAGGTGTCATCAGTGACGAAGCAAAAGGTTAGAATGTGGGAAGGTTTCTCACTGGTGACGAAGCAGAATGATGGAAGCTGGAAAGGTGCTATGAATGGAATAATATCGTGTAATAAGAGAAGTATTTATACTGTAGAGATCCTAAATTTACGGGATACGTTCTAATCATAAACAATATGTATATACAACAATATGTCTTTAGCCTTATCTCTATACCCCCCTCAAGTTGGCGTGAAAGATCTTGAATCTCCAACTTGGAAAGAAGATACTCAAACGTCAGATCAGGAAGCGCTTTAGTGAGAATGTCGGCCGGCTGCTCTGTAGTGACAATGTGGTCGGTAGTAATGAGTTTTTCTTGGATAGCATCCTGAACAAAGTGACAGTCAGACTCAATATGCTTTGTACGCTCATGGAAGACCGGAATAACAGTGATACTAGGATTTTTGTGTCTCCTAGTAGGTCTCAATTAACCTTATGCGTTGTAATACTTAAGGTGTCAATCCAGTTGGGAAGGTTCACTATCACTCAAGATGCAATCAAGAAGTCACAAGTTAAGCCAATTCAAAAGAGTGTTTTTCTAATAGTCCTAGAATGATCAAAATGCAAAACTGAAATGAATCACAGAACTAGAAACGAGAATGCATGACAAGAAGCAAAAATGAATAAAAACATAAACGAGTTTAAGCATGAACTAAAAGCAAGAAACGAAACTGTTCCAGGAATGTAATAAAAATCAGAAAGAAAGAAGTCCTACGGATGGGGTAATTGATGTAGGTGGAGTATCCTAGTCTACAGAGTATTTAACATACCACAAGCAAACTATCCCTAAAAAATGAACATCACAACCTAGCTAATCTAATCTCTTGGCAAAAGCTACTCAGACTCAACCACTTCCATACCTAACTCTCGCTAGAGGATCATGGTTGAGCAGGCATTACAAACAAGTTCATTCATGTCAACAAACATCCTAGACAACTAATCTCTTAGGCTAGGAACGTAAGTCTCTGACACTAGTTGGTCAGACATTTCATCAAACACCTTTTGGGTGTGGAAATGTCTCAAACCTAGTCCCAATTGATCAGAGAAAGACTAGTATTTCTTACTCTAGTCCAGAAGGGAATGATGCAATCAACGCTTAAACACTCTACATCCTAAGATCCTCCACCTAATCTATCCCATCCTCAAGAACTAACACACTACTTAGATCCGAAAATCATAGTCAATGATGCAAACCCAGAAAACATTGAAACAAGCATTCTTAGATAGATTAAAATGTGAAGGACAATTTTGTAGAAGAAATCAAATCAAAAATACTGAATAAGTTCAAAGATTTCGGGATACAAAGTCAGAGTACGTTTTTGGTGGCTAGGGAAACCTTACAAAAGAAAACGAGATAAAAACTAAGATGTCCTCAGCCAAGACTTAACAAAATGTATTTATAGTAAAAACATGTAAATCCCTAAAACTTAAAACGACAAGGTGAAGCGCCGGTTTGGGAATCTCCTGAAGCGTGTAAGACTTAACGTCTTCCTGACATGTGCGGTCGAGTGGAGTGAGTAGGAGTGGCTCGAGTGGAGTGAGTGAAAATGGTTCGAGCATGGTCAGTGAAAGTGGCTCGAGCTGGGTGTATACGCATCCACTAAAACGATGATAAATCTTGAACCACACCTCCGATTGGCTTGAAATAAACGGCATTGGAACGATGACTCAATTATCTACAACTTTGATGGAGACGTCAAAAGCTGAATCCCTAGACCGGTGGCTTGAGTGATGGCTCGATTGTGGAAGTGAGGATAGCTCGATTGTGGAAGTGAGGATGGCTCGATTGTGGAAGTGAGGAGTAGCTCGATTGCGGAAGTGAGGAGTAGCTCGATTGCGGAAGTGAGGAGTAGCTCGATTGTGGAAGTGAGGAGTAGCTCGATTGCGGAAGTGAGGAGTAGCTCGATTGTGGAAGTGAGGAGTAGCTCGATTGCGGAAGTGAGGAATAGCTCGATTGCAGAAGTGAGGAGTAGCTCGATTGTGGAAGTGAGGAGTAGCTCGATTGCGGAGGTTGAGCATGACTCGATCCTCTGCGCTTCCAACGTCTCCTAGACACCTGAAAAACTCTGAAATGCGCAATGTATGCAAGGAAGATGCAAAAACTTCCTAAACATGCAAAATGTACGAAAGAGGTTCTAAAATGATGCAAAACGACTAGTTGTACTAGCTAAATGTACAAAGCAGACTTACTATCACAAAACAAACGCATAGGCGCTGTGTGTGAGACGCCAAAACAAACAAGTAACTGCTTCAGCCATTTTAGTTCCTTAAGAGTAAATGCCATAGAGCGGGATTCGGCTTCAGCATACAACATAGACACGATGTCCTGTTTCTTTGTTTTCCAAGAAGTTGGAGAAGTACCAAGCAAAACTACGTAAGCGCTGAGGGAACGCCATGTCTAAAAACAACCATTCCAATCGGCATCACAGTAAGCAGTGAGTCGAAGATCAGAGTCGGCACGAAGAAGAATACCTTGGCCGGAAGAGCCCTTGAGATAATGAACAGTACCTAGCTTCGTGTCCCTATGAGCTTGACGAGGAGTTTTCAGAAACTGTGATAAGATATGGACTATGTAACACATCTCCGGTCGAGTGAAGGTGAGATATATAAGACGTCCAACCAGCCGGCGATACGCTTCAGGATTTTCAATGATGGGGCTATTATCACGAAGTAACTTATGATTCAGCTCAATAGGAGTAGAGACAAGCTTAAAGCCAAGAAGACCAGTTTCAATTATGATATCTAAAGCATGCTTCCGCTGAGAAATAAAAATGGCTTCATTGTTCCGAACAACTTCAATGCCAAGAAAATACTTGAGCTTCCCCAAATTTTTCATATGAAAGCACTGGCTAAGATAATTCTTAAACCGTTGCATAGTAGAAAGATCATTGCCAGAAACAATAAAATCATCTACATAGACCAAAATATTAAGAACCGTCTTCCTATTGAAAAATGAGAAATGAGATTAATCTGTCTTGCTTTGTTTGAAACCATATTTCTTCAAAGCATCACTCAATTTAGCAAACCAACAGCGAGGTGCCTGTTTAAGACCATAGATGGACTTTCACAGACGACATACTTTAGTAAGATCAAAAATCTCAAAACCCGGTGGTAACTTCATATAAACTTCCTCATGTAAATCGCCATGCAGGAAAGCGTTGTGAACATCCGTTTGATGTATCTCCCATTTCTTAGCAGCAGTAATCTCAAAAAGCATCCAAACAGTAGTAGGTTTAGCAACCGGAGCACATGTGTCTGTGTAGTCAAGACCTTCATGTTGTTGATTACTAAGAGCCACCAGCCGAGTCTTGTAACGAGCAATCTTCCCATCGGGTGATGTTTTATTTTGTAAACCCATTTGCTACCAATGGCCTTTTTTCGGGAGGAAGAGTAGTCTCATCCCATGTTTGTTGTGACAAGAGGGCAGAGTATTCATCGGACATGGAATCTCTCCAAACATCGTCCTAACTAGTCTTTTTAAAACTAGTCGGCTCAACCGCGGAGGTGACAGCTGCTATAAAAGCCCTGTGACCAGGAGAGAAATCAGCCTGAGGAAGATAATCAACGATGGGATAAGGTGTAATACCTGAGACCGAAGTAGGAGAATCGGTATTGGTAGCCGATGGAGCGAGAGAGGGGGAAGCAAGAAGATGTGAAGTCTTAACAAGATAATTTCTGAGTAAAACGGAGGGTTGTTTCACATGGTGACCTCGACCAAGTAACTCAGGAAGACCAAAAGAAGGAGCATCATTTGGAGCAGAAGACAAAGGTTCAATGGTAGGCGATCCTGGCTGGTCAGTTGATGTACTAACCGAAGAGGTTGCAGTAGGAGACGTGGAAGTTGGTGCAGGAGAATCACTAGTGTGTGCACTAGGAGATGAATCAATAGCCGGCTCTAGAGACGAAGGACTGGAAGGTAAAAGACCAACCGAGGGAGAAGACGTAGAGGGAGTAAGTACATCCGGAGCAACAACAAGACACGGGATATGAGTAGGAGGTAGCCAATCATCAATAGTAGTATCTAGATGATAGACAGGCGGTGTAACGGAGGTAGTGTCGGGGACACTTGGGAACTGATCTTCCGTAAAAATAACATCACGGCTGGTAAGAAATTCATTAACCTCAATGTCGTACAACCGCCAAGCTTTCTTGTCGTACAACCGCCAAGCTTTCTTGTCGTACAACCGCCAAGTTTTCTTGTCGTAAGGGTATCCAACAAAGAGGCATTTGTGACTCCGGTCACTGAACTTATCTTTGTCTCGGGGACACCTATGACCATAAATTAAACAACCAAAAGTGCGGAGAGTATCATAAGTAGGAGAAGACCCATAAAGCATTTCATACAAAGTTTTACAATTAGGATAGACGTAGGGGTACGATTGATGAGATGAGCGGCGGTCAGGACACTCTCTCCCCAAACCGGGAGCTTAGCTTGAAAAAGGAGTGACCGTGCAACATTAAGAATATGACAGTGTTTGCGTTCAACACGACCATTCTGTTGTGGTGTGTCAACACAAGAAGTCTGATGCTCAATCCCATGTTGACGAAAGAAAGTAGAAAAAACCATGGACTCAATCCCATTGTCGGAACGAACAGCTTTTACGGGTTTGTCAAATTTTTTGGTGCTCATGGCACAAAATTTTTGAAGAAGTCCTTTAACCTCGGATTTGGCTAGCATGAGATAAATCCAAACAGCCCTTGAGTAGTCATCAACAATCGTTAAGAAATAAGCATCTCTACATGATGAAACAGTACTGATAGGGTCTCCAAACATCTCAAAGAATTAAAGCAAAAGGTGCGGAAGGTTTATTAAAACTCTCATGAAAAGTAGAACGTGTTTGTTTGGCACAAAAGTAAATATCACAAGAATGTGTATCGCCAAAATCAACTTGTAAACTATCAAAACTTGGTAACGTAGAAAGCACTTTGTAGGACGGATGGCCAAGTCTTTGATGCCATAAAACAGAAGGAGAAACAGCTGCTCCCTTGCTTGCTTGATGAGCACGTGAAACCCAGACTCCTTTGAAATAGTAGACCCCCTCTCTCTCTTCACCGGCGCCAATCAGGGTCCTCGTAAAACGGTTCTGTAAAACACATTGAGTGTCAGTAAAGATGGCAATACAACCCGTCTGCTTGAGAATTTGTGCCACCTAGATAAGCGTACAGTTTAAATTAGGAACATAGAGAACATTGGATAAAGATTAATCATGATTCAACTGTAATGTGCCTATCTTGGTAGCAGGAGAGGCTGTGCCATCAGGAAAGGTCACCACAAAGGGTATTATATCAAGAGCGTTCCTCAACAATGACAAATCTCCGGTCATATGATGAGATGCACCAGTGTCTATAATAACATCAGTGAATTTAGTTTTAACAGACAGACGTTCGGTAGAGAATTGACTTTGTTGGTTTTGAAGCAGGTTGATGAGTGCGGAAATCTGGTCGGTAGGAACAGAAGGAACATAAGCGTTAATGGAAGCAGAAACCGCATTCACATTGACGCGACCACGCCCGCGGCCACCAGAAGAAATGGACCGACCACCACGACCACGAGTTGTAACATCCCGAACCCAATTTTTGGTGGGTGTCGATCGACACCAAGGAGGGTGTCGGTCGACACCACTAAATTGGTGGTTGTTCGGTTTTTTTTCAAAATCGATTAGTTTAGCTTGGTTTAGTTTGAAAACCCTAAGTCTCGTTTTAAAAGGCACGAGCAGCCTATTTCCTAGGGGTGGTGGTCTTTTGGTAGCTTCGAGGAGAGAAGGAGAAAGAGAGAGAGAATGTGAGTTTGATCCTAAGAGTTAAGGGAGCCTTGAAGAGGGTTAAGAGGAGTAGAGAGATCTGTTTTGGTGGTTCTAGAGGAGAAAAGGAGAGAGAGTTGTGGTGCTCTCACTTGGAAGGGAGGAGAAGGGAGATCCATCATCTATATGTGTGTGGGAAGGATGTGATTACTTGGTGGTAGATTAGGATAGTTAAGGAGTCTTTCTTATGGTTGTTGTCTAGATAGACTGTGCGGACTGGTTCCAGATTGCTACTTTGGAGCAACTTTTGGAGGATGAAACAGAGTCCGATTTAGCTGAAATTTGGCGAAGAGCTTTGTGGTACTATGGGCTTCATATCCAACGGTGGATTTGTGGAATGAATGGTTAGTTTGTATTTTATTAGGAATTTATTATGGATAGTTTTCATGGTTGTGTTGTGGCAATGTTGGGGTGTCAGTTAACACCAGCATTTTGGTATGTGTGTTGCATTACAAGGGGTACGATGGGTAATGATTGACACCAGTTGGAGGTGTCGATTGACACTGGAGGAGTTGTTGGTGAATTGGAGTAATGGGGAATTGTTGCATGTGGCTGGACGAAATCAAATATTCCAGCCCACCTCTCTTGATACTCGGTCGCTAGGGGTGGTTGGTTGTGCGACTCAGTAATAAGATGAGGTGGTGTTTTGTGTATTTATGGGAGTTTTTGTGAGGAGTGATTTCTTTGCTGGTCGTCTCATTGGAATTATGGGGTTCCAGTGAGATCGTTTCCCGTGGATCCTGTGTGAGGATTAGGAATCTGTGTGCGGTCGTTTCACAAGTGCTCTGTCCAGAAGAAGAAGAGCGTTGTTGTTCAAAAAACCAATCAGGATATCCATGTAAGATAAAACACTCTGAAGCTTCATGTCCTTTACGCTTGGAATGAGTACACATGTGGTTGAGATCAAGAGTTCGAGCATTAACGACAACAACAGCAGCAAGGGTAGACATAGAAAGAGGGGCAAAGTCGGTTTTGACTGAAAATCCTACATCATCTTGTTATTTTACTTGAGCGCTTGTTGTTGAGATGTTGTTCAGCCCGAATAACTCGTGAATAGACAATGTTTAAGTCTGGTAGTGGTTCCTCGTCAATAATCTGAGAACATATGTGACGGAACCAAGGCTCATCAAGACCGAAAAGAAATTTGTGAACCTTTCTATCTTCACGCTCTTTCTCAAGGTAAGCCACAACAACACAAGTACATGTAGCAGTAGATTGAAAAGCTTGTAATTCTTCGCAAAGTTTAGAAAGACGGTTGTAGTTCTCAAGAACAGATTGACCGTTCTGTTTGTAGTTGGTAATTTCATCCTCAAGAAGATGTTTGCAAACACCATTCATGACCGAGAACCGCCGCTTGAGAGACTCCCAAAGCTTGAAGGCGTCCGAAACATGAGCCACAGTAGAACAAACTTTGGGACTAATGGCAGTGTTTATCCATCCCACAATCATAGAGTTGGTAGAAATCCATCGGGCATGATTAGGATTAGCGGTTGGTTTTGGAATAGAACCATCAATAAACCCAATCTTTTGTTTAGCTTGGAGTGAATTCCAAAGCTCTGTAGCTCACTCCTAGTAATTATCACCACGAAGCAAAACAGGGGTGATAAGCGAACCAGGATTATCCGAAGGATGAAGAGTATATGGAGTCTCCAAAGAGGTGTTCTCCGCCATAGTAGAAGTAATAGTATATGAAGTAGAAATGAGCAAGTTTGAGTTGTGATGATAAAAGAAACAAAAAAAATAGAGGATCAAAGCCAAGAGAAACAAAACAATGCTAGGTCAAAGATCGCTTGTTTAGGCCTGATACCATACTACGAAATGAAATAATATCGTGTATGGTATTGGTAGAACAAGAGAAGTATTTATACAGCAGAGATCTTAAATCTACGGGATATGTTCTAATCATAAAAATCTGTAGATTACAACAATATGTCTTTAGCCTTATCTCCATAAAAGGGTTCTCATCAGTGATGAAACAAACCAGTGAAAGGTGGGAATGGTTCTCGCTAGAACAACACGCCGGCGGATTGGTGCAACATGAGCAAAGTCTCCAACCACTAGAATTAGAATTCTCATGAAAGCGTAGTAGTCGGGAAAGTTGGAAACTATTAGAAAATATTTAAGAGAAGTAATATTATTGTAAAAAAAAAACACAAGAGGTGAGTGTGGTGCCTAGAATCCCCGAAAAACAAAAAGAAAAAATACCCTAGTTTTCTCTCTGGCTGCCTCCTTTAACACAAAGCTTTCGTTAAGCCTTTGACCGGCGCGTGGTGGCTCATATAGCACCGGCGTCGGTCACCACCTTTAAATTTCATGCTTAGTTTCTAGCCTTTGTCTTTGTATTCTGCGGTTGAGGAAGCGTGGAGATTTTGGCGATGTGAATCTGAAGATTTTGAGATCGAGAGCTAGTGAGATATTGTCCTTGTTTCCAGATTCTTTAGATCTGTGGGTTGTTGGTGAGCTCGGGTCGCCGCTGCTGTTCGCTATTCACGGAGTGGAGGCTCAGATCTTTTCGCTGGTTCACTTTGTTTGAGAATACGTGGCAGTTGAGATTCTTGGTTCCTCCTGCGACGGCTCTTATTCCTTCCTTCATTGACAAATCTATGCATCATTGGATCTCTGACTCTCCTTTATCTTGGTATTTTGTTTGCCTCTCCTCTCTCCCTTCTTGTGTCTCCTGTTTGCTCTGATCAGATTGTAATCATTTAAGATCTGGTATCATTAGAGCTCAGGTTTAGTAGCCTCCCTTGTTTGGGCCAGTCTCTCTCGTTTGGGCTAAGTTTCTCTTCCTCAACTATTTCTCTTTGTTAGTTTGGGGTTGAGCTTTGGTTATGTTTGGATTAGTTCATATAGTATTAAGCTTCGTTTAAGCTTAATTACTTGGTCGTTGTGGCGTTGAAAGGTTCAAGTGGGTCTCGATTATCTTACGGTTACATCCCGAGAGACCCTTGACAAAGCACTTATAGAGAAAGATGCATCTTATGCGGAGAAAGCCAAGTTCCATTCTCTTGTTTTGGCTATTTGTGTTGAAGTCCGTTAAACACCAATTTGGTATGCGGAAAATCCCTATGGTCCTTCGAGAGCTAATTCAGTCCGGAGACAAGATGTTTTTGGCTTAAACAATGTATCGGTAAAATCCTTTCCTCTTATGTAGGTTATAGAAAGATCATTGTGTCTCTCTAATTTCACTCTCGTCTTTTATCTTGTGATTTGTAATCTTTCCGAATTTTATCAATATAGTCCGTTCAGTGAAAAAAAAAACAGAGTGTGGTGCCTAGAAGAGTTTTTTTTAAAGAAGATTACTTTGATAATTAACTTCATATTTATGCATTTTTTTGTCAAATTGTGAAAATGTTTCTTGTAATTTTTTTTTATAGATTTTTCGTATTATTAACTTTACACAAAATAATTTTTTAAAAACAATTATTACATAAATTTGTGCATATTGTTAACACATGACTAGTAATAATTATGTTATCTTATTATATATAACAACATATTGGATGTTAGTTTAAAAATTACGTAAAAAAACTTCAATTTTACCTTTTTAAAATTTTCATTTTATTCTCACAATCAATCTTAATATAAATAGTTTTTTGAAAAGAAAATATGATACAAACCTGGAATAACGTAACGACCGAATTTTAAACAAATGTAATTAATTCCATAAAGCATAATACACTGAGAAAGTAATGATTCATGTCTTTGCTTTCGGCGAAAAATATAAAAATAAACAATAATATATGAAAAGGCAGTGGACTGTGGCATTGATGTCGGGCGATAGAGTTTATATTGCAAGCCAGAACCTTAAAAGAGACGCATCATCATCATCACAATGGCGTCCTCAACTATTCTCATCATGATCTTCGCGGCTGTGGCATTGATGTCGGGCGATAGAGTTCAAGCAGCAGTGGACTGCTCGTCGTTGATACTAAACATGGCTGATTGCTTGTCCTTTGTGACGAGTGGTAGTACGGTGGAGAAGCCGGAAGGGACATGCTGCTCAGGGCTCAAGACTGTGGTTAGGTCAGGACCTGAGTGTCTATGTGAGGCTTTCAAGAACAGTGCTTCTCTTGGTGTTACTCTTGATCTCTCCAAAGCAGCTTCTCTTCCCATTGTTTGTAAAGTTGCTGCTCCTCCTTCTGCTCGTTGTGGCCGTAAGTTTCCTATTGTTTCATATTGGTTCATCATTTCTATTAATTAATTTGTATTTTTTGTTGAATGTTTTGAAAATGTTGTGTTGTAGTTTCTGTCTCTGGATCTCCTCCTGCTTCTGCCCCTGGTATGTGATCTATTAATACTTAGACTAAATCTTTCTGTTTTGTTGAATTTCTGAAACAGAGATTTTGTTTTATGTCAAGTTTGCGAATTTTGATTTAATTTGGTTATTTGGTTCTGTTTTAAACAGGAAAAACTGAAATAATTACTATTATGTATTTAAAGATATTTAAGTTTTATGTTGATCTATTTACATATGTAATTAAAACAGTTATTAATGAATTCTGATTTTGACCACAAAAAATAGATGAATTCTGATTTTTCAATTTGGTTCGTTTATTGCATAAAAACCGGCTATATAATTTATACGAAAATGTGGTAAAATGTTATTTTATTTATCAAAATATAGAATAGAAGTATATTTTCGATATGCATATTTGCAAAATTTTATCTATAAAAATGCATTACTTGTCTCTGTAATACAAGAATTTTAAAGATTATTGCTGAAAAAATGAAATAGGTAATTTGTTTCTTTGGCTTGTCAAATAATATGTAAAATCTCTAATGAATTAGTATTTTGGGTTTTGGATGTTAACACTTAACAGGTTTATCTCCCACGGCCGCAGCAGGTGCGCCGGAGTTGTCTAGTGGAGCAAATGCGGTAACTCCAGTTCCGTCCCCGAGGGGTTCGGATGCGTCCTTGCTCAGTGTGTCTGTCGTATCTGTCATCTTCATGGCACTCATCTCTTCCTGCTATTGAGCCTTATAATTTAATTGCTTTTGTTGAGTTCATTTTATTTAGTTTGGTGATCACATTTACCTTTCTTTTTTTTTTTTTTTTTTGAAAAAGTCACATTTACCTTTCATGTGTCAATTTTACTGAGATTTCTCTCTCTTATTTTTAGCTATTTAATATTAATTTACATTTTGAATTGGAAAAAAATCGTTCTTATATATGTTCTTCACCTCATTTGTATTCTATATGAAATTTTCCTCACTCTTCAAACACCAAATTATTAACAGTTTTAGCTTTTATTATTTCAATAATATACATTATGGTACAAGAGGTGTGAGAGATTATTCAAGACGATGCACATAACACGAGATATGTCTAGCCTAATTGGTATCAGAAGTGGAAGAGAGATATGTAAAATGTTTGGTTCGTGTATTAAAGAAACTTCGCAGCCTCTTTGATGCTTCAACCATGTCGTCTCTGCGTCCAAACCCACTAATCCTCAAATACTCATCTCCACCTGGTCCGAAACCTGAGCCCGGTACTGTTATTATATGAGTGTTTTCTAGGATCTCAGCAAAAACGTCCCACGACTTTGATCCCTTAAAGTGCACCCACAAGTATGGAGCATTTACACCACCATAAACCTTGAGACCAAGTGAGACTAGAGTGTCCATCAGTATCTTCCTGTTCTCTTTGTAGTAATTGATCACCGACCGTATGTCCTGTCAAAGCCAAATAAAACTTAACCATTTCATTAGTGAGAACACACATGTAACTTAACATGTCATTGGTTAGTAATATGGGATATTTAAGATATTTTAAACAAATGCTATACATTTTTATTACCTTAAGGCCACCGGAAGAAAGGCATGCTAGTCCACCCGCCTGAGCAATATTTGACGCTCCATTGAAAGAAGTGGTTACAATACGATGAAAATCGTTGATAATGGGAAACCCATTAGAGTACAATAGCTCATCAGGGATGATACTCCAACCAAGCCGAACACCAGTGAAACCAGCAAACTTGGAGAATGATGAAACTTCAATGGCGACCTAGCAAAGAAAGTAATATGATTATTGAATGCAAAAGACCACAAGGAATAGACATATAAATATGTAAACTCCTCTCACCTCCCTAGCACCAGGAATTTCATATATAGAGCGCGGGCTACCATCTTCGATAAAAGCAGCATAAGCAGTGTCAAAAATAATAATGGAGCCATTTCTCTTTGCAAAATCAACTAGTTGGCGTAGTTGTTTCCTGGATGCTACATAACCAGTAGGGTTATTAGGAGAACAAAAGAAGATGACATCAGTCCTTGGGGTCATAGTCAGATCAGGGAAAAAACTATTGTTAGGTCCACATGGCATGTAGACAACGTTTTGATACTTCTTGGTTGATTCATGGAAATGACCAGTCTGACCAATTATCACACTTGAATCTATGTAAGCCTGAATCCACACACACAAAAAAAAACAAAAAAAACAAAAAAAAAGCAGCATAAGAAGCAAAACAAAACAGCTTCTCATCATTAAATAGGGAAGATGTTAACATAAAACATTACCGGGAAGGTAGGATCTTGCACTGCAATTGTGACATTTGAGCCTAGGAGTAGCTGAAGATTCCAAAACTCAAATCAGCATAACGTCGAAAGATTGTGTCAAATATCCAAAAAAAAAAAAAAAAAAAAGACTCCCTAGCTGCATCCTACCTGAAGTCGAGAAATATCACTTTGTGCACCATCTGATACAAAAACTTCATTGCTTTTTACACGAAGGTCTCTATAAAACGTTTCAGCAATAGCTTTTCGCAGATTCTAATAATAATAATTAAAAAAATCAATACAAAGAAATATAACAGTGTCACAGAGTCATGCTATATAAAGTAACAACATATATAAAATGATATGATTACCCTGACCGAATAAACAACAAATTAAATTGGTACGTACAACTTTAGTCAAAGCAAAATGAAAAGAGAACCGGTCCTTGATTACCTTATTCCCTTGTTCAAGTCCATAGCCTCTATATCCTTCTACGGTCGATAGGCCATGCGCAAACTGAATAATCAAAACCCAACCACACATTGTCACTAATGATTACTAATCAGAAGCACTCTTTTTCCCCCGCAAAAAAAAAAAGAACATATAATACTTTAAATTTTCTGTTCTTTGGTTCAATGACTATATTTACCAACGATTTAATCAAGTAATAGTTTCTTTTTCAGAAAAAAAAAACAAAAAAAAAACAATCACGGTATAACAGCATTCAAAGTCAATGAAAATCAAACTAACTAATACTATATATAAAAGCACAATGGAAAATAAAATTTACATAGCATATATACTTCACAAAAAAGAAACACATAGCTTCTCTTGTTGCACCAGAGAAATATAAAATTAGAAAAATAGAGACATTGACAAAGGATTAATTAACATGATTTTTCTTCTTATTAAAAAGTTTTCATATCATCCTATTAATAATATATATACGAAACAGATCACATGCACGTACGCATACACGACCAACCGATCAACAAAAAAAAAAGGCCGATACATGCGTCGATGACCAAGAGTTTTTTATTTATTTGCATGAAAACAAAAACGATGACATTATCGAAAATTTTGAAAAACCAAGAAGAGAACAACATTTGACTTTTGAGATAGCTTGTATGAGTTGACCAGTTTAAGCATTCATGTAAGAAAATAAGACTATTCACGTCGGTACATAGGATCATCCATAAGTTTTAGGGCTTACCAGTTACCACAAACACACAACACTAGCTCGAAAAAAAAAAAGCAATGAAGAAATGTAAATTATGCTAAAGAAGAAAAGAAAATTCATACGCGAGACATGTGTGAGCTTATGTGCTCTGGAATAGGCTCTGTTGTATCACCAGTCCCAAGGCTTATCACTTGTACATTTGGATGCTTTTCAACGTGCTCAAGCTCACGTCTGTTGATCTATATTTTTTACACATATATAAACTGTCAGTTAAATATGGATTCCCACAATATTGGAATATATATTAACAAAAAAAAATCAAGAAAGATGATAAGATTAAGATATTACTTCGGGAAACAAATAATTGTTCTTTAGTTTCTCCAAATTCACGTTACGAACAAGTTTTGTTGTGCTACCACCTGAGCAAGCAAGCATGATCATCAGACAAGAGACTAATTATGATAACCAAATCTAAAAACTATATTCTGCTAACTGTTTTGAGAGTCAAGGTGGAAGAACTTTACCAAGTTTCTTGATCTCGAAGTCCAAACTTCATGTAGACAAAAGAATTGAGTTCAGTTAGTGTACTAATAAGCCGATTGTTATATAATTAATGATAAATAGATCGAGTAAAATTTTTGAGTAGTGCATGTATCTTGCATTATAATTTTAAAACCAGTACCTAGCCATGGTAATTTTTGATGGAGAAGAGCGTAAGCATGAGGCCGAACTAACGAACATTAGACTGACCATTCTTGACTTCCAAGTTGTGACAGCTTCAAAGATGCAGACAATATATAATACAACCTGATCTGATATGTGCATGTATATATACTCCAAGCAAAGTACCAATTACCACTAATAAAATGTGTATATGTCACCTTCAAGTGTATAGAGTGCAGAAATTTCTAAAGCAGCCAATCCATGCACGGCTAGTGAGTCAGATGAATTCACACCATGTCTTCTTATTGTCCATTAAATGTTAGACAAATATAAGTTAAAATATAAAATTAAATAGCTTATTATTTGAAGGTACTTAAAATATCATTTGGAAAAGGAGATATATCATTTGGAATCTCCAGAAATCAATGCCATCCTTTCTTTGGTGAGAAGCCCAAAATTTTAATACTCCTAATTTGTTCCATTTTATTAGATGTTTTAGAGATACTATTATTTATTTAAAGTTATCTGATTTTCTTGTTTTTGGTGAATTAATGTTGAATTAATTAGATATCATACAAAATAGAGTTATTTGATTTTGTTTCAAGTACCAAGAAAATTTAATTTAGTTTGATGTTTTGTTACCACTTGTGAGCTGTATGTAATGTCTTTTATTACCGGTTGAATTGTTTTTAGTTAGATATTAATTGATATTTTTATGTATAATAATGTTAATAGACAAGAGGCAAACATGATAACTTCTGTCATTTAGCTAAAATGGTATACACTGAAACGGAGATTACAAAGAAAAAAAACGATATTGATGCCACAACAACTTATGCTTAAATTATATGTTGTGAATTGCAATCTGATTTGATCTTTGGAAATTATAGATTTGAAAAATACTTCAACTCTTACGACGAAGCAACATTTAGTAAGGAGTTAGGCTAACATTCAGATTCCCAAGAATCGGAGTCATAAGAGATTCCGGTGGCTGACTTCAACAGAGACTAAACTACATGCCTTAAGATCACTTGCATGCAGGGAGCTCCACGGGTAAGTTGCGCCATGATTTCTAGATCGGATCTAGCTGAAATCATTTCAACTTGTTGATTTCGATGCATGTGTGGGACTTTTCATGCACACGAACGCATGATATAATTAAATTTAAACGCACAGCAGTTGAATTAAAGGTTAGGTGTTACAAACTTTGTTAGCTACCTAGCTAACTTTTGTTTCCACACGTAACCCCATATATGTATTTTTGCGACAAATGGGCCTCTTGTACAACCAGACCAAGTGCAACTAATGATAGATACAGAATTAATGGTTATGTTCTTAAACCAATATGACACTTACAAACATGTCATCATCAGGCGTATACTAGTACAAGCTGTATAAAGTATTACAACTTTTTCGACAAGTCCTAAGAAATATTCTTTCATCAAGTTACGGGATTCCTTATTTACCACTCATAACTAAGGCAAAATACAAAGTACCTCTAAGTTTACCGGACAAAGTTTGGACCAAATTCTGTTGTCTTAATCTATGAGAGAGGGGTGCAAGAAAGTCACGTATGAACGTACTTAAGAAATGACTAAGAAGCCTCATAGAAACCTTCATGTTTTTGCCAAAAAAATGTATTGAATATATATCTCAACATCATTATATGCGAATCGCAAAAAAGAAAGGAATATCACACCTTGACTCTCCAAACCAAATCAGACAAGGGTTTTAATAATTAAGAGGAAGATCAATCAAAATAGTCAATGTATAATATTAAAATAAATTTTGGGAGAAAATTTCTCAAAGAGAATAACTCGTTTTAAAATTCAGTTAATCGGTCAGGATTCAAGATATAAAGAAGAAATATAGTTTTATTGGCTTACGACTATATCAATAGAAAACTCAACACTCCTTATTTTCATCCACCCATTTGTCATGAAAATCAATATATAAATGTAGGAGGAAAAATAAAATAATAATTCTACCTTATTATAGTATTTGACAATGTGGAAAATTTTTATCCTCTGTTAGGGGTGGATCTCACTCCTACAATAGGTCCGGTCCAGAAAATATCCAAAAAATCAATAAGCCGCGGAGGGTTATTTTGGTCTTTTTGGAGGATAAACCGACACAGAAATCTATAAATAGTGACTGTACGGCGTACGGGCAAAGGACAAAATTAGCGAACTCGCAGCTCGTTATTTGTCTTCCTTTCGTCATTTCTATTTCGTAAAATACGAATTGTAGCTCGACTTTTCATATAATAAAGAGAACTTCGATCCCATTAAATACCGAACTAAAATATATCAATTGGACCGATCTGGACATCAACAATTTGGCGCGCCAGGTAGGGGGAATCAAGTCGAAGTTTTCTTACGAATAGACCAGCAGAGTTTGACGAGATGACTAGACTCGCGAACGATGGAAACAAGGACGCCAGCACGTCAGGCGGGACAGTAACTCCGGGAACAGAGCAGGCCGAGCCCACTGTTCTCCCCACTCCGGACGCCCCGAGAAAGGCCGTCGAAGCGGAAAGCCCAGAGACGTTTGTTATCGCGACGAATCTGACGACCCCGGCAAGCGCCGAGACGACAAAAAATCCCGCACAGCTCACCACCGTCAACACTCAACCTGTTTCCAGTATTGATGAGCTCTTTTGCGGGATACTGATGCGTCTCGAACAACAAGAACAGCGAACCAACACTCGTCTGGACGCGTTAACCATGGCACAAATTAATGCCCAGGAAGAAATCGACCACCTCCACACCGATCGATAGAACGCTACATGCTACCTCCAGGTCGGAAGGATGGCAAGGCCACAGACGCAAACCTGCGAGATAGAGCGACACCCGGTCATACATATTGACGAGACAAGCGAAGAAGTGAAAGCAGCAGAGTTGAAACAAATGAAGGAGAAAATGCAAGAGATGGAGGCAATGTTCCACAAGGTGACGAGCAAAGCCCCAGACATGGACCTCGTACTTGAGGCAACCCAGCGAACCCCATTCTCCAGGCGGCTCACAAGCACGCCAGTGCAACGAGCTGATCAAACCCAGATTGGGTTATTACGACCGCACGGTCGATCCAAGAGATTTTTTGCTGACATTCGGAGTAGCACTCGGTCCTTTGCAATTCAGCCCGATAGAGTACGACGCTGGAGCATGTCAAGTTTTTGCCGAGCACTTCACAGGAACGGCCCTAAGTTGGTTCTCACGGCTTCCATCTGGGTCAATTGACAGCATTAAAGATCTAATGACCGAATTCATGAAGCAATTTGCCGTCCTAAAGGAGAATAAGAATTTGCACGCCGATCTATACTCCCTGACTCAAACTCGCCAAGAGTCGCTCCGGTCATTTATTTCACGATTCAAAGAGGTCGTCGTTAACGTGTCGTTCCCAGATGCGGCGGCAATTGTCGCACTAAAGAACACATTATGGTATGAGTCACGATTCAAGGAAGAACTGTACCTAATGCACGTCGAGACAATCGCTGACGCATTACTCCAAGCTGCATAACACATTGAGTTAGAAGAGGAGAAAGCTGTCAATGCCAAGAAACACGCACCGGAGAAGAATACCACGATAAAAGAACCAGCAGTCGCCGCCCCGAAGACCGATCACGTCGAGCCTCGACAGCACTTCACTCGTAACCAGGATAGGAACCGTCGGACCTTCGCGATCAGCGACGATACGCAACAAAACTTACCTTGGAACAAGTATGTTCGAAAGGAAGGAGGCGAAAGCAGCGCGGGGCAGTTTTTTGATTATCATCAGAGCAACACCCACGCGATCGAAGAGTGTCGTTACCTCCAAACCATCCTAATGGAGCGATACAAGAAAGGCGCAATAGTCGTTGAATCCGACAGGGCCAAGATACCGCAACCAAGCAAGCAGAACAACAAGAGAGCCGAGAATGTTGCTTGGAAATTCATTAGAGAGAAACAGCAACTCGGCAAACAAAGTGGGGACGAAGCCGAAATGGCGGAAGTTGCTGTCCATGAAAAAAGAGCGCGCGCAGAACGACAGACTGAACAATCCCCTCCAGCGCCGAGACGCCGGATCAGCATGATCATGGGCGGATTGGGAGGATGTAATGATTCAGTACGATCGATAAGGGATTATACCAAAAAGGCAGAGATGAAGAAGTCCTGGCCGTCCAAGGTTGGGTCCCCAAATTTGCCAATTTCATTCGATAATAGCGACCTCGAAGGGCTGGACCTCCCACACAAAGATCCCTTGGTGGTCGAGCTTCTGATCAGTGAAAGTTAGGTCACGCGAATCTTGATCGACACTAGAAGTTCAGTAAATGTTATCTTTCGGGATGTCTTGGCACAAATGGAGGTTAGCGAATGCGACAAAAAGCCAGACTGCAATTATCTGACTGGCTTTGATGGGGATCATATCATGTCGATTGGCACTATCGACCTACCAATCTTTGTCGGAGGCACGGCACGATATTCCTGATTCGCCATTATCGACAAACCGACCATCTACAATGTCATCCTTGGAATCCTCTGGCTTCACAAGATGAGTGCAGTTCCGTCAACATACCATGAGTGCGTAAAATTAACGACCTCAAAAGGAGTATACATGTAACGTGGAAACCAGCAAACTGCGAGGCAATGCTTTCTCATCGAACACAAGATTCGTGCGGCAAAAAAGTTATAGCAATCAAAGCATCCTTCTGGTGATAGCAGTCCGTCGCCGACCGATGGGCCGGCGACCCCGATCCAGCAAGGTGTTGCCGCAACAGAAGAAGTAAATATTGACGAGGCCGATATAAAGCGTTGCGTCAACATTGGAATAAAGATAACCCCCGAGATGCGCAGCGAGCTGATAAACTTTCTTAAGGTCAATATCGCGACTTTCGCTTGGACAGTCACCAACATGAAAGGAATCGATCCAGCTGTAACAACTCACGAGCTCAACGCCAATCCGACACACAAGCCTGTCAAACAGAAACAACGTAAATTGGGACCCGAGAGGTCGCAAGCAGTAAATGACGAAGTCGAAAAACTCTTGGGATCAGGATCAATCGTGGAGGTAAAATATCCAGAGTGGCTTGCCAATCCAGTTGTCGTCAAAAAGGAAAATGGAAAATGGCACGTTTGTGTAAATTTTACCGATCTGAATAAAGATTGCCCAAAGGATAGCTTCCCACTACCACGAATCGATCAGCTCGTCGAAGCAACCGCGGGAAACGAACTTCTGATCTTTATGGACGCCTTCTCAGGGTACTATCAGATCCGCATACACAAGGATGACCAAGAAAAAACATCGTTCATTACGGATAGAGGAATTTATTGCTACAAAGTTATGCCTTTTGGATTGAAGAACGCTGGCGTGACTTACTAGCGATTAGTCAACAAAATGTTTGCCGAGCAACTTGGCAAGACCATGGAAGTTTATATAGACGATATGCTCGTCAAATCGCAACATGCCAACCAGCACATTAGCCACCTCCGCCAGTGCTTCGATATTGCTAATCCAAAGCAAATAATGGCGATCATCGACCTACCATTACCAAGGAACGCTAGAGAAGTACAGCGGCTGACCGGACGAATTACTGCCCTAAATCGCTTTCTCTCAAGATCGACCGACAAGTGCCTCCCTTTTTACCAACTTCTCAAAACAAAAGGGAAGTTCGAATAAAACGAAGCTTGCCACGACGCATTCAAAAAGCTAAAGGATTACCTCTCAACACCCTCGATTCTAGCCAAGCCGGAGCACAGAGAAATTTTATTCCTCTATATCGCAGTCTCGACATCGGCTGTTAGTGGAGTCCTGGTTAAAGACGACCGTGGGGAGCAGCGACCTATCTTCTATATAAGTAAATCGCTCGATGACGCCGAGACTCGCTATCCGATAGTCGAAAAGGTTGCCTTGGCAGTTGTCACCTCGACAAGGAAGCTTTAACCATAATTCCAATCCCATACCGTCGCCGTCCTGACAAATCAAGCTCTGCGATCTATACTGCATAGTCCGAGTCAATCTGGACGATTAACGAAGTGGGCAATTGAGCTCAGGGAATACGACATCGAATACCTCACTCGTCCAGCCGCCAAATCCCAAGTTTTAGCCGACTTCTTGATCGAACTACCACCAGAAGGGACCGAGCCGACATCCGCCGACCCTGCTGATGGACAATGGATTCTGAAGGTAGATGGTGCATCGTCACACCTAGTGATGTGATCGCAGGACGCGACCTCAGCCAAGAAGACCAAGACACACCGGACGCGA
Organism: Camelina sativa; assembly: GCF_030686135.1. Lineage (NCBI taxonomy): Eukaryota > Viridiplantae > Streptophyta > Magnoliopsida > Brassicales > Brassicaceae > Camelina > Camelina sativa. Next base: position 24,784,576 of record NC_141894.1, on the reverse strand, counting down.
CCGAGACGCCTGACCAAGACGCATCGGACGCGACCAGGGCAACCTCTTCAAACGTGGCCAAGGCTCCAACGATCCTTCCCGGAGCCACCACACGTTCCAAGAGCTCAGGAAAGGCGGCCAAACAACGGCTCAACCTATTTGTCCGAACCTACGTCCAACACCAGCCACCCAACGAAGACTCCGAGGGCTCAGTCCGCTTAGTCTTCACTCTTACCCAAGAGTGAAGACGGTCAAGTCGTTAAGCGAGGAAGTGTACTCTTTTTCCTCACTCCGGGTTTGTCCCAATGGGTTTACCGGAGGAGGTTTTAACGAGGCATGGAGCTAAACGCAAAACGCCTAAAGGCTAAGTTGCTTCACGCGCAAGGCCAAGGCGGTTATCTCTCTTTCCCTCTTATTTTTGGTTTAATTTTGAACTTGAGAATATTCTCTTTTGATCCTATGTTTGTGAACGTTGGAGAGTGTTTGTGGCTAAGCGTGTTAGTCAAAAGGTGGCGATGTGTTCTCTTTGTAAAGGGGACACGTCAAAAGGACGATGTGCGGATCAAGATGAATCCGCGTGTCCTTAAGCTCCTATCTAGACCTAGCTATTTAAACTCTCTTTAAGCCCTTGTTCCTCCTTAGACTTGTATGAAAATAAAACTTTTCCTCAAGAGAGATTCTTGAAACTTGTCTCACTCTTCTCTTTCTTCAATCCGGGATTGAACCTTGAGAAAACCCTAACAAGACGCGAACCGGGTTCGCCCTTGTTAGCGACCGTATCAAGAGGAGAGCCAAACCTCTTGTGTCGTCAATCGATCCATCCGTACTTCCCCTCATCTCGTTTCCATCTGTCCTCTTTCATCTTTCTCGAGTCCCCTCGAACCATCTCAAATCATTCCCGCTATCGTTTCCCTCGAAGACGTCCACCCGCTCGTCCCGCATCCGTACTGTCCGATTGAACCGTTCGTGGCTTCCCTGAGTATCTCCCGAACGGCTTGTTTGAATTCCTTCAAACTCCGTTTCCATCACTTGATTTTCCCCTAGATCCGAAGCCAAGAACCTCGGCCGTGAACAGTTTCACCGATTGAAAGTTGGCCGAGAGCTTAAGCCGCGTCCGTACCGCGAACGTAGACGACCGCGTCCGGCGGTCACATCAGCTTGGTATCAGAGCTTCAAAGCTCCTACGAGGTTGTTTCTTTCCAGAACTCTCTGTTCCTTTAAAGTTTCAATATTTGAGTTTAAAGCTTGCATCTTTTAGCTCCATAGGACTCGCTTGTTCTTTTTGGTTTAATTTGGTGCATGTTTAGGATTGTCTTTCGTCCGCTTAGGGTCTTAGAATTCGCATGTGTTCTTCGTGTTCATATCTCTGTTCCTTTGTGTTCTTGCGAGTTCACTTTTAGATCCATAAAGCTAGTTTCGCGATTAGTTTTTGTGTTTCCGGTCTTAGGCATAAAGCAATTCTTGTCGCGTAGCACTTTTACTTTTGCTTTTCTTTATTTGTTTTAGTCATAGGATTGCATGTGTCATAGCTGTCCTCAATCATTGTTAGTGGAACGAATCTTTGTGTGGTCCTCTTGAGCGTGTGAGACTCACGTGTGGTTTTCTTTTTGCGAGGTTTAAATTCAAACCTATACCGCGGAGCCACGCCACGTCACCAACAACCAGTCCCTACGATGGCCGAAGAAATTCCACCAGCGCCACCAGAGATTGGTGTCACCCTCGCCGCATTACGAGCCGGCCTAGAGCAACTAGCTGATCGCCTCACGAGGATTGAACTTATGAATCCTCCTCGCGAAGATCCGTTACCCGCGAGGCGACCACGACGCGAGCCGGCGAGTGATCAGTCCGATGAGGACTTTGAACCGAGGCCTAGACGACGACACCGCTATGATGATGAAGACGACGAAGGTCCGAGATGTTATGAGCCGAACCACAAGATGGTCCCACCAACGTTCGCGGGCAAGTCAGACCCCGAGGCCTATCTTGAATGGGAAAGTCGCATGGACCACTTATACTCGTGCCATGCCTATCCAGAGCTACGAAAGGTCCAATATGCGGTGGCACAATTCACCGATCACGCCCTTACCTGGTGGGATCGACTGGAGGCTGAACAACGACGCAACCGCGACCGAGCTATCACTGTTTGGGAGGTCTTGAAAGCAGAGATGCGAAGGCGCTACGTGCCTCCCTACTACCACCGCGAGCTCCAGAAGAAGTTTCGGCGACTAACGCAAGGCGCACGGAACGTGGAGGAGTATTACGAAGAATTTGAGCACTTGCGCAACCGGTTGCAAGTCGATGACTCCGAAGAGTCCCTCATGGCTCAGTTCTTGGACGGATTGCAAGAACGCATTGCACGCAAGGTCGAGCGCCAACCCTATCAAACTTTTGAGGATTTATTGCATCTCTCGGTGCAAATTGAGACTCAAATCAAGAAGAAGAGCGCCTCTGCGCCTCGTGGCCGAACTCAAGGAGCTACCAATTGGACTCCTAACGCGTCGCCATCAAACCGATTGCCGGAAAAACCAAAGGCGACCAGCACGGACTCGAGATTCAAACCTAGGGAGCCGGCCACCAATGAGCGCCACGATCCGCGACGCAACACCACCGACGTCTGGAGCCGCGACATTGTATGTTTCAAGTGTCAAGGGAGAGGCCATTACGCTCGTGATTGTCCGAACGCACGGACGATGATACTGACCGAGGCTGGCGAGATCGAGTCCGATGATGAGGCCGCTGAAGAAATGGTGCAAGGAGAAACCGAGCTGGAAGAAGCTGTTGCGGAACCCGAGGTCGGAGAACTGCTCATGATACGCCGCATCCTGAACGCCGGTGTAGCCACGGATGACGCCAACCAACGTGACAACATTTTCCACACGAGATGCACTGTAAGTGGTCGCGTTTGTGGCTTGATCATAGATGGAGGTTCTTGCACTAATGTGGCAAGTTCCAGTCTTGTCAAGAAACTTTCTCTTGAAACCACAAACCACCCTCGCCCTTATCGCTTGAGATGGTTAAATGATAAGACCGTGATCCAAGTAAAGGAACAAGTCACGGTCCCATTCAGTATCGGTCCGTATAAGGATCAAGTTCTTTGTGATGTGGTGCCTATGCAAGCCAGCCACCTCTTATTGGGGCGCCCATGGCAGTTTGATAAGCGCACCACACAGTGCGGCCATACTAACCAATACTTTTTCGTTCATGACAACAAACGTATTTGCTTGAAACCCTTGAGCCCCACGCAAGTACATGAAATGCAAGACAAGTTGTCTAAAGACTCGAACGATAAAAAGAATTTCCTGATTCAATATGGTGATGTTAGAAAGTCCCTTAAGGACTCAGCCCAAGTGATTTTGATGTTGTTTTGAGATGCATTGCTTTCAGGTCTTGATGGTTCACTAGAAGCCTTACCGGAGGTCATACGCGGCGTCCTCAAGCGATTCGCCGATGTGTTCCCCGAAGAACTCCCCGAAGGCCTACCACCGATCAGAGGCATCGAACATCAGATCGATCTAGTCCCGGGAGCGCAGCTTCCCAACCGGCCGGCCTACCGTGTCAACCCCGAAGAGGCGAAGGAGCTTGAGCGGCAAGTCAAAGAGCTCATGGCGCAAGGTTACGTCCGGGAGAGTTTGAGTCCGTGTGCTGTACCAGTGCTACTAGTCCCGAAGAAAGACGGATCATGGAGGATGTGCGTTGACTGTCGAGCCGTCAACAACATCACCATCAAATACCGCCACCCCATTCCACGCCTTGATGACATGCTAGACGAGCTTAGCGGCGCCAGTGTCTTCTCAAAGATCGATCTGAAGAGCGGCTACCATCAAGTCCGGATGAAGGAGGGTGACGAGTGGAAAACGGCCTTCAAGACAAAACAGGATTTGTACGAATGGCTGGTAATGCCATTCGGTCTTTCTAACGCCCCTTCTACCTTTATGCGTCTTATGAACCATGTTTTGAGGTCGTTTATCAATAAATTCGTAGTGGTTTATTTTGATGATATATTGGTATATAGCTCTAGTTTGACTGATCATGTAAAACACCTAGAGGCTGTCTTGTTTACCCTCCGCGAAGAGCAACTCTACGCAAACTTGAAAAAGTGCGTGTTTGCTGCTGATGAATTGGTCTTTTTAGGCTTTGTTGTGAGTTCGCAGGGCCTCAAGGTCGATGGAGAGAAGATACGCGCAATAGAGGAGTGGCCCACGCCAACGAGCATCACTCAAGTCCGGTCGTTCCACGGCCTAGCCAGTTTTTACCGGAGGTTCGTGCGAGATTTCAGTACGATCGCCGCGCTTCTAACCTCTGTGATCAAGAACAGCGAGTTTCAATGGGGAGAGGCACAAGACAAGGCGTTCACCGAGCTCAAGAAACGCCTCACGCAAGCACCCTTGCTTACATTGCCCGACTTCAACAAAACTTTTGAGGTTGAGTGCGATGCGTCGGGAGTTGGAGTCGGAGCTGTCCTGACTCAAGGAGGCAAACCGGTGGCGTACTTTAGTGAGAAGCTTAGTGGAGCTACGCTTAATTACCCTACTTATGACAAGGAGTTATACGCCCTCGTTCGTGCCATGGAGGTTTGGCAACATTATCTATTGGCGAGAGAGTTTGTGATTCACACTGATCACGAAACTCTCAAGCACCTCCGCGGCCAGACCAACCTCAAGAGACGTCATGCGAAATGGTTGGAGTTCATTGAGTCGTTTCCATACGTCATTAAGTACAAGAAGGGCAAGGAGAACGTAGTCGCTGACGCCTTGTCAAGACGGCATGCACTAATCACCACAATGGACGCGCGCGTATTGGGTTTTGAAAGCATCAAAGATGCTTATGCTGGAGATGCTGAGTTTGGAGATTGCTTCCAGAACCATGGGAAAGGAATCTACACCGAGTTCTACATTCACGAGGGTTTCCTGTTCAGAGGTCGAAGGCTGTGTATACCAAATGGTTCTATCCGGGAGTTGCTAGTTCGTGAAGCCCATAGTGGAGGTTTAGCGGGTCATTTTGGCATCACCAAGACCTTGGCCGTGCTCAAGGAGCATTTTTACTGGCCAAAGATGCGAAGTATGGTAGAAAAGCACGTCGGCCGTTGCATAGCTTGTCGCACCTCCAAGTCGACAACTCACCCGCATGGCCTCTACATGCCTTTGCCCGTGTCCACCGCACCATGGATCGATCTCTCCATGGATTTCATCCTCGGCCTACCCCTCTTGGCGCATAAAGATAGTATCATGGTGGTTGTTGATAGGTTCTCGAAGATGGCTCACTTCATTCCATGCAATAAGAACAATGATGCTGTGCAATTGGCGAACTTGTTCTTTAGTCAGGTCGTAAGGCTTCATGGCGTTCCGCGCACCATCATATCCGATCGGGATCCCAAATTCCTTGGTCACTTCTGGTGAACTATTTGGCGCAAGCTCGGGACGAAGTTACTGTACTCCACCGCGGCTCACCCTCAGACCGACGGCCAAACGGAGGTCGTCAAAAGATCAATAGGCGCCTTACTCTGCACAGCTATCGCCAGCAACAAAGGCTCCTGGCTCGAGTGCATTCCGGTCATCGAGTTTGCATACAACCAAGCGGTGCATTCAGCTACGAAAAGGTCGCCATTCGAGGTCGCATACGGATTCAAGCCTTTGACGCCCCTGGATCTCCTCCCTATACCACCGAATGAAGTCGAGAATCAAGACGGAGTCGCACGAGCAGAAATGGTCAAGGCTTTGCACGAGGAGGTCCGAGCCAACATAGAGCGAAGGAACGAGCAGTATGCACGCTTCCTCAACCGAGGACGTAAACCGATGCTGTTCAAACTTGGTGATTGGGTCTGGTTACACTTCAGGCCGGAGAGGTTCCAGCAGAAACGCAAGGACAAGCTCAGCCCGCGAGGAGATGGCCCATTCCGAGTCATCGAGAAGATCAACGATAACGCCTACCGACTTGAGCTTCCAGGTGAGTTTGGTACATCCACCTCATTCAATGTCACTGACCTCGTTCCGTTTGATGTAAGTGAAGACGAAGATGTTTTGGGGACAAAACCTTTTCAAGGGGGAGGGAATGATGTGATCGCAGGACGCGACCTCAGCCAAGAAGACCAAGACACGCCGGACGCGACCGAGACGCCTGACCAAGACGCATCGGACGCGACCAGGGCAACCTCTTCAAACGTGGCCAAAGCTCCAACGATCCTTCCCGGAGCCACCACACGTTCCAAGAGCTCAGCAAAGGCGGCCAAACAACGGCTCAACCTATTTGTCCGAACCTACGTCCAACACCAGCCACCCAACGAAGATTCCGAGGGCTCAGTCCGCTTAGTCTTCACTCTTACCTAAGAGTGAAGACGGTCAAGTCGTTAAGCGAGGAAGTGTACTCTTTTTCCTTACTCCGGGTTTGTCCCAATGGGTTTACCGGAGGAGGTTTTAACGAGGCATGGAGCTAAACGCAAAACGCCTAAAGGCTAAGTTGCTTCATGCGCAAGGCCAAGGCGGTTATCTCTCTTTCCCTCTTATTTTTTGTTTAATTTTGAACTTGAGAATATTCTCTTTTGATCCTATGTTTGTGAACGTTGGAGAGTGTTTGTGGCTAAGCGTGTTAGTCAAAAGGTGGAGATGTGTTCTCTTTGTAAAGGGGACACGTCAAAAGGACGATGTGCGGATCAAGATGAATCCGCGTGTCCTTAAGCTCCTATCTAGACCTAGCTATTTAAACTCTCTTTAAGCCCTTGTTCCTCCTTAGACTTGTATGAAAATAAAACTTTTCCTCAAGAGAGATTCTTGAAACTTGTCTCACTCTTCTCTTTCTTCAATCCGGGATTGAACCTTGAGAAAACCCTAACAAGACGCGAACCGGGTTCGCCCTTGTTAGCGACCGTATCAAGAGGAGAGCCAAACCTCTTGTGTCGTCAATCGATCCATCCGTACTTCCCCTCATCTCGTTTCCATTTGTCCTCTTTCATCTTTCTCGAGTCCCCTCGAACCATCTCAAATCATTCCCGCTATCGTTTCCCTCGAAGACGTCCACCCGCTCATCCCGCATCCGTACTGTCTGATTGAACCGTTCGTGGCTTCCCGGAGTATCTCCCGAACGGCTCGTTTGAATTCCTTCAAACTCCGTTTCCATCGTTTGATTCTCCCCTAGATCCGAAGCCAAGAACCTCGGCCGTGAACAGTTTCACCGATTGAAAGTTGGCCGAGAGCTTAAGCCGCGTCCGTACCGCGAACGTAGACGACCGCGTCCGGCGGTCACATCAGCTAGGGTCCGGCATAGGAATCCGGTTAACATCCCCAACTGGAGAAATACAGGAGCAGTCATTTTGTCTTAGGCTCCAGGCAACAAATAATGTCGCTGAGTATGAAGCACTTATAGCCGGCCTCAAGCTCGCTAGCGGGATGCAAATCAAACACATCCGAGCATACTATGATTCTCAGCTCGTTGCTAACCAGTTTAGCGGCGAGTATGATACTCAGAGCGAGCCAATGGCTGCCTACCTCGATGTGGTCAGAATTCTCTCCAAGCTGTTCGTCGAGTTCGAGCTAATCAAAATCCCCATAGGGGATAACGCTCCAGCCGATGCTTTGGCAGCGTTCGCGTCAACCTCCAATTCAGACCTCCAACGGATTATCCCGGTCGAAAGCATAGATACTCCAAGCATCAAAGAGGCGCAAACAGCAGCCTGTCTTGCACTCCATCAGCAAGACGAAATCCGTCCTACTTGGCAAAACGAGACATCAACACAACAGTTTGAACCACCTTCAGAGGAAGATAAGACGGACTGGCGAGTTGAAATACGCGCGTACTTGGCCGATGGTGATATACCGACGGATAAGTGGGCAAAACGACGACTAAAAACGAAGGCTGCCCATTACACCCTGATGAAAGAACATTTACTTTGATGGACCGCATCAGGCGCCCTCCTGGTAAATCATCTAAGAACGCCTTAGATAAAACCCAAAGAAATTACCTGTCGAACGAGAAGTCTTTTGTTTTCCTGAAGGAGCTCGTTGTTTCCGTGGACGACCTGCTTTCCTCCGTCCAGTACCGGGCCAAATATAAGGACCTTCCGCCCTTATCGCGTTAATCTCGGCTCGAAAGATAGCAGGATAGGGAAGAAGACACCTTGGAATGACAACTACAAGGAACAAACAGAATGAGATCAACGAAAATGTACAAAGACAAGAATAAATCATGAAGAAGGATGAACTACCAGGTGAACGGTTCCACCCAGAAAATAAAGGGATCGCAAGATCTTCGACGACACCCGGACCCACTTTTAGAAAAAAATAAGACACTTCCCAATTGTGGGTCTTCCCTTTCGCTCATTCGACAAGCAGGGGGGGTCGCGAACTGACATAATAAACGCCGAGCTTTTTCTTTCTATCGGATGCTGTTAGGCGGGTAAGCTCCTCGAAATGCTCAACTGAAAGTTGAACTCCTGCTCTCTTTGCTAAAATCGAAAAACCCACCGCATTCCGAAATGTGGCCGGAGTAAATTGAGACATTGCCATCTCGCGCTTGGCAAAATACGACATAAGAAAAGAGGGGAGGGGGAAAGTAATCCCGCACTCGAGGAAGAGTTTTTCAGAAAGACAAATAAATCCACTGGGAACATCCCAAGGATGCTGGTCTTCTCCAGGAATAATAATGACCGGTTCGGTCGATAATTCGCCGACCTGGACTGCCTCGAGAGCCAATTCAAGTTTGGAGGAAGTTTGAGGAACGAAGGAGAAAATATGCTCTCCAGCTCGCGACGAACCAGCCACCATTGGGGAGGATCGAGGTCCAATAATGCGGTCCGCCAGAATGACCGTATCGTCTAGATCTTCGTTGATAAGGGAAGGAATTTTACACGGAAGGGCAGACGAGCTCGGAGCGACTACATCAGAGGAGAGCCGACGGTGGAGTTCGGCCAAACTAGTATCATCAGAGCTAGTCGACGACCCCAAAGAAACAAGGCTGCCCGTAGGAGATCTCGCCTTACGACGATCCGATCTAGTTGAGCCGCTGGAATCAGACGAAGTGTTTTGGCGAAGATGACTCACCGCAGAATCAGACGAAGTGGATCCGGGGGAAGCCATAGAAAACTTCAAGGAAATAAAATATATAGACAAGCTAGAGGGTGAGGGAAGAGAGTACCTGAAATGACGAGCTGAGGAAACAGTCGATGAAGAAGAATGAAGCAAAAATGAGGAAGGAGTGGGATATCCCGAAGTAATCATCATTACCAATCAAAAATCGAGGCGACGTTACAACTTTCGGACATCATGCGCACCAAAGTGGACGCGTGACGATGTGACAACACGCCCTCAAAAAAGGGATATCTCACGCGCGACCCTTTAGTTTCCGGATTTTTGTCTATGAGGACTTTTCGAGTTCCCACCACCTATCCATCTCAAAGCCAGCTCGTCATTTAAATCCAAGAATTTAAAGGTCGTAGAAAGTCGCCATGACCGAGGGACCATCAAACAGCATAAAGTTCTCCCCATAACTACGAACTGAAGATGGGGGGGGGGAATACTGTTAGGGGTGGATCTCACTCCTACAATAGGCCCGGCTCAGAAAAGGTCCAAAAGAATCGACAGGCCACGGAGGGTTATTTTGGTCTTTTCGGAGGACGAACCGACACAGAAATCTATAAATAGTGACTGTACGGCATACGGGCAAATGACGAAAAAAGAGAGAGAGAATTCGTACAAGAGAATAGATCCTCGAAGGATAGAATTAGCGAACTCGCAGCTCGTTATTTGTCTTCCTTTCGTCATTTCTATCTCGTAAATTACGAATTGTACCTCCACTTTTCATATAATACAGAGAACTTCGATCCCATTAAATACCGAACTAAAATATATCAATTGGACCGATCTAGACATCAACATCTTCTTAACAGAATATATTTAGGAGTCGGATGATGACTTGATGAGACAAGGAAGAAGGAACAATAAAATTCATATACGTAAATCGAGTAATTATGGAGGAGTTCAGTGCATTTTCATGGAGCTTGTGATAACTAAATGCGATTACCATTGTGTAAAAGTTACCTACATCCTACATACAAAAGATGAAAAAAAAAACTCTGACATCTTGTCAAATATATTAGAAAGCATAAGAAAAACTAACATGTGTCTAGCTTGTAATTACATATTGAAAACTATTTACTCGATCTCAATTAATTTTAAAACGCAAACGAGAAAAATCGTTAAAAAAAAAAATTGTAAAAATGTTATATACTTTTGAAAAATTTTCAACAAATTCCACCAACATTATATCATCATGTTATTTCTCGTCACCAAAAGTGAAAACTAGCGACCATGCCCCAAACATGACATCTCTAGTTATAAACGGAGAAAACAAAACTACAAATATAAAACTCAATTAGTAGTTAACCAGTCTGGCGTTAAATGTTTGGCCATCAAAATCTAATATGAAGTTTTTTCATGAGCTGATTGTATTTCTTGGGCAAAGTATGAGTTCGATCAAGATTTATTTTTTTCAATGGTACCACAAAGCAAGCTTCTTTGTGGTCTAACATTCTTGCGAGTATATTATATTCATTTTGTTCTTGACTGTAATTTCTAATTAGAAAAATATAGCTCTATGAACAAGAGCTTCTGTCATGATGAAGCTTCTGTCATGATGAATCATGTAATGTATTGGTGGTGGGTATATAATGCAGCTTGAGTTGTAAAACCTTATGCACATATATGCGGATATTAGCCTAATTAATGGAAGTGGAGGGTCTAAAAAGTATCGTAGAGCTGATTAGTATTGGAGTACGTACTGATGTTTGAATGTGAATGTGGGTTTTTGCTTCTTACAACTTCATCAATCTTATATAATATACACTTGTATAAGAACTCACATGGCATCATGACCTTTTCTAAAAGGTTATCTTGGACCTGAAGGGTAATCGTTTTCGATAAGGGAATTGGAATATGGGATGAGCCAGTCAGTGCCAGCTTGAGGATAGGCTTGATAATTGAAATCGTGCGTCTGCATCTCCTCCTTTTGCCACTCTTCCCATCTCTGAGCTAAACCATCTCCTTCCAGCATTCTCACTACCTCTGACATCTTGGGACGTTCCAGTGCAGAACTTTGAGTGCAGAGCAGAGCCATTTGGATCAGCTGCTCCACTTCTGTTTCCACGTACTTTCCTTCTAGCTCTGCGTCTACAAGGCTTTCCAGCTTCTTCTCTTTCAAAACCTCTTTCACCTAATTACATCCACAAAAGAAATACTCTTCTTCATTTCACTATGACAATTTGGACTCAATAAGACGACTGGGAAACCATAAAAACATACCCAGTCGAGTAACATGATATCATCATCATTTGCAAGCCGAGCTAGATCAAAAGCTTTCTGTCCAGTTATGAGCTCGAGAAGCATGACCCCGTACCCAAAAACATCAGTTTTCTCAGAAGATTTTCCTGTCGAAAGGTACTCAGGAGCTATATGGCCAATCGTACCGCGTACAGCAGTTGTCACATGGGAGTCGTTATAATTCATTAATTTTGCCAGCCCAAAATCTCCAACAACAGCTTCAAACTCTTCATCTAACAATATATTCGCAGCTTTCACATCACGGTGAATGATTTTTTGGTCGCAGTGATCATGTAAATATGCCAGCCCCCTTGCTGATCCCAGAGCAATATGCTTTCTCTTTGGCCAATCAAGTGCTGGATTGCCTTCAGCACGTTCTAAACAGGAAAATAATCGAAGATAAGATAGTTTCCAGTCAATACAAAACTATATTGTGATCAGAAAATCTTATTATAGATACTGACTGCTATGAAGCAGGTTGACCAAAACTATTTATGCAGCAGAGCAGCTGGAGAGTAGAGCAAACTTTAACCGCCTGTGGTATGTATATGCAATCGAAAGAACAGAGAATGAGGTACCTCTTAAACAAGAAGCAACACTTCCATTAGCCATGTAGGGATAAACAAGCAATCTTTCAGTTGGTGTCATGCAAAAGCCACGAAGCCGAAGCAAGTTCCTATGAACGGCCATACTTATCATCTCAACCTCTGTTTGAAATTGCAGTTCCCCACCCTTGGTACGTTCTTCTTTTAGCCTTTTCACAGCCACTAGAGAGCTATCAGCTAAACGTCCTTTATACACTTTACCAAAACCACCTCTACCCAAAACATTTTTATTGCTAAAGTTATCTGTAGCAACTAACAGTTCACGCAAGGTAAACCTTTTGAGTTGTCCTAAATGAACCTCTGGGTCTTCTTCAGCTGCAAAATAGGTTTTATCAAAACAGTTAAAATCGGCCAAAGAAGCTTCAATGAAAAAATAGATGACGAGAGTTGACTAACCAGGTACATCAAAAAAGCGGTCATGTGGTTTTCTTCTCAGCCACCAAGCTAGCGCAATGGCTGGAACAGCAAATAGAAGTGCTGCACCTGCAGCAACTCCCCCTGCTATTGCTGCAGTCATTGGTCTGCCTGAGAGCATGAGATTAAACAAAAACTTTTCTTAATACAGAACTCAAGTACAATTACATATGTCATACATTAAGAGTTTCTAGAAAAAAATTGTTGAATCATCAATCAAGTGGAAGTTTGAGCAAATGTGAACGAGCTAAATACAATTTCAGATCAAAGATTGTTTGTACTGTGTCTACTAACCCTTCTTTTATACTTTAGCAAACTAGCAAGTTCACACTTGTTTCATAATTTATTTTCCCCTTATCAGCAATGTCCATGAACTTCTGTTTCTACCAAAGTCAAGCTACCAGTTGAACTCTAAGACGTTCTTGTCTTTTTTAACACCGATCAACGAAAAAATGTTAACAACTCTAGTAAGAAGTCAGCTTCGTTCTTTCATTAGCAGGTTATTATCCCGAGTAAAGACATGCCAAATATATTACGGAATACTATATCAAAAAATAGAACATGAAACAGTCAACAAATAAATAATCACTACATGCCTTTTCACATTCGAATGTGCAAAACCATATATAATAAGAATATAGTGTAGTTAACTTTCCAGAAAGTATTTTTGTGCCAACCAGAACAATACGCATAATAAATCACAGGCTAAAATGTGAAAATGCAACTAGTAAACATACGAATGTCGAAGGAAGTTAGACACTGAAAAATATAAAAGAACTGACGAGAATCAAAACTAATAGAAGAAAACAGAAAGCCCGAGATTTTAAACCTGAAGGTTGTGGTGGCGTAGGAGCGGTAGAAGTAGGCGGAGGTTCAGAGAGTGGCGTTAAATTATTATTGTAAAAACTGCAGATAACCTTCAGACAGTTAGTAATTCATTCTGACCACTCCATCAAGAATAAAGATAGGAACAAAAAGGAGAACCTAATAGGAGTGAAGAGCGAAAAGGAACCATTAACAGGAATATCTCCAGTGAGCCGGTTGTTTGAGATATCGCTACATTTCAGGATGACATCATCTTTTGTCAGAGCTCAAGATTACACCAACTAGTATAAACAAAATAATTCAGTTGAGACAAAGTTACACTCACAGAACTTGCAGCTGCACAGAAGTCAATTCCATTGGAATTTCCCCAGATAAGCTATTGTTGTTAAGACGCCTAACCACATATAGTAGAATGCCAAACATTGATATTAGCCACTAAAGAGTTCAAAATGACAATCATCCAGCAAAATAACATTTATCTATAAAAAAAAATAAGGAAACAAATGCTGTTTTGAAATCTTATCCAACTGCTTAGTACTTTCAGGGCAATGAGTGAATTTAATCGAATTTGTACAACTAGTCTCTAACCACTTCTGAAGCATTCACACTACACATGTACACTGAAGTTTCTGAAATGACCCAGCATCGTTCTATCCAAACCTAAGGCACGATATTATCAAATGTCTCCTTACAGGCGCGGACCAATAACATACAACTCAATTCATCAGTTCGATAGCTACCATTGAGAATCACAATGTGACGGAGGAGTAAGAGGTGTATGTTCTCACACAGTCAATCAGGGTAAATTCCTTTTTTGCGGTGATATAATATATTCCATTATTAATCTTTTACTAAAGAATTTGAAATTCTTCTACTTGATTAAGAGTTGTAAAACAAGGCTGCCTGTAACAACGCTCTCCCAGAAATAATTACATGAGATCATGATTCAGTCTTGAATGTTAGACTCTACAGTTTGTTTTTTTTAATTATAGAAATACAACCAAATTTGGAAACTGTAAACAATGAAGCTGGATATTAAGGCTGTAAAAGAGAAGAAGGGGAGTATGGTACATACAAGAATCGGAGTTTCTCTAGTTTGCCAAGAGACGACGGGATGGGACCGCCTATGTTATTCGCATATAGATCCAAGCTCACTAGTTCCCTCAAGTCGCCAAGCTCTTCAGGTATCTCCCCAGTAATGTTATTGCTATAAAGCTCCCTGTCATTAAGCTTTGCTTAAATATATTTGTGATAAGATAATCTTTAGATTGGAAAATCTCTAAAACTACTTTACCAAATTCATGATACAAAAAAACATAATGAAGCATGTAGCAAACAAAATACCCAGTAACTTTGAACACTATATTAATCTTAGAGAGCTAAGATACATGGAAAGTGGAAGCATTTTGCAGCAGTAACACAAATATGTAGAGTTGAGACCACCAGTAGAGAGTAGAGATATACTAGATCCAAGCAATCCAGTTTCTTATCTAATTGACTTTAGGAGCATAGAGAATTGAAACGAGAATTTGTCTTTCATAATGCCATGGTTCTATTCTATTCACACTGAAAGATGATTGTGAAGGATTCTATTCACACATGCGTTCGACTCTGCAAATACATTTATCATCCACAATTACCTTCTGCATGCATAGGTACAGCTAAAAATTTCTCCAGACGGAAGCATTGTCAAGTTTTAAGAAATCAATGAAGATAGCTTATGTCACAGTTGATTAGAACAAGCAAAAATAAAACATAATCATAACAAATTGAAGCATAGTAAAACCAGAAATCCTGTAAAAGTAATCGGCTTTGAGGAAGATATGGCGTACAAGTACTGCAAGTTTGAAAGTTGACCAAGTTCTGGAACCAGTTTCCCAGATAGTTGTGCATTCCCAAGATCACTGAGCAAACATCAAACAGTAGATGTCAAAAGCTTGAATGGATTCATTATAAAAACCATCAAACAGAGAAGGGGACAAGAGGGAGAGAGAGAGAGAGAGAGTAGCTTACACACGAGTAACTTTATTCTGATTATTGCAAGTAACATGAAACCAGGTACAAGGAGTAACAAGAGTAGCATCCCAGCTTTGGAGTACATTGTTTGCAGTGTCAGCTGATGATAAACTGTTTTTCAGCATAAATAAAGCATCACCTGTATGTATTATCCAAATCCCAAAAACAACCATAAAGAAAGATAAAAAGTAATGAACTTTCGAAAAATCTAACAAATCATAATATCTCTTTCCAATGGGGCACTAATCGTTTGTATGCAAATAAAGGAAAAAGGTAAAGACTTTACAAGAGAGAAGCAAGGAAAGAAGAAGAACCTTCGGCGTTTCCGGCGACTCTGAGAGTAAAATTGAATAGTAGAATCAGCCAAAGGAAGCAAAGGAGTGGTCTTTGTTCCATTTTTCCAACTTGTCATCAGAGTAAAAGCAAATCCAGTAAAGGATGATGACCTAGCAAGGTTTATCTAACCCAGAGGGACCATTCATTCATTGATTGATTCACCCGTTGACGAAGACGAACGAGGTAAAGAGAAAGCTTTCTCCTTTGTAACGCGTATTCGACATTTGACCACATTTCGAAAGAAACCAAAATGGATTCTATCGTGGACCAAAGGAAACGAGAAGACTGGAACAGAGAGTTAAAAGACTAAAGACTGATGATGGTCATAGCCAAATAAATTAAAAGCAAGCATATCCTCCAATAAAGCTGCTTAACTTTTTTTAGCCAAAAAAAAACTTATTTGCAACATTTGTGAAGTTTTATAATGCTCAAATGCAGGGCATGAAGATCTATTTATTTCTCCCTAACCTTTTTTTTTTTGTCAACCAAATATTAAATTAGAAAATAATTCTAAAATTGGTTGTCCAAACCGGATGATTTCTTCCTAAACTTATTTGCAACATTTGTGAAGTTTTAGGTGTTTGTTTGTTAGCTTTAAAGCTTATTATCTTTTCTGTTGTAGTTTGACCCGGATGTTGTGTACTTGTTCAAGCAACATAATATGGATTTATTTCCTCCAATGTAAGTTAGCTGGATGTATCATACTTCCTCTAGAAGGGAGTATCACAAACCTTGTAACTTAATTTAATTGAGAGTTTGTTGACAAAAAATAAATAAATAAATAAATAAAATAAAATAAAAAAACATTTTTATCACACATACTATTCTCACAGTGCATGTTAGCACATTATTATTATAATTAACCTAAGTGTGGCTTATGTTAGCTTACACTAATAATGTAGTATATAAGCAGAGATACACTGTACATTAACACTTAATGAGAAATAAACAAGTTTTGTATTATCTTTTTCTTATCCATCTTCTTTATTGAGTTTGTTACGATCAGAGGAAGAAGAATTTGTTATGGTATCAGAGCTTTCTCGATCCAATCATGAGTGTCTCTCGTTCTGAGCTTACTCTCATTCAATCTTTTGTTTTGATTCTTTCAAGGATCTGTTGTTCAATTCATCTTGCGATTCTTCAACTCGTGTTTGCGACCTTTTTCTGATTTCCTCTTTCGATTCTTTGACCTAATTGGCTACGATTCTTCAATTCTCTGTTCGATTGTTCCAATTTCTTTGTTAATCCTTGATTTTTTTGTTCTAATGGTGTCGGATTCAACTTCACACAGTACACAAGATACTCTAGTTCGAGCTATGGATCTTTATGAGAATCCATATTCTTTACACAGCTCGGATCATGTTGGGCTTCAATTATTCACTGATCGTCTTGATACAGGAGCTGAGTTTCATTCTTGGAGGAGATTTGTAAGAGTTGGATTGAATATTCACAATAAGTTGGGCTTCATAGATGGTACGATTCCCCAGTCTTCTTCTGATCATCCTTCTTTTGGCTCTTGGTCGAGAACACAGGATACTCTGGTTCGAGCTATGGATCTTTATGAGAATCCATATTCTTTACACAGCTCGGATCATGTTGGGCTTCAATTAGTCATTGATCGTCTTGATACAGGAGCTGAGTTTCATTCTTGGAGGAGATTTGTAAGAGTTGGATTGAATATTCGCAATAAGTTGGGCTTCATAGATGGTATGATTCCCCAGTCTTCTTCTGATCATCCTTCTTTTGGCTCTTGGTCGAGAACACAAGATACTCTGGTTCGAGCTATGGATCTTTATGAGAATCCATATTCTTTACACAGCTCGGATCATGTTGGGCTTCAATTAGTCACTGATCGTCTTGATACAGGAGCTGAGTTTCATTCTTGGAGGAGATTTGTAAGAGTTGGATTGAATATTCGCAATAAGTTGGGCTTCATAGATGGTACGATTCCCCAGTCTTCTTCTGATCATCCTTCTTTTGGCTCTTGGTCGAGAACACAAGATACTCTGGTTCGAGCTATGGATCTTTATGAGAATCCATATTCTTTACACAGCTCGGATCATGTTGGGCTTCAATTAGTCACTGATCGTCTTGATACAGGAGCTGAGTTTCATTCTTGGAGGAGATTTGTAAGAGTTGGATTGAATATTCGCAATAAGTTGGGCTTCATAGATGGTACGATTCCCCAGTCTTCTTCTGATCATCCTTCTTTTGGCTCTTGGTCGAGAACACAAGATACTCTGGTTCGAGCTATGGATCTTTATGAGAATCCATATTCTTTACACAGCTCGGATCATGTTGGGCTTCAATTAGTCACTGATCGTCTTGATTCAGGAGCTGAGTTTCATTCTTGGAGGAGATTTGTAAGAGTTGGATTGAATATTCGCAATAAGTTGGGCTTCATAGATGGTACGATTCCTTCTTCTGATCATCCTTCTTTTGGCTCTTGGTCGAGAACACAAGATACTCTGGTTCGAGCTATGGATCTTTATGAGAATCCATATTCTTTACACAGCTTGGATCATGTTGGGCTTCAATTAGTCACTCATCGTCTTGATACAAGAGCTTAGTTTCATTCTTGGAGGAGATTTGTAAGAGTTGGATTGAATATTCGCAATAAGTTGGGCTTCATAGATGGTATGATTCCCCAGTCTTCTTCTGATCATCCTTCTTTTGGCTCTTGGTCGAGAACACAAGATACTCTGGTTCGAGCTATGGATCTTTATGAGAATCCATATTCTTTACACAGCTCGGATCATGTTGGGCTTCAATTAGTCATTGATCGTCTTGATACAGGAGCTGAGTTTCATTCTTGGAGGAGATTTGTAAGAGTTGGATTGAATATTCGCAATAAGTTGGGCTTCATAGATGGTACGATTCCCCAGTCTTCTTCTGATCATCCTTCTTTTGGCTCTTGGTCGAGATGTAACGATATCGTAGTGACTTGGTTGATTAACTCAGTATCCAAGAATGTCAGAGTTTGTTGTATATTCCAACGGCAGAGGGTGTTTGGAAGAACTTGTTAGCTCGTTTTAAACAAGATGATGCATCTCGTGTGTATGAAATTGAGCAAAGACTTAGTACTTTGCAGCGAGGTTCACTTGATGTGAGTTCTTATTATACGGCCTTGGTTACACTTTGGGAGGAATGTTGCAATTATATTGAATTGCCTATTTACACTTGTGGTAAATGTGAGTGTAATGCTGCTTTGTTGTAGGAGAGATTGCAACATAAGAGCAGAGTGACCAAGTTTCTTATGGGACTTAATGCTTCATATGAACAGACCATAAGGCATATCTTGATGCTTAAACCGATTCCAACAATTGAAGAAGCTTATAATATGGTGATTCAGGATGAAAGGCAGAGGATGGTGCCATCAACTGTTAAGTCTGAGAATGTAGTTTTCCAGACTACTGGGAATCTTGATGATGCTCTATATGATCATAGTGCGTTTGTGGCGGCTTATAACATATACAGGCCGAGGAACAACCAACCTTTATGCACTTATTGTGGTCAATTGGGACACACGGTCCAGAAGTGTTTTCGTCTTCATGGTTATCCACCAGGGTATAAGCAGAACTCAAATGGCAAGGGCTCTTTCACTCCTCGAGGCCAGTTTAATCAGTCATCCTAGTTTCAGAATTCTCCTGGTGCACAACCACAGAATAAATCCTATGATCAGCAGAAGAGTGTGGCGAATATTGCTAATGTCTTCACTGAAGTACCGTCATCTGTGTCAATGCCTTATTATCCTCCACCTGCAACGAATGCTATGAGTTTGGATTTTAGTCCACTTTCACAAGACCAACTTCAGTCTTTTATTCGTCAGTTGGTTGTACACACACGAGCTCTTGATCCTCCTGCTTCTAATATGGTCAATCAGATAATGTCAGTACAACAACCAATGGCTGCAGCTCCAAATTCTCAGTCTTCGAGTTCAATTTTTGCTGCAGGTGTCATGGCTAGTCAATCGTCGGCTGGTACTGTTTCTACTCTTTCCAACATCTTTCTCTTGCTTCTCTACAAACTGCATTGCCCAATGATGCTTGGATAATAGACAGTTGAGCCACTGATCATGTGTGTTGCGATCTATGAAAATTTAAAGAGGTCTATTTAGTTTATGATATTACAGTTGCATTGCCTAATGGTTTGAAGTTACCCATTACACATACTGGAATCATTCATTTGTCTGATTCTTTGATATTATATAATGTGTTTCATGTCCCTGCATTTCATTTTAATCTGATTAGTGTCAGTACTTTACTTCGTGACAATAATTGTTCTGCTCATTTCTATCCTGCTTTTTGTTTTCTTCAGGAACTTTTTTAGGACTCGATGATTGGGAGGGGTGATTTGATTCAGAGTCTATATGTCCTTGATCTTCGTCCCTCTCCAAATTGGGTGTCTCTGGATTTCAAGTCTCTGAGTCTCATGCATTTGTTGGATCCTTGTCAGCTGATGGGAGTATTTGGCATCAACGCCTTGATCATCCTTCGTCAGCCAAGTTACATGTTTTATCTGGTAATTCTTCTATTCCAAAGCTTAGTGTGTCAAGTGATAGTCATTGTCATGTCTGTCCACTAGCAAAACAGAAGCGTCTGTCTTTTCCTTTTCATAATCATCTCTCATCTAGTCCTTTTGACTTAGTCCATATAGATATCTGGGTCCTTTTTCAGTGGAGTCTGTTGGTTTCAAATATTTTCTTACTCTTGTTGTTGATTGTAGTCGAGTTACTTGGGTTTATATGCTGAAAAATAAAAGTAAAGTTTCTTCTATCTTTCCATTTTTTTTTAAAGTACATATCTACTCAATACAATGAAAAATTAAAAGCTATTAGAAGTGATAATGCCCCTGAGTTAGTATTTATAGATTTAATAAAAGAAAATGGTATGATTCACTATTACTCTTGTGCTTATACTCCTCAACAGAATTCTGTTGTTGAGTGTAAGCATCAACACTTGCTTAATGTTGCTAGAGCTTTACTTTTTCAGTCTACTGTACCTCTAGCTTGTTGGAGTGATTGTATCATGACTGCTGTTTTCTTAATAAATCGAACACCTTCCCCATTATTAGATAATAAGACACCTTTTGAGATCATGTTAAAAAAGAAACCTGATTACTTTTTGCTTAAAAGCTTTGTTTGTCTTTGTTATGCTAGTACTCTTCAAAAAGATATGGATAAGTTCAGTCCTAGAGCCTCACCTTGTGTTTTTCTAGGTTATCCATCTGGCTACAAAGGTTATAAAGTCCTAAATCTAGATACAAATGTTACATCTATCACTCGCAATGTCATTTTCCATGAAACGATTTTTCCTTTTAAAACCCCAAAGTTTGTTATACCTGATTTCTTTCTTTTCTCATACTGTTCTTCCTTTTCCAGCATCTGATCCTTTGTTTGTTCCTGATTCTACTACTTATACTTCTTCTCATCACTCTACTTCCGCTACTTCATCTTCACCACATATGTCACTCATCATAATCCTCCATCTGATAATGTTGATACACATATAGATAGTTTGCACATTGATAGTCCTCTCTCTGATCATTCTAATTCTGCATTATCACCTGTCATTACTGAAACATTACCATCTACTTTTAATCATAAGCGCAAGACATCTGTGATATCTAAAAGTAATGTGAGTTCTTTACCTGTTGATAAACCGAAACGCAAGACTAAGGCTCCTAGTTACTTATCTCAGTATCATTGTGCACTTGCACAAATTTCTTCATCTTTACCACCAAATCATACTACTCCATATCCCATCTCTTCATATCTTTCCTATGATCACTTTACTTCTGCCTGCATATCTACTATCTTTTTCGATGGAGACAGAACCTAAGACTTTTAAGCAAGCTATGGCATTTGAGAAATGGACAAGAGCTGTGAATGAGGAGCTTTTTCTATGAAGTTGAATAATACTTTCATTGTCACAAGTTTGCCACCAGGGAAGAATGTGGTAGGCTGTAAATGGGTATTTACCATCAAGTACCATTCAGATGGCTCAATAGAACGTTACAAGGCTCGTCTGGTGGCTAAAGGGTTTACTCAGCAAGAAGGTGTAGACTTCAATGAGACTTTTTCTCCTATTGCCAAACTGACGAGTGTTAAGATGATGTTAGAGCTGGCTGCTACAGAGGGTTGGCGGCTTACTCAGATGGATGTATCCAACGTATTTCTTCATAGTGATCTCGATGAGGAGATCTATATGAGTCTTCCACAGGGCTATACTCCAGGTACCAATGAAGTCTTACCACCTAATCATGTATGCCGCCTTCACAAGTCCATCTATGGTCTTAAACAGGCTTCTAGGCAATGGAATAGGTTTTTCACTTCGGTACTCTTAGCTGCTGGTTTTATACAATCTCATGCGGATACAACTCTGTTTGTGAAGCAAACTAAGACTAGGTACATAGCAGTTCTGGTATATGTGGATGATATAGCTATTACTAGCAATAATGATGACGATCTGAATGCTCTGAAGGCTGTTCTAGCGAATGCGTTCAAGATTAAGGATTTGGGTCATGTACATTTTTTCCTGGGATTAGAAATTGCTAGATCATCTCGGGGAATTTTTGTTAGTCAACGGAAATATGCCTTACACTTGTTGACTGACACAGGTTTACTAGCTTGTAAGCCTAGTACTGTCCCTATGGATCCTTATGTCAGTCTTACTAAATACACCGGTACACCTTTGGAGTCTGCAACACCTTACAGGGAGCTGACTGGGAGATTACTTTACTTGACTACAACACGGCCGGATATCACTTTTGCGGTTCACAAGTTGAGTCAGTTTCTGAGCTCTCCGACTGATGTTCATCTCCAAGCGGCTCACAGGATCTAGAAGTATCTTAAAGGGAATCCTAGTCTTGGTCTCTTTTACTCGGTGACATCTGAAACATACATAAATGCATTTGCTGATGGCGATTGGGGATCTTGTCTTGATATAAGGAGGTCTACTACTGGTTATTGTGTGTTCCTAGGGAGCTCCTTGATCTGTTGGATGTCCAGGAAGCAAAAGGTGGCTAGTCGCAACAGCACTGAGGCTGCATATCGCAGTATGGCAGATGCTACACAAGAGATTCTTTGGCTACAACATCTCTTGGCTGATTTTCGTGTCCCAGTTATTCACACTGCCAAACTCTTTTGCGATAACAAGGCGGCGGTTCATATTGCCACTAACCCAGTATTTCATGAGCGTACCAAGCATGTGGAGATAGACTGTCATAATGTGCGTGACCAGTTGAAGCTCGGTACTCTCAAGCCTATACATGTCTCTAGTGAGAACCAATTAGCCGATATACTGACCAAACCACTACACGCAGGTCCATTCCATTCTCTACTTGGTCGTATGTCGATGTCAAGCCTTCACAGTCCTTCTATCGGTGCAGACAATTAGGCTTGAGGGGGTATCACACGTACTATTCTCACAGTGCATGTTAGCACATTATTGTTATAATTAACTTTAGTGTGGCTTATGTTAGCTTACACTAATAATGTAGTATATAAACAGAGATACACTGTACATTAACACTTAATGAGAAATAAACAAGTTTGTATTATCTTCTTCTTCTCCATCTTCTCTATTGAGTTTGTTACGATCAGAGGCATCTTCTCTATTGAGTTTGTTATGATTAGAGGAAGAACTTGTTAATTCTCTTTCGTAAGAAAAAAAAACATACTGTTTCATAAGTTATAATATCATCTGGTTTAGTCCCAATGAATTAGCAAATAACGATATAAAAGATCATAATTAGTCTATAAGGAGCAAAACTGTTAAATGGTCATAATAAAGACTTACCCAATGCACAAGATAGCGACTTTGCGACTTTGCGTCCAGGGATAAGCTCCAACAACACGACTCCAAAGCTATAGATATCAGATTTCCGTGTCAACTTCCCGCTGCTAGCATTCTTTGGTGCACAATACCCATGAGTTCCCACTATTGAATGTCTCTGGTTTTACCATTAAGCATTACGAGTTTGGTAAAAAAACATGTGCACTTAGAAGTATGTCTCTCTAAGTTACTGAAAGAATAACTCCAATTTGTTTAAGTACGCCCAACTGGTTCATTATGGTAGATGGATTCAGCTATAGTTAGTCTATTAGTTGATTCTGTTGTTAACATGTTGTTAAAATCTATAGCTCTGTAACCAAAGCACGGATTTGACCTCTTTGACTCTGCAGCTGCATTTTGAGTGGTATCATACTTACCTCTGCCTTATTTCGTATTGACAGCTTTCTCCGTAGTTCCAAGTCCTCTAAGAGACTCAATATATGACTACGTCGCAAAGCATTCATATGACTGGTTTGGAAAAAGCTTAGGATTGCTGCTAGGTTCTGAATATTGAGAGCTAATGGAGCGGTTTAGAGATTGAGATAAAACTCATTAGTCGAAGCTAATGACGACCCTTTGAACGAAGCTAATGATATGACCCTTTGAATGATTGGAGTTTGGATATAGATAGATATAAGGGAATGTATAACTAGAGGTAATTGTCCAAGAACCAAAGCTTACTAGGTTTGTGAATAGAGTAATCACAAAGGACTAAGAGCATTATTATCGGTCATCTTTGTTTTGAAGGTCTCAAAGCTTTTTAAAAAAATATATATATTAATTTATTATTTAATTAAATATATTGTCTACCACCAATAAGAATAAGACAGCTGGAAGTTTTTTTCTCACCCGAGTCTCTAAATGTCGTTGCAGAGATATTTTATCTGAAGATTTAATCTTCTTTCTCCTTCTTTTTATTTATTAGTATTATTATTTTTTTACACTCATCCCCACATTATGTGGGGTGGGAATGCTCTAAAAGAATCAAATTCAGCACAACCTTCGTTACTCGTCGTTGGGCAAATGGATATGGCATGGAGCTTGGTACTTGTAAGTTGTATCACTACTTAGTTCGTGCACCATCATGAGCAGACCCGGCGCTGACCCAGTGCAACAAGTGCTTTTGCACCATGTCCAGTCCAAATTCAATTATTTTGTTTTTTTATTTATACTCTAATTATTTAATAAATCTGAATTGAACTAATAAAATCATTTCTACTTTAATCCAAACTTAAAAATATTGTTACATTTTTTTTTTTGCAACTCAAAGTTGCTTTTCCAGTTTTACACTGGGTGTAACAGATGTTTGAGCCGGCCCTGATCATGAGTGTACTTTAAACATGCAATTCAGTAGAGATATTTCTCATTTTGGAGTGACTAAAAAAATTCAGACTACTTAACTTGTTGGGTCTATCAAAAGGTATAACCCTCCAAAAATAGGCGTATGCCACACTTAGCGTGGAGAGCACATGGTATCAATATAATAAAACTAGAATGTTTCTCACCTGGTGTTGACACCTAGGATTTTTAAACTCTTCTCAGCATGACACATCATTAAAAACTTACACTAATCAAATTATAACAATTAATACAACTAAGCATTATGTTCCAATAAACCAATCGTCAATTAATAACCCAAAGCACACTCAACCAAGATTTAGTGGTGTTGCCGTAGCACTTTAGGGTCGAATCCACAGAGACCAAGCGATGCACTATGAAATTATATAGATCAAATAAAGCTAAGGCAATGAGAAAGATTGTATTTCAAGTAACCGAATAAAACAGAAAATAAATAAGAGTTTCGAATTCAAAGGAAGATATTGGGTGTGGGGAATCAGTTAGGGGAAATGATCACGAAATTAGATGATAGATTGGGATAGCATTAAATACCGTTCTTGAACTCAAATCCTGAATGTAAAGCTAACCCACTGTCGCAGCATTAGTTATCTAAGCAACGAATTGAATAAACTCTAAACCGTCGTTTGAATCTAACAATCCTAGCAAGCAGTAAGTTCAAGTTTGGTTATGTTCACAAGGTGCCTTAACTTCAACCTTTGTTGGCTAAGGATCACCTTGCTCACCTAAGTTCTTTTCAAGCAATTCAACAACACTTTGATGCCTAGATGAATTAAACCTATGATCATAAACTAGGTAGCTAATCTAGTTTAAGCGATAAGAACAACAATAGATGAAGAACACAATAGATCAATCCCAAATCTAGCAACCTAAGTTCAGAGAATCATGAAACCCCTTTTTGAAACCCGAAACCCAACAGAGAGACTACTCAGACATCGAACAACAGCAATCACAAATCAAATATGAAGAAAACATGTTTGAATTGCAAAGAGAAATAAAAGGGTTCAGAAGTTTTCTCCAAAGGGTTCGAAAGGATAAGAGATCTTCTCCCAAAGATTACAAGTGCCCAAAGGCTGCGTAGAATAAAACTTATGTCTCTGGAGGCCAAGCCTCTAACTTAAATATCAAAATAAAACCCTAAAAGTCGGGTTGAAACAATAAAGGAAAACTTGCTTCAGGTACGGGACTAGTCGATCCCAAATGCGCATCAGCCGATCCTGGACGCTTTTCTCTGTTTGCTCCATCTGCTTGCTAGTCCGACCAGTCTTCACCAAATTGACTTCAGATGCTTGTTTTCATCCCCAAAACACTCAGTTTCCTTCCAAAGTAGCCTAGAACATGTACAGACTCACAAAAGACAAAAAAGACTCTAAAAGCACACTTTGACTCAATAAAAGACTCATAACAAACCTAAAAACTATAGTTAAAACCCTATAAAATGCAGACACATCAATTCCCCCAGACTTGAATCTTTGCTTGTCCTCAAGCAAGAACAGACAAAAACTCAGGATCAGAGAAAAGGTTTGAAAGTGGAAACTCACATATTCTTGGGAACCTCTTCTTTGCACTCTTCATCACATCAAATCGAGAACTACTTTTTGTACTCTGCCCATGATTAGGATCAACACTCCCTACTCTGACCTCCACAGCCTCAGAGAACCTTTGGTCTCCCCATCGTTGTCTCTCTACAGCAGATTAGTAAAAGGGTGCGGTCTTACCATGGGAGTATCGATCATTGAACTTAATTTGACTCCTTCAACCTTTTAATGCCCAAGACCTCCTTCATATGCTTCCTTTCCTCTGCTCTTTTCTCACTTCCAAATGATTGATTTCTCCCTAATTTTCTAGGGTATCATTGTATTTTTTTATCAATCCTTTGCTCCTTTTTGTGGACAGGTTTCCATGAGTTCCGAAAGATACACGGGTTTACGCACAACCCTCGGTTCACTTCTTTTATTACCTATATCCTCTTCTTCTTTAACTTTTTCTCTTTTCTTCTTTTTTTTTTTTACTGAGTACTGAAGGGAAGAGAGAGGGGAAGCATACTTTGTGAGGAGATGCATGTCTTGTGAGGCTTGAAGGGAGGAGTCTTGTCCGATGTATACCAAGCCCCAAGGTAAGAAATTAAATCCGGTTAAGTCTTGTCAAAGCTAGAGACAACTTCTGGTTCAACTTAGTGTTCTCCTTGGCGAGTGTCTTTTGGGGCGTGTTGAGACTGCTCATGTTCATTCCAAGCTTCATTCCAAATCAGAGGTACAAAAGTAATCATAAAAGTGTTAGTTCAAAGCAAAATATTCCTAGAAATGATCATAGCTTCCCAATTTTTTTGTTTTTGTTTTTATTTTTATTTTTTTAGACTCGATAAAATGACTCAAAATAAAAGAGAAATCAAAGGAAACAACCAAAGAAAATGACATTAGTAACTTGGAGACATCCCTCCCCCAGACTTACTTCACACCGTCTCGGTGTGAAAGCAAAACTAAGAAAAGAACGAATCCCACAAAGAAAATAAGAAAAATGAAAAAGAAAAATAAAGGAAAAGAAACTAAACCGGTGATCTCGCATCTAGTGTTGGAGTGGTGTTGGCAAGGGTGTGGACCGATCGGTCTCAGGTTGGGATCTACCTATCTGCAACATTTTTGAACTTGGAGATACCCGCAGCAAACCAACGGGATCGATCGATCTGTAAGGAGGATCGATCGATCCGAAGCTCCTGGAACAAAAAATTTTGCATCTTCTGCGTTTGGAACCTGTTCCTGAAAACACTTAACACCGGACGTGATTTCACCGTAATAAATCTTAAAAACAAAATTAAAATCCTTAGACAAATAAAAAGAAAAGGGTAAGCCAGCACAAACCCCATGGGTTGCCTCCCATAAGCGCTTGTTTAAGGTCTATAGCTTGACCATGGTTTCAGGTGTCAAGTGATGGGAGGATGAGAACTCATATCAGAACAAGCTCTCCAATTCGTCATCTTAAGTTCCAGAACCTTTTTCAACATACCATCCACTGCTTCTTGGCCTTTCTCTTTAAACTCTGGAGTGAGGATGACTTTAACTTTAGAGAAAGGCCGAGATATTCCTTTACACTTCACCTTGTACTCAATGGTGTCTCTAACATATTTCTGGGGTACCAAGGTTATGTGAAGAGCTGGTATTACTCTCTCTATCTTCGGCTTGTCTCTCTTCTTAACCTTCTTAGAACTCTTCTCAGAAGATTGAGTGTCTCCATCCAGGACTTCGTTGACCTCATTCTTATCAGCACTCTCTCCCATTATCATGACATCCACCTCCTTCTCATGTTCTACAACTAGACAAAAGCCATATTGTATAGCTTTATTTGCAGTGATTGCATTGTAGAATACTTTATCATCAATGTTAGAGAAAGTGATCCTCTTATTAGGCAAGTCAACAACTGCTCCCACTGTTGCTAAGAAAGGTCTCCCAAGAATCAAAGGCATAACAGAACCCCTGCTCATTTCCACAACATGAAAATCTGTAGCAACCAAGCAATTCCCAACTCGAACATCTAAATTGTTAATGAAGCCTTGTGGAGTCGTGGTGACAGCATTTGCAAACTTAAGAGAGACCTTAGAAGCCATCATATCATCAATCCCCAATCTCTCTGCAACAGCCTTAGACAGTATGTTCACACTAGATCCAGTGTCACAAAGGGAATCCTCAAAGTTCACTCCTAAGATGGAGCATGGAACAACAAATTTTCCTGGATCCTCTAACGTTGGTAGTCTTTTCAAAACTGGAGCATGAATGCTCTTTTCTCGAGCCAAAAACGCCTTAACCTCCACCAAATCCTTTTCTTCAACCACAACATCATTGTAAACCTTCTTAAACAAAGAGATATGCTTTACTGCCTCTGTAAAGGGAATGTCAGCGATAAACTCACTTATAGCTTCTTTGTACTGGCCATACTTCTTTTCATCCAGAGGTTTCTTCACATGTCTTCTTGGAAAAGGAATTTTTGGCCTATAGGGCTTCGGTTCCACAAGAAGTGATTCCTTGGAATCTGCATCAGGAACAACTGAGCTAGGTTTTCCCATACCTGCAACAGGGACCGACTGGTCTGGACGTGGAGCGGTCGATCTGGAACTTTTTGAAACTAGTTCTGCGCCAATGATGGGATCGATCGATCTATAAGGAGGATCGGTCGATCCAACTTCTCTGGGGATCAAACTCGAATTATCAGAATGGATGGGACCGGCTGGTCTAGTCTCAGGATTGATCGATCCCGTCTCTGTGGAAGCCAAACATGAGTTGATCACAGCACAACTCAGCCCATCTTCGATCCCACCATGGAGTGTTATAGCATTGCATGACCCTTTGTTCTTAGAGCTAGAAGAAATAGCAGAGACTCTCTTATCAATGGAATCAACACGTGAACTCAACCTCTCAAATTTCCCATTCAAATCACTGTACATGCTATCAATCTTGACATTAATCTCAGCAGAACTTTTATTATGGCACTCCAACAGTGCTTGCATCATCAATTCGAGTTTGTTATCTTGTGGAGTTGTAGATGGGGCTTGGTATCCTTGGACATTTGAGCTACTAAATCCAGCACCTTTGTTCTGAAATCCTTGCGAGAAGTTACCTTATTGATTATGTGGAGGATACACTTGATCTTGAGGATTCTCAACGTTGGTGCTTCTGTAGGAGAGATGAGGATGATTTCTATAATTCTGATTAAACCCATGATTCTGATAGTTCCCTTGTCCTCCTACATAGTTCAGCTCCTCTGTCCCCTCAAAACCTGAATTTACTCCAACTTGCTGATATGCACCCGTCTGCCCGTCGCACATGTTGACAGCTTGCTGATCCCTCTTCAAAAGAAGGTCTACCTTGGACTCTTAATAACATCTAAATTCACGGAGCTAACAACACGCACAGAACGATCATACTCATGGCTATGATTGCTGTTACTCGCTGCAAGGTTTTCGATCAAGAGGTTTGCTTCAGCGGCAGTGTTAGTAGAAAAATCTCCTCTGCTGGCAGTATCGAGTGCCATCTGGTACTTCTGGTCAATTCCTCCATAGAAGATGTTCATAAGATTCTCTTGTGAAAAGCCATGATGAGGACAATCCCTCATATACTCCTTGAATCTCTCCCATGCTTCACAAAAAGACTCTATACCACTTTGTGAGAAGGTAGTGATCTTTCTCCTTAACATAGATGATCGTGATTTAGTGTAGAAGTGGTTTAAAAACACTGCTCTACACTGCTTCCAAGTGGTAAGTGATCCTCGGTCCAAGAGATTTAGCCATCTCAAAGCCTTATCTCCTAAAGAGAATTGGAACAAATTCAACATGAGGTAATCATATGGAACTCCATTAGACCTTGTTGTACTAGCCAATCTCTCAAAAGCTTCAATATGGTCCAGAGGGCTCTCTGAGGCTAATCCATTAAACACATGATTCTAAACCAAATTGATGATACTGTGTTTAATCTCATAATCTTGTCTCGCAGGAGCAGGAGGTTGAATCGCAGACCGATTCGCAAATAGCCTGTTGTGAGAATCTTTGTTCCTCAAAGTAGTTCGTCTTGCTGGTGGATTCAGCTCAGCTGCATTATGCTCTTGTGGTGCAGGAGGAGGAGGCGGAATAATGACCTCTTGAGGGTTAGGCTGATGACCATCTGGATTCTGTCCATCCTCCATCTTGTCAGCTTTAGCTTTCGCTTTCCTGTTTTCTCGTTCGAGTAGGGCTAACTCTTCGTTTCGCAGATTACGCAAATCAGTAGGCTTGTGGCTTCTTGTTTGCATGCACCTGAAACACAAGAGAAAGAACACAATAACTAATTAGTAAATAAAAAATAAATAAACCTTAGACTAAATTCAATTCTAAAATTTCAAAGGCAACGTTTGGTCCCCGGCAACGGCGCCAAATTGATCCAAGGTCAATTAATAACCCAAAGCACACTCAACCACGATCTAGTGGTGTCGTCGTAGCACTTTAGAGTCGAATCCACAAAGACCAAGCGATGCCCTATGAAATTATATAGATCAAATAAAGCTAAGGCAATGAGAAAGATTGTATTTCAAGTAACCGAATAAAACAGAAAATAAATAAGAGTTTCGAATTCAAAGGAAGATATTGGGTGTAGGGAATCAGTTAGGGGAAATGATCACGAAATTAGATGATGGATTGGGATAGCATTAAATACCGTTCTTGAACTCAAATCCTGAATGTAAAGCTAACCTACTGTCGCAGCATTAGTTATCTAAGCAAGGAATTGAATAAACTCTGAACCGTCGTTTGAATCTAACAATCCTAGCAAGCAGTAAGTTCAAGTTTGATTATGTTCACAAGGTGCCTTAACTTCAACCTTTGTTGGCTAAGGATCACCTTGCTCACCTAAGTTCTTTTCAAGCAATTCAACAACACTTTTGATGCCTAGATGAATTAAACCTATGATCATAAACTAGGTAGCTAATCTAGTTTAAGCAATAAGAATACAAATAGATGAAGAACACAATAGATTAATCCCAAATCTAGCAACCTAAGTTCAGAGAATCATGAAACCCCTTTTTGAAACCCAAAACCCAACAGAGAGACTACTCAGACATCAAAACACAGCAATCACAAATCAAATATGAAGAAAACATGTTTGAATTGCAAAGAGAAATAAAATGGTTCAGAATTCTTCTCCAAAGGGTTCGAAAGGATAAGAGATCTTCTCCCAAAGATTACAAGTGCTCAAAGGCTGCGTAGAATAAAACTTATGTCTTTGGAGGCCGAGCCTCTAACTTAAATCTTAAATATCAAAATAAAACCCTAAAAGTCGGGTTGAAACAAAAAAGGAAAACTTGCTTTGGGTACGGGACTGGTCGATCCCAAATGCGGATCAGCCGATCCTGCACGCTTTTCTCTGTTTGCTCCATCTGCTTGCTAGTCCAACCAGTCTTCACTAAATTGACTTCAGATGCTTTTTTTCATCCCCAAAACACTCAGTTTCCTTCCAAAGTAGCCTAGAACCTATACAGACTCACAAAAGACTAAAAACACTCTAAAAGCACACTTTGACTCAATAAAAGACTCATAACAAACCTAAAAACTATAGTTAAACCCTATAAAATGCAGACACATCATAGAGATATTTCTCATTTTGGAGTGACTAAAAAAAATTCAGACTACTTAAATTGTTGGGTCTATCAAAAGGCAGAACCCTCCAAAAATAGGCGTATGCCACACTTAGCGTGGAGAGCACATGGTATCAATATAATAAAACTAGAATGTTTCTCACCTGATGTTGACACCTAGGATTTTTAAACTCTTCTCAGCATGACACATCATTAAAAACTTACTCTAATCAAATTATAACAATTAATACAATTAAGCATTATGTTCCAATAAAAATCAATCTCCTTTACACGTCACTTTTTCTCCCTCCTCCTGATCGTGGCCGTAGCCGCTATGTCAATCCTTCTCAAATTGATGATTGAAGTTGAAGTGAAGAAGAATTCGATCAAAAGAACAAATCCAAAAACGTTTCATATGAAAAATCCTTTAGGGTACGTTTAAGGTTATGAAGGATCTTGAAAAAAGGGAGCGAGCTATAACGAATCCAGATAAAGGAAGGATGGTTGGAGAAATACACTTGATTCTATCTACACTTTCTGTGAGGACACATCAGCTTTAACATTCAAGTTGGTGTTGACACATCAATTTAAACAGTTAACCCATCAAAATATAAATATTAATACAACTCAGCATATACGGCCAATAAAAATTGAATTACGCTTGGACAACCAATCTTGGAGTTCTCTTTTAATTATTAATGTTTGGTTGAAAGAAAAATTGAATTATGCTCCACATGTACTATGTCTCTCACATATTTTTTAAATAAAAACATGCGTGTCCAACCAAGCCCACAACACAATTAAAAAAAACTCAATATTAACATATATTTTTCAAGTTTGTATCTTCTCAAATAGTTAGTTACAAGAAAAAGACATAGGCTATGCTGGGAACAAAAAGAATGAAGAGGAATAGGAATAAAAAAGAATGATCAGGAAAAAAATAATAATAAAACAGGAATGAGTAGGAAAATTTATCAAATTTGAAGAGGAACAATTTTCTTCTACGATTCTTAAGAAAAAAAAAAGAATCAGTAGGAATAGTGTGGGGACCATACATATATTAAAACTTAAAAAATAAATTACTTCTAAATGGTAACAAAAATGAGGAACAACACATTCAGTTTCATTCCTTGTCTAAAAACTGGTCATTAATTGGACCCGTAATAAACCTAAATAAGAACTCCTCTTTTTAGTCGCGGCTTCATTCTATTTTTTCCGATTCGAATTCCACCGAGTTAAGCAAAAACCAAGATTGTAAATCATGTGGAAAATAAAACACATGGCCATCCTGAATCTAATGACTGTTTTATGAGTTTTGTTTTTCTGATTTACCTTTGTGTTCGAGGTTTTGGGTAGAAGAGAAGTTTTGATTTTTCTTGACTGAATCTTGTTACCAATTCGGTATTTGCTGATTCGAGGGTAGAAGGGAAATTTGATGCTTTGGGAGTATTTCTTTGTTAGGTGATTGATGATTATGAATAAAGTCGACAACTTTACAATGTACACAAGTTCTGGCTTGTGAACATTGTCCAATTGGTATGGAACTATAGGATTTAGCTCAAAGGTGTTTGCTTTAGATATATTACTGAATTATTTTATTAATTGAACTACAGTTTGATATCGAATTGAATATGTGAGCTAGCCCTAGGCATTTAATCCGAAACCGAACAAACCGATCTGAATAAACCTATCCAAATCGGTTTCGGTTTATCTGTTAAAACCGATCGGTTTCTGTATAGATTGGAAATCGAATTTCAGTTTTAAACCTATCCGAACCGAAATCCAATCGGTTATCCGCTAAACCGAATATATATTAAATTTCTATGCATTTGGGTTTATGAATTGAAATTATTTTCGGGCCTTGTTAGAAGCCCATTAACCATTAATGGAATCGAACCTTTCACCTTGAAGATAAAAGGACAAGTTCTAGCCAACTAAGCTGTCTCGACTTTTTGATTTTACTCTCCAAATGATATATATAATGCATTCGGTTTAAGTTTGAATTTTTTTAAAAAATTGAAAACGATCCGAATCTAAACGAATCTGAACCGATCCAATCCGAAAAACAGTCGGATTCTAAATGGATTCTATATATCCCAATCCAAAAAATCCAATCCAATCCAAACCCAAAATCCGAACGCCCATGGCTTCTGAGCTTATATTCAGGGCAGAGTTTCTTTTGTTTAATTTTGCTTAATCTGGAATTAAGTTTTTGAAAATTTTATTTATTAATTGTAGTTTAAGAATGCTAAACCAATCGAAGGAACCTTATTTGGTACACAGAAGAGTTTGGCACAGATTAAGCAGAATTCATTAACATCAACATTAGTGGATAAGCAAAGGGTTGAGTTAGCTAGGAAGAATGTGAGAACTCTTCATAACAATTTTTGAAGGTGATTAGGTGAACAATTGTGTTTTAGAAAATATTATATATCGTTTGTTCAAAAAAAATATAAAAATTTATATAATATGACTAAACTAGCTAGCTTAGTTTAACTGGCAACACGAATGAGAAAAAGATAGAACCTATGAGACGAAAGTCTACTTGATATGAGCAGAAGCCATGGTATGGAAGTTCTCTCATGATCCATCTGCACCGAATTGGTTTTAGATTGCTAAAACCTCTTAATCTCAACAATTTCCCTACAAAGAAAAAACTATGATTTCAATTTGTCTACAAAAGCTAAATAGAGAAGCCAAGAACATGGTCAATAAACCATGTCAATTATCTAGATAAATCCACTAAAAGAACAAGACAAGTCAATAGAAAATAACATCTATAGATCCAAAGAAATGCCTAAGCATGCAGCTGTCAAATCAATAAAATCAATATGGAAATCAAATTGACCGATTCCTAGAAATACATGATTGGAGTTAACTAACACGACTTTGAGTTGAGAAGAATAGCTTTGTTTTCAAGAATTGGTGACTTTGAGCGGAGTAAGAGTTAAAGTATATGTGAGTCAACATGGTGTGACATGAGGTGAAGAGAGACAACAAGGATGAGATTAGGAGAGTGTCTCTTGTTCAGGAGGCCGACGCTTTCACAAGCTATATATATCTACAAATAATAACTTTTCTAACAATAAAAGAAAACACTATATAACAATTATATGATTAAATATGTATAGATTACAAAAAGTACACCACAAATTCAAACTACACTAATACATATCTCCCATAAAAATTAAAGAAAATAAAAGAGAACATACATTAAAGTTAGTTAGGCTATTTATACAATTAAGTATTTAAGTTTACTCGATTTAAATGTAAATATTTATAAACTATCTTAAATTTTAGATTTCTCTACTTTTAGTTTATTAATATATTTTTCTATCATATCATTGTACCATAGTTTTTACAGTTAATCCAATTCTTAAAAATTTATTTTTTCAATAGTTTAATATATCTATAAATAATTACAAAAAGTATCTCGCGGCGTAGCTGTTTAGTAAAAGACGAAGGAATAGTTTGCTTTGTGCTCACCACATGGCTGTGAGGTTTGTAATTAAGGAGATGAGAGTTAATTACTATAGGTTTCAACTGTCAAACTCTCTTAGGGGGTGTTATTTAACAAAGGTTTTTAATGGATTTAAAACATTAATAGATTTCAGAGTCCAATGGTTTTAGAAATGCATTGAACGTGGATTTGGATGTCATTAGTGGATTTGAAAAGCATTACTCATGGTTTTGAAAGTCATTTACTAGTAGACTTTTTTTTTTTAAAGTTTTGAAGGTAAATAAAAAAATATAACTTATCCATAAATTATTGTGTTGTGAATTAAAACCAAAAAAAAAACATTACATTACCTTAGTTGGTATTGCAACTGTTAAAATATAAAATTAAACTAATAAAATTATTAAAATCTTACATTAAAAAGTAAATTCATAACAAAATAAATACTTAAACTGCCATAAATCATTATTCTCACTTCTAGTTTTCATAACTTGTTCAGCAACATCAGTAATAATAGCTTCCAAAGCAGCCAAAGCGTTGCTCTGTATTTCAATCGGACCTCTGTATTGTCCTTCTCTTCTAATAGCACTCAAATCTTTCTCAAACACCAACACATCGAACCCTTTCTTCTTCGCAGCTAAAGCAAACACCAAACCTCCGATTCCACCTCCGGCAACTAAAACCCTCGATTTCTTCTTCTTCTCCGTCCCTGACTCTCGCTTCTCCTCATCTAACGCCGTCGCCGCCTTTACTCCGACCAAACCTCGACGGCTCCTAAGCCCTCCTCCTCCTCCTGCTGATTTCCCGGTAAAGGATGATAAATCTAAGTAAAACTGTTTAGAAATGGGACTAAACACATGTGTCCTCGTGAAATCAAGCTTTGATGGAGATGGGTTGATTGAATAGCAAAACGGAGTTGAACCCATCTCGAACTTAAACTGCTTAAATCATTATTCCTGAAGAAAATAACGAAAATTTCATAGTCAAAATAATAACAACGACAATGATGGTGATGATGACGATGATGACCATGATGACGACGATAATGACGATGATGACGAATCACCAGATATTATCGATCAGGAGAGATACCTATGAGAAGTGTGAGAGAGATGAAATACTTAAAAATTGTTAGGATTGTGTTTGTTCATGTTTTGGATGTAAAATACTTTAAAATCTAAAGTGAAACAAAATCCATTGGAAATAGAATAACAATGATTTTACAAGTGATTTAAAATCATCCAACAAATATTAAATCCAATAACAGCAGATTTTATTGTATTTTTTTAAATACCTAATTGAATAACACTGGATTTTGAAATACATCTAACTCCCTTAAAATCCAGGGTTGAATAACACCCCCTTAGTCTCCGATGTGGGATAGGTGAATTTTCATCCTCGTTAAAAGGCTTTTTGTGGGTATTTAAAGGCCCAATATTTACTAGCTTTAATTGGACCTATTTTTTTGTTCGTTTTCTTTTCTTTTTGGTATTAAGATATATGTTCCTGCACATGCACACAAAGTTCCCTCTTGAGACTACTATCGCGGATACGCGCGGTTGCTTGTTTAATTTTGATGTTACTAGGTGTTAGCTCACGCTATTCTTACATAATCGCTATTTTATTTTTAAAAAATAATATAAATTAATATGTTATTATTATTTTATTTTTTCAGTGTTATTATTTTAAATAAAGTAAAGCAATAAAATTTGTTTTGATGATAATATCTTTAGTGCAATTAAATCATATTATATCTTACATGCCATATGCCATATATTTTTGTAGTTGTAGTCATATTTCAAAATCATTGTGATATATATTTTCATAAAATTTATTTTGTGGTGTTAATTATGCATATTTTTATATTTATTTATGGTGATATCTCTTACAATACATATGAGATATAACAACATTTGATATTGGTGGGAGAGGACGAGAGAATGATTATTTATAGATGATAATCCAAATTAGATAATAGAGATGAATCTTTAAAAATAAGAAAAATATAAAATATATAGAATACTTTTTAAATTAAAATATAGAATCAAACTCTTACAACACATATGAGATATAACAAAATTTGATACTGGTGGGAGAGGAGGAGATAATGATTACTTATAAGATGTTAATCCAAATTACATAATGGAGATGAATCTTTAAAAATAAGAACAATGTAAAATATATATCATGCATTCTGTAAAATTATAATTTAGAATTAAAATTTTACAATGATATTTCATTTGGTTTTTTGTAACCTATACAACAAAAATAAGAAATCAAAAACAAAAAAAAATGAAAAATGATTTGAGGTATTGTGGAAGAGAATGAGAGAATGTGAAAATGAAAAAGTAAAAGAATGCTAATATGAGAAAATGAGAGAATGCTTATTTATATGATAAAAATTGATAGAAGTTATATTTAGAATTATGGGAGTTACGATTATAATTTATTGTGTTTGAATAAATTGAGTAGTGGAATATGATTAATACATAATTTCTTTTATTTCAGTTATAATTTTATTTTAATATGTGAGTTATTTTATTGGGTTAATTGGGTCTTAAATATTATTTAAAGCAATCAAACAAATAAAAAATAAAAAGATTAGAAAGCATTATATAAAAATCAACCAATAAGGAGAGATCAAAACCTTACTTTTATATATATGATTTTGATTTGAAGTTTTATTTTACATTAAAAAAATTCTATAATACCTTTAAAATGATTTCACTTTTATTTGTTATATTGTTAGACTTTGGTTATTATCCAGCGATACCATTCACCACTACGCCCATATAGTCTATTAATTTTGTCGAGATAGCACATCAAAAACATATTGTGTTTTTTTTTCACACAAGCAATATATAGTGAAAA
This sequence comes from Camelina sativa, assembly GCF_030686135.1. Lineage (NCBI taxonomy): Eukaryota > Viridiplantae > Streptophyta > Magnoliopsida > Brassicales > Brassicaceae > Camelina > Camelina sativa. Next base: position 24,746,487 of record NC_141894.1, on the reverse strand, counting down.
TAGTCAAAAACAACTCCAACTATTTGCGATACGCTTTTTTAAACCTAAATTTTAACACCCTGCAAATAACAACATGAACTGTATTAAATTTAAATTTGCTATCTAAATGTTAGGATAAAGGATGTTTTCCTATTGTTTAGCTAGTGTATATTATGTCAATATTTTCTACTTGGAGATCACGTCTATTGTACCTATATATATTCTACGTTTATCAATAATACAAACATATTTTTTTGGGATTCACATGGTAGCAGAGCCATAAAATAATAGAAAAAACCCTAAATTCCTAAAATCTTCCGCCGTTTGTTCTTCTTCTTCTCAAGCACACAAATTTTTTTTTTCTTTCGATTCTACTACTAAATCATGTCTAGCGATACTGCTTCCGCTCTTTCTACTACTACTACTACTAAGGAGTCTATTACATCATCTCCATACTACCTCTCTTCTAATGATCAGCCACACCATGTTCTTACTCCGTTTCTTCTCAACGGAAAAAATTATGAGAAGTGGGCCAAGATTGCGCGTAACAATCTCGCTGCCAAGCACAAACTTGGTTTAGTTGATGGTTCGCTTCTCAAACCGTCACATGATTCCCCGGACTACCAACGGTGGATACAAGTCAACTCGATGCTCTGTGGCTGGCTCTATGCGAGTTTAGATCCTCAAGTCCAGAAGATGATCTCCTTTGTTGACAACGCAAAGGTTCTTTGGGACACCTTGCGTGTTTGATACTCTATCGGTAATGCTTCACGTGTTCATCAAATAAAGTCTTCTATCGCTCGTTGTGCTCAAGATGGACAAACCGTTGCTGACTATTTTGGGAAGCTCAAGGTGATGTGGGATGATCTCGACGATTTTGAGCCCTTCCTTGACTGCTTTTGTAGCTCTCCGTCGTGTCCTCAACGTCTCAAGCAACAAGTTTGTCGCGATCTCGAGCGTATCCATCATTTTCTCATGGGACTCGATGCATCTCGGTTTGGTACTACGCGTACCAACATACTGAGTCGTCTTAACCACGATACCGACATGAGGCTTGATCATGTTTATTCTGAAGTTATCGCTGAAGAACGACATCTCATTGTTGCACGATCTAAGGAAGAACGCATTGATGCTATTGGTTTTGCTGTTAAAGCCGGTGTGAATGTTATTGCATCTGTTACTCGTCTAAATCAAGGACCATGTACTCATTGTGGCCGCACTAATCACTCGGTTGAGACATGTTTTGAACTTCATGGATTATCCGATTGGTTGATCGAGAAGCATGGTGATTCTCACAGTGGTTTCCGTAACGAGTCTGCTCGTGGTTGGGGTCGTGGCTCGTACAGAGGACGCGGTCGTGGTCGTTCGTCTTCTTCTTCTTATCGCGCTAACAATGCTCAAGCTCACGTATCTCCTGCTGATGATCTCTTGGATATTCCCGGTGTGAGTAAAGAGACATTGTCTGTGATTGTGAACTTGCTGAAATCCGATCAATCAACTAGCAATGACAAACTTTCTGGTAAGTCTACCTATGTTGAATTGTTACTTGACTCTGGAGCATCTCATCACATGACCGGTGATGATGAGCTACTTGTGGAGACTCATGATATTCCTCGTAGCGTTATTGTTCTTCCTAATGGGAACCACACCTTTGCTACTAAAGAAGGAACAATGCTCCTTGGTGATCATGTTCAACTTAACCGTGTTCTCTATTTTCTCGATCTCTCTTGCACTATCTTGTTATGCTGTGTTCACTGATGCATTTTGTGCTATACAGGACCGCACTTTGAAGATGCTGATTGGCGCCAGTGAAGAGAGAGATGGAGTTAATCATTTTCGTGGGGCAGTTTCCGCAAAGACTCATCATGTCACAACATCTACAAAGTCTCGCTGGCATGAGCGTTTGGGGCATCCGTCTTCGAAGATCCTTTCTAGTTTTTTCTCTACTTATCATGATCTTGCACCTCCTAGTTGTGATAGTAGTGGTTTTTGCGAAGTTTGTATTCAAGCTATACAAACAAGATCAGTTTTTCCTGATAGTACTAATAAAGCAGAAGAGGTTTTTTCTTTGATACGTTGTGATGTGTGGAGTCCTTACAAACTTGCTTCTACTTGTGGAGCTCACTATTTTCTAACTATTATGGAAGATCATTCTCGGGCTGTATGGACTTATCTTCTCCTAGCCAAAAGTGAAGTTGCAACTCACCTTAAGCAGTTTGTCGCTATGGCTTCGCAACAGTTTGGTAAAAAGATAAAAGTAGTTTGTAGTGACAATGGGAGTAAGTTTATGAGTCTACGCTCTTTCTTCAAGGATCATGGTATTCAACACCAAACCTCTTGCGTATACACTCCTCAACAAAATGGTAGAGTTGAATGCAAACATCGCCACATCCTCAACATGGCGCGTTCTCTTCTCTTTCAGGCTGACTTGCCCACTAAGTTTTGGGGTGAAAGTATCCTCACCGCTGAATATCTGATCAATCGTACACCTACTCCATTACTTAATGGTAAGACACCGTACGAGATTCTTCACTCTACTCCTCCTATGTATGCTCATCTGCGTGTGTTTGGCTGCATGTGCTTTGCCAAACGACATTCATCCCATCATGATAAATTTGAAGAACGAGGACGCAAGGGTATCTTTATGGGTTATCCTCATACTCAAAAAGGTTGGCGAGTCTATGATATGGAGACTCATGATTTTTTTGTTTCTCGTGATGTTATCTTTAATGAGGACGTTTATCCGTTTGCAAAGGCGCAAATATCCTCTTCGACACCTCTTTCTCCGATTATGCCAGCTCTGGTTCTTGCTGATGACGAGTTCCTTGATGAGGTCACACCACCCAACGTCGTAGACAGGGGGAGCATCGTATTACCCTCTCCGGGTTCGTCTCCTGCTCCAATTTCTCCTTCTTCTCCTGTTGATGAATCCACTATTCCTCTTGATCTTTCTGCTGATGTTTCTGATGAGGGCTCTGGTGATGCTTCTGCGGGTTGTGATCTTGGTACTGAACCGCTTGGTCGCGCTCATAGACAACAACAGAGGTCTACTCGTCTCAAACCATATGTTACTTACTCTGCATGTCATGATGAAACTCTCGTCTCTCTCAAGCCTGCGTCCTCTCCAGCATCTTCAGGTACTTGTTTCTATCCTATAGCACACTATGTATCTTGTGACATGTTTAGTTCTGCCCATCAGCGGTTTCTTGCGGCTGTGACTATGGTCGATGAACCCATAACTTATAAGCAGGCTGTTCAAATCCTTGAATGGCGCGAAGCTATGCGCAAAGAGATTGATGCTTTGGAACTTAATGAGACATGGACACTTACGCATTTACCACCTGGTGCAAAGGCTCTCGGTTCCAAAATGGGTGTATCGTCTTAAATTTAACTCTGATGGCACACTGGAGAGGTATAAGGCTCGATTGGTTGCTCTTGGTAACCATCAGAAAGAAGGTGTTGATTTTACAGATACATTTGCTCCTGTTGCTAAGCTACAAACGGTTCGCACATTGCTTGGAGTGGCTGCGGTTAAGAATTGGGAGCTTCACCAAATGGATGTGCATAATGCCTACTTACATGAAGACCTCGACGAAGACATTTACATGAAACCACCTCCAGGGTTTCTTCCCGACGATCCCTCTCTTGTGTGTAAGCTTAAGAAGTCTATTTATAGTCTCCGACAGGCTCCTCGCTGCTGGTTCTCCAAGTTATCTACCGCACTTCTTGACTATGGCTTTGTTCGGTCTCATAAAGACAACTCACTTTTCTCTTACACTCGCAGGTCTGTTGTTCTTCATGTCCTTGTTTATGTGGAAGATTTGATTGTCTCTGGTAATGACTCTACGCTCCTCTCGTCCTTTAAGGCCTATTTGAGTCGCTGTTTCAAGATGAAAGATCTTGGTGCTTTGAAGTATTTCCTTGGCATCGAAGTTGCCCGTGGACCTGATGGAATTTTTCTCTCCCAGCGGAAATACTGTCTTGATATTATTGATGAATGTGGTCTCACGGGTTCTCAGCCTGCTGATACTCCATTAGAGCAGAATCATAAATTGCTGTCATCTACGAGTAAACCGTTCTCTGCACCTGACCAATATCGTCGTCTTGTTGGGCGCCTTGTGTATCTTACGCATACTCGTCCTGAGCTGAGTTATGCGGTGAACATTCTGGCCACGTTCATGCAAACTCCACTTATGGATCATTGGGACTCTGCTCTGCAGTTGGTTTGTTATTTAAAATCCTCGCCGGGCCAAGGAATTGTTCTCTCTTCTACTTCTTCACTTCAGATTAATGCCTACTGTGATTCGGACTATAATAAGTGTCCAACTACCCGTCGTTCTCTCACTGGTTATATGGTTATGCTTGGTGACTCTCCTCTCATTTGGAAGACTAAGAAACAATCACGTGTGTCTCTCTCCTCGTCTGAAGCCGAATATCGGGCTATGGCCATGACTTGTACGGAACTCTTGTGGCTTAAAGAAATTCTTGAGTTTCTTGGTGTCTCGCATTCTCACCTATGCGTCTATTTAGTGATAGTAAAGCTGCTCTCCATATTGCGGCTAATGCGGTGTTTCATGAGCGTACGAAACATAATCGAAAGAGATTGTCATTTCATTCGGGATAAAATTGCATCTCGGACCATTGCTACTGCTTATGTTAATACTCATGAACAACCGGCTGATATTTTTACCAAGGCGTTGGGTCGTGATCAGTTTCAATATTTACGGTCCAAGTTGGGCGTTTTTAATTTACACGCTCCACCTTGAGGGGGAGTGTTAGGATAAAGGATGTTTTCCTATTGTTTAGCTAGTGTATGTTATGTCAATATTCTCTACTTGGAGATCACATCTATTGTACCTATATATATTCTACGTTTATCAATAATACAAACATACTTTTCTGGGATTCACACTAAACTATAAAAATGTTGTCAATTTCAGCGTCTTTTCAAACAATGTTAATTCAGAGTTTATCGGTGTTGAGTCAGACGATCCGTAACATCCATATAGCATTGGGACTTACCAAAACTACGTCGTTTCGGTCATTTTTGAGTGTGTTGTGGCAAGAAATGATCAAAAATGAAGTCTCACAACACACCCGAAAAAGGATTTCAATACCCTATTTTTTGTCAAACGCTTTGTATCTTGCCACAACACACCTAAAAATAACCAAAATGACTTAGTGTTGGTCAGTCTCGGTGCCATATGAAAGCCACTAGTTGTTTGACTCAGTACCGTTAAACTCTAACTTAACACCGTTTGAGCAGATATTGAAATTGACAATATTTCATATAGTTTAGGTAGCAAATTTAAATTTTAGTACAATTCAAGTTGTTATTTGCTGGATGTTGAAGTTTAGGTATGAAAAAACGTTCGACAAATAGTTGAGATTGATTTTAGTCGTTCAACAAATGTGTCTACTTACTTTTGCATATAAAGAGAAAAGAATTTTAGTACAATTCAAGTTGTTATTCTTTTCTCTTTATATCCAAATGTGTCTACTTACTTTTATTCTTTTCTCTTTATATCCAAATATATCTACTTACTTTTGCATATAAAGAGAAAAGAATACTTGGATCCAAACTAACACACCCATGCACAAAATAATTTATTTTATGTTTAATATTGATGGAGAACTAAAACGTTACGCATATGTCAGTGTTCTTTTTTACCAAAAAGAAAGCTGGAAATCTAGTTTTCTCCAAATCAAAAGTTCAAAACCTATATCTCTCCAAATTAATAGTTCAAGATCTATTAACCCACAACCTCAGATTTTGTCGGTTTAATGTTTGTTTGACCAACTATTATAGAAAATAAACCAAAGAGAATCAGATGTTGACCAAATTTTTATTTAACCCCAACTCAAACCTAAAACAGGTCTAGAAAATAGTAAACGATAATTAGAAATCAAATGCACAGAGATAAGTCACGCCCAAAATAACCAAACCGAAACCAAAATCGAATCAAAAAAAGAAAGAGGGAATCAAACTGAATAGAGAACCGAATAGGTATCTGAAATACCCAATATTATATATCCAAAATATTTATTACTAGGATATATCCCGTGCTTAAAGCACGGGTCAACATTTTTTAAAAATTTATAATATAATAATAAAATTATTGTTTTATTTAAAAAAAATATATATTTTGTTTGAGATAATATTTATTTTGAATTGTTATATAAATCTATTAGTCTATTTGAATACTTATTATTTTAGAATATTATAGTATTTTATTTTTGATGTATTATTACATTTTTATATTGTTTATTTGTTGTATTTGCATCATTATTTTATAAAATAAAAAATAGTAATTTTAATATTATAATTGTCAGCAAATAAAAAATATTAAATTATCATTTATATAAATTTAGTTTTACTAACCCGCCGATGTGGAAATTAAAACACACATTTTCATACATTGAGTAATACATTTTCATTTTTAAAAATTCAAATCACAACATATGCAGAAAAATATGCATTTTATTAATTATAAGTATTATATGAAAATTCCAAACAATTTGTAAATAAAATAAAATAAATATGATAGGAGAATCATAATTTAGTTATTAAAAATAATTGTATTGTATACTTGGATATAAAATCTTAGTTTTTAAAATCCTGATTGGTTTATATATATTTTTAAAAAAATAATTAGTAATTTCGTCCATAATTTATTAGAGAAAGAAAATATTTTTTTAGATTTTTTAATATTTGATCTGTGAGTGTTTTTTATTTTTAATTAATTATATTTATTTAAATAGTTAATTAAGCTTAATTAATTTTTTCTAATGGCAATTGAATGTAATTTTTTACACATTTTAAGGTTAGTTTCATATTTGTACTTCTCAATTAATATAGTAGCATATTTAGATTTGATATAATCCAATTACCAAAATTACAATTATAAATCCATCCATATCAAATATTTTTAACAAAAATAACAAAAATATCTAGAATAACCAAGCATCCGAAGTTTTTAGACATAGGCCATGAATGTTTGGAAGATATTAAGAGGGTTTTAGATTATAGATTATAGTTTTTAGATTATAGCTTTTTGTTTTTGGTTTTCAGATTTTGTAAAAAAAAAAAGGAAAATTGAAAAAAAAGTTTTCAGTGGAAATTCTCAAAAACCCATCAAAAAAGGATTTTGGATTTTGTGAAGAATAGTAAAATTTCTTAGAATCAGGATTCTCTATTTTTTAGGAAATCAACTTTTTTCAAAATCTTGAATGGTTAAAAAATGGATTTTTGGAAAAACTAAGCCAAAAACTAGTTGAAAAACCATAACCATTTAATGCCATAGTTGACAAAATTTGATCAGATTTCAAACTTAAATCATTTTTATAAAAAAAATTAACTAATTCAAAACTTATTCTTAATATGAAGAGCGTTCAGCAGTTTAAATTTATCGAGAGATGGAGGGAGAAACAAATATTAGTGGTATAAAACTACATTTATCAGAGAATGGTTGTGAAAGAAATAAGAAACAAAAAAAGGAGAGAACCAGAGAGAAGAATTTATCTACTTGTACATATTCCCTTGTTTTCTTTGTCAGATACATTTAATGCGTTTTTAGGCGTTACATTTAATAATATAGTCAAATAAAGACACTTTTTTATGTACCAACAAAAAAAAAGACATATTTTAGTATCATTTATGATATATACTGTACGTGGGGTTCTTGTGACTGCATTAATAAAAATATGATTTTTAAAAAAAATTTGATTGAGACGAATTTTTATGATCCAGTAACTAGTTATAAGAGGAGCTTCGAAAATCTAAATGAAAACGATAACTTCTCTCTCGGTATGAGAGGCTCAGGAAGCAAAATCATGTTTTTCACCTTACCTATGGCTATGTATGAAAAAACCATAAATTCATTAAGAAGATGAAGGTTACTTGTTGTTCAAGGAAACTCCAACATAATTTAGATAATACCCATATCATGAGTTTGGCATAACAGTTAGGAAAATGGAAAAAAGAAAAGAGCTTTGCATAATACTCATAAACATATATAAAATAAACTAGAAATAAAAACATCAAATAAACTTCAACAAACATAAAGTTTTCTTGAAAATAAAGATAATAAGCATACATAATACGATATACATAATACGATATCCATTTGGGAGATAGGATCTTAGCCACCGTATCGACGTCGAAGCAGCCAAGATATCTTGAAACTTGAAGTCTTCAACAGCAAGAAGATCTGTCTGTGCTCCTTCGTCATAAACAAGTCCAAAGCAAACATGTAAAGATCACTGCCTTTCTCAACCTCATCCATGGCGTCTAAACACTCCATGCATTCCGGAATGGTATACTCGTATTTCTTGACCAATGTCGATGCATCCACCGGAATATTCTCCATCAGCTCGGTATTGAGCCTGTGGCATACCGGAGTTACAGTTTCAACATCATCCTCCAAGTCTAACCTAATCAGTGGAGTAGGCTCATGATCCTCGTCAACATTTTCCTCATAATTATCAGCTATATCGTCACTTCCTCCTGTGACTGGCTCGTTTATGCAGACTGCTGATGAGGGAGCTGGTTCATGCATCTGTGGTGCTTCAGAATGGTGATGGATCACTCTCCTGCGATAAGTACGGGGTTGAGCATTTCCAGGTTCGATACCTCTGTAGATGGTTGCTAGTTTCTCAGCGTGAGGGATGGGTTTCCATCTGTATTTTGAACCTTTAGGATTACCCTATAGAATCAACAACAACAACAACATAAAAAGATCCAGTCTAGTGTTATTCCCAAACTTCAAATTTACCAGTTGATATAAAAGATATCGAGTAAACGTTTTGTTATACCTTCAAGTAGTTATCCCAGTCGTCGTTAGTTGCTCCAAACTTGCCTGTATTGGCATCCCACTTCAAGATGGGAGCGCCAACAGTTTGACACCATTCCCTCCAGGTTTGCATTGTACTAAACCAGTGGTTCTTGAGCTGCATTGGTGTGTAGTTTCCTCCTGTTTCCCGATTGATCGTCTCGACCATCATATCCCAAGTCTCCTTTGGATAACTTCCCTTACGTCTGGTTGGTTTTGATGACTCTTGGAAACATAACTCGACAAAAATATCATGTGATGAGGACGACGACGACCATATATACCGAGGATGACATATGTTAGACGCGGCGCTTCCAGTATCATTTTCTTCATAACGATGCTTCCTTTTTCTGCTACCTGAAGTACCCTCACCATCTATGTTAACACCTGCAAAGATAACCTCTAGTTTCTCGAAATACAATGGAGGCCACTCCCACTGATACGGCCGAGCCTCAGGATGCACCTGTAACAAATCCAATCCTATGTTTTATTCTAATAAACAAACACTAAAACATTATAAATTATTTTTATTTTTATTTTTTTTAAATGTTGGTTTGTACCATTAAATAGTTGGCCCAGTCTTGATCAGTGGCACCAAACATTTTTGTCTGGGGATCCCATTTCATATCAGTGCACTGAACCAGTCTTAACCATACCTTCCACTTCTTGAGCATTGTATCATAATGATTCTTAAGCTGGTTTATGGTGAACCTCGCTCCCGTCTCTTTTCCAAAAGGTGTCAGTATATGCTCCATTCCAGGTAAATGCCCTAACGCCTTCTTCTCGAAGCATAAGTCCACAAATTTTCTGTGGTATTCAGGTTGCCACGAGGCTCTCGGTGTCATAATTCTTTACTACATCAATAGATAAGTAAAGCCAACAACAAAAACATACGTTACGTTACTTCCAAAATAATATTATATTACCGGTTTTACCGATAATACCGTTAGAAATAAATACCGTTAGATACCGCGGGAAATAACTATATAAAAATTAGCAAGAATATATAATTGGTTAAAATTCTGTAGAATCGCGATATAATTTTCTCATTCCGTGATTCTACAGATTCTCAAAACATAGCTTTAAACCGTAACCAAATCTATACATAAATCCAAATATATATTTCATACAAAATTTACATCATGGCTAAATTTAGGACTAATCTTAGTATTAAAGCCAGAAACTCATGAAACAATTGCAATTATTTTGTGACTTATCAATCAAATTCACAGAACAAATTCAATCTAGCAAAATTTACTTAGGATAATCTTCTCAAAGATTATCATACAAAAAACATACAGGAGACCACAAAAAGATGAGGACACACATAAGACTTATAAAAAAGTTATAACAATATATAGTTTTTGGAGTGCAGATTCTGAAAAACCAACTAGATCCAGTGCTTGCTTATTCATGTGATGAAAACTATGCAATCTATGGTTCACAAAAAACATAATCTTAACACATCCAGGAGACCACACATGACGAGGAAGAGGAACACACACATAATACAAAGAATAATTAGTCATAAAAATAGTTTTTGAACTCTTTCTGTTACACTAGATCTAGTCTTATGTTAACCCTAACTTGTATTTAAATGAAAACGATTCTGTGACTCGCGATTGTCTAATCGCACAAACAAACACTAAAATGGAGAGCTATCTTAGACCGTAACGGAGAAGAACAACAAATTTTCTTTGATGATTTAAACAAAACAGCAACGTATATGTAAAACGTTTACCAGAGATTTAGACAAAGATTGATTCTGGCTGAAAAATACAGACCCGTTTCCACCGCTCAAGACTGGTGCTTCTCGTCTGAGATAACTATGTCTATGCGTACGTCTAGGCCCCATTTTATAACGGCTGGATGGAGCTACTTCTCTTAGGACACTTTTTTATTATTTTATTAATATGTTGCCAGGTTTTAATTTGTTGCATAAAATGACAATTACTCTTTGACTACTAAAGCATCTTGTGAAATTTTTAGTGTTAATTAATAGTGAATATATACTAGTTTGACACAAATTTGGTAATTAATTGCTAGATTAACACTCCATCCTATCCAATAACTAGAATGACACAATTTTTATGTAAAAAGACTAAAAGCCCAGAAACTTTTTCTAAATTTTTTTTTTTTGAAAAACGAAAAACCAAAAAAATATAGGATTTAATATTTTGATTTATAATTAATAAAAAATATAAAATGCTTAAAACATATGATGTTTAATTTTAATGTAGAAAGACTAAAAACCCATAAACTTTTTCTTTTCTTAATTTTTTTTTGAAAAAACGAAAAACCAAAAAAATATAGGATTTACAATTTTGATTTTAAAATATAATTAATAAAAAATATAAAATGATTAAAAATATGATGATTATTTTTAATGTAATTTATAAAAATAAAATACGATTTAAAATATAATGTGTAAAAATAATATTCAAAAATTGTTAATGAAAATATTATCTAAAAAGATATAATTTAAAAATATGAAGTTTAAGATTATATAGTTTAAATAAGTTTTATAAAAAGTATAATGTATGAAATTATAACTTAAAATAATGTATATAAAAATATTAAAATAAGATTAGAAAATATAATCTAATATATAAACATATAATGTTAAATTTTTTAATAAGATTTAAGAAAATTAAAATGTATAAAATATGCTGTAAATATATGAGTTTAAAAATATGATTCATAATATGATTTATAAAATATAATTAATAAAAATATGACTGAAAAAAATATAACTTAAAACAAATCTGTTGTCACTATATTTACATTTTACATCTAATAAATCTGTTATCAAACACCAGATTTTTGGAAGCAAACAAAAAAAACTGTCATAACATTAAAAAATCTGCCATCACATATGGTATTCGCATAGGTCATTTTAGCAATTTTAAAAAAACGTTATAAATCTGTTATCAAACGACATATTTTTGGTTAAATTAAAAAATCTGTTGTAACGTTTAAAAAATCTGTTATCACTAGAGGTCAACCTAGTAATTATTTCTCCGTAAAAAAATTTGTCATGTTACGACAGATCTTTTATCAAGAAAATAAATCTGAAATAATTGTGGAAAAGAAATCTGCCAAACATTATATCAAATCTGTCATATATTGTGAAAGTCTGTGGTGTCTTTATAAATAAATCTGTCGTAAAAAATAAATCTGTCATCAATTATAAATCTGTCATAACTGTAGTTAAAAAATCTGTCGTCCAAAATAAGTCTGTCATACAAAATCTGTCATACAAAAATAAATCGGTTGTGCAAAAACAAATCTGTCATACACAAATAAATATGTCACAACTAGTCCGGCAGACTTTTGAAAATATTTTGATTTTCTTAAAAAAAATTCTGGAAGGGTAAATTTGACTTTATTTTTTTTCCTAACAAAGCAAAAAGGGTATTTTTGACCAAAAAATAACTCATCTAACCCTCATATTTTATGAGTTATCTTAGTAATTAGCTTCTTAATTTGGGTCAATCTAGTTTTTCTCCCAATTTAATAAGATAGGTAAAGTATAGATTTTTATTAATTTAGTTACCATGAGTCGTGTTTTTTATTTCACCCTTGATGTTTTCTTTCTTCAAAATAGATATACAGTAAAACCTCTATAAATTAATACTCTATAAATTAACACTCTCTAATTTAATAAATACTATAAATTAATAAATTTTGCTAGTCTCAAGTTGGGACAGTGTAAAAAATAACAAAATTTGATAAAATAATAAGATAATATTTTTTTTTTGAAATCCCCATGTAAAATATGGTCCCAATAATATCATAAATTAATAATCATGTAAATATATATATATGTATATATATGTTGATATAGTAAAGTATGTTTCTCTTAAACCTCATATCTATAAAACAATTGTTATGTTGTATCTTCAAACTATAATGATATAAAATATTCTATAACATTTCATAAAACAGCTAAAACTTTTTAAAGTTTTCAATTTCTAAATATGCATCATTTACATTTTGATAGTTTGATAGACTATTATAGTACGATAATTGATATTCTTATTCAAAAATTTTGAATATTTATGTCATGTTTATAAGTGAATTTGTCTATAATATTTGTAATTTATTGTCAACAATATTTTTTTAATTATGTCAAATTCAATTCCAAACGATAAAATTTACAACATCCAAAATTCTAATCTTATTTTCCAAAAATTGTCTTAATTCATAATTTTGTAAAAATTAAACAATTAAAATATACCTATAAATTAATAATTATTAATTTACACTGTAAAATAATAATTATCAATTTATAGATAAACTAATATCACTATAAATTAATAAAATGTCATGGTCCCAACATTATTAATTTATAGAGGTTTTACTGTACATAGGTGAGTTTGTGTATGTTATTTAATTAGGTTAATAATTATTATGAGTTTTTAATCATGTGGACGATTGAGTTTAGGCATTAGATTATTATTTTTATTTTTCATTAGATATACAAATGAGTTTATGCACGCAAGATTTGAAAAAAAGGAATTTAACTTGGTTAATACTACATGCTAGATTTTACGTGCTAGATTTTTTGTTATATACATGAACTTGATTAAGTTTACACATAATATTATAACAAGTACGTTTCCCGTAAAATAACATGTTATATATTTAAATAAAAGTTAAGGAAAAATATTCAACATTTTTCTCCAAAAAATAGATTATAGATACATAGTAAAAGTAGCAAATGAACTAAATGTAAAGTGAAATGAACTAAATGTAAAGTATTTAGTTATATCAAAAGTAAAGTGTATTTCAGTCAAGGGAAAACGGCCAATTCCCCCCTGAACTTAGTTGCTTTATCGTATTCATACACAGATCTTTGGAGTGTGCCTAAAACTACATGAACTTAACTAAAATTTGAATTTTCCATATGAACTATTGAAATCAAGCCAAAACCATCATATCGAGTAACGGTGTTACTCTTCCGTTAATATATGATGACTGGACGCCACACTGGACCCTTAAACGACGCCGTTTTATTGTTTTAAGATAAAAAAATAAAAAAATCAGTTTGTACAGCGTAGACAGTTGAACCCCCGACCTCTAGTACTCACAACCAACCATAAAACCAGCTGAACTACCGTAACTTTTCAATATATGTGAAAGGGATAAACAAATATATCTAAGACAACGCAAAAATTATAAAAGAAAAGGAAACCCTTTTCTTTCCTTTGTTTTCTCTTCTCCGACTGTAACTGTTGATTTTTCATGGATTGGATCAGTAATTGGGATTTTTTTGTTAGTTTAGATCAAAATTGATTCAAATCATGTATGAAATCCGATCCTTAATAGCTGAACTTGATTTTATAAAAAAAAAATTGTAACTGAAAATGAATTGGGTGATAGATATTTCAGTTCTTGACATCCTAATTTCAAATTAACCTCAGTTGATATATGACATCCTAATTTTAAATTAAGAAAAATTAATGGTCATAAATATCCCAATTGTTGAAGACGCGGCGAAAGAAGCGTGTAGAAACAAGAAAACGAAGATCGGGGGAGAAGAAAGGATAAGCTTTAATTTTCTTTAGTTTTTTAATTTGCATCGTAAATGTATATATAAGTATAGATATGTATACCTGTTTGCAGTTGTACGATTTGTTACTATAGTTCAGCTGCTAAATCGCTTGCTCACGTGTGTTAGAGTTCTATGGTTCGATTCTTCAGTTTCTGAAATTTATTTTATTTCAATTTTTTTCTTAAAACAATAAAACGACGTCGTTTAAGGGTCCAGTGTGGCGTCCAGTCATCATATATTAACGGAAGAGTAACACCGTTACTCGATATGATGGTTTTGGCTTGATTTCAATAGTTCATGTAGAAAATTCAAATTTTAGTTAAGTTCATGTAGTTTTAGGCACACTCCAAAGATCTGTGTATGAATACGATAAAGCAACTAAGTTCAGGGGGGAATTGGCCGTTTTCCCATTTCAGTCAAAGAACAAAATACAAACATTTACATATGAAATGAGTGAAAATTTATTGTCATTATTATTAATTTTTATTTTTGACCAAGCAATTTTAGTCAAAATAAACCTATGTTTGGCTAAACATAATTATTATATATCTATTTTTTGGACAAGGTTAAAATGTGAGACTTTTATTACTACATAAAATAGTAGATCAGTTAATCTTATGGTAGAAAGAAAAGAAATAGGAAGCAAAAAACAATATGGGAATTTTTGATAATCTTTTCCATTATCTCTATTATGATTTGGTTGAAATGAAATTGAGTCTAAATCAGTTTATCTGGTTTTATTGACTTTGATTGACCTGCTACAAATAGTATATTTATGTAGTTGGATCATTATAGTCAAATATGATATCTTGTTCTGTGGGAAAGATTGAAGTGTCCTGATTGACAAAACAACACATTGTTGCAGAAGATTATGACTCAACTTATCTTTTTAGTACTCCTTTGCTTTGCTCCCTCCCTTTGATTCAATTCTCACTTTGAAAAATCTATAGCAGTATAAAAACTTAACAACCCAACTCAATTCTCGCATTCAATCTGTACAGAAAAATACACATGATTATGTTCATCTTGGAAAGCCTGTGTATGGTCACAATCTGTGATTTAAGCATCTTGATCGATGTTTTCTACTTGTTGTTCAACTCTTTCATCTCATATTTCGCAGATGAATAATATTCAACCTATAATATTCAACTTATCTTTTTCAACTTTTTTCTCTCAATGCAACCATTTTCACCAAAATTGTCTATGCATAGATATCTCTTTCATAATTTTATTTATTTATTAATATTCTTAAAATTTAAATACAAATAAACAATTGGATGTGCTCTTTTAGAGGGGTGTATTCAATCTAACATTTTAAGTGATTTGTCTAAAACTAAAAAATCTTATTTTATTCAAACATGGATTTTAAGAAGTCTTTTGAAATCCAATCTTATTGAATAAATGATTTGAAAATCTAGTTTAAAACCCAGTATTATTCAAAATGTTTTAAAGATTTGAATTTTAATTATTTTTAAGGATTCTGGAGGATTTAAGAGGATCTTTTTTTTGACAACAAAGGAACAAGATTGGCTCAAACAAACCAATACGAAGGTACATTGTTTACATAGGTAATTAAAATGCGGAACTGTGCGAACGCATCGCGCTAGATTATCCGCTTTACCATTCTGAGAGCGCGAGACGTAGACTAAGAAAAAGGAAGTAAACTCCTCCTTATCTACCTGGATGTCCTCCAAATAAGGTGTGAAAGCTGGCCACTCGGAAGGCGAAGACACCATCTTCACTAAGTCGGAGCAGTCGGTGAGGAAAACGACAAATTGGTTATCCGCCCCAAGCATACAGTGCATGGCCTAGACAAGGGTTTCAATCTCGGCATGAGGAGGGGAAAGACTACGCCGAAGGTTGGCAGCTCCCATAGTGGGGGCATCACCCCATGGTGACGTGCAGAACCACCCTCTACCCGCATAATGGTCTGTTGCTTTCGAGGAACCATCTACAAAACAAATATAACTCGCCAAAGAATTAGGAACACCGAAGCCCCTACTTCCCCAGGGAACAACCTCAATGGGAATAGCCGATGCTACTATCATATCCTCTGTTTGAGCCAAAGCCCATGCTTTTGTTAACTAAGAGGATCTCTTTAGTTAAAAATACATAAATGTTTTTTTTTGTGCACCAAGATTTTATTTCATACTAATCAACCTCCAAAATGGGAAACATTACAAAGGGAGGAGCCAAAGCTAACTAACTCCCTGATCCAAATGCAAGTCCAAAGAAAAGATACAAGCAGACAGAATGATAGAGCAAAACAATCCTAACACTTAGACAATACCTGTAGTCGCAGAAACATCGATCCTTGAAAACAATATAGCGAATAAGTAAGAAGACACCTTGGACAACACCAAACACACAAGGTGAGATGTTGCTCGAGATTGAGTTCGCCACTGGGGCAGACATGACAATCATAATATTGGCTGAAATGATAAAGGTGATAGGGCACCAAGCTAACAAGCCGTTGAAACCATCATAGTAAGAAATCTCTTGAAAGCATCCTTGAGACGGTTGAATGCACAAGTGCTATGGAAGCAATGATGACGGTGGAATGCTTTTCTCCAATAACCTGGAAAGAGAAGCAAAACCAAAACCGGGGAGGAGGATAGAAGTATATCCACTCCAGCAAGATTTATGGACAGAAGTATGTCCAAAACAAGGTCTTCTAAATTTAGTGACGCAAAAGCTAGTTGGTGACTCCCATCGAGGCTTGAAGAACACACCAAACAACCTCATAAGAAACAGGGTTCGGACGTCGAGACATACTCTATTAATAGACCAGAAACGCAAACCCATTAAGGAGAAAACACACCCAAACATTACAAGAAAAAGCTGTCATTGTGACGTTATTTTGGGATGAAATTTTTTTGTCACAAATTTGTGACCGTTTAGATACTTTGTTGTGCATAATTTTTCAGTCATAAATTCGTAATTATATCGTCACAATGTTATTACCAATTAAATTGTCACCAAAAATTGTCTCTATTTGATTATAAATAGTGTCGATATTATTAATTGTAACAAGTGTGACGGTTTTACTACAATCATGTAGCCACAAATAGTTACGTTTATTTGAGACAAAATTATTTGTCACACATTTATGACCTTTTAATATAGAGAATGATCATTGTATTGTATTAAAGAAAATATAGATTAATAACTAAAAACCTTCTTTTTATAAATAAGTCAATTACATCATCATCGTTAATATTTCATAATTTTCCTTAAAACTAAAAAATAATATTATTATTTTAAAGTAGATAACTATTTTAACTTATAGTTAGAAAATTCATTATAAGCTTACTTCATGTCCATCCATCTCATGTTCACCACTTAATTCCTAAAACATCATGAATATAAATAAAAGAATGTTAATCTCATGTCTCATCGTCCACCACTTAATGATTTTCTAGATATAAACAAAATACATAGTCAACATAATGTACCTTTGATATCAAAGAGTTAATAAGATCATGCAATTTTTTTACTTCGTCTTCTAGGTAATTGACTCGCCTTTTCAAAGAATCACTTCTGATTCAATGGTTGTTGTTGTAGTGCTATTCTGATTATCTGTTCTTATTATATTATCTTGCTTCCTCACAGGTTTTCAAAAAATACTAGACGTATTATCTTCCTCAATATCACTCTCGTCAACTATGAGGTGATCTACTTCTGTAATCTACAAGAAAAATAATATGTCAGCTGGATAGAGATAAAAATTGGTTCAAAAGTATTTAGCAATATCGTTTTAGGACAAACATCGAATGTACTTTCAAATCTGGTGATCTATTTCTTCATTTATGTTTCCTTTATACATTCACTTATATCAGGAATTAACGAATCAAAACAAGGATCACTTGAATCCAACATTGGCGATTCATACACATAGCTTGGAAACCATTTACGTATATCAGGAGGTTCCAAAAAAAAAAATGGATCAACATAAATTAGTACCAAAAAGATTAAAATAAGAAAACAAGGTCTACAAGAAGATAAGTGAAAAAGTATTTACCAGAAAATGGTTCATCAAGACTATCATCTGGAATCTGCACAGAAGTATTGAACAATAAAAGATGGTTTTAACAATTAAAAAACTCAAAATCTACAATAGTGAGATATAGTACCTAGTTCATCTTTTTGCCTTTCAGTCAAAACAGAGGTGAAATCTGTATGGAAACATTAACATTAATTAATTATTAGTTAGTCGAATTATTAAGAGACTCACGAGAAGAAAATGAGAAGCAAACTATTGTATAATTCTAAATTGCCAGGCACCATGTTTCATAAGTGACCGAAACAAGGAACAAATCTACAAGAGTACTGTAATGAAATAATAAATAATTGACATAAACAAGGAACAAATAATAGATGCAGAGGAAAATAACTTGTTAAAGCAGAAACAAAGATTAGATTTTTGTTTAGTTTTGCAGAATAGAGATTAAGATGGAGTCACAGAACAAAAGCTGACAAGAATATAAATCGATTTGTGCAGTAGAGAGATCCATCAAACAGAGTAACGGAGGCTAGTTCGATTAGAGAGTTTATATGGGAAAAAAATAGGTTGAAAGAAAATTTAGGAAAAAAAGGTAAAAGAATCTCAATAATTTTTTTCTTTGCGGAAAACCAAAATATTAGGCGGCCAAAATTAGTTAGAAAAAATCACAAGGAAAAATTAAGAAAAAGTAAAATATTTTCATTTATAAGGCAAAGAACGCTTTCTAACATTTTTTTTTTTTTTATAATTATCCTTTTTGGATTCTAATTACATAGAAACTATAAAATTTTTATTATTCTTATATTATATTAGTGATACGAATAGGAAATCTCATCATGTGTGTTGAATATATAAACTTCTTGCATACGATCTATCAATAATTTATTCTTTGGGTACTTTTTATTATTCGTCCCGTATATCTAGCTAGAGAGAGCTAAGTTTTTTATTATTTGTCTTGATTTTTATAATTAAGCTCATCTCTCGTTTGAATATTGTATTAACAAATTATTGTTTTTGTCAACATTGTATGAAACAATCATCTAGCTAATACATAACTGCTCCAATGATCTGTAGTAAATATTGTATAGTTATTTTCTAAATAACTGATTTAATGTTCTATCGTATAATAAGTCTTGCCCAAAAGAGTACATAATAAGTTTTTTTTATGACATATGATTTTGGATATTTCAGGTCAAATTTATAATGTCATCAAATAATAATAGATTTGTTACAAGCAGTTGGATGTATGAAAGAATCGACCACAAAAAAAATTTGCCATCAGATGAATATTGTCAAGGGTTGGAAAATTTTATGAGATTTGCAAAGAGTGAACCGTTATTTTTGGAGAGTGGCAAACTGTTTTGTCCATGTTACAAATGTAAGAATGATAGACCTTTATTGCCAGAAGCTACCGTCTCGGGGTATTTATATAATAGGGGCTTTATGCCTAATTATTGGGTTTGAGTTTCTTATGGAGAAAATTACGATTTTGTTGAAAATCATTCAGTTGAAGATGCTTTGGGATCTGAGTCTCACACAGAGCCTGTAAATCCTTATGTGGCAATGGTTTCTAATGCATTTTGTTATACAGAATCTGGATTTGATCACAATATGGAAGAAGAGCCTAATCCTGAAGCAAAAAAGTTTATGTTATTTTGGATGCTGCAAAACATCCAATTTATAATGGATGTAACGAAAGTCTTTCGCAACTCTCGTTAGCAGCTAGACTCATGAAGTTGAAGACCGATTATAATCTACCCAATAATTGTATGGATGCGATTTGTGAGATGATGAAAAAATATTTGCCTGAAGAGAATAACGCAATGGAATCTTACTACGAATTAAAGAAGCTTCGGTCTTTGGGTTTGCCTTGTAAAAAAATTGATGTTTGTCAAGATAATTGCAGAATAGACAAAGAGATTAAAGAGATTGCATATCGTCAGATGTTTTATTTGCCAATTTCCAACAGATTAAAGAGATTGTATCAATCTGAGGTTACTGCAAAAGATATGAGATGGCATGCTGAACATACGATGAGTAGTGGAGAAATGTGTCATCCATCTGATGGAGAAGCGTGGAAACATTTTAAAGAAGTTTTCCCTGACTTTGCATCTGAGCCAGGAAATGTGTACCTTGGATTATACACAGACAGTTTTAGTCCATTTGGCATGTAATTAAGGACATAACTATTCATTATGGCATGTGATCTTGACTCCGTATAATTTGCCACCAGAGGTATGTATGAAACAAGAATTGATGTTTTTAACAGTTCTGGTTCCTGGTCCAAATCATCCTAAGAGAAGTCTCGATATTTTTCTTCAACCGCTAATAGAAGAGCTAAAAGATTTGTGGTATAACGGCGTGGATGCATATGATATTTATGTGAAGCAGAATTTTCTTTTAAGAGCCGTACTTATGTGGGCAATAAGTGACTTTCCTGCTTATGCTATGCTTTCTGGGTGGACAACTCATGGTCGGTTGGCATATCCTTATTGTTTAGATCAGACAACTGCATTTCAGCTAAATAATGGTATGAAAACAAGTTGGTTTGATTGTCAGTGCTGTTTTCTACCAATAGATCATAGCTTTCGACGGCCTGAACTGTTTACAAGTGAAGAGCTCTTGAAAGAAGTTGAATGTTTTCCCAAAACAGTTGTGTGTGGAGGGAACCGAGGGAAATTACAAGGATATGGTGAAAATCACAACTGGCATAAGCAGAGTATTTTATGGGAGTTACCTTATTGGAAAGATCTTAAACTATGCCACAATCTAAATGTGATGCACATCGATAAGAACTTTTTAGATAATACCATTAATACTTTACTGAATGTGCAGGGAAGGACAAAAGATAATGTCAAATCGTGACTTGATTCAAAAGAGTATTGTAATCGAAAACAGCTACACTTGACAACCGATGGAAAAGCGCCAACTCCAATTTTCAGACTACAAGGAAACGCGAAAACTGCATTTTTACATTGGTTCGAAAAATATGTTAAATTCTCTGATGGATATGCATCAAGTTTATCTAACTGTGTTGATCTTAGTGGAGGAAGATTATCAGGAATGAAAAGTCATGATTGCCATGTTTTGATGCAACGACTAATTCCGGTTGCGTTTGCGGAGCTTTTGAATAAATCGGTACATGAAGCACTTTCTGGTAAGTGATTTAGAGCTTTGGATGTGATTCTTTGAATGTTTAATGACGTATCTGTTTTGTTTAGCAACGTATTATGATATGTGGTGCTCTGTAATTTTTTCTTTTTTTTTTAGGTATTAGCTTATTTTTTCGGGATATTTGTGCAAGAACTTTGAACAAAGACATCATCGCAATATTACAACAGAACATTTGTATAGTTCCTTGTAATTTGGAGAAAAATTTTCATCCCTCCTTTTTTGATGTCATGGACCATTTACCGATTCATTTACCCTATGAAGCTCGGTTAGGAGGACCTGTGCAATTTAGATGGATGTATCTGTTTGAAAGATACATGGGTCATTTAAAGAAAAAGGTTAAAAATAAGGGACTATTGCATATAGACACACTTTTATTAAAATGTTTTCATTTTAGAACACTTTCTATCCATGAGCCACTTTTTAGCCACTTTTTACACTATTCACATAAATTCTTGACTATTTTGCCCTCTATATATAACAAGGAGTATGTGAGAGATGTAAAGTTAAGATCAAACTAACTTGAAAGAAAAAACATGGGGACCATTTCTACTATTGTTGTTGTCTGTCATATTTTCTTCTATTCTTCTCTTTATTTTGTTTCTCTTCTTTTTCTTCTCTCTTTCTCTCTTTGTAAGCACTTTATTTAATTATTATGATATACATTGTTGATTTTATTTTTTTGATTCATTATAATGATATTTTTCCAATATTTTAAGATCCATTTTATTATACTTAAAATGAATAGTTATATTACATATTATCCATTTATAGTTGAATATTTGTTTGTTATTATGTGGATGCTCAAAATGTCTTATTTGTGGATAATCATATAAAAACATAAGAATGTCTTATTAATGTGCCGTGTCCAATAAGAATATTTAAGTTTTTCAATTGACCCATCTTTGAATCACTAATTTTGTAGTGGTGTCTATTCTGTATTGTTTATTTGGATAACATCCTTTGCAAAATTTGTGTTCATCAATTTATATGGAGGGCATTGTATATTAAAAATTCTAAAAGTTGATGTCCACGAGACAATGACCATATGGTCAGTTTCTTCATGGCATCAACAACCAATTCCCATATGTTGTTTTTTTAAGAGTTGTCCACGAGACACTGACCATATGGTTAGTTTAAATGTAAATTAACCACATGATGTCCACGAGACTATGACCATATGGTTATTTTCTTTGTGTCATCAACAACCAATTCCATATGTTGTTTTTCTTAAGGGTTGTCCACGAGACACTGACCATAAGGTTAATTTACATGTTAATTGACTACATGATGTCCACGAGACATTGACCAGATGATTAGTTTACATGTAAATTAACCACGTGATTTCCACGAGACAGTGACCATATGGTTATTTTATTTGTATCATCAACAACAAATTCTCATATGTTGTTTTTCTTAAGAGTTGTCTACGAGACACTGATCATATGGTTAGTTTACATGTAAATTCACTACATGATGTCCATGACACATTGACCATATGGTTAGTTTTTTGTGTCAACAACAACCAATTTTCATATGTTATCTTTCTTAAAGGTCCCTGTGGAGACTGACGCAAGTAAGACCGATAACAATAGAAGATGAATTGGAGATCTATTGTTTTCTCTTATTTCTCCTTTTATGTTGTACTGAAATGTTTATTTTTAAATTTTGGATTGAATGTTTTATTAAGATTAAAAGAAAAGAAAAATAAAAAAATTGGATTTCACATTGATTTGGCTATTATCCAAGTCAAAGCTTGGTATCTAGAGTCTGAAAATAAATTAGAGATATGAAAAAGAAGGTAAGGTAGCATGTGTGAGAATGATATCATGGAGGGAGGGAGATGAATTGAGTATCTAGAGTTTCTCCTTTTTTTTGTGGTGAAGATGTTCATCGGAGAGAGAGAGAGATAGAGAGATGAAGATGATGGATCTGAAAAATTAAGAAATTATAAAATAAAAGAAAAAAGAAGAAGATAATTCTGTTAATGAAAAAATATTGTGAGGTTTGTTGAAAGAGAGATGTGGTTAGGATGATATATATATATATATATATATATATATTTTAAATTGAATATTATTATATGTATAAAAAGAAGGGAATTGGTTGAGAGAGAGGTAATTTAGTTAAAGGGTGTTTTTGACAATTCAATATAAGAAAGTGTGTTATGGAAAAAAGTGTGCTAGCATGATATTAAAGTTTTAAAAAGTGTGCTAGAGTGCTATTTTCTAAAAAATAATGCAAAAGTAGAAGGTTTCATTATCGAACAATACATCAATGAAGAAATTTCTACCTTTACTAGTTATTATTTTGAGCCGCACATCAAAACAAAAAATCAATTAGGAGCTCGACATTTTGATGGAGATGATGGAGATACACACCCATCTGCTGAAATTCCAGAAAATGTTTCGCAACATGGGAGAGCCAGTGGTAAGCCAAAAGAAATTTGGTTACAAGATAAAGACTTTCATATTGCTCATACATATATTCTATTGAACAGTGATAAAATATTGTTAAAATTATTTGAAATGTAATAGAAAGACGTGTCATGTTTCATTATTGGCTAAACATTAAATAGTGTTATATTTCTTTATTATTAATTTTTTTTATGTAGGTTGTTTGATAAAAGTATGGTTGTTTCTAATCCTATCATAAGTGGAGATGATCTTACCTTGCTTAGAGAAAAAGATTTTGTATGTTGGTTAAAAGAACATGTAAGGAATTATGAGTAATTACAAACTGTTTATTACTCAATTACTTTATATAAAACAGTTTTTTATTAATTAAATCAGGTAGGAAAAAATTGGAGTGGAAGTTTATACCAAAGTGGTTAAGATCACTTGTCCATGGTCCGATGCTCAAAGTTACTAGTTGGCCTATGTATTTTTGTCGTGGATATATATTTCACATATACGACTATGGGAAAGACAAGAAAAATGCTAACTATGGAGTTTGTGTAAAAGGTACATCATCTTCGGGTTCAAATGACGAACATGATTTCTATGGAGTATTGAGAGAGAATATATGTGACCTCTAAATAATAACCCTAATTAAAAACTCTATTACTTTATCAGGCGAGCCGCTTCCTCTCTCTCGCTTTCACCTATCACTCTTGCAAGGTTAGTGGCCATCTCCTTCACTTTTTTCATTGGATCTGTATTGTGGAGCTTCCTCTCTCTGGCTTCCTCTCTCTCGCTTCCTCTCTATCACTCGTATATATAGATCTCTCACTGTGGTACCACTTACATATATATATATATATATATATATTTTTTTTGTTATATGAATTGATGTCATCGTAGAATTTTAATTTTGTTATTTCTCTCTGCTTTATTCAACTTTATCTCCTAATTACTTTGTCTTTATCTAAACTTGATTTCTGTTGTATTATAGATGACTCCTCCTCCAATTATAAGTGGGCGTTTTTTTGCTGGTGGTTCTCAGTCGTCTGGCATGCAAAGACAATCATCTCTTCAACCCTCAAATTCACATGCTGCAATCGTTGAACCAAATGAAGAAAGAGAACAACTTGCACCAATGAACTCGAATACTCGAGTGCTTCATCCGTCAAGAAGGAATGGAGCTAAATGGTATTGTTTTCTTCTTAAAATATGTACTAATGTACAAATATGAATATGGTTATTTTTAATCACATGTGTTACAGGTTCAAAAATAACACTGAAGCATCAAGACGTGTCAGAAAGATATTTGAAGCATGTTTTAACGGACCATGGTACAGTTGGAAAAAGTGCCTGGTTTTTACACAGACTCGTGGTTTACAACATTTAAGGTTTGTTTAGTTAAACATTTGAATAATACTTTCATTATTTATTTAATTAATGTTTGATATAATTTATATTCTAGACCTACTTCGAGTGGGATACCTTAATAGAACATTTTGTTAAAGCTAACTTTGATGAGCTCGCTGCTACTCGCCTTAAAGCAATGGTTGGCCTTGCAAAGTCCAATGCAGCAAAACCCAATGGAGAAAAACCTGATTGGATTCTTTCTGAATATTGGAGAGTAATGTCAGCTTATTGGATGACACCAAAAGCCAAAAATAAAAGTGCGAAAGCTCGTACGTCTCAACTATCTACTTGTGATAGTTTAGGTGCCCATCGACATAGAGCAGGTTCAAGTGCTTATGTCAAAGTGCAAGATGCTTTGGTAATGTTTATGTTTATTATTATTCTTTTTTTTCCATTAAAGATTCTCTTTTTGTAATTAAAAATTTATATTATTTCTTACATTAACTAATTTGTTGTTTATAGGTTGCCAACAACGAAGACTCTTCTTTCATTGCTGTAATGAAAAAAACACACCAGAAATCTGACAGAACATATGTTGATGAAAAAGCACGACAAATTGTAGAAAAATTTGATGAACATGTGGAAGAACTCTTGTCACAGAGAGAGTCTTCAAATGGTGAGGGTTTAACCCAAGAGGAGAAAAACGAAATTTATGTTAAGGTAATAGTTATAGATTAAATTATGCATAGCTACATATGTTTTGTTGGGTTATAAATTTACTATTCTTTTTTTTGGGTTTAAAAATGCATATCATTGTTCATACATTTGTGTTTTCTTTTTTATAGATTGCTGGAATATCAAAACAAGGTCGTGTATATGTAATTGGGTCACTACACAAGGAAATTTCTATGTGAAACGACTTTAAAAAAAAAAAAAATAATAATAAATAATAAATAATATATAATATATAATAATATAATATAATAAATAAACTACAACTAGTGATCCCATACCCACTAGCCACCTAACCACAATCACAACCAAAAGCGGAATAATCAGTACCAATCAATATCCAAATAATAATCCATTAATCAAATAGCAGAAATCATAGAACCAGCAACCTAGCAGTGTTCTAATGACTCAACTCTAGCAACCTAGCAAGCCAGACAACATCAAACCGAATCCCTAGAACATCCTCCTCTTCATTGCCTGGATTCCACGATCACACTTTGCCTTTACCTGCACCACAAACACATATTGCAATGCATGAGTATTTTATAAACACTCAGTAAGGCAATCCTCCCATCTACTGGGCTATACACACAAGCAATAGAGACATCTCTAACCATCAAACAACATTCAACAATCAACAATAACAAACCAAGACTCTGCATCGACCGATACCAACATGCATCGACCGACACCAGATGGAGGTTGCGTCGACCGACGCAAGATCTGCGTCAACCGATGCAAGGTTAACTTGCATCGACCGATGCAAGATATGCATCGACCGATGCATGCTCGACATAACACAAAAACCCTAGAGTTTACGCGCCGTCCTCGCCTCTGCATCGACCGACGCACAAAGTGCATCGACCGATGCAATGCCGAGCATTGTTTTCCTCCGAAGCTTCTCGCCGGATCTTCGTTCCTGCAACCACGAAACTCGATCCCAAGCCACAAGAAAGCTTCCCAACGTCCCAAATAACAATCTAACCAGCCTAACAACACATAACAAGCAAATCAGAGAGATCTCTAGCTTAGATAAGCCATGGTCATGCACTTACCTTTGCCACAGAAGAAACTAAACCTCAAACAATCAAGAACACGCTCCCAAGAAGCTCCTACAACGATCCCAGCTACAGATCTCTACAGGAACGCCCCAAATCTCCAAGAAATCACCAAGAACTCTCAATAACTTTTTCTCTCCTTTCGTTTCTCTCAAAAACGGCCACAACCCACGAATGAGACAAAACTCGCGTTAAGGGTTTTTCCTTCACCCAAAACGCAGCGTTTGACTTAAGTCAAAACGCAGAGAATTGACCTTGCATCGACCGATGCAACATCTGCATCGATCGATGCAACTCCCAAACCGGGATTTTGGTACACGGATGTTACACTATGCCTTTGGGTGATCCATCTGTCCCACAACCTACTGAAGAAGAAGTGGGTATATTAACCCATCAACTTGAAGAATTTAAAAATGAATTGAAAAAAAGTCGTGATGGAAACTTACTCCTCGAGAAACGTCTCCAAGCACCAGAGGACAACTATGTTTCCACAAGTTCCCTTGGAATTTCTATGTAATCGAGTTTATTTTGGCTTTATTTATAGTTGCTATTTAATTAAGTTCGGTTTGGCTTTGGCCCTGATTGGTAACGGCTATTACTTTTGACTGTAAAAACTTTGACTTTAAAATTTGATGATGTTTTGACTGTAGAAATTTTAACTGTTAAAATCTGATTGTTTACCAACAACTTTTAAAGCTTTAGCTGTTATTTTTATTATTATTATAATATTAATAATAAATATAAATTATGTCAGAAATTAATTTATATAACATTTTAATGACAAAATAAAATTTTATTAATGATAAATTAAAAATTTTAAAAATATAAGTCAATCACATATGAAATTTTTTTTTAAAACTAATTAAAAACAAACAACTATAAGAATAAGAAAAAACTGAAGTTGTAGACATCAATTTATTAACTTATTAATTTTTAAATAATGCAAAGATAGTAATAATATACCAATAGTCAATATAAAATTTCGCTAACAATATTTTTATTTTTCTTTTGTTTTTGGTGATTGATTCTTGATTGATTATTCTGGCAGATATCAATAGGGTCTTTTAATTGTTCTAAATATTTTTTTTCTATTGAGTAGATATATGAGCAGTCAAAAATCCATTAACCACTAATCAATGCATTGTTTGAATATTATATTATTATTTTATTAATAATGAATTTCATAAACTCTTTTATAGTATTATTAGTGATGATGATGAAAAAAAATTTATTATTGAAATGGATCTTAAAAGAAAGAGAAAAAATGAGAATAATTAATTAATAAAAATTAAATATATAAAATATTTATATATACTTTGGAGAGCTTTTAAATATAAAAGGGTGAAAAATAAAAAATTGTTTAGTTTTAAAGCATGAATTTGACGCTTAAAAAAAAAGGGAAAACAAGAAAGAGAAAAAAAAAGTGACTTTTAAAGCTTTAAAAAATTAAAAGCCAAAAAAGTTTGATTGGCAAAAAAATGGCTGTCAATGCTTTTAACATTTTTAAAGTCTTAAAAGTAGGCTACCAATCAGGGCCTTTATTTAGTTTATTCATAATACTATGGTTTTTATTTCTATTTTACAACATGTAATTTTCATTTTCCTAAATTTGATTTGGATTAGTACGTTGTTGGATATTGGTTTTTTTATTATAAATTAATAAAATTATTTTTAAAATATTATTTAAATTATTAATATATAAATTATGTATCATTATAACAATAATTTTTTAAAAATAGGGGCCAATGGTTTTGTTCATAATTGCAACGATTTTGGCACAAATGGCTGCTCTTCATGAGTTTAAATTATAACGTAATAATAGTAACAAAATGTAACACTTTTGTGACAGTGAGATGAAGATGTTTAGTCGTCATTTGTAACATTTTGAGACTACAGTTTTGTTATCATTAGTGACTTGTTTAAAACGATTATGCTGGTCACAACATATAATGGTTTTGAGACGATGATTTAGTTGATATTTTTGACCAGTTAACAATGATTTTTTGTAATCATCAGAGACGATTAAAGACTAAAGTTTTGTCATAATGAATGACAGTTTTGATACATGTTCTTAGTAAGTAACCGTGACGGGAAAGTGACATTTAACAGGTCACTAAGTATGACGTTTTGAGACTATAGCGGCGTCGTAAATAATGACTAGCTTGATACGTGATTTCGGTCATGAAATAAAACGTATTTGGGAAAATAACTTTAGTAAGCAATTGTGACATTTTAGATACGTTTACAAATCGTTACATTTGGTGACAAAATAGATACATATTAGTTAGTCGCAACTCGTGTGACGTTTTAGCTACTATAAAAAATTTGTGACGATTGTATTGTAACCATTCACCATCGTCACAGATTCGTAACAATATTTTTATTGTGGCGGAAAAAAATTATTGTGACGGAATATTACGTGACAATGGACTTACTTTCTTGTAGTGAAAGATCCAAAAGTATTGGACCAGACCCACCAAAGAAATAGCTTCAGGGTCCTCCGCACAAGATCTAGCTCAAGCGAGAAAACATCACGACGATAGATAGGAGGGGGATGAGCAAAGGATGGACCAGAAAGCACCAAAAGCACCTGATACTTCTGGATGGCTAAAGAGATGGAAGCGGGGTCGATGGATAAGCTATGGAGGAGGAAAACCGGTGATTAAATCGCTAGGAGGAGGTTAGGGGCATATTGTGAAAGAAAGGTTCTCCCAAAATTAATTAAGAGAGACTCAGGCCCAGATCCAGGATGAGACACAACAACACTTGGGCAAGCGCCAAAAAGAAATTCAGTAAACGAAGTGATTTCGGAAGACCCGGTAAGTCGAACGCCAAAGATGAAAAGAGAAGACAGATCACAGTGTAAGTAACACCGGATTTGAAATCGGGAGTACGGTTTAAACAAGATCTTAAAACGAGACGAGCTTGGATTTGATAGGAGAGAGACAAAGCAACAACACTAAGGCAGAATCCGACGCTGGCGAGCCATAGCTAAACCGGCGTAGAGAGAAGATGCTCTCTTGACGGCTTGAAAATGACGGCTAGGGCGAACTAAATAGAGGAGAGAGGTGAGCGCATTTTTTTTTGTTTTTTTTAAGTACATAAATCTATAATCTATATCATGGTTTTATGTGGGATTGAAAATATTATATACTAAATCATACTCCCTTTATATCATAAAAAGTGGCCTTTTAGAGGAAAAAAAATTGTTTCACAAAGAGTGTCAATTTATATTTGAATGTATTTTTAGTGCTAAATTTCATAATTTACCTCTAAATCCAAAGCCCATTTTCTTGTTTTAAATCATTATTCATTAACCACTTATTAAATATATACAAAATTTTTGTTTCACTAAAAAATGTTATTTTATACTTTAGTTTCTCAAACCTGAAATTGGTTTGTATCTTTCATATTTTTTCACTAACTCTTGTCTTTTTCATACTTTTTCTTTACTTTTTAGTTTTTTTAATCTTAAGAAAGACTCTCAAAAACCACCGGTCTTAGAGCATCTCTATCAATGAATTTTTTAAAAAATTGCTTAAAAGTTATTTTATTATAAATTATGAAAAAGTTAAATTAAGAACTTTTTAAGAGACTGTAAAATTTAGAGGGTCGATTGATATTTGCTAAACATTAAAATCAACAAGATATGAAACTATAGAAGTAAAAGAGGAAAAAGAAGAGGAAGAGACAAAAAGAAAAGAAGACCAATCATAAATTGACACATAGGATTGCTTAATAATTTCTAAAAAGGCTTAGCTAAAGATCAAATCTTAAGTTTACTATATATTTTGGTTTAATTTTAATTATGTTAATGTGAAGATATTCTGTAAATATATTCTTAAGCACCATCGATATAGATGCTCTTAGACCATCTTTATTGGGACTTTTTCTTAGCTTCCATTCTTACGTTTAATCTGATTAAAAATAAATCAGAAATGGCAATATTAACTAAGGGGTTTAAGAATTTTTAAGAAGCTTGGACGTGCTAAAAAATGGCTGGGTGTAAGTTTTAATTTAAAAAGGAAAAAATTTCATTCACTTAATTATTATTTTTTCCTTCTCTCTCGCGACGGAGATTGCAAAGTTGAAAAGGATTTTTTCAATGATCTGTTGGAAGTGGAGATGATTGATTCGATTTTTGATGACCTTCGTCTGTTCTTGGCTGTTAGCTCAGCCTCTCCACCGATGGCGGATCACAACAGCAACTCTCGGTGAGGGAACCGAGGACTTGGTTGGATAAAATCAGAGACCACCAAATCAGAGGCTTTACTTCACTTATTCAGAGATGTTTCGACCAGATTCCTCCTCTTTCTACTAGAATGCACCAAGTTCCGTACAGTTCTGCTGGTTTAAGTAACCGTCGTCTCCGTCATGGCCATGGAAAGGCGGCAATTGTAGACAATAATGGCCTTGAGCCCACTGATCACCACGTCTCCCTCTCTCTCTCTCTATATATATATATATATATATTATCTTTGTAGGAATTGGATTTTTATCCTGTTAGCCTTTATTGTATTGAAAGTTCCATGAAGCTGATTGGTTTTAGGATTGGGCATTGCTCAAGTTTGGATATTTTGTGATGTTTTGCCCTTTGAAAGTTTGAATTTTGTGACATGGGTTGTGATGAACTGGTGATTGTTTAGCCCTAAGGTTGTTGTGCTTCTGGTTCAGGGTTTTGGGTTGTTTATAAAGTAAGGTTTTTATATTGGTGATAATTGTTCTGGGTTTTCCTAATTGCTTTGTTTCTGGTTCAGTTGTTTTAGTTTTTGGCTAAATTTAGGATTTTTCAAATTGATTTGTCTTGGTTTTAAAGTTTTCAAAGTGATTGATTGGTTGAAGAGACTTAAGTTTGTTGATTGAACTGGATTTTGTGCGTCCAAATCACCCAAACCAAAACTCTAAGTCATATTCGCCAGACTCGAAACTCTTAAGTTGAAGGCAATAGTATTGCCATTGATTCTAACTCATGTGTGCTTGATTACTAGGTTTTGGTTTCTTAGGATTCTTTTATAAGCTGTGATTAGGTTAAGAGATGGGGGATTCTATCTAAAATTGTGATCTTTAGTGCAACCACAGTTACTTGGTTCTTTTACTAGCTAACTTTTGGTATGCGTGATTTTTTTTTTTTTGTTGCATCAGCCCCAAGTAAATGGTGATAAACATAATGTTGGAGATGTATCAGCTAACTTACACAATCCATGAAGAGGCCTAAGCAACTCTTCCATTGCAGTCAAAGCAATGTCGGTCATAAGAGGCTTATCCATGTCTGATATTGCAGATTATTATGACCCATAGAACTTCCTGGAAGAAGATCAAAATCAAGTGAAGGATCATGAACACAAGGTCCACAACCAGTTAAAGTAAAGTATGACTAAGCATGAGTTCTGCAAATGAGATCATGGAATTAATAATGAGACCAATATGTAATACTTGAAGGCGATTCAGAATGTCAAGGTGTGTGAAATGAATACATGAAAAACAGGCCAATGTATCATTCCGTCAGTGACACCCTTTGTCACAGAGAAAACAGGAAATAAACTATCGGGTCATATCTTCCAAGCACTCCAGCAGCAGTGTCAATAATAACTTTCCCATCTTTATATGAACATACCTAAACAATCATGGGTGAGTTAAACCAAAGGTA
Organism: Camelina sativa; assembly: GCF_030686135.1. Lineage (NCBI taxonomy): Eukaryota > Viridiplantae > Streptophyta > Magnoliopsida > Brassicales > Brassicaceae > Camelina > Camelina sativa. Next base: position 24,713,760 of record NC_141894.1, on the reverse strand, counting down.
AAATGAAAAGGAAGCCTCTTAAAAAAGAGACAGTAAAAGAGCGTAGCTCACCTGAATTCTAAGAATTTTCTGAACACATGCACCAATACACCACAAAACAATAAATATCAGACAAGAGACTTGGAGCGACACAGTGTCCTCTCAAAAAACACAACCAGGATTAACATCTCACACTTGTATCTTCCTCCAAAGAACCTCAAATCCAAAACCGATGGAAGTTGTTAACGCGCGGTTACCCTGGTTCGTACACAAAAGAATGTGAAAACCCATTTAGCATAAACACAATCAAAATGCCCGAATATTCCATGATCAGACTGAATTTAATGACAAACCAATAGAAAACTTCCAATTCTTATATAAGCCTTATATTTGAAACAAGGACGCACCACGGTATCAGTAGAAAGAAGGATCATCTCTGAACATATGCAAGAACTCTAATTTCCAAATTTCAAAGAAACTTAAACCCTCACTAAACGGGAATTCATACTGTCAGAATGAAAATATAACAAAATAACTGCCGACTGAGACTCGATTCAATCTCCTCCAATTCAAGTACCTCCTCCGATTCGCATCTCCTCCGACACGAATCTCCTCTACTTCCATCTTCTTCTTCGATTGTTAATTCGCGAGTTCGAGAGAGAGACAAAGAGAGGAAGAGGAAGAAAAAAAAATCAATCGACAATAAAAAAAAACTTTTTATCTCTATTAATCGGTTTGTCCAACCAATTGATGACACGTACAATCTCTTATAATCAAATTGAGTCTACTAAATAAGAGAACCTCTTATTTTTTTTTTCTTTTTTCTGATTATTTTTTTTTTCTTTTTCTCAAAACCTGCCGTTGAAGAAGAGTCCCAAAATACAAATCTCCCAATAAAGATGGTTTTAGACTCTCTTGTATATTTTTAATATTAATAATTATGAAAGGAAAAGAAAACACACACAAACACAAACAGTAATCTCTTTCTCTATACTTTAATTTTCTTGTACTTCACCAGCTCACTTTCTTTCTCTCTCTCTCTCTCTCTCTCTCTCTCTTATGATGACAATGGGTGGCGACTCTGATCACCGTAAACCTACTAATTTCGGCACCGGACCTTTATCTCGGCGAAGATCATGGTGTTGCTCTTTCGCCGTACCTCCGGCGAGTCCTGATGCCCTTTCAATTTCATCTCGTAACCACATTCAAGCTAAAGCTCAGCAGCAGCAGAGACCCAAAACTGGTCCCAAATCGGTTCCTTGCTCACCGCAAAGCTCTAAATCTCCTCTAAACATCGTGGGTCGAATGGACCCGCGTCGGATCTTATCACCGGGTCGGGTTTCACCCATAGATTCGGATCTCGCCATCGATACAATGCAAGAGACTGAGACCACTCGCGAAGACGAAGAAGAAGATGTGGTGGTCGTAGATTCAGCTCCGAATCTGCGTTCAGAGAGTTTCAGAGCTCCGAAGATTGATGTTACTGTCTCAGGTTCGGTTTCAAGTGAGGGTTACGATGCTAGGTTGAGCCTAAAGGGGAGAAACGGTGGTGGGGTTTTGGTGTTGGAGCTTAGCTCGGAGGTTTTGGCTGCGAATTCAGACGTTTTCGCGGGTTTGATTGTGGAGAACAAAAAGTCTTCTTCTTTAGGGTTGAAGAAGTACACGTGCAGGATTGAAGTTTGTGATGTGGAGAATCTTGGTGTTTTCAGGGATACTGTGGAACTTATGTTTGAGGACAGTAATGGTATCATCAAGAAGTTGATGAAAATGGGTGTCTACAGAGCCATTGATGTACTCGAGGTTTGGGAAATGATTCTTCCTTCTTATTGATTTGAGTTTTTAGATTTGACGGGTTTGTTCTTGTTAGTATATTTTGCTTTAGTTATTGTAGCTGATCTCTAGATATCAAGAAACCTACCATCTACGATTTTATAGGATGTATTAGAAGAGTACATTGTTGGCTAAAGTATTTGGTTTTTGTCGCCTTGAGATATTGATTGGGTAATGGGGACTTTCACTCTAGTTTTCAGCTACAGACTAGTACTTGGTTCATCATTCTACCTTCATCCTGCCATTTCAGTGAACTGTTTTTGGGACACTCTTATGTTCTTGTATAGGCCCAAAAAATGTTTGTGCAAATTACTACTCACTGCTAAGTATAAATCTATTCACATGTGTTTGTTGCTTTATATTGTTTTTGTTCATCTAGTATTTTTTTTTTTGTCTTTGAGTATGAATATTGTTGTGTGGAACTTTGATCTTCGCTCTGCTCTGCATGTTAGATTCATTGGCATTGTTAACCATAAACATATAGGCGTGACTGGTGGAGCTAACAAAGCTTCTTCCTTAACCACAAACAGGTAGCGAATGGAATCAAATTTTCAAGGGCTGTTTTGTCCTGTCTGAAATATCTTGAAGCTGTTCCTTGGACAGAGGACGAAGAGGAAAAACTGAGGAGACTTCTTGCAATTCATAACTTCGATGATGCTGCAACCAGCGAAATTTTGGCAAGGTTTAATTCAAATGAGACAGAAAACGTGCAAGACAGCTTGTCGAAGAAACTCGTTTGGTCAATAACTTCCTGCAGTGATGTAAATCCTAGAAACGAGCTCAAATCTTTGGTTAAAGGTCTTCTTTGCAAAAGTTCGGTGTATGAGAAAGAACAGCCTGAGATCAACAAGGAGGACATATATAAAGCAGGCAAGTGCTGTGTGGATTCACTAGCTAAGCTGTTTGAAGAGGGCAGTAGTGGTAGTAGCAAGAAAGAAAAGCCATTGATTGAAGGTATTTCGAGGGAGGTAGAGAACATAAACTGGCTGCTGGAGATCATGATAGATTGGGATATAGCAGAGGAATTTGTGGAGATATGGGGGAAGCAAAAAAGGCTAGTGGAGATGCATGAGAGGGTATCGCCAATGGTGAGGTATGAAGTAAGCAGAGTAACAGGAGCGATATTTATTGCAATGGGGAAAAGGAGAGTGCAATGCGGAGGAGAAGCAAGGGCGGGGCTAGTAGAGGCGTGGTTCAAGCCAATGTTAGTAGATTTTGGGTGGCTACAAAGATGCAAGAAGGGACTAGACATGAGGGAAGTAGAGGAAGGGATAGGGCAAACACTGTTAACGCTGCCAGTAAAGCAGCAGTATCAAGTTTTCATGGAATGGTTCAGGTGTTTCTCAAAGCATGGGACTGAGTGTCCTAATCTAAGCAAGGCGTTTCAGATATGGTGGCGTAGGTCATTCCTTAGAGGTGTAGAATCTTCTACTTGTAGGTAAACAAATTATTCCAAGTTCAAGAGTCAATGTTAGGCGTTAGCTTTATGGTATTTAGACTGTAATATAAACTCTCCTGCTGACTTATCACCTTTGTCTCCTCCCACATGCTATGTTTGTATCGGATGTTTTTTTTTTGTTATTGAGGTAAATTAGTCGTAAGGTTAGAAAAATGTAACGAGTGAAAAGCACAAAATGGTACTTTCTGTCAGCAGCTATGTGTGTTTTCGAATAACAGGCTACTTTCTTTCGATCGGATATTACTATACTTGTGAGCTATATTATCTTGTATTTCCATAATACTCTTTTGACACCAATTGATGAAGGAATGAGGAAACTAAGAAAAACCCAAAACATCCTTTTGTTCACATAATCTCAACTGATAATAGAAAATTTGCACTTAAATCTATCGGTATGTTTCTCACGATTTACACACATGTATATGTTTTTACTTAAGAACGAGAGAAACTTTTTTGTTATACAAACACAGAAAATAACTAGAATTGAGGTAAAAGAGTTGTAAGCTTGCTATAGAGTGACGAGGGAAAGGCGAATCAGAGAAGTTAGACTGAGTCTCATTTCTGTTTCTTACCACCGGCGAGAATACGTTGGATTTGGAGACCACGGCTAAAGGCTTGGATGAAGAGAAGCCTGGTCTGGAACTCAGAGACGAAAGGGAACCACGCGAGTACGGTGACTGGCATGAAGATAACAACTCCCATGATGTACTCATACCCTCTAGCCAAGGCCTTGACGGATCCCCACATCCCTACTGCCTTCATCAGTTGCCTTCCAACTTGTGATATCTGTAGCAAAGCCCATCCCGTAGGTAAGAACGCCAACAGAGACTGCATAATGTCTCCCACCGTCAGCTTCAAGAAGTGGAACAGCATCCCCACGATCACGACTGATCCGATGAACAAAAACAGCTTCAAAAGCCTGAACATTAGCTGGAAATCGGCGCTAAACTTCCTTCTCCCCATTGACACTATCTTTAGGACAATCATCACTGCCACGATCACCAGCCAAGACAGTCCATACACAATGATGCTCTGCTGTTTTCCCATTCGGCTCTCCTTGGTCAGGTTCAAATGGTAAACGATACCGTACTGATAGATGAAATACCGCAGCGAGAGGAATATCTCCCAGAACTTCCCAAAAAATCCAGAGTGAAGCAGATGCTCTTGTTCTTCTTCCCACCACGATTCCCAACTCTTGTTTGCTGGCACTCCGATGCCTCCTCTGCTGCTTATCCACTTGTTCCAATCATCCCAGTCATCAACTATTTTCTGCCACTCGAATCCCGAGGGGTTGAAAAAGAACGGGGCAAACAACCAGGAACCCACCAAGAACCATGTTGAGCCCATGACAAGCGCATATGCTACCGAGTCCTCTGCTGCTTTTCCGTAAAGCCTGTAACATATCAGCAGCACCATAAGCTCCATTCCTTTCACAAAGTGGCTTCTCGAATACATTCTGTAGTTCTCTGCAAACTTCTCGTGCTTCACCACAAACCCACGCCCTGTTGCTCTGTACTTTGCTCCCCCGTGTAGGATGGTCCGACCATAGTAATGAACCTTTGTCCCAAGCGAGAAGGTGAAGAAGACAGGCGCTAACTGAAGCTGCATTACGATTATATCGGACAAAGCAGTTCTGAATCCTCTCTCTAGCCCAATCTCCATCACCATTGGTAGTGTCATCAGCAGACCCAGTTGTACTACAGACTGTGACGCCATCGCCGCCTTGAGGGAACTATCTCCTTTCGCTGCTGCAAACTTAACTATTGCCTCTTCCACTCCACTCAATGACAAATAAAGTCTTCCGTACAAGAATGCATATACTGTGAGGACAACAATCTGCAGCACACATAATTACTCTGTTAAGTTTTTGTTTTAAGCAAATTTGAGTTAATGATAAACTTATTTTGACATTTGGAGATCATAAGTTACCACTGAGCTGATGTAGAAGCCCACTGTTGTAAAATAGCAAGACATCATACGGAAAAAATCAAAACGATGCCCAAGTCTGTAGAGATCCCTACTCAATGTTTGCTCGCCGTTACCACAAGCAACCTTGGCTTCAAAGAGGGATATTTGGTTCAAACCAACATCTCTTCCTTTCCCTACTTGGATGTACTCATGATGAGTTACATTACCACGCCTCAGAGTTGAGTTGAAACCTATATACATCCATGAGTCAATCATAAGAAACTGATGAAGGAACCAACGCCAATACATTCCTCGAAGAAGTAAGGTTCATAATCTAACCAGCAAAGATATCCTCGCTAAGATTTATTCCCCGTGATGCTTTGCTGATGCCACCCCGAGTGATGTGGAAGATTCTATCAAAGACATCAGGGTGACCATAGTGAAACCTGACCCTGAAGTCAGAAACATAAGGTGCCTGTGTGAGTTAAATGATCCTCTTCGTTCACATTTTTAACAGATACTAAATTTTTGTTAAAAATGAGCTTCATCATGTGTGTAGAATGAAAAAAAGAAGACCATGACATACTTCAGAGGACTTGCCAGGACCCGCTGACCAATGGTTACAAAGCTTGTTTCTTGGTTTGACATAAACCAGGCTAAAGAAGAAACACTGTCAACACCATGCCGAAGTGAAAAACATATAAATCAGCTAGCAAAAAGAAGGGAGTTCTATACTTAACAAAGTTATAATAACTAAATTTCCCAAATACCTGCCAGTAAAAATATGTTCTCTGAAACCAAGAATAGTGGGTGCACGTACTCCATGGTCTTCATTGAACTCTTCCAGCAGATTCCTCATTTTAAGTGCTTCTTCCAAGTAATGGTCCTATTAATTATATAATATGGTAAGTAAAAGTCATCCAACAAAGATAATTTTATTGTGGAAACTGCCGGTTGTGGGGAATGTAGTTTACCTGATTCATGTCAATAGCCTGGAGAGCTTCTCCTCTTGTAAAAATGAGGGCATGATTCTGATTCTCAGGTTTTCCTTCTCCAACTTTTGCTGGACCAGGTAATTTTATTCGATATATTTCCTTTGTAAAGTAAGAGACACAAAGTTGGAATTCTGGGGGTTCTCGTATAGGACATAGTGTATAGCCAATTTCAAATAATAAAAAACCTGATCAAGATTATCAACAGCCTTGATAAGCACTGAGTAGAACACTTTCTGCACTTTTCCGCCTTCTCGTTCCTCAACCTCATCAATGTATGCTACACGGAGAGCGGGATTGCTGCAGCATTGAATATAAAAATAAGACTCACCAAGGAACCAACCAATACTGGAATCTATTCAGCAACAAATATGGAGGAGGGACTTACTTAACCATAAGGTTTAGGATGTCAGTAGCTCTCCGGTCTCCACTTCGCTTCTGATTTCCATAGTTCTGACAGGTAGCAACATAAGTGAATTTCATATCTGCAACTGCCTCTAACTGAGCGTACAAGGATCTCTGACTTTTCTTGTCCTCCTCAGTTGGCTCTGAAATAGCTTTGTATCCTGCTAATATTTCTGTAGACACAAGATATGTTATAAGTACTTATACCAGAATGTTGAACATTTCTTCGATATGGAACTATGAATACTTCACACAAATGATCAACATTACGTCAGTTTTTGGTTGTCGAATGTACGAATGACATAATACAGTGAGTTGAAAACAATTTAACGTTTAACCTGTGCAGCTGATTTTAGTTCAACACAAGTCAAGTAATCACGCCTCACCTGTTTCAGTAGCCATGTCAAGAAAAGCCTGAAGTTTCAATGCTCGCCTGTAATACATCATTCCTCTAACTGGAAGATAAAAAAAAAGGTGTAAGCAAAAGAAAACATCTAACAATATATAAATAGACGTAGATGGTATAAGTTACCTGTTCTAAACAAAGTCTGTCCCCTCAAAGAAACCCAATGGCGAAGCTGCAAAATATTTTCTTCACTCTCCAAAACAGAAGTTTCATCTTTACAACCAAGCCGCTCCAAGAAGTTAGTCCACTCATCTGAAAATGGGCGGGGGGAAATAAATTACTGAACGCATTGACAAGTAAGTAAACCCAACAGCAGGAAGGGTCATCAATAAGATATACCTGGAAAGATCTTCTGCAAATAGTATACAACTGATACACCATCTTCATTCTCCATTTCCAGGTCGTTCTTAGAGTAGACGGTTTCCTCACTATAATACGGAGTCAGAACACTGTAAATGCAAAACAAAAACCTCTAAGGTTAGTGAAAAGAAAGAGCTCCTCTCTGCAGTAGAAAAATGGTGTATATAAATAGCACATGGTGTCATTCAAGAAGCATAAGTTCTGTTAAAAATGGTGATAACTGGTAGCCGGAGCACGGACCTGAAAGAGAGCATATTTCTGACACGAGGAGCTCGCGGCATATCCATAAACAGTGAATTTGTGAAGAAGGCAATCCTTCTTTGCGCTTCAAGGTTTGTAGGAACATCCATTGCAGACTCTTTTACCGTCAATAGTAAATGAAGACGACTTATCTAGAACAAATAATTAAATCATAATGTTGTAAATGGTCTTTACCTAAGGACCAGACCAGTCTTATATTTTAGTTTTTGATCTTTTACCTGTTCATCCCATTGAGCTGTTGCCATTGGAGGAAACAGTATCGCAGGTTTTGCGTCAGTACCAGCAAAGAGTTGCCTTCCGGATTCCTTGTTAGTATGCCCAAGTTCTACCAATTCACTGGAGAAAGGTGTCACCCGTGTTTATTCTTGTACGTGTGTACTATAGCATGCATATTCACATAGGCACTAAAAAGAATATTCTAGCTAGTTCTCTAACTATAAAAAGATAGCCCACTAACCGGTTTTCATTTTGCATCATATCTCGAGTCACTACTTCCAACATATCTTGTAACAACAGCACCACTGTGTCTCTTTTGGATGGGTCCGCATTTTTCTGCAACATCATAAGTCACAAATAATTCTATAGTTTCCCAGATATAACAATAACAGCTCGCAAGTATTATCATTTCCCTCAAAACATGAATTCATACTGAAAGTGGCAGCCAACTTGGCTTAGAATAGTATCAGACCTAAATTAGGGGATTGCACACTACCACGAACAGTCTCAAATCAATACCAATGATTAAACAAGGATGTGGTTCACTTACCAATATTCCGACAAGCTCGACAAATTTACTACAAAGAGCAGGTAAAGGCGCCATTCTGAAATTCGAAAGGAAGGAATTCTTTGATATGTTGCTCTCCACCTCTTTGATGATGATACCAATAATCCTGTGGTATTATATCTTTTCTTAGTATCATTTAAATGAAGTCTAGAACTCAATAGAGGGACTGAAATTGCAGGTTGAAGCACATATATTGTGAAAGGTGAAGAAACTATTGTATTATCAAACAGAGGAATGTTGACCCACGTACAAATGCAGTAAATGCCAAAAGTCTTGGGAGGAGAAATGTGTCTACACTACATCAGCTTATAAAGTGGAAAAATGGTAGAGAACATCTAAAATCAGAACTAATTAGACAGCCAGTAGCTTGAATGGAAGAAACACGTCGGAGTACGGGTATCCTTTTAGATTCTAATAAATTTATGAAGTGCTTAGATTCTAATAAATTTATGAAGTGCTTCATAAATATTTATCAAGAACCTTTTATGATGAATGAGGAAATACCTTTTCTCATTCTCCCCAATTACCAAGGTGTGCAAGACATGTTTGAATGATTCGTAGCATTCAATGACAGCACATTTCATGTATTCGTCTGCGCATATGCGCTTCCAGAGGTCAGAATCTTTTGTTCGAAATTGAGCTGCCATATCCAATGCTATTGGTATCTGTAACAAGATGAGAATTTTAGCAATAAGTAGAAGTAGAAAAGGTATTTGTGATGGCAAAAAAAGAAGAAGATCACAAACCTTGCTTGCAAGCAAAAACGGTGGCCACTGAATTAGTTTCAAACTAGGGTCTGAAGTGTATGGAACAAGCAACAGATCCATCTCCCTGGACAAACAGTTGGTTTAAGACACGGAGAAATTGGGAATCATGAAGAAGGCAGTATAACTATAATACCTAAGTTGTTACCTGTCACTGATTAGATCTTCCTCACGGAAGCTGCAAATTATTTCATTCCAGAGTTGGGAAAATTTTGCCGCTTCAGTTCTTCTTGCAGCAGTGACCTGCACAAAAATATGATTTAGTAGATGTTGACAACATTCTTTCAACGATCACTTTGTAGATACAAAAGAGAATCAATCTTGTGTAACCTCTGCAAATCTTTTTGACAAGGAAAACCCTCTTCTCCTTGTTTTATCAGAAGGAACAAGATACGTATTAAATGCTCCAGGTAATGATTGAAACCTTGACCTTAGCATTCCAAGTGTTCGTATCTGGAAGCCAAACAGAAATGAGCTTATGTGTTCAAATATTATGCAGGACAATGCATCAATTTCCACAGTTGCGTCTGTGACATCTAATTAATTTTCACAAGGAGATATGCATTCGAATGAATGTCAAAGCACTTCTTATAGAGGATCATCCATCATAGCTACCTTTGGAGAACTACATATCAACTATTAGAAGAGATACTAGTTTATTGAACCATTTGGATTACACTAAAACAATAACATTAAGGAATTAGAAGATGGAATACTAACTAAATGTTATAAGAAGATATAATGCAAGAATGCTAATCGACTAAGTAGAAACATATATGAACAATGTAAAAGAAGCATCTCAAACGCCATGTGGAAACCTTAATGTCGTTTTAGTAACACAACAAGGGTAAGAGAAGTGGAGTAGAATGAATCCAGAATATACTACCTCTCCCAAACGATCAAAGGCCCCAATGACACCACCACATATTGTGGAGAATATAGCATACCAAATTTGGGTGTCCATAAAATAAACCTGAGCAAAAATAAGGAATATGAGACACCAATCTTTCTACTTATACCTGACCAAAATCTCGTTCATTAAGATGTGTGGTTAAGAAAAATATACCAGGATAACTGGTAACCAGAGCGACACCACTGCTCCATAGTTGTGCTCAGCTGCATGGCGAGTCGAAACATTTAGCTTACCCGAAATATTAACAGCAAAGTCGAAAATTATAGTTCCAAACGAAGAGTAAAAATAGAAAAATTACCATTTGGGAAAAACTCATGCCATTTGTATTTTACATGGCGAATGCTCATAATTGCGTTAGTTGGCTTCACCAAAAGTTTCACCTGGGAGAAGACACAAAGAGCGGTATTAAAGGTGAGAACGATTATGATAGTTGGACATTAGGTCACATCACATAACTGTTATGCAGTTTCAAACCTGTAGAAAGTAACTGAATGCAAATTTGCAACAGAAAAGCAACAGCCAGAAAATCGTATACCTGGAAATTTCAAGAAACATATTAGCAAAAACAATTGTATAAGCAGAACAATGATATAAATTTCATTATATGCGATCAATTTTTCAGTAGAAGTTGTTTGACTCCATAAACTCACTTTATGAGTGCAATTTGACTTTCATGCATCCCTCTTCCAACATAAATTCTTGGCTGGAAAGGAAAACATAGGACATGCACATCAGTAAATGGGTATCCAAACAACATGTAAGATATCCCCCTGAGCATAATCCATAATCAAAAACTTATTTAATCATCGATATAGCCAATAAACATGCAAACTTTCCTCTCGACTTGCATATACATATAACTAACCAGCAATACAAGAATATTGATCCTCAGTTGCAGATAATCTCAACTAACAGATTCAGAGGTCTGTTAACATGCCTAAGGGTTTTTCTGACTAAATAGACTGGGAATGGAATTATCATGCAGGACTAGAAGACAGGGAAAGAATAAAATCCAGCCTTCATACCTGTGACCACCACAAGAGCAATCTAAATATATGCCAGTCTGAATTCTCGATCCAGCGTCGAAGCATTGGAAAAATGAACATGATAGCTGCCAGTACATTTGGAAGCAAGTACAATGCTACAGCCATGATATAAAGCGGAGGAACGCCTTTAACTTGTGGAAGAAATGATAGCCATTGTTTCAGCTGGCCAGGAGCAAAAGAGACAGACTGGGCATAGCATAGGGGTAACACAACACACCAAGCGAGACTGACAATGATCTTGAGAATATTTCTCAAAACATCGGTAAATTTCCACCTGTGGAAACCTGGAAAGTTTAAGATAACGTCCAGGACACCTAGCATGGAAGCAAAAAATCAAGATAACCTTTATTTTCAGGAAACATAACCAAATGATGAGCACAAGAAAATCCATATAAACTATAAAAAATTACAGCGTTGACGTGACATACTTTGAAGGAAGCGTAGAAAAGCTGCGGTAATAAAGATACTGGAGAGAGAATATAAAATATCCTTCCGTAAGATTTCCCTCAGTTCTACTCGTTCAAATGCAAGAATGATCATTGCCTGTATTGAAAAGTAGAAATGTCATTTTCAGTAGTTCATGTTATGAGAAACTTTACTATAGCTTGGCCAGATTGCTTACCTGGAGTGCTAATAGATAGAATGTCCACAGTCTGTCAAAACTATGATATATGTGCCAAAATGTTCGAGTTTCAGTGAAATTTGATTTGCCTGTCCTTCCCCCTTTTCTTATTGATCCCTTTTTTCCCTATCAATTAAGTTAAATTCGAAAAATGCTGATTAAAATCAACGGGGGGAAGAGAAGCAGCTAAGGAAAACTACAAGAGACTACCTGTGTCATATCACGGGTTGATTTGAAAAGATCTCCATCATCACGCATTGGCCAGCCCAGAGAGAAGCAATCAGGACTCCTATATAACAGTAATGCACAAATTATATATAAAAGGTGTCCTCACCAACCAAACGTTCAAATTTACAGACTTGAGGTCAAAAATACCAAAAATATTCGTTCAGATCATCATAGTTGGACCAATCTGAGTGAGCAGCCTTTCCATTCGCATTCTTATTTGCTTCCTAGTTCATAAAAAGTTAGCTACCGTGTATACAATGTCAGGATTCTTAAAATGACTATTCATTCAAACATGTACCTTTTGAACTACACGGTAGATTGGTGTAATGACCTTCCGTAGAAATGCCTCATCATCTCCACCGTAAGAAGGCTTAATATTTTCTCCAGTAACGATGCTGACATTTCCAGCCAAGAGACCATGGAGTTCATAAGCCATCTGAGCATAACCAAGAGATATAGTTGTTTTTTTACGTCAAAAAAAAAAGGAAAAAATGGGGGAAAAAAGTAAATGAAGAGAATCTGAAAAAGTTACTGACATTGTGGAAAATATAGCACAAGCACTCTGGCATGAAGCGAATATTTGCAGCTTCACCCCAGATGAGAAGATACAAGCCCATATATAGTATCTTCCTCTGTTGTATATCTTGAGCAGCTTGAGGAAGCCTTTGCATAAAAAATAGAGTGAATTTTGATTAGCGTATGAACATCAATCAATTGAAAACATTTCCCATCCAAGCCATTTAGAAAACAAAATTTTGCCAGCTACCTTAAACTGTGTTTACGTCCTAAAAATTTGCACCAGTTCTTGTAGTTCTTAAAGAGCTTTGTCATTACGGCATCAACGGCTCTGTCATCGAGCTGCGTATACAGATTAGTTAGTTGAAATAAATGAAAAGTGTTCAGTAGATGAATACTATAGAGATACTGAATTGAAGAAATATTGGGATAATGCTTTGTTTTTCTATCTGCTTAGGGTAATTCTGTTTAAGGGCCCTGGATAACAAACTTCTTGATAAATGAATAAACCAGGTCTATGGTGTTGTTCACAAGGTCGATGAACTTTAATCAAACTGTACCCAAAGCTCTTAATTACCCACTCTACTCACTCCTATAGTGTCGTTGGCTCTCAAAGCACATGCCAAAATGCTCTATAGGTGAAAGGGTGGAACTATCAAGAGTACCTTGTTTAGAGGTTCTGGCTTAGGAGTCAACCTTATGTGATTATCAGCAAGTAAACAAACCAAATGTTCCCTCTGATTTCTGACATTGTCTCTCTGTGAAAATCAAAGAGATAAAGAAAGTAAGAAATATGTCTCAGTGTTTTATGCCTTTAACATCAATACATCATATCTTCTTGTCACTCTTTTCAGATCACCGACTTGCCTGAAATCCGAACATAGCTCTTAACCAGTCAAGCAGATCTAGATTTCCGGTTTTCTTTCGGTGCTGCTCAAATCCAGATGGCCAGTTCAATCCGCGAGTGTTCCCCAAGGCAGCTACAGCGGCTTTGACCTAGTCATCAACCAGCGTTAGAGGTATAAGAAGGCAGATATCAAAATTTAGCGGCCATTAGAATTAACAATGGGAAGAATAATTCAAATTGTATATACCTCCTCAAGCTGCATAACGGACTGTGAAGCCCCAGCAGAATCCAGTGGAAGAATGTTGTACGGTGCATAAATTTCATTTTTTTCTTGGACATCTCTAGCAGCTGCAATGATCTACTCAGAAACACATATGGAAAGTTTTAAACTCCCATCTTGGTTAGCTAATCATTAAGGAATCTTTTATAGCTGTCATGATAGCTTTGAAGAAATTTAATTTGGACACAAACCTCAGGAGCTACTGCTTCAACTTTCTCGCTCTTGTTAACTGCCATGAGCACTTCAAAGAGCACTCCGGCTGTCTGGTATGCTTTACCAAGCTGAGCTCTGCAAGATGATGGTTCAGAAAATCCGTCAGAAAAAGAGCATTATTTTATTTCTCTGCAAAGCCCCACACATGACAAGTTTGGAAAACACAGGATTGTATCTTTACCTGTCTGCTTGATCTCCTTCATCAAGTGCCCTGACATAGTGCTCATAATATTGTTGATAGAAGCTCTCAACTTCCCGGCCATCAGTTTTCTTCACCCTAGAAGCAAGACTTGAAGCATTGTCCTGCGTCATAAAAAATTGTTACTATATCTACTAATGCTAGAAGAAAATGTCATTATCCGTATCATTTCAAATGGATATTCTCAAAGTGTAAAACATATGCAACTCTGGAGCCCCAGTTTAGGAGTAATTTGAAAAGTAAATCTTGTGAGTAAAGAGACTTGTCTAGTAGCAGATTGTATCATAAGGTGAAGGTCTGAGATGATGACCTTTTAAACTGGAATTGAAAACATCCTTTGTGAAAACTACTACACAGAACATCAAGAAAACTACAGATGGGATCATACTAACACTGGCTATCTATGTGTGGGGGTTTAGATGATTAAACGCCTGATTTAAAGGCTCTTATGAATTGCTATTTACTGTGTGAGAAAAAAAAAAACGGAATAGTAAGAGATGATTACCCTTTCTAATCTTTGAAAGAGAAGTGTCTTGAACTGCCTCACACCTCTTCCACTAGAGCTTGCATCCAACCTATGAGCTTTCTCGAATGCATAAAATCGACCTTCACACGAGCACATGGAAATTAAAGTGATCAGCGACATAAATTGAAGCAGTTCAGCTTTATCCTAGAAGCAAAACAAATAAGGAGACGCAAAAATCATACAGAGATAGGCAACACGGGGGCGCTCATGTTCAATCTCTGCAGCAACACGTAGAATAGGTGCAATGGTACCAAGGGAGGCCGGAACCACCTCATGATCAAAAACTTCAATCGACACTGTTGTGGCAGCACTACGAGATGGCCGCCTCATAAGCCCCTGTGGGCCAGAGTCATGAGATGTACTACTCTGCGCCATCTCTCTCCCTGTTAAGAAACATTGAATCACAAATGATACCGAGATTCTCAATAAACAACAAACAGATACGAAGGATTTAATTGAACCAACGACGGAGCTCGAGCGACGAAATTGAAATCCAGAAGAAGACGAACACGGGAAGCGAGATATCAAAATTCCGATAAACAATTTCACGGAAACTCAAATCGGAAATCGTACGGAACAAACAAAAGGACCTTAAAATCAGTAACGACGACGAACACAGGCACAAAAAAAATCAAAATCAGGCGCTCATGCGAACATCGATTCAATGTTTCACATCTCATTTCCAAAAACAAAAATCTCACGGAAGCTGAATCGACTCGATGTTCAGCATCGCGCGTCAAAAAAAAACGAACGGAAGAACGAACTCACGTTTAGATGCGAAGAGCTTCTAGATCCCCTTCCCTGAAGATTAAAATTAAAAAAACGAATCGTAAGTGCAATCGAAGGATAAACATGGAGATTAACAAAAAAGCGGAGAAATAGCAACGACGATTTCACCTGAAGCAGAGACGAGGTGGCTCAATTTCGCGTCGGGCATGAACACAACACAGAGAGAAATTATTAAAAAAAAAAAAGTGACGAGAGGAAGAAGATGAAGAAGAAGAACAAGAGAGAGGGGGAGAGAGATCAAAAATGAAAAAAAAAAAAAAAAAAAGTGTTGTTTTACGGTTTAAGAGGGAAATGAGAGAATATTTTCAGTTAGGGAGAGATAACACGTGGCGTAATAAGATAGGCTAATAAAATAGCGATGGTGGAAGGGAAGGTGTTCTTCTCATCTGTGTTGGTCTCTTCTTCTCTCTCACAATTGGACCTCCGCATCTTTCTCCAATTTTTTTCTGTTATTTCCAAGTTTTGAGGAGTATATACAAGTCACGATTTGTTGGGTGTTTTTTATAGTAATCTCATAAATGTAGACTATGTACTTTTTTATAGTAATCTAATAAATGTAGACTATGTAGTTTATGATCAAATTGTTAGGGTCCATTTCTCAAGGTGGTAAACCATACGAACGTAAATGAATTTGTATGCTTTAAGTGCTATCTATCATCATGCATGCACGGTATAGAACATGTGAGTACTCGTCGTTGCATACTTGCATGTCGACTTAGATGATGTATGCAGAGCCGTGCTTACCCTTGGGCAAGAAGGGCAAATGCTCCAAGCCACCAAAAAAATACTAAAATTTTAGGCCACATTTTATAGAAAAAGTAAGTTTATATTTAATTAACTTAATATAATGTGTTTTTAATAATGGAAACTTTTCATTAGAAATTGTATATTTTAAAAAATACTTTAAGTTTTATTGAGATTTTCTTATTTTGAAAATAAATTCCTTACTAATATATAGCAACATAAGTAAAAAACAGTATTTAAACAAAGAATTATTAAAAGTAGTACATGTGGATAATTACTATAGAACATTGTGATTTAAAAAAATGATTTTAATTTTAATTTTCATGGTTTAGTTATTAACATTTTATTTTTATTTAATATTAAAATAATTTACTAAATATTCAAAATTCAAAAAAAAAATTTGCCCTAGGCCTCCATAAGTGTGAGCACGGCACTGGATGTATGGACTAGCGTTACATATGGTAATATGGTATGTTGGGTTGATTCGATCGTCGTTGCACCATACGAACTCGGTTCGAACTAAAATACGCGAAACCCATTTTAGAAGAATTATGTGGTATCCAAAACTGATTCCTCGTTCATGTGTTTATTTTTTTTTTTTTGTCAAAACACTATTTATCCATAGGGTGAATTAGGTAGTTGACCAAAATCACAATTGAAATGAAGAATATAGCATGTTAATTGGAGAAATTAAGTGACTGACCAAAGAGTAATGTGATTTTACCAAACTACTCTCATGTGACATACACACATAACTACAAACCAGTGAGGTTAACGTGAGAGTGAGGAGAGAGAAATTATATAATTGTTTTATGATTTTTTTTTACTTTTACCCCCTTTGGTTTGTATTTTTGTTTTTTCTTTACAGCAAATAAATTTAGTTTTTTTATAAATCTTCTAAAAATCTCACTCTTTTTCTACATATATCATGATTATTTGAATTTTGGAAAACTGACGTAAACTTATTATAAAGAAAAATTACTGTATACAGAAATTACAAATAAAATAGTATAGAACAAAATAAAATAGTATGGAAGTATTGGTAATAGGGGTGGCCAATGACTGCCGAGTGAATTGCATGGAAAAAAAATTATACCCTAAGAAATATAACATAGGAAACTCAAATTATCAAGTTAAACGTTCGTAAAAAAAATAGTATAATTAAATGAAATAGTATGAAATAAAGCATGGTAGTAGTGGTTTGGGCGGTGATGATAAAATCATAATAACGGTAGTAGTAATAATGGTGTTCGTAACGATGATGGTGGTAAGGCGCTAGCATTTGCGATAGCCAGTGGTGATGTCAATGAAAGTAGTAGTAGTAGTAGTAATAGTGGTGACCAATAAAACATGCAAAAAGAAAATTATACCCTAAAGGATACAACATAGAGAATCCAAACTGTCAAATAAAAAATTACACGTACACCAAATAAAAAATTACTATACTAAAAAAATTACTATACTAAATAAAAAATTACTATACTAAAAAAAGTTAAACGTACACCAAATAAAAAATTACTATACTAAAAAATTAATATATATAACAGACCTAAATTATCCACTTGAATGTTATTAAAAGAGAACTTTATCAAAAATACCACTTTCAAAACAAAACTCATGACAAATGCCACTTTCTAGTTTTTCTTTTTGAAACTGCCATTTTTTAGTTTTATGACATTGATAAAAAGACGATTTTATCCTTGAATGAAATCTGAATCAAAATATAATAAAAAAGAAATATACAAATTGATGTCAATCAATTTTGTCCATCGATGCGTTCAGTATTGTCTATTGACTGTTGTCTTATGAGAATTCATCTAGGAATTCATCAATGATGTCCACCGGAGAGTTTATTAGTGTTGTTCTTCGATTGTTGTCCTTGAGGAATTCGTCAGTGTTGTCCACCGATTATTGCTCTTGTCCATCGTGGAGTTCATCAAAATCAATTGTTGTTTTCGGGAAGTTCATCAGTGTTGTCCACCAGGAAATTAATCAATCTTGTCCATCAGAGGGTTCATCAGTGTTGTCTATCGGGGAATTCATCAGTCTTGTCCATCTAGAAAGATATATCAGTGTCGTCCGCCGATTGATTTGAAGAACTGCATGATGGACAATAAGACTTGTGAAAATTGAGTGAACAACAAGTTTAAAAACAAGAAATGGGCATATTTAGTCCCCACATCTGGTCCATCAATTCTGGTATACCGGATCTGGTCCATTGATTTTGTCCATTAATGTTATAGAGAGAATGGAACAAACAGAAGAAACTCAAAGAATATATGAAGGTTTCCAGATAGAGAGATGGAAGAAGATGAGTATTGAAGATAAGAGAGATGAAAAATCAAGCCTCGATTCACAAACGTTTCTTCACTGGTTTGGTCTCCACTATTACAATCAAGTTCCGAGATTTCTCTGATGTGGTGATTTATTTGTTGTTAAAGAAAGAAAGAGGGGAGAAGATGAGAGAAAGAAAGAGGGGAGAAGATGAGAGATCGAGAGAAAAAGATGAGAGATTGAGAGAGAAAAGAAAAGAAAGAACATAAAGGGTATTTTTGTCATTTTTAATAGATTGAAGTGGGTCCTATGGCATTTGAGAGAAGGGAATATCAAAGTGGCATTGGCAATAAATATTACTACTGTTCATGGCATTATTAATAAATTTCTCTTATTAAAAATACCTTTATTATATACATGATATATTATTTTCTATATTATAATTTTTATCTGTATTATGTTTCTCCAATAATAACAAATCAGATATGACCAAAGGAACAAAATTCTAATAAGCTGTAGTCAAATTATTTATGCAATAGTATATATATTTAGTTACAAGAGAATTAATGCATAATATAGTTAATATATAATTATATAATAATCAATATAGAGGTTGTCATGTTCAGTTTTCGTTGCTTCACTTTTTGTTATGCAGCCATCAAGTGAGAGTGAAAAACATTGTAACTGTTAGTCATATACAAGGGTTAATTTGGACATTATATACAAAATACAGAGAATATAAGAGATGGATGGTTAGAGTGGTCATAGAGTGAATTATAGTTTTTTTTTGGGTTATTAGTGCCAAATTCCCTTATCCATATTTGAACATTATGTTTCTTTATTATTAAAAAAAAACAAGAGAACAACATTATCTCTACATATTGGTAACTATTAAACATAAGATACACAATTGAAAAAGAAAAGAGAATTCTTTTTTTCTCTCTAATTTTTTCTCTCCCTTCTCTCTAAAACCAAAACCTAGATCTGCGCCGCTTGCCTCTCCGGTTGCCATTCCAGCGCCGGAGAGGACTCTCTTTTTTCTTCCTTTCTAGTTCTCGGCGCGTGAAGCGAAGTAGCGGATGGTGGTGGTCGCTGGTGATAACCTGATGAAGAGGCTTGAGGAGGGCGTCGATTTTGGGGCTGAATCTGGCATATCTGGGTTTCGCGACTGCGTGTGTCGATTTGCTTCACTGGTGGGTTCGTTGGCTTGGAGGAGAAGTGAGGGTCTGGAGATTTCTTAAGGATCTCCGGTGCTGGTTTGATGTTTCTGCATCGAAATAGCTGTCTCTCACTCCAGTCGAGGCGGTGCTTTGCGGTTGGTTTGTGGTTGTTTGTCAAGTAAGGAGGGGCTGCGCTTCATTGAAGGACCGAGTTTCAAGATGCAACATGAGAGAGGTAAGCTTTTTTCTCCTTCACCGGAGTGGTGTGGTTTCTCCGGCATGCGCTGCGGTTGTGGCCTTGTCTCGGCGGTCAAAAGGTTTCGGATATGGTTCCTCCTGGTTTGAAGACGCCATAGGAGATGCAGAGAAGCCTTTCACGGCTCAACCGTCTGGATTAGTGGTTGCGACAGCGGCGGAAGGCGCATGCGGATAGGTGGGTTTCCCGGTGAGAGTTTAGGTGGTTAACGGTAGATCCTTTTGGATCTTAGATGGCTTGCATGGGTTCTGGTTGTTGAGAGGTTGTTTGAGCCACCTCCTCTCTCTAGCGTCCATGTTTAGTATCCACCGGACCGGATTGAAGTCAGTTTGCCTCAGGAAAGTTTTTCCGGTTGCACAGATTCGGAGTCCAAGGGCTTGGGCCCGAGTACGTCGATTTGCTAGATAGGGGAGTCGATGTTCATTGGGTGGCGGAGAGTCGAAAGATTGGCCTATTCCGAAAGCTTTGTGATGGGTTTGAATCGTCGTTTGGATATGGTTCTGCGACAGGATCCGAAAACTCCGGCCAAAGAACTGGATCCGGCGTCGAAGTCACAAAACTGTGGAGCTTGTTTTCTTCGGTATTAGTAGGTCTGATCCTTTGCCTCCGTTTAACCGCCCGGAACCAACCTTGATTCTCTGTTTCTGTTCGCCGGAGAAATTTTCCGTTTTGTAACTGTTGTCATTTTTGTAACTGCACGCATAAGCCATTTAGGGATGGCCCATTAATAATAAATTCAAAAAAAAAAAAAAAAAAACATTTTCTCTACATACATATATATTCTTAATATGTTACTTTCCTAGTGGATATATTAGTAGATTCTACACTAACTGCATTTACATGAACAAACCATATTAACAATTAATGTTTGTACATGTCCATATATATAGTGTTTATAAACGAGTTTGAAATTGAATGTGATTTCATATATATGAAAAAAAAATGTGAACTCTCCACCATTCCATCAAGTCACTAATTGAGGAGATGGCAGGGTACCGGAGTTTTTTTGAATTGAATGTAAAATTGTATCTGAGTTTTTTTTTTGAATCAATACAATAAAAGAAGAAGGTGATTCTCTCCAGAGCATGACACCTCAGCCTTAATATTGAAGCAGGTGTTGACACCTCAGTAAAAATCTCTACCCTATCAAATTATAACATTAATACAGCTCACTGATTTTATTCCTATGTGGACTAAATAGAAGAGAACCGAAGGAGAGAGTGTTTTATCTTCTCCTGGATTTCTTCTGCTTCATCGTCGTAGTTTTATATGAAATAGAGAGTGTTCATTTTCTTAAGATGAATCTTTGTTTTTTTTTTTGGTTGTATATCTCTCATCAGAAAATTTATCCATGGCCGCCGCAACCGAGAAACTCTCGCAGCTCAAATTTAAAAATTTTATTTTGGAAATAGTATAATAATTTATCAATTGATCCAGTAGGCAAACAGAATTATGATTCTATGCGATCTGTATATGCTAAAGATACTTGGTTCAACATATCTATGCGACCTGTATATGCTAAAGATGTCAATATATTTCTTTTTGCT
The DNA here is from genome assembly GCF_030686135.1 of Camelina sativa. Taxonomy (NCBI): domain Eukaryota; kingdom Viridiplantae; phylum Streptophyta; class Magnoliopsida; order Brassicales; family Brassicaceae; genus Camelina; species Camelina sativa. The sequence continues at coordinate 24,692,452 of NC_141894.1, read as the reverse complement.
TGTACATACACTTATAGAGGGGGCTATGACATTATACACCGAGAATGGAATGAAGATTGCTCAAGACACTATGGTATAAAAACAATAGTAGTTTCTGGATCACCAGATTATAGCAGATATGTGTCCTAAGGACTTTTTAACCACAACAGCCACCTCCCTGAGAAATTGCACCATCCCTGCCTCCTGCTGCACCTTGAGTACGCATGTAGCCAACCTTAATGCCCGATGACTGCAAAATCCAGAGAGATTAAGGGAATTAGATCACATTGTAACACAGATGGTTAAATGCAGATGCTTCTAAGAATAGCAGGCCGTGTTCCTTGGCAAACTGTTCTCCTTCCTATTTGCTAACAGCTCTCTTGTGAGCAAGATCGCATTTGTTCCCAATTAGCATAATACTCATATTAGGATTTGCATGTTGCCGAGCATCCTCCAACCAACTTGCCAGATGGTTAAATGTCTCTCTCCTGCAACCAAAAGAACCAGACTTTTGAGCTTTGAGGGCAGAAAGATCAACACATGATAAAACTCTTGCAATCCTTCTTATATATATCGTTCTTACTTGTAAAAAATTCCAGAAAAAAGAAACAGAGTAAGAAGATCATTTTAAGTACAATGCTAAGATGTATGGTTAACTTAACAAACTCCCAAAAGAGCATTGCCAGTATCAATCATATAGCCAAAACTTTATGCAAGATCAAACGTAAATTCCCAGAACTTGTATTTATGATGAAAGTACCAATTTCCAAAACCTTAACAGCAGTTCTAAATTTATTAGTTCACGAAATAAAGAACGAATAACTTGCCAAAACCTTTGCTGATGGAGGAATTCAGAAAATTGGAGCTGATCATATACTGTTGCAAGGAAATACTAACCTGGTGATGTCATAAACCAGTAAAGCTCCAGCTGCTCCTCTTTAATATGATCTGGTGATGGATCTAAAAGACTCTTATCCAGCCTAAACATCATACAATTGGTTAAATCATAAACGTATCATAGCAAACTAAAACCAGAAGGCACCAAAAAAAAGACATAAAACAAGTCCAGCCCATACATCATCCAACGGAAAAGATTAACAAGTCATACAGCTGAGTGAAAAAAACGAATCAAAGACTATTGACGAGAAACAAGGAGACATGTGAACTCAGCTTCTATTTCAATAAGAAGCCTATGATGAAACTTAATCAATAAACCCAACTTTGAGTCTCTGGCAACGATTTTAAAAATATAATTGTTACTTGTTAGCAAATTATAATAAGGCATTGTTTCTATAAAGAATGAGAAAAATTGTTACTGATCATGACAATTAATCTTCATAATAATCAAAATCTAGCTTAGGTCAAAAAGGCTCAAAAACAATCCTAATCGATAAAAACGTGATTAAGTTCTTAAGTGGACCTAATTAGACGAAGAAAGGATAAAGGACGAGAGAGAGAAAGAGAGAGCATAAGCGTACGGTGTCCCAAATTTGAAATTTGATGAGGCGTTCATCGACGGTGACCATGAGAGCACCGAACTTGATAACGACGGATTTGATGAACCGATGCTGCCAGTGGAGTACGATTTGATCATCCGATGGTTTTGAGTTCACTCTTCGCCAAATAGAAAGAGAGTGCAAAAAAAAAAATTATGTTTCCCTCACCCAATCAGAAAGTGACACGTACAGGGTCCTAAACGGTTCTAAAAATCGTTCTGTAAAGCATCGACCATTATTTAACTCACATTTGCATATAATTATTTCCTTTTATGGTTAAGCAACTTTGCCATCTCCATCTAAATACCACCAATGGAGATGATCTAAATGCGTACTCTTTATTCATGGATCCAAAAAACAGCAGATGTACTAACAAATATTAATTATTTGCAAGACTGCTCATAAAGTATTTGAGGTACATTGGTATTATATATCGCTTTGTAAATTTATGTTTGTTGTTGCTGTTTGGTAATGTTTTACATTAATATTTATATTATGGAAATAGACTTTGAATAGGCAGTGCATACACTTGAGAAGATTATATAAAATTCTAAATAACTTAATAGTAAATTCTAATTCCAAACAATTTATATTAAATTTTGATTTCAAAAAATACAAAACAAAAATATTATACAAAAAAAAATATCTAAAAACAACCCGCGGCGTAGCGCGGGTAATAACCTAGTAGAATGTAAAATTGTATCTGAGTTTTTCTCCTTTTAAATTGTTTTTCTTTCTCTAAAAGTTTAAAACAAAATCATTAAGTTTCTACCGTTTCAATTTCATCGTCTATGTTAGGATTAATTAAGGATTTTTATTGCACCAACATAACTACTCGACTACTCCCACAAAGAACAAGAAAAATAATGCTGTTCGAGTTTCTTGGCTTACATTGGGACTTGGTAACCTATATTTCTCAACTCATATGATTTTTTCTGTGAACCACCATGCTTGGAGAACAATGTGTCTAAGTCTACCTAAGTGAATTGCATGGTGATTTTAGAGATGTGTGTACTATATCACAAATTCGTGTAAAATTTTGATCCCTACAATTAAAACACTACTCAGTAAATATATATAATTTATGTCGAGTTCTCTCAAAACACATCTTACAAAATGTTTTATTAGTACTTTAAGAACACAAACATTATCTTTAGCTTTAAGAGACCTGAAAAAAAACAAGTCTCTTTTTGGGTGAGATGGGTACATGCGAACTTATTAAAACAGGCTTCTTTTTGGTCAGTGAAAACTTCAACAACCGTAGGTTCGTGGATCTGGACTAAGCTCCTCAAGTGTCGTGCGGTGGCCCAAACTTTTTGTAAGGTTGAAGCTGGAAATGGTGAACTTGCCTCTTTTTGGTTTGATCGCTGGTCGAACATGGGTACGTTGTCGGAAGTCGTGGGTGATCGAGGGGTTCTGGATATGGGGATCAGTTGGAGCAGCTCTGTTGCCGAGGCGTGGGCACGACGTTGCAGACATCACATGGCCGATCACTTCAATGCTATTGAGAATGCTTTGGTTTTGCAGTGGCAACAGCGAAAACAATGTGAGGATCGGGTTCTATGGAGAGGAAAAAATGATGTGTACCGACCAAAGTTCTTCACTCGAGATACTTGGAATCACATACGTGTTACGGCTACCATGGTGGCATGGCATAGGGAAATATGGTTTCGCCATGCCACACCAAAGTACTCTTTCTGCGTGGGGTTGGCTGCTCTGGATAGACTTTCGACTGGTGCTCGCATGGTTGCATGGAATGGGAATACGGCAGGGACCTGTGTGCTATGTCAACTCGCTCTAGAGACCCGAGACCATCTCTTCTTTGCTTGTGATTTTGTCTCTACTGTGTGGGAAACTCTTGCCAAAGAGTTGTTGCAAGCAAGCTACTCCACTGATTGGTCTACTATCCTGAACCACTTATCCAACTCTCAACTCCCTCTGGTGATTGGGTTTCTCAGCAGGTACGTCTTCCAGGCTGTGATTTACACAATATGGAGGGAACGTAATGGTCAGCGTCATGGCAATAAACCAAACACTCCTGCACGCCTCATTGAGTGGATAGATCGCCAAGATAAGGATCAGATCCTTGCTGTTGTTCTGTTGGGGGATCGGTGTTATGATGAAGCATTTCAACTATGGCTACATGCTAGACTATAGGTGTAAGAGCGGTTGACTAAGTGTATGGTCTTCAGCTAAGTTAATTTTTCAAAAAATGTTCCACAAGTTGTAAAACAGTATATTTTTCTTTAAATATAATTTAACATTAGATTAAAAAAAAAAACATTAGAAAATATGAAAATCTTTAGATAGAAAAAGTCATTAAATTTTTTAATCCACTACTATTAACATGAATCATTCTAACTATTTCGTATCATCTTTTTTGGATATGTCATACATTTTATCTCTTATTTTTTTTTAAAATATATATATTTGGCACACTTCTAAGCACATTATTGTATTTGGAAGAGATAAGCCTGCTTAGACAGTTTTTATCACCCAATTTTTTTTTCAGTACGTATTATGGAAGAGAATTGGTAGTAGTCAATATCTTTAAACTTCAGGTAAAGAAGATCGTTACACATGAAAACCAATATTGAAGCGTGGTATATATGGTCGTACTCGTACATGTGTATGGACATTTGTTATGCCCGTAGAGTGAAGAAAACTTGTCCGTCTACTTGGAGTATATGTGTTAGGTGGTTCAGTCCCATATACAGGTATACTACGTAGATATATTGTTTTTTCAATGAACCTCTTATCACAAACTATACACGCCAGATTTTGTTCTTATACAAAGATGATATTCAACCATTTTGTTCTCAAGATCAACATGAGTGTCGTTGGCTTTACAGTGTGAATATGTCTTTGTTATAAAGATGGTCATGCGTTTGATTTTGTCTCTACATTGCATAAAGTTTGTAAGAGTTCATTTGGGCCTAAAGATTTGATTTTTTTTTTTTTTTATCTTAAATATTCTTGTGCTCCCGTAAACTTGGGCAGATATGGCTAGTGGACTGCGTCAAAGAGTCAAAACAGAGAGCCTACATTTGTGGGTGGATAAAATTAAGCCAAAAATGTCAACGGTATGGTACAAGGCAAAAGACCATTATTATTGCAAAAAAAAAATTGTTTCATTCAACTTTGTTTTAGTGTCAAATTGCCAAATTAGAGAGAGAGAGAGAGAGACACGCAAAACAGTGAATCTCTCTTTTGCCATTTCGTCCACTAACAAAGTAACAAGTGGTATGTATAATGTATTCATTGTGGTCAAACCTTAATACGAATCAAAATTCAGAACCCACTTGTATCACTTTTTCTTCCTTTTTGTTTGTAAAATTTGCATACAATATACATGGACAAAGGTTTCTGACCCATGTAAAGTGCCAAACTATAAAGGTTTTTTTTTTTTTTTTTTTTTTCTTCTAAATAAGCTTTAACCATATGTTACCAAACCACAATATAAGAAATTTTCTTTTGTTTTTAGTTTAATTAAATTAATATTATAAACTGTATCGATTATTCTCAAATTTTTATGTCGACTGAGTCGAAAAAAATAATTTTTGACATTGAATTGCTAATGATCACTTTTATTTCGTTTTTACAGATAAAAGGTTAATTTTTTTGTGGAAATAATTTTCAATAAAATAAATTTTTAAAAGTAGTAATGTTAAAAAAAAAAGTAGTTGTCGAATTTGAAATTCCCACTGAGAATACATATTTTTGTTTCAATAATGGAATTTCCTCTAACATATAAAACTTTCTAATTTAATATATAAATAAATAAACAAAAGTGGTCTGAATCCATAATTTTAGTTTGGTCTCTGGGTCAATGCCCTTCTCTCTCCCTCGTTTAATTTCAGTTTCTTCAATTTCTTCCATATTGTTTTCATCAAACATCTTCACAGTCCCATTTTACTCTGACGTGATTCTCCCCCCCCCCCCCCCCCCCCGAGCAAATTTCATCTTCTTCTTCTGATTTGTATTTTCTTATTACTGTGACTTGGGTTCAATCAGATCTCGTCCTTGGTTGCTTCTGATCCGAAGCTGAACCTTTCTACTTGGCGAGCTTTTGAGCAGCGTGGAGGTAAATTTCGTTACTTTCTTCTACTGAATCTTTTGGGTATTTCGAAAGTCTTGATTTTTGTTGTGCTTGTGTATAGCTTACTACTCTGAACTTGGTGGGTTTATTCGAAGTTTCTAAACTTTGACCTCCTCCAGATTCTATATGTCCGTGTGTGTGTGTATCTTTTGATTGTAGCGACTTCTTCCATTTGCATCTTACCTCCGTTTTGCCTTTATATGTTCACAAAATTAGAAACTGGAGTAAAAGAGTAGTCTTTGTTGATTCTTTGCCTTGGTTTGACCCTCTTTTGATCTGCAAGTTTGGAACTGATGATACTTACTGTCTTCTTCATTCTAGGGTTGTATTCGAGTCTCTTGGTTTCCTTGGGACAGCCCGTTGATCTGGAGTTGTTATCTTACTTGTAGTTTCAACCCACTGGAGATTTAAGCAGTAAGTTTCATGAAAATGGCTTCTTAATCAGTCATCCAAGTCCATTTAGAGTCCCAAGTCCCAACACTGCTTGGCTATCATTTGGTTACGTTTTCGAATATTTTAGATCAAGGTGCCACTTTTTAGCTGCTGGCCTTTCGAACTGGAACTGAATTGGTTTATGAGGCTAAAATAGGCATATGAGTCTTTCTTTCCCAGTAAAGTTGTATAGAGAGGGTTTTGATATTGGTTAATGAAAAAATGTTACTCTTTGTGTTGATTTCTTTGTATTGTTAAGAATGATAGATCTATCTTATTTCTGTTTGTTGAAGTAATATAACGACCACCATTTTTCGATGAGTTATTGATGTGATGATGACTATCACTGATGTCCAACTGATTCTATATTTCCTATTTCTCGTCTTATATTGCAAGCTTTCTAAGATGATCTTCTCAGTTGCCTTTATTTCATATAGTTCACATGGTCTTATGCTTGGTAGATATTATTCTTTCTCTGGTAGGTCCTAGCTCGCAATGAAATCACACGATGCAGTTGATTTAGAAGATGGGAAGACGGGAAAATCCGGAGATAAGCCAATGCAAAGAAAGCTACATAATCGGGCTTTGCTATCGGGTTTAGCTTATTGCATTTCATCATGCAGCATGATTCTTGTGAACAAGTTTGTCCTTTCCAGCTACAACTTCAATGCTGGGATATTTTTAATGTTATACCAGGTAGGACTCGTTTGGTTTCCCTTCCGTAGTGATGTTTCTAACGAAAATATGTCAGCAATTTGTTTTGTGGTCTGATTTTTCATAAACTTTCCTCTTTGTGATGGTGCAGAACTTAGTCTCAGTGATCATTGTGGTGACTTTGAGCTTAATGGGTCTAATAACAACAGAACCGCTGACCTTGAGATTAATGAAGGTCTGGTTTCCAGTGAACGTGATATTTGTTGGCATGCTTATCACAAGCATGTTTAGGTAAGAATATGTTCTACATCTTTATTTCTGTTGGTTTATAGATTTCATATTCTTGTGTGAAATATGGGAAGGACTTCTAGATATATATTAACTGCCTACTATTTTGTTTGCGATAAACTATTGATGCGCTCTTTCTGGTTTCTTAATTCTCAAGCCCATTGAAAGATTACTAAATTAGTAAAGTTGGTTGGAGAGCCACAACTTTTTGAGTACTAGAGGTAGTTATACAAATCTGTACCTCATTTTTTTGAGCTCTATAGTTAACCTTTACAGTAGATCGAGGATTGCATAACCTGTAGATTCTGAGCTGGAACAGATAGCATTTCCATTCTAAACTGAGATATTCTGGGTTTACTCCACAGTAGGGATGAGATATATCAGTATGAAGACAGTATCTTATATGAGTATGCAGACGACGTTTGAAGCGCAGATTGAACTTGATTGTCAACTTCAATTACATTTTTCTTTGACAGTTTGAAATACATCAATGTAGCAATGGTCACTGTCCTGAAGAATGTCACTAATGTGATAACTGGAGTTGGTGAGATGTATCTATTCAACAAGCAACATGACAACAGAGTGTGGGCTGCTCTCTTCTTAATGGTATGTTTGTCCAAAGCATTTCAAACTGATTTTGTATATTGACCTGAGAGAACTATTCCCAAGGACCCTATTTCAAGATGCATATAGAAAGCATTTAAATTAGAGTTTTCTGAAAGATATCCTTGTCAAACAACGATTACTGATTTAGATTTGTTTTAAACAAAATATTCATTTGCTCTTGTTTTCTCAAAGCACTTTCTGATCATCAACCTTAATCAAGAAAATCTAAAGCATATCTTCTTATGGATAAGTGACCCACCCTATTTGTGTGCTTACACAGTTATACTGCTCCTAGAGGCCTTCAGTGATGTGGCATAGCCTAACCTTTCAAACTGTTGGAGAAATATGTTTTTTTCTACTGCTTCCATAATTAGTCTGCCAGGGAAATGTAATCATGTTTTCTTTGTCATGGCCACTCATTGTTATGATGTATATTCTATTTCTTATAGAATAATTAGAAGCTAAAGTTTAATTAGCCTGCGCTTCTTTCGGCCCTCATTTGCAGATAATTTCCGCAGTTTCTGGAGGGATAACGGACCTATCATTCAATGCTGTTGGCTATGCTTGGCAGATTGCCAATTGCTTCTTAACTGCATCGTACTCTGTGAGTAAACATTTGATCATTTGTGCTTTCTTTTCTCAAAATGTTGGAGTCTTTTGAAACAATAGACACAAATTTGAAAAGGAGCTCACTTAAAAACCATACTTTCATGTTGTTTGAGTTAAGACTAAGCCAATAAACTAAATGGTTCTTCTTCACTATAACCATTACGTTGTTAGCTAGGCTACTACTCTTGAAAATTCTGCCACCACTTTTGACTTGCTTATATATTGTTGTTTTGCAGCTAACTTTGAGAAAGACCATGGATACGGCCAAGCAGGTTACTCAATCTGGAAACTTGAACGAGTTCTCCATGGTCTTGCTTAATAACACACTTTCATTACCACTTGGGCTTCTTCTTTCTTTTTCCTTCAACGAGATGGATTATCTGTATCAAACGTGAGTTCCTGCCGTTTTTTTCCTGTCAATGGAAAATGGTTTGTGTCATCTGAAAACAAAATGGTTGTTGTGTTATAATTGTGCAGGCCACTTCTGCGATTGCCAGGTTTCTGGATGGTCATGACACTTAGTGGACTTTTAGGGCTTGCCATTAGCTTCACTTCAATGTGGTTTCTTCATCAAACGGGAGCAACAACTTACAGGTACCAAATTAGAGAAAGCGATAGAGAAACATGCAATTTCAAAACTATAGTTTGGAGAGTGTTGCTGTGCCCAGTGTTTTCCACATATCCCTTTTCTATACTTGCTTCTTTGGTGGTTTGTTCCTTCTGAATATATACATCTTTCGTTTTATTCAAAATTCAGCCTGGTGGGATCGCTAAACAAGATACCTTTATCCATCGCGGGGATCGTTCTTTTCAATGTACCAACCAGTTTACAGAACTCAGCAAGCATACTCTTTGGTAAGCGATATCTTGATCAGTTCCGTTGTCCAACATTTTGGAGGAACACATATCAGTTGTTTTGTGCATTAACCTGAGGCGCCTGAAATGCAGGTCTTGTGGCTGGGGTTGTATTTGCCAGAGCCAAAATGAGGGAGAAGTCCTAATACCCTTAACAGTTCCAACACATTTTCCTACATCAATCAGTATAGGACATGGCAAAAAAGATGACTAAAGTAGAGCAATGAGTTTACAACCTCAGAATTTCTATTCACATTATCTGTGTTTCTGTAACTACTAAACCATCCGCCACTCTGTTTGTAGAAGAAGACAGTAAAATATTAATGAATGTATCGATTCTTAGTGGTAAAAGAAGTGTTTTTTTTTTGGTGATTGACCAATCTGGTTTTTACGTAAAATTAATATCGAGATACTCATGTCGAAACGAAATTAGACTGTCAAGTTGGTATCCCTCAAAACATTTCTTGTCCTACCTATTTACAGAGCATTTATGTAATTCACTGAGGGTGATGGAGGTAAAGTATCCACACCATCTTCGTAGCAAACAGGTCTTGTACGCAGGAAACTATCAAACTGCCTGAAAGAAACATTTTCAGAAACAGTATTCACAAGCATAAGTCATTCAAACCTCCAGAGAAGCAAAGACAAGTCACCTGAAAAAGTATGTTCTGAAACCGATGGCGAGTTGTCTTGCTTGACTCAGAGGCCTATTGGCTAAGCCCTATAAATAGAAGAGAAGACACATTAATTACTCGCATGACGTTATGGGTATAAACTTCAAAATATTTTGCTGTTACTCCTGTTAAAGAGTTTCTTAAATCTTCCCAATCTGGTCTGACTTTCACAAGCATACACTAGTTTTTTGAGTTCCAACAAAAAGTAGGTAGTAAATCAAGACAAACACAAAATTAGATATTCTAACCTTTGGATCAATACGAGTCAGTATAACGTTCCTCTGGGCACATCTAATCACGGGTCTATGAAATTTCTCTTGGCCATCAAAGACTTCCTCAGGTTCAGCCCTAAACGTTTCTCCGTTAACGACCACGGCGTCATCAGCAATATACTGCTCAAGAAGATTCATGTAAAATTTATATCCCTTCAACGCCTCTGTCGAATTCAATCTCTTGGCTGGATCAGTCTCTTGTCGAATGCTCGCTTCAAGATTCTTTATTTTCTCTCGAAACAATGCCATAGAATTTGCAGCAATTAAAGTTTCATCAAGATCTAACACGATTGCTATGAATCGTAAAGACCTGACGCGACTGAGAAGACCCAGAAACATGGAAAGTTATGATCCCTACTCCGCATTGCAACTAAATGAACTTCCTCATCGTTTCCGAGCAAAACCACGTACGGCAGTCTGAGAATGTAAAGAAACCCAAGAATCACCATCGATCTGAATCAATAAGTTGGGTGAAAGTCTTAAAAGACAAGCAGAGTTTCTTACCTTGAGTTCGTTGCAACATACTTGGTGGAGCTCCACCAAATCTGGGGAATTGATTTGAGAAGAAGGCCCAAGCTTGCAGTGCAAGGCCGACGACTCGATTGTTTTCAGAATCGCAAGAGGTGGGTATTTAATTTTGCGTCACTGGCTGGTGATAGGTGATGAATTCTGATCTCATCCTTGGGGAACCTAAATTCTTGGCCGTGGTAGTCAACTTCGAGTTCACCCAGCTTCGAGTATCCATGAGGGGATCCTGACGACGACTCATCATCTTCAACGACGTAAAGAAAGATAGAGCTTCTTCTTTTAGTACGCACAACAACTTTTCTTCAACTGCACGGATGGATATTTATAAGCGAGAGAACAGAGGGAATTATTATGATTTCTTTTGTTAATATTTTGTATGCGTTTTTTTTTTAATTTTCACTTCCAATTTTGTATGCTTATATAAACATTAATAATCACTTAAGTTGTGTATGTATTTTAAACATCAGTAACCATTTTTCTAATTACACACATCAATATTATATGAGTAAGAAGAAAAGGATAACACAAAACCTTTTTTTCCCTTCTCCTTATCATCGTTATTAGTTAAGAAATTTGTATCATCAAAAAAACAAAGACAAAATTCCCTAAAGTTTTTCCACACTATCACCACGACACCACCTTATCACGATCACTAGATCATAGAAACAGTTTACATCTTCTACAAATTCAAGTCACCAAACTGGAGACTCATTTCTCTCTACTTTTCCAAAATTTTGAATCTTTAAATTCTCGCCAACCGATTGCTATAGAGCAACGTTGGCATTATGTCACACATCGCTGACATACGAATGCAAGTACAGCCACTGGAGATGGGAGATTGTTAAGGCTAATATTTTCTTAACCATATTGTCTTGGAAAAGGTTGTTGTTAAGCCATTATCAGATCTTTCAACGATTCTTATGACGAAGGTGCCGATGCAACACAGGGAGATCCCCAAATGACTTTCTCGAGTGTGAGAAGCCCGTATCAAATCAAACTTCTATCCCATGTGTAATTTTTCAGTCTTCTCTGCTTTCTTCTATCTCATCTATAAAACCTTATTTTTTATGTCACATTATTCTCATAAAGTTCATTATCATCTTACGATTTTAGGTGGGCCACATAAGAGATGACATAGAGTGAAAGATGTTTAATCAAGGGAATTTAGTGGAAACTACACACATTTCCTAAAAAAAAACTTTTCTAAACTATCACATGTGAAAACCGTTTTTCAAAACTACTATAAATCAACTTTTATCACAAGGTAGATGAAGGAGTCAAGCGTGAGGTGCAGGAGGTGCTGGGTATTTCAAAGCTGGGTGGGATGGGGTCGTATTTAGGGATACCGGAAAGTCTGGGAGGGTCCAAGGCGAAAGTTTTCTCTTACGTTCGGAATTGTTTACAGAGCCGTGCAAATGGGTGGACAGCGAAACAACTGTTTAGAGGAGGGAAAGAGGTTATGATAAAATCTGTCGCCACTGCGGTACCTACTTTTGTTATGTCCTGTTTCCGTCTGCCAAAAACAGTCACATTGAAACTAACTAGTGCGGTGACGAATTTTTGGTGGAGTTCAGGGCAGTCTCGGGGGATGCATTGGTTAGCCTGGGAGAAGTTATGTGGGAGCAAGCAGTTGAGGGGTCTGGGTTTTAGGAATGTAGATGACTTTAACATTGCCTTATTGGCAAAACAGTTGTGGCGACTGATTGAGGCTCCTGATTCCCTTTTTGCACGAGTTTTTAAGGACATGTATTACAGGAACTCAAATCCTATGGATCCTATTCGTTCTTATTCTCCATCCTATGGGTGGCGGAGTATTGTTTCAGCTAGATCTTTGGTCAACAAAGGACTGATTATACGGGTTGGCTCTGGTGATTCCATTTCTATATGGACTGACCCATGGATACCAGCTCAAGCCCCAAGACCAGCTGTGAGTAAGGGACCTTTCCAGGACCCCTCTCTGAAAATTTCACATCTTATTGACCGTCAAACTAATTCTTGGCGTTTTGATATGCTCCTTGAGCATTTTCCCCGGGAGGAGGCTGTTTTAATCGGGCTATACCTTTGGGTAGTCCTCAGACGGTTGACTCGTTGGGTTGGCACTTTACAAAATCAGAAAGTATTCAGTAAAATCAGGGTATAATTCGGAACATTCGGCAAAACAAGGGTCGCTCGTGCCTCGCCTTGGGCCGGACATTACTCTGCTTCTAGCAGGAGTTTGGCGGGTGGCGTGTCCACCAAAGATACAACACTTCTTGTGGCAAGTATTATCCGGATGTATCTCAGTTTCGGCGAATTTGAGGAGGCGGGGCATTTCTTGTGACTCAGGGTGTGCCCGCTGTGGGGCGGATGAGGAAACGGTTAATCATGCTATTTTTTGGTGTCCGCCAGCTCGACAGGCTTGGGTGTTAGCTCAGGTACCGGTCGGTCAGGTTTCTTTCCCCACAGACTCTCTGTATGCCAATGTGGATCACTTTTTGGGTACTGACAATCCGGGTACTCAGATTGCGGCTTTCCCTTGGATTATGTGGTATATTTGGAAGGTGCGAAATGCTTGTGTCTTTGAGAATATTATCGACAAGCTCGAGGATGTTGTTAGGATAGCGGTAGGGGAGTCTACCACATGGTTACAGGCTCAAACAGAGGAGGAAGTAGAGGAACTATCATTGATTCCTTGTGCCACTAATGATAGAGGGACAAGACGAGTAGGGTCGCTTCCCACTGTCTTTTCGGGCTACCGGTGTTTTGTTGATGGATCATGGAAAATGGGAGGCGATTACGCGGGTGCAGGTTGGGTGTGTTCAACTGCTTCAGATGGTTCGACGATAAAAGGAGCCACCAATTTCCGTCAGAGTCTTTCCCCTTTGCATTCAGAAGTAGAAGCTTTTGTTTGGGCTTTGTGCTGCATGATTGGACATGATTTTCGAGAAGTAACTTTTTTTACAGATTGCTTAGACTTGGTGAAGATGGTGTCTTCCCCTCAAGACTGGCCGGCGTTCAAGACTTATCTCGATGACATAGAGTCAGATAGGGAGGAGTTCACGTCTTTCTCCTTATCTTTCATTCCCATAAGTGCTAATGTTAGTGCGGATTCTTTGGCACGCCAAGCGCATACTTCACCGCAACATATTTTATTTGTAAATTTCTTTCCTTCGTATTGGCTCATATGAGCTGATCTTTTGTTGTCAAAAAAAAAAAATTTTTATCACTTATAAAAAGACAAAATTATCCCTGCAAAAAGTGACAGATTTAAAGAGATAAAATTGTTTTTTATGACGTGTAACCCATAATAGAATATTAATTATTAATTATCTTTATGTTTTTTTGTGGACCAAAGAATAAACAAACGTGGTGGACAATAGTTATTGTCTATCAAATTTACGAAATTTGTTTTGTTTCAAATTTTTGTCTGCCAACATAATTTAAGTAACTTATCCATAAGTATTAGTAAAAATAAACTGTCCACAGTTACAAGTAAAAGAATCATAGTTCAAAAGATCAAAGTGGATGACGCTTGTCCACGAACAAAAAATTTGGTAACTTTTCTATGATAAGAATTTAGGAAAGAAATATTGACGGCTACGAAAAGATTTCAAATTATAGAAAAAATTATAATGGTGGAAACGAAATATGATAGACCAAAAACATAATGCCGTGGACCAATTAAATACTGTGAAAAAATAGGTATCCAAAAAATAAGTTTCGATTTGTCTACAAACGAATCTTATAGAATATGAAGTATGGATACGAATGTAACTGAGAAAGATAATTTATGAAGAATTTTAATTAATTAAGCTTGTAGATCTAAAAGATAATGAACGAATCTTAGAGAATATGAAGTATGGATACGAATGTAACTGAGAAAGATAATTTATGAAGAATTTTAATTAATTAAGCTTGTAGATCTAAAAGATAATGAAGTGAATGTAAATATTTGTAAGAAAAACAAAAGAAAAGAGAGAGAAACAGAGAGAGAGAGTGTGTGAGAGATAAGCATGAAGAATAAAATATATATTATATTATATATTTCTATATTAAACAAAGGGTATTTTCTTCTTTTTCATTTGATTGTGGTATCGGATGAAAGGATTTATCAAATGTGGTAGAAAGAAAAAGAAAAGTTTTGCAGTGTGGTAGATCTGTTAAAAAACTATTTAATCAAAAGCCACTAATTCTTCTATTTCTTCCCTGTTGTGAAATATTTTAAACGAATTTTCAATTTTTGAAACACTTTAATTAACACTCTGCTTGGTTTAGGAAGAATAACACGCAATTCCATGACTAATACCAACGAGCATCACACAATTTTTTTTTTAATGTCTCCATAACATTAAATTTATATATATATATATATATATATATATATATATTTCTGATTTCATGCTTTTTGTATATGTATGGCCCTTTTCATATGAGACCCATGGTTTTTCTTTTTCACCAACAAATTATTGTATTAATTTCTTAAATCAATACACATCAATTGTTCTACCCTTAAAGGTGGATTTACAGTGTCAGAGAAATCACCATTATATAAACAATCTTTAGCGAGATAGTCTACAACACTATTACAAGAATGATATTCACAAAAGTAAAGAAATTAGACGTAAACTTTATAGCCCATAAGCGAATGTCTTGCACCATACTCTCGATCTCGCACCTGTTATAAATTCCATTGATCACTTTAATTAATACCTCACATTCTCCTTCAAATATTACTGATGTATAACTACAAATACAAACTTGTTGAATAGTTGCTAGGAGAGCTTTAGTTTCGGTTCTCAAAGGAGAAGATGTAGTAGATAAGCTTGATGAACCCCAAACCTTACTAACGCTTTGATGATCTCTCATAATCCAGCCTCCTCTTGTTTCTAATGTTTGTTGATTAAAACTTGCATCAAAATTACATTTTGGGTAAGGATAAATTGGGGTAGTCCATCGAAGTTATTCAGATGGTGTAGTTTGTTGTATAGTTGTATCCATCAAAAATAAAATTGTATTGTTTATCCATTCTTTCACCTCAGCGATTGCTTTTAAAGTTATTTTGGATGGACTTTCCCAAAACTTGTTAAAAAGATAGTTGTTCTTTGTTTTCCAAATCCTCCACATGATGTAAAAAGGTAATAAGCTTTGTGTTGTAGGAGAATTGGATAATTCATAATAACTCAACATATTGCCTATGAGATCCATAATTATTTTTAAGTCTTTGCTAATAATTGAATGTTATTGTTGGCTTTGAATATGCAAGAATGCATATATATAAACTAGCAATATAATCCTGTCAAAAATTATTTTCTTTTGGATTTTTTTTGTGTAAAATGTATAGGGAACCATCTATCTTTATGTCTCTTATTTTTTTTATTTATAAATATATACTAAATCTTACTATATCAATCTATATGATTTTTAATATTTATTTTTAACATAAAGAGCTATGTTTGCATTCTCAATTTCAGTAAAATTTCTATGATGACAAAAAGGGTATTATGACTAAAAGGTAACATATTTATGGTTAATTAAATATGTCATAGTTTTGTATGTAAATCGTTACAACATTTTGACCAGCCAAACTGTCACAATTTTTTTTTGTCACAATATTCCCTTTTTAATAGGCTGAAGATAATGAATAGAAAAAGCAGCTAACTAGAAATGAAACTGAACATGAAGACACACTGATTAGGTGAAGACAAAGTAGACAACCAAAAGACATAAGTAAGGTTTGAGGTATTCAATAGAAGACGAAATACCAGTAAAGATTGAATATAACATAAGACACAATGAGTTGAGTAGCTTCCTTAGGATAAATTACAAGTATTAATAATCTATATTATGAAAGTTGCCTAACTCTCATAAGAAAAACTGGTCATTTTGTGTTTGATTCTTAAGAGGTAGAATAGATTATGTGACTTGGGAATTGGCCAAATTTACTATAGTTTTTTTAACTGCTATAGTGCGAGAGAAAAAGAAGATTCAATCATTTGCGGTGACTACTCCAAATTTTCAGTCACATGATATTGTTAACCATGGTTTGTGCTTTAGTTTTTGACTACTCAATACAAGATCTCATATTGACAGTGAAAATATAATTGTTCATATCACCAAAAGATAACCCGCGCAGTGTGCGGGTACTCATCTAGTTACTATAATAGAAAAAATAAGCTTACTATATCCTCAAAAGTTTCAACAAAGTTAAGTTATTTATTATTGAAAGGACCGACCTTTTTTTTAAAAAAAAAATAAAATAAATAATAATAAATAATAACAATATCTAATATAATAAAGTAGGGTTACACCCTCTAAGAAGCTCTATCTATCTGCCACGTGTCATCTCTGAATCCTCTAATTTATTTTTTTAGGTTTTTTTCTTTCTAAAGGCCCATTCATTTTTTCTATAACAAAACCAAAAGAATATATTACAAAGATGTGATACAAAGCCTTATTAAAGCCCATATTTTTTTAAATAATAAAAGGCTAATTCGTTTTTTATATAACAAAATCCAAAATGGTATATTACAAGAATGTAATACAAAGCCTTATTGAAGCACAAATATGAACCCAATTATATATAAAAAGACACACGTTTTAAGATGACAGTCCTAGGTTCATGTTGCAGATGAGAAAACTGCCGGAACACCGAAAGTTGCTCACCGCCAATTTGAAGTTGCCGACAAAATTACATCGTCGACTAAACAAACATCATATTGAAGAATAGGCTGAAAATGGAGAATGGAACGTAAATGGTTAACGGGCCAAAGAATTTTGTCGTCATGGATTTAACCAGAAAAAAAAAACAAATTACGGCGTAACACGTTGGACGGGATTTTTTTGTTTTGTTTTCGTATATTTTAATTATTTATTTTATTATATTTCAATAATTTTGAGTATAATAAACTGATGAGTTTTCGTTATTTTAACTTCATTGGTGTATT
Source organism: Camelina sativa (assembly GCF_030686135.1). Taxonomy (NCBI): domain Eukaryota; kingdom Viridiplantae; phylum Streptophyta; class Magnoliopsida; order Brassicales; family Brassicaceae; genus Camelina; species Camelina sativa. The sequence continues at coordinate 24,675,037 of NC_141894.1, read as the reverse complement.
ACATGAGTCTGTTGATTTTTACTAACTAAATGGTATTTAAGATCCAACTAATGGTTAAGTTTGTAACGTTAATTTACACTTTTGGCATTCATTTCGTAGTTAAGTGTACATATGTGAATTGTGATCACAACACAACTATTGGGGCTGTATCTATAAAAAACGTAATGAGTTGACGACATATACATTATGTATTTTAGGTATCCTAAGCAATGTTCTAAAATACAGTACATATATGTTAGACTACGTACAGCGTCATAGTCGACTATTTAGACTACACGGTTCTATTTGTATATAGAGCAAATTTGACTACACGGTTTTATTTGTATATTCGACTATTTAAACTACACGTATGGTTAAATAAATGCATGCAACTAATTTTGGCTTTAATCTAAACGTTACAAAAACCAATTGTACTCAGCTCTTATCTTTTAATGTGTTGTAACTTAGCCTCAATCTAGAGCAATGTAAATTAGAAACAAAACTGTATATGAAAGTAAAGTGTATTAAAAGCAAAAATGAGCCCGAAAAAATCACAATTTTGTAACGTAAGGCTACTAAAATCCCACACTAAACTACATATCTTTAGAGTAATAAGACTAATAACAATGGATTCTTAAAAATATAACTGTCATTCGTATGATATTAATACAATTAAATTTATTTTTTTAAATGACATTAAGACATAATTAATTGTGAATATTATAAATCTACTTTCATTACATAGTAAGAACAAAATTAATTTCTGATTTCCTGTAAATTAGTAAAGGTACGTACACTTTCCACTAACTATCATCTTTCATTTGTAAGGTCTCAATTTCTTTTAATTTTCTTGTCACTTTTGTAAAAATGAAAACTCCTTACTGTACTCTAGACAAGACCTCCGATTCAGGTTTTCAATCAAAGAAGGAGTACTTGTTCGGAAAGATCGACATGAAGATGAAACTTATCGCAGGAAACTCAGCCGGAACCGTCACTGCTTACTACATATGTAAAAACTTCATATGTCTTCGTTCCTATTAAACTTTGTGGCATCGTTTGTTTAATTTTCGATCTAACATTTAGAATGTCTTTTATAGCTTTCTTCAAAAGGCGAGACATGGGATGAAATCGATTTCAAGTTCTTGGGTAGTAATGTTATCAGACAGCCTTAAGTTCTTCATACGAATGTGTTCACAGGAGGCAAAGGTAACTGCGAAATGCAGTTCTATCTGTGGTTCAATTCCACTACGGATCTCCACACCTACACTGTCCTTTGGAACCCTTTGAACATCAAGTAAGCAATATCAACAGCTTCAACTCAATGTTCTAAATCTTATTGAGCGTTAACGAGACGTTCAGAACTGTCACGATGCTGTTTGATTGTTAACATAAGTTTTTAGAATTATATTTAGACTAATCAACATATCTTAATTTTCTTGATTAGTTCTATTTTTTAAACCGTTTTCAGTTGCCAAAATCACTGTTCTTGAATTTGTTTTTTTTTTTAATTGTTTTCCTTGGGATCTCAAAAGTTTTCTTGTGGATGGAATTTCAATCTGAGTGTTCAAGAACAACGAGGCTAATGGTGTGGCTTACCCAAAGAGTCAGCCGATGAAGATAAACTGATCAAGTCTTTGGGAAGCTGATGATTGGGCCACACAAGGCCGACGAGTCAAGGCCGATTGGACCACCACTCCATTCAGCGCTTACTACCGAAGCTTCAACGATGTTGACTGCTGTAGCCGGACCTAGATATTTTGAGACCTTACATCACATAACATAATTGTAAAACAAAATTAGTACTATAAGCTTTACTACATTTATAAATTCAGTAAAATATGATAAATAAAATTTGTTTCATTAACTTATTGGACATGTTTTTAATTCTTCAATAATTTGTAAAAAAACTTAGCTGATATTTTAAACACAAGCTAAGAAAAATTAAACACTTTCTAAATTTCACAAAACACAATACAAAATATAGTAATATATAGAAAGAACAAAAAACTAAAATGGATTCATTCTCAAAGTAATAAAAAAAATAAACAAACAAAAGATACATCAAAAACTCACATATTACATAAAATCTCAATTTCAAATGCAAGAAAACAAACTCGTGCAACGCACGGGACACCGCCTAGTAATATAATAATATAAACTACAACTAGTGGTCCTATACCCACTAGCCACCTAACCACAAACACATCCAACAGCGGAAATCAATACTAATACCCAAATAAGAATCCAATAATAAAAATATAACATTATTCCACATGATCCAATATTCAAAACAACATAAATCATAGAACCAGCAACCTAGCAATGTTCTAATGACCCAACTCTAGCAACCTAGCAATGCCAGACAACATAAAATCCAAGTCCCTAGAACATCCTCCTCTTCATTGCCTAGATTCCACGATCACACTTTGCCTTTCCCTGCACCACAAACACATATTGCAATGCATGAGTATTTTATAAACACTCAGTAATGCAATCCTCCCATCTACTGGGCTATACACACAAGCAATAGAGTACCAATAACCAACAAGTAACAATCATCACGCAACAAACAAAGGACCAGGACACTGCATCGACCAATGCCAACATGCATCGACCAATGCCAGTTAAGGAAGCATCGACCGACGCAGAAGCTGCATCGACCAATGCAAGTGCAACTTGCATCGACCAATACCCAATCTGCATCGACCGACGCATGCTCGACGCAACACGAAAACCCTAAAGTTTATCGCGCTGTCCTCGCACTTGCATCGACCGATGCAAGCTATGCATCGATCGACGCAACGTCGAGCACCGTGATTTCCCCGAAGCTTCTCGCCGGATTTCGTTCCTACAACCACAGAAACTCATTCCCAAGCCACAAGAAAGCTTCCTAACGTCCATACCAACAATCTAACAAGCCTAACAACACAAAACAAGCAAGTTAAAGGTTCCTCTAGCTTAGATAAGCCATGGTCATGCACTTACCTGTGCCAAGACGAATCTGAACAACAAACAAGCAAGAACACGCTTCTAGGAAGCTCCTACAACAATCCCAGCTACAGATCTCACCTAGAAACGCCCCAAATCTCCAGAAATCTCGTGAACGCTCAAGAACAGTTTTGTCTCTTTCTTTCTCTCCAAAAATCGGCCAATCCCTCGAATGAGACAAAAACTTGCGTTTAAGGGTTTTCCCTAACTCAAAACGAGTGTTTGACTTAAGTCAAAACGCACAGAATTGAGCCAGCATCGACCGATGCTCCTACTGCATCGATCGATGCACATCCCAAACCGGAATTCCGGTTCATGGATGTTACAATTCTCCCCCACCAAACTGGATTCGTCCTCGAAACCTGATCAACCATCAGCCAAGGACTCCCGTGCAACCGTCTCCACGGCCCGCACTCCTCCGACTGTTCTACAGAAGGTCACCTCTAGGCGATAGACTCACGCTCCAGGCGACATTTGCTCTCGACTTTTGGACTTTCCTTTTTCTCATAGGCCTAAACCTTGAGTTTCATTGGCTCCTCATCAGACCTAAGTCTGCATGCCAATGTTGGCTCCTCATCGGGCCTAAGCCCGCATGCCATAATATATATATAAGGAAAAATCCAAACTCGTCTCTCGGGTCGTCACCCTACAGCGCGCCTCCGGACCGTCGTCCGAAGTCGATATACCAACCATACTCTAAAGTCACAAAGTCTCCGAATATGGCAGTACTAGGAGAACCAAAGTCCTCCAAGGGTCGCGAGCAAACAATTCTGAACACGTCTGAGTCCTATCCCTATCCAGGTTTCCCTCCCGTGGCTCGCGTAAAACATCTCAATGTCCTACCAACCACATATCCCCTCACTGGAATACCTCATGACCACACAAGGATCATATACACGCCACAAGGGCCGCCACAAAGGCCAAACAAAATGTCCTAAAGAGGACTGCCACCAAGGCCAAACAAAATGTCCTAAAGAGGACCGCCACCAAGGCCAAACAAAGCCCGCCACAAAGGCCATCTGTCCCGAAGGACCGTCACGAAGACACTCTGGCTAAACAGCCCGCCACAAAGGCCATCTGTCCCGAAGGACCGTCACGAAGACACTCTGGCTAAACAGCCCGCCATAAAGGCCATCTATCCCAAAGGACCGTCACAAAGACACTCTGGCTAAACAGCCCGCCACATAGGCCATCTGTCCCGAAGGACCGTCACAAAGACGCTCTGGCTAAACAGCCCGCCACAAAGGCCATCTGTCCCGAAGGACCGTCACAAAGACACTCTGGCTAAACAGCCTGCCACAAAGGCCAAACAAATGTCCTAAAAAGGACCGCCACCAAGGCCACACAAATGTCCTAAAGAGGACCGTCACAAAGACACTCTGGCTAAAAAGCCCGTCACAAAGATCACACATTGTCCAAAAAGACCGCCACACACGGGCACACTGACTCGAAAGTCCGCCACAAAGGCCAGAAAAGCCCCCTCCAAGGCTTCCCACCGCTACAATGGACAAATTCTCTCTCCCGAAAAACTTTCCATAAATAGCACTTTCCATTTCTGGAACCTTTCCACTTTAGGAAACTTCTAATTCGGGAAACCTTTCCCAAATCCCGCCTCACGGAAAACTTTGTATCCCGAGCACCACCTCATCTTGTTACTGAGTCGCACAACCAACCACCCCAAGCGGCCGAGTAACAAGAGAGATGGGCTGGAATACTCCATTCCCGCTCCAGCCACAGATTACAGACGGAACCAGACTAGGCAAGTTCAAGTCGCGGTTGCTTCTCATACCACTTCTTAAACCTTGCCTTCATCCTCGCCTCAGGCTCCCAAGTCTGCTCCTCCACACCATTACAGTCCCAAAGGACTCTCATCAAAGGAATCTTCTTCTTCCGAAGTTCCTTTATCCTCCTCTCGAGAACCCTCACTGGTCTCGCCTCCAAAGTCTTGTTAGGCTGAAGATCTTCAGGAATCTTAGCCACCAACTGATCATCCTCACGGAGACACTTAAGCAACATAGACACATGGAATACCTTGTGGAAAGCTCGCATAACCTCAGGTAACTCCAGTCTATATGTCACTGGTCCAACTCGCTCGATCACTCTGAACGGACCCATATACCTTGGACTCAACTTAGTCTCAGTCAATGACCTGTTCGGACCCCGCAACATAGCCATCTTGAGGTACACTCTGTCTCCTACCTGAAACTCAATATCTTTCCTCCTCCTATCAGCATAACTCCTCTGCCTATCCTGAGCCTCTTTCATGTTCAGCTTGAGAACCCGAATCTTCTCTGAGGTCTCCTGAACAAAATCTACCCCGTACATGCTCCTCTCCCCCACCTGAGTCCAGCATAACGGTGTATGACACGGCCTCCCATACAAAGCCTCATAAGGAGCCATACCAATACTCGCCTGATAGCTGTTGTTGTAAGCAAATTCTACCAGGTTCAGGTGATCTGCCCAATGGCCACCCCAATCCAAAACACACATCCTCAGCAAATCCTCCAACGTCTGGATCGTCCTCTCAGACTGTCCATCTGTCTGAGGATGATAAGCTGTACTCATATGCACCTTAGTGCCCATCTCTGCCTGAAAAGCCTGCCAGAACACCGAAGTGAACTTAGAATCTCTGTCAGACACAATGCTCGCTGGCACCCCATGCAATCTGACTACTTCTCTCACATACTTCTTAGCCAAGACCGCTGCTCCATCAGTCTTCTTAATGGCCAGAAAATGTGCTGACTTAGTCAACCGGTCCACAATGACCCAAATAGCATCAAAGGTTCGTGACACTGGCAATCCTACCACAAAATCCATGGTAATCATATCCCACTTCCACTCAGGAATGGGTAAACTCTTCAGTAAACCACCAGGAACCTGATGCTCAGCTTTCACTAGCTGGCATACATCGCACCTCGCGACCCAACTAGCTACATCCTTCTTCATCCCGACCCAATGATAGTACCTCTTAAGGTCACGGTACATCTTAGTCGCTCCTGGATGAATAGACAACTTGCTCGCATGAGCCTTTCTCAGAATCTCCTGCCTCAACTCCTCATCCTTGGGCACACAAACCCGACCATGCACCAAGATAGTACCATTATCTGAGACCTGCTATTCAGAATCAACATCTTTTGAGGCATTCACCAGCCCCAAATCCTTCTCCTGTGCCAACCTCACCCTACTCAGAAGATCTGCTCTGTCAACTGCTTCCAAACCCAACGGTTTCAGTGAAACAGCACACAAACTCAAGGCAATGATCTCCCCTACCAGGGACTCCATCTCCTGCTCCTGAGCCGAAGCTACCCTCTTCCGACTCAGAGCATCTGCAACCGTGTTAGCCTTACCAGGGTGATAGGCTATCTCCAAATCATAATCCGCCACCAGCTCCATCCACCGCCTCTGTCTCAAATTCAGCTCAGGCTGAGTGAATATATACTTCAGGCTCTTATGATCTGTAAACACCTGTACCTTTGCACCATAAAGATAAGATCTCCAAATCTTCAGGGCAAAAACTACAGCACCCATCTCCAAATCATGAGTAGGATAGTTGCCTTCATGCACCCGCAACTGCCGCGATGCATAGGCTATCACCTTCCCATGCTGCATCAGAACACACCCCAAACCAATTCTAGATACATATGTGTAAACCACATAGGGTTCTCCCTGCTCAGGCAAAGCCAATACTGGCGCAGTAGTCAACATCTCCTTCAGGCTTGCAAAGCCTTCCTCACACTCCTCTAACCAGACAAAAGGAACATCCTTCCCTGTCAACTTAGTCATAGGACGTGCTCTGCTTGCAAACCCCTGTACAAATCTCCTGTAGTATCCTGCCAATCCAAGGAAACTCCTGATCTCTGTGGCATTCTGCGGTCTAGGCCAATCCCTAATAGCCTGAATCTTCTCTGGATCTACAGAAACCCCCTCTGTAGAAACAATGTGACCCAGAAAGCCCATCTCACGCTGCCAAAAACTACACTTGCTCAGCTTAGCAAACAACTTCTGCTCCCGCAGTTTCTCCATAACTGCCCTCAAATGCACTGCATGCTCCTCAGGACTCTTAGAATAAACCAGGATATCGTCGATGAAAATGATGACAGATACATCCAGAAACTTCTGAAACACACTGTTCATCAATCTCATAAACGCTGCTGGTGCGTTAGTCAACCCGAAAGGCATCACCACAAACTCATAATGCCGATACCTTGTCCTGAAAGCAGTCTTCCTCACATCTGCCTCATCTATTGGTATCTGATGATAACCCGACGCCAGATCCATCTTAGAGAACCAGGTAGCACCCCTCAACTGATCCAACAACTCATCGATCCTAGGAAGAGGATACTTGTTCTTCACAGTGACCCGGTTCAAACCCCGATAATCGATACATAACCTGAAACTCCCATCCTTCTTCTTCACAAACAACACCGGCGCTCCCCATGGTAATACACTAGGACGGATGAATCCCTTACTCAACAAATCCTCTAGCTGCTTCTTCAGCTCTGCCATCTCTGCTGGAGCCATTCTGTAAGGAGCCTTGGATAACGGTGTCGTCCCCGGTTCCAGTTCAATGGTGAAAGGATCCGACCGAGATGGTGGTAATCCCTGCAAAGACTGAAACACGTCCTCAAACTCCACTATTGGAATACCGCTAACCGTAGACTTCCCCACTGACTCTGGCATAGATATAGTAACCAAATAAGCCTCACGGCCCTTCTCGATCATCTTCCTAGCCTGAATGGCTGAGATCACGAGACTCCCTGAAGTCGGTCTAATACCCTGGAAAACCAACTTCTCTCATGGACGCTCAAACTCCACTCTACCCCGATGGCAATCCAAATGCACCATATGCCGATGCAACCAATCCATCCCGAGAATAACATCATATAACTCCACTGGACTGATAAGCAAATCCGCTGGCCATGATTCCCCCGCGATCTGAATATCAACCCCTCTAGCTCATCCAATAACTCTCAGGAACTTGCCCCCAGCAACTCTGACAACTCCTGTACGCTCCCCGGGATCCCCTAAGATTCCCGCACACTCTGCACACTCCGGAATAATGAAGCTATGAGAAGCTCCAAAATCAAACATAACGTGGGACTTAAACCCGCCCACCAACAAGGTCCCTACACAAACCTCATGTGTTGAGAACCTAACACTTTATCACAGTAAAACATAAAATCTGTACCTACTACAAACTCACAAAGTTCAAGTACCAGAAATTATACCTATGATCGCCCCGGCACTGGTTCCACCAGTCTCTGCTGTCGTGTAAGTACATGGCGTCTGCTCAATCCGTGCCACCCGCTGACCTCCAGGCTGCACCTGCTGCAACGCTGCCACTGCTACCGGCTGCAACTTGGGACAGAAAGGCCTGATGTGCCCTGCCTCCCTACAATGATAACATACCCGAGGCCCTGCCGTCGGAACACTCCTCTTAGGACAACTAGCAACCTTGTGATCCTTGTTCTCACAACCGAAGCAACCCGCACCACTCGGCTTCTGCGTAGCCTCCCACTGGAGTAACCGACACTGACTGTGCCCAGATATCCTCCTCAATCTCTGCTGCTGTCTCAACCAGCTCTGCACGCGTAGCATAAGACCTCCCTCTACAAAGAACTCTCAAATCATCACGTAGAGCCCTCAAAAACCTCCTGATCTGAGCCTCCTCAGACTCCATAGCCCGACCCCCATAACAAAGAAGTCAACTGAACTCCAAATCCAGCTCCCGCACTGACCGTGTCCCCTGAGACAACTGAAGGAACTGCACCTCCAAACGATCCAATGCCTCTCTAGGAAAATACTTGTGGTTGAACTCCAAAACGAAGTCAGCCCAAGTCATCTCCCGCTGTGCCCTCCTAGCAGCCACAGATCTCCACCACAACTCAGCATCACCACTCAAAAAGTAGACCCCTATGTCCACCCAGAACTCCTCAGGACATCTCAGAGTATGGAAATTACGTTCCACTCTCGTCCCCCACGCATCCGCAGCAGTAGGATCTACACCTCCTGAAAACTGCTCAGTGCGCAACCGACCCATCTCTGTCAACATGTTGAGATAACGAGCATGGACCCCCACATCCGCAGCCGCTGGCTACCGCTCCTCCGCCACCACTGGTGGCACTACCTGAGTCTGAGCTGGTACCACTGGTGGTAACCGCTCTAACACCTGTGCTAGCAAAGCCGCAATGTCCACACCAGGGACTCCACCCGCTGGGGCTCCCACACCCGGGACCCTAGCATCACCGGCCACTGGAGCATCCACACCGCCCCCTCCGGCCACACTCACTGAATCCCCCAGAACTCCCTGCGACTTGCCAACACCCTCAGCTGTCACACTCTGGTCCTCGGTCTCACTAACCACTGGGACTCTGCCCCTACCACGACCACGTCCGCGACCACGTCCGCGTCCACGACCTCGACCAGCAACAGCATCCTCTCTAACCATCTACACTACCATGAACAGAAGGCTAAGCACACAATTTCTAATTAACTCAGAAATAAAACTCACCGTGGAATCACAAGTAGGCTCGAAGAGGATGTTCTAGGACTCCATGCCACACACAATTGACTAACTCACATAATCAATCAAGACATGCAATCCAAAACATCTACAGCACAAAGCCTAGTGAACCCAAACCTAGAACTGTAAGGGCTCTGATACCAAAATGAAAGGACCGACCTTTTTTTTAAAAAAAAATAATAATAATAATTAATAATAACAATATAAACTACAACTAGTGGTCCCATACCCACTAGCCACTTAACCACAAACACATACAACAGGGGAAATCAATACTAATATCCAAATAAGAATCCAATAATAAAAATATAACATTATTCCACATGATCCAATATTCAAAACAACATAAATCATAGAACCAGCAACCTAGCAATGTTCTAATGACCCAACTCTAGCAACCTAGCAATGCTAGACAACATAAAATCCGAGTCCCTAGAACATCCTCCTCTTCATTGCCTGGATTCCACGATCACACTTTGCCTTTACCTGCACCACAAACACATATTGCAATGCATGAGTATTTTATAAACACTCAGTAAGGCAATCCTCCCATCTACTGGGCTATACACACAAGCAATAGAGTACCAATAACCAACAAGTAACAATCATCACGCAACAAACAAAGGACCAGGACACTGCATCGACCGATGCCAACATGCATCGACCGATGCCAGTTGAGGAAGCATCGACCGACGCAGAAGCTGCATCGACCGATGCAAGTGCAACTTGCATCGACCAATACCCAATCTGCATCGACCGACGCATGCTCGACGCAACACGAAAACCCTAAAATTTATCGCGCCGTCCTCGCACTTGCATCGACCGATGAAAGCTATGCATCGATCGACGCAACGTCGAGCACCGTGATTTCCACGAAGCTTCTCGCCGGATTTCGTTCCTACAACCACAGAAACTCATTCCCAAGCCACAAGAAAGCTTCCTAACGTCCATACCAACAATCTAACAAGCCTAATAACACAAAACAAGCAAGTTAAAGGTTCCTCTAGCTTAGATAAGCCATGGTCATGCACTTACCTGTGCCAAGACGAATCTGAACAACAAACAAGCAAGAACACGCTTCTAGGAAGCTCCTACAACAATCCCAGCTACAGATCTCACAAAGAAACGCCCCAAATCTCCAGAAATCTCAGGAACGCTCAAGAACAGTTTTGTCTCTTTCTTTCTCTCCAAAAATCGGCCAATCCCTCGAATGAGACAAAAACTTGCGTTTAAGGGTTTTTCCTAACTCAAAACGCAGCGTTTGACTTAAGTCAAAACGCACAGAATTGAGCCAGCATCGACCGATGCTCCTACTGCATCGATCGATGCACATCCCAAACTGGAATTCCGGTTCACAGATGTTACAATTATGTTAATGTACATATACATATGATCTTTTCTAAAGGTAAACAATTATGCAAAAATCTATACTATTAATTGGGGAGTACAAATCAGAGATTCTAAATAAAAAACCATGTCATATATCCATGTTACCAAAAAGATCCAATTGCTTATATAAATAAAAATAAAAAAATAAACAACATATGGAAATAAAAATGGTTAGTCGAAAATCTAATATTTATGGAAACAAATCAACAATAATTACAAAATTAATTATAAAACTAAAATTATCCGATATTTTTGGAAATGGTTTAAAGTTGTTACCATAAAAGAAAAATTATTAAATTTGAAATTGTATATATAACGTAAACATATTTATTTTGTTTAGATTTATTATCTTTTATTTTAGATTTTTTTAATTTTCTTAACAAAACAATAATAATTAATTTAGCTTAATACATATTATGGAAAATATATACATACATATATATATATATATATATGAAAACCTTAGTATATCTGTACTATATATCTATACTATTAAAAGGGAAACATTTTTAATTAAGTAGACATAGAGTTAGAGATTATTGCATGTAATATCATTAGATTAAGTCTTAAAAACGCGCGGATCTCGGGTTAACCCGGAATATTTATATTCGGATCGTGTATCATGTGATTAAAAGGATTAATTATAAATGCATATCCAAACAAATTTGTCAGAAAATGAATTTAATCAATTTTGTTTGATATATAAGAAAATCGCAATATAAATAGAACCGATAATCATTCAATATCTTTGGAAGATGTTTAAAGTTTGCTTACATAATAATCAAAGAATTAAAACCGAAAATTATATATATCTATGTAAATATATTTGATTTGATTTTATATTGTAGGAGATATTTACAGAAATAACAAATCTATTTAATACAGTTAGATAAAAATAAATAATCATTTAATTTATATTTTGCAATATTTCCTTAACAATATACAAATAATTAATCATGATTAATATAGATGGAAAGAATTAAAAATCAAAATTTTATATATGTAACCAAATTTAATTGATTATATATATACTATTAATTGGGGATAACACTTAGGAATTAAAAAAAAAACAAAAAAACTAGTATACCATATATTGCTTCCAGATAAAAAAATTTGCAAAAAAAACAAAAAAAAATACGAAAGGGCAATTTAGTATGTATCAATTGCCTTGACACACGAATCCTGGAAGACCCGGGTTTATCATATTCGGATCCTAGAAATTTGAAACCTCTTAGTCATGATTAATTGTCATATGTTATAGTGTTTTATATATATATTTGATTGATGTTTTTGTATTAATTTATAATATGTGTTATTGAATATATTTGGGTCAAGCTCATAAGAAGAGTTATTACATACTTCGGATTCGAATTGACGTGTGTTTATCATCTCTTTAAATAATATATTGGGGTGACTTGAATTTGTGAATTATGCTAATGGTTGTTTTTGAGTATTGGAACATAAATATATCGTATATCTCTTTATCATTTGCATTACTGATTTAATCATAGTTTATTGGACTGAGTTGGAATACCGTACTTGTACATTTTCTTATCTATTCTCATGTGCATGGTTAAGAACACTTTGTAAAGTCATGCTTTAGAATACATATTTCTTATCTCTTAATGCAATATTTTTAGGAAAACTATTGACTTTTGTTCGGTACTTTTGTTATCAGACGTTACATTTGGTGCTATGAGGGAGAGAGAGATAGTCAAGAAGCACATAGCAAAAATGGAGAGCGATAGTGTGAGCGATCGAGAGAAGTGAACATAGCCCCCAAACCACTTCAGTCGTACCAAGAGGATGCCCCTTTTATCTGCCAAAACTGGTGGACAAATATTTCTACCGTCCCTGAAATCTGGTCTTCTTTTCTCAATCTACTCTAGGATTTAGATACTCATTTATCTTCTCAGCAATCCGATGTCTCGCAAGTATTCTTTCATGAACTGGATATTTTCTTTGAAAACCTGGTTCATGCGAACAATACATAAAGATATGTAACTGGGAGAATTTTGATGTAGAATTGATATGATGTCTCATTTATACAGATGAGGAACTCACATAGGTAGCTACGAAGGAAGCCTTTCCGGTACATTGCCACTTGCCAAATAGTTTATTGATTTGTATTTTTCTTTTGATGTCATTAGAGTGTGAGAACATGGAGTGCTTTTGTTGTCAAATGTCAACATAACTCTTGGTAAGTAAAAACAATTTTTTCTTTGATAAGAGTTTTTAAAAGGAGGTGTGTCGATGTTGATGCATTTTGGTAGTGTGATTGGATATTATATATAGTACTCGACTAAATTGGTAGGGTTTCTCTTAATTAGGTTTCCTATAAATTCTTGATGATCAAGTTTAAAAGATATCGGAAGATATTCATGTTGAAGATTTTGGGAATTAGGCATATGCTTATTATATGCTCGTAACTTTTTAAAACTATGTTAAAAACATCTTTACAATCAAGAAACGTATATATTATAATAGAACGATGAGATTAACATACCTTATTTATAGGCGTAGATTTACTAACAACCCGTATTCCATGCGTAATTGTTATTGGCTTTAATTTCAGTTTCTAAAAACAAATTGTCCTGTAAAGATTCGTCCACAATAATATACTTCCATATATATAGTTGAGACTTGAGACGACTGAATTATTGAGTTGGATCCGAATTGTTGATTTCGGGTTCTAAAGTCTTAAAATTAAACCGACCCGTTTACAAATATAGGATGTCACAAATTTGTACTTCAAATATTGTTTTAAAATAATCCGACCCGTGTGACAAAATTAGGAAAGATCCGATTTATTGAATCGGTTTAAATTCTTAAAAAAAAACCCGACCCGGATGTGAAAAAGAAAGAGACAAATTTGTACACCAAAAATGTATAGATAGATGGGGCAAAGAAATATTCGTTAGAATAATATTAGCTAATTTATAATTAAATTTGATTTTCGTAATTGTATAACATACCATAAATACTAAAAATATCAATACCCTAATATTCTCTCTTAATTCTAATGCATGTTTTTGAAAAAATCAAAGAAAATGGATACGATTTAATAAAACGAATCTTTCAATATCTGTCGTTAAAGGCTATACGCAATTAACAAGTGAACAACTCTTAAATTTGCACCTAAAGTTACGATAGTTTATATATTTAACCTTTTGAATTTGATTTTATTTGATCATATATTAATAGTTATTTCCGAAAATAACAATCCAATTTAATATAATTCAATCAAAACAAATCATCATTTATTTTTGATTTTCAAAAACTTCCACAACAAAATCATACGAATTTGACAAAAAAAAAGATTATACTAAGTAATTATGGTTAGTATTAGATGGAATAATTTTTTTATAAAAATATAGATTGTTACCAAAATATTTAAAAATAGTTATAATTTTGGTCAAATATAATCTAAATAAAATATTTAGTACTTTCAAATATAGCATATTTGCGAATAAATTTTACATTTTAGATTCATCATTGTCTTGAAAATATTTTGTGATTTGAATGCAATGCATTATCTGAAAATTTCTAACCATCTAAATTCTACTATAAATATAGTAGTGGAAATGAATATTTACTATTCACCAAACCATTCAACGATTTTCTTTACTATTACTATAGCATTCTAAAAACAAAATTTTCTCCATGATTGTGTTGTTCATTTTGTCTATATAATTATTATATTTTTCATATATTTATTTGTTGATAATGACTAATGTTGACTAATGTTTATGTGCAGTCATACAAACAACACCAAAGCATACCTGAATCGTCATGGTCTTGAGCGGAAATTTTTATGGTTTATGGAGGTAAGCTACTTATTTTATATGGTGATTCTTATTATCTAATAATATTTGTTACGTTATGTGTCCTCTCTCCCAAGTGTTATAAATTGATTTTTAATATTTCAAATGAAAGATGATCTCTTCAACCCAAATTCATTGAACCAATCTATTGAATATAGTGTACAATACTTTTAATATTTGATATATTAATGATTTAGTTCGTTCTTTCGTTCCCCAGTAACGGTGTCATTTTGTTCTTCATAATGCTAAAAAAAAAAATATTAACGATTTGGTGTTAATATATAAAAATATTGAATGGAAGAAAAAAACATGGAATGAAGGAGAAACGACTTTGATTTAATCTTCACACAATGAATGTAAGTAAATTATTTTCTTGCTCTCATTAAATTATAACTTTAGTTTTGGGATTAAACTTAATGTAATTCTTCTTTGTAGTTGCAAAGATACAAGCAACTGTGGTTATGACAAGAAGAACTGAGGGTATATATATATAATATATCACTCTATTTTATGGTTCATATTTCATGTTTAATTAATAAGTGTATATCATACTATTCTACGTAGAGACATATGTACATTTAATAAGGTGTGCAGATATCTGTACATTTAATAAGGTGTGCAGACATCTGTACACTTAATAATGTGTACGAATACAAAATTTGTTAAAAATATTTAACATTATCAAATAAAATCATAAAACAAAATACATATCAAATTATAAAAATAAAATATAAATTTTTATATATCTGATTTTTTTTTTGAAATGTCATATTACCAAAATATTTGAATAAATAGATATGATAGGGTGTGATGACAAAAGAAAAAAATATATATATCTTTTTCTCTATTTCTCTCTCTCAGGCATACACACCATCTCATTTCTCTTTCTCTTTCACAATTTTATCTTACAAACATTCTATCTCATAAGTGGGATCTTGACTATTTCTCCAATTATCAACAGTACATGTATTACATTTTTAATTAAATTTGAAAAATTTACTAAAATGCCAATAATCTCTATTTTTTTGTCACATTTTCTAATAAAATTATGCTCTATAGGTATCAAAGAAAATAATCGGTTTAATCACTTCAGCTTAAGAAATATTAATCTTCAATGACATTACAATTTAGAGCTATCATCCCATGGCAACTTACTCGATCAAACATATAGCCAAAGGTGTACCTTTTGGTTTTTGATCAAATCATATAAACAAAGAGGTCTTGACTTTTGATATAACAGTAAATAATCTAAAACTAGGTACGGACCCGCACGTACGTGCGTGATTGATTTCAAAAGCTATGTTTACTATAAGGTTTGTAATATATTATGTACACATAGAGTTAAATCATTTACAGTTCAAACTTATATTACTTTGGTTCCATTGAGTTTGTGATTTTTGAAATAATAAAGGTTTGAGTATAAAATTAAGATTCACAAAACAACATACCCAAATCTAATGTTTACCGAATTAGTGATTAATCAGAATTGTTTAAAACTTGTAAATTATGAAACAGATAAAAACCATCAAAAAAATTAAAAATTCTCGAAACGAATGACCTAAATTCTTAACCAGGTCAAACATGTCCCGGTACCTATACTCCATAAGAGGTATAATATTTTTTTTATCTATAAAAACCCGTCCTTGAAATCTTCAAGAAATAATATTAATATATATATATATATATATATAAAAGATTTTATATTTTTTAATATGTTAATTTTGAAATTAAGGAATCTTTAATATACGATAGTCTTAACACTGCCTATCGAAGCTGGGTGGGATGGGGTCGTATTTAGGGGTACCGGAGAGTCTGGGAGGGTCCAAGACGAAAGTTTTCTCTTACGTTCGAGATTGTTTACAAAGCCGTACAAATGGGTGGACAGCGAAACAACTGTCTAGAGGAGGGAAAGAGGTTATGATAAAGTCTGTCGCCACTACGGTACCTACTTTTGTTATGTCCTGTTTCCGTCTGCCAAAAACAGTCGCATCGAAACTAACTAGTGCGGTGGCAAATTTTTGGTGGAGTTCGGGGCAGTCTGGGGGGCATGCATTGGTTAGCCTGGGAGAAGTTATGTGGGAGTAAGCAGTTGGGGGGTCTGGGTTTTAGGAATGTGGATGACTTTAACACTGCCTTATTGGCAAAACAGTTGTGGCGACTGATTGAGGCTCCTGAGTCCCTTTTTGCATGGGTTTTTAAGGACAGGTATTACAGGAACTCAAATCCTATGGATCCTATTCGTTCTTATTCTCCATCCTATGGGTGGCAGAGTATTGTTTCAGCTAGATCTTTGGTCAACAAAGGACTGATTATACGGGTTGGCTCTGGTGATTCCATTTCTATATGGACTGACCCATGGATACCAGCTCAATCCCCAAGACCAGCTGTGAGTAAGGGACCTTTCTAGGACCCCTCTCTGAAAATTTCACATCTTATTGACCGTCAAACTAATTCTTGGCGTTTCGATATGCTCCTTGAGCATTTTCCCCCGGAGGAGGCTGTTTTAATCAGGGCTATACCTTTGGGTAGTCCTCAGACGGTTGACTCGTTGGGTTGGCACTTTACAAAATCCAGAAAGTATTCGGTAAAATCAGGGTATAATTCGGAACGTTCGGTAAAACAAGGGTCGCTCGTGCCTTGCCTTGGGCCTGACATTACTCCGCTTCTAGCGGAAGTTTGGCGGGTGGCGTGTCCACCAAAGATACAACACTTCTTGTGGCAAGTATTATCCGGATGTATCTCGGTTTCGGAAAATATGAGGAGGCGGGGCATTGCTTGTGACTCAGGGTGTGCCCGCTGTGGGGTGGATGAGGAAACAGTAAATCATGCTATTCTTCGGTGTCCGCCAGCTCGACAGGCTTGGGCGTTAGCTCAGGTACCGGTCGGTCAAGTTTCTTTCCCCACAGACTCTCTGTATGCCAATGTGGATCACTTTTGGGGTACTGACAATCCGGGTGCTTAGATTGCGGCTTTCCCTTAGATTATGTGGTATATTTGGAAGGCGCGAAATGCTCGTGTCTTTGAGAATATTATCGACAAGCTCGAGGATCTTGTTAGGATAGCGGTATGGGAGTCTACCACATGGTTACAGGCTCAAACAGAGGAGGAAGTAGAGGAACTATCATTGATTCCTTGTGCCACTAATGATAGAGGGACAAGACGAGTAGGGTCGCTTCCCACTATCATTTTGGGCTACCGGTGTTTTGTTGATGGATCATGGAAAATGGGAGGCTATTACGCGGGTGCAGGTTGGGTGTGTTCAACTGCTTCGGATGGTTCGACGATAAAAGGAGCCACCAATTTTTGTCATAGTCTTTCCCCTTAGCATGCATAAGTAGATACTTTTGTTTGGGCTTTGCGCTGCATGATTGGACATGATTTTCGAGAAGTAGCTTTTTTACAGATTGCTCAGACTTGGTGAAGATGGTGTCTTCCCCTCAAGACTGGCCGGCGTTCAAGACTTATCTCAATGACATAGATTCAGATAGGGAGGAGTTCACGTCTTTCTCCTTATCTTTCATTCCCAGAAGTGCTAATGTTAGTGCGGATTCTTTGGCACGCCAAGCGCGTACTTCACCGAAGCATGTTTTATTTGTAAATTTCTTTCCTTCGCATTGGCTCATATGAGCTGATCTTTTGTTGTCAAAAAAAAAAAACTTTTATCACATATAAAAAGACAAAATTATCCCTGCAAAAAGTGACAGATTTAAAGAGATAAAATTGTCTTTTATGACGTGTAACCCATAATAGAATATTAATTATTAATTATCTTTATGTTTTTTTGTGGACCAAAGAATAAACAAACGTGGTGGACAATAGTTATTGTCTATCAAATTTACGAAATTTGTTTTGTTTCAAATTTTTGTCTGCCAACATAATTTAAGTAACTTATCCATAAGTATTAGTAAAAATAAACTGTCCACAGTTACAAGTAAAAGAATCATAGTTCAAAAGATCTAAGTGGATGACGCTTGTCCACGAACACAAAATTTGGTAACTTTCTATGATAAGAATTTAGGAAAGAAATATTGACGGCTATGACAAGATTTCAAATTATAGACAAAATTATAACGGTGGAAAAAAAATATGATGGACCAAAAACATAATGCCGTGGACCAATTAAATACTGTGAAAAAATAGTTATCCAAAAAATAAGTTTTGATTTGTCTACAAACGAATCTTATAGAATATGAAGTCTGAAAACGAATGTAACTGAGAAAGATAAATTATGAAGAATTTTAATTAATTAAGCTTGTAGATCTAAAAGATAATGAAGTGAATGTAAACATTTGTAAGAAAAACAAAAGAAAAGATAGAGAAAGAGAGAGAGAGAGAGAGTGAGAGAGAGATAAGCATGAAGAATACAATATATATTATATTATATATTTCTATATTAAACAAAGGGTATTTTTTTTTTTTCATTTGAGGTTGTGGTATCGGATGAAAGGAGTTATCAAATGTGGTAGAAAGGAAAAGAAAAGTTTTGCAGTGTGCTAGATCTGTTAAAAAACTCTTTAATCAAAAGCCACTAATTCATCTATCTCTTCCCTATTGTGAAATATTTTAAACGAATTTTCAATTTTTGAAACACTTTAATTACCACTCTGCTTGATTTAGGAAGAATAACACGCAATTCCATGACTTATACCAATGAGCATCACACAATTTTTTTTCATGTTCCCATAACATTAAATTTATATATATATATATATATATATATATATTTCTGATTTCATGCTTTTTGTATATGTATGGCCCTTTTCATATGAGACCCATGGTTTTTCTTTTTCATCAACAAATTATTGTATTAATTTCTTAAATCAAAACACATCAATTGTTCTACCCTTAAAGGTGGATTTACAATGTCAGAGAAATCACCATTATATAAACAATCTTTAGCGAGATAGTCTACAACACAGTTACAAAAACGATATTCACAAAAGTAAAGAAATCACACGTAAACTTTATAGCCCATAAGCGAATGTCTTGCACCATACTCTCGATCTCGCACCTGTTATAAATTCCATCGATCACTTTAATTAATACCTCACATTCTCCTTCAAATATTACTGAGTATAACTACAAATACAAACTTGTTGAATAGTTGCTAGGAGAGCTTTAGTTTCTGCTCTCAAAGGAGAAGATGTAGTAGATAAGCTTGATGAACCCCAAACCTTACTAACGCTTTGATGATCTCTCATAATCCAGCATCCTCTTGTTTCTAATGTTTGTTGATTAAAACTTGCATCAAAATTATATTTTGCGTAAGGATAAATTGGGGTAGTCCATCGAAGTTATTCAGATGGTGTAGTTTGTTGTATAGTTGTATCCATCAAAAATAAAATTGTATTGTTTATCCATTCTTTCACCTCAGTGATTGCTTTTAAAGTTATTTTGGATGGACTTTCCCAAAACTTGTTTAAAAGATAGTTGTTCTTTGTTTTCCATATCCTCCACATGATCCAAAAAGGTAATAAGCTTTGTGTTGTAGGAGAATTGGATAATTCATCATAACTCAACATATTGCCTATGAGATCCATAATTATTTTTAAGTCTTTGCTAATAATTGAATGTTATTGTTGGCTTTGAATATGCAAAAATGCATATATATAAACTAGCATTATAATCCTGTCAAAAATTATTTTCTTTTGAATTGTTTTTTGTGTAAAATGTATAGGGAACCATACATCTTTATGTCTCTTATTTTTTCATTTATAAATATATACTGTATCTTATTATATCAATCTACAGTATATGATTTTTAATATTTATTTTTAACATAAAGAGCTATGTTTGCATTCTCAATTTCAGTAAAATTTCTATGATGACAAAAAAGGGTATTATGACTAAAAGGTAACATATTTATGGTTAATTAAATATGTCACAGTTTTGTATGTAAATCGTTACAACATTTTGACCGGCAAAACTGTCACAATTTTTTTTTGTTACAATATTCCCTTTTTAATAGGCTGAAGATAATGAATAGAAAAAGCAGCTAACTAGAAATGAAACTGAACATGAAGACACAATGATTAGGTGAAGACAAAGTAGACAACCAAAAGATATAAGTAAGGTTTGAGGAATTTAATAGAAGACGAAATACCAGTAAAGATAGAATATAACATAAGACACAATGAGTTGAGTAGCTTCCTTAGGATAAAATATAAGTATTAATAATTACTATACTAGAAAAAATAAGCTTACTATATCCTCAAAAGTTTCAACCAAGTTAAGTTATTTATTATGTAAATGTACATATACATATGATATTTTCTAAAGGTAAACAATTATGTAAAAATCTATACTATTAATTGTGGAGTATAAATCAGAGATTCTAAAAAAAAACAATGTCATATATCCATGTTACCAAACAGGTCCAATTGCTTATATAAAAAAAAAATAATAAACAACATATGGAAATAAAAATTGTTAGTCGAAAATCTAATATTTATGGAAACAAATCAACAATAATTACAAAATTAATTATAAAACTAAAATGATCTGATATATTTGGAAATGGTTTAAAGTTGTTACCATAAAAGAAAAATTATTAAATTTGAAATTGTATATATAACGTCAACATATTTATTTTGGTTAGATTTATTATCTTTTATTTTAGATTTTTTAATTTTTTTAACAAAACAATAATAATTAATTTGGCTTAATACATATTATGGAAAATATATACATATATATATATATATGAAAACCTTAGTATATCTTTATTATATATTTATACTATTAAAAGGGAAACATTTTTAATTAAGTAGACATAGAGTTAGAGATTATTACATGTAATATCGTTAGATTAAGTCTTAAAAACGCACGGATCTCGGGTTAACCCGGAATATTTATATTCAGATCGTGTATCATGTGATTAAAAAGATTAATTATAAATGCATATCCAAACAAATTTGTCAGAAAATGAATTTAATCAATTTTGCTTGATATATAAGAAAATCGCAATATAAATAGAACCGATAATCATTCAATAGCTTTGGAAGATGTTTAAAGTTTGCTTCCATAATATTTAAAGAATTAAAACCGAAAATTATATATATATATATACATCTATGTAAACATATTTGATTTGGTTTTATATTGTAGGAGATATTTACAGAAATAACAAATCTATTTAATACAGTTAGATAAAAATAAATAATCATTTAATTTATATTTTGCTATATTTTCTTAACAATATTTAAATAATTAATCATGATTAATATAAATGGAAAGAATTAAAAATCGAAATTTTTATATATGTAACCAAATTTAATTGATTATATATATACTATTAATTGGGGATCACACTTAGGAAAATAAAAAACAAAAAAAACGAGTATACCATACTTCCAGAAAAAAAAATTTGAAAAAAAGAAAAACGAAAGGGCAATTTAGTATGTATCCATTGCCTTGACACACGAATCCTAGAAGACTCGGGTTTATTATATTCAGATCCTAGAAATTTGAAACCTCTTAGTCATGATTAATTGTCATATGAACAAATAAACGCGGAGTCAAACATATAAACACTCTAAGTTTGCCAATAATATGGGGCAAAGAATTATTCTTTTTTTTTTTTTGACAATAAAAGATTAGCTCAAACGAGCCAATGCGTAGGGAACTTGTTTACATACAAAACACTTTGCGGAGAAGTGCACGCATAGCGTGCAAGAAGATCCGCTTTTGAATTTGCATCTCTGGGAATATAAGATAAGGAAAAAGAAGAGAACTCCTCCCTGTCCGTTCTTATATCTTCTAGGTAAGTTGAGAAAGCCAGCCAGTCCTGCGGTGAAGACACCATCTTCACCAAATCAGCGCAGTCCGAGTAGAAAGCCACATCGCGGTAATCGTGTCCGATCATGCATCGCATTGACCAAATGAAAACTTCCACTTCAGCGTGTAGGGGGGAAAGACTTCGCCGGAAATTAGTAGCTCCCCTTCCTGGCCTTGGGTCATGGGACTGGGTACATAACCATCCTGCTCCTGCGAACCGATCATTGGATTTCCAAGAACCATCCACAAAACATCGGTAACCTGTAAAGAACAAAGGTAGAGAGCCGTTGGGCCTCTGTGGGCGGGGTTCGGCTACCGTAGGGTGGTTAGAGTTAACCCCATCTTCACCTCCCTCCTGAGCCTTGTGCCAGGATACAGCCTCACCTTCAGCTATCCGGACCGTTTCCTCTGGACGTTCTGTAATATTTTCGAAAACCTTTGCATTACGCGCCTTCCATAAATTATTCGTTAGAATAATTTTAGCTAATTTATATTTAAATTTGATTTTCGTAATTGTATAACATACCATAAATACTAAAAATATCAATCCCCTAATATTCTCTCTTAATTCTAATGCAAGTTTTTGAAAAAATCAAAGAAAATGGATATGATTTAATAAAACGAATCATTCAATATCTGTCGTTAAAGGCTATACACAATTAACAAGTCAACAACTCTTAAATTTGCACCTAAAGTTACGATAGTTTATATATTTAACCTTTTGAATTTGATTTTATTTGATCATATATTAATAGTTATTTCCGAAAATAACAATCCAATTTAATATAATTCAATCAAAACAAATCATCATTTATTTTTGATTTTCAAAAACTTTCATAACAAAATCATACAAATTTGACACAAAAAAAAGATTATACTAAGTAATTATGGTTAGTATTAGATGGAAGAATTTTTTAAAAAAATATAGATTGTTACCAAAATATTTAAAAATAGTTATAATATTGTTCAAATATAATCTAAATAAAATATTTAGTACTTTCAAATATAGCTTATTTTGCGAATAAATTTTTGATTTTAGATTCATCATTGTCTTGAAAATATTTTGTGATTTGAATGCAATGTATTATCTGACAATTTCTAACCATCTAAATTCTACTATAAATATAGTAGTGGAAATGAATATTTACTATTCACCAAACCATTCAACGATTTTCTTTACTATTACTATAGCATTCTAAAAACAAAATTTTCTCCATGATTGTGTTGTTCATTTTGTCTATATAATTATTATATTTTTCATATATTTATTTGTTGATAATGACTAATGTTGACTAATGTTTATGTGCAGTCATACAAACGACACCGAAGCATACCTGAATCGTCATGGTCTTGAGCCGAAATTTTTATGGTTTATGGAGGTAAGCTACTTCTTTTATATGGTGATTCTTATTATCTAATAATATTTGTTACGTTATGTGTACTCTCTCCCAAGTGTTATAAATTGATTTTTAATATTTCAAATGAAAGATGATCTCTTCAACCCAAATTCATTGAACCAATCTATTGAATATAGTGTACAATACTTTTAATATAAGATATATATTAACGATTTAGTTCGTTCTTTCGTTCCCCGACAATGGTGTCATTTTGTTCTTCATAATTGCTAAAAAAAAAATATTAACGATTTGGTGTTAATCTATAAACATATTGAATGGAAGAAAAAAACATGGAATGAAGGAGAATCAACTTTGATTTAATCTTCACACAATGAATGTAAGTAAAATTATTTTCTTGCTCAGTTGCTCTCATTAAATTATAACTTTAGTTTTGGGATTTAAACTTAATGTAATTCTCCTTTGTAGTTGTAAAGATACGAGCTGTACAAGCAACTGTGGTCATGGCAAGAAGAACTGAGGGTATATATATATATATATATATAATATCACTCTATTATATGGTTCATGTTTCGTATTTAATTATAAAGAGTATATCATACTATTCTACGTAGAGACATACATTTAATAAGGTGTGCAGATATCTGTATATTTAATAAGGTGTGCAGACATCCGTACACTTAATAATGTGTACGAATACAAAATTTGGAAAAAAATATTTAACATTATCAAATAAAATCATCAAAAAAATACATATCAAATTATAAAGAAAAAATATAAATTTTTATATATCTGAAATTTTTTTTGAAATGTCATATTACCAAAATTTTGAATAAATATATATGATAGGGTGTGATGACAAAAGAAAAAAAAATAGATATATCTTTTTCTCTATTTTTCTCTCTCAGACAAACAAACACACCATCTCATTTCTCTTTCTTTTTCACAATTTTATCTTACAAACATTTTATCTCATAAGTGGGACCCTGACTATTTCTCCAATTATCAATAGTACATGTATTACCACTACAAGAAAAAGTGAATATTGTGACGGAAAAATTGTGACTGTTTGTCTGTCATGATATTATGACGATTTAGATACGAAAATGTGACGTATTTAAAACGGTCATATATATGTCACTGTTTAGTTATAATATTGTGACCGACTTAAAGGTAACTAATTTTTGTCACTATTTGTGTCGAATTTGTTACAAAATATTTAGTCACAATTATAATTACGGATTTGTAACTAAATAAGGTAACTAAATTATACGGTTTTTGTGACTATATTTACGTCACTTTTAGTTACAAATATTTTGTAAATACCTAGTCAAAATTAGTCACTATTTTAGTTACCTTTGTGTTTAGTCATAAATTGTGACATAGTTATTACCACTTTTGTTACTCCAATTAAATAATAAAATAGTTTTAATAATGGAAAAAAGAGAGCTGAAAATACAATTTTTCCATAAGAGTTCAAATGACATAAAATAATCTGAAAATTATTAATCACACTAGTTAATTCGATATCAGAATGGGCTTTAGATGAATTGTTTTAGGCCCAGTTGGAAACAGTTTAGGTCACAAAAGAAGAAGAGACGACACGGAGACACCTCTACTTCACGCAGCTGCATAAGTGAGAAGAGATGAGCTTGTTCTACTTCACGCAGCTTCTTGTTGTTTTTTTTATTTCTCTTGTCTTGTTCTTCTTTTATTCTTCTTTATTTATGCTTATGGAGCAGAGAAAAGAGAGAGAAGCGATCGATCTCCTCTTCCTCCTCACTAGTCAAACCCATTATTATTTGATCCGATTATATATATATACATAGCTGGTGAAAAAAAGAAGATAATCTTCTCATCTTCTTAATTGGAAAAAAAAAATATATATGTTGATCGAGGCTAGAGATCAGAGAGAGTTGGTTTCTCCGCCGCTGAAGAAGACGAAGACAGATCCGGATGCGATGGAGTTGGTTTGTCCGACTGATGTGGAGGAAGAGGATATCGAAATCCCCACAACGTGAAATCTCTGGAAAGGAAACAAGGACGATCCTGAATATGCAAAACAGCGAATGATCTTTGAGAAGCAATTTACAGAGAGTAAGGTATGTTTAGTAATCGTTTTTAATTTATTATTAATTAATTAGAATCAGATGTTTAATTTTTGTTTTATTAATGATTGTTTTATTTAGGGTGTAATTTAACCGGTTGGAATAATATTGTCTCTAATTTTTTAGATATTTGTACTTAAAGATATATGCAAACAAGTTAATTGAGAAAACAAATTAACCATATTAGAATTTTCTAGATCCTTAAAATTTTGTTTTTAATACCAAAATAGCGCCTTAATTTTTCCTAATAGAACCTAAAATTTTCATTAGCGCTTTAATTTTTTGTGAAATTCCCCCCACTCTTAAAACCCCTAAAACTGCCTCAAAACTATTTAACCACCTCCCTCTACTTCTCAGGTCTCCATTTCACAGATCTCATTGAAAGGTATTTCTATAATTTTATTTATTTTTAGAAGTTAATCTTGATGTTTAATTACTAATATTTACTCGCTTCCAAGTTTTACAAATCTTTGGTAATCGTTGTTGTTGTGGTTTTACACAATCTTTGCTTACTTGTTAATCTCTATTAATTTAGATTAGAGTCGTTTAATTTTTCACTTTGTAAAATTTGGGGTTGATAACTTTTGAATGTTTATGTGTTTATAGTGTAACAATGGAAGAGCCATTTGTGGATCGTTCAAGTTTACCTGTGCTGCATCCATCTCGGTTAAATGGAGCTAAATGGTATGGATTTATTTCAACATACTGTTGATTACTTTCACATAGTTATAACTCAAACTAAAGTAATGTATTTCAATGGAGCAGGTTTAAATACCACACCCAAGTATCAACTGGTGTACGAAAGGTCATTCAAAGTTGTTTTAAGGGACCATGGTACTCTTGGAGAAAAGTGCCTCCCTTCTACAAAAGAACCTGGTTTACACTGTTTATGGTAGTACTGTTGTCTATTATATTTCATTAAGCTATTTCATAAATGATTTACAGTATTACTCATCATGTGTGATTACTCTGTTTTCTTAGAAAAAGTTTAACTGGGATGCTTCTATCAACTATCAAGTTGAACGAGAGTTCAAAAAGCTTGCTGCATATCGCCTCAAAGGAATGATAAGCCATGCTAAGAAGGGAGGAGAAAAACCAGATTGGATTTTGTCTGATTATTGGACGATTATGCAGGCACATTGGGCAACAGCAAAAGCAAAAGCAACAAGTGAGAAGGCTCGTGCTTCCCGAATGTCTGATCGCAATGGTTTAGGCCCACATTCTCATCTAGCAGGTTCAAGTTCGTATGTCAAAGTTCAAGCTGCTTTGGTAATGTTCACATTTTCTATCAATTTCCATATAAATTTGTGATCATTTTTGTATTAGTTCACTTAGTTTTATTGTTTGTTTATAGGAAGCAAACAATGAAGATTACTCATTTATTTCTGTGATGAAGAAAACACATCAAAAGCCTGACGGAACCTATGTTGATCAACGAGCAAGATTGGTTGCAGAAACTTATGAAAAGCATGTACAAGAACGCTTGGAAAAACTTGAATCTTCTGGTGAAGAGAATGTGACAGCTGAAAATCTTGACAAAGCTGAGAAAAATGAGATTTATATCAAGGTAACATTTCTAAACCTTATATTCTTTAAGATTTTTTGAGATTATATATTTGTGATTAGTATATTGAGGTTTAGCCATATATGTTATTAGGGTGGAGCAAATTTGTTAGTCACCATGGAACTGTCGTGTTTTATTGTTTGGTTTGAGTTACGTACGGGTGGTGTATTGGGCTTGAGTTGTTTGGTCGTGAGTTGTGTGTTTGGTCGTGAGCAAATTTGTTAGTCACCATATATGTTATTGTTTGGTCGTGAGTTGTGTGTGTTGTATTGGTTTGGTGTATGATAGCTTTATGTATTTATTTTTTATTTCTAGGCTGCTGGATCATCGAAACATGGTCATATCTTTGGACTTGGAGCACTTGGTGAGTTTTTACCATCTGTTGGTGCCTCTTCAAGTGTACCACAATCTGGTGAAGAAATAGAGACATAACACATCGGATGCAGGAGATGGAAACTGATCTGAAAAAAAACCTTGAAGAAAATCAGCAAATCCAGAAAAGACTTGAAGCTATGGAGAAACTTGTTGAATCTTTTGCAAGTCAAAATGTCTAAATCCAACACCACTACCAAGACCATCCACCTTTATCTAACTACTATGGTTTGTTTGTATTTCCTTATGTTTATGGATTAACTTTGTGCTTGGTTTATATTTCCTTTCAGTTGTGTTTATGTATCAACTTTGTATTTGGATGTTAGTTTGTTATCTATATATTATCGTTTGCATATTATTTTTAGTTTTCATGTTTTATTCTAAAATTATATATTTGTTGAAATATGGTGAATGGATTTAATATTTAAAAAAAAATCTAAGAACGTGAAATGTCACAAATAAATACAAATATGGTAATTAAAAAATAAAAATAAAATAGAATAAAAATAAAAATAGTGACGGTTGTGTGTCTCTAATTGAGTCACTAATTGTGTCTAGTTTGTGATTGTATTTTGGTGGCAAAAAGTCACAACGTAGTGACTTAAAATAGTACTAATTTGTAACAAATATATGACATTTTTTGGGTCATGTTTTGTGTCATATTTGTGACTCTATTAACCGTCATAAATTGCAACTTTTTTGTGACTATTCAATTATCGTCACAACTTGTGACGAATTGTTACTTCAAAAACGTCACAACTGTTTATGACTTTTTTGTGACTTACACCCATTTGTGACCATTTTATTGTGACCTTCTTCAATCCGTTTCATTTTCGTCACAATAAAGTATTTGTGACCAAAAATTAATATATTATGACCATTGAATTGGTAACAATATTCACTTTTTATTGTAGTGTACATTTCTAATTAAGTTTGAAAAATTTACTAAAATGCCAATAATCTCTATTTTTTTGTCACATTTTCTAATAAAATTATGCTCTACAGGTATCAAAGAAAATCATCGGTTTAATCACTTCAGCTTAAGAAATATTAATCTTCAATGACATTATAATTTAGAGCTATCATCCCATGGCAACTTACTCGATCAAACATATAGCCAAAAGGTGTACCTTTTGATTTTTGATCAAATCATATAAACAAAGAGGTCTTGACTTTTGAGATAACAGTAAATAATCTAAAACTAGGTACGGACCCGCATGTACGTGTGTGATTGATTTCAAAAACTATGTTTACTATAAGGTTTGTGATATATTATATACACATAGAGTTAAATCATTTACAGTTCAAACTTATATTAGTTTGGTTCCATTGAGTTTGTGATTTTTGAAATAATAAAGGTTTGAGCATAAAATTAAGATTCACAAAACAACATACCCAAATCTAATGTTTACCGAATTAGTGATTAATCAGAATTGTTTAAAACTTGTAAATTATGAAACAGATAAAAACCATCAAAAAAATTAAAACTTCTCGAAACGAATGACCTAAATTCTTAATCAGGTCAAACATGTCCCGATACCTATACTCCATAAGAGGTATAATACTTTTTTATCTATAAAAACCCGTCCTTGAAATCTTTAAGAAATAATATTAATATATATATATAAGATTTTATATTTTTTAATATTTTAATTTTGAAATTAAGTAATCTTTAGTATACGATAGTCATATATACTAGAAATTTTCTATATGGAAAACTGAAAAATTAAGATTTGCATTAGTTTAAATATTTTATAGTTTAAAATAAATTTAAGATGCCATCAAATTGTTTTTTAAAAGATTTTCTAATATCTATTGTTCAAAATTATTTTTCATTTTTTTCGTCAAAATTTTTTAAAAATAAGTAATAATGTTATTTATATTGTTGAAAATATCATTTAAAAATATATATTTTACGTCTCATGTTATATTTTTTAATTATATTATAATACATAAGTTTTGAAAATAATTTCGAGAACATGTAGGGGATAATATTTATTAATATTTAAATAATATTTACCAATTTTAGAATTTATAGAAACAAAATATTATGTATAGAAATATACTAAATAGCAATTATAGTTTTATATAATATTATAGAATATTAAGGATAAATAATAAATTGTGCATCGAGCTTTCTGGCGACGATACGTCAGCTTTTTTTTTCACGAATGCTTCTCTTTTAATATATAGGGGATTTTGGGTAGATATATTCCTTTTTCAAATTTTCACTAATTTGGATAATAGTTTGGCTATAGGAGTCAGGACATCTAAGGATCCATTTTTGACGGATTTTTGAGTTTTTGAGTATTGTTAAAAATATTTAGGAAATTCTACATAATTATGATGTATTGGACTTTGTAGGACTTAGTAGAAAATTCTACAAAACGGCTTTTTCATTCCTGGACAATTACAATATGTTCGATTCATATATCGGACTATTGGCTGTGCTCAAACATACATGTACTTTTAAAAGTTTTGAATTCCATACTTGGACTTCTGATTTTGTGCGTAAACATACAAAAACGTGTTTAATGATTAACTCTGTTAATATCTCCGTTAAGAGATGATGATGTGGAATCCATGTGTGCAGACAGAGTGAAACGACGTCGTTTTAGTTGTGTTAAAAAAAGAGGAAAAAAGAGGTAGGACTTTGTAGGAGATTCTATATAATTATGATGTATTGGACTTTATAGGACTTTGTAGAAAATTCTACAAAATGGCTTTTTTATTCCTGAGACAATTACAATATGTTCGATTCATACATCGGACTATTGGCTGTGCTCAAACATACATGTACTTTTAAAAGTTTTGAATTCCATACCTGGACTTCTGATTTTGTGCGTAAACATACAAAAACGTGTTTAATGCTTAACTCTGTTAATATCTCCGTTAAGCGATGATAATGTGGAATCCACGTGTGCAGACAGAGTGAAACGACGTCGTTTTAGTTGTGTTAAAAAAAGAGGAAAAAAGAGGTAGCACATTAGGCTCAAACCTGGACACTCCTTATCCTACAATCCTCTCCATAACCACTGGAACACAACACATTATTGATATATGTTGAACAACAATTGGATATATAGTTTTCTCTCTCTTCTTCTCTCTGCGTTGAATCTCGTTCTGGTTTTTTATAAACCTTAGCTTCTTTGTCTTCTTATCTTGATGATGATGATCTTTGATCGATTTGAGACTTACTGAATTCTGGGCTGTTTTAAGTTGGATTCTGGGTTTTTACTTTTTACAATATGCATTGTGGAGATCTGACTCCTATGACCATATATATTCTTTAATGATTTTGATCTCAATCTCGAAATCGATTTGATTTAAAAAAGTAGAATTTTTTATTATCATTTGATCAAACAAGATCCTTATGTTTTTCTGTTCAAATTCAATTATTAATTAGCTTCCCTTAGTTAATATTTGTTCTTCATTGATGAACCCTCGAAAATCTGCTTTTGCTATTGGTTCATGAGTTGTGTGAATTTTGTTTAGTAATTTTTGTGTATTATATGTGTGCATCACCAGGTTTTAGCTAAATTATCTGGATTTGTTTCCCATTCACAACTTTCTTCAATGTAGGAGGGAAGAGAACAGAAAAGAAAAGAGAAAAGACTATAGATTCAATTGTTGTACAGTTTATCTCAGTTATTTGTTGTGTCACAGTGGTTAAGGAGGGGATACTAATAAGATTAAGCCTTCAGGTTCGAGGCTAGCTTGCTATCTCTTTGTGGAATCAGGTCAGATTTCATGGTAGTTGTGATGTATTGGACTTTGTATTCGATACTGAATTTTCACTTTTTATCTATCCTATATTATTCACTTCTCCTTCTATTGTCTTGATTATAGGTTATGGAGGAGGTTACTTAGATCTCTATCGGTGATTCATTGTGGAAGAGGATATTATGATCTATCGGTAAAGGTTTGATTGACCGTTTTCACCTGTTTCCTCTGTTGGGTTTTTGTCCCTTCTTTCTTCAATCCTTAATCCCTTAACCCGATTTTTATTTTTTTGTATAAGTGATAACTCTCTCTTATTTTTACATGGTTTCGATTTTTATTCTAGGTTTTTGTTTCAGGTAGCAATTATGGTAATATTGATATTCGTTTATGAACGAAAAAGTTGGCATGTGTTAAGACTTGTAAGTATCTCTTTCTCTCCATGGTCTTCTTTTGGCAACTCATTCATTTTCTGTTTGCAGTTGTGTTCATTTTCATACAAAATGTAAAACTCATTTTCATAGGTTCTCATACTGTACTCAAGGCTTGTTTGAAGTGAACTGCTAATGTCTATGTCTTTAGTGAAATTCATAACTTAGTTCCTGTTGAGTTAGTTTCTGTATAGCATGACTAATGTATGTTTTATTCTTATGCTTAGTTTCTGCATTAATTATGAGTGTCTAGCCTTATCTCTCTTGTTATGAGTCTTACATTCTGTATATACCCTTGACACGATCAGCTAAAACATTGGTCAAGTGTCTGATTACAAGCTTGTTTTGTTTGGTTAATTAACAGAAAAGGGAGGTACCACAAGGTGAGAAGCCAGAACCAGTGAGAACCCACCTGAGGAACATGATCATTGTATTTAAAGGCCTTCTCTTGTCTTTTTTGTTTGTAACCTCTGGTTTGTGTTCTCATAAACGTTTTCTATTTATGTAGCCTGGTGATCTTGAAAAATCTCAGCTTGGATTAGCTCATAGCTACAGCAGAGCCAAGGTGAAGTTCAATGTTAACCGAGTGGATAACATGGTTATTCAAGCTATTTTCCTCCTTGACGAGGATATCAATTCCTTTGCCATGAGAGTCAGGCTTGTTTTGTGCTTTTCCTTTCAGATTATGTGTTGCAATTTACCTTTGAGAAATATTGGTAGATGAACTGTTTACAATGTTCTTACAGGGAATGGTATTCGTGGCACTTCCCCGAGCTAGTGAAGATAGTTAACGACAACTATCTTTACGCCCATGTTTTTTTTATAGCAATGAATAAATGTGTTTTTAGTATCAATTGTTCTGGGACGGTTATTTTCTTACTTGTTGACAGGCCATGATTTATCACCAGTTGACCTGATCAACGTACAGACCTTTGCTCAGAGAGTTATGGATCTTGCTGACTACAGGAAGAAGCTATAGGAAGAAGCTAACGTACAGACCTAATTTGACAGCTTTGATTGGAGAAATGGAAGGATGTCTCAGCAAAGAAAAGCAAGAAGAAGAAGAAGAAGAGGTGGTGGCAATGGAAGAGGACAAGTGAGAGAAAAAGAAGAAGAAAGAAAAGAGGAAGATGGAGATAGCAGAGGAGAATGAAAAATCAGAGAAGAAGAAAAAGAAGAGTAAAGCTGGAGGATAAGAGGAACATGCTAGTTGTGATTGTATAGAGTATGTATAAAACTATAAATTAATTAAGAAACGCAATTTATACAAATTGCCATCTTTCTATATAACATTGAATTGAGGCCATATGATACATATCTCTGTGAACTGAGGCCATATGATATACATTGAATTGAGGCCATATGATACATATTTTTATGTATTTAATATTGATAAATATTAAATAAACATATATGTTATGGCTGAGTTATGTACTTCGTACGGCTGTGTTATGAGTTATGTACTTCGTACGGCTGAGTTATGTACTTCGTACGGCTGTGTTATGCCTGAGTTATGTACTTGGTATGGCTTCGTTTGGTCTTTTGTGTCGTGTCTCGATATTACAAAAAGTGTTGTTGGGGAAACCCAAACAATAATTATGTACCTGCTCAGATCCACACCCGTAATAAATTTATAAAGTTAGTTTTTCACAATATATTATACAAAATAATTAAAAAAACTAAACTCAAAATTCGAATAAAAAATAAAAAGACTCCGATGAAGTGACTAAGTGATGGCTGAGTTATTGACTTACACGGTTGACTTATGAAATATTTGTAAATTTATATTACTATAACTCAATATTTAAATGTACAATTGAAATATAAATATTACAATTATTATAACCAATAAAAGTAATAATTATAGAGAAAATTGATTTTACACATTCTCACGAGAATGTGTTAAACATACAACACATGACGTTTGGGGGTTAGGGTTAGAGTTGGGGTTTAGGGTTTGAGATGTAGGGTTCAAATGAGTAACATTATTTGTTTTTTGGTTTTGGTTCTAATGTGTTTTAATGTGTTTGGTTTAAGGTGGTAATATGGATATACTAATATTATTACCATTTGAATATTTTTTTTTAAAAATCAATCTTTTTTTTTGGTTATTTCTGGTTATAGGTCGGTTAGATTAATATATAACCATAAATAACTCAAAATATATTATAATTAAGTAGATTAGCCTAATATAACCGAAAGTAAGCCTAATATAACCGAAAGTAACCAAACATACCAATTCAAAAATACCAAATTGGAAAAATTATTTTTTCGGTTCGGTTCGGTTTGGTCGGTTATTTAGTCATTCTAATTTGAGGGTTAGCTGAGTTATAGTAAAGTTATGGCTGAGTTATGCAACAAATATATTAATTTATTATATACCTTCTCGAGAATACAAAAAGTGTTGTTGGGGAGACGCAAACAATAATTATGTTTATTGTTAAGAACCACACGCGTAATAAATGAGATTTTAGCGATTTTAATTTTTATTTAAAAGGAATTCAAAATTTGAATTTGAATTTTTAATTTTTTTTTAATAAAAGTTTTCTCAAACAATTGACTGATATGGCTGAGTTATCGACATAAACGGCTGACTTATGAAATATTTGTAAATTAGAATTATTATAACTCAAAATTAAAATATAGAATGAAAAAATAAATATTACAATCATTATAAGCAATAAAAAGTAATAATTATAGACAAAGACTGATTTTTACACAGTCTGATCAAAATGTGTAAAACATTCAAAACATGACATTTAGGGTTTAGGGTTTAAGGTTAGGGTTAGGGTTAGAGTTTGAGGTTTAGGGTTCATATTTCCAACATTATGGGTTTTAATATAACAATTTGGTTTTGATTATACATGTCATGTATTGTGTTTGGTTTAAGGTGGTAATTTGGATATACTAAGGCTGTGATTGGCAACCAGTAAGAGCGGATTTTAGAGCGTTTTTCCCAAAAAACGCTTGCATTACACCAATCATAAATCTTTTTTACTATTTGTATTTTTGAAAAAAAAAACAGCAGATGCGGTTTTATCCAAAGGATAAAGCCTTGTACCGCTTTCTCAAACTGAAGCACCATTTACCCAGCGGATTTTAAGAAAAACCGCCAATGTATATACTTTTTTTATTTTTATTATAATAATTATAAATCTTTTATCTACATACACATATACACATACATATATATACAAATAACAAATAAAAAATAACTTTTCTGTTTTCTCTCTCCTTTTAGAATGTACTAAAAACAAAATCATTCTAATAATAAATAATAGTAATTTTAGTAGTATATATAGGCATATATAATTATTAATAAAACCAGTTTTTTTTTGTCAACATAATAAATCCAGTTTTTCTAATAACCATAGATTTCTTTTTGAAACTTTTAATAACAATTTTTGAAATTAAATTTTTTATTTATTGATAGAAAAATGAAAATATATATTTATACTAGTTATTAATAAAATAATGGGGGATTTTCAAAAATACCCCTTTTTCTATGTCACTTTTCAAAAATACCCTTTGATGGTGTCTATTTTTAAAAATACCCCTTTTTAATATATAAAATGAAAAAATTATAAACCCTAAACCCCAAATACTAAACCCTATCCTTTTAAAACTATAGCCTAAATGTAAATTGAGAACCCAAACCTAAAAAAACAAATTCTAAAAATTAATTTAACATAGGGTAATTGTGTAAAAAAGGGCAAAAATGAAAATGTTCAAAAAAGAGGGCATTTTTGAAAAGAGGTAGGCCAAAAGGGGTATTTCTAACAAATTCTCTAAAATAATATGAATTTCGTACCCTAAATTGTTTTTCACCAATCAAACACTATTTTGTATCGCTTATTTTGGAGTAACTGCACCAATCAAACATTATTTTTCTTTTCAACAGAAATAACAGATGAAGATCATATGACGTAAATAAGAGATAATATTGCAAATATGTTATGGAA
Source organism: Camelina sativa (assembly GCF_030686135.1). Classification (NCBI taxonomy): domain Eukaryota; kingdom Viridiplantae; phylum Streptophyta; class Magnoliopsida; order Brassicales; family Brassicaceae; genus Camelina; species Camelina sativa. Next base: position 24,639,046 of record NC_141894.1, on the reverse strand, counting down.
AAATCAAAGTAATAGATAATACTTTTTTATGTGTTGTACTTTTTTTTATGATATAACTATTCAATACATTTAAAAATATGTATGTTAAAATTAAATTTATATTTTGATCAATTTTTGTATTAGTGGTTTATAAATATCTGTTATTGTTTATTTATTAATATGAAAAATTTAATTAATTATTAATATATATACAATCCGCACCGCAAGTAGTTTTTTTCACCAATCAAACATTATTCTGTACCGCTTATTTTATACAAACCGCACTTGTCCCACAAATATATTTCTCCCGCAAGTACCGCAGTTGAACCGTACCGCACTGTAATACCGCTTTCCTCGCACAACCAAAACCGCGATTACCATTCGGACCCTAATATGATAACCATTTGAAATTTTTTTTTTTGAAATTATTTTTTGGTTATTTCCGGTTATGGGTCAGTTAGATGAATATATAACCATAAATAATCCAAGTGTTATCCAAATTAGGTCGATTAACTTAATATAACCGATAACAAACCGAATATAACCGTAATTAACCGAAAATAATGGAAAAATAGTTTCCGGTTTTGTTCGGTTTGGTCTGTTATTTAGTCATTCTAATTTGAGAGTTGGCTGAGTTATGGTAAAGTTATGGCTGAGTTATCGTTTAAGGTCTTCTCAATAATATGAAAACGTATTCTTCTTTCTTTCCTCGGTCTTTTGTTCTATCAGATTCCTAATAAGTATTAAAACGTCTCTCGATGTCACAAAAAGTATTGTTAGGAAAGCACGAAAAATCACTAATTCTGTGCCTGCTCAAATCCACATGCATAATAAAATCATAAAGTGAGATTTTTTTTTTTTTTTTTTCAACCAAACATTAATGAATTAGAAGATAACTCCGAGATTGGTTGCCCAAACCGGAGGGAAAGAGTTTACAAAAGAAATTTCTGAAACTAAGGTCCTTGAAGACCGAGCTAAACAGTCTGCTCTCACGTTAGACTCACGAGGGATCCTGTCCAGCGTGAAGGATGGAAATGATGATCGGAGAATGGAAAAGTCCTCCAGTAAAATCGAGAAGGCGGGCCAATCTTCGGGCTTCTGCACCATTGCGATCAACTCTGCACAATCCGTCTGAAAAGCTTGACAATCCACTCTCGCCGCCAACAACGACTCCATGGCCCAGATCAAGGCTTGCAGTTCTGCATGTAAGGGACTAAGACCACGTCTCTGGCTCCGGGCTCCCAATAGAATCGTCACATCGTCCCCATTGCAAAACCACCACCCCAATCCCTGTAGAACATCCGAGTATTTCCATGAACCATCAATCTGACAACGGATAAATGGCTCCCTAACTTCCACAGAATCCGGAGGATTTAAATAATTATCGGAAAAAGATTTGGCATCATCCCATAATAATTTGTCATTTATCGCCTGATTTATAATTTCTGTCGGATCTGCCTCCAGACCCTGGAAAACTTTTTTATTCATATCTTTCCATACCGACCACAGGATCCAAGGAAGTCGACCAGAAATAGCTGACATCCCGGGCTGCGCTGCCGCCCTCCAATAAATAAAATCCAGATTCACATAGATTGATGCATATGGGAAACCTTCTGCTTCCAGTGATATAGGAGACAACTCCCAAACCCTCTGTGACCGCGGACACTCAAAAAGAGCGTGATTGATGGTTTCCGGTTCCAGACCACACCGCTTACACAGAATATCACATCGGACACCGCGATATGCTAGCCGTTCCAATACATGAAGAGTTCCAGAAGCAACCTGCCAAAAGAAATGTTGGACTTTGGAAGGAACCTCAAGCTTCCACGCCTGGGCTCGAAGAGCCGTACACGTAGGTCCGATTTCCACTTCCCTTATCAACTCCCTTGCTAACCGATAACCGGACTTCACCGAATACTTGCCGGACTTGGTATGATGCCAAACTAAGGAGTCTGGTTTGTTAAATTTACTGACCGCAATGCTCCGAATAATCGGTATATCCTCCGGATCAAAAAATTCCTCTAGAATTGGTAAGTGCCAATCCTTCGTAGATGGATTAATTAAGTGATTAACCATCAAACTTGGAAGCAATAATCGACCTCGACCATTAGCTGGTCTTGGACGAATATCCATTAGCCACGGATCACGCCACACCGAGATAGAGCAGCCCGAACCTACTGCCCATCTCGCACCTTGCTCTACTAGTGCCTTAGTTGAGTAAATGCTTCTCCATGCAAAGGAAGGAGAATATGGTTTCATTGCCAAAAGAGGGTGTTTATTCCTAAAGTAACATCTGCGCATTACCCGAGTCATTAAGGAATTCGGATAATGGATAAGATGCCAATACTGTTTTGCTAACATAGCATCATTAAAATGTTGTAAAGCCCGGAATCCGAGGCCCCCTTCACACTTATCTTGACACATTTTATCCCATGCAACCCAATGCATACCCCGAGCTTTATCATTCAACTTCCACCAGAAAGTAGAAATAGCACTTGTTAATTTGGAAGTCAACTCCTGCGGTAATTTGTAACACGACATAACATGGGTAGGAAGTGCAGTTGCCACCGATTTAATCATAACCTCCTTACCCCCCTTCGACAAAAGCTTTGCAGACCAACCGTTAACTCGGTCATCCAGCCGATCCTTAACATAACTAAAAACATTGGTTTTCGAACCCTGGAGACTTTCCGGGATACCCAAATACGAACCCATACCGCCTTCTTTAGAAATACCAATAACCGATTTTAACTGAGGACGTAAGTCAGATGGGACTTTTTTACCAAACATAATGGAAGATTTATCCAAGTTAACCTCTTGTCCTGAGGCTTTCCCATAATCTCCTATTATATCTATTACTTTCCTACAATCAGTTGCCTCTGCTTTACAGAAAAACAGACTATCATCAGCAAACAACAAATGTGAAATGGTAGGACTATCACGGGCAATCGTGATACCCGTTATTTTCTCTTCCCGTTCGGCTTTCTTAATGTTTGCTATCAAGACCTCCGTACAAAGAATGAACAGATCCGTTTTGAAAGCCAGAAACCCCGTCTGACACAGTTGATTGGTATTTAGACCATGGAACATCTCCTGAGCGACAAGAATATTATCTGTTATTAAGCGTCCAGAGACAAAGGCCGACTTTAGAGGTAATAACCTTTTTAACCGGAAACATTATACTTTAGAAATAATTCTATAACTGACATTACAAAGACTAATGGGTCTGAACTCCGCCATCCGCTGCGGTCTGTCAACCTTAGGAATAAGACAAATATTTGTCTCGTTTAAACGAGGATCAAACCGATCCGTCCTGAAAAAATTCCGAACTAAAGCCACCAAATCCCCTTTTAAAGAGGACCAAAATCGTTGAAAGAATAAAGCATTCATGCCATCAGGACCTGGTGTTTTCTCCGGGTGCATCGCAAAGAGAGCTTTGCAGACTTCCGCTTCAGAAATATCCCGAGTAAGATCCCTATTCATACTCTCTGTGATTAGTGGATTAATCTCTTGTACCATCTCCGAAATCCAATTGCCAGCCGACTTCTTAAAGAGATCTTCAAAGTACTTGGTAGCAATATGCTCCATACCCGAGGGCGAATCTGTCCAGACATTATCAATGTCGAACAAACCCACAATCTTGTTTCTCGCCCGCCGTTGCTTAGTGGAAGCGTGAAAATATTTAGTATTTTTATCTCCCACCCTAAGCCAGAATTTCATGCTTTTTTGTTGCCAATAGATTTCCTCATCGTGGTACGCCTCTTTTATCACAAGATATTATTGCAAATAATTAAATAATTATTATTCGAATTTAGAATTTTATTTTTCTAAAAGTATTTCTCCAACAATTGAATATTAAAATTATTATAACTCAAAATTTAAATTTAGAATGGAAATATGTCTATTATTAGGTTTACTGATGGTTTCACGCCAAAATATTGCTTTACGGTTGAGTTATAATCATTACGGGAAAACGAAAGGTCATGTGACGGCTGAGTTGTAGTGAGTTATGACTAAGTTATCACAAGAAACAATCTGAAAGTAAATGGATGATATATATGACTTTACGGCTGAGTTATAATATTTACGGGAAAATAAAATGTCATGTGACGGTTGAGTTATAGTGAGTTATGGCTGAGTTATCACAAGAAAAAATTTGAAAGTAAATGAATGATATATATGACTTGACGGCTGAGTTATAATATTTACAGGAAAATGAAAGGTCTTGTCGATTCATGTTACGGCTGAGTTATAGTGTTTTATGGCTGAGTTATCACAAGAAACAATATGAAAGTAAATGGCTGAAATATATTACTTTACGGCTCAGTTATAACATTTAAGGGAAAACGAAAGGTCTCGTCGATTCATGTGACGTCTGAGTTATAGTGATTTATAAATCTTTAACGGCTGATATATCAGAGTCATCGAAAACATTAAATCGGGTTGAAAATTTATCGTCTTCTTCTTCGTCAGATGCTACTTCGACAGCTTCTTCTTCTTCTTGGTTTTCTTTGTCAACGATCTTACCATAATAGAAACAAGTGCCTTCAAATCTCCCACCGTACACTTCATATGTAGATTCTATTTTCGAGTCACTGCTTGGCCGAATCATACTTCCTCTAGCTCCACTAGTTTCTGTAGACTCTTTCGCCGAAAATTCTACATAGAGACGTAGCTGATTGGTTTTCCATAGCCCCAAAAAATATTGCAACTGTCGATCATTGGAGACAAAAACTGGTGGAGTATCATGCGCCATATGTTTCAGTGCCTTGTTCGAGAACATGTAGCTCAGCTTTAGCTCATGGCTAAACGCGTCCAATCTGTAGTCTTCAAGAACAAGCTCCACAAGCTTGTCGTGTGTTGTGCCTCCATCTATCTGCACAACTGTACACCCTCTATCGTTGGTGTTAAATACATATCTCTGTGTCTTTATCCAATTATAGGACACAACTAGTACCGCAACTGGATCCATGAAAGATAATGAAGAACAAGGTGAAGAAGAAGTAGAAGAACAATGTGAAGAATAAAGTGAAGAAGAAGTAGAAGAACAAGTAGAATAAGAAGGTAAATAGTTCACTTATTAACCAGTTGAAGAACAAGAATCGAACGATGTTTCGTATTTCCGGAGAAAAAAAATGATGACAAGGAATTCTGACATGGATGTTGCATCCGACGTGGCAAGTCAGCCATCAAACAATTAATAACTCAGCCTAAATAAAACTCAGCCATCAAACAAATTATAACTCAGTCACAACATGAAAAACATTACAGTAATTAAAAAGCAAAAAATTGCTCCCAAGTTCAGCCGCTTCATCAACTGAAAATATATAACTCAGCCGTATCGTTTAATAAGTCAGCCGTAACTGAATAACATTCTAGTAATTAATCTTTTGCTACTAAGTCAGCCGTCAAATGGCTGAGTTGTACGATAAGTCAGCCTATCACGGCTGAGTTATAGTTTTTTACCATAACTCAGCCATAACAACATCTTATAAGTGAGCCATTTTTCATAACTCAGCCAGTCGGAAAATGGTAACTCAGTCGTGTCGTAGTGATAAATCAGCCAAAATTTTGACAACTCAACCATCGGGTGAAAACTCAGCCGTAAGGACGGCTGAGTTAGAGCATAATTCAGCCAGATTTTAATAAGTCAGCCGTAACGCTTGGCTGAGTTATGCTATAACTCAGCCGTCCGCTCTTACTCAAATGTTTTTTCAATAACTCAGCCGCAACATACCTATAACTCAGCCGCAACATATCTCTGTAACACGTTACGGCTGAGTTATGATTACACCTCAGCAATTTCTGACGTGGCGTCTGACGTGGCAATGACATTTTTGTAATTACGTTTTTTCCGGTAACATAAAACAGGAGCACGCTGGGTATTTTGAAAATACCCGAAATATTCTAGTAATAAAAAAGTTTTTTGTAGATTCTGGTAATATTACCTAAAATGAGTAACATTTGAGTAATTCACCCTAATAATATAGTCAAAAATATAATTATTTTTTAAGAAAACGGTTATGGGATGAAATTTTGTGACGCATACAAGACAAGACGAGTATCCTGTCCCAAATATATATATCTAGGTTAAATACGTGAAATAAATGAATATACAACCGAATCCAAAATTGATTTAACACTCCTTAACAAACTGTTGGAAATGTTTGGATTAGTTTAGAATAATATACATGTAATATCACTTACTAAATTATATCTTAATTTTTTTCTTATATCACTCATGATGGTCTTGGTATTTCTAATTTTAAAAAGTTTACGCAAACATAACTCCGCACGTACGTCGCATCCGAACCTAGTTGGTTTGTATTTTTCAATATTGCGACTTCATAAATTTCACCAGTGTAGGTAGTTGGAATATCTCCACAATTTCTATATTATTATAGATTTTAATTTTTGTGAAAATGTAAAATATGATTTATTGGAATCCCCTATTTAATAAAACGGAAGTACACAACTTCAAATTTGTAGACTATATAATTTTAATAGTAGGTTACAAATGGGTTATAAAAAAAGTTAATATTAATTTGTATTAGATATATGTTACATCACATTGAAAGTCTTAATATGTAACTCTTCATTTTCGCAAGATTTTAGGAGAATAATCTTAATTCTCTTTTACACCAAAATATATCCTTCAAATATTTAATCTTGATTTAAGATCTTCTAAAACAAGTTATCGAAAGAATAAAATAAAATCTCCAAAAAATATTTAGTTAACCATATATATTGGCAAACAAATCTAAAAAAAATTCACTCTTCCACGGATTGAGAGTGATTTCCGATTATATTATAAAATAAACCGATCAATAATCTATCGTTACCTTTTGATAAGGTATCATCTTTCGGTTCATGTCTTTCAATTTTATCATACTTATAACGATGCTTATTATGTTTATACACATTAGTACATTACAATTCATGGTGGACTGCAAGTTAAAATATTACACGACGGGGTTATATGACACGAAGTGTTTGAGTAGATACTAATATAAATTTAAATTTTTGTTAATTCGGTGCTACACGGGTAAAATATCATTTCATTATTTTGTTAATAATATGAATATTAAATTAATAGACATATCTAATTAAGTTGATTAAATTAATACTGTAACAAAAATTAACAAACAAATTATTATTTTTTATCAAATAACTTAATTCGCGGTGTACCACAGATCAAAATCTATACAAAATATACATTATTTCCATAAGTCATATTCAACATATGATTTAATGGCATAGTGTTTTCTAAAAAAAATAACTTTTAAAACAAATAAAACAATCACATTTGTAGTGCTTTAAGTAAAAATTACAAAAATTTGTGCTACAGTACGGATCCATCAGTTTTAGTAGATGATTTTATTGCATAATATTTTATTCACAACAATTTTTAAAATAAATCACATAAATTAGATTGTATATAAAAATTACAATATAAATAAAAAAAATTCAACCCATACTCTAGCACGGATCCTAATCTAGTTTTTTTTGATATCTGTTATACTTTTTGACTGGAATTGATTTAAATGAGAAGCCAAAATCTCAAACCATGTTGAAGTTGTTCCGGAGTTTTTGGTAGGTTAGGAGAATAGGTCTGTTGGGAGAGAGAAAGAGAGAGAGAATATAGTATTTTGTTGATCTGATTTCGAATGTCGAAAAAACGTGGCTTGGAAATGGAATGGGTTCCCCACGATGTGGTAGAGATCATCTTGGAGACACTTGAGGTGAAATCTCTGGTGAGATTCAAGGCTGTGTCGAAGCAATGGAAATCAACGATCGAATCACCATTGTTCCAAGCAAAACACTTGAAGCAGCGTCAACAATTACGAGATCCAGATGTTCTCATGGTTTACCTGCCGGACAGAGAGAGTCTTAGAACACTGGTATTGGGTTCATCCTCATCGGTTAAATTCCCTATTCATTGGGACAAGGACAAGGACAAGGACAAGGAGTACAAGCACTACTTTGTCAGCTATCATAGCTGTGACGGTCTCGTTTGTCTCTACCATCCCCTCAAATCTGGTATTGTGCTCAACCCCGCCACTAGATGGTATCGACATCTTCCTCTCTGCCAATTCCAACGACGCATGATCGATTTAGGAGACCGTCACTTCAAGCTTGTAAACCAAACCTATAATCTTGGATTCGGTAAAGACATATTCACTGGCAAATACAAGGCCGTTTGGCTATACAACAACAACAACAACTCTTCAAAAGAAATAGGCGTTACTACATGCGAAGTTTTCGACTTTAGCACCAACGCTTGGAGGTATGTCACTCCCTCAGCTCCTTATAGGATTGTTGGTGCCGCCCATCCTGTGTTTGCAAATGGCTCGCTTCATTGGTTCACAGACTGCTGGCAAGAAACCAAAGTTGTATCTTTCGATCTTCACACTGAAACTTTTCAAATCATCTCTAAAGCTCCCTTGGCCTATGTGCATTTTGATCATTACTAGATAGTCTTGTGCAACCTCGACAACCGCTTGTGCGTATCGGAGAAGATTTATTGGTCCAACCAAGTGATATGGTCGTTCGATTCAGTCAACAAAACATGGGAAAAAATTTGTTCCATAGATCTCCGCCTAACTCGGGCACTGTATGGTTGCCCAACACAAGCCGCATTCCATCCACTAGCACTTTTGGCTGGGAGTGGGAAGAATAATAATAATAAGAAGAAGAAGAAGAATTTGTTGTTTCATGATCCTACGCGAAGTAGAACATTGTGGACACATGATCTCGAAACCGAATCAGATCATGTTGCTTTCAACGACGAATATTACATTGGATATCGTGTTTGCTATTTTCAGAGTTTAATCTCTATTTAATGAAGGGCTGTTTTGCTTTTCCAAGTTTGCAACCGTTAAATAATTGATATGTAACACCCCAATTTTTGGTGGTGCATGCAGAAATTCTTTTTTAAAAAATTATTTGATATCACCACCACCTATGTTTATCTTTGAGCTCGAACAATTTTAGTATGTGTGAGGACCTACCAAGAAGTGATTGTGTCGGGTAAAGAGTAAAAACCGATTCTCAGCTGCTTTTAAGGACAATGAGCTCGAACAACAAACCCTTTAGTTCATTCCTAATCTTTATTCACTGTGGAAGCTAGGCCTCCACATCACCAATTCCTTGACTTTTTCTCTAATTCTTCTTCTTCTTTTGATATTTATCTGATGTAGACGTATTAGCAACACTTGAAGATTTGTTATCATGCTTCTAGTTAATCTTGCTCAGAGAGTGGGTTTCGTTTTTGTTTTTGTTGTTGTTGTTGTTGTGTTGTGAGAGCATCTAGAATTTTATTTCAGCAGATTCAATTAACCTTGTACAATCGTAATACAAAGGGTGTCAAACCAAATGGGAACTTCACTAACAATCAAGAAAGATCAAGTTAAGCCAATTCAGAGAACAAGTTAAGCCAATTCAGAAGGGGTTTAACTAACAAAACTAAAGTGAACAAATTGTAAACTGATCTTATCCGATTTTTCATTTACTGACTTATACCCAACACTGGTTTTGTTTTCTTTTGACTTTTCTCATATCACGAACAATTGAAACAAAATGAAAATTATTTGAATACATGCATTATAACAAAGTAAACTTGTAATGACTCATTGCAAAAATTAAAACAAGTGTTAAGTTTGTAAAAGATTTGCAACAAGTGTCTCCAATTATTTCATGCTTTCAAATAAATAAATAAAATTCTAAAACAGATTTGAACAACTTTTTTTTTTTGAATGCATTGCAAATTTGGAATTATTTGGTGATTTGTTTGCCAAATGCATTTGGAACTATTAGCACACACGATAAATTCTTACTTTGCAAAGCGACTTTACTACTAGATCCGTTTCAAAATTTTTGTTTTTTTTTTTTTTTTGGTAGTACCATAAATTGTTTAGGATATGAAATACTAAAGTAGAGCCATATTTAAAATTGTTGCAAACCATTTTTTTTTTTTTCAATCAAACCCCATCTATTAAGTTATCGGAGATGACTTTCTCCGAGAGAGAGCCAATTAGGTGCCGACGAGCTTACATGAGAAAAACAGAAACCTCGTGCTCTTGCACATTTTTCGCAAGTTTATCGGCACGAATATTTTCCTCTCGGGGAATATATCTAATACTAAAATTAGCAAATCTATCTCTGAAATGAATAAAATCCTTCAATTCTGATGAAAAGGTCGGCCAATCCTCGATATTAGACGTCATCCTTAGGAGGTCTGAACAATCCATAGCAAAAAGAGTTTTATCCAAGTCCAATGCTAATAAGCACTCCATAGCCCAAATAAGGGTATCTAACTCCGCATGTAATGGGGATAAGCTTCTGCGCGATCCTTTTAGCCCCATGTGCAGGATTATTTCACCGATAGAAGCAATCCAGCCATGCCCACTCCTATCCACCTCTGTATGCCAAGATCCATCTATAAAGCATACAAGAGATTCTTGAGGAATTGGGATCGAAGGTATGCATGCGTCTACTACCGCCGGTGCTAAGTCTCTGTTATTTGCTCTTCTCCAGACTTCTTCTTCTTGGATAGCTTTCTCCAGTGTATCTTGCGGAGATTCAGAGATATTTTCAAACACTTTCTTATTTCTTACCTTCCAAATGTACCACCTCATTCAGGGGAACATTCTCAAGTTTTGATCAGTTGCACCAGAGTCTCTACCACGCCAATATAGAAAATCGAGGTTGCTATGTAGGGAAGATGAAGGGAACACCATAGGATAGGAAGGGATTGTCGATAAAGCCCATACTTGACGTGCTGGGGGCATTCAAATAGCATATGGTTTATAGTTTCCTCCTCCGCTCCACATCTAGGACAATCTTTATCTCTACCAATATGGCGATAATGCAGGCGTTGGCATGTTGCCAAGCACCCAGTCACACATTGCCAAACAAAATGCTTAAGCTTCCGTGATGTTTTTAACTTCCATGTTTGCGCCTTAAGTGTCGTAACACTAGGTCCCTAAGAAGGGAGGTCGCAAGAAAGGCGAGAGATAGCTCTCGCGGCTTCGTATCCTGATTTAACGGTATAAGTTCCAGACTTTGTTAGAGTCCAAGAATAGCCGTCCCTCGAGGCATTCAAGCTTGGTTTAATCCCCAAAATAAGGGTAATTTCTTTTGGGGGGGAATAGTTCCCGAAGACGTTCAATTTTCCATTTTTTTGTGTTAAAATCTATCAAGGTGTTAACACAAATCAAGGGATTTCTCTCATTAGTTAAACTTTGGGGTGGTCGTGCTGGCGTATTTGGGATCCATGGTTCAGTCCAGATGCACATATTAAAACCCAAGCTTATGGTCTTATGAATTCCGTACGAAAGAACACACTTTGCTGCCAACATGCTCCTCCAGCCATATGAAGGTCGATTTGATACTTGTATCTCTAATGGACTACAATATCGAAAGTATCTCCCTTTTAGAACTCGGCTAAGAAGAGAATCTGAATATCTCAGCAATCTCCATAGTTGCTTTGCCAAAAGGGCAAGATTAAATTCTTCTAGTGTTCTAAAGCCTAGCCCACCTTCCGAAAGTTGAATACACATTTGTTCCCATGATATCCAATGCAATCCTTTACTGTCTGCTTTATTGCTCCACCAGAAATTGGCTATCGCACTAGTTAATTTTGAGCATATAGCTTTTAGTAAGAGAAAACACGACATTACATATGTCGGAATTGCTTGCGCCACTGATTTGATCAAGACTTCATTCCCTCCCTTGGATAGAGATTTCGAAGTCCATAAGTTTACCTTCTTATGGAGTCTATCCCTCACGAATGCAAAGACTTGTGCCTTTGACCCATGAATCTTCTCAGGGAGACCCAAGTATGTACCCCCATGCCTCCTTCTTGTGATATCCCAACAATAGATTTGATCTCTTGACGTATATGGGACGGAACCTCGGTTCCAAATGGAAGATTTGGAGAAGTTAATTTCTTGTCCAGACGCTTCACCATAAAAGCATATTATATCGATAATTTCCTTGAATTGCTGAGGATCAGCTCTGTAGAAGAATAAACTGTCGTCTGCAAAAAGTAAGTAGGAAACACGTGGGCTTGCGTTCGAAATACGTAAACCCTGGATCTTTCCATCTCTTTCTGAGTTCCTAATCTGAGCAATTAAGGCCTCAGTGCAAAGTATAAATAGGTATGGAGAAATTGGGTCCCCCTGACGAATCCCACGTGTTGGCCTAATTCGTCCCTTGGGATCTCCATTGATCAAAATACGGTAGGAGACGGAAGTAATGCATTGCATTATCCAACCCACCCATTTTTGATCAAATCCACCCTATCATAAGCTTTACTCATGTCCATTTTTATTGCCATAAATTTTTTCCGGTTGGCCTGATTAGAACGGAGGGCATGGAAGTTTTCTTGAGCAATGAGGATATTATCTGTGATTAATCTTCCTGACACAAAGGCAGATTGAGTCTCGGATATAAGTTCCGGTAAAAACTTCTTGAGACGTAAGCTCAGAATTTTTGAGATCACCTTATAGCTCACGTTACACAAGCTAATAGGGCGAAATTTTGACATTTCACGAGGTCGTTCTCCTTTCGGGATCAAACATATATTTGTTTCATTTAACTTGCCATAAAAAATTCCAGAACTAAAAAAGTTCTTCACCATCTTAGTGAGATCGCCTTTTATGGTTTCCCAAAACTTTTGGAAAAATAAAGCAGTCATCCCATATGGTCCTGGAGCCTTTCCCGGATTCAGGGAGAACAAAGCTCGTTTGACCTCCTCTTCTGAGATATCTTTCATAAGATGCTCGTTCATAGCAGGTGTGACCAGAGTTGGTACGTCCTTAATGGCCAAAGTAGGGTCGCTCGCATTCGAGGATTGAAAGAGATTGTCAAAATACTCCACCGCTACTTTTTCTATCCCTTCTTGTGTATCAACCCAGACCCCAAGTTGATTAAGGATGCCAGTGATCTTGTTCCTTGCCTTCCTTTGTTTAGTGGAAGCGTGGAAGAATTGTATTTTTATCTCTGTCTGCAAGCCAAAGTTCTCTTCTTTTTTGGTACCAATATGCCTCTTCTTCCCTATAAGCTTCGCAGAGCCGCCATTTTAGATTGAGGAGAGTTTCCGACGATGCTTGATCATCTCCATAGGTCTCATCAATTTTTTCTTGAAGTTCCTTAATAAGCTTTTCGGAGTTTGTTTGATTATTTTTCTTCCAAATGGAGATTGCTCTTTTACTGTTTTGCATTTTTTTCAAGATGGATCGTTCGACAGAATTGTCGTCCCCTCCCCATCCATCTATGATACGATCTCCCTAGGATGGAACTCCGTTGAAAGGCTGCTGATAAGTGATTAGTGATGAGACTCTCTGGTGCAGTCGCGCAAACGAGATTGCAGGTGGATGGAGATAATCGAGTGATGGAACAATGATACGATGGAGAAAGATATTTAGGTGGTTGTATGGAATGAAATAAAGTGAAGAGTTTCTGAATCACAAAGTGTATAGAAACCCAGAAATCAAGAACACATTCAAGAATTTTGAATGGAGAGAAAAAGTTTAACAATACTTGTTCAACATACTTCTTCGCTAAAGAACAAAGAGGCGTAGCTATGGGGTTTTATAATTAACCCTAGGCTCGACACTCCAAACAACAGGAAGTTCAAAATAAAACAACAAGACGTTTTGAAGAAAAAAAAGAAAACAGCAAAACGTCAGGTACTTGTAGTAGAAGTCTGGTGACTTAGTACAGACATATGGTGACTTAATTCTGAAGTCTGGTGACTTAATACTGAAGTCTGGTGACTTAGTACATTATTTCCCATTGGCAATGACTTCTAGATAACTCGACGTAGTGATCCATTTGCCTCATTAAAAACCATGCCAAGAAAACCCAGTGGGACAAAACTCAGCTATGGGAAAAAGAGTACAAAATTCACACCTAAGTTGTCTAGTTATCATTACCGGATGAAGTCTTCAAGGTGGAGATGTTGAAGACCTGGATCCTCGGTAGGTTGAACGACCCGTCAGCTATGAGTGAATGAGCTTCCTTAGCCATCTCCTTAGCTCTTGAGCGAGTGATCCTTCCCACAATCTCCGGTTCCTCTGCAGCTTCTGACTCCTTGCTAGCCACGATCATATCATCCTCCCCCTCTTCAAAAGGATTTGTCCTCAAATCGGAATCTGCATAATAAGGAAGCAAGTCAGAAACATTGAATGTTGAAGATATCTTATACTTACCTTGAAGATCAATCTCGTTGTAGATTGTATGACTTTAAATGGGCCATCAGCTCGTGGTAGAAGCTTGCTCTTCCTCTCTTCTGGGAACTTATCCTTGCGTAAGTGAATCCACACTAAGTCTCCTTCTTCGAAAACGAGCTCCTTCCTGCCCTTGTTTGCATGCTTCTCGTATTGCTTGGTCCTTTTCTCTATGTTCTCCTTAGCGTTAGCATGTATCCTCCTCACCTGTTCAGCCTTTTCTTTGCCATCAAAGCTACACTTCACGCTTAAAGGTAAAGGAATCAAGTCTAGAGGTGATTGTGGATTAAAACCATAAACAATTTCAAAAGGAGAAAATAAGGTAGCAGAATGCTTAGCGTGATTATATGCAAACTCAACGTGTGGTAGACATTCTTCCCATGACTTGAGATTGCTTTTCACTAAGGTCCTTAGGAGTGTAGATAGCATTCTGTTCACCACTTCGGTTTGCCCATCTGTTTGCGGGTGACATGTGGTTGAAAATGATAGCTTGGTTCCTAGCTTAGCCCATAGTGTCCTCGAGAAGTGTCCTAGAAACTTTGTATCTCGGTCTGAAACGATTACTTGAGGCATTCCATGCAGGCGTACTACTTCCCTGAAAAACAAGTTAGCTACAATAACAGCATCGTCCGTCTTGTGACTAGCAATAAAATGAGCCATCTTGCTAAACCTGTCAACCACAACAAAAATCGAATCTCTACCATTTCTGGTTCGAGGTAAGCCAAGAACAAAATCCATAGAAATATGAGTCTAGGGTTGAGAAGGAATAGGGAGAGGAGTGTACAAGCCGTGGGGCTGTACCTTACCCTTCGCCATTTTGCAGATATGGCACCTAGAACAAACCTTCTCAACGTCTTTCTTCATTTGAGGCCAATAGAAGTGTTCTTGCAGTCCAAGTAGAGTCTTTGACACTCCAAAATGTCTAGCTAGTCCACCTCCGTGAGCTTCTCTAGTCAGCAATTCTCTTATGGATCCTCTTGGTATACACAATCGGTCCTTATAAAACAAATATCCATCCTGCCTATAATAGTTTTCAAAAGCAAACTTATGGCATTTGCCATAGCTCTCAGCAAAATCGATATCAGTCTCATAAAGTTCTACAATGTTATCAAAACCTTCAAGCTTAGAAGACATTGTAGAAACGAGAGTGTACCTCCTGGATAATGCATCTGCGACTACATTATCTTTACCTTTCTTGTACTTAACCGTGTAGGAAAAAGTCTCTATGAACTCCATCCATCTGGCATGTCTCTTGTTGAGCTTTTGTTGTCCTTTATGATGCTTCAAGGACTCATGATCAGTATGAATAACGAACTCCTTGGGCCACAGGTAATGCTGCCATGTTTGAAGAGCTCGAACCAAGGCGTACAGCTCCTTGTCATATGTAGGATAGTTTAGCATCGATCCTCCTAGCTTCTCACTGAAGTAAGCTACTGGTTTTCATCAAAACAGCACCTATACCCACTCCGGAAGCATCACATTCAATCTCAAAAGTTTTCATAAAATCAGGAAGTAAAAGAATAGGGGCAGTGATAAGCTTCTCTTTTAAGGTTGAAAATGCCCTCTCTTGTGCTTCCTCCCATCTGAATCCTACATCCTTCTTGATAACTTCTGTAAGTGGCGCTGCAATAGTACTGAAGTCTTGGACAAATCGCCTGTAGAATCCGGCTAATCCATGAAAGCTCCTGACTTCTGCCATGTTTTTGGGTGTTGGCCACTCCTTAATAGCTTTGATCTTCTCATCATCCACTCTAACTCCTTCTGCAATGACAACAAAGCCTAGAAAGACAACCTCAGTAGTACAGAATGAACATTTAAAAAAATTAGCAAAGAGGGATTGAGAACGAAGAACATTTAGAACTTGGCGGATGTGTTCTAAGTGTTCTTCTAGACCTTTGCTGTAGATGAGAATGTCATCGAAGTACACAACCACGAAGATGCCTATGAAAGGTTTGAGAGCATAATTCATTAAACGCATGAAGGTGCTAGGAGCATCAGTGAGACCAAACGGCATGACTAGCCATTCGTAGAGCCCTTGCTTGGTTTTGAAAGCTGTTTTCCATTCATTACTTCCTTCATTCTGATCTGATGATACCCACTCTTTAAATCGATCTTTGAAAAGATGGTTGACCCACATAACTCATCCAGCATATCATCCAATCTCGGAATCGGGTGTCTGTACTTCACTGTGATATTGTTAATAGCTCTACAATCAACACACATCCTCCATGAACCATCTCTCTTGGGTACAAGCAAAACTGGTACTGCACATGGACTGAGACTCTCTCTGATGTGTCCCTTGCTCATCAGCTCTTCTACTTGCTTCTGAAGCTCTTTAGTTTCTACTGGATTGGTTTTGTAAGCTGGTCTGTTCGGTAGAGCCGAACCTGGTACCAAATCGATCTGATGCTCTATCCCACGTATTAGAGGCAAGCCTGGAGGTATCTCTTCTGGGAACACATCCTTGTACTCCTCTATAATCTCTATCATCTCGCGTGGAAGCTCTTCTGCTGACTTAGTACTGGTGAGTGTCTCCTTATACACAAACATAAATGTGGTCATCTCTGGATCAAATAGCTTGTTGAACTCGCTGTGATTGATATTCAGGCTGTGATACACTTTCTTTGTATCTTTGCGGTTCATGTGAAGCTGGTCCTTGTAGATTTCGCTGGGTGGAAGTGGTAGAAGAGTAACCTTACGTCCCTTGAACTCAAACGATTGCTTGTTGGTGTAGCCATCATGAAACACTTTTCTGTCGAACTGCCATGGTCTTCCCAACAGAATATGACTTGATTTCATTGGAATCACATCACATAGCAGCTCATCCTCATACTTCCCAATTGTTAGTTTCACCATCACTTGCTGCGAAACTGTCAAAGCTCCCTTGTTGTTGAACCACTGCAGCTGGTAAGGTCTTGGATGTGAAGTGGTCTTGAGATTAAGCTTCTGTACCATCTCTTCACTAGCTGCATTAGTACAGCTTCCACCATCAACGATCAAGGTGCAGACCTTGTCTTGAACCATACACCGTGTGTGACATAGGTTCTCACGCTGTCCTCTATCATCTGGATGAATCTGAACACTTAAAGCCCTGCGTGCTACCAACATCTCTCCCATTACTACTGGTTCACCTTCTTCACCGAAATCTGACTCTGGTTCACTCTCTGAACTGTCTACAGGCACAATCTCTCCTCCTTCTTGCAGAAGAAACATCTTCTTGTTAGGACAGTCTCTAGAATAATGCCCCATTCCTTGGCATTTGAAACACCTGATATGACTTGTAGAAGCGCTACTCTTGGGCTTGAAATCAATCTTAACCTCCTCTTTGACTGTAGCTGTCGTGGGTTTGCTGTCCTTGGTGAAGGCGGGTTTACTGAACTCTCTTGGCTTGGAAATGTTAGGCGCAAAAGCTGACCTCACTCCCTTTCTCTTGATCTGCGATTCAATTAACTCTGCCTTATGTACCATTTCTAGCACATTTTCATAATTCTGCAGCTCTATCTTGTCTTGAATCTCTCTGTTTAAACCCCCAAGAAATCTAGACATAACCATGTCTTCACTTTCTCTTAGATCAGCCATGATCATAAGCGTTTCCAGCTCTTGATAGTAGTCTCTAACAGACTTGGTACCTTGAATGAGACGCCTAAGCTTGTTAAGGATCTCTCTCTGGTAGTGTGTAGGAACAAACTTCTTTCTCATCTGCGTGACTAACTGTTCCCATGTAGTGATAGCAGGCTCTCTCTGTCGATGTCTAGTGAGCCCCAACAGATATTACCACAACAAAGCATAACCATTGAATTCGGATATGGCTATCTTCACCTTGTTCAACTCATAGGTTCCTTGAACCTGAAAATTCGACTCCATCTTCCTTTCCTAGTCTAGATAAGTCTCTGGATCATTGGTACCATGGAAAGAAGGATACTGAATCTTGAGATGACTCAACTGCTGCCTCAAAGGATCATAATCCCTGCCATGATCTCTGTTTTTGTTTCTCCTCATTGTCTCTTGGCTATGATCTGAAGCTTCATCTTCTTCTGAATACTTTCTATCTGTATCAAAGTATATCCGATGCCCAGCTACTTGTTCAGTTCGATGTGGACGTGTATGATCCCTGCCAGTTCTGCGATGCTCTCTTTCTATACTTTGGGTGTTTCTTCTCTGATTGAAACAAGTCTCTCTCCCCCCAGTAGGTGACTTAGCTGATTTGATCCGTGGATGCTTTGAAGAAGCTCCCACATGTGCTTTTCCTTTAGCTAGGCGGATCGCCTCATTAGGACTAGGTGGTTCTGACGAACTTAGATCTGAAGCATTGGTTGCTTGAGCGATGTCTTTTATCTGTTTCTCAAACTTGTTACTGAGCTGCTCCATCTGTTGTTGAAACTGAGTAGACATTGTCTTATTTGCTTCTGCAATTTGCTTGGACATGGCTTGGTTCAAGGCTTCCATAGCTTCTGTAGAAAGCTCCATTGTGCCTGCAAATTAAAGAAGAAACTCGCAGTAAAATGTTCCTTTAATGAGAGAAACGAAAATAAACTCTGAGACTCGGAATTTTAAACAATAGACTCACGAATTTAGACCTAATATTGAGCAACACTACAAGAGAATCTATCAATACCAACCCTATAATGAACAAACTTCGAAATGACTAAACCCTAGTTGCAGTCTAGTTTCGAAACAACACAAAACTAAATCCTAAACTCACAAAACTCGATCTAGACTCCAATCAATAACAAAAATCAAAGCCTAAAACTAAACAAGACTCACAACGAAAACGCAGAGACAACAAAACAAGGAAATAAACAAACAAACAGAAATTAAACAACACAAATCGAGATTAGGGTTTTAGAATCGCTCAGCCTTCGGCACAGAGTTGGCTCTGATACCACATGATACGATCTCCCTAGGATGGAACTCCGTTGAAAGGCTGCTGATAAGTGATTAGTGATGAGACTCGATGGTGAAGTCGCGTGAACGAGATTGCAGGTGGATTTGGAGATAATCGAGTGATGGAACAATGATACGATGGAGAAAGATATTTAGGTGGTTGTATGGAATGAAATAAAGTGAAGAGTTTCTGAATTACAAAGTGTATAGAAACCCAGAAATCAAGAACGCATTCAAGAATTTCGAATGGAGAGAAAAAGTTTAACAATACTTGTTCAACATACTTCTTCGCTAAAGAACAAAGAGGCGTAGCTATGGGGTTTTATAATTAACTCTAGGCTCGACACTCCAAACAACAGGAAGTTCAAAATAAAACAACAAGACGTTTTTAAGAAAAAAAAGAAAACAGCAAAACGTCAGGTACTTGTAGTAGAAGTCTGGTGACTTAATTCTGAAGTCTGGTGACTTAATACTGAAGTCGGGTGTCTTAGTACATTATTTCCCATTGGCAATGACTTTTAGATAACTCAACGTAGTGATCCATTTGCCTCATTAAAAACCATGTCAAGAAAACCCAGTGGGACAAAACTCAGCTATGGGAAAAAGAGTACAAACTTCACACCTAAGTTATCTAGTTATCATTACCGGGTGAAGTCTTCAAGGTGGAGATGTTGAAGACCTGGATCCTCGGTAGGTTGAATGACCCGTCAGCTATGAGTGAATGAGCTTCCTTAGCCATCTCCTTAGCTCTTGAGCGAGTGATCCTTCACACAATCTCCGGTTCCTCTGCAGCTTCTGACTCCTTGCTAGCCACGATCATATCAATCTATCACCGCCTCTTTGAGGCCTGGCTTGTCTATCCAACGCTTGTCAAACATAAACCTGCTCAAAAACTTTTTTGGACGTGTAAGAATAGATGCAAGGAGGGGACGATGGTCCGAACCCCACATCTTCATATACTCCACATTAGTGTGGGAAAATAAATTGTGCCACTCTTCATTTCCCATGGCTCTATCTAAGCGACACCGAATCTTACCATTTGACCGCTAACCAATCCATGAAAATTGGTTTCCTTGGTAAGGGAAATCAATGACACCACATGAATCAATCATAGCCCAAAAAGGTAGAAAGGAGGCTTCCGATCTTTTTTTTCCTCCTCTCTTTTCATGGTTCCCTATTATTTTATTGAAGTCTCCAATAATAAACCAGAGTTCTGATCTTGCAACTCCGATACGCATTAATCTTTCCCACACGTATTCACGGTTTGCAGAGACAGGATCACCGTAGATAAAATTCATAAAAACTCGGTTTCCATTAATGATGGTTTCAATGTCGATTAATCGGTCATCTACCAACAAAAACTTAACCGGATAGTCCTTTAAATAGAAAAGAGCTAGACCTCCACTAGTGCCATCAGGCTCAACAGTTTGGAGATAGTCAAATCCTAATTAACCTTGCAAAGTTTGCAGATACGTCTTATCATTCTTGGTCTCAGATAGAAACAGAAAACCTGGAAAGTACATGCGACACATCTCTCGCAGTCGACAAAAAGTCTCTTTAGCTCTCGCCCCTTGACAATTCCATGCTAATGTCCTCATAATTTAGTTCTGGAGGGAGATTGATACCCCACCGTACTAACAATGTCTTTAGTAAATTTGTCCTTAGATGTAAACACTTCACTAAGAAGGAACTGATGATAGTAATCACATTTATTTGTATTTTCAAATAAACAGCAATAAGATGATCCTTTTAATTTTAACACGCCCATTATCAAGGGGACAACACATTGGCCCATCAACCAAGAACACACCAGTTCAACCTTCATTTTTAACAGAAATTGGTTCATCTTCTAAAACTCATAAATTGGGCTGATATTTGAAATTGTTAATGGACCAGATTCCCTAAAAAGAAACATGAACAAAGCCCATATATGCCATAAGAATCGACCACAAGAGACGAAGAGGTACGATGATGTTATGTCGGCGGCTAGGTCAACTGGAGCTATCTCTGCGCCGGCGATCATTTTGTCAGGAAGGGTGGAACAAGATCTAGAATTCATCATACTTGTGAGAAAGGTTTGGAGAGCTTGTCGGGTAGTTCTGGATTGTCGTCGGAGAGAGAGAGAGAAACCCGTTGCTTCATCTTTAATTAAGAAAGATCAAGCAGAGCCATGGATCCTCTCCGTTGTGAAAGGGATGTGGCGGCTGCAATGGAGAGAATTTCATTGGAATTTCGCCGGGGCGTCACTGGGATTAGTAGATCTGTCTCGACTAGAACAAAGGGAGAAACTGCTCTAGCATAGGAGCCATCAAAATCAACAATAGTATCCTCGGCCAAAGCTGGAGTAGATCCAAGGGAGCCGTCTCCAGGGGCAGCGACACATGTGGGTGAGCCTTCACTGGTGACAGGATGGATGGGAGGTAGGTCATCAGATTCAAAAGGCACACCATCACCGTCTGTGAGAGTACAGTTAGAAAAACGAAAAAGTTCGTCAGAGGTTCCGACATCGGAGACTGGACTTCCAACGATAAAGAGAGAGAAGTAAACCAAAGTAGAACCCAGATCTACTTCTAGGGCGGTATCCAATACTTCAGTTGAGATCCAGGCAAGGTTAAGCACCTCAGATTGAGAAGGAGGACTGGAAGAAATGGCCATCGGTGAGTAAGAGACCAGCGTCGTATGAATTAGAGCGGACCACCGTCGCACTGCCGACGTCGGTACAAGAACCGAGAATGAATTATGTTTATTTAACTTTACACATAACCAAATCTTCACAAACGTGAGAAAGAGCTTCGATTGGTATGTGACCAAGTCGAGAAAAGCAATAGGAGGAGCTCCTAGAGTATGAAGAGAACCATCCAAAGAAGGAGAATACACGAAGAGATTGAAATTGGGAAAGCAGAGCATATCAATCAACATGATCCACTGAAGGAGAGGAAGATCTAAGAGGATCGAAAGAGGTGAGAATTTGAATTCTTGGAGGACGAGCTCGAGAGCGTTTTCTCTCTCATCGCGAATGAAAATCTTGGTTCAGGGTTGTCTCTGATGAGCACATTGGAGTCAATTGTTGCAAACCATATATCAAATAAATGTTGAAATGTTGAGTGTACCACCACCATTATTGTCCACTCAAACTTCCATACTCTAATACAAATCTTTAAAGACGTGGGCAACACAAAATAGTTGAAGAATTGAAACTACCAAATCAAGATTAGATTAATAGTATTAAATCCCATTGAATAACAAAGCTTAACAGACCCATCATCATTTTTTAGCAAATTAATGTATATTTATATCCAAATTTTGCCTCTTCTTCTCTCAGTTTTTGATGAATAAGCTTGAAGTAACCAATAAGAGAAAATAGCAAAAGAGTTTTCTAAAGCTTGATAAATTGAGAGACTATTAAAAGTTTTATCACCAAAAACGAATTTATAGTTAACACTAACGTTCTAAGACCATGTGCATCAGCGTATTTTACTTCCATCCCACATAATTAAAATGTTAAATTTAAATTGAAATGAATGAATTATGAATGGGACGTATTTACAAACGGGACGTATTTTCGTCTGTCCTTCACAACACGTGGCGGCGTTTAAAAAATCTCATTTTTTTTTTTTCTTTTCTGTTCTCTCAATTTACCTGAATCGGGTTGAGATGAACTCTGATCCACCGGCGGCTGGTGACGGTGGCGAACAAGCCGATGCTGCGGGAACGAGCGTGCCTTCACCGTCAAATCATACGACAAACAAAAGGAGAATATCTTCAAATCTGATTTTGTGTTCCTCCCTTCAAATCTCTCAACTTTGTTATGATTCTGAATCTGAAAATTGTTTTTTTGGGTATGAAGCCTTTGGCTGATGCAGAAGGAGCTAGGAAACAAAAGATGATTGAGCTGCTGAAATCTCATGGCGGTTTATCTTATGTGAGTTTTTTTGAATTTCCTTCTGATCTTTGTAATGTACTAATGTGTATTGCTTTAGATTAGACATTGTCCGTTTTGTTTCATTCTTTAGGGTAGGTAGTGTGATTGCTATTGAAGATGAAAAAGCTCAAAAATTTTAGGAACTTTCATCTTCTCTCTGAAGTAGCTGCTTACTATAGTGTTGTTCGTTATACTTGTTTTCAGAGATTCAAAGAGACGTTTAAGTATTTCAATTACTCGTCCCTTTTTGTATCTTGCTGAGTAAATTCTTGATGCAGGGTCAAAATGGAAGTCACTTTGAACCAAAGTCTATGCCACCCACCGATTCCAAAGAAATGTGACTGGGAAATTGAACCTGCTGAGCTGGATTTCTCAAATGCCGCAATGATTGGAAAGGTTTGTATTTTAAGCATTCTCTGTGTTTAGTTCAGTACGATGGAGTTTGTGTAGTGAGCTTCTTTTGGCTGATTGGAGGCTGATCGCATGTTTTAGGGTTCCTTTGGTGAGATTGTGAAAGCCTATTGGAGAGGAACACCAGTAGCTGTGAAACGTATTCTTCCATCTCTTTCAGATGATAGACTTGTTATGTAAGTTCTTATTTCTCTCTCTTTTATATTTCAATTGCTTTTTCCTAAGTTTCTTGTGTTTCATACGTTCCATATTGATGCAGTCAGGCCTTCAGGCATGAGGTTGATTTGCTAGTTAAGCTTCGTCATTGTTGATGTCCCTTTTGGTCACAATTAATATGTTTAGTTCGGTCAAAGAGGGTCGAAGTTCTCTTTTATTATATTGGTGTCGGAACACAAAAGACGGGCTACAACGCGACTTGAACGGGTTACAAAAGTAGACGAGGATAATAGACGAGCTGATATCTCGTCGATTCTCCAAGCTATGAGTTTGGAACCGTTGACTTTTGCTTGGACGAGCTAAGCTTTTTGTACTTGCTGCACGAATTCTCCTGCTTTTTCTCCGATCCCCCTTTCTACAGGCCGTACGCCCGTATTTATAGGGAATCGTGTCGGTTCGTCTAGGAAAAATACCATAATACCCTCTTCTCTTAAAAGGGATATTTTGGGCTTTTTCCTGGGCCGGGCCCTTTTGTTGGGGTTGGATCCACCCCTAACAATAGTCCCCCCCCTCGCCTCTAGTTCGTAGTCTTTAGGCGAAGGACTGCGCGTGGGAAGATATAGAATAGCGCGTGAAGGTGCAGTTTCCAACGTTTAGGGTCGAATCGTCGCGTTCGGTGCTTGGAGCGCGTGAAATCCGGAAGTTGGATCGTCATGGAGCGCGTGCTGCAATGATGGCGTTTCTGGATTCTTCTTTCCCCCCCTATAAATATCGCTTCCTCTCTAATCTTGTTATCTTCTTCTCGTGTTTTTGGTGCTTCCGTCGTTCAGGTATTTTTCCATTCTTCTATCTCGTCGTTATATTGCTTTTAGTGTGTCGTCGTTTTTTCTTTATTATGAATTCCCCTCGATCCGCGTCGTCCAATCCCTCTGCCGGAAGTCACCTTCGACGAGCGACGACTTCTGAATCTAGCGGCTCTACCAGATCTGTTCGTCGTCGAACTCGTTCTCTAAGACCCTCTGACTCGTCTTCGACGGATTCGGATGCGGCTCGATTCGAAGAGATAAAGCGTCGTCTTGCTCCCGGATCTGCAGTCCCTAGCTCCTCAGGGCTTACTTTCAAGATTCCCTCCTTGATAGACGAGCCTTTGAACGATGGCTTGTCTTCTCCTAATTTGGACGATGTCCCTTTGCCAACCGTGAATCTCTTCAATCATATGCCGGCGACGTCGATAAAAATTGATGCGGCAGTTGACGCAGTTCGTATCGGGAAATTAAAAGTTGATGTGACAGTTGTTGCGGATCGTCCCAGGAAACTGAACACGAAACCGAAGATCTTGATTCCGAACGCCTTTCAACGTCCCTGGGATGCACCTTCCGGTTTTATTTGTCTTTCAGAGAAATACTTCACCGAGTGCGGACTCACCTTTCCTCTTCCATCTTTTTTGATGACGTATTTTGCTCGTCGAAAGGCGGCTATTTCCCAATTTGCCCCGGCGACCTTTCGAAATGCTGTCGGTCTTTCGATCATGGCCGAGGCTGCAAGGGTCAAGCTCACTTGTGATCACTTTGAAGAGTTGACGTGTCTGAATCCGTCGAGTCGGGAGAAGACTCCCGGGCTTTATTACGTAGCCTCGGGAAAGAAGACGACGCTCGTCGAGGGTGCCAAGGGTAAAACGTATAACTGGAAAGGCTCATATTTCTTTTTGGAAGTTGCCGCGGGGGTTATGGAGGATCCGTCGATCCCTTGGTTTTCTGGGTGGAACCCTTCACCCGGTAGCCGATCCTTCTTGATTAGTTATCTTCACTTGTTTTCTTTGTTTTTTTTTTTTTAAAAACCTCTCCCCTTTTTTCTTTTTTTTCAGTTGTTATTCCGAGGTGTTTGCTTCCATACCCTTCTTCTTTCCGAGCTGAAATAGACGCGATTAATCTCCGTTGCCCCTTTGTTTGGCCGGGAACCGAGGGTAGAAAGGATCTTCCGCGGAAGTCAGCATCTAGCCGAAGACCAAGGGGTACTATTTCCTTTTTTTTTTTTTTTTTTTTTTGGTAGTACATATATACGTTGCGAGCTTTGTTTTGATATTGTCCCCATTATATATATTTTTTTATTTTAGCTGAGACTATGGAGAAACTGAATTTGAACGTCCCTAATGCATCCGCTCGCTATCGCCAAGCTCCAGAGCCGTCGTCTCGGTCGGCTCCCCGTCAGGATGTTCGTCGAGGTTCCGATCCCCCAGCTGCAGGATCGTCCAAAAAGGTCCCCGCTTCCCCTCGTCGAGCTGTGGATGATCCTTCGCGGACGCGTCAAAGGTCTCCCCCGCCTAACCGCCATACCGGCCCTGAAGAGACGCTCCCAAGGAGGAAGGTGGACGGGACTCCTGGTCGCATTGCCGACCCTCCACAAAGGTCACAGAAAAGGAAAGATGGCCCTGAACAAGAGCCATCTGTCCCGCTGAAGAAGTCGAAGTCGGTCGACTTCAGCTGGGACTTTGCTCATTCATCTGGAGCTCGTCTCTCTTCTGTTGAAAGGATGAAAGAGTCCGATGCTGTCACCGAAGTTGCTCAAGCATCTTTTGAGGTTCGTCGGTTAAATCAATTCGCTTCGCAGATCTTCCTTGAGTGTATTTTAAAACCTCTCCCCTTTTTTTTTTTTTAAACAGTTTATTGCGCGTATTAACCGCATGGCTACCCGCTACGAACGTCGTGTTCGAGACCTGGAACGTTCAGGGGCGTCGAATGAGAGGATTGAGCTCCTCGAGGCTCAATTGGGGGAGGCAGTTCGGTCCAACCAGAGGCTTAGCGACCTTGTGGCCAAGCTCGAACATCACCGGAGTGGGCTTATCAAAGAACGGGATTCTCTTTCGACGAAGCTTAAGGAGTCCGAAGCTTCCTGCAATGGTCTGAAGCTAACCCTTAGCTCGGAGACGAGAAGGCTCAGGGATCGGCGTGATGAATATGGGCACCATGAGCGAATCAATGCCTTTCACGAGGTGGCCGGTCATGTGCAGAGGCTCCTAGCGAAGCATAAAAGCCACGCCGAAGCGGTTGAAGCGTCGCGGGAGAAATTCCTCGAATACAACCAAGTTGTTGGGAACGTTCAAATGCTGGAAACGCTCGCCGCCGAGGGTCGAATTTCCTTGCTTGATGAGGAGCTTAAGGGCCAGGTCGTGGCCGTGATGAATCAGCTGAAGGACGAGGTTGAAGAGTTTGATCTGCCAGACATCTCCGAGGCTGATTTTGACTTGTCTCAGATTTTCGCCGGGCCTCTCCCCCCAATTCCGACTTGGATCGCTTCCCCAATCAGCGGGAATACGGAGGGTCATACTGATGAGGGCGGGGATGAAAGGTCGGAGAGTGGGGAGATCGGGGGCGAAGAACTGGACGAGCAGGAGCAGGTTGACGACCGTCCTTCAGACGGGGTTGAGGCGCAAGTCACCGACCAACCTTCTCATGGAGTCGAGGAGCAGGTTCCGGACTGTTCTGCCGACGGGTTACCTCGTCCTTCCACTCCTGGGCGCGAGTCTCCGGTTGCTGGTCTAGTCTCGTGATCAGTGTTGTCGCCGTGTTGAGGGGTTGGCTCCCTCGTACTATCTTTCTTTTGCCGTGTTTTGGGGTCGGCTCCCTCGTACTTTATGCGCCGTGTATAGGGGTCGGCTCCCTTGAAAACTTTATTCGTCCTTTTGGGGGCATTAATTGAGGGTCTCATTTAATGCTTTATTTTCGAAGCGTTGTTTATTGGATTTATTGGTCTCATTTAATGCTTTTTCCGTTTGGAGACTTGTGGCTGTTGGGACTTGTGCCCCCGTTCTATAAATAGTCTGTGTTTTCCTTCACTCCTGTCTTGGTGAGTTTGTTGTGTTTGTTGTTTTTTTTTTTTTTGTAGGAAGAAGAAAGTTGCTCTGATGCCGGTGACAACTAGGTCAGCGTGGTTACGCAGGGCGCGGGAACAGCTCGGCGTTAGGTCTGACGAGGTGATTCAATCGGAACTCGCCTATTACAACGCTCGCATTCAACGGCTAAGGGCTTACATCATTGCCACCCGTCGTTCGTTCGAGCGTTACTACGACTTATGTCGTATTGACGGGGTTGTGGAATGTCTTGAACCGCTGATCGACGAAGGGCTCTTCTTCCCAAAGTGGCGATGGGATCGGTTGGTGGAAGAGCGTACCCGGCGCGAAGATCTATGTGCGGAAGTGGTAGTTCCCACACTTGAACAGGGCGACCTTGACACCCTTGGTCGGAGGCCGTTCGAGGAGCGGGAGGAGATCGAAGCTTGTCGCGATCGTATCGACGTGCTTCGCCGTTATGTGAGGCAGTTGGAGAGCACAAGTCACTACTTTAGCGAAAGTAGTCGCGTCGATGGGGTCTGTACGTACCTCGAGGACATGGTTGGACGAGGTGTGGCTATTCCGATGGACCTGCTGAAGGATGTGAAAGAGTCGTGCCGCTATTGGCAGACGACAATTGGCGGGTTGGGATTTAACGTGCCTTCCAACGCCGATCTAGGAATTGAATGACTTGTCTTTGGTTTGTTGTTGCTTTTGTTTTTTTTTTTTTTTTTTTTTTTTTTTTTTTTTTTTTTTTTGGGTTGTGCCGTAATGGGGTCGGCACCCGTATCAGACTGTTTCGCCTCTCTTTTTTTTTTTTTTTAACAAGTTAAAATTTCATGTTACTTTCGAGAATTCTACTTTCACTCTTTTTTTTTTTTTTTTTTTTTTGAAAAAGTGCGACTCGTGATGGTCGGCTTACCCTTTTAGTGCGAGTTAGGACTCGGCTTAAAATAACCGGGGGCGACCGTTAATAGTCGGCTTACCCTTTTTGTGCGAGTGCGACTCGGCTTAGAATAATACGTCGGAACGTCGGGTCATTACCGGGCCAGGGTAATAACTAAAATGATTCGCAAATGACGAGATATATTTTTTGAAAAAGAAATTTTATATTACTGGCGGCTGGGTCCCGTAGAATGGGACTGCCTACGTACCCCCCGATCAGGGGGGATCAAGCCGATCGTAGTTCACATTTACATGCTTATTCATACTTATAGAAAGGACGAGCTACACATAGCCGAGCTCGCTTGGTGATTTTCAGTAGTAGTAATGCTTGAGATGCATTGAATTCCAAGACCTCGGCACTGGTTTGCCGCCCATTGTTAAGAGTTCGTACACGCCGGGATGGACGACCTTAGACACTATATATGGACCTTCCCAATTAGCCCCCATTTTCCCGGCATCCGGTTCGGCGGTATTCTCAAAGACCTTGCGAAGGACGAGATCACCTTCGTCAAAATGCCGATTATGGACCTTTTTGTTATAGTACTTGGCTGCGGCGAGCTGATTGTTCTGGATTCGTAGGAGTGCTTTGTCTCGTTCTTCTTCCAACTCGTCGAGCCTATCCAAGAGCATCTGACTGTTGAGCGCGGTGTTCTGAACGAGCATTGTCTGCCGGAGGCTCGAACTGCCGACCTCTGCTGGTGCCATTGCTTCCATTCCGTAAGCTAGGGAGAATGGGGTTTGGTTAGTGGACGTCCTTGGGGTCGTCCGGTAGGACCAAAGTACTCCATCAAGCTCGTCGGCCCAAGCACCCTTCTTGGCGTCTAGTCTTTTCTTAAGACCATCGAGTATGGTTTTGTTGGTAGCTTCTGCCTGGCCGTTCCCTTGTGGATACCTCGGCGTCGACTTGCTTAGTTTGATTCGCCATCTTGCACAAAAATTTTCGAACTGCAGGGAGATGAACTGTGAGCCGTTGTCGGTGATTATCTCGTATGGGAGGCCGTGGCGACAGATTACTTATTTCCAGATGAAGAGTTAGACGTCCCTCGCTTTGATATTTGCGTAGGATTTGGCCTCGACCCATTTAGTGAAATAATCGGTTAGGACGAGTATATATCGCTTTTGTCTGGAAGTTGGTAATGGGCCGATGATGTCCATCGCCCAGCGCATGAAAGGGTAAGGGGCTACTCCAGCTCGTAGCAGTTCGGTCGGCTGATGAATAATGGGGGCGTGTCGCTGGCATTTTTCACACTTGGCGACGAACTTTTCACAATCAGATATCATCGTAGGCCAGTAATGGCCATGCTTCCTGATTCGTAGTGCTAGGGCTCGGCCACCTGAGTGATTTCCTCCAGCTCCCTCGTGCATTTCCATCATGACACGCTCGGTGTCGTCGCCGTGTATGCAAAGCAACAAGGCTCCTGCCGCCGTCCACCGGAGCAAATGGTCTTTCATCAAAGTGTAGTGGGCGGCCTTGGCTTTTAATCTTCGTCTAGCCCATTTATCTGTTGGCACGTCACCGTCGGCTAGGTATGCTCGGATTTCGACCCGCCAATCCGTCGCGTCGCTGCCAGATGCGGGTTCGCACCCTCGGCCTGACCTCATCGTTCGATAAGTCGTCCTTATTTCATTGGGTTGGTGGAGTGTGAGGCACGTCTCGGCGTAATTTTCACTTATGCTCGGCGTATCTATGCTTTCTACCGGGATGATTCGCCGAAGATCGGGATCCGATGTTGAGGCGAGTGCTGCCAAAGCGTCGGCCGGAGCATTGTCTCCTCTGGGAATTTTGACGAGTTCGAATTCGTCAAAGCGCTTTGACAAAATCTTAACGACACTAAGGTAGGCGGCCATAGGTTCGCTCTTGGTGTCGTACTCGCCGCTGAACTGGTTGGCGACAAGCTGGGAATCGCAAAAAAGCCCGTATCCGCTTAATCTGCATTCCGTTAGCGAGCTTAAGACCGGCGATGAGTGCTTCGTACTCGGCGACGTTGTTGGTTGCTTGGAATCGAAGGCGGAAGGACTGCTCCAGAATTTCCCCGGTCGGCGAAGTTAGTCGAATCCCTATGCCCGATCCAAGATGAGAGGACGCTCCGTCCAGATGCAAGGTCCATCGGTCATCTGACGGGTCGACAGGTGTTGATTCGGCCTCCCCAAACGGCAGCTCAATCAAGAAATCGGCGAGTACTTGGGACTTTGCAGCCGGCCGAGTTCGATACTCGATGTCGTACTCACTAAGTTCAATTGCCCACTTTGTTAGTCGACCCGATTGGTTCGGGCTGTGCAATATAGATCGTAAATGTTAGTTGGACAGGACAGCGACAGTATGTGACTGGAGCTTTCTTGCCGACGTGACTACTGCCAGGGCGACCTTTTCAACTGTTGGGTAGCGAGTTTCCGCGTCGTCAAGTGATTTGCTTATATAAAAGATGGGTCGTTGCTCTCCTCGGTCGTCTTTAACGAGTACACCACTGACGGCCGACTCCGAGACCGCGATATAGAGAAATAAGATTTCGCCGAGCTCCGGCTTTGCTAAGATTGGTGGGGTCGATAAATAATTTTTTAGCTCGTTGAACGCGCTGTGACAGGCGTCGGTCCACTCGAACTTGCCCTTTGTTTTGAGAAGCTGGTAAAATGGTAGGCACTTGTCGGTCGATCTGGATATAAAACGGTTTAGAGCAGCGATTCGTCCAGTTAATCGTTGTACTTCTCTGGCGTTCTTTGGTTGTGGTAGATCGATGATCGCCTTAATTTGCTTCGGGTTCGCCTCGATGCCTCGTCTGGTTACCAGGTACCCAAGGAATTCGCCGGATTTCACTGCAAATGTGCATTTGGCCGGGTTTAGCTTCATCCCATACTTGTTGAGGGTGTCGAAGCATTGTCGCAGGTGAGTAATATGATCCTTGGCGTGCTGTGATTTGACGAGCATATCGTCAATATAGACCTCCATAGTCCGGCCGAGCTGCTCGGCAAACATCTTGTTGACTAGCCGTTGATACGTCGCTACCGCGTTTTTCAGACCAAAAGGCATGACCTTGTAGCAGTATGTCCCTCTATCCGTGATAAATGATGTTTTTTCCTGGTCGTCCTTGTGCATCAGAATCTGGTTGTAACCGGAGAATGCGTCCATAAAGGTTAACAGCTCGTTGCCCGCAGTTGCTTCGACGAGCTGATCGATTCTTGGCAATGGGAAGCTATCCTTTGGGCAAGCCTTGTTAAGATCGGTAGAATCAACGCAAATCCGCCACTTTCCATTCTTCTTTTTGACGACTACCGGATTGGCTAGCCACTCTGGATATTTTACTTCCACGATTGACCCGGCACCGAGGAGTTTGTCAACTTCATCGTTTACTGCTTGCGACCGTTCAAGGCCTAACTTGCGCCGTTTCTGTTTGACCGGCTTATGCGTTGGGTCGGCATTGAGCTCGTGGGTCGTGACGCTTGGGTCGATTCCTTTCATATCAGTCACGCTCCATGCGAACGTTGAGATGTTGGTTTTGAGGAAAAGTATTAACTCGTCTCGCATGGCGGACGTTATTTCTGTGCCGATATTCACGCATCGTTTCTTGTCGTTCTCGTCTAAGCTCACCTCCTCGACCGCGGCAACGCCTTGTTGGACGGCAGTCGGCTTTCCGTCTGTCGGTGACGTGCTGTTGTCGCCGACTCGCGGCTTTGATTGCTATAATTTCTTTCCGGTGCGAAGCTTATGCTCGATCAGGAAACAGGCTCGTGCGGTTTGCTGGTTGCCGCGCAACGTGTACACCCCTTTTGAAGTTGGGAATTTAACGCACTGATGGTACGTTGATGGGACGGCTTTCATCTTGTGGATCCACGGGGTGCCGAGGATGACGTTGTAGATTGTCGGCTTGTCGATAACCGCGAAACGGAAATACCTGGCTATCCCCCAACGAAGATCGGCAAAGTAATTGTGCCGACGGACATAAGGTGATCCCCGTCGAAACCCGTCAAAGAGTGACACTCTGGCATAATGTCCCGCTCGCCGATTTCCATTTTCGCCAAGACGTCTCTGAAGATGACGTTGACCGAGCTTCCAGTGTCGATCAATATTCTCGTCACCTCGCTTTCACCGATCAAGAGCTCGACGACCAACGGGTCGTTGTGCGGTAAATCCAAACCTTCCAGGTCTTTTCCGTCAAAGGTGATTGGCATACTTTCAGCCTCGAACCGCGACGGCCAAGACTTCGTCATTTCGGCTTTCTTAGTATAATCTCTGATTGCTCTGACCGAATCGTTACATCCGGCTAGTCCACCCATTATCATGTTGATTCGTCTTATAGTCGGGGGACGATGATCAGGCTTGCGGTCTGTATGCGGTCGTTTTTCGTGACCGCTGTCTTCACGTCGTTCAGCTAGTAGGTTTGGAATTTTCATCTCGTCTTCACTTTGGTCGGCTAATATCTTTGAATCTTTGACAAACTTTCGAGCGATATTTTCAGCGCGCTTGGCATCATTTCGTCCAGGTCGGGCTGTCTTGCTTCTGTCCGGCTCGACGACTATTGCGCCTTTCTTGTATCGTTCCATCAGAATCCTCTGGAGGTAATGACATTCGTCTGTCGAGTGGGTATTACTCTGATGGTAGTCGCAATACGAGGTTGCGCTATTTTCAGCTCCTTCTTTCCGGATATACTTGTTTTCGCCGATCGCAAAGGTTCGGCGAGTTCGATCTTGGTTCTTGGTGAAGTGCTGCCGTGGCTCGACATAATTGACTTTTGGAGCTGCGGCTATAGGCTGTCTGGTTATTGCACTTGCCTCCGAGGAATGCTTCTTGGCGTTGATAGCTTTCTCTTCTTCGAGCCCAATGTGTTTTGCAGCTCGGAGTAATGCCTCGGCTACGGTCTCGACATGTGTCAAAGATAATTCCTCCTTGAATCGAGATTCATACCATAGTGCGTTTCATAGCGCAACGATTGCGGCCGCATCGGGGATTGAGATGTTGACATAAATCTCCTTGAATCGTCCAATAAAGGACCGAAGCGATTCCCCCTTGTGCTGAGTTAAGGCATATAAGTCGGCGTGGGAATTCTTGTCCTCAATTAAAACAGAGAACTGCTTCAGAAACTCAGTTATCAGCTCCCTGATGCTGTCGATTGATCCTGGTGGTAGCCTCGAGAACCAACTCAAGGCGGTTCCCGTCAAATGTTCGGCGAAAACTTGACAAGCTCCTGCGTCGTATTCTGCCGGGCTGAACTGCAATGGGCCGAGGGCCACGCCGAAGGTGAGCAAGAAGTCTCGTGGGTCGACCGTTCCGTCGTAATGGCCCAACCTTGGCTTGACCGCTCGTTTGACCGCTGTTGTAGCGAGTCGTCGAGAGAATGGAGTTCGCTGTGTTGCCTCGAGCATGAGTCCGACTTCGGGTGCCTTATCCGTCGCTTTCCGGATCATTGCGGCCATTTCTTTCATTTGTTGTTTCATTGCTATTAGCTCGGCATCCTTCGTTCGATCTGCCACTTCGGTATCCTGCTCGGCAAGGCGCTGGACGGGATTACGCTCTAATCCGCCGGTCTGCACATACGGCCCTGGCGTTGTCCTTGCTGAGGTGAAGTTCATTGAGTTGAGCCGAGCGTTGTGGAGATGATTGATTTCATCTTGCGAATTGAACTGCGCCGCAGTGAGCGCATCCAAACGGTTGTTTGTTCGCTCTTCCTGCTGGTCGAGGCGCGTTAAGATTCCTCGGAACAGCTCGTCTATGCTAGAGACGGGCTGGTTGTTGAGCAGAGAGAGTTGTGTCGGCGCCTGTGGTGCCTCTGCGGTCGCTGGGGTCGTCAAATTTGTAGCTATGATGAACGTTTCTGGGCTTTCTACCGTCACAACTTTTCTTGGAGCGTCTGGCGTGGGAAGGACTATCTGCTCCGCTTGATCCGTCGCCGGGGTGATTGTTCCCCCCGACGAGCTTGCTTCTTTGCTTCTTTCCTTGTCAATTATTGTCATCCTATCCAGTCGGTGTAGGTCCGTTCTTCAATTTTTCAGAAAACTTTGACTTGGCTCCCCCTACCTGGCGCGCCAAATTGTTGATGTCCCTTTTGGTCACAATTAATATGTTTAGTTCGGTCAAAGAGGGTCGAAGTTCTCTTTTATTATATTGGTGTCGGAACACAAAAGACGGGCTACAACGCGACTTGAACGGGTTACAAAAGTAGACGAGGATAATAGACGAGCTGATATCTCGTCGATTCTCCAAGCTATGAGTTTGGAACCGTTGACTTTTGCTTGGACGAGCTAAGCTTTTTGTACTTGCTGCACGAATTCTCCTGCTTTTTCTCCGATCCCCCTTTCTACAGGCCGTACGCCCGTATTTATAGGGAATCGTGTCGGTTCGTCTAGGAAAAATACCATAATACCCTCTTCTCTTGAAAGGGATATTTTGAGCTTTTTCCTGGGCCGGGCCCTTTTGTTGGGGTTGGATCCACCCCTAACAGTCATCCTAACATAGTGCAATTCTTAGGAGCTGTAACCGAGAGAAAGCCTCTTATGTTAATCACTGAATACTTGCGCGGGGTAGGTTCTCGCTATCAAGTATCAACTGTCTTTTATCTCTGCAAATTCTTTTCTTGGCTAACTAAATGATCCATCTAATTTTCACAGGGAAATCTTCATCAATACCTCAAGGAAAAGGGCGGTCTTACTCCAGCAACTGCTGTCAACTTTGCGTTGGATATCGCGAGGTACTTGAAGTTTTAACATTCGAGATATCATGTGAAAGTTTGTTCAACATAGTTGTGGTTTCTAAAAATTGTTGTTACAGAGGAATGACGTATCTTCACAATGAGCCAAATGTTATCATTCACCGAGATCTTAAACCAAGGTAATCAAAATTGCGTCATAGCTCCTCAGTTTCTTACTTCAAATTTGCTGTTTGTAAAAACTGCTTCTTGTATTTTGTATTTCAGGAACGTTCTTCTGGTTAATTCCATTGCAGACCACTTGAAAGTTGGAGACTTTGGGCTAAGTAAACTCATAAAGGTTCAAAACTCTCATTGATGATTAATTAGTGATCATTTCCCTATTGATTTGTTTGTGTTTAGTGTTTATGCTTCTGCTTGTGGAGCAATCTTGATTCGTTTTGTTCTGTATTTATTGTTAGAGTGTATTGATTTCCCTATTAATTTGTTTGTGTTTAGTGTTTATAATTATTTTTTTAATTTAAAATACTATTATTTTTTCTACGAGACCACCTGTGAAGGACACCAATGCTCATACCAAACTTAAGAAACTCTGAAAATAAGATTAATATATTTGAAGAACCAAAATTTGTCCCACACCGCTGCACATACCCTAAGAAACCATATTACTTCTATCACCAAAAACGAATTTTGTAACACTAACGTCCTTATATTATTTATGAAGATGGTCACAACAGATAATATATTCTCATATAAGAAATCAAATCTCGAGTTCATCTGGTTGTTGTTATATGAAAATAGTTTAAGAATGCATGGGTAATTAACTCACACCCTTGACTTGTTAGAAGTTTAGATGAGTTTCTTGTGTTTTTCAATAAAATACGTACTTTACAAAATATTCCACTCATGACACAATTCAAGTCAAGGGTGTGAGTTAATTACCCATGCATTCTTAAACTATTTTCATATAACAATGTGGTTTGAATGTCACTTGGACATACAATACATGGAAAGATCTAAAACAAAATTAATGTGAAAATTAATCACTTTTGGTAAACACCCAAATTTGGGGGTGTCAACCAAACCAACTTATAGTTTTCTAAAATACATTTTGTAAGAAACGACATAAAAAAAGAAAATGAAGGGTGTTTGTATAGATACACAAAATCTGAATATTTTGGCTAACGTGGGTTCTCTAAAACATATGTGGACTTTGTTTCATGTGAAATTACTGGACTCTCAGGCAAATCCATATCATCTTCTTGTGTCCATGATCCACAGTACTGTTGAACCACAAGAACCGACACAGTAGCTGCAAAGTCTGATGAGGCAAGCAAATCTCCGATGGCACCCAGCTCAGGACACTCGCTCCAATCCGTTAAACCTGCGGTGAGAGGAGACAACATTCCTTCTCCTCTTCCAACAATAAACAGATCATGAGAACTGTCCATTGATCTCACTGCTGCAACCGTATCTTCCCCATTGCTCACTAGTTTTTCTATATACACAATTGACTCAAAATCTGCATTTGACGTCCTGAATGCATTGATGTACTCATCATCAAGCTGTCTTTGCTTTTTATGGTCCATGTTCATCTTGGGTGCCTTTAGGTCTGTCTCATTGGTCGCTCGTGTTGAAGCTGTGTCAATTTCATCTTCGTCATGAATGAACCGCAAAACGGTTAAAGAGATGCCAGGATGTTGAGCCATTCTCCAGGCATAGGCCAAGGCTTCTCTGTCGTCCGGACCACCGAAAAACAGAACAGCAACTTGGAGAGACACAGTGTTTGAGTTTAGTCTTGTGGCTCCATTGAGTCCTCTGTCTACGAGTATTCCAACTGAACAAGGCGAGTTTTCTAGTAGGTTTTGGTTGACCAAACGGTAGGCCGGGTTGGTTGCTTCCATTCCTCCATCAACTGTTTGTTGTTTGTGAAATGGTATGATTATGAAGGAGACACGTTTGTCCTCTGCTAAGCTACAAACATCTTCGTGCATTGTTGAGTAAGGGGAAATAGCTGTCAAGGGTTGAACAGCTACAAAGGCAGCATGTTGTTCATAGTTCTCAAAGGCGTTGATGATGTGATCTGATTGAGCTTGAGTTCTGTTAAGCGCTGGTCGTCCTGACTTACGAGTGTTGTGGACAATTAGCATTGCGGATGCTCGTCCCGTGAGCTCAACAAGGTGGAGAACGTAAATGCATATGGGAGATCTCTTTGTAGGATGTGAAGCTTCAAGAAGGTTGATAATAGTAGGAACATTACGCGGCGTGTGAACGCAAACCAAGACTCGAAGCTCGCTGTCTGGCTTCGTCTGTTGTATTGTTCGTCTCTTGTACGAAACAGATTTCTTCACTGGCCTATAAAGGACCGTAACAATAGGGGTGATGACTCCAGTCATAACCAAGGCCACAAGAACCATGGTAGCAAAGGTCTCATCATCTAAAACCTTTTGGTCTTTTCCAACATTGAGCACAATCATTTCGACAAGACCTTTGGTGTTCAAGAGCAGGCCAAGAGTGATTCCTTCACGAACTGGCATGCCATGGAAAAATGCGACAATAACGGTACCGATGACTTTTCCAGCACAAGCGAGGAATATAACAAAGAAAAGAGTGGCCCAAGTGGCAGGACCTTGGATGGCAGCTACGTTAGTCTTGAGACCACTTATAGCAAAGAAAAGAGGTAGAAGAAGGCCAGAGACAAAATCTTCAAGCTTCTCAATGAGTGTGAGACCAAGAGGCCCATTGGGAATAACAAGACCAAAGACAAAGGCCCCAAAGACTGAATGTGTTCCAATTGCATCGGTAATAAAGCCAGATATCATAACTCCTGTCAAGATGAGGCATATATAGAACTCACTGTAGTTCTCTCCTTCAGGGGTTTTACGTATGATCCAAGTGATGCCTGGCCTGACAATAAAGACACAAACGGCGATGAAAACTGCACTAGAGATCATGACCCAAAGGGAGGCAAATGAAGTTTTGTCACTCTCGGCCAGGGCGATGGCCAAGGCAAGAAGAATCCAAGCAAACATGTCATTAACCAAGGCTGCTGACATTGATATCCGTCCAATCTCGGTATTGATGAGCTTGAGCTCAGCAAGAATCCTCGCAAGTACCGGGAATGCAGTAACGGAGAGTGCAACACCGAGGAAGAGTATGTAGGTGCCTTGCCCCAAGTGATCTTCTGATCGGTGCATAGAGAAAGAGAAGGCGGCACCAATGAGGAATGGTAAGACCATACCACCAATAGCTATGGTTAGAGCTCGCTTCCCTGTCTTGCGAACCACCATGATGTCCATCTCTACACCCACCAGGAAAAGGAAGTAAAGTAAACCCACATTAGCCATTGTTTCAAGTACCATCACACTTCTTTGAGGGAAGATGGTGTGTGCGAATTTTTCGGAGCGCCCAAGCACTGATGGCCCTAGCACGATTCCACCCTGAAGATTAAGATCAAACAATATGTTTTAAAATGTTAAAAACTTAGAGAAATAAATCAAGAATGTGTCAGTTCACTTAATCTTCATGAGTTGGAAACTTCTTAACCACGGGTCAAAAAAAAAAAAAAAAGTCAGAAGAAGAGAATTTGTGGTTGGTTACTCACAAGGATCTCAGAGATAACACGAGGTTGGCGAAAGGGTTTGAGGATAAAGACGAAGAAACGAGTGACGACAACAACCAAGGTTAGCTGAAGAACAAAGAGAGGTAGCGAGAAATCAAGAGGGTTATCGCCTTGCCAAACTCCATTGGTGGTGATCATGCTTGGTGCGTAACATATTATGGAAGCCTCCGTACTATTTTCTTCACTTGTCGCCATTTTGATCCTAAGAAAAAACTAATTTGATTGAAAAGATTTGTTGTGTGTTAATTTTGCAGGACACGTTAAGCCATATGAGGGAAAGGGAATGGATTCAAAGTTGGTGGTGTTCCGTATCGTCCTCTCTACTCAACGAGTCAAGCATCATCATTGATAATCTCTATTTTTGGTCTTCTTTTCTTTTATTAGAACTTTAAAAAAAAAAATTTCAGGTGTTTTGCTAACCGATTTTTTAAAAAAATTCCCCATAATAAAGTAAATATTACATGAATGATTAATTATGATATCTTTAAAGAAAATGTGTTTTGCAGTTTTTTTTCTTTCACAAAACACATTTATAGCCATTAATAAAACATATAAGGTCTTGATTAATGGTCAACCATATGGTTCCATTATCCTTTGTCGGAGTTGTGTCAGGGAGATCCTTTGTCGTCTTATCTCTTTATCCTTTGTACGGAGGTGCTTATTGCACATTTTTGGAAAGCAGAATGGATGAAACTTCTTACTGGTATCAAAGTTTCGACTGCCATTCCTGCCATCTCTCATCTCTTATTTGCGGATGACAGTCTTTTTTTCTGTCGGGCCACAAAGGAGCAATGCGAGGTGGTATTAAGGATCCTTAGGAAGTATGAACAAGTTTCTGGCCAACAAATCAATTTTCAAAAATCTTCGGTCCAGTTTGGACATACGGTGGATAATGATTTCAGGGAAGAGTTAAAAGAGGTTCTAGGGATCACAAATTTGGGTGGTATGGGATCTTACTTAGGTATTCCGGAAAGCCTGGGTGGGGCTAAGACGAAAATCTTTTCGTTCGTTCAGGACAGGTTGCAATCATGGGCAAGTGGGTGACCGGCCAGATAATGATCAAGTCCGTTGCTACGACTGTTCCTACTTTTGTGATGTCATGTTTTTGAATACTTAAGACGGTTACGAGGAAGTTGACTAGTGCAATTTCTAATTTTTGGTGGAGCTCGTCTGGATAATCACAAGGGTTACACTGGGTAGCGTGGGATAAACTGTGTAGTAGTAAAGATGCAGGGGGTTTGGGATTCTAGTGCTTGAATGATTATAATACCGCTCTGCTAGCGAAGCAGCTCTTGCGTTTGATCACTGTACCGGATTCACTTTTTGCACGGGTTTTTAAAGACCGATACTATCGACATTCTGATCCTTTGGATCCAATTAAATCTTACTCGCCGTCTTATGGGTGGCGGAGTATAGTTTCTGCTCGCTCTCTGGTTAACAAAGGACTTATTAAACGGGTAGGATCTGGTGATTCCATTTCTGTATGGACTGACCCATGGATCCCTGCTCAACCCCGAGACCAGCACTGAGCACAGGGTCGCCTTCTGACTCTCTGCTCCGAGTTACAAATCTTATTGACAGGAGTTCTAACTCCTGGGATATGGCTCAGCGTACAGCAACGTTTGTACCGGAAGATGTTGCTTTAATTTCTGCCTTGCCTTTGCGACAACCGGATAAACCGGATTTGCTGGGATGGCATTTTACTAAGTTTGGTAAATATTCGGTAAAATCAGGGTAACATATTATTCGTTCAAATATGACGGCTCCCGCTGAGCCAAAAGTATTTGGACCGGACATTGTACCTCTTCAGGCCTTTGTGTGGAAAATTAGGTGTCCACTGAAACTTTGTCATTTCATGTGGCAAGTGCTTTCTGGTTGTGTGGCAGTTACATCTAATCTACAGAAACGTGGTATGAGTTGTGATGCCACATGTGGCCTTTGTGGTTTTTGGGAGGAGACGATTAATCATCCCCTCTTCGAATGTCCGCCAGCTAGACAGGTTTGGGCTTTGTTGCAGTTCCCGACGGCCCTAGGTGTTTTCCCTTCGGAGTCTGTTTTCACGAACATGGATTTTCTCTTTTGGCGGTTTACGAATGTTCCAACACATGAATTATTTTTCTGGAATCTGTGGTATATCTGGAAAGCGCGCAATGATAAACTTTTCAGTAATCTGATTCAAACCCCCTTGCAATTTTGCGGTTAGCGGAAGATGAGGCAAAAGCATGGGCTCTGGCTGAGACAGAGGATATGGTATTACCATCAGATATTAACATTGCGGTTGTTCCTGGTGGAAGTGGGGGATTAGGGGTTCCTAGGTCTTTGTCGAGTTATACTTGTTTTGTAGATGGTTCTTGGAAAGCAGCAGATCGCTATGCGGGTAAAGGATGGTTTTGCACGTCGCCCTAGGGTGACGCCCCTACTATGGGAGCTGCCAACCTTTGTCGTAGTCTCTCCTCTCTTCATGCCGAGATTGAAGCCCTTGTCTGGACTATGCGCTGTATGATTGGAGCGGATAACCAATCTGTTGTCTTCCTAACCGACTGCTCCGACTTAGTGAAAATGGTGTCTTCGCCTTCCGAGTGGCCAGCTTTTACGCCTTATTTGGAGAACATTCAGGCGGATAAAGAGGAGTTTGCTTCTTTTTCCTTAGTCTACGTTCCTCGCTCTCAGAATGGTAAAGCGGATAATTTAGCGCGATGAGTTCGCACAGTTCCGCACTTAGTTACCTATATAAACGATGTTCTTTCGTATTGACTTGTTTGAGCCAATCTTATACTATGTTGTAAAAAAAAGAATTTTATAGCTATTAATAGAGAGAAAAAAACAAATTCTCGCCACCCTATTGTCTAAAAGTGAATGAAAAGGTGATTCTCAGAATACTTAAGTCACCAATCATATACCAAATAAAATTAGAAACTTATAAAAAGAAATCAAGTATGACCTTCTAATTTATTTACTTATGTTAAAATAAAATTAAAAATTAGTAATAACTGAAAATGTAAATTTATAAATAAGAGGAAGGATAACAATATTTATGTGGCCAATTATAGCCACATAAACACTCTGGCTAAATGAGCTAGTGCAAAAGTAATCATAGGTTCGGCATCGACATATAGTAGTATAGCCATGAATACTTGGTGGCAAAAATATTGGATATGGAATAGTCATAGCTCTAGTGTTTTCCAATTTAGCCAAAAATATTTCTAACGTGGCTCCGTCTTTGGCGTTTAATAATTCGTGGCTATACCAAGTAGTTTTCTTTTGATATTTGTCGTAATTTTTTTTTTTTATAAATGAATGTAAAATTTTATTCATCAAAAAAACCGTTTTTTTACAACAAGTGCAACAATGCCAAGTCTTTTAGTTTAATGCATAAAGAGTAAACTTAATTTCTGGTAGAAAACCAGCTTACAAGGATATCTATGTAGTCTTTGTGGCCTGAGTTCAGAAGGTGGAGAAGCTTGTTGCGAATGGTTCCGTTTGCCAAGATGCTGGGCAGAAAGGGGATTTTCGTCGTGTCTGCAGTTGTTACGCTCCTGCCAGATGGAGTGAACCATTACCTGGAAGGAGTAACGCAGAAACAGCAGAGAAGTCTTATCGAGAGTTGTGTCAGAGATGAGTGTCTTGAGAGTGTCCCAGTCTGCGGTCGAGTGGGTGCCAAGGAACCAATAGGTTAGCTGACTCTAAATCTGAAATGAATATGAACACTGGAAGAAGATGTGATTTTTTGTTTCTATTGCAGAAGGAGTAGGAGGAGTCAACATTTCCATTCCACCGCAGCATATGATCCTCGGTAGAGAGGCGATTAAGCATACCCAGCCATGTTATGAAAGCAAACGTTGGTGTGGCCTGTGAAAACCATACACCCTTTCTCCATGGACACACTGGTTTCGCTATACGCAGCTGAGTCCACGTATCACGAGTCTAGAACTTCGGTTTTTGCTTTGCTTTGCTTTGACCGTTTCAATAACTACTTCCACCTGATTTAGGACATCCACGCGACGCCTTCGAGCTCTATGAGTAAGCATTACTGATTCGACTGTCGCATGCTTAAGAATACCAAGATCAATACAACCTCTGCTGCCTAACAAATCGTAGAGTGATCCATGGGAGACCAGCGATCATACCAAAAAGAAGTGGATTGACCGTTGTTTATTTCTTTGCGGTGAAAGTCTTTTGTTAGGTCTCTGAGCTTAAGTAGTTTTCTCCACATCCAAGAACCTTGCGAAGACGAGTTCACCACTTCCTAAAAAGAACTTTTGCGGATGAGGTAGGTGTGAACCCACTGTCCCCATAGTGAATTTGCTGAAAATAAATGCTAGATGAGTTTGAGACTACAAACATTGTTTATCTCTTTCAATGGCCTTAATCCTAATCCCCCTTCACAGTGAGGTAAGCAAATATCCACCCAAGCTACCTTTGTAGAATGAGTCTTTAGCTCAGGTCCACTCCATAAGAAAGCGGAGCATAGTTTCTCGATCTCCTTCATGCATTTACCTGGTAGATTGAAAACAGAGGACCAAAAATGTGTGATACTCATGAGAACCGACTTGATAAGTTGTAACCGTCCCCCATAGGAAAAAACCGACCTGTCCATGTATTTATTCGGTGTCGAATCTTTGCCAACAAAGAAGCATAGTCTTGACTTGTCATTGTCTTAGTGAGGAGTGGCAAGCCAAGATAACTGACCGGAGGCGTACCAACCTCAAAAGGAAATTTTGTTTGAAGTGCCTCTTGAACTGCATGGGAAATTCCTGCCATGTAGAGGGTTGACTTCTCAAGACTAATCCTTAATACTGAGTATTTAGAAAACTCGTCAAAAACTTGGATTACACCCTCAATGGATGGTTGAGTACTGTCAGCAAATACCATAAGATCATCAGCAAAACATAAGTGGGTAAGGAGGAGATTATGACAGCGGGGGTGACAGCCATATCCATTCTCAACAGCTGCTTGATTGATTAAATGGGAGAAAACATTCATACAAATGACGAATAAGTATGGAGAGAGGGAGCATCCCTGTCTCAGTCCTCGTGCACTGACAAAAAACCCTGCCAGCTCGCCATTAACTTGAACCGAGAAACTTGCAGTAAAGACGTAACGCCTCATTTGTAGTTACAGAAACATTTCTTAGGGGAAAGTTAGATTAGTGTCAAATG
The DNA here is from genome assembly GCF_030686135.1 of Camelina sativa. Classification (NCBI taxonomy): domain Eukaryota; kingdom Viridiplantae; phylum Streptophyta; class Magnoliopsida; order Brassicales; family Brassicaceae; genus Camelina; species Camelina sativa. The sequence continues at coordinate 24,595,273 of NC_141894.1, read as the reverse complement.
TCAATACATGTAATCATGGAAGAAAGTAATAATTCCATTAACAAAACAAATTTCTGAAAATCACTTTTCTTGAAGACGTCGGCAACTTTTTAACAATGTTATTTTTTTTATTTTTTAATTGAAATTTGGTGAAGACATGACAAATTGACAAGTAGTATATAGATTACAGATATGGAAGTAAATAATGGGCACAAAGGAACACGTGACTCTTCATTTCTTGGAAAAGTTACAGAGAAGAACAATGGCATGTGAACCACTCTCTCTATTTATATGGTATAAGAAAACAATGGCCCGTGACCAGACTTAAAATTTTCAACTCTCTTCACTTAAATCCAATACTACAAGTTACAGGAGTCTAGCTGTCTTTTGAACCATTATGACCAATCCAATACTAATCAAAGTTTATTATAATCATGATACACATCAGTAGAAAAAACCACAAAAGAGATCATATATAATTGGTATTGTTCTATTACTTGTCCTTTTCCTTAAGCTACTATAGCATTGAAGAAAGAGAGAAAGAGAGAAAGAGAGAGAGAGCAAAGCTTCTTCATCAATGGAGAAGGAAGGATGTGAGATCGAAGCTTTAGATATTGATTATAACATCTTTGAACGGAAGATTAATGTTAATCCTTTCGGTTTCTTTACTCAAAAACCGCGGCCGGAAGCTGACCAGACTGTTAAGACAGAGGAAGAGTCGTGGAAGCTAGAGCATAAATCCGGCAACAAAGTCAAGCATGTACTAAAAGGAGTGACCTGCAGAGCCAAACCATGGGAGATTCTTGCCATTGTTGGCCCAAGTGGTGCAGGGAAGTCTTCTTTGCTTGAAATTCTAGCTGCTAGACTCATCCCTCAAACCGGGTCGGTTTTGGTCAACAAGAGACCGGTGGATAGAGCCAACTTCAAGAAAATTTCTGGTTATGTCACCCAAAAGGACACTCTGTTTCCTTTGCTTACGGTTGAGGAAACCCTTCTGTTCAGTGCTAAGCTGCGTTTAAAGCTCCCTGCTGACGAGCTGAGATCACGGGTTAAGTTGTTGGTCCATGAGCTTGGGCTTGAAGCTGTTGCAACAGCTCGTGTTGGCGATGATACCGTCAGAGGGATATCGGGTGGAGAGAGACGCCGTGTCTCCATAGGAGTTGAAGTTATTCACGACCCCAAAGTTTTGATCCTTGATGAGCCGACCTCTGGTCTTGATAGTACTTCGGCTCTACAGATCATAGACATGCTCAAGCACATGGCTGAAACACGAGGCCGGACCATTATTTTGAGTATCCACCAACCAGGGTTTCGGATAGTCAAACAGTTCAATTCTGTTCTTTTGTTGGCCAATGGCTCGACCTTAAAGCAGGGCTCGGTGGATCAGCTTGGAGTGTATTTAAGGTCAAACGGTTTGCACCCTCCTATCCATGAAAACATCGTCGAATTTGCCATTGAATCAATCGAACCCATCACAAAACAGCAACGGCTACAGGAAAGCAGAAGAGAAGCTCATATCCTAACATCACAAAAAACATTACAAGAGAAGAGATCAGAAGATAATCAAGGGGAGAGCAGAAGTGGAAAATTCACACTACAACAGCTGTTTCAACAAACAAGGGTTGCTGATGTAGGAACGATGAACATAGCAACGGAGTTCACCAGAGATTTTGCAAATTCAAGACTTGAAGAAACTATGATACTCACTCATAGGTTCTCCAAGAACATTCTCAGAACCAAGGAGCTTTTCGCGTGCAGGACAGTTCAGATGTTAGGTTCAGGGATTGTCCTCGGTCTAATTTTTCATAATCTCAAAGAAGATTTAAAAGGTGCACGAGAAAGAGTTGGGCTCTTTGCATTCATACTGACCTTCCTGCTAACTTCAACAATAGAGGCACTCCCTATATTTCTGCAAGAAAGAGAGATTCTGATGAAGGAAACATCTAGTGGAAGCTACAGAGTGTCCTCATATGCCGTCGCCAATGGACTTGTTTACTTGCCATTTCTGCTCATCCTAGCTATTCTATTCTCAGTCCCAGTGTACTGGCTGGTGGGACTGAACCCAAATTTCATGGCATTTCTGCACTTTTTGCTCCTAATTTGGTTGATCCTCTACACAGCAAACTCAGTGGTTGTGTGCTTTAGTGCACTGGTTCCTAATTTCATTGTTGGAAACTCAGTGATTTCTGGTGTGATGGGTTCCTTCTTTCTGTTTTCTGGCTACTTTATATCAAACCATGAGATCCCTAATTACTGGATTTTCATGCACTACATCTCCTTGTTCAAGTACCCGTTTGAAGGATTTCTGATTAATGAGTTCTCCAAATCAAGCAAGTGTTTAGAGTATGGATTTGGAAAATGCTTGATGACAGAGGAGGATCTACTAAAAGAAGAAAGGTATGGAGAGGAAAATAGATGGAAAAACGTTGTGATCATGCTATGTTTTGTCTTGTTCTACAGGTTCATTTCTTATGCGATTCTGAGGTGTAGATGTTCACAAAGAAGTTTCAAAACCACTCTTGTTTAATAAATGTGGTAACAATAATATATTCTCTGAAATACATTGGGTTACAGGTTTGTTTATGTGTTTAATTATTTACTTCGTACAGCAGCCAAAGATGTTAAAGAAAGGTGTTGTTTATGCAAAGTGAAATTTCCATTGATTCTATCGTCTCTCACTTACTACCTGTTTCTATTTCCTAAAGTTTTTTTCAAGTAAAGAGAATAGATTTACAACAAAAAGAAAACAAATCCAGCAAAAAGCACTTACATGGCATTGTCCCAAAGACAATCCATTTCCTCAGACGAAAGTGATTCTGTTTCGGCATGATCTGGTTCCTGTCTCATCTCTGCTATTAGAATATCAAGAAGTGAGTGTATCTGCCTTTTTCGAGGATGCCTTTTGTCTTTAACCATGAAAACATGAAGATGTCCTAGTATCTTTATCCAACTACAGCCTGGCTGCTTCGTGACTCCCTCTTTCCTCATCAACTTCCGTACACTTATCACATCCTCCCATTTTCCAACCTCAGCGTACATGTTAGACAGAAGAACATATGGTCCTGAATTTGACGCTTCTACTTCTAGAAGCTTCTCTGCAACGTATTTACCTATCATGATGTTCCTATGTACTTTACAAGCAGCAAGCAGTGAACCCCATATAACAGAATCTGGTTGCATGGGCATCTCCTCGACCATGCTCTTTGCTTCTTCGAGAAATCCAGCTCGACCAAGCAAATCAACCATGCACGTATAGTGATCCCTAAGCGGAGCCACACCAAAATCTCTGGTCATGGAAGAGAAGTAATGTCGTCCTTCTTCAACAAATCCAGCATGTCCGCATGCAGAGAGGACACCAATCATGGTAATGTGATCTGGTTTTTCTCCAGAATCAAGCATTTCTCTGAACAACTCAAGAGCCTCATTTCCATAACCATTTTGTGCAAACCCAATAATCATCGCATTCCAGGAAACACGATCTCTTTCCATCATCTTCCTAAATACAAGATAACCATCTTCTACACAACCACATTTTACATACATATCTATCAAGGAATTGCCAACAAATATATCAGCTTCTTCACCAGATTGAAACTTAAACCCATGCTTCAAGACATGGACATGAGCCTGCATGCCGACATGTAACTCTGCAAGATCTGCACATGCCTTGAGGATATTTGCAAAAGTATAGTGGGTCGGGGATACTGATTCCCTCTTTAAGAGACAAAAGAGACTCAGTGCTTCTTCGTTTTCCCCATTTTGAGTATAGCCAGCAATTAGCGCATTCCATGAAACAATATTCCTCTCCGCCATTTTGGTGAACATGAGTCTAGCTGCCTTAGTGCTTGCAGCCATTGCGTACCCACTGATCATGGAAGTTTCTGCAATTACATTCCTGATAGGCATGCTATCAAATATGAACCTAGCTTCACTTAATTTGCTGCACTTTGCATACATATCCACAAAAGCATTGGTTAGAATGATGTCATTCCTTAACTTATCGTTTTTAACAACACGGCCATGAATTTCCTGACCAACCTTAATCGCCGACAAGCTTGCACAGGCACTAATCACACTTGCTAATGTAACCTCATCTGGCTCAACCCTAGACTCCAACATCACTTGGAAAACCTTGAGAGCTTCCAGGGCAGGACCATTTTGTTCGTAGCATGTAATCAAACTATTCCAAGAGACAACGTTTCTATCACCCATCTCATCAAAAACCCGCTGAGCATCATTGACGTTACCACATTTGGAATACATATCAACAAGAGCAGAACCTATATACACATCTGACAAACAAGGCGACTTTGCAATCAAAGAATGTATTTGTACACCCTTATTCATATCATTCAGACCTGAACAAGCGCTAAGACCACTAGCAAAAGTATATTCATTTAGCACAAACCCTTCCTTATGCATCATACCGAAATAAAACAAAGCACCTTCACACCTATCATGCTGAGCAAAACCCGAAACCATGGAATTCCAAGTACACTGGTCGCGTTCAGGCATTGACCGGAACAAAGAATCAGCTTCATCTAAAAAACCTAACTTGGTCAAACCCGTCACAACAGAGTTCCAAGTGTAAACATTTCGTTCAGGCATTTCGTCGAACAGTTGGCGACTATTGTTAAGTGACCCACATTTCGCATACGCGTCAATGAGACGGTTCTGTATAAAGACCTCGTTTGAGAAACCGGATTTGAAGATAGAAGCATGGACACAACGGACATCAGTTGCTGATAACTTGGCTCGGATGCATGAATCAAGAAGCTTTGCGAATGGTGAAGAATCCGTGAGAGAAGAGAGATCACCAGCGAGCTTGAGAAATGATTGTCTCATTCCATTATCGTCGTTTGAACATGAATCTTGGTTTCTCTCTAGCAATCAAAAGTGTGTCTGTGGGATTTGAGTAGAAGACGTAAGTAAAGGCCGGTTTTTTTCTTATGAATCTGGAAATGATCAACTGTACCAAACCGGAATAACTCGGTCCAAAAATATAAAGGTTAATAATTTCTCACAAGCACAAAAATAAGTTTTATTTTTAGAAACTAGGGAAAAATAAAGAAAACAATCTGAGTAGCTTCATCGGTTTGAGTAGAAACCATGGATGGGAAAAATGAAAAATCAGTTACTCAAAATATTGCGATGTAGCCATGTAGGAAGCTGCGGAAAAAAAAGAAGGTAAGAAGAGGAAATGAGAACATGATAAAGCTCCCATCAGACGATGGTCCGCCTCCTTCCCCTGTTGGCACAGTTTTCTATCCATTTCCTGGTCCTAACATAAATTTGCCATATGGATGCATTAGATAACATAAAGACCATTTTCGAGACTGGTGTTTCTTCCTTACATCTGTTTTAATTCGGTTACCTGAAGAATTTGGTGATTCTGCAGGAGAGTTGAACCACCTCCACCACCACCTGGAATAAAACATAATACATATCGTTAGATTTGGGACATTACAAAAGCCTTTGGCGGACCAAGAGCTTGTGTTTGGTTAACACTGATACCTAGCTGAGAGCCACCACCGTTAAGGACTTCACACAAACAGTCAGGAGACGATTGGACTACGCTACCAAACAGTCAAACTGACGACATCATTGCTGCGGAGGAGAGGTAGAGTTTCCTGTTTCCGGCTAAAGGTAGTTGAGACATGGCGACAAGCTAATCAACACGTTTGTGCTACCTGACTAAGCAGGGACCCTTGTCGAAGACATCACAGCCATAAAAACTATAAGAGAAACTAAACCAATTCCCATTTTCATGTTTTCGTGAGTGTATGGGGAGGAATCCTTTGAATTTGTTTCGTTTTGGGTTTTGTTGTGTTTGTTTGTTTGATTGGATATTGTGAAGCCTTTGGGTATAATAAATAAATAATAACACATGTAATTAATAAAGAGGGATATTTGAGCTTGGTGGGGAAATTTTAGTTGGGCTAGGCTTGAGCATATTTGCTTACTGGATCAATTTGATCCGATCAAATAAATATTATATAATTTTAGAGAAAAAACAGGTTTCGTTCTCAAAAGACACTTGGGAGTCTCAATTTTGAATCTCTTGTTTATACTAGGGCTTGCTAATAAAACTATAAAAGCACAGGTTAAGTCTACCAACGGGAACTAGTGTAATGGAAGAAACACGCACGATCACTCTGCTTCTCCATCTGCCTGATCTGAAGACCTAACCCTGGCTAATGCTTTCTTGGCCTACCAAGTTAAAAACAAATAATAATAATTAGTAAGAAAATACTCCATCTGTTTCATAAAGAGTGTCATTCTGACACATTTCACACAATTAAGAAAAGTTAGAATTATACATATTTACCGCTATTTAATAAGTAGTTAATGATTTAAATTCAATGAAAATAGCTTTGGGTTTAGGGGTAAAAAAAAAATTAGCATTAAAACACTCCTTAGAATGTAAAATGACACTCTTTGTGAAACAAAAAAAATTCTCTCAAATGACACTCTTTGTGAAACGGAGGGAGTATTAGTATGGGGGTAAACAATGAATATGCATGCATACAGGCACAGCAATTTGAAATCCAAAGTAAATCATAACAGGTTTTCTGTTTTACCTCTTTATCCCAATTTGTAAGTATGGTGATGAGGGAAAGAGAGATCACTTGAACAACAAGGGCAGTTACAATTCCCAGCCAAAGCCCCTGAAGAAACGATATAGCAGTACTCAATATTACTATGTTGAAGAACGTGTGTTGGTTATATCATACAGGTCTGTAATTGATAAACTATCTTGTTGCACTTGAACTCATACATAGACTAGAAGCAATAAGAGAATTCAAGCACTGTGTTTACCCGACCACCGAGATGTAAATGGAAACCAAGAAGCAAACCCAAGGGCACTCCAACAAGATAATATGAACCGAGATTCACGCATGCTCCAATCTTTTGCCATCCACATCCTCTAGCAACCCCTACAACCAAAATGAGACAACGTACCAAACCAAAGTGAACATTAACCAGAAATAATTTTTGCTTCACTTGCAAGGAAAGTAACTTAAGTTTTTTTTTTTTTTTTTTTTTTTTTTTTTTTTTTTTTGAAACAGATGTGTTAAGAACCTGATAGAACGCATTGAAAGCCATCGAGGAAGTTGCCTGCAACAACAATTGGTATCATTGATGCTACATATTTGATGACTTTTGGGTCGCTGCTGAAAGCATATCCCAATTTATGCCGCACAAGCAACAAAACAGATCCGATAAGCAGACCCTCAACGATGACAATGGTTACAACCACGCGTACAGCCAGCTTTGCCACCTCCGGATTCCCTGCTCCGAGCTCATTTGAGACCCTTGTGCTGCAAGGTAGATAACAGAGGTAAATTACTTTGTGCAGTTATAAACATATAACATTAGCTCGTTTATGTTTGTGTGCTTACTACCTTGCAGTACCACCGAGGCCAACCGGGATCATCCAGACAGTTAATGAAGTATTTAGGCTGGAAATAGACAGAGATTGGATGACCTTTATACTAAGTAAAACAAGGTAAAAATGACAAATGGTTAAGACGTAATCCATCTTACCAAATTGAAAGGACTGAAGTCTCCAAAACTGGATTAGGGAGCAGGCCTGACAGTAGAACCAATAGCTCGAAAGACCACATCTCAAAACTGTCATATGCATATATGAATTAATAATCATGATACTATGTGAAGTAAATTTTATGAAACTGAAGCAAATGTACATTAGAAAAGCCACTCACCAGACCATAACTGCAGAAGGAAAACCAAGCTTGACAAAAGTATAAATATCGGTCAGAGCTTCCTTAGAGAAGCCAGTCCAGGTGTGAGAGCAAGAAGGTGAGAACTTGACATAACAGGAGAGGAGAACAACATTAGTCCAATAGGAGATGGAAATCGCTAGAGCAGCTCCCTTGTATCCTAGACCAGACTTCAATACCAAGACCCAACATAGAAGCACGTGAAGTGCAGTTGTAATTCCAGAGCTCACAAACACAGGGAACACATTGTTTTGTGCTTGCAAAAACCTGTTAAGACATTGAAGAAGTCCGTACGCAAAGATGCTCGGGATCATGTACTGTGCATACGTTCCTGCAAGCCTAGCGATGGACTTGTCTTGGTGGGCTATTACAAGAATGTGCTCTGTGTTAGCCCAGATTATTGACAGAGGAACAGAGAGCACCAATAGAACACACATGGCTCTCTGCATGAGGATGCCTAGATTCCCGAACCGCCTTGCCCCATATGACTGCCCACAAAGTGTTTCCAGCGCACCTGCCGTTCCCATCTGTAAAATATGCCAGAGAATGAGACTATTTTTAATATGATTTTGGTATAGCAAATATCAACCCTATGAGCCCCTCTGCTGTTTAGAGATTGAATTTAATATGAGTTTTGCCACTTATTCCTACCTAACAACAACACTAGTCCTTCATAATTTCTTCTCTCAGGATTTTTCTAATTAAAGAGAGATTAGGTTACTGACCAGAAACGTAAAACCAGTGACAGAAGCGAAGGAGGTAGCGATGGATGCCGCAGAGAGACGGAGTGAGCCAAGATGCCCGACAAACATGACTGAGATGACTTGGAGGGAATATTGCAGTATGCTCACGCCGATTAGTGGCGCAGAGAGCCGTAACTGCTTTTTCACCTCAACCTTTAAATTGTTGTTTTGAGGCAACGGCAATGCAGCATCAGCCTCCATTGTTTACAAGTTTTTTTTTTTTTTTTTTTTTTTTGGCAGCACAATGAGAGAAAAAGGAACGATTGATATGGGAATGGATACGGTCCTCACTTTAAATACAGGACAGGGCCTCCTTGTCTCTCTCTGTCTCTCAATAGGATTAGGTCAAAATTGAGTTGTCAAAGAAAAAAAAAATTATGTTTTTCGTGAACCAAAAAAAAATCACTTTCCTTACAGTATAGGGGCCGATGATATAATAAAACATAATATCATTCTTATTCACACTGGCATTTTTATGTTTTTATTAATTTTAATTTAACACGTCAATTTTGTTTTGATATCCTTACATTACTCCTTTTTTCGAAACTTATCATGTCGTTTTCATTAGTTTCAATTTGACACGTCAATTTTAATACTTGGTTCAATAAAAAAAAACAAATCTATATATATTTTTCAAGTACATTTAGCAAATAAATCCTCAAGTTGCCACCTATTTACAAGACTGCCATTAGTATTAATTATTAATTTAATTTTTATTTAATTAATTAATATTAAATTTCTATTTTTGAAAACAAGATTTCATATTCTAAATAAATTTCCAAAACAATTGGCTTTAACATTAAGTATTAAGTTTATAATTGATGTAATTAATATTAATTTTCCAATTTTACAAAACAATATTTTCTCCATACACAAATTTCTTAAACAATCGGTCTAACCAAAAAACGAATTGATTTTCGATTTTGGAGGAGGATTTGTGGCCGAGATTTTTGATCTCAACGTATTGATTTCCCCCTAAAATATATGTTCAAAATCAAATATAAAATATATAATTCAAAAAAATTAACGGTATGATTTTAAAAGGTAGCAAACATATTTACCATTCAATTTGATATCTTATTCAAAGAATAATAATAAAATATAAAAGATATTGCTTGCTCACAGATTTATTTTTATTTTGTATTACATATTTAAAAATAACTTTTACTTTCACGGATTTCATATGATGAGTTTTTGCGGATTAAAAATCTTTGAATATGTTGCCTGATCCGCCTAGCATAGCGGGTTTGGAATATAGAACCAACACTAAAACTATTAGTTTATCTCATATATACTATAGATTTGTAATCATATTTTTGAAAATTAACTTATAAATTATTTAGTAAAAGAACTACAAAATATTACACATACGATAACACATTCTTAATATTCCAAAAAAAATAAACATAAAAATATACACAAACATACTATATAGTCATATATCTCTGTTTAGTTCTAGAGAACAAAACAAATCTAGAATTTTATATTCTATCTAATAACAAATTTAATGTAATTAAGTTATAAATTTTATAAAACGTAAGAAGAAGAAGAAGAAAAAAATCTAAACAAAATTTTAAATTAATTAGACAAAAAGTTAATTAATTGAAAATTTGAAAACTAAATAAATTAAAAATATTATTTAAAATATAATAATTTATAATTTAGTCCCGCGGTGTACCGCGGGTGAAATCCTAGTTACATTCAAAAGATATGTATGTATGATTATATTTAAATAAATTATATATTTTGATATTGTATGATTTGAATAAATAAAAGTGTGAAGAAATGTTAATGACATTTAAATTAATTTGTTATATTTTTGTGATTATTAATTAAATTTAAATTAATTAATATGCCTTATTATATAACAACCCACACATTTACGTGGGATATTACCTAGTACCCATTTGAACTAAATTTATGTATATCATTATATTAAAATAAATAATAGATAATAATAATTAAAAAGAGAATTTGTTAAAAATGTCTTTTTGAGTTAATCCTTTTCAAAAATATCTTTTTTTTTTTTGAACATTTTCATTTTTATCCTCTTTTACACAATAGCAATATGTTAAATTACTTTTTAGAATTTTTTTTTAGGTTTGGGTTCTCTATTTTATATCTAGGGTATAATTTTTAGGAGGTAGGGTTTATTATTTGGGGTTTAGGATTTAGAATTTAGTCATTTTATATATTAAAAAGGGAGATTTGCACTGAGACACACTTTTACTAAAAGTATGTTCATTTGACACACTTTCTGACCAAGAGGCACTTTTTGGCCAACATTTATACTGTTCACGTGATTTTTAGACTATTTTAGCCCTGATCATGTAAACATATGTGTAACTAGATAATAAAAAAAGCAGTTGTATTAAGGTCCGTCCGATTCTAACTAAGAATTTGATCCGACGGCTAGAGATGAGTGTATAATTGGTGGCATCCTAGACTATTGGATTTCAATTACTAATTTGGATCTAATGGCTTAGAATGGTTGCAAAAAAAAAACAAAAAAAATTGCATCTCTCTCTTCTTCTTATTCTTCCTTCTTCCTTCTTCACTTTTTTTTCCTCTTTCTCTTTGTAATCATTTTATCTAATTGTTATGACATATATTTTTGATTTTGTTTTTATGATTCATTATAATTTTATTTTTTCTACATTTTAAGATCCATTTTACTATATTTAAAGTGAATAATTATAATACATATACTTTGTTTTTTCCCTTAATTATAATACATATACTACAATTATGTGGATGTAAAAACTGTCTTATTATGTGGATACTAATAGTTTCAATGGAATGGTTTTTATTATTTGTGACAAATCTATAAATTATATTATGTCCATAAAATAAATTTCACATGGAAGATGAGTTATACTTGTGTTTTGGTAAAATAATCATTGTTAACTATCAAACAATATATATTATCCAATTATAATGAAATATTTGTTGATTGGTATGTGGATGCTAAAAATATCTAATTATGTGGATACTTATTTGTGGATACTATACTTATTCTAAAATCAAATCTACATGGACAATGAGTTATACACGTCCACCAAAAACTATTTATGTAGATACTTATTTGTTATTTATGTGGATACTTATTTTATGTCCATAAACTAAAGTTATACACGTCCACTAATAATGTCTAATTATGTGGATACTATACTTATTCTAAAATCAAGTCCACATGGACGATGAGTTATACACGTCCCTAAACCCTAAACCCTAAACTCTAAACCCCTAAACTCTAAAACTTAAAGCCTAAATCCCAAACTATAATCCTTAACCTTAGATCATAATAATAATCATAAATTTAATTTCATAGCAATTTTAACCTATACTAAACCTCAAACCCTAAACCCTAAACCTCTAAACCCTAAACCCTAAACCCTAAGCCCTAAACCCTAAACTTTAAACCCTAAACCCTAAATCTTAAATCATAAACCCTAGAGTCTAAACCCTAAACTTTAGACCTCAACCTTAGATCATAAACCATGATCACAAATTTAATTTTATATCAATTTTAACAAATGTAACCAAATTTGAAGATCTTTTACTAGAAAACATGAAATTGACCTACCCCAACCAGTAAATCCTAAACCTTAAATTAGGCCAAATTTTTGAATTCTTGCCTTACATTCTTTATAAATTTCAAATTCATTGATGTTGTTCACTATTATGTGGATGGTTAACATGCATAGATGGATACTTATTTTTGGATGATCAGAGAAAAAAACATATGAATACCTAATTAATTAAAAAAATTATGGTTTGATAAAGTAGTCATGGTCAACTATCAAACAATTTTAATCTTTCATATCCATAAAATTAAGTCCACATGGACGATAAATTATACATGGATGATTATATTTGTTGTTTACTATATATCTTACATTTATTTTTCCTTTATTTTATGCCCTATTTTAAAAATCGGCTTATGCGGCCGTATAATCACCGGTTACATGCTCGGCGGCTCCTTACCGCCGCGATTTTACTATAGTCGGCCAATAAATCGGCAAAAAAAAAATTGAGAACTTTTTAATTTCTAACTATGATTTCCTTTCATAGAGCTGTCATATTAGGGTTGAAACTATAAGAATAACAAGGTATAACGACTAATAGTTGCAAAAGAAATAAATAGGCAGCTTCAAATTAGGGTTTAGGGTTTAGTTGTATAATCGTTCCCTCCTTCACTCTAACCAAGATCACGCGTGCATCAAATGTGAGGACAGATTGTCTTGCTCGTTGTTCGAGAACTTTAGTTTCTGAAATTTCTTTTATAAACTCTTACCCTCCTGTTTGGACAACTAATCTTGGAGTTATCTTTTAATTTAATGTTTAGTTGACAAAAAAAAAAAATTAGGGTTTATAGACCAACACCGAGGAAGAAGAACAAGAATATTTTGGTCATTTTGCATTTATTATTACACAAAAATTCATCATTTCATATAAATAGAGACTTAATTCATTTTATTTTGATAACCAAACAAAACCATATATTTACCATAGTTTTTCCACTATCCTCCGAAAACTTGTGCTTATATTTTTCTTCATTTTTCACTGAAATGGATTTCGACAATAACCCTTTTAACACCCAAAATTTTGACTAATTATCCATTTAACTACCCAAATCCCAACATCCAATTTTATTTAGCATTTTTAATTAAGAATAAAATAAGAAAGAAAACAAAATTTTATTTAAAATAATTAATAATATTTTTAACCTCAAATGCTCAATAATACTAATGAAAATTATTATCAAAGCTGAACAATAAAAAAACAAATAAATTCAAGAGGTATATATGTATAATTATATTTAAATTATACTATATATATATATTATATGATTTGAAGAAATAAAAGTGCAAACATATGTTAATGACGTTTAAATGAATTAATATACTCTATTATACAATAATTCGTGCATTTGTGCAGTAGTAATATATATAGTCTAGGCAAACTTTTGAACTTGCATTGAAAGACTTTTAAAAGACTTAAAAAAGACTTTTAAATATATATATTATTCTTCATTGTTACACAATTCTTGGCCTCACTCATTTCAAGCATCTCTTTCTTCAAGCATGGTTTCTTCTTTGGTTTGAGTTAAAGCTTGTGGTGAGATTTTTTTAAAGAATAATACTACACAACTCGTTAGTGCAAGATATCTTAATTCGTTTATTCTTCTCCATATTTAGATTTTTGTGCATATGTATTTTTTGTTTGGAATGCTTTATTAAACAACAAAATTAATTATAAAATACTAATATTATATTATAGATGTCGTAAAAACAATGAAAATTTCAAGAAAAGTATTTTGATAGAAATATTTAATATTTTAGTTATAGTGTTTCACATTGACCAAAATAATTATTTTACATATTATTTTTTTCTTGTTAAGACACTATCCTTGTGTGGAAAGGGAGATGGTGAGTAGCAATAATTGTATATTTGTATGTAACATAGCATATAGATAATGGACCCACGAATCGATACTGTGTCGTGGAATTATTAGAATTACTATTTGTATTTTACTAGAAAATAAGCAGTTCAGTTCCGACCCCACTATTTTGTTCCTTCACCAATATGGGCTAACTGCTAACTGACCTCGTACTAAAGTAATTTATTGATTGATTTATATAGTATGGAATATGGATTGTCCGAATAATGTTCACGTGAGTCTGACACAATCATTATTGAGTTTGGCAAATTGAATGCAAAAAGAATTCATAGCCGCCTAACCAACTTAGAAGTTATTACAAGTTTATATGACCAACAAGGATAGATGTGAGACCGTTTGAACAAGCTTCAGGCCATTAATTTTCAGAAATCAGCTATTACATTTAGCAAAGGGTTGGATTCGGATAAAAAAACATCATCTCTGCCAACTACTGAAGATTTATAAAACGCAAGGTTTTGGTAGATATCTTGTACTATCTGAGTTTATTGGAAGAAACAAAACAAACTTTTTCTTATTTAGCACAAAGAATATGTCAAAATGGATAACTGGTATACTAAGCTCCTGTCACCTGCAAGTAAGGAAGTGCTTCTCAAATCAATTGTTACAGCCATCCCTACCTCTAGCATGTCTTGCTTCCTTTTACCCTCAAGAATAATCATTTAGATTACAAAAGCTATGAGACAGTTTTGGTGGTCAAGCAGCCAGGAAAAGCATAAGATCCCATGGGTGGCATGGCAAAAAATTGTTGATTCAAAGAATGTTAGAGGTTGAATGATAAGAGATTTGAAAGAATTTAATATCGCTCTATTGGCTAAGCAAAGCTGGAGGATCCTACAGAAACTATCTTCACTTATGGCAAGAGTCTTTAAAGCAAAATATTTTCCAAAGACAAGCCTCTTCAAAGCACCAGTTAAATTAAATACAAACTATGCATGGAAAAGCATTATCCAAGGTACAAAGCTGATTTCTCATGGATTAAAATATATAGTTGGAAATGGAGAACATATTGAAGTATGGAATGACAATTGGCTCCAAGTATATCCACCTAGGCCATCGTCTGGTCCTGGAGTACGTATGTATCCTAACTTGAAAGTTAGCGACTTGCTGGAACAGGGTGGTTGGAATGAAGAGCTTCTTTATTGCATCAGGGATCAGGAAGATGTTCCTCACATAAATCATTTGTCCTTCTATTACAAGGTCAGCTGATGTAATAAATTGGATGCACACTAACGATGGTGTATACACAGTAAAATCTGGCTATCATCTTCAACGTAAGCTCTCCAATGAAGCTTCCCTCATGGTAAATTTTGTTTCAAATAATACATCTTCTAAGACTTTTTCAAATATATGGAGCCAAAATATTCCACAAAAAGTTAAGCATTTCTGGTGGTGGTGTCTTCATGATGCTTTACCAACTGCAGAAAATCTTAAGAAGAGAAAAATACTACAAGATGATAATTGTCACAGGTGTGGTGAAGCTATAGAGAGTATTAACCACCTTCTTTTTCATTGTAGAGTAAGTAAGGAGATCTGGAACCACATCAGGTACATCTCCTTTTTAAAATTCTGTTTATCAGAATGTGGACTTCTTGCTGAATTTAAATAACAACCAAAGGAATGATGTAAGCGTTTCCCCTTTCATTGGTTGGCATATCTGGAAAGCAAGAAATGATCTTCTATTCAAGAAATAAAACGCTGTCAATCCCACTCATTATCAATAGAGCGTTTATGGACTTATAACAATGGAAAGATAGCTTAACTTATAATCAAGAAAAGATAGAGGTTGGAAAATCTCAAGAGAGAGAAAAACAGGTTTTGACAAAAACAGAAAGCAAACGAGATATTAATCTGAAGGCCAATGAGTACTGCTGCTTTGTTGATGGATCATGGGTCTCTCCTTCTGAATGTGCAGGAATTGGTTGGGTTCTTTATAACAAAGATCATCAGCTTGTTCTTAAAGGGAGGGCATCCATCAATCCAATGAACACACCTCTTAAAGTCGAAGCTGAAGCATTAAGGTCAGCAGTTTCCCACGTCAAAAGGCTCGGGTACAACAATGTGATGTTTTGTGGAGATCCATCTATCTTATTCCAAAAACTCCTTCATAATTTGGAAAAAGAACGGAACTATCAGAATGAACACTCCAACCTTGCCACTTATCTGCATGATATTATGAATTTTAGTCGATCTTTTGTTTAGATTTCTTTTACTAAGATTCTCCGTAATGTAAACGTAACTGCTGCTGATAAGTTAGCTAAGGAAGCAAGAACTAGTAAGCCAAGTTATGTAATATAAATTACTTTTTCTAATAAAAATATATTGCCGACAAAAAAAAAAGATGTGAGACCGTTTGGACCCATTAAAAGCCCAATCTTTTTTTTTTTGTTTTTTTTTGACAACAATTGATCAGCTCATATGAGCCAATGTGAAGGAAAATAATTTACAAACAAAACATGCTGCGGTGATGTACGCGCTTGGCGTGCCAAAGAATCCGCACTAACATTAGCACTTCTGGAAATAAAAGATAAAGAGAAAGACGAGAACTCCTCCCTGTCCAACTCTATGTCATCGAGGTAGGTCTTGAACGCCGGCAAGTCTTGAGGGGAAGACACCATCTTCACCAAGTCTGAACAATCTGAATAAAAAGCTACGTCTCGAAAATCATGTCCAATCATGCAGCGCAAAGCCCAAACAAAAGCCTCTACTTCTGCATGCAAAGGGGAAAGACTCTGACGGAAATTGGTGGCTCCTTTTATCGTCGAGCCATCTGTAGCGGTTGAACACACCCAACCCGCACCCGCAAATTTGTCTCCCATCCTCCATGATTCATCAACACAACACTGGTAACCCGAGAAGACGGTAGGCAGCGACCCTACTCGTCCTGTCCCTCTATCAACAGTGGCACAAGGCATCATAGATAGACCCTCCTCTTCCTCCTCTGTTTGAGCCTGCAACCATGTGGAAGACTCCACCACGGCTATCCTAACAACCTCCTCGGGCTTGTCTATAATATTCTCAAAGACTCGAGCATTTTGGGCCTTCCAAATATACCACATAAGCCATGGGAACGCCGCAATCTGAGCACCCGGATTGTCCGTTCCCAAAAAATGATCCACATTGGCATACAAAGAGTCTGTGGGGAACGAAACCTGACCGACCGGGACATGAGCTAAAGCCCAAGCTTGTCGAGCTGGCGGACACCAAAAAATAGCATGGTTTACCGTTTCCTTATCTGCCCCACAGCGGGCACATCCTGAATCACATGCAATACCCCGTCTCCTCAAATTCGCCGAAACCAAGATACATCCTCATAATACTTGCCACATGAAGTGTTGTATCTTTGGTGGACACGCCACCCTCCAAACTCTCGCTAGCGGGAGTTTGGAGCCCAATCTTTTTGATAAAGGAAAACCTAAGCGAGTGTGTATTATTTATAGAGAAAATAGCACTTACACCCATTTTTCCCAACTTTATTCATACTTACGCCCACTTCTAGCTACTCCTATAATTTTTACTTGTAAAATTACAACATACTCCCTAACTCTCTTTACTTTACTTTATTTACTAGGTGCTTCCCCACGCAACGCATGTGTTGTGGTGTAGTTGGCACTTTTTTGTTTTTTTGATCTTTTACGTTTTCTCTTTTGTATTATTTCGTTTTAATTAGACATATATGGGTTTCGCAGTCACTTGTATTAATACACTATATGTTTATACCATTTCGTTTAGATGTGTACAATTGTGGCGTTTATTTTTTTATGAATTATGAGGATGTTGTTTCTTGCTTTTGAGGATCCAATTTTATCATTGACTGATATTGTTCCAAATACATTTATTGTATTTTAGATTTCTAATTAACTGCTTATGTAAACCCTTCATACGTTGATGTTGCAATAATAAGTTATTTTTTAAAAGTAATTATCTTCCGTGTAAGTGATTATGTTTGTATGCCCATATTTTGGTCTAATATCAATAAGATCGTTTCTGTTTTTCTTTAGTTGGCTTTGAAACCAATTTTGAGTTAAGCAAATAATGGGTTGAATTATGGTGTTAATAAGTAATATAGATTCTTATGTATATATATTGTATATATGTGACTATAAGTTTAGCTAACTAAAAAATTTTGTAATATTTAAATATAATATTGAACATATATATATATATATATATATATATATATATATATATCTTTTTTAATTTATGGGAGGAATGTATGGAATTATTGGATAGAAGTTATTTTTGAGTTAAATGACCTTTTATGCCTTTAAAGTGAGTTTAATATTATTAAATTTTCATATATGCCTTGACTTTTTTTTAAAAGGAATACCAAGTGTTTCCTTCCAAATTTGAAGTGACATAGTTTTTTAGTTTTCTTATATGATTTTATGAACTTCAATGTAAAGGTTTTTCAAAGTAATAAGTACACTCACATTGATTGAATTATAAAATTTGGAGAAATGTTTATTTCGATTAATCATTTGCTCTTTTAAATATATTAAATAAGTATGTTATTATTCCTACAAATAGGACAACATATATTATAGTTTAACCATGGAGTTAAGTAATGGAAATGGAACTTGTGATTGCAAGAAAAAATGAGACAACCCGTCTGTGGACCCCACTAGCCTCACTGCCAATTGCCCCCATAGGCTGGCCCTGCAGGGCATCGATCCTAACCCATCACTGTGGATATCCAAATCCACCAGTAGGTTATTGGTGCATCAGGCGTTCCTCGAACCCTGGACCCTCACCCTTTAACAAACTTCCCACAGACAAGTTGCCACCAATTGAAAATGAAACGATCGACCTTTTTTTTTAATAATAAATAATAAATATAATATAATAAATAACTACAACTAGTGGTCCCATACCCACTAGCCACCTAACCACAATCACAATCGTCAGCGGAAATAACATCACCAATTAAATATCCAATAATACTCCAATAATAACCAATAACCATAACATCAACAATATATAGTATTAATTCCAATCATAACTAATAATCCAAACAACATAAACCAATGAACCAGCAATCCTAAGAAACATTCTAGGACTCAACTCTAGCAACCTAACATAAGCCAGAAAACCAAGCGAACCACTAGAACATCCTCCTCTTCATCGCCCTGATTCCACAGTCACACTTTGCCTTTACCTGCACCACAAACACATATTGCAATGCATGAGTATTTAATAAACACTCAGTAAGGCAATCCTCCCATCTACTGGGCTATACACACAAGCAATAGAGACATCTCTAACCATCAACCAACAATCATCAATCAACAATCAACAATCAACAAGCCAAACAACACATAAACAAGCAGATTAGAGAAATCTCCAGCTTAGTTAAGCCATGGTCCTGCACTTACCTTAACAAGTGATTCACAAAACTAAATACAACCAAATGAGAGGCTTTCCAATAAACAAGAACAACCAAACTTGTTCCTACAACCAATCACAACAACAAACAAATATTGAAAACAAACTGTGAGAAAAACAGAAAAGAACAACCTCACAAGTGAAACCACGAAATCAAAACTAACCGTTAACTTTCTAATCCCTCCAGTGAAAAGCAAAGTATATACGTCCAGAAGCGTCCCACAAAATTTCAGCACGATCAGATTATAGATGAAACCGAAATCGTCTCCGTAACACCCGCTGGTCTCAATCCGTGAATGAGATGAAACGCCCCACGAAACTGCCAATATCTCCTAGAATATTAACCCAAATTCACTTCTGTAAAAAGGCGAGTGTACAAAAATCTCTTCGCTACAACCATACCAAATATCAGTACCTTTCAAAACGATTTGACAAGTCGAATCTTCCTTCTCCCAAATCCCTGACAGTTCTGTTTCTCTTTTAACACTAAGGAAAAAGCTTGATTTCCTTCTCTTTCTCCTTTGCACCAAATAACCAACACTTAACAGTCTTTCTCTCCCTCTCTCAGATGAAAATGTCGACCAAAGCACAAAAGCATGAGAGGAGGCGTGAGTTGAGAAAGAGTTTAGGGCTTTTTGGTTTAATTAGATTAAACCAGGATTTAATTAAACCAAAATTAATTAAAATCCACTTTTTTGGTTTACTCAACATAATCCAAACTCTATTCCTGGAACACGGATGTTACAATTCTCCCCCACCAACATAGATTCGTCCTCGAATCTCGAACAACCATCAGTCAAGGACTCCCGTGCAACCGTCTCCACGGCCCCCACTCCTGCGACCGATCTATAGAAGGTCACCTCTAGGCAATTGACTCACGCTCCAGGCGTCATTTGCTCTCGACTTTTGGACTTTCTTTTACTCATAGGCCTAGACCTTGAGTTCTTATTGGCTCCTCATCAGACCTAAGTTTGCATGCCAAATGTTGGCTCCTCATCGGGCCGAAACCCGCATGCCATAATATATAAGGAAAAATCCAAGTTTGTCTCTCGGGTCGTCACCCTACAGCGCGCCTCCAGATCGTCATCCGAAGTCGATATACCAACCATAATCCTGAGTCACAAAGTCTCCGAATATGGCAGTACTAGGAGAACCAAAGTCCTCCAAGAGTTGCGAGCAAACGATTCTGAGCACATCTAAGTCCTATCCCTATCCAGGTTTCCTTCCCGTGGCTCGCGTAAAACATTCTAGATGTCCTACCAACCACATATCCCCTCACTGGAATACCTCATGACCACACAAGGATCATATATTAGCCACAAGGGCTGCCACAAAGGCCAAACAAAATGTCCTAAAGAGGACCGCCACCAAGGCCAAACAAATGTCCTAAAGAGGACCGCCACCAAGGCCAAACAAATTTCCTAAAGAGGACCGCCACCAGGGCCACACAAATGTCCTAAAGAGGACTGGCTAAACAGGCACACTGGCTAAACTGCCCGCCACAAAGGCCATCTGTCCCGAAGGACCGTCTGTCCCAAAGGACCATCAGTCCCGAAGGACCGTCTGTCCCGAAGGATCATCAGTCCCGAAGGACCGTCTGTTCCGAAGGACCATCAGTCACGAAAGACCGTCTGTCCCGAAGGACCATCAGTCCCGAAGGACCGTCTGTCCCGAAGGACCGCCTAAACAGGCACTCTGGCTAAACAGCCTGCCACAAAGGCCACACAATAACAAAAGAATACCGCCACACACGGGCACACTGACTCAAAAGTCCGCCACTAAGCCCATACAATCCCCTCCAAGGCTCTCCACCGCTAAAATGGACAAATTCCAACTCCCATAACACTTTCCATATTTAACACTTTCCATTTTTGGAAACTTTCCACTTTTGGAAATTTCTATTTCAGGAAACTTTCCTCCCGAAACCCCGCCTCACGGAAACTTTGTACCCCGAGCACCACCTCATCTTGTTACTGAGTCGCACAACCAACCACCCCAAGCGACCAAGTAAACAAGAGAGATGGGCTGGAATACTCCATTCTCGCTCTAGCCACAGATTACAGATGGGACCAGGCTAGACAAGCTCAAGTCGCGGCTTGCTTCTCATACCACTTCTTAACCCTTGCCTTCGTCCTCACCTCAGGCTCCCAAGTCTGCTCCTCAACACCATCATAGTCCCAATGGACGCTCATAAAAGGACTCTTCTTCTTCCAAAGTTCCTTAATCCTCCTCTGGAGAACCCTCAGTGGTCTCGCTTCCAAAGTCATGTTAAGCTGAAGATCCTCAGGAATCTTAGCTAATCATCCTCACGGAGACACTTCCTCAACATAGAAACATGGAAAACCTTATGGAATGCACGCATAACCTTAGGTAACTCCAGTCTATAAGCCACTTGTCCAACACACTCAATCACTCTGAACGGACCCATATACCTCGGACTCAACTTAGTCTCAGACAATGACCTGTTCGGACCCTGCAACATGGCCATCTTGAGGTACACTCTGTCTCCTACTTGAAACTCAAGATCTCTCCTCCTCCTATTAGCATAACTCCTCTGCCTATCCTGAGCCTCCTTCATGTTCAGCTTGAGAACCCGAATCTTCTCTGAGGTCTCCTGAACAAAACTAGCGCCAAACATGCTCCTCTCCCCCACCTGAGTCCAGCATAATGGTGCACGACATGGTCTCCCATGAGCCTCATAAAGAGCCATATTAATACTCGCCTGATAGCTGTTGTTGTTAGCAAACACTACCAGGTTCAGGTGATCTGCCCAATGGCCACCTCAGTCCAACACACACATCCTCAACAAATCCTCCAGCGTCTGGATCGTCCTCTCTAACTGTCCATCAGTCTTGGGATGATAAGCTGTACTGATATGCACCTTAGTGCCCATCTCTGTTTGAAATGCCTTCCAGAACACCGAAGTGAACTTAGAATCTCTGTTAGACACAATTCTCGCTGGAACCCCATGCAATCTGACTATCTCTCTCACATACTTCTTAGCCAAGACCGCTGCTCCATCAGTCTTCTTAATGGCGAGAAAATGTGCTGACTTAGTCAACCGGTCCACAATGACCCAAATAGCATCAAAGGTCCGTGACACTGGCAATCCTCCCACATAATCCATAGTGATCATATCCCACTTCCACTCAGGAATGGGTAGACTCTTCAGTAACCCGCCAGGAACCTGATGCTCAGCCTTCACTAGCTGACACACATCGCACCTCGAAACCCAACTAGCCACATCCTTCTTCATCCTGACCCATTGATAGTATCTCTTGAGATCACGGTACATCTTAGTCGCTCCTGGATGAATAGAAAACCTGCTCGTATGAGCCTCTCTCAGGATCTCCTGTCTCAGCTCCTCATCCTTGGGCACATAAACCCGACCGTACACCAAGATAGTACCATTATCTGAGACCTGATACTTTGAATCCACATCCTTAGAGGCATTCACCAGCCCCAAATCCTTCTCCTGAGCCAACCGCACCCTACTCAGAAGATCTGCTCTATCAACTGCTTCCAAACCCAACGGTTCCTGTGAAACAGCACACAACCCCAACGCACTGATCTCTCCTGCCAGAGACTCCATCTCCTGCTCAGGCAAATCCAACACTGGCGTAGTAGTCAACATCGCCTTCAGGCTTGCAAAACCCTCCACTCACTCCTGTGACCAAACAAAAGGAACATCCTTCCCTATCAACTTAGTCATTGGACGTGCCTTGCTTACAAAACCCTTCACAACTCTCCTGTAGTAACCTGCCAACCCAAGGAAACTCCTGATCTCTGTGGCATTCTGCGGTCTAGGCCAATCTCTGATAGCCTGAATCTTCTCCGGATCTACAGAAATTCCCTCTGCAGAAACAATATGACCCAAAAACCCATCTCATGCTGCCAAAAACTGCACTTGCTCAACTTAGCAAACAACTTCTGCTCCCGCAGCTTCTCTAGAACTGCTCTCAAATGCACTGCATGCTTTTCAGGACTCTTAAAAAATACCAGGATAGCGTCGATGAAAATGATGACAGACACGTCCAAAAACTCCTGAAACACGCAGTTCATCAACCTCATAAATGCTGCTGGCGCGTTAGTCAACCCGAACGACATCGCCACAAACTCATAAACCCATACCTCGTCTTTCTTCTTGATGAACACCGACGCTCCTGATAGACTAGTTTTCACCTAGGGTATCAATTCCCTATGCAGTTGTAGTACAAAGGGTTATCAATCCAAATGGTTGTTATGCTAGCAGATAGGATGCAATCAGAATCAAGCAAGTCAGGCCAAGCAATAGGGGGTTTGGTAACAGTCCTAAGATAAACAGAGTAAAAGAATATAAACAAGTGAACCACACGACCTAATCACTCGATGCAAGCAATCGAGTACAGGATCGAGTGGGGTGATCGACTATGCAAATGAACTATGAACAGCTCGAGGTATTACTCGATGCTGGTTATCGTGTACCTGATCGGGTAAGTGGTCGAGTAAGTAAGGAAAATGCAAAGAATGAAATACGAAACTTCCTAAGGATGGGGGTAATCGAATCCTAAGTGTTCTAGACCAATACGGATGCCTTACATGCCTCAAGCAATTATTTCCTAGACAATGAACCTCTAAAACCTTGTCACCACAATGTCGCACTAGTAACAATCAACCTTGAACATACTACCACACTGTCGCACTAGCAATATGAACAAGCAGGCATTAAGAACAATTCATTTTTGTCAGTACACTTAGACTTATCTGATTTTGTCACTCAAAGTTAAGTATACCTCTAGCATTGACCTAATCAAGCATTTTATCTACTCCTTTCGGCCTGTAGCATTGTAAACGCCCTAGATCTAGTCTCAACCTGTCGGTCTGTTGACCGCATTAAGAACATCAACCTAGAAGGAAATTTATCTATCATATCAATCAACTAAATCATCCTAACCGATCAAGAACACCTAATCATCTATCCTATCCCTAGAAACTTTGCTACACTACTCGGACATAGAAACGAATGATAAAACCATAGAAATAAACAAAAATGACATTATTAAAAAGATAGAGTAAAGTAGAAAAGAGTAGGGATAAAAGATCTAAGAAAAACTACAAATTAAAAGTAAAAAAACAAGAAGAAAATGTTGAGTCGCTCAGTTCTCTCACAGAAGCTCTCGCTCTCTGGTTTGAGGGTCTGCGGCGTGCTCGTTTGTGAGCTAGGGGAAGAGGGGGTTTATATATGGAAACCCATTTGACCTAGCTTCCCAGACCTGCCCGATGGTCTACTCGATGGGGTACACGAGGCTTGAGTCGGGTAACTCCTTTGGTGGATCTTCGGGTTGCTCTTCGCGCTCTTGGATCCTCTTCGATCGTGTTGGGGTTCGGACTTGTTCTTGTAGCTCGATGGCTCCTTCGGGTACATGCTCGAGTTGTCCTTGTTTTTCCCCATTTTTGGCTCTTTAGCACCTGTTTTCATCCAATACATGCAAATGCAGAAATGCAACACCCTAAATGCTCTAAAACTTGATTCCTACAGTAAATGATCTAAAAATGCTAAGTTAGAGGTATGAACAATGCAAAATATGGACAAAAAGGGATGCTAAAAACATGTAAATTAGAGTGTTATCAGACCCTCAAACTTAAATCTTGCTAGTCCTCTAGCAAGTAAGTAAGAAGGTACGGTTTGAAAGTGGGGACTCATAACCTTAAGATGCTAACCGAAGGATGCAAGCTATAGTCCTTAATGATAGTTTAATGGTGCTAAGATCAATCAACATACTTACAAATATTTTTCTATGCTTATTACCATGCATCGATCTAGCTCAACCTCCAACTAAAGATAAGGAACATCTCTTTCACATTTAATTAAGTGTTTGGCGAATTCTTGCAAATAGAAGGTGAATCAAGCTCAATCGGTTTCAAGGGTAAGGCTTTTTGATAAGGTGGTTTCAAGCAAATTCTTTAGATGGTTTTCTCTCAAAAAGTGGAATGCTAGACAGTCGTGAAAACTATCTAAGATTGAGAACAATTTGGGCATACAAAGCTTAACTCTTGATGATCTACCATTTTCTCATACATTCATTATATATATATATATATATTTTTATTTAAACCTCCTAGAACTTAACTATTCACAACCTTGATTTTAACTCTTTTTTTTACTCCCTAAGGTTTAGACTTTAGACTTTGAAATTCTAGCTCTTAATCTCTCTTTTTTTTTTTAAATTTTTTTTTGTTTCTTTGCTAAACTCCTAATATACATATATTCTTTTTCTTTCTTTCTAGGAGACTATAGCAAGAACTTTTTCTTTCTTTTTTTTTTTTTTTTTACTTAGAGACTTAGAGCTAATTAATTCTAACCTTAGGGACTTTCTTTTCTTTTCTTCTCTTTTTTTTTTTAATTCCACAACCCAACCCCAAATAAACATTCTAACCACCTATCTTTCAAAACTGAATCTATTAGCTAGTTCAAATCTAACTTAGCTAAATCAAGAGGCAGTTCTTTGTCGTTCTCAATGCTCTCAAGGTTTCACAACCTATAGCACAATGAAAAAGGCCTCACTCAACAATTCACAACGAGGTTTGAAAGAAAAGTTTGGGTTCATGGGTAGGACAAATGAATCGGGTTAAACGAAAAGATTGGTAAAAATATGGAGTGCTTACCCGAATTTTAGAGTTACCATGAGCAAGTATTCAAGTTCCATAAGCAAGACAATTAAAGTTCAAATTAAATCCAATAATATAGAGATGTTCTAATGTTCAAGCAAGTGGAGGAAGCATTCAATCGGCACAAAGGGTCTAAGCAAAAATTTTTCATTTTTTTCCAAAGATTGATCTAGCAACAATGAACTGTGACTAAGGGCTATAGCTTCAATCCTAAGGTTTGATTTTAAACAAGGTGGTTTTAATCATTGTCCCCTAAGATGCATATGCAACAATCCTATATGAAACATACTAGACTCAATCCTAATATGTAAATGCAACTACATGAACACTCTTTTATTTTTTTATTTTTATTTTCGAAATTTTTCAAATTTTTTGTGTTTTTTTAATGCACATAGATGCAAACTCAAATGAATAAAACTAGCATGCAAAAATTTGAAATAATAAAAATAAGAAAATAAAATACAATGTTAAATACATTCTAGGACCCTCCCCCAAACTTAAATGACACAGTCCCTGTGTAAATAAAAGTTGGAAAAGAATCCAAGAAGCACACAAAATAAGATGAAACTAAATGCAATGTTATATACAAGTGTTGGATGAAGTAGGTACCTCATGGGTTGGTGAAGAAGGAGGTTGCAGAAGCCTCCATGCTTGCCAACGTATAGCCAGGGTCATCTCCGTCTTCAGCAGGTGCCGGTGTTTGCTCGTCAGAGAGCTCAGATATGCGTACAGACGACTTGCTCGGACCAGCATCCGAGGTGTTGATCGAGGGTGGGATCGCGTAGCTCATCGGGTAGGGCATCGGGTGGTAGGATGGAAATGGCGGAAGAGGCCCAGAATGATCACCGGTGCATCCACTCGCAGGGTGCATCGTGTAAGGCATCGTGTATGGCATCTGGTACGGTGGAGGAAAAATTCTAGCATAATCACCCGATTGGGTGCTCGATGGGTGCATCGGATAGTGCATCGTGTACCCCATCGGATTGGGTGACGGGTAAGCGTCAGAGTGGCTTTTCCTCGATGCTTCTGGTCGGGTGATATCCTCCTCAGCTTGGGGCTCGTATGATGATGCTCTATGAGGCTCCGGAGGTGGCAGTCCTCGAGTTCCTCCTAGTGGTCCGCTTCTCCCCATCCATGTAGGTGCTTTTGCCGAGGTAGGAGCTGAGGCACAGCTTGCCTTGTCTGGCAACTCCTTGATCTGACCTCCCATTACCTTCACTGAACCGGCAAGATCCTTCACCTTTTTCACCAGGAACTTGTTCATCTTCTTCAGCCAGCCAATTCTCTTGTGAGCTTCCCTCACTCTTACTGGTTGCTTTTGAGAGCATGCGTACTCCTCAAAATCAAACTCCTCCGAGCTATCTCCATGTCTCTGCCCGGTCTCTTCTCTCTTCTCAGCCTCGGACTCCTCCTCCGGGTTGTACAGCTCTTCCAACGGCGGTGCGAAGTCAAGGTTGTGCCCTAACCGAACCTTGGTGTATGCGACATTGGGTAAAACCATTTGAGCAGCTCCGGCGGTTGGATGGACAAACTTGAAAAATGTCATGTCATTAGGCCGTTCATAAGCCAAGAATCTCGCCAGCACGAGGTAGTCCGTATCCAGCCACCTTGGTTCGTGGACAATTCCCTTTAAGGGCACATCGCATGCCACTAAGATTGGTGTTACTAGTCCCCCAATAGAGATCTCTCCGCCTCCTTCTCTCCTTTTCACAGCCCAAGATTTCAAGTACAGGAATTGATCGAGTAGCACGAACAACATTCTAGTATCAGCTATGTCTCCTGCTAGCGGTGTTCTATCCCTAGCACTATCCAAAACTCCACACAATGCAACATCCAATAACTGAAGCTCATGGTCGTTCACGTTCCCAGTCTCTTTTCTAGCAAAGAGAGTGCATGCGAGGGACTTGTGAAAATACCTCAAAACAGAGCTCCTTATTTGAGCAGATTTGGAGCTCGTGGACTTGTAGGGGTGCTTGTCTCCTATTGTCAGCCATAGGGACCTCATCTCTTCCTTGCTGACCTCCATACCTTCCCCACTACCAGCCTTGAAGCCATACAGCGTCTCCATCTCCTTGAAAGTCAGCCGGTATTCCGTGTTCCGAACGGAGAAGGTGATGAACCTGATCCCCCCATTGGGTAGTAGGGTCGGGTGGTCCTCGAAATAGTGCAGCTTCAGGGTTGAAAGGAAGTGGACCGTCTCCTCTTCATAAGCTTCTAGATGGGATCGCATCATATTGCCCAGGTGGCACATATCAAAAAAAACTCAACATCTCTAGCGATGCCCAATTGCTTCATTGTCTCACGGTGAGGGTATCGGGTACCAATGAAGCTCATCTTCCAGAAGACTTTGAACAATCTCGCCGGAGTGTCGACTTCCTTTTGCTTAAGCCTCCGCGAGGCTTGGCGGGTCCTCTCTCTATGCTCCTCTTCTCTTTCTCTTTCCTCCTCCTCAGCGTGTTGATCCTCTTCAACCACTGCTCTCTCAACCACCTTCTCAGCCTTCTCCGAAGCCGGTCTCTTCCTCCTTGAAATTGCGGCTCTACTCCTTGATCGAGAGGTTTGGATCTCACCTTGTTCTTCTCCTCCAGCATCAGAATCGACCTCCATAGGGTCGGTAAGCGTCTTTTCGGACGTAGACAGGTCCCTACGTCGAGGAGAACGGCGGACAGCACTCGCCATTGAACTCGGTGAGCGAACTCGGGGGCTTACTCGATCGGTTACTCGAGCATCAGGTCGGGTGGTGGATCGAGTTGTGCATCGGGTTGGGGAGGCTAAACGTCTACCTAACGGTCGGGAATGTGGAACGTTTCCTCCGGTTGTAGCAGCGGCGGAGGTGGATCTTCTTCCCATCCTTTGGTAGGTTCTAGCGGTTGGCTCCATGTCGATTCCTTGAGAAGAAAAAGAAAAGCTAGTTCTTGGGATTAATAGGGTTAGTCTCCAAAGAAAATCGTATGAGCTTGGAATCGAGAGAGAAGAATAGAAACTTATGGAAATTGAAAAGCTTAAGAGAATGAGGGAGACTTATCGGTGATGAGGAGGGAGAAGGGTTCGACCTCCTTAAATAGGCTAGGGTTTCAGTTGGTGGGCTTCGCCGAGAGTGGGCTTGGCTTGTGGAATTCGGACTCCACTCGCTACCCAAGCAGGGACACGATCAGGCGCGTCGAGTACGGTGTCGGGTTGACCCTCGGGTTTATCAATTCCCTCTTCCCAATTTTCCATTCTTTTTTTTTATAAAATTGCAAAAATAGAAAAATTAAATAAAACAAAATAAAGCAAATAGACTCAAACTAAAAGATACCTTTGGGACTTCCTCCCAAGTGAGCTTGTTTAGAGTCACTAAGCTTGACTCTTCATGCTCCTTAAGCATGGGATCCATGTGGAAAAGGTTCTGGAATCCTCTCCACTACAGTAGGTTGGTTCAAAAGATCTCCCAGATTTTGTCCAGGTTCCATGGAAAATGTGGTGTTAACCTCTTCAAGATGTATCCTTTTTCTCTGTTTGGTCCTAGTGGAAAATGCTTGACCATCTACTCGATGCAGCTTAGGTGGTGGAGCTTTGCGCTTAGCCATTCGCTCTGCAAGCGCTTCCAACTGGATGTAGAGTGCAGTATTGAACCTTTCCTCCAACTCCCCTCCTACCAGTGCAGGTGGTTGAGGCTGATCTTCTTTCTCAACATCTACTCGATGCATCATCCGATCAACATCATAGTGTAGGTCATCGGGTTTCACTTTGGGTTGTTTGTCAGTTTGTGAATCTCGAACCAGTGCTCGATCATCAACTCGATTAGTCTCATCGGGTGAAGGCTCGGGTTCATACTCGGAAATATAATATTCAGCCTCATTCTTCATTGAGTCATCCACATCCTCCCCATCTTGATGATCATTGTCCCCAGTGAGGTAGTCCTCATAATCATCATCTAGGAAAATGGCTTGAGCAGTCGCATAATCCTTGGGGTTTTGAACAGCTTTACCCGGCAGTTGATTGATCTTTGGCGCGGGTTGGTTGTTGTGGTGGCCTTCCAGGTATCGAACCTTTGGGTTGAGTGATTCGTACTTGGCGTTGAGGTCATTGTATCCTGAGTCAATTTTGTTGCTCATTTCCGTGAATCGTTTTGCGATGTCCATAGAAGCTGTAGCCTGTTTCTGAATCATTTGCTGAATAAGACCTCGTAACTCGGCTTTTTGTGACTGGTTCTGTGGACCTTGTTGTTGTTGGAATCCTGGTGGTTGGTTGTAGGAGCCTTGGTATGGTTTCTTAGGCGCATAGCTGATATATCATGGTTTTTATAGTTTTTAACCATGATATAAGGAGTCTTTTAGTGTCTATTCATTTGTTTCTAGATTGTTTTTGAGTCTTTACAGGTTTTTAGCATGAAAGGAGCAAAATGGAGTAATTTGGATGATTTTGGAGTAATTCATCAAGGAAGAGAAGTTGGAATTGGATCAAAGTATGAGCATCGATCGACACCAAGAAATTGAGCATCGATCGACACCCTATTCAGTCGATGAAGAATCTTCAAATTTGGAAGTTTTACAAATCTGCCCCAAAGTTTTCCATATTTGCAACACAAGTCCCTGACTTGTTTTAGGACATATATATAATATTTTTAGGATTTGCAAACCCTTAAGTCTTTTTCTAGAGAGTTTTATTTTTCTGCAACCCTGTGAGATTTTGAGAGCTTTGGAGAGAGAGAGCTCATATCTGCTTTGTAGAGAAGAATTCTTAAACTCCTTCTTACTTTTTTAATTTTAATTGCTTATTATTCAGAAAAGATGTCTTGTTCTTCATTAAACATGTCTGAGTAGTTTGCTTGTTAGGCTTAGGGTTTTTCATAGGGTTTTTATGGTTTATTAGATCTGATAATTTTAGGATTCATTATCTTTTATGATCTTCATATTAATTTTTGATTGATCACCTAGAATTAATACTTAGGAAAATAAATTGATATGAGAATATAATTGATTTTCCTGATTAAACCTTTTGATGAACAAAATTATTTCTTGCAAAGAGATTTGAATTAATAATTTTGTGAACAATCTAAACTTGTTTTTAAAAAGCTGATTTATTACCTAGAATTTTAGCAAAGAGATTTGGATTTTCTGGTTTTAAATTTAGAATATAATTGCAGTGAGAACTGAATTATTTTACAATTGTGTTTAGAGTTCTAGATCTGAATTTGAATTGCTTGAATCCTAATTATTTGATTGATTTAATATCCCATAAATTCCTGAGAATTTCCCTAGGCTTAGCTTTTTGATCTTTTGAATTTATAACACTTTTTAATTCTGCTTTCTGCATTGTTTTTAATTTAATATTTTTGATTTAGCATAATTAAAAGAATATAAGTCTATTGTGTGAACTTGAGTCTCTGTGGATTCGACCCCTAGAGTATTACAACTGCAAGGCTGTTAGTACCATTAGGGTATTAAAATTTAAGCTTATCAAATTTTGGCGTCGTTGCCGGGGACTCTCTGATTCTACCATTAGATTTGAGTTTTAGATTTTGTCTAAATTTTTCTTTTTATTTTCAAACTAACACGCTTTTGTTTTCTTTTCTCTTGTGTGTTTCAGGTGTATGCCTAATAAGCCTAACACAAGGAGCAACAAGACTGGTCCAGTTCTGAAGTTATCAAACCAAGAGTTGGGAAAACTTGAGCGTGAGAACAGAAAAGCAGCCAAATCTTTGAAGATGGTTAATACGATCATTCTGATGCGTGATGAGGCTGGTGTTTTGAGGGATCAAGAGGGCCACTTGCGCAATGAGCACGGCCAAAAGCTGGATGCAGAAGGAAACGTGATTGCCGAACCTGTTGTCAATGAGCAGGCTGTCATGAACCAGCAAGCTGGTGTCGTTGATGATCTGGATCTTGGTGTCGATCGACACCAACCAGGTGGCATCGATCGACACCCACCTGCAGACGTGCGTGGAGCTGCCAACCACGTACAGAACCCCGTTCGACGACAGGAGAACAACCGGGATCTGATCAGGACTATTGATGACTACAATCGGGCTGATCTGATGTATGAGAACCGGTCTGCTATTGTTCCTCCCCCTTTTCAGAGGAATGATTTTGAGTTGAAACCTGCGTACTTTCAACTAGTTGGGTAGAGACCTTTCTCTGCTTTGCCCAATGAGAAGCCCTTGGATCACATTGAGCATTTCGAGTATCTGGTGACTAGCATCAAGGCTAATGGGGCGACTGAGGACTACATCTTCTGCAAACTCTTTCCTTACTCACTTGCAGGAGAGGCATCTCAGTGGTTGAAACAGCTGCCAGCTGGATCTTTGACATCTTGGCAACAAGTCAAAGTGGCTTTCCTCAACCATTTCTATGATGATGCAATGTCAGATGAATTGAGAGTCAAGCTATCCACTTTCAAGCAAAGACCAGATGAAGCTTTCAAGGCAGCTTGGGTGAGATTCAAAGCTTACCAGAGGGACTGTCCACACCATGGTTTTTCAAAGGTACAACTGTTGAGTATCTTCTTTAGAGGGTGTGACTGGAAGTATCAGTTGGCTTTAGATGCTGCAAGTCAGGGGAATTTCAAGACAAGAATGCCAGAAGATGCTGAATTGTTGATTGAGAACTTGGCTTCTAGCAATAGCACTAAGGGAGCAGATGCTGAAAGGAAGAGATTGCATGGAGGATTTGATTCAAACCAGTTAGCTTCTGTTAACGCTAAGCTGGATTCAGTGCACAATCTTCTTATGGGTAAGAAGTCAGTCCAATTTGCTGCTGAAGTTGAGACATTTGAGCCAGAGCCAGAGAATACAGAAGAGAATGTCAACTATGTGTATGGAGCTGGGTATCAAGGACAGAGATTCGGTAATCAGCCGGGCAACAGAGCTAACAATGGTGACCAGAAGCAGCAACAGAACAATGGCTATACAAGGACCTATGGGAACTCATCTTATCAGTCTCCCCTTCCTAAGACTTCTTCTGAGAGTAGAATGGAGGCCATGCTTGAGCAGCTTTTGCAAGGACAAGAGAATTTGACAGTTACATTCAATGGAAAGATTGACAATGTCTACACTGAGCTGAATGGGAAGATAGAGGCATTGAATGTTCATGTTAAAAAGCTCGAGGTTCAAGTTGCACAGACTGCTGGGTCTGTAAAAAGGCAAGAGAATTATCTTCCAGCAAGAACTGAGTCAAACCCCAGACATGCTTGCAATGCCATATCAGTGAGAGATGAAGATGATGGTGATATTGCTTCTGCAGAAGAAGAAGAGAAATCGACAAATCTCTCGGTTTCAGATGATGGTGTCGATCGACACCACCTAGGCATCGATCGACACTCATCCCAGTCGGAACCAGAAACTGCAAAATCTTCGATTCCAGCTGCTGAAAGGGTTTACAAACCAAAGGTGCCTTTTCCTAAGCCGAGAAAGTCCAAGCAGGAGATGGAGGAAGCTAGATGCAAGGCAATGATGGACAAGGTGATGATTGAGATGCATTTGATTGATGCAGTGAAGCTTTCACCACCACTTAGGCGCTATGTCAAGAGAATGGTGTCAAACGGTTTGAGCCCTGAGGAAGGAGCACTGCTTACTAAGGATGTCAGTGCGATTCTGTTAAACCAGCCTGTTCAGAGGAAGAAGGAGAGAAAGCAGGAAGTGGTTGTCTCTAAGGAAGTGAGTGCAATCATTCAATGTAGGACTGCTGAGAAGTTACCAGATTCTGGAAGCTTTGTACTTGATTGCTCAATCTCAGTAGGAAGGTTTTCTCACTCACTTTGTGATCTTGGCTCTAGCATCAACTTGATGCCACATTCTGTTGCTGTGAGACTTGGGATGACAGAATTCAAGCCAACTCAGATTTCTCTAATCCTAGCTGATCGATCCCGAAGAATTCCTGAAGGTGTTTTAGAGGATATTCCAGTTAAGGTTGGCAACTTCATGATTCCCACTGATTTTGTGGTGCTGAAGTATGATCAAGAGCCTAAAGATCCTCTCATCTTAGGAATATGTTTCTTGGCTACAGCTGGTGCCATCATAGATGTATAGAAGGGACACATAGCACTGAATGTGGATGGTTTGAGTATAAACTTTGAGATGGATAAGGTGAGGAGGGTTCCTACTATTGATGGACAGACTTTTTCTCTTGAAAAAGTTTCTGCTACACGAGCAACAGGCTTAGTGTCGATCGACACCCCTCCACATCTGAGACAGAACAGCTCCAAGACTGGTGCTCCAAGTCAGAAACCTGTTCCCAAACAGAAAACTTCTCACTCCACACTCCAGAGTCCTCAGGGTATGCATCTTTTTCTCCTAAACTTCCTCCTATCATCAACAAGAATTTCAAAGAGATAAAAACTGTTTTGCAGTTAACCAAGCCACGAGATTATCGTAGAGTGCTTGTTTCTTCTGTTGATGATTTTGCAGGACATAAGAGAAGCAAACCCATCCCTAACTCCCACCCTGGTCCTGCTCCTCACATCCTTGGCAAGCCTCATGCCCCTAAAGCTTATACACCACCTTGGATGAAGAGGATTTCAATGCTATGTTCTGCTCCACCGGATGCCTGAGCTCAAGCACAGTCAAGCTAATGACTAAAAACAAGCGCTTAGTGGGAGGCAACCCACTGGTAGGTTTTTCTTTTTCTTTTGATTTAGATTTTTATTTATTTTATTTTTATTTTTATTTTTTCTTTCCTCTTACTTGATAACACTGGGGACAGTGTTGTTTAAGTCTGGGGGAGGTTAGTTACTAACTATGTTTTTGTTTTTGAGTTTCAGTTGTGTCAGTCAAAACCATAAAGTTTGAGTCAAATTTTTCAAAATTTTTACTTTTGTCTTTGGGAATTATGATCTTGATTAATGATTTCTCTTATTTGGCTAACACTCTAATGATTATTTGTTTATACTTGATCTAAGAACTGAAGCTTAGAAAGACTATGAGACTTATCAACAATCCTGAAAGCCCTTATTCAATGGATATCTGATTGATCTAACGTTGTCTCAACCTTTATCAGGATTTTAACCGGACTTAATCTCTTACTTTGGGGTTGGATATCAGTGGACTAGACTTCTTCTTCAGGCCATGCAAGACAGTGCAATTTTTCAAAGTATGTCTCCCCTCTCTCTTCCCTTCAGTGCTTTAAAAGAAAAAAAAAATCAGAAAAAGAGAATAAAAGATTAGATGATTTTGATCAGTTTAGAGAGGTAGGTAAATTACCAGTGACCTCATTATTCTACTCTTGAGTCAAATGATCACACAAAGCTTGGAAGTGAGGGGTAGGTAAATTACCGATGACCCCGGTATTCGCTTACACCTTTCATTCAGAAAAAAATATATAAGAAAAAAAGAAAAAAAAATATTTGGAAGTGAGAAAAGGGAGAGGAAAGGAGATGTAAGAAGAATTTCTTGGCCTGAAGAGAATCCATATGCCACTGATCAATACACTCAAGGTAAGAATTCACCTTATTTATGCTTTAATATTGACTAATGAGATGACAATGGAGATTTCAGAGATTCCAAAGGATTGTGGGATTTGAGTAAGGAATGTTGATGCTTATCATGGTTGAGTATAAGAAGTAAGTTCTTAAGTCAGGTATATGAAGAGTGCAAATAAGAATCATTATGCAATTGAGTGAGTTCCTAGTTTTCAAACCTCTTTCACAGGTCTAAGTTTATGTTTTGCTTGAGGGAAAGCAAAGGCTAAGTCTGGGGGAGTTGATATATCATGGTTTTTATGGTTTTTAACCATGATATAAGGAGTCTTTTAGTGTCTTTTCATTTGTTTCTAGATTGTTTTTGAGTCTTTACAGGTTTTTAGCATGAAAGGAGCAAAATGGAGCAATTTAGATGATTTTGGAGTAATTCATCAAGGAAGAGAAGTTGGAATCGGATCAAAGTATGGGCATCGATCGACACCAAGGAATTGAGTATCGATCGACACCCTATTCAGTCGATGAAGAATCTTCAAATTTGGAAGTTTTACAAATCTGTCCCAAAGTTTTCCATATTTGCAACACAAGTCCCTGACGTGTTTTAGGACATATATATAGTATTTTTAGGTTTTGCAAACCCTTAAATCTTTTTCTAGAGAGTTTTATTTTTCTGCAACCCTGTGAAATTTTAAGAGCTTTGGAGAGAGAGAGATCAGATCTGCTTTGTAGAGAAGAATTCTTAATCTCCTTCTTACTTTTTTAATTTTAATTGCTTATTATTCAGAAAAGATGTCTTGTTCTTCATTAAACATGTCTGAGTAGTTTGCTTGTTAGGTTTAGGGTTTTTCATAGGGTTTTTATGGTTTATTAGATCTGATAATTTTAGGATTCATTATCTTTTATGATCTTCATCTTAGGTTGTTCTTCATATTAATTCTTGATTGATCACCTAGAATTAATACTTAGGAAAATAAATTGATATGAGAATATAATTGATTTTCCAGATTAAACCTTTTGATGAACAAAATTATTTCTTGCAAAGAGATTTGAATTAATAATTTTGTGAACAATCTAAACTTGTTTTTAAAAAGCTGATTTATTACCTAGAATTTTAGCAAAGAGATTTTGATTTTCTGGTTTTAAATATAGAATATAATTGCAGTGAGAACTGAATTATTTTACAATTGTTTTTAGAGTTCTAGATCTGAATTTGAATTGCTTGAATCCTAATTATTTGATTGATTTAATATCCCATAAATTCCTGAGAATTTCCCTAGGCTTAGCTTTTTGATTCTTTGAATTTATAACACTTTTAATTCTGTTTTCTGCATTGTTTTTAATTTAATATTTTTGATTTAGCATAATTAAAAGAATAATAAGTCTATTGTGTGAACTTGAGTCTCTGTGGATTTGACCCCTAGAGTATTACAACTGCAAGGCTGTTAGTACCATTAGGGTATTACAATTTGAGCTTATCAAATTTTGGCGCCGTTGTCTAAATTTTTCTTTTTATTTTCAAACTAACACGCTTTTGTTTTCTTCTCTCTTGTGTGTTTGAGGTGTATGCCTAATAAGCCTAACACTAGGAGCAACAAGACTGGTCCAATTCTGAAGTTATCAAACCAAGAGTTGGGAAAACTTGAGCGTGAGAACAGAAAAGCAGCCAAATCTCCAAAGATGGTTAATACGATCATTCTGATGCGTGATAAGGCTGGTGTTTTGAGGGATCAAGAGGGCCACTTGCGCAATGAGCACGGCCAAAAGCTGGATGCAGAAGGAAACGTGATTGCCGAACCTGTTGTCAACGAGCAGGCTGTCATGAACCAGCAAGCTGGTGTCGTTGATGATCCGGATCTTGGTGTCGATTGACACCAACCAGGTGGCATCGATCGACACCCACCTGCAGACGTGCGTGGAGCTGCCAACCACATACAGAACCTCGTTCGACGACAGGAGAACAACCAGGATCTGATCATGAATATTGCTGACTACAATCGGGCTGATTTGGTGTATGAGAACCGGTCTGCTGTTGTTCCTCCCCCTTTTCAGAGGAATGATTTTGAGTTGAAACCTGCGTACTTTCAACTAGTTGGGCAGAGACCTTTCTCTGCTTTGCCCAATGAGAAGCCCTTGGACCACATTGAGCATTTTGAGGATCTGGTGACTAGCATCAAGGCTAATGGGGTGACTAAGGACGTCATCTTCTGCAAACTCTTCCCTTACTCAACCTTGAACATACTACCACACTGTCGCACTAGCAATATGAACAAGCAGGCATTAAGAACAATTCATTTTTGTCAGTACACTTAGACTTATCTGATTTTGTCACTCAAAGTTAAGTATACCTCTAGCATTGACCTAATCAAGCATTTTATCTACTCCTTTTGGCCTGTAGCATTGTAAACGCCCTAGATCTAGTCTCAACCTGTCGGTCTGTTGACCACATTAAGAACATCAACCTAGAAGGAAATTTATCTATCATATCAATCAAGTAAAGCATCCTAACCGATCAAGAACACCTAATCATCTATCCCATCCCTAGAAACTTTGATACACTACTCGGACATAGAAACAAATGATTAAACAATAGAAATAAACGAAAATGACATTATTAAAAAGATAGAGTAGAGTAGAAAAGAATAGGGATAAAAGATCTAAGAAAAACTACAAATTAAAAGTACAAAAACAAGAAGAAAATGTTGAGTCGCTCAATTCTCTCATAGAAGCTCTCGCTCTCTGGTTTGAGGGTCTGCGGCGTGCTCGTTTGTGAGCTAGGGAAAGAGGGGGTTTATATATGGAAACCCCCTTGACCTAGCTTCCCAGACCTGCCCGATGGTCTACTCGATGGGGTACACGAGGCTTGAGTCGGGTAACTCCTTGGGTGGATCTTCGGGTTGATCTTCGCGCTCTTGGATCCTCTTCGATCGTGTTGGGGTTCGGACTTGTTCTTGTAGCTCGATGGCTCCTTCGGGTACATGCTCGAGTTGTCCTTGTTTTTCCCCATTTTTGGCTCTTTAGCACCTATTTTCATCCAATACATGCAAATGCAGAAATGCAACACCCTAAATGCTCTAAAATTTGATTCCTACAGTAAATGGTCTAAAAATGCTAAGTTAAAGGTATGAACAATGCAAAATATGGACAAAAAGGGATGCTAAAAACATGTAAATTAGAGTGTTATCAGCTCCCCACAGTGAAGTGTTAAGACAAAAGAGTCCCCTGCTCAACCAATCCTCTAGCTGCGTCTCCAACTCTACTAGACAAATAATCAAGTATGCCCACAACAACTTACCACCACTCGGATATCAACATCTCTTGTCCATCGAAGAACCTCTAGTAACTTGTTTCATAGGGAAACTTCCACAAGATAGCTTATTACAACAAATCATCAATACGAACGTAATAAAACAAACAAGTACCATACGTTCGCACATTCTGATTCACTGCGTCAAATGCTTTGCAAGCCGCCAACTCAAACCTCTTGCCTTGTCTCCCTCAGCAAGCTTACCAAAACCTTGAATCGTGCAACCCTGTCCATCTCCAATGAACGTAATCCAACATCGTTGCAACGATTAGATTATCATGCCATGAAGGCTTCTCGTGAACTTATGTATCTGGCAAACATGCCTTTCCCGGCTCAAACCTGCTGTAATTCCCCTTCCCGGGAATCCAGCACCACCAGCCTCGCAATCCTGGCGAAACAGCCACACATTCATAACCGCTCTGGTTCATAAAACCAACACATGTAAAACCCGAGATTAAACCACCATCAATCTCTCGAGCTCTACATTCAATCGGGTTGTTTATACTCACGTCCTAGGTATTGCTTGCTCCCAAATCCACCACCCTTAGGTCGTAACCTTCGAGCCATACCGATCTCACTCTCAGACCAGCGTCTTCGAGTTATACTGTCTCACTCTTGGAACACAATCCTCAAGATCTCGGTATCAGGGGAACTA
Source organism: Camelina sativa (assembly GCF_030686135.1). Classification (NCBI taxonomy): domain Eukaryota; kingdom Viridiplantae; phylum Streptophyta; class Magnoliopsida; order Brassicales; family Brassicaceae; genus Camelina; species Camelina sativa. Next base: position 24,555,960 of record NC_141894.1, on the reverse strand, counting down.
CACATCTCCTCAGGGGAACATAATCCCCTCTGCCACTCTCGGAGCCCCCAGCCCCTCTAGCTATCGGTATTCAGGAGAATCACCATCCCCTCAGGAGCAACAATCCTTAACTACTATAAACATCTCCTGACCAAAAGTACCTCCTGTGGTCCAAGTATAACATTGCAATGTTACGCCTGCCACTCAACTTCTAATATCCAACTGGATTAACCACCAAGCTGCAAAAATATCTGCTCCAACTGCATATATCCACCTATCCGCCTCTCTAGGCTCGATACCTCTTGAGAATAATCTCATACCGGTCATCTACAACTGCTCATCCTCTTAACATAAGGTGGAAAGTCCTCAACATCCGCAGCCCTCGGCTGCACCCCGTCACATGCGGTACAATTGGAGCCTGCACAGGTACCCCTCCCGGTAACCGCTCCAACAGCACGCCAATAGATCCGCCAAGCGATCATATCGACCCTGGGCTCCACTTGCTGCAACCCCACACCTGGGTTCCCAGCAGCCCCGGCATTCACACCGGCTAATCCTCTCTGGTCCCTCCTGATACGCTTGCGACCCTCTGATGTACCTCCTCGTGGAACTCTGGACCACACACTCGCTGGCCTCAGGACCCGCCCGACAATGACCACGACCATGTCCTCATCCACGACCAACAACTCAAACACCTTAACCACTGATCTTCCAAGAACAGAGACTAACAAGCATAAAACAAATCAATACCACACAAAGAAACATAACGATAACTCACCGTGGAATCTCATTGAAGGCTCGAAGAGAATGTTCTAGGACCCCATGCCACACACAATTGACTAACACACATAATCAATCAAGACATGCAATCCCAAACATCTACAGCACAAAGCCTAGTGAACCCAAACCTAGAACCGTAAGGGCTCTGATACCAAAATGAAAAGACCGACCCTTTTTTAATAATAAATAATAAATATAATATAATAAATAACTACAACTAGTGGTCCCATACCCACTAGCCACCTAACCACAATCACAATCATCAGCGGAAATAACAATACCAATTAAATATCTAATAATACTCCAATATTAACCAATAACCATAACATCAACAATATCCAGTATTAATTCCAATCATAACTAATGATCCAAACAACATAAACCAATGAACCAGCAATCCTAAGTAACATTCTAGGACTCAACTCTAGCAACCTAACAGAAGTCAGACAACCAAGCAAACCACTAGAACATCCTCCTCTTCATCACCCTGATTCCACGGTCACACTTTGCCTTTACCTGCACCACAAACACATATTGCAATGCATGAGTATTTAATAAACACTCAGTAAGGAAATCCTCCCATCTACTGGGCTATACACACAAGCAATAGAGGCATCTCTAACCATCAACCAACAATCATCAATCAACAATCAACAATCAACAAACCAAACAACGCATAAACAAGCAGATTAGAGAAATCTCCAGCTTAGATAAGCCATGGTCCTGCACTTACCTTAACAAGTGATTCACAAAACTAAATACAACCAAATGAGAGGCTTTCCAATATCCAAGAACAACCAAACTTGTTCCTACAACCAATCACAACAACAAACAAAAATTGAAAACAAACTGCCAGAAAAACAGAAAAGAACAACCTCACAAGTGAAACCACGAAATCAAAACTAACCGTTAACTTTCTAATCCCTCCGGTGCAAAGCAAAATATATACGTCACGAAGCTTCCCACAAATTTTCAGCACGATCAGATTATAGATGAAACCGCAATCGTCCCGTAACACCCGCTGGTCTCAATCCGCGAACGAGAAGAAACGCTCCACGAAACTGCCAATATCTCCTAGAATATTAATCCAAATTTACTTCTGTAAAAAGGCGAGAGTACGAAAATCTCTTAGCTACAACCATACCAAAAATCAGTACCTTTCAAAACGATTTGACAAGTCGAATCTTCCTTCTCCCAAACCCTGACAGTTCTGTTTCTCTCTTAACTGTCTTTCTCTCCATCTCTCAGATGAAAATGTCGACCAAAGCACAAAAGCATGAGAGGAGGCGTGAGTTGAGAAAGAGATTAGGGCTTTTTGGTTTAATTAGATTAAACTAGGATTTAATTAAACCAAAATTAATTAAAATCCACTCTTTTGGTTTACTCAACATAACCCAAACTCTATTCCCGGAACACGGATGTTACACAAAATGCTTATATATATTATGTTACACATTGATTGTTTAAAAATGAATAGGAACATCTAATTCTCAGATAAAGTTGACTTTTTTTTTGTTAAAACCAACATATGTGAATTTAAATTTAATAATGCAAATTTAATAAATAAATATGAATAGATTAGAAAGGAAAGAAATATAAAATAAATATTGTATTTTTATATAAAGAAAATAAAAATTGATAACAATGTTAAATATATATAATACTTTCTAAATTAAAATATAGAATCAAACTCTTACAAGTTACAACACATATGAGATATAACAACATTTAATATTGGTGGGAGAGGAGGAGAGAATGATTACTATAAGATAATAATCCAAATTAGATAATGGAGATGAATCTATAAAAAATAGAACAATGTAATATATATATATATATATATATAATATTTTCTAAATTAAAATATAAAATCAAACTCTTACAATACATATGAGATATAACAACATTTGATATTTGTGACAACCCGTCCCGCGGACCCCACTAGCCCACCGCTAGCTGCCCCAACGGACCGTCTGTGGACCCTGCTAGCCCACTGCTAGCCGGCCCAAAAGAAACCCAAGCTGGCCCTGCAGGGCATCGATCCTAACCCATCACTGTGGATATCCCAATCCACCAGTAGGTTATTGGTGCGCCAGGCGTTCCTCGAACCCTGGTCCTCACCCTTTAAAACCCTTCCCACAGGACAAGCTGTCACCAATTGATATGGAAGGACCGACCTTTTTTTTTTTAATAATAAATATATAAATATAATATAATAAATAAACTACAACTAGTGGTCCCATACCCACTAGTCACCTAACCACAACCACAACCAACAGCGGAAATAATAAAACCAATAAACCAATAACCAATATCAATTAAACCGTAATAATTCCAAAATCATAAGCTAAAGATCCAATCAATATAAACCATAGAACCAGCAATCCTAAACAACATTCTAGGACTCAACTCTAGCAACCTAAAAAAAGCCAGACAACAACCAAACGAGCCACTAGAACATCCTCCTCTTCATTGCCACGATCCCACAGTCACTCTTTGCCTCTACCTGCACCACAAACACAATGAGATGCGTGACTATTAACAGAAATACTCAGTGAGGCGATCCTCCCATCTACAAGCTATACACACAAGCAAATCAAGAGTACAACTACAAATAAAATATAACAAACCAACCATTTAAACAGAACAACCAATAACACTTTCACCACACGTACACATTATCACACAAAACAAGTCATACAACTCAATCGCTTAGATAAGCTCATGGTCACGCACTCACCTTAACAAGTGATTCACGAAAATAACTACAACCAAATTAGAGGCTCTCCAATATCCTAGAACAACCAAACTCGCTCCTACAACCAATCACAACAACAAACAAACATTGAAAACAAACTGATAGAAAAAAAGTCAGAAAAGAACAACCTCACAAGTGAAACTACGAAATCAAAACGAACCGTTAACTTTCTAATCCCTCCAGTGCAAAGAAAGTACTATACGTCCAGAAGCTTCCCACAAAATTTCAGCACGATCAGATAACATATGAAACCGCAATTGTCCCCGTAACATCCGCTGATCTCAATCAGAGAATGAGAAGCAACGCCCCACGAAATTGCCAATATTTCCTAGAATATTAACTCAAATTCACTTCTGTAAAAAGCAGACTGTACGAAAAACTCTTAGCTACAATCCTACCAAATATCAGTACCTTTCGAAACGATTAGACCATTCGGATCCTCCTTCTCTCAAACCGTGACAGTTCTGTTTCTCTCTTAACTCTAAGGAAAAAGCTTGATCTCCTTCTCTTTCTCTTTTACATCCAATAACCAAGAATTATGTCTCTTTATCTCCCTCTCTCTGATGAAAATGTCGACAAAAGCACCAAAAGGAGAGAGGAGGCATCGACAATTAGAAGAGAAATAAGGGTTTTTGGTTTAATTTGATTAAACTAGGATTTAATTAAACCAAAAATCAATTAAAACACATTCCTTTGGTTTACTCAACACCTCCCAAACTATACTCCCAGAACACGGATGTTACAATTCTCCCCCACCAATCTAGATTCGTCCTCGAATCTCGAACAACCATCAGCCAAGGACTCCCGTGCAACCGTCTCCACGGCCCGCACTCCTCCGACCGATCTACAGAAGGTCACCTCTAGGTGATAGACTCACGCTCCAGGCGTCATTTGCTCTCGACTTTTAGACTTTCCTTTACTCATAGGCCTAGACCTTGAGTTTCTATTGGCTCCTCATCAGACATAAGTCTGCATGCCAAAAGTTGGCTCCTCATCGGGCCTAAGCCCGCATGCCAATATATATAAGGAAAAGTCCAAACTCGTCTCTCGGGTTGCCACCATACAGCGCGCCCCCGGATCGTCATCCAAAGTCGATATACCAACCATACTCCCGAGCCACAAAGTCTCTGAATATGACAGTACTAGGAGAACCTAAGTCCCCCAAGAGTCGCGAGCAAACGATTCTGAACACGTCTGAGTCCTATCCCTATCCAAGTTTCCTTCCTGTGGCTCGCGTAAAAACATCTCAATGTCCTACCAACCACATATCCCCTCACCGGGATACCCCATGACCACACAAGGATCATATACACGCCACAAGGGCCGCCACAAAGGCCAACAAAATGTACTACCGAGGACAGCCACCAAGGCCAAACGAATGTCCTAAAGAGGACCGCCACCAAGGCCACTCGTCCCGAAGGACCGTCACAAAGACACTCTGGCTAAACAGCCCGCCACAAAGGCCATCTGTCTCGAAGGACCGTCACAAAGACACTCTGGCTAAACAGCCCGTCACAAAGGCCATCTGTCCCGAAGGACCGTTACAAAGACCATCTGTCCCGAAGGACCATCACAAATAACTCTGGCTAAACAGCCCGCCACAAAGGCCATCTGTCCCGAAGGACCGTCACAAAGACCATCTGTCCCGAAGGACTGTCACAAAGACACTCTGGCTAAAAAGTCCGCCATAAAGGCCATCTGTCCCGAAGGACCGTCACAAAGACCATCTGTCCCGAAGGACCGTCACAAAGACACTCTGGCTAAAAAGCCCGCCACAAAGGCCAAACAATTGGCTAAAAATCCCGCCACAAAGGCCACACAATGTCTAAAAAGACCGCCACACATGGCACACTGACCCAAAAGTCCACCACAAAGGCCACACGAGCCCCTCCCAGGCTCTCCAACGCTAAAATGGACAAATTCTAACTTCCGTAAAACTTTCCATATTTGGCACTTTCCATTTCTGGAAACTTTCCACTTTAGGAAACTTCTAATTCGGGAAACTTTTCCCAAATCCCGCCTCACGGAAAAATTTGTATCCCGAGCACCACCTCATCTTGTTACTGAGTCGCACAACCAACCACCCAAGCGACCGAGTAACAAGAGAGATGGGCTGGAATACTCCATTCCGCTCCAGCCATGGATTACAGACAGGACCAAGCTAGACAAGTTCAAGTCGCGGCTTGCTTCTCATACCACTTCTTAAACCTTGCCTTCATCTTTGCCTCAGGCTCCCAAGTCTGCTCCTCCACACCATCACAGTCCCACAGGACTCTCATCAAAGGAATCTTCTTCTTCCGAAGTTCCTTGATCCTCCTCTCGAGAACCCTCACTGGTCTCGCCTCCACAGTCATGTTAGGCTGAAGATCCTCAGGAATCTTAGCCAACACCTGCTCACCCTCACGGAGACACTTCCGCAACATAGATACATGGAAAACCTTATGGAATGCACGCATAACCTCAGGTAACTCCAATCTATATGCCACTGGTCCAACCCGCTTAATCACTCTGAATGGACCCATATACCTCGGACTCAATTTAGTCTCTGACATTGACCTGTTCGGACCCTGCAACATGGCCATCTTGAGGTACACTCTGTCTCCTACCTGAAACTCAAGATCTCTCCTCCTCTTATCAGCATAACTCCTCGGCCTATCCTGAGCCTCCTTCATGTTCAGCTTGAGAACCCGAATCTTCTCTGAGTTCTCCTGAACAAAACTGGCACAAAACATGCTCCTCTGCCCCACCTGAGTCCAGCATAAAGGTGTACGACATGGTCTCCCATACAAAGCCTCATAAGGAGCCATCTGAATACTCGCCTGATAACTGTTGTTGTAAGCAAACTCTACCAGGTTCAGGTGATCTGCCCAATGGCCACCCCAGTCCAACTCAGCAAATCCTCCAGCGTCTGGATCATCCTCCCTGACTGTCCATCGGTCTGGGGATGATAAGCTGTACTCATATGCACCTTAGTGCCCATCTCTGCCTGAAATGCCTTCCAGAACACCGAAGTGAACTTAGAATCCCTGTCAGACACAATGCTCGCTGGCACCCCATGCAATCTGACTATCTCTCTCACATACTTCTTAGCCAAGACCGCTGCTCCATCAGTCTTCTTAATGGCCAGAAAATGTGCTGACTTAGTCAACCGGTCCACAATGACCCAAATAGCATCAAAGGTCCGTGACACTGGCAATCCTACCACAAAATCCATAGTGATCATATCCCACTTCCACTCAGCAATGGGTAAACTCTTCAGTAACCCGCCAGGAACCTGATGCTCAGCCTTCACTAGCTGACACACATCACACCTCAAAACCCAACCCGCTACATCCTTCTTCATCCCAACCAATTGATAGTAACTCTTGAGATCACGGTACATCTTACTCGCTCCTGGATGAATGGACAACTTGCTCGCATGAGCCTCTCTCAGAATCTCCTGCCCCAACTCCTCATCCTTGGACACACAAATCCGACCATGCACCAAGATAGTACCATTATCTGAGACCTGATACTCTGAATCCACATTCTTAGAGGCATTCACTAGCCCCAAATCCTTCTCCTGAGCCAACCGCACTCTACTCAGAAGATCTGCTCTATATACCGCTTCCAAACCCAACGGTTCCTGTGAAACAGCAAATAAGCTCAAAGCACTGATCTCCCCTACCAGAGACTCCATCTCCTGCTCCTGAGCCGAAGCTACCCTCTTCCGACTCAGAGCATCTGTAACCGTGTTAGCCTTACCAGGATGATAGGCTATCTCCAAATCATAATCCGCCACAAGCTCCATCCACCGCCTCTGTCTCAAATTCAGCTCAGGCTGAGTGAATATATACTTTAGGCTCCTATGATCTGTAAACACCTGTACCTTTGCACAATAAAGATGAGATCTCCAAATCTTCAGGGCAAAAACTACAGCACCCATCTCCAAATCATGAGTAGGATAGTTGCCCTCATGCACCCGCAACTGCCGCGAAGCATAGGCAATCACCTTCCCATGCTGCATCAGAACACACCCCAAACCAACTCTAGATGCATATGTATAAACCACATAGGGTTCTCCCTGCTCAGGCAAAGTCAACACTGGCGCAGTAGTCAACATCTCCTTCAGGCTTGCAAAGCCTTCCTCACACTCTTCCGACCAGACAAAAGGAACATCCTTCCCTGTCAACTTAGTCATAGGACGTGCTCTGCTTGCAAACCCCTGCACAAATCTACTGTAGTAACCTGCCAATCTAAGAAAACTCCTGATCTCTGTGGCATTCTGCGGTCTAGGCCAATCCCTAATAGCCTGAATCTTCTCTGGATCTACAGAAACCCCCTCTGCAGAAACAATGTGACCCAGAAAGCCCATCTCATGCTACCAAAAACTGCACTTGCTCAACTTAGCAAACAACTTCTGCTCCCGCAGCTTCTCCACAACTGCCCTCAAATGCACTGCATGCACTTCAGGACTCTTAGAATAAACCAGGATATCGTCGATGAAAATGATGACAGACACATCTAGAAACTCCTGAAACACGCTGTTCATCAACCTCATAAACGCTGTAGGCGCGTTTGTCAACCCAAACGACATCGCCACAAACTCATAAACACATACCTCGTCTTTCTTCTTGACGAGCACCGACGCTCCCCACAGTGAAGTGTTAAGCCAAAAGAGTCCCCTGCTCAACCAATCCTACAGTTGCGTCTCCAACTCTACTAGAAAAATAATCAAGTATGCCCACAACAACTCACCACCACTTGAATATCAACCCTCTTGTTCGTCCAAGAACCTCTAGTAGCTTGCCAGTTAGGGAAACTTCCACAAGATAGGTTATTCCAGAAATAGCTTTCCGCTTGGCAATTCTCCACGACAAATCATCAATACGAGCGTAATAAAACAAACAAGTACCATACCTTCGCATATTCTGATTCACCGCTTCAAATGCTTTGCAGGCCGCTTACTCAAACCACTTGACTTATTCCCTCCAACAAGCTTACCAAAAACCTTGAATCTAGCAACCCTGTCCATCTCCAATGAACTTCATCCAACATCGTCGCAACAATTAGTTGATCCTGCAATGAAGGCTTCTCGTGAGCTTATCTATCTGGCAAACATGCCTTTCCCGGCTCAAACCTGCTGTAGCTCCCCTTCCCGGGACTCCAGCACCACCGGCCTCACAATCTTGGCGCACAGCCAAACATTCATAACTGCTCTGGTCATAAAACCCTGTCCCAATGGTCAACACATCCAAAACCCGAGATTAAACCACCGTCAATCTCTTGAGGTCTACATTCAATCGTTATGTTTATACTCACGTCGTAGGAATTGCTTGCTCCCAACTCCTCCACTCTTAGGTCGCAACCTTCGAGTCATACCGATCTCACTCTCAGACCAGCGTCTTCGAGTTATACCGTCTCACTCTTGGACCACAATCCTCAAGATCTCGGTATCAGGGGAACTACTCATCCCCTCAGGGGAACATCATCCCCTCTGCCACTCTCGGAGCCCTTAGCCCCTCGAGCTATCGGTATTCAGGGGAATCACCATCCCCTTAGGAGCAACAATCCTTAACGACTTTAAACATCTCTCGACACCAAGTACCTCCTGTGGTCCGAGTATAACATTGCAATGTTACACCTGCCCACTAAACTTCTAATATCCAACTGGATTAACCCCCAAACAGAGAATTATCCATTCCAACTGCATATGTCCACCTATCCGCCTCTCTAGGCCCGATACCTCTTGAGAATAATCTCATACTGGTCATCTACAACTACTCATCCTCTTAACAAAAGGTGGAAAGTCCTCAACATCCGCAGCCCTTGGCTGCACCCCGCCACATGCGGCACAACTGGAGCCTACACTGGTACCCCTCTCGGTAACCGCTCCAACAGCACGCCAATAGATCCACCAAGCGATCACCTCGACCCTGGGCTCCACCTGCTGCAACCCCACACCTGGGTTCCCAGTACCCCCGGCACGCTCACCGGCTAACCCCCTCTGGTCCCTCCTGATACGCTTGCGATCCTCTGACGTACCTCCTCGTGGAACTCTGGACCACACACTCGCTGGCCTCGGGACCCGCCCGACAATGACCACGACCACGTCCCCGTCCACGACCAACAACTCAAACACCTTAACCACTTATCTTCCAAGAACAGAGGCTAACAAGTAGAAAACAAAACAATACCACACAAAGAAACATAACAATAACTCACCGTGGAATCTCATTGAAGGCTCGAAGAGTATGTTCTAGGACTCCATGCCACACACAATTGACTAACTCACATAATCAATCAAAGCATGCAATACCAAACATCTACAACAGAAACCTAGTGAATCCAAACCTAGAACCGTAAGGGCTTTGATACCAAAATGAAAGGACCGACCTTTTTTTTTTAATAATAAATATATAAATATAATATAATAAATAAACTACAACTAGTGGTCTCATACCCACTAGTCACCTAACCACAACCACAACCAACAGCGGAAATAATAAAACCAATAAACCAATAACCAATATCAATTAAACCGTAATAATTCCAAAATCATAAGCTAAAGATCCAATCAATATAAACCATAGAACCAGCAATCCTAAACAACATTCTAGGACTCAACTCTAGCAACCTACAAAAAGCCAGACAACAACCAAACGAGCCACTAGAACATCCTCCTCTTCATTGCCATGATCCCACAGTCACTCTTTGCCTCTACCTACACCACAAACACAATGAGATGCGTGAGTATTACCAGAAATACTCAGTGAGGCGATCCTCCCATCTACGAGCTATAGACACAAACAAATCAAGAGTACAACTACAAATAAAATATAACAAACCAACCATTTAAACAGAACAACCAATAACACTTTCACCACACCTACACATTATCACACAAAACAAGTCATACAACTCAATCGCTTAGATAAGCTCATGGTCACGCACTCACCTTAACAAGTGATTCAAGAAAATAACTACAACCAAATGAGATGCTCTCCAATATCCAAGAACAACCAAACTCGCTCCTACAACCAATCACAACAACAAACAAACATTGAAAACAAACTGATAGAAAAAAATCAGAAAAGAACAACCACACAAGTAAAACTACGAAATCAAAACGAACCGTTAACTTTCTAATCCCTCCAGTGCAAAGCAAGTTCTATACGTCCAGAAGCTTCCCACAAAATTTCAGCACGATCAGATAACATATGAAACAGCAATCGTCCCCGTAACATCCGCTGATCTCAATCCACGAATGAGAAGCAACGCCCCACGAAATTGCCAATATCTCCTAGAATATTAACTCAAATTCACTTCTGTAAAAATCAGAGTGTACGAAAAACTCTTAGCTACAATCCTACCAAATAGCAGTACCTTTCGAAACGATTAGACCATTCGGATCCTCCTTCTCTCAAACCGTGACAGTTCTGTTTCTCTCTTAACTCTAAGGAAAAAGATTGATCTCCTTCTCTTTTTCCTTTACATCCAATAACCAAGAATTATGTCTCTTTCTCTCCCTCTCTCTGATGAAAATGTCGACAAAAGCACCAAAAGGAGAGAGGAGGCATCGACAATTAGAAGGAGAAATAAGGGTTTTTGGTTTAATTTGATTAAACCAGGATTTAATTAAACCAAAAATCAATTAAAACACATTCCTTTGGTTTACTCAACACATCCCAAACTATACTCCCAGAACACGGATGTTACAATATTGGTGGGAGAGGAGGAGAGAATGATTACTTACAAGATAATAATCCAAATTAGATAATGGATATAAATCTTTTAAAATAAGAACAATGTAAAATATATATCATGTAGTCTCTAAAATTAAAATTTAGCATTAAAAAATTACAATGATATTTCATTTGTTTTTTACAACCATACAACAAAAATAAGAAATCAAAAATAATAAAAAAAAAAAACAAAAATGATTTGAGGTATTGTAGAAGAGAATGACAGAACGTGAAAATGAGATAGGAAAAGAATGCCAATATGAGAGAATGAGAGATTGAGAGAATGCTTATTTATATTATATGAAATGATGGAAGTTGCATTTAGAATTATGAAGTTACAATAGTAATTTATTGTGTTTGAATAAAATTGAGTGGTAGAATATGATTAATGCATAATTTATTTTATTTTCAGTTATAATTTTATTTTAATGTGTGAGTTAAATTTTTTGTGTTTATTAGGTCTTAAATATTGTATAAAGCAATTAGAAAGCAAATAGAAAATAAAAAATTAGAAAACATTAAATGAAAATCAACCAATAAGGAGAGACAAAAACCTTACTTTTTTTTCAACCTTACTTTTATATATATGATATATAGCTTTAAACTTTGAAATGAGAAATATATTATAAACAATAATTTTACATTAGAAATATATTAATTTAGCCAACCAAAATATGAATATAAGTTTAGGCAACCAAAATAATTAAAAAATATTAAAATTTAACAAAAAATATTTTCTCTTGAAAGAGAAAGAAGTTAGGAGGAGGAATGAATTAATGTACAATTATTGGATATGAGTTACATTTGAGTTAAATGGAGTTACATGCCTTTAATTATAAATAAATATTTTAATTTTTTTATAACCTAAAATAAAAGAAATACCAAGTGGCTGAATCAAAATTCACATGATTTGGTTGTTTGTTGATATAAACTCAACACCTACACATAATATTTCAAAAAAAAAAATATTACTTTTGAAGTGACACACTAAATTAGTTTTCTTATAAAAATATATGAATTCTTCAATCTCAATAATTTTTAAAATCCCAAGGATAACTTATATTTTTTTGGTTTTTTTTTGTTTTTCACTCATCAATTTAATTTATAGTGCTAGATTTCATACTAATAGTTTCATCTTTAGAGAATTTAGTTAAATGGTATTTTTTAAAATTATAATTTATTTTTATATTTAAGTTCCAGCTGAATATGATTTCTTTTTTGGATCATTTTTATTTTGATTAAACACACAAAAACCAATTGTTTAATTATGTTCTTTTTGTTTTCAAAAACTTCAAATCATTAAAAAAAATATATTATATTAATCATTGCAGATTTATCAATTGGATCACAAAACAAAATAGTCTTTATAAATAGAGTTGATAGACTTTACAAAACAAAATAGACTTTATAAATGGATAATTATATTGATCTTTAAACATTATATTGATCTTTATGAATTATTAAAAATGATACATGAATATGTGAGATAACCATAGACATAATAGATAATTAGATATGGATCATTTCAACTTCATGATCTTATTTTGTGGTGAATATTGTAAGAAATTATGAAAATAATGACTTATAAGATGTTAATATAAAATAGAAAATGGAGATAAACCTTTTAAAAGATTAAAAAATATATATCATACAAACTCTAAAACTAAGCTTTTACAATGATATTTGATTTGATTTTTTATAACCCATACAACAACAATAACAAAAAAATACAAAACAAAACAAAACAAAAAAAAAGAGATTTGAGAATAGTGGAAGAAGATGAGAGAATGAAAGAGTGATAGACTAAGAGAATAAGATAATGAATATTTATAGGAAGAGAAATGATGAAAATTTACATTTAGAAAAATGAGAGTTACAATTCTAATTTATTGTTTTGTTTTAATACAATTGATTAATATAATTTAGTGGAGAAATAAAGTTAATGCATAATTTATAGGGGAATTTATATGAATTCAGTTTTATATTATGTGAGGTAAATGTGAAAATTAATTGTTTCTAAATTTGTGTTTTTAATATAAATATTTTTTTGTTAAAATTGCAGTACATGCCAAATGGACCAATAAGGAGAGAGTGAAACCTTACTTTTATATATATGATTTCCTTCTCATATTTCTCTCTCTTTTCTAGTGTTGATGCCTTTAACACGGCATTGTTGGCTAAACAGTTATGGAGGTTAATGGATTTCTCGGATTCTCTGTTCGCTAGAGTTTTCAAGAGTAGGTATTACCGAAATTCAAATCCTATGGACCCAATCCGGTCATACTCTCCATCCTATGGATGGAGAAGCATTGTCTCAGCTCGCTCTCTGGTTACTAAAGGGCTTATTAAACGGGTTGGCTCTGGGGAGTCCATTTCTATATAGCATGACCCCTGAATACCAGCTCAATCCCCGAGACCAGCTTTAAGTAACGGTCCTTTTAAGGATCCAAATCTCCGTTTGACTCATTTAATTGATCGTCAAACGAACACTTGGCGTCGGGATCTGCTCTTTGAGCATTTTGATCCCATGGACGCAGCTTTGATAAAGGCTTTGCCTTTAAGTAATTGCCCGAAGGAGGATTACTGGGGTTGGCATTTTACAAAACATGGAAAATACACAGTCAAATCAAGGTATACGGTGGAGCGTTTGGCCATCCCACACACTTTTTGGGCTTCTGGGGCAGGTCCAGAGATAACCTCCCTTATAGCTAAGGTTTGGGGAGTCCCATGCCCGCCAAAATTGCAGTATTTTATGTGGCAAGTCTTGACGGACTGTATTTCAGTATCGGCTAACTTGAGATGACGCGGGATTGATTGTGATGACCTGTGTACACGATGCGGGGCCGAAGTGGAAGATATCAATCATGCTATCTTCCTGTTCCCACTCGCTCGAAAGGCATGGGCTTTAGCACATGTTCCGGTGGGGTCGGTCCATTTCCCTACAGAGTCTGTCTATGCTAATATGGATCATTTTTTGGGTTCAACAAATCCGGGTGCACAAGTGGCAACCTTTCCTTGGTTAATGTGGTATATCTGGAAAGCTCAGAATGCACGGGTTTTCGAGAATGAGGTTGAACGATCTGACGAAGTTGTCCGGGTGGCGGTAGGAGAGTCGCAGACTTGGCAGCAGGCACAGGTGGAACCCGAGCAGGACGAAGTTCCTTCCTCCCTGCGTGTTTTGTCTACCAGGATTCCGGGATGTCACTTACCGTCGGTTTTCTCAGGCCATCGGTGTTTCGTTGATGGTTTGTGGAAAAACACGGATGTTTTTGCAGGTGCAGGATGGATGTGCACTTCTTCGAATGGCGCCTCTTTGTATGGCGCAACCAACTACCGGCGTAGTCTGTCTCCTTTGCATGCAGAAGTTGAAGCTTTCATTTGGGCGATGCGCTGTATGATTGGACATGATTTCCGGGAGGTGGCTTTTTATACGGACTGTTCTGACTTGGTGAAGATGGTGTCTTTGCCCCAGGATTGGTCGGCCTTTGCACCTTATCTAGACGATATCCAGAGTGACAGGGAGGAATTTTCTTCTTTTTCTTTGGTTCACGTTAATAGAAATGCTAATGTACGAGCAGACTCTTTAGCGTGCCGTGCGCGTTCGTCTCCGCATCATATTCTGTTTGTAAACAACTTTCCCGCAAATTGGCTCGTTTAAGCTGATTTCTTTTTGTTGACAAAAAAAAAAAAATCTCTCTCTTTTCTAATTAATTATTTTATATTTATTTTGACTTCTTTTTTCCTTCTCATTTCTCTCTCTATTTTCTCTTTCTCTTTTAATATTCTTTTTTAAACATTTGGTTTTCATTTTAATTACGATATTTTAAGTTTAACTTATAAATAATTTTTCTTTGCATCTTTCAATATTTTTTCTTTCCACAAAAAATAATACTTTATGAGTCTAATCTAAGTCAAATACAATTGAATTGTTGTTCATAGTCAAATTAACAAATTATAAGTCCAAACTAAATTAATTAAATAACTTAAAAATGAATAATTTTCTTTAACTAAAATTTCAATATGAAATAGACTTGTTTGTCCCACATACTTTAAGATTAAATTAGATGCATCATGGATTTAGAAAATCTTATATTCATAAGTACCATTTGGATAAATTTTTAAAAACTTTGATCTGTTACCATTACCCACATATTCTATTGGTATCCACATGACTACAAAAATATGAATTGATGTTGTCGTTGTATGCTAAACCCGCAAATTCGGTTGATATCCACATGACCACGAATATATGGATTTGATGTTGTCGGTGTATTCTAAACCCTAAATCTCTAAAACCCACCAATTCTATTGGTATCCACATGACCACAAATATATGGATTTGATGTTGTCATTGTATCATAAATCCTAAATCTTTAGAATCCACAAATTCTATTAGTGTCCACATGACCATGAATATATGGATTTGATGTTGTCATTTTATCCTAATCCCTAAAGATGAGCCTTCAACCCTAACTCCTAAACCATAAACCCAAAATATTAACAATGAATCCTAAATTATAAAACCTTAAACACTAAATTATAACTCCAAATGTTAAGATAAAAATGGATAACATATAACTTATTTATCTAAAATATGGCAAAATGCATATTAAAATGTAGAAATGCGGAAGACATCCACAAAAGTGCATCCACAAAACCACATCCAAGCAACCACATTACATATTCAAATTATGAATTTAATAGTCTAATCAATTAAGTATCCACATTTTATAATCCACTTAACGTAAAATAAATGTTCAGCTAAAATTGGATAGTGTATAACTTATTCATCTAAAGTATAACAAAGTGCATCTTAAAATGTAGAAAAAATGTAATCATAATATTTTGTGCAAAAAAATATATAAAAATTATTAATAATAACTAAACAAATGATAATAAAGATAAAAGCAAGAGAGAAAAAGAGAGAGAGAAAAAGAGAGTGATTATCCAAGGGCAAAATTGTCTTTATTTTATGACAAACTTGTGAAAACATGCTCAAAAGTACACCATGGTCAAGAAGTAGGTGTGAGTGTAAGACTATCTTATGAAAGTTGGTGTATATGCAATTGTCTCTTATTTATATAAAACCTCTATAAACTAATAAACATTATAAATTAATAAATTTTGCTGGTCCCGGAACAATATAAAAATAAAAAAATTTAATAAGAAAATAAGATAATATTTTTCTTGAAATCTCCATGTAAAATATACTTCTAATAATATCATAAATTAATAATCATGTAAATTTACATATATTATATATATATATATACAGATATAATAATGTATGCTTCTCCTAAAGCTCATATCTGTATGAACCCTATATTTTATATTATATTTTTAAACTATAATGATATAAAATACTCTATAATATGTCATAAAAATAGCTAACTTCTTAAGAAATATTCAATTTCTAGATATACATCATTTACATTTTTATAGTTTGATAGACTATTAAAATATGACAATTGATATTATTTCATAAATTTTAATTTATGTATGTGTATAAGTGAATTTGTCTATAATATTTGTAATTTATTCACTACAAGAAAACATGCGTTTTGCGATGGACGAATATGTAGCGAATCCCTCGCAAATCGACAAAAGCGAGAGATTTGCGAGGAAAGTCCGTTCCTCGCAAATCGCTTCTTGCAAATCGGTCAACGTTGCAAATCCCTCGCAACTTTCGCGAGGAAAGAAATTTCCTCGCAAACTAATCGAAAATTGCAAGGACTTTTTTAAAAAGCAATTTCCTCGCAAAATTTGTATCTAGTAACTCCCTTGCAAATTTGCGATGCTTTTGCAATTATTTTTTCCGTCGCAAATAATAATAATGGTATAAAAAATTAAAGTTTTCATTTTGGTTAGCTTAATTAGAATTAAACCGACAATTAGAATTAAACCTGTAATTAAAATTAAACCTTATAACTTATGCAAATTAAAGCTGTAATTAGAACTACTAAGTTTTCAAATAACAAAATAAGTTTACAAGGGAGATCAAGTTCTAAGCTAAACATCATTACACATTAAGAGAGAAAGAGAGTTCATCAGGTTGCTTGGCCGCCGGTAGCTTCTCCGCCAGTGGTTGTGTCTCCGACAGCTGGATCTTCTCGGGGAAACCTTGCAGCAAACTCTGGATCTTTCTCTGCAAGATAATCAAAGTATGCATCATAACTATGCATCTTCTGTAACTGAGTTGCCTGAGTTGCAAGAACAGCTTCGGCAGCAGCAAGCTTCGCAGCTAGAACAAGTGGATCTTCAGAAGGAGGAGGCGGTTGAACAATATGAGCTGAGCATGCTTCTGCTTGCATGTTACCAACCCCATATATCCGGTTCGTTTTTTTCGGAGCAACCTGCCAACAAAACATATACACACCATAAGTGTTTACACAAACATAAACATAAACAATGAAGCCTGTTTTACCTCGGCATAAATTTGGTTCTTCACAGTTACTCATAACCCGCCGGAAGCACTACTCTCCATGTTATCCGCTGATAATATCTCAGACTCAGCTTCAGCTATCTTTGATGACACTTCATTGAACACCTTCTCAGACAGTCATTCAACAAACGACCCATCAGGTTTTCTCTGAGTGTCTTCTAGGACTCGCAGGAAATTAGGTAGTGGCTCACCAGTGCTCTCAGACTAAAAACAGAGAAATGAAACAACTATATTACTATATTGTAGATATGATATGATTAATGAACTTGTGTTAAACAGAGATACTTACAAGCTTTCGTGCTCGGGCTTTAAAAGAGGTCTGACCAGAACGGTGCTTATGTATTCCGGTGCCATCAGGATCACAATAGCGAGCATTACGGCTATTGACACTCTTTGCTTCTGATTTTGGTTCACACCAAAACGATACCAAGCCATCCCATACGGTAGGATCAAGCCACCGCGGCATTGCATCATTACCTTTCTTCCTCCACTTACCCTTCCACCGAGACACTTGATCACTCATCCGACTCTTCAACTTCTTTTCACACTAAGCTCTAACTCTTCCATTGATGGACGCATCCCAGTTATATGTTTGCTTGTAAAGACATAACATGAATCATAATAAGAATCGGAACCAAAATCAAGTGATAAACACACAAAATATGTAATTTATACACATCAACAAATCTGTAACTTACCGCAAAAGTTTCAAACCACTAGTTTACAACCGGACCTGGTGTTTGGGTCCAATTGGCATGAGCTGATTTGAAATCTCTTTCAAAAATGGCCCGGACAGTAGCAGCAACCGAAGAATCCTGGTCAAACCTACAAAACATAAGATAAAAGGAATGAGGATCATTGAAAATACAAAACATAAAGATAAACTACAGGTTAGATGCATAACATTCTCACCAGAGAGTACCCGGAGGTCGCTTAGGATCCAGTTTTGGTAAGCCAGCACGCCCAGGACTTGCAAGTAACTGTTCCAAAGTGAAAAAAGTTTGACAAACAGAAATACTGTTGACACACGAAGTTGATTGCTGAGGAGGATTCTCATCATGCATCGCCGGAGAGCTTCCATGAGGATTATCAGCATGCATCGCTGGTGATATACCTTGAGAAGAATTGGGAGAAGGTAACAATCGGGGAGGAGCAGAAGCAGAATGTGTCCTTCGAGCAGAGACTAGAGGACTTAAACCTTGAGAAGCAATGAAGTTTCTGTACATGTTTTGGTTTACAGAAACATTTTGGTCTCGAGAAGACATCTGAAAGCAGAAAAAAACTGATTAAAAACACAAAAATTGAAATAACCCTAAAATTAACTAAATCGAATTTGAAACCCTAAATACTAATTAAAACCCAAATCGAATCATAACCTAAACCCAAATTGAATCCCCAAATTAGAAACCCTAAAATCGAATTAAAAACCTAATCGAATTATAACCCTAAACCCCAAATTGATTCCCCAACTTCGGAGAGGAGAGGAGGAGACTTACCGGCAAAGAGAGAAGAGATCGAGTCGGAGATTAGGGTTCGAGAAGGGTTAACCGGGACTGAGAGAAGAGGAGGAGTTAGGGTTTAGACAAGAGATTCAGAGGACAAGAGCAAAGAGGAGGAGTTAGGGTTCGAGAAGGGTTAACCGAGACTGAGAGAAGAGGAGGAGACTCACCGGAAAAGAGAGAAGAGATCGGAGAAGAGAAAGATTAGGGAACTAGGGTTTTTCTTTTGGCTGCAGATTAGTCGAGGTTTGAGCTTCGCTCAAACTAGGTTTTCTATTTATATAGGAAAACGCTGCGTCGCAAGTCCCTCGCAAATGCTGCTACGGATTTGCTAGGATCCCTCGCAAATCCTTAGCAAACGTATTAAAAATATGTAATTTATATTTCCAGACTTTGCGAGAGAATTGCGAGAGACCTTATAAAAAATATTTCCATATTTTTCAAACATATAAAAAAATATGTAATTTATATAAGAATTTGATTAGAATATTGAGAATTGCAAACATATAATGTCCTTAGTGTTTAGAGTTAAAGTTCAAGGGTTTAAAGTTGTCATTTGCGAGGGAATTGCTATCAACTGAGATATTTGCAATGGATTTGCGAGTAATTTAGGGTTTAGGTTTTGAAATTGTCATTTGTGCCCTATCTTTGATTATAAATCTTGGATTTATCTTTTTAATCATTAATAGTAATGTAATTAGTCTTAAGGGTTTAGGTTCAAGGGTTTATTTGCAAGGGAATTGCTATAAAATTAGAGATTTGCGATGGATTTGCGAGGAACTTGCTATGCAAATAGCAAAACCATCGCAAATTTGTCGCAAACCTTGAATATCTATTTTTTAAAAACCATCAAAAATGATTTAAAACAATTAGTCAAATAAACTTTCAAGTATATTATAAGGTCCAATAGGCTCATCATACTTTTTTCTATCATCAAACTTTTTAAAATTGTCCAATTTTGCATCTTCCTCTCATCATTAACAATCTTCTAACTATCTTCCTATATGTTCATTACATTGAGACAAATATTTGACAAATATTCCAAAATTGTCCAATTATCCAAATATTTTGTGTTGCACTGCCCTATCTTTGATTATAAGTCTTGGATTCATCTTTTTAATCATTAATAGTAATGTAATTAGTCTTTAGGGTTTAGGGTTTAGGGTTTAGGGTTTAAGGTTTAAAATTGTAATTTGCGAGGGAATTGCTATGATTTTCTTAATTTGTGATGGATTTGCGACTAATTTGCTATTTATCTAGCAAATCAGTCGCAAATTTGTTGCAACCTTGTATATTTAATTTATAAAAACCATCAAAATAATTTTAAAAGTTAGTAAAATTAACTTTCAAGTATAATAATTATATTAAGTTTTGTAATATTTATATAAAAATAATTTCCTAATTTTGCAATGGATTTGCTATGGCTATCGCAATTCACTCGCATGTCCGTAGCAAATTTGCTATGGATTTTGTTTTCGCAAATGCGTCGCAATATTGCGAGTGAATTGCAAGGAAGGTCACCTTCCCTGCGAATTTGTCGTAAATGCCTCGCAATTGAGCAGCGGATTTGCGACGACTGGCTTCCTAGCAATTTTGCGAGAGATTTGCTACATATTTTTTATTTCTCGTGCTTTCGTCGCAAATCAACCGCAAATTTGCGAGAGCTATCCTCCGTCGCAATTCGTCCTCGCAAAAGGCGTGTTTTCTTGTAGTGATTGTTAATAATATGTTTTAGCAAAAATTACTCACATGTTATAGAAAAGTAGGTTTATTCCTGATATGTTATACATTTTCTAAAAACTACTCGGATATTTAGTGCCCTGGTGTAATTACAATTAACCTCGTGGGTTTATTTTTTTATTTTAATTAGGAAAATATATAAAAAATACACATCAACAAATTAAAATAAACATTATTCTCCAAAATCCACGTCACTAGACAGTTTCTTTTTTCCAAAATCGAGAGTTTTTTTTTTATATATATCAAAAGAGAGGGAAACTGAAATGTTTTACTGTTTACAACCGAAAAAAACTCTCTCTCTCGTCGCCAAACCCTAATTCCGCCGGCGATACTCTGTCTTTCTCTACTCTCTCGCTGTCATCTCTCGCCATCTTCGCTCGCTATCTTCTCTCGCTGTCATCTCTCTCCGTCCTCGCTCGCTCTCCTCTATTGCTCTCTCTCTTCATCGTTGCTCTCTCTCTCTCTCTCTTTGTCGTGTTTGTTTTTGTCTACAGACGTCTTTGTTTACGAGTTCCGGTATGAGTCGAACCTTTATTTTCGAGTGTTCCGGCTGAATGAGGGGTTTTATCGATGGTTTACGGCTGATTGTTGCCGTCGTTAATTTACATATGATGGCTGATTTGTTAGATCTATTCAATTCAATGACTGAGTTACTGTATGCTTTACAACTGATTTATGATTTATTAATGCATCTGTGGCTGAGTTTGTTTTATGTTGCGTCTGAGTTTGTTTACGATTTATGGCTGAGTTATGATTTAATAATTTTATCAATGTATTGATGACTGAGTTTGCTCTATGTTTTGGCTGAGTTATTTTATGCTTTGGTGGTTGAGTTATGGTTAACAATGTATTTGGGGATGAGTTATTTTATGCTTAACGGCTGAGTTATGTTATTGGGCTGAGTTATATTATACTTTTCGGCTGAGTTATTTTATGCCTTACGGCTGAGTTATGTTATGCTTTACGACTGTGTTATGTATTGGCGGCTGAGTTATAATGCTTATTGGCTGAGTTAGTTTATGTTTTACGGCTGAATATGTTAGATGTTTTGGCTGATTTATTTTATGCTCTACTGCTGAATTATATTTTCCAGATGGCTAAGGATGTTTTGCCATCGAGAGATGTTGTTGAAGTGCTTGAATCAATCAATGCTAGAGATTTACTCACTTAGCCTAAGATATTAGATGTGTAATTTAAATTAGCCTAAGAGATTAGACTTTAAAATTTAAATTTATTTTTTTCATATGTAGAGTGATTCTATAAACATTTGATTAACTATTCATTTAATTATTTAAATTGTGGGAAAAAATTATTTAATACGAAACTTACAAAAAAAATAATTTATATCTGAACATACGAACTACCATAAAAAAATAAAAATAAAACAAGTTTTTTAATATAATAAAAAATTGATTCAATATTTTAGGAAATTAAATTTTTTTTTCTATTCAGTTCCTGTCTGCACAAGCGTGCGGGTAACTCTCCTCGTTAATATAATATTTCAATAAATGTCAAATCTTCATTTTACTATTTTAACAACACCAATATAAAATATGTCGAATCAAAATGATTTAATTAATATTGTATTAAACAAAAATTGTTGTGCGGTATACTACGGATTATATACTAAATCACTATAATTAACAAAAGAGTATATTAGCAAAATTAGTATTAAATTAGTAAATTAAAAATAAATTATCCCACGAGCCATAATCTAGTTAGAGATTGTAATTACTTACACTAATAATGGCCCTCGTGCCTTTTTGTTATAACAGTTTTTCCACCAAATCACATCACAACCTTTCCACATTGTACTATGATGAATTATGTGATACTCGAATCTACCAATATATCAAATCTCTAACTTGTTGTGCTAAGCATATAAATAAAGAGTATGATTGGTAACCTACCAAAGTTGTAAGTTGGAGAGCTGTAAACTGTTACAGAATAGTATAAATCTGTAAGAAAAAGATATATATAAAAATTGTACTAAAAAGCTGAGAGTGTGAAGTAACCTTAGTGCAGTGGCAGGAGGTAAGTCCATTTGTAGAAGACACCATCATATCCGGAATCGAATCCTGATTCCTATAAAAATAGAAATTTAGCTAATGGACCGACCAGTTGTGACCTAATGATTGACAAAAAAACACACTTTTGTGATTGGTAAAAAAAATCAAAGATGTACAAGTGGTACAGCTTTAATTGTGCTTGCCAGTGAAGGCACGTTTGCAGTTGCACTAACATCGCGTGGGCAGTTTAGACTTTCGCCACGCAAACTATCTCCTCCAAGCTTCGTCAAGAAAAAACGTGTTTTTTTTTCTTGGATGGGCCTTCTTCTTTTCGTCTCCCATTCGCTCTAAAATTTACTCAGATCTCTCTCTTCGTAATCTCTGTTATTTTCTTGTCTTTTGTGTGTTTCTTGTGTCGCAAATCACAATCTTTTTGCTAAATCAGAGCTCATCTCATTCTGATTTCAACTAGTATAATTTTTAGCTTTCGAGACGGTGTATTTTTGTCCGTACGCGATTTCGAAGATGTTGACGTAAGATTAGGGTTTTTGATTTTTGGGTTTTTGTTTGTGAAACTATGGCGGTGGAGTATGAATGCTGCGAGACCAACTTCTTTATACACATAGTTGTGATAGTGTTACTAGTCTTGTTCGCTGGACTAATGTCTGGTCTTACTTTGGGTCTTATGTCTATGAGTCTCGTTGAGGTTCTTGCTAAATCTGACACTCCCACAGATCGTATACATGCTGGTAATTTTAATTCTTCCACCACCAGGGAATATTTAAAGTTATTAAAAAGAAATCAGAATCTCTCGCATGTGTTGGTTTGGTCGATGTCACGGGTCTCTCTGATTTTTACTCCCTCCATTTTTATTACTTGTCGTTTAAGGTTGTTTCGTACAGATTAAGAAAACCATTAAATTTTTTGTTTTATCCCTTTTTAATATATTTTCTAATTTTTTTATTGGTCAAAACATTAATAAAGTTGAATAGAATTAATTTTTTTACCAAACATTTGCATTGGAAATCTAAAACGAAAAGTATTGAAAAACAAAAATTTATCTTTAGAATGACAAGTAATAAAAAACGGAAGGAGTAGTTATTTTAATCAAGCTCCTAATTTTGGTTTAGATTGGTTTCTAGGAATTATTAAATTACTAACTTTTGACCCGTGCATATGCATGGAATTATTATTTGCGAAATTTAATATAATAGAAATTTTAGTAATTTTGACAATATAATTTAGTTGTATATTATCAGTTTACTTTTAGTTATTTTAAAAATATAATATGATACTATATTATCAATTTAGATGTTAATACTAAAAGTAACATTAATTTGTTAATATTAATATATCGGTAAGTACTTTACAATATAATTTGGTTGAATTTTTATATTTTTCTATGTTACTCCTAAATGTAGTTATATGTATTTAAAAATATAAAAATATAAATTTTATAATCATGTAAAAGTAAAACTAAACTAAAAGTATCAATAAAAAATTGAAGATACCCTTTATGATATGTTAGAATGAAAAAATAACGGTATTTTGTTTTAGATAAAACAGGAAAAATAAAAGACCCCATAAAATTATGAGAATATTTGTGTTATTGTTTAAATAGTAATAACAACTAATGAAAATACTACACTAATTATTTGAAATAGAGGAACTAATTATTCCGGTTTGTTTTATGAGTGTTTTATTTGGAAATCCCGTTTGCTTTGACTGTTAAATTAAATAAAAGGAAAGGAGATGATTTAAAAAAAAAAATATACAGAAAAAGGAGTTAATGTAAAACCTCTATCCTTTGTCGGCACCATTCTTAGCCAGCTAATTGCGATGTGAGCCACTGCCGCCAAGACCTTCCTCTTTCTTTCACCACCGTTCTTTCGACATAACTCTTTTGTGTATATTGAATACATGAGCTGCACATGTATTGGACAAACCTTTCATCTTCGCTTCAATAGCAAATGAGCCTCAAAACCTCAAATTTGACAACAGAGTAATTGAGTTGAGGAATATCAGACTCATATTGTATTTGCGACTCTCCTCCACGTGATGGGTATATCTTCTTCCATATTCAACTCTTCTCTGTTTCCTTCAATTTGTACAGTTATCAATTATTCTGATCTATGACTGCTCTCCGTAAACTCAATTCTATTGTATACTCGATTTGGATTATTAGATCATCACCGATTTGACAATTCAGTTTTGATTTCAATTTTCATCAGTTTTTAGTCACCTATTCATTCTCTGATTATAGCTGATATTTTCTTCAGTTTCTTTACTTACCTTCGGTTTGGGATCAAAATCTTTCAGTCAATTTGTTTCATTGCTAAGTCTATCTATTTGTTGTTTTTAGTTATGTGAATTTTTGAGAGATTGCGAACCAAAAGTATGATAAAATGGTTCAATTTTTTTCTTTTTCTTTCTTATCTCTCTTTTTATAAAAGATTACTACAGGCTATTGGGATTGAAACTTAAACATTTCAGTGGATGCAGTTGATATTGGAGTAGACATGCCATTGCCATTTTTGCAGATTCGTTCCATCTCAAAGGTACTTATCGTTTCTTTCTTTAACTTTTATAAAAGTAGCAAAAAATTGGAGTAAGAGTCATGTTTTAGCAGAATTAGAACATTAAAAAAAAAAAAAAAATAGTACATAGCAACTGTGTTCTTGAAATAGAGAATTGGATTGCATAGATATATTATTCTACTTATTGAAGGACACCTAGAGCAGAACATGCATCTCTAAACGTAGGATACAAAATGCCATCAACAGTACGTTAATCTTCAAAACTCGTTGCACCTCTTCTATGTGTTAAAAGGATTCTCATGTAAAACTGCTCACCAATAGCTGTTGACCTAAATTGCATCTGAGTAACACCTGAACTTCTTTGAGGCCTGGTCCACTTTTTAGTAATTCTGTTCCAAACAATGTGTTTAGGAAACTCAATGTAAGTCATCTGTGTTGCAAAGATAAACAGAATATAACAAAAAAGGAGAAACTAATTGATTCAATAACTTGAACAGATGTTAGCAAGCGGTGAATATCGTTACCAGAGAAGTGAAAGAAGGAAAGGAAACGAAGAACGATGATAAGATTTGAGAATACTATAAGTACACCAATTACTTTTTGAATTTTCTAACTAAAGTGTTTTTCACTGATGCTTGAATTCGATCCCCCTGTCATGATCAAAAAATATTTTGCAAATTTTTTGAAGTTATTCGAATGGGATTTGAAAAGACTATAATGTAATACGAAATTTATATAACTACGCACACTTACCTTTTGCATCCACCAAAATTGATTCAATAACCAGAATAACTCCAGGTTTATCTTTTGGATAAAAATTCCATGTCCTGGCTATTAGAACTTTGATCTTCCATTCTCTTTTTAAAGAATTAAGATTAGAGAGATGAGTAAAATCGAGAGACATGCTGCAGCTGAAACAATAGAAATCAGAATTAATATGCATAGAAGAAAAAAGTAATGGGTATGAACAAAAGATGAAGAATTTACCTCCGTCTGAATTGTTGTTTTCAAACGAATTTAGCTTTGTGAAACTGAAAGAGGTTTTCGAAAGGAAGATCTGGTGGGGCATTGGTTTATGATTAAAACAGAGGTTTTGAGGTGCGTTTTTTTTTATTTGGAGGATGTTGAAGAACATTTATATAGAAGATGGGAATTGTTATAACCACCTTGAATGTGGATCTGTTACTGGGCATGAAATTAGGACTGTTTTTCAGTTGTGTTTGTCAGTTGTGCTTCTTGTGAAACAGAAGAGACGAAGAGGAAAAGGTGAACGACAGAAAATCAAAGTGGACGTGTTTGATGCTATGTTTGATGGACTTAGGGTGATTCCAATTTTGTTTGATGGACTTCTATTTGGGCTTCATATATCTTTTATTTTAGCCAACAATCCAATAAGCCAAAAATCAGTGTTACGTTTTTTTTTTCTTACAAAATTATTTATCCCACGATCTCTCTACTTTTTCTGATTTCGAATTTGTTCAATTATTTTTATTAATTAATTTTATTTCAAAGTATCTGATGTGCACAATCCTAGTGGACATGTGACTTGTGCTTTATAGGATAAAGGATAACTTGTGGATTTAGTATTGAAGATTAATATTGGCATGTTTAGCTTTGGTAAACTTTATCTAAACCAGAACTGGTGACTAATGACTTGTTTCATTGGTTGTGTGATAAATTTGAATGTCTTGATTCATTATCTTAATGATTTGCAAGTGGGTTTTGGCTTTTGCAGCAAAGATATTGCCAGTTGTGAAAAATCAGCATCTTTTGCTTTGCACTTTACTGATATGCAATGCAGCAGTATTAGGACTTGAACTTGGGGGAATGTACCTACTTGTAGGGTTCTTGAATGTTGTTGTTTTTATCTTAGTAATAGTAACTTTTGGTATTTCAGACGCTTTGTGACGGCTTGGGGTGCCATTCTAATTTCAGTGACATTGATTCTTCTCTTCGGTGAGGTGAGCTCTGGTTTTACTTATCATTTACCTGAATATTTTCACTGTGTCTGGTGAAGACAATCGATGGTTGATTTAACTCTCATCTGCAGACTATACCTCAGTCAGTCTGTTCTCGTCATGGTTTGGCAATTGGTGCAACAATGGCTCCGTTTGTCCGTGTCCTAGTCTAGATCTGCTTACCAGTTGTATGGCCGATTAGTAAGGTGATTGATTGCACACCCGAATCTCCCATATTGACCTTTTTAGTTATGCAAGAGGGTCCCAAGAGTAATTAACCTGGACATAGAGTCTTTGTCCTGATACAATCTTTGCTCTTTTTTTTTTTTTGCTGTATATATTTCAGCTGCTGGACTTTCTACTTGGTCATGGTCGTGTAGCCCTTTTCCGCAGAGCTGAGCTGAAAACACTTGTGGATTTGCATGGAAATGAGTCATGTCTTCGGTATCTCTTATGTATCAAATTATGAGTTGTGTGCCCCCATGATGATGACATGTTTCTATTTATGCTTTTTGAATTATGTTGTCAGCTGAATAACTTAGCATCCCAATTCTTTCAGGCTGGAAAGGGTGGAGAATTAACACATTATGAAACAACAATCATTGCTGGAGCTCTTCAACTATCTGGGAAAATGGCCAAAGATGCAATGACACCAATTTCTCATACTTTTGTGATTGACATCAATGCAAAACTAGACAGGTCTTGGTTCGTTCAAACGGGAAAAATGTCATTAAAATCCTCAAGTCTACATTTTTGTTGATTTAAATCCCGAACTCTGCTTTTGGAGGAAAAAACATCAATTATTTGTTGACTTCCAAATAAATTGCAAACTTTCGTTGACCTAGCCTTTTGAGGCATAACATTAAGTAGTAAAACGGAGAAATTAAACGGGGTTAATTATCTGTTCACAAGATCTGTTAATTGCAAACGATGTTGTTTATAACACCCTAAAACTCCCAAATTAAGAAATCGATTCTCAATTTCCCCAATTCACAAACCCTAATCGATCTCAATTTATCCTTTCTTCTTTAATTTCTCTTTTCTTCTTCGGTTTCTCTCTTCTTCTTCGAGCTGACGAGATGAGTTCTAGCTCAAAAACATTGGTGGTAGCTTCGTTCGACCGTGGAGTGCCATTGAAGTGTGTATGTGGAGCCGGTGTAACGATCTTTACATCGAGAACTGAAGAGAATCTTGGTCGACCGTTCTTCCGGTGTATAACAAAAAGAGATCTGGAATCTTCTCGTCATCGAAGATATCATGTTCGATTAGGGTTAGATCGATTAGGGTTTGTGAATTGCGGAAATTGAAAATTGATTTTTCAATTTGGGGGTTTTAGGGTGTTATAAACAGCGTCATTTTGCTATTAATATATCTCGTTAACAGATAATTAACCCCGTTTAATTTCTCTGTTTGACCACTTTAACGTTGTGCCTCAAAAAGCCAAGTCAACGAGAGTTTGCGATTTATTTGGAAGTCAACAAATAATTGGTGTTTTTTTTTCTCTAAAAGCAGAGTTTGGGGTTTAAATCAACAAAAATGTAGACTTGAGGATTTTAATGACATTTTTCCCTCGTTCAAACCCCCTGCATATATTCCTTAATTCTCCGAGTCATTCTAAACTTAGTTTCTTCTGTCCTTCATCAGGGATTTGATGACTTTGATTCTTTAGAACGGTCATAGCAGGATTCCAGTATATTATGAGCAATGTACCAACATAATTGGACTTGTTTTGGTAAATCTCCATCTCACGATACATTCTTCTTCATATTCCAAGCAGTTGATGAATCTTAGTAACAAAGCAGACTAATTTGCTCTTTTATTGACATTATAGTCCACCTGTATTTGCTACAAAAGGCTCTTCAATTTATCATCAGGTGAAGAACTTATTGACTATCAACCTGATGAAGAAATACAAGTAAAAAATGTGACGATACGACAAATCCCAAGGTAAGTTTACCAATTAGAATATGATTACCATATCTAAACAATTGACGACTTGTTGAATATACTTTTGATTGCTTGTTCTTGTTTTTCTCCAATGCACTCCAGAGTTCCAGAAACCTTACCTCTATATGATATATTGAACGAGTTTCAGAAAGGACATAGCCACATGGCTGTGGTTGTGAGATAGTGTGACAAAATCCACCCATTAGTCAGTAATGATGCTGCAAAGGTAACTGGTTTTTCTTTGTGGGAGTTACAATGGGATGAAAATCTCTTACATGGATTAATAACTTCCTCTCCACTTTGAAAAGCGATTATAAATGAAGTCAGAGTGGATGTGGATGATGAGAGATCCCCACAGGAAAAAAAAGTTAACGAGAAGGAGATTACTTCAGAAATGGAAGAGCTTCCGAGCAAATTCGTTTGGGTCGAGGAGCAATAAGTGGTCCAAAGATAATGACACTGACATTTTGCAATTGAACGAACATCCGCTGCCAAAGCTAGCTGAGGAGGAAGAAGCTGTTGTATCATTACCATGGAAGATGTCATTGAAGAACTTTTGCAGGTAAGTAACAAACTATTACCTCTTCAATTCTCATGACGTTTTCCTATTATTTTATTTCAATTCAGTTGTCATTTGTTTGTGAATGTGACTGAAGAGATATTTGATGAGACGGATCATCATTTTGAAGACTCGTGAGAGCACAACTTCGAGTGCTCAATATTAGTTGTCTGAACCATATACACGGTGCTATAGCTCGGAACGTCCAGTTTCCATGGGACAAGTTTTGCTTGGAAAGAGTCATATATATAAAAGTCAGATCATGTCATGCAATAACACTTCTTCTTAGGTATATAGTTTATTCCTTATCTACAAATTGTTTCGCACAACAGGTAGAAAGATATTCCTAGCATGAACTGTTAATATATGTTTTATATCGTACTACACATTGTAACTCCCCCAAGCAGAGAATCCCCTGCATCTGCGGCTAGAACAAGTGTTAAAACAGCTAAGTGATCGTTGATAAGTCCAGCAAGTGTTGCCTAAAGCCAGCAATATCACAGTTTGAAAAAGTTTGTAATTTTTCAAACTCCAGGGAGAAACCAAAGAGCATCCTTGAGCTTCATGTTAGAGAGACTAGGGAATCGTTTTCAGGGTCTTGGTTTCGAGATTGAACACACAGATGTCCAGGTTTGAAAACAACCGGTGAAAAAACACGGTCTTCGCGGGTATAATAGATGGAGTGTGGTTCGATACCACGCATAGTGATACCCAAGTCAAGCAGGGTCTCCTCATCTTCAATAGTATCCACCTCAACAAGCGGATTGTCGTAGTTATCTGGATCTGCAATAGGATCATCCTTGTAGACACGGAAGCTCTTATTGCTTCCAATGTTTTTCTCAACCAACAAAACCTCTCCTGATCTTGTAACCACAATGCTACAATTGGTTTTATAATCCCGTCGAGGAAACTTTTTCAATGGGTAATTTTGAGTGACGTCCTCGAAACCTTGTTGACTAGACTAGACAAATCGAGGAATCGAATGTAAGCATGAGTCGTAACGATATAAAGAACGTAACCATGCATGGAGTACCATATCTTTTACACCTCGTAACTCCTTGTGAAGAATATAACATAGGTCAATGTTATTGTAATGATCGGCACCTTTCTTGCAATAGGCTAAAATCGTGTCAGAGTAATCGAAGAACCAAACTACAACAAACTCTTTCGCATTCTCGTCCACCCACAAAAAGCCTCTTAAAATTGCGTCTGTTTTGTAACAAACACGATTATTATGAAACCTAGCTAACACAAAACCTTAAAAAACAAAAATGCAAAAAGCTAACCATTAAGATTTGTTGCTTTATAAAAGTAAAAAATAAAAACGCAATATAGAGAGGAAGAAATAATGAATACCAGTCGTTTAATTTAGGAAGAGACCAAGTTTCTTGAGCCGAGCCGTTGTGTTCTCGTGTTATCGTCAAACTTAATTATTTTGATATGGTGTCTAGTTGATTTGCACACCAATTCAACCGTGTTTACTGTTTAGTATGAACTCATACTAAAAACAGAATTTATCTATGGAACATAGAAATTTTTAAAATAATGAAATAATACAAATAGAGATAAACTGAGTTAATAATGGTTACTTAAAATAGAAGATATATATAGTTTGTGAGATGGTTTTATTGTGAACGTGGGTTCATAAATCGTGTGAACAAATTTTGAAAATCAAAACTGCCTTATTTTGAGGAGGTTGCTATTAATTTTGAAAAATTAAACTGCCTTACCGAATGCATTTTTTCGTTATATTTCTTTTTATTATTATTTTTTAAAAATATGAAATAAAAGCCACGTGGCATAATATGATTAGTTAGCTGACTTGTGCTTTATAAAATAAAGGATAAAGATTTATAAAAATTGCCAAATAATTTTTGCATATTCTCATAGATTAGTTTTACATAGTTTTGAAAATTTACCTCAAGATATCATAAACTTTTAGAGAATCTGAAATGGTTTACGGTTGATTACAAAAGTAGGTCATAGACAACATTAAGACTTTGAGGTTCGGAAATCATTAACGAAGAGGTGAACAAACGATTATGAGGAAGATATCTAATGAGGATTTGCATATGAAGATTTCTGTAGAGGATTGCGACTATGAGATCATGAGGAAGAGTATAGATGGATTGGATTGGATGGTGAAGATTTGGCCAAAGTGTATAGCAAGAAGAGTCATAGGCGTCACCGAGAAGAGTAACTAATGAAATCAGAACAAAATGATAATCCAACCTTCCCTGTGGTTAGCCTTGCTTACTTCTTCTTTTCTTTTACAGAAACTCCATGTGTACTTCTTCGTCATTTGCTCCTAGTCGACAACGTAACGTTTTACAATCGTGGCGGTGGTGCTCATGTCGGAGATCGTGCGGCTGTGAAAGTACAAGGAAGGTGAAAGTTTAATTAATGCCCAAAATTATAAGGAGACTCTCTGTTTATAATGCCAAAAACCAATCCTACTTCGTTTAGGTAAACCAACACATATTTCCTAATCTACATATCCTAGTATATAACTAGGGGTGGGCATTTCGGTTTAAGTTCGTTTTTTATTGATCCGTTTGATGTGTTGAGTACTTTGTTTTTGATGAGTTTGCTTAATTTTGATCTGTTTTTTTCTCTTTTTTGGTGAGCTTAATTGGAAAACTTGCAACAGCTACTTCATTGTACCCATCTCTTGTTCACTTCTAGAACCATAACAAAGGTTATGGCTTTCCGGCAAAAACCCCAACTCAGATCATCGATGGGATCTGAGAAAGACGAGGAATGCCACTGTTCTCTCCGCTGTTTCCACCGAGAAAGCCATCACCACTGCTCAATATGTAACTCTGAGAGCAAAAAAAAATAGTCTTTTATCTTCATCCCTCTCTAATTTCTACAATTGATTAAAGTGTTGTTGTTTATTAGTGTTTGGCATGGCCTGTATAGCAATGTTGGTTACTAAAAATTTCAGGCTTTGCTTTATCAGTATTAGTGTTGATCTTCCATTTTTCCAGTAGCTGGTGTGTTTGCTAGAAGAGGATATAATATTGAGTCCCTTGCTGTGGGTTGAATGAAAACAAGGCTCTGCTTAACAAACTCGTCAATGTCATCAAGGCTTTCATTTTGGTCTCTTTTAACTTTATTATTTGTTGCTTTGGTTAACAGTTCATGTTGTTGTTTTGTGTCATGATGGTGTGTAAAACAAGTTCTCTTGTTTTTGTTTTTCAAAAAAAATAATGTTAAGAAACTTGCTTTATAACTTTACCATTGGAGACATATATATCCCTTAATCTTTAAAACGTTCTTAGCTTAAGAATTTGTACCTTTTTGTAATTAAAATATTGTTTAGAAACTTGTTAATAAACTTACCAATTGAGATAGTCTAAGTTAATTAATCAAGTCAATTAGAAAAGCTAGAAAAAACTCAACATATTAAAATTAAATACCTAATATTGTATAATCAAATTGTAATCAAATTGTAAGCAAATTGTAAGCAAATTGTAAGCAAATTGTAATCAAATTAAAATTAACCATGTTTTTCGGTTTCTTCTTGGCTGCTCCAAAACATGATCTTTAGGTTTCTCCAAATTGAAAGCAAGTTATAAGTTTGTCAATTTCTTTAAGTACTTCTTTTGCACACGTTTTCTTTTGCTCTGGATATGTTTGTATTGAAGCTCCATAAGCATGAATTGATCATTTTGAACAAATAATTACTAATTTGGTATTTTACTCCCTTTTATTTATTTTTATTTGTTTAGATGGAATTATTTGAAAAATTCTTGGTTGGTTGGAAGCGCATAAAATATTTGATAGTCATAATCTGCATGATAATTAGGTAAAATATTTATTGAATAAAATTTTATATATACACATGTCACATAAGAACATATGAGTTTGATATAATTTGATGTTTCTGTAAATTAATAATAAAAACATTAATTTACATGATATTAGATAAATAAAAATAGATGGCGTTGATGAAGGCTATATGAATTAAACAAATAGCTATAAAAAATGACTGAAAAAATTACATGCAAATTCTATTTAATTGATTAAAAAGTTATATTACCTTAAGAGAAACAGTTTGCTCTATACACAGCTGGAAAAGATAATAAGATGAGTAAGATTAGTTACGCCAATATGTACAACACAATGAGAATAAGAAATTATTCGTTTGCAAATTCAAAATAACAAAAATTGCAAATAATAAATTCTACTATGATATAAATGAACAGCTATGATAAAAAAAATGAGAAAGAAATAATTTGTAAATGCAAATGATCGATTCTCTATTATCTATTTATATACTAAGAAGGGTTGCAAAATTTTAGTGATTTTTTTGGTAAAATTTGATAGAGGGGTATTTTTGAAAAATGATATTGTAAAAAGGGTATTTTTGAAATTCTGCCTTAAATTAAGTGTTTTCCCATATGTAGTAATTCAAATTTATAAGCATTTATAAAAATCTGAAATAAGTGATGATTTGGTAATATAAAATTTGATTATTATTTCCCTAAATATCTGAAATAATATAACTAAATTAATATGTTTATATTATATATACAATTTCAATTTTAATAGCTTGATTTTATGGTAATAACTTTAAACGGTTTCCCTAAAAATTAGCTAACTATTATTGTCTAAAACTTAATTCATTTTTTTTTGGAATTAATTATTGTTTTTGATTTTCGGATTTATATTCATACCCAACAAATGATCCGGTTTCCAAGTATCCAAATGTTTAATTTCGGGGTTTTTTTTAATTGTTAACCAGATCCAAATTCAATTTTGTACTTCTCTTTTACTAATATAGAGATATATATTTTATTAAGAATAACTGAATAAGTAATTTTATTAAATTTTAATATATTTAATTATATTACGATTTTAAATAATTTTGGAGTTTAAATTATAATATCAGATTAAATGATTAAAATCTCGATAAATATTAGGATATTAATTACTGTATTTATTGTTAATGATAAAATTAAAAGATGTAGTTTGTTATAGAAAATGAATATCAGGACACTGATAAATGACCATATATAGAAAAATTAATATAATCAATAATGATCTGAACCATTGAATCGGCTATATATTTTAATTTATACCTTGACTTGTAAAGATTGTACAAAAATGTATTTAAAAAATGTTAAGATAGATAAAAATTATTCAAATTCTAGTATTAAATAAAAATTGACCACATTTCCATGTATATTGATAGTAACCATTTCCGATAGGGCAAATCTAGAAAAAAAAAATTGTAACATTTTGACGGATATTATACTAACAAAATCTCACCTTAACTATAAAAAGAGATGAAATGGGCAAACAAAAAAATAGGTTAACTTTTTTTTTGAATTTTACCTCAGAAAATACGCAAAACAAGATACCTTAATCGGAATTCCAACCAAGAATACGTCAAAGACTCAAAGTATAAAGTTCACGTATCACGTTTATATATCCGAAAGAAACATTGCAAGATCAAGAATTTTTCTTTCCAAACCATGTCTGCTTCCGAGAGAGGTGTGAGGAGGTGTTATTCGATTGTGATTAGGTATAGAGTTATGATGATTTTAATGATTGTGTTATAACAAGAAGTTTAGGGAATTGTTCTCTTGTATTATCATTTATCTCATAGGATATAACATATATATAGTAATATAATATTAGGGTTTTAGGTTATACATCAGATCTACTAATGAGCCGATAATGGACATCCATACAATATAGAATATTCATAATACTCTCCCTTGGATATGAAAGGACCGACTTTTTTTTTAATAATAAATAATAAATAATAAATATATAAATAAACTACAACTAGTGGTTCCATACACACTACCCACCTAACCACAATCACAACCAACAGCGGAATAACAATACCAATAAAAATCCAATAATAACCAATAATTATAACATCAACAATATCCAATAATCAAATAACAGGAAACATAGAATCAGCAACCTATCAATGTTTTAATGACCCAACTTTAGCAACCTAGCAATGCCAAACAACATCAAACTGAAGCTCTGATTGGGAGAGACTTTTAAGACTTTAAAATTAATTTAAAGTCTTAAAAGCCAAAATTTTACCAATCATGCTTTTACCGCTTAATTATTTTTAAAAGTCTTAAAAGTCTAACTGTCCACTATTTTAGTTTGTACGTACAAATTTTTAAACTCACAAATGTGGGGCTTTTTTGGCTGTAAAAAAATAAAGAATAATAAAACTGTATTTATTTTTCTCTTTCTTATTATCCATGATGATTAAAACATTCATTTTCAATCTATTTATAATTTATCACAAATATATTATACTTCATTAAAAATATATTTTTTATTTCTGTTATTTTGAGATCCATTTTTCAAAATTATTTTTGCATTAAAAACCATTATAATACATAATCAATTATGTCATATCTTTATATTTTTAATTTGTTGAAAATATTTATCTATTCATCTTTTATGAGTTTTGTTTTTTAATTTTAATTTAAAAAAAAAAAAAAATTCATTATGTTGCCACATAAATTTATTTTTAGCATAATCTATATATACATTTTTAGAGACATTTATAAAAAAATCCTAGAGTTCCAACTTATTTACAACCCTGCCATTATCATTTATTAAAAATAATAATAATTAATAATCTATGTTTGGGTTCGACTATTTCACTTAAAAATATCAAGCCGAAGCCCATAATTGCCAAAAAGACAGTTCTAAATTAATATTTTACTAATAGGAAGCAAAAAGACAACAAACAAAGATAATTGCCAAAAGGTCCCCAATTATAACAAATGTTTTCTCGGTATACCTGATAGATTATAATTTAGAATTGTTTTGTAATACCTAATAGATTATTATAAAAACAGTTGATCCATACTAATAAGTAACAAAATTAAAATAACTCAAATATCCAATCATAAAACACTCCACCATTTTAATGGTAGTAAATATCTATAAATACAAAAGTATTAAAATATAAAAAGATAAACCACCTAAATTATGGTTGTCAAATTATGGTATACTCATCTAATTATTAAAAATAATAGTATTAAAAATATATTTTAACTACATTGTAAATACAAATACAAAGAAACAAAAATAGTCTAATAGTTTACAAAAGAAAAAAATATGAATGCTATTTTAAATTATTAACCTGCGGTCAAACAATATATATACACAATATAAATTATATAATATATTAGACTTTTAAAATTAAAAAATTTACAAAATATAAAACTATTTAGTTACATATATAGAAATTTAATAATTAAATTAATTTATGTACCCCTAAACAAAATTATAGCCCCGCGGTGTACCGCGGGTGAATATCTAGTTTATATTTATAAAAAATATACAATAAAAACAACAGCCATTAAAGTTTTAACAGTTAAAGTTTCTACAGCAAAAGTCTTTACAGTCAAAGCATCTACAGCCACAAGTAACAGCCGTTACCAATCAGGGCCTGAGTCCCTAGAACATCCTCCTCTTCATTGCCTTGATTCCACGATCACACTTTGCCTTTACCTGCACCACAAACACATATTGCAATGCATGAGTATTTTATAAACACTCAGTAAGGCAATCCTCCCATCTACTCGGCTATACACACAAGCAATAGAGTCATCTCTAACCATCAACAACAATCAACAAACAACAATAAACAAACCAGGACTCTGCATCGACCGACACCAAATGGAGGTTGCGTCGACCGATGCAAGGTTAACTTGCATCGACCGACGCATGCTCGGCATAACACGAAAACCCTAGAGTTTACGCACCGTCCTCTCATCTGCATCGACCGACGCACAAAGTGCATCGACCGATGCAATGCCGAGCATCGTTTTCCTCCGAAGCTTCTCGCCGGATCTTCGTTCCTACAACCACAAAACTCGATTCCAAGCCACAAGAAAGCTTCCTAACATCCAGAACAACGATCTAACAAGTCTAACAACACACAACAAGCAAATTAGAGAGTTCTCTAGCTTAGATAAGCCATGGTCCTACACTTACCTTTGCCAAGACGAATATGAACCTCAAACAATCAAGACAACGCTCCCAGGAAGCTCCTACAACGATCTAAGCCTCAAATCTCACCAAGAAACGGCACAAAACACCCAAAATCTCCAACAATTCTCAAGAACTTTTTCTCTCTTTCGTTCTCTCTCAAAAACGGCCACAACCCACGAATGAGACAAAAAATTGTGTTAAGGGTTTTCCTTCACCCAAAATGCAGCGTTTAACTTAAGTCAAAACGCAGAATCTCAACCTTGCATCGACCGATGCACACTATGCATCGACCGATGCAACTCCCAAACC
This sequence comes from Camelina sativa, assembly GCF_030686135.1. Classification (NCBI taxonomy): domain Eukaryota; kingdom Viridiplantae; phylum Streptophyta; class Magnoliopsida; order Brassicales; family Brassicaceae; genus Camelina; species Camelina sativa. The sequence goes on along the minus strand of NC_141894.1, from coordinate 24,517,730 downwards.
GGGATTTCGGTTCACGGATGTTACAATTCTCCCCCACCACTTTAGATTCGTCCTCGAATCTCGAACAACCATCAGCCAAGGACTCCCATGCAGCCGTCTCCACAGCCTGCACTCCTCCGACCGATCTACAGAAGGTCACCTCTAGGCGATAGACTCATGCTCCAGGCGTTATTTGCTCTCGACTTTTTGGACTTTCCTTTACTCATAGGCCTGAATCTTGAGTTTTCATTGGCTCCTCATCAGACCTAAGTCTGCATGCCAATGTTGGCTCCTCATAGGGCCTAAACCCGCATGCCATAACATATATAAGGAAAAGTCTAAAACTCGTCTCTCGGGTTACCACCCTACAGCGCGCCCCCGGATCATAATCCGAAGTTGATATACCAACCATATTCCCAAGCCACAAAGTCTCTGAATATGGCAGTACTAGGAGAATCTTAGTCCTCCAAGAGCCGCGAGCAAACAATTCTGAACACGTCTGAGTTCTATCCCTATCCAGGTTTCCTTCCCGTGGCTAGCGTAAAATATCTCAATGTCCTACCAACCACATATCCCCTCACTGGAATACCTCATGACCTCACACGGATCATCTCACTACCACAAGGCCAAACAAATTTCCTAAACAGGACCGTCAAAAAGACCGAACAAATGTCCTAAACAGGACCGTCACAAAGAGCAAACAAATATCCTAAACAGGACCATCACAAAGACCAAACAAATGTCCTAAACAGGACTGTCACAAAGACCATCTGTCCCGAAGGACCATCACAAAGACCATCTGTCCCAAAGGACCGTCACAAAGACCATCTGTCCCGAAGGACCGTCACAAAGACCATCTGTCCCGAAGGACCGTCACAAAGACCATCTGTCCCGAAGGAACGTCACAAAGACCACACAATGTCTCAAAAGACTGCCACTAAGTCCACACAATGACTAAAAAGTCCGCCACTAAGGCCACACAAGCCCCTCCAAGGCTCTCCACCGCAAAAATGGACAAATTCTACCTCCTGTAAAACATTCCATATTTAGCATTTTCCATTTTGGAAAGTTTCCACTTTTGGAAACTTCTATTTCAGAAAAATTTCCTCCAAAAACCCTGGCTTGCGGAAACTTTGTACCCCGAGCACCACCTCATCTTGTTACAGAGTCGCACAACCAACCACCCCAAGCGACCGAGTAAACAAGAGACATGGGCTGGAATACTCTATTTCCGCTCCAACTACAAATTACATATGGGACCAAGCTAGACAAGTTTAAGTCACGGCTTGCTCCCCATACCACTTCTTAAACCTTGCCTTCATCTTCGCCTCAAGCTCCCAAGTCGTCTAAACCCGCATGCCATAACATATATAAGGAAAAGTCCAAAACTCGTCTCTCGGGTTACCACCCTACAGCGCGCCCCCGGATCATCATCCGAAGTTGATATACCAACCATATTTCCAAGCCACAAAGTCTCTGAAAATGGCAGTACTAGGAGAACCTAAGTCCTCCAAGAGCCGCGAGCAAACAATTCTGAACACGTCTGAGTTCTATCCCTATCCAAGTTTCCTTCCTGTGGCTAGCGTAAAATATCTCAATGTCCTACCAACCACATATCCCCTCACTGGAATACCTCATGACCTCACACGGATCATCTCACTACCACAAGGCCAAACAAATTTCCTAAACAGGACCGTCAAAAAGACCGAACAAATGTCCTAAACAGGACCGTCACAAAGAGCAAACAAATATCCTAAACAGGACCATCACAAAGACCAAACAAATGTCCTAAACAGGACCGTCACAAAGACCATCTGTCCCGAAGGACCATCACAAAGACCATCTGTCCCAAAGGACCGTCACAAAGACCATCTGTCCCGAAGGACCGTCACAAAGACCATCTGTCCCGAAGGACCGTCACAAAGACCATCTGTCCCGAAGAAACGTCACAAAGACCACACAATGTCTCAAAAGACTGCCACTAAGTCCACACAATGACTAAAAAGTCCGCCACTAAGGCCACACAAGCCCCTCCAAGGCTCTCCACCGCAAAAATGGACAAATTCTACCTCCTGTAAAACATTCCATATTTAGCATTTTCCATTTTGGAAAGTTTCCACTTTTGGAAACTTCTATTTCAGAAAAATTTCCTCCAAAAACCCTGGCTTGCAGAAACTTTGTACCCCGAGCACCACCTCATCTTGTTACAAAGTCGCACAACCAACCATCCCAAGCGACCGAGTAAACAAGAGACATGGGCTGGAATACTCTATTTCCGCTCCAACTACAAATTACAGATGGGACCAAGCTAGACAAGTTTAAGTCGCGGCTTGCTCCCCATACCACTTCTTAAACCTTGCCTTCATCTTCGCCTCAAGCTCCCAAGTCGTCTAAACCCGCATGCCATAACATATATAAGGAAAAGTCCAAAACTCGTCTCTCGGGTTACCAACCTACAGCGCGCCCCCGGATCATCATCCGAAGTTGATATACCAACCATATTCCCAAGCCACAAAGTCTCTGAATATGGCAGTACTAGGAGAACCTAAGTCCTCCAAGAGCTGCGAGCAAACAATTCTGAACACGTCTGAGTTCTATCCCTATCCAAGTTTCCTTCCTGTGGCTAGCGTAAAATATCTCAATGTCCTACCAACCACATATCCCCTCACTGGAATACCTCATGACCTCACACGGATCATCTCACTACCACAAGGCCAAACAAATTTCCTAAACAGGACCGTCAAAAAGACCGAACAAATGTCCTAAACAGGACCGTCACAAAGAGCAAACAAATGTCCTAAACAAGACCATCACAAAGACCAAACAAATGTCCTAAACAGGACCGTCACAAAGACCATCTGTCCCGAAGGACCGTCACAAAGACCATCTGTCCCAAAGGACCGTCAAAAAGACCATCTGTCCCGAAGGACCGTCACAAAGACCATCTGTCCCAAAGGACCGTCACAAAGACCATCTGTCCCGAAGGAACGTCACAAAGACCACACAATGTCTCAAAAGACTGCCATTAAGGCCACACAATGACTAAAAAGTCTGCCACTAAGGCTACACAAGCCCCTCCAAGGCTCTCCACCGCAAAAATGGACAAATTCTACCTCCCGTAAAACATTCCATATTTAGCACTTTCCATTTTGGAAACTTTCCACTTTTGGAAACTTCTATTTCAGAAAACTTTCCTCCAAAAACCCTGCCTTGCGGAAACTTTTTACCCCGAGCACCACCTCATCTTGTTACAGAGTCGCACAACCAACCACCCCAAGCGACCGAGTAAACAAGAGAGATGGGCTGGAATACTCAATTTACGCTCCAGCCACGAATTACAGATGGGACCAAGTTAGACAAGTTCAAGTCGCGGCTTGCTCCTCATACCACTTCTTAAACCTTGCCTTCATCTTCGCCTCAAGCTCCCAAGTCTGCTCCTCAACACCATCATAGTCCCACAAGACTCTCATCAAAGGAATTTTCTTCTTCCGAAGTTCCTTGATCCTCCTCTCGAGAACCCTCACTGGTCTCGCCTCCAATGTCATGTTAGGCTGAAGATCCTCAGGAATCTTAGCCAACACCCGCTCACCCTCACGGAGACACTTCTGCAACATAGACACGTGGAAAACCTTATGAAATGCATGCATAACCTCAGGTAACTCCAGTCTATATGCCGCTGGTCCAACCCGCTTAATCACTCTGAACGGACCCATATACCTCGGACTCAAATTAGTCTCTGAAAATGACCGGTTTGGACCCGGAAACATAGTCATCTTGAGGTACACTCTGTCTCCTACCTGAAACTCAAGATCTCTCCTCCTCTTATCAGCATAACTCCTCTGCCTATCCTGAGCGTCCTTCATGTTCAGCTTGAGAACCCGAATATTCTCTGAGGTCTCCTGAACAAAACTAGCACCAAACATGCTCCTCTCCCCCACCTGAGTCCAGCATAACGGTGTACGACATGGTCTCCCATACAAAGCCTCATAAGGAGCCATCTTAATACTCGCCTGATAACTGTTGTTGTAAGCAAACTCTACCAGGTTCAGGTGATCTGCCCAATGGCCACCCCAATCCAACACACACATCCTCAGCAAATCCTTCAGCGTCTAGATCGTCCTCTCAGACTGTCCATCTGTCTGGGGATGATAAGTTGTACTCATATGCACCTTAGTGCCCATCTCTGCCTGAAATGCCTTCCAGAACACCGAAGTGAACTTAGAATCCCTGTCAGACACAATGCTCGCTGGCACCCCATGCAACCTGACTATCTCTCTCACATACTTCTTAGCCAAGACCGCTGCTCCATCAGTCTTCTTAATGGCTAGAAAATATGCTGACTTAGTCAACCGGTCCACAATGACGCAAATAACATAAAAGGTCCGTAACACTGGCAAATGTACTACAAAATCCATGGTGATCATATCCCACTTCCACTCAGGAATGGGTAAACTCTTCAGTAACCTGCCAGGACCCTGATGCTCAGCCTTCACTAACTGACACACATCGCACCTCGAGACCCAACTAGCCACATCCTTTTTCATCCTGACCCAGTGATAGTACCTCTTGAGATCACGGTACATCTTAGTCGCTCCTGGAGGAATAGAAAACCTGCTCGCATGAGCCTGTCTCAGAATCTCCTTTCTCAACTCCTCATCTTTGGGCACACATACCCGACCGTGCACCAAGATAGTACCATTATCTGAGACCTTATACTCTGAATCCACATCCTTAGAGGCATTCACCAGCCCCATATCCTTCTCCTGAGCCAACCGCACCCTACTAAGAAGATCTGCTCTATCTACTGCTTCCAAACCCAATGGTTCCTATGAAACAACACACAAGCTCAAAGCACTGATCTCTCCTACCAGAGACTTCATCTCCTGCTCCTGAGCCGAAGCTACCCTCTTCCGACTCAGAGCATCTGCAACCGTATTAGCCTTACCAGGGTGATAGGCTATCTCCAAATCATAATTTGCCACAAGCTTCATCCACCGCCTCTGTCTCAAATTCAGCTTAGGCTGAGTGAATATATACTTCAGGCTCTTATGATCTGTAAACACCTGTACCTTTGCACCATAAATATAAGATCTCCAAATCTTCAGGGCAAAAACTACAACAGCCATCTCCAAATCATGAGTAGGATAGTTGCCCTCATGCTGCATCAGCACACACCCCAAACCAACTCTAGATGCATCAGTATAAACCACATAGGGTTCTCCCTGCTCAGGCAAAGCCAACACCAGCGTAGTAGTCAACATCTCCTTAAGGCTTTCAAAACCCTCCTCACACTCCTGTGACCAAACAAAAGGAACATCCTTCCCTGTCAACTTAGTCATAGGGCGTGCTCTACTTGCAAAACCCTGCACAAACCTCCTGTAGTAACCTGCCAAACCAAGGAAACTCCTGATCTCTGTGGCATTCTTCGGTCTAGGCCAATCCCTGATAGCCTGAATCTTCTCCGGATCTACAGAAACCCCCTCTGCAGAAACAATATGACCCAGAAAACCAATCTCACGCTGCCAAAAACTACACTTGCTCAACTTGGCAAACAACTTCTGCTCCCGCAGCTTCTCCAGAACTGCTCTCAAATGCACTGCATGCTCCTCAGGACTCTTAGAATATACCAGGATATCGTCGATGAAAATGATGACAGACACATCCAGAAACTCCTGAAACACGCTGTTCATCAATCTCATAAACGCTGCTGGCGCGTTAGTCAGCCCGAAAGGCATCACCACAAACTCATAATGTCCATACCTCGTCCTGAAAGCAGTCTTCCTCACATCTGCCTCATCTATCGGTATCTGATGATAACTCGACGCTAGATCTACCTTGGAGAACCAAGTAGCACCCTTCAACTGATCCAACAACTCATCGATCCTAGGAAGAGGATACTTGTTCTTCACAGTGACCCGGTTCAAACTCCGATAATCAATGCACAACCTGAAACTCCCATCCTTCTTCTTCAGAAACAACACCGGCGCTCCCCACGGTGATATACTAGGACGGATGAATCCCTTACTCAACAAATCCTCTAGCTGCTTCTTCAGCTCTGCCATCTCTACAGGAGCCATCCTGTAAGAAGACTTGGATAACGGCATCGTCCCCGGTTCCAGTTCAATGGTAAAAGGATCCGACCGAGATGGTGGTAATCCCTGCAAAGACTTCCTCAAATTCCTCCACTACCGGAATGCCGCTAATCGTAGACTTCCCCACTGACTCTGGCATAGATATAGTAGCCAAATAAGCCTCACGGTCCTTCTCGATCATCTTCCCAGCCTGAATGGCTGAGATCACGAGACTCCCAGAAGTTGGTCTAATACCCTGAAATACCAATTTCCCTCCTGGACGCTCAAACTCCAGTCTACCCTGATGGCAATCCAAATGCACCATAGGCCGATGCAACCAATCCATCCCGAGAATAACATCATACATCTCCATTGGACTGATAAGCAAATCCGCTGGCCACGACTCTCCTGCGATCTGAATATCAATTCCTCTAGCTCGTCCAATGACTCTCAAGAACTTGCCTCCAGCAACTCTGACAACTCTTGTACGCTCTCTGGAATCCCCTCTGATCCTCGCACTCTCTGCACACTCCGGAGTAATTAAGCTATGAGAAGCTTCAGAATCAAACATAACATGAGACTTAAACCCGCCCACCGACAAGGTCCTTTTTTAAAATTGGGACGACAACGACGTTAGCAAACGGAGACGCGTCGGTTAAGTTAAGTACTTGGGTAGAAACATAGCTCATGTTATTAATTCCTATCACCAAGAATATAAAAGTACTAGGCATTAAAGACATCAATAATCAACGATTCAATTAAACAATCAAACTATTAGCATGTGACACATAAACTAGGATCTATGATCAAACGTTGTATTATGAATCAATATCAGAGACATAAACAAACGATAACTAGGATCTATGATCAAACGTTGTATTATGAATCAATATCAGAGACATAAACAAACGATAATGATCATTGGGTATATCAAAGCATATATAAGCATGATGTCTACATGCTCTATTAAGTATTGAAGCATAATACGACAACAAATTATTAAGTACTATCAACGTCGTAATATGTTTGGTTATAGGTACTTAGCTCGATGATGATGGCGTTGAATTTGGATAATTATTCAATTGAGATGATCGGCTACGAGATTAACATGATTCATCAATTGTTACACCGATTAACACCATCTCCAGATCTCTCTTAACATTCATTGTATTCTCCTACGAACAGTTCTCCGCTTCATGAAAATTAACCCAACAAATCGACTAATTAAAACATTATTTCATGAACACAATAAAGCATGAATCTATAAAGAATTGAACAAATAATAAAACTTGTAGCATGCGGCAAGTTGGAGATTTATGAATCAAACACGTATATCCAAAGTATATGTTACGGATTCCATAAAACAGTTGAGTGTGGTAAAATAATATATTAGTCAGATCAACGTGATACATAAGTCAATAATGAACACTCCATATATCATCATATTGAATGTTAAACAATGTAAATTAATAGAGTATGAATCGATTGATCTCTTTGGTTATGAACCAATCGATCAAAGTTATGTAATAGTAAATAATACTTATCTTAACAACGGTGGTAAAGAAAATCGGAAAGAAGATGTCATCGGGAACGTAACTAAACGAAGTCGGGAGCGATGGTTTTATCTCGATGGAAGGACCGGATTTTTTTTTAGACGGCTAGATTAGAGACTCTGTGCTGATAACGTGTTATAACAAGAAGTTTAAAGAATTATTCTCTTGTATTATCATTTATCTCATAGGATATAACATATATATAGTAATACAATATTAGGGTTTTAGGTTATACACCAGATCTACTAATGGGCCGATAATGGACATCCATACAACATAAAATATTCATAACAGATTGCAGAATTTAAGAAACTTTTAGAGAGTTTGATAAATAACTCATTGATTCACAGAGACAATCTGGAGAATCTAGTATTATGAAAGACTCTAAAAGTATAGTTTCATATGAACAAGAACACATGATATTAATAAAGTCTGTTTAAGCACATTTGTGTGGAGTAAATGGTGACATATTCTATGCTGAAAAAAAAAAATGGTGACATATTCTAATGTTTGGATTAACAAACGAGATATAATATCGAAAAAACTCTTCACAAAGTATGAAAAACTTCACAATATATCATCGGCTTAGGAGATCTAAGGGAAAATATCGAACGATGGTATTCTCAAACTTTTATTTTGACTTTTGTATGAATGTAAATTTGTTTCCATCAATTGCATCCTTTATTTTTAACTCTTGTTTGACATCTAAGAGGAGAAAACAGAGCAATTAGAGAAACAGAGCACCTAGACAAGAAAAAAAAAAAAAAGATCATTATGGCAAGCTAAGGGCTCAAATGCTCGTACTTCACACACTATACATAGGGCATTCCACTTTGTATGAATCATAATAATTTCTAACTACATTTTGTGCGGAAATCATGTGTAAAAACAAGATCATATATAACCCAGATTCTCACAAACATCTACAAATATGTTTGGACAAAAAAAACAGAGATTCCACCCTAACATGAACTTTTAATGTCCTATTATATCTTTCACAAAGGAACATCAGTGTTATGCGAATACCTTTGTAGTGCCTTTCTTGTTTTCTCTTTTTTTTTTTTTTTCGTTTTTCTTGTCCTTTTTACTATGCTTCTTCGTATAGTCTGATAGAATCTAGTTGAAACAAGAATATTTGTGGGATGGTGAAAGATGAATGTGTATGATGATGAGATATAGAATGGATGGATGGGTGTTTCAATTCTCCTTATGCAGTTGCAGTATAAGAGGTGTCAATCCTAAATGAGTGTTTGTGAACAATCAAGATATGCATATGAATCTAAGTCAAGCCAAATATAAAGATTGTTTGTCACTAACAATCCTAAAACGAAAATGTAAAAAGCAGAAAGTAAACTACAAGAACTAAGAACTAGATGCAAATAAAACAAGATGATTATAACAGAAATGATGCAAGAACAGAAATAGAAACTACTACTAATGAACTAATGCAAGACAATTAATAAACTGAAAACTAAATGTATGCAACTAGAATGAAACAGGAATGAAACAGGACAATCACAAATCATAAAACACAGAGTTCTGGGGATGAACTCGAGCAGCACTCGACCGAGTGTAGGTCGAGTGGGTGGTCGAGCTAGTCAAATCCAGGAAACAGAGCAATGCAATAAAAACAGAGTAATGCTAAACCAAATCAAGCAACAAGCAAGCAACAAGATTAAGACTTTAAAATCAATAAACAAGGAAGGTCCTGAGGATGGATTCATGGGATGAACTGATCATTGTGGCTGTCTAACTTGGTCAACAAATCTCAAGCAAACTATGAGCTAATCTCTAGACATATGAATCTAAGACAAGTTTCTCCCACTCTCATGGTCAAAAAACAATCAAGCCAGAGCATCTTCTAGACTTGTTCTCACAAAGTAAAGAATCTACACAAGCAGACATTAAGCAATACATCTCAAACCAAACAAGACTCATAATCTCTTAACAAGCCTAATGGTAAGCTCTAGATCTAGCCTTATATATGCTTCCTAAACATTGGTGTGATGCTAAGAAGCTTGAAATCAGACTCTACCCTCTCAGATATAGAATCAACATTAAGATCATCTACCCTAGAAGAGATCTACAACAATCAAGCTTGACCAAATCACACAAACCACAAGATGAGTCCATCCTAACCATCCTCAAGATCCTAGGAAGACTACTCACAACAAGACATGATGAAACAAATCAAAAACCCAGAAATTATTGAAACTTGCATTATTAGAAAGATAAAACAGAGATCTTTAATATTGATAAAAGGATCAAACTCAAATTCTCAATATTAAGGAAGTTATGAAACTCACAATATTGAAGAATCTAGTCTTTTTCAAGTACAAAAATCTAAGAAAAATAAAAGTGCAAAAGGAATAAATCCCAAAAGGGTAAAAACTAGGTTTAGGGAATATCTAAAAAGCTCACTCCTTTTGGTGGCTGCAGGTACAAGGCTTTATATAGGAAGGGGAGTGGAAGCCCTAAAAATGGGAAAAGTCAAAGTAGTCAACGGCTCGGTCAACTCGACCAGTGCTCGGTCGAGTGGTAGGTCGAGCTGGCTTCTCTCGTGCATTCTCCACTCGGTCGAGTCCATCTTCCCACATGATCGAGTGCTTGGTCGAGGTGGACTCCGGATCTTGGTTCTTCAGCCTTAACTCCCTTGCTTTCCCTTCATGATTGCTTCACTTCTCTTCAGCACTGCTTCCATACTCTTTAAGCTCCAAAATCACCTGTTTATGCATGAAAAGATGCAAATGCAATGCAACTAAACTCTAATGCATGATTAGTCCTAAAGCTACACAATAATGGTGAAAATGGCTAACAAAAGATGCAAAAGATGTGAATAAACTAAGGGAAAACATGGTAAAATATATGAACATCAGCACCCCCAAACTTAGTCTTTGCTTGCCCTCAAGCAAATAAACAAGACATAAGAAGGTAGATGAGGTTTAAAAGTGGGATCACAGCTCCTAAAACTTGCAAATAGACCATCTAGAATCAATGTCCAAGTTACTAGTACTATGATGCAAGGTGAAGAGCTGTACTTAAAAAAATTTAGACAAGCACATCACAACCTTTACTGATTTGAGCCTTAGATATTCACATGCATTCAAATCAACCATTTCCTTTGACATTCATTAATCAAGAATATGAATCAATTCTATGCAATGCTTAAACTCATTTGGCTTGGTAATAAGGGTTTTGAGACAATGATGGTCTCTTTTTAGAGTGGGGCTTGTCAATATCAAGGTTCTCTCATGAAATGGATTGAGCTTTAGAAGAATGCTAAAGGTAAGAACACTTAGACACATACAAGAACAAAACCTTGTCTACCCAAAGGTACCTAAAGTGTTTATCCTAACAATCTAAACCCAAATGATCCTAGTGCTACCCTTTAACTTCTTCATTTCTCTTTAACCCTTTTCTCTTTTGGTTTTCAAGTCTTAGGAGAGGTTTCTTATTTGATCTTTCTAGTGGAATGGGGGATTCTTATTGAATGCTATGGTTCTCTTTTCTTCTTATTCTTAAGACATATAAGCTTTTTGCTAAACTTTTCTTTGCTTTCTTTTCTTTTCTTTAACTAGAACCATATTAGATAACAACTTTTACTTCCCATCCTTTCACTAGACTTTAGCTTTTACTTAAACACATTCCTCTCCTAAAGACTCTACCCTTTTCTTTCTTTCTCTTTTTCCTCTTTCTTTTTCTTTTCCTTTTCAAAACAGCCAAGTCCCAAACCCAACAAGTGAACCACCTAGTCCTATCTAGTTTGAAAATTGCAAACTAGAACTACACAAGGTCTTACTCTTGTCAGTTCAAACCTAACACTTTCTACCAAGCTCAATCCTAAAAATAGGCCTCACACACACAAGAATAAACAAGGCTTGAAAGAAGGTTTGGTTAAGGGGTAGGGGAAACTGATTTAAAAGTGAAATCATCTACTTGGATCAACAAGAGTGGCAAAAAGGGAAGAGATGATCCAAATATGTATATGGTATCCATGAGTTTAAAGCAATGCACACATTGATAATTAAAAGCCAATATTAGGTTCTTATAAATAGGAAATGGAATCAAATCACAACATGCTTCAATTTAGACCAAATGCAATGCAGGAATTCAAGGCTTGGTTCAATCTTATGCTTCTAACCACTCAACTAGCATCAAAGTAATATTAACTTGGGCATTGATCCTAGTCTAATGAATTAAACAAGCTAACAAGGAAAAACTCTTTATAGATCCCTAATGCAAACAGTCCTATATGCTAAACAAAACACTTTAAATATGCAATGCAAACTACATGAACACTCTTTTTGTAAAGATTTTTGCAAAAAATTTTCAAATTTTTATGGTTATTTTTATGCCTTAGATGATTATGCAAGTGCTAACATTATGATGATAAAAATTTGAAATAAGAAAACAAAACACAACATCAAATGCTATCTCAAACCCTCCCCCAAACTTAAATCACACAGTCCCTTGTATGAAAGAAATTTGACTGAGGATTCAAGACTAAAAATCAACAAAACACAACATCAAATGCAGTGATATATACAAGTGAAGGTGATGATGGTACCTTAGGGATTGTGGAAGAAGTTGTCCACATCCATCTGCATGCTATCATATGAGTAGTTGGGGTCCTCTTGGTGGCTCGGAGATGGACTTTGGGGCAGCTCGACGATAGAGATCGACTGTGGCTCGGTCGAGTGCATGTCCGAGTGGGGGGGTCGAGCTGGACCGCGAGTCTCCGTTAGCTGTCTCTTCCTGTTCTATTCAGACTCCTAAGCTTGCCTAACCATGAAAATACGAAAGCAAAAATCAAAATACTAAAATTCCAAGGCAATATGTACAGAGATACCTTAGGGACTTCCTCCCTAGTGAGATTGTTTAAAGTCACTGAGCTTGACTTTGATGCTTTTTCATGCTTGAGGAGCATCCTTGAGAAGCATTGTGCACTTCTCATGAGTTTCCTTCTCCCCTAAATACTTCTTAACTCTCTGACCATCGACTGTAAATTCACTTCCATCCTTGTTGAGAAGTGTTACAGCTCCATAAGGAAGGATCTACTTGACTTCAAAAGGGCCTCCCCATCTACTTTTTAACTTCCCAGGGAATAACTTGAGTCTTGAATTGTAGAGCAAAGCCTGGTCTCCAGCCTTTAGGTCCTTGATAAGAATCTTCTTATCATGGAAGGCTTTAGTTCTCTCCTTGTAAATTTTGGAGTTTTCATAAGCTTCCAATCTGATTTCCTCAAGCTCATGCAACTCAAGGCTTCTCTTAGCTTGTGCTGTTTCTAGATCCAAGTTCAAGAGTTTTATTGCCCAGAGAGCCTTGTACTCAACTACTGGGAGGTGGCAAGACTTGCCATACACAAGCTGGAATGGGGTTCTTCCTATTGGTGTTTTGAAAGCTGTCCTATATGCCCAAAGTGTTTCATCAAGTTTAGTAGACCAATCCTTTCTTGTTGCTCCCACTATTCTTGACAGAATGGCCCACTAGTTTGGGGATGATAGGCTGTAGACACATTGTGCTTAACCCCATACTTCTTTAGCATTCCTTCAAAGATTTTGTTGATGAAGTGTGTTCCTCCATCACATATCACAGCCCTTGGAATTCCATACCTTGGGAAGATGATGGATTTGAAGAGCTTGAGGACTACCTTTTGGTCATTAGTGGGACTAGCAATGGCTTCTACCCACTTTGAGACATAGTCTACTGCCACAAGTATGTAGACATTTCCATTTGAAGGAGGGTTAAAAGGTCCCATGAAATCAATTCCCCAAACATCAAATATCTCAACTTCAAGGATTGGATTCTGTGGCATCTCATTCCTCCTTGTGATGTTCCCCATTCTTTGACAAGCATCACACTTTGTAATGAACTTGTGAGTATCCTTGAATAAGGTAGGCCACCATAAGCCAGCTTGTAAAACTTTCTGGGCTGTCTTGAAAGTTGCAAAATGTCCTCCATAAGCAGAGCCATGACAATGTCCCAATACTCCTTCTACCTCACTTTCTGCTATGCATCTCCTAAACAACCCATCTGACCACTTTTTGTAGTGATAAGGTTCATCCCAATAGTATCCATTTATGTCCTTGAGGAGTTTCTTCTTTTTGTAATGGTCCATGTCCACTGGAATTTCCTCACACACCTTGTAGTTGACTATATCAGCATACCAAGGTAGATCTTCACTCTCAAGTGCTAACCACTCCTCCATCTGCTCCTGCTCGACCGGGTCACCAAACTCACTCGGTCGAGTGCATGCTCGAGTTGGTGGTCGAGCTGGCTGCCGGGTTGTTCCAAGTAGCATCAGTTTCTCCTCAGGCATTGAATCATCAATTGGAATCTGCTCCTCTATCCTCATCCTTGGCAGATGATCAGCTACTCCATTCTCTATCCCTTTCTTATAAACTATTTCCATGTCAAATTCTTGGAGAAGCAAAATCCACCTCAACAGCCTTGGTTTGGTGTCTTTCTTTGAGTAGATGTGCCTCAAGGCAGCATGGTCAGTGTACACAATCACCTTCGATCCTACCAAGTAGCTTCTGAATTTTTCAAAAGCAAATACCACTGCTAGGAGTTCCTTTTCTGTTGTTTAGTATCTTCCTTGAGTTTCATCCAAGGTTCTACTTGCATAATGAATCACATGCAGCTTCTTATATTTTTTCTGTCCTAGAACTGCTCCTACTGCAAAGTCTGAAGCATCACACATGATTTCAAATGGAAGATCCCAGTTTGGTGCTTGGACTATTGGGGCTGAAATCAAAGCAGCCTTGATCTCCTTGAATGCTCTCAAGCAATCTTCATCAAAATTAAACTCAGTCTCCTTACAAAGCAACCTTGTCAATGGCCTAGCTATCTTTGAGAAATCCTTGATGAACCTCCTATAGAACCCAGCATGGCCAAGGAAGCTCCTTATGTCCTTGACTGTTTTTGGTGGTTGAAGTTGAACCATAACTTCAATCTTTGCCTTGTCAACTTCAATTCCCTTCTCTGAAATCTTATGACCAAGGACTATCCCTTCTTCAACCATGAAGTGACACTTTTCCCAATTCAAAACCAGGTTTGTCTCCTCACATCTCTTTAAAACCCTGCATAGATTAGCAAGACAAGAAGAGAAAGAGTCTCCATAGACAGAGAAGTCATCCATGAAAACTTCAACCACATCCTCAATGAGATCAGAGAAGATTGACATCATGCACCTTTGAAAGGTAGCTGGAGCATTACATAATCCAAATGGCATCCTCCTATATGCAAAGGTACCATATGGACATGTGAATGTTGTCTTCTCTTGATCATTAGGATGAATAGGAATTTGGAAAAATCCAGAGTATCCATCCAAGAAACAGTAATGAGTATGATTGGCTAATCTTTCCAACATTTGGTCAATGAAAGGGAGGGGAAAATGATCTTTCCTAGTGGCTGAATTGAGTTTTCTATAGTCAATACACATCCTATGACCTGTTATGGTTCTAGTTGGAATTAACTCATCTTGATCATTCTTTACTACAGTAATTCCTCCTTTTTTAGGGACACAATAGACTGGTGAAACCCAAGTACTATCAGAAATAGGATAGATTACACCAGCATCTAGCAACTTAAGGATCTCCTTTTTGACTACTTCCTTTAAGTTGGGGTTTAACCTTCTTTGGGGTTCAATGCTGGAATAAGATTCATTTTCAAGGTGAATTCTATGCATGCAGAGGCTAGGTGAAAGTCCTTGAATGTCATCTAAAGTATAACCAATAGCTTTTCTATACTTCCTCAATTCAACAACTAGCAAGTCAAGTTCACTCTCACTCAATTTAGCATTAACTATTACTAGATAAGTAGAGTTCTTACCAAGAAAAACGTACCTTAGCCCAGATGGAAGAGGTTTTAGCTCTACTTTTGGTGCTTTCAGCTCGGACCAGTCATCTCTAGAGGATTCAGCAGTGCACTCGGTCGAGTGGGTCCTGCACTCGGTCGAGTGTGTGGTCGAGCTAGTGGTCGAGCTGTCCGTATTTGCTACTTGAACTGACCAAACTTCCTCCCTCAATGCTGGTAATCCCTCAAAAATCTGATTCTTTACATGAATCCAATATCTCTTCATAGGCCTTGGTTTCTTTATGGATGAACCCTTCCTCTCCACTTTTGGTCAAGGCAGTCCTAAGATGATCTTCTTCTGCTAGTTCTTCCATTAGTTCTCCTGATAGCTTATCCAGCTCTTCAGTCCAAAAGACTTGTCCCCCAACTGTTGGTTTCTTCATAGCCTCCACAATATCAAATGTCATTTTGAGATCATCTCCTAAGTTAAGATCAATCTTTCCTTCTCTCACATCTATTATTGCTCCTGCTGTAGCAAGGAAAGGTCTTCCCAAAATCAAGGGATCTTTTGGCTCCTCATCCATTTCCAAGACTACAAAGTCTGTTGGGACTTCTGCTGCTCCAATTCTAACAGGTAGATCTTCCAAAACACCATGTGGTAGTCTTATTGATCTATCAGCTAAGATCAAAGATATATTGCATGGTTTATACCTTGTAAATCCAAGGCGCTTTGCAACTGTCAAAGGCATGAGGCTCACTGAGGCTCCCAAATCACAAAGGCATCTGTTGAAAGTCAAAGGTCCTATTGAGCAAGGTATAGTGAAGGAGCCTGGATCTCTCAAATTTTGAGGGTTCACTTGCTTTTGGATTATGGCACTACACTCATGGCTAAGATGTACCATCCCCTGAACTTCTTTGATTCTTTCCATCACAGCATCTTTCAAGAACTTATGGTAAGGAGGAATCATCACAAAAGCATCAATCAAGGGCATCCTAAGCTCAATCTCTCTAACTTGTTTGTCAAACAATGCTTTATACTTGTCAACCATTTGCTTCTTAAACCTTCCTGGGAAGGGCAATGGAGGCTTGTAAGGAAGGGGAATGGACCTAGCTTCCTTTTCCTTGGAGGTAGCTGGCTTAGATGTTTCCTGAGCAGCTGCTCGATCAGGCACTCGATCATGCACACGGTCGAGTGCCTGCTCGAGTGGACCGTCGAGCTGAACACTAGTTTTATCCTGAGCCCCTTCTTGTTGAAAATCCTCCCCATCTTGTTCCACACTGTCCTCAGTGTTTTGTAAAGCTCCATTTTTGTCTTGTAAAACTCTTCCCCTGCGCAAATTAATGGCATGAGCACTTTCTATAGATTGCATAATAGCTTTGCCTTTGTTGTTCTCTTGCTTAGAGGCAGAAGTTTGTTGACCCTCTAGTGTTGTAATCCTTGTAGTAAGTGTGTCAAACTTTCTATTTTAGGTCACTGTAAAGATCTGTTATCCTCCTGTTCAGCTCAGCAAATCTATTGGCTTCCTCAATCTTCCCTTGTGTTTGACCAATCAACAGCTGCAGTATCATAGCTCTAAGGTCTTGTTCCTGGTCTTGGTTAGTCTGAAACCCTGGTGGGGGACACAACTGGGGCTGGAACACCTGTTGCTGTTGTTTGGGTACATAGTTTTAGTGCTGTTGAGGCTGTTGAGGCTGTTGAGGAGGGTAGACTTGATCTTGTGGGTTGGCCACATTTGTGCTCCTATAGGACAGATTATTGTTCCTAAACCCTCCTTGGTTATAACCCTTGAAGCCTCCTTGGTTTTGCATATAGCAAAGCTCAGCAAACTCATTCTCCCCCTCTTGAACTGGAAGCTCCTCTTCACTAACAAAGTGAATAGACTTTTGCTGGCTGAGCAAGATCCTATCAAGCTTTTCATTCACCATTTTCAGATCCTTCTTGTACTTGTCTTCTTGATCAGTTGATGATGACCTTATGGTTCTGTCATAGTCCTCATTGTAGTTCCCATCAGACTGTGCAAGATTCTCTACTAACTCCCAGCCTTCTTCCACATTCTTGTTGAGGAAGTTTCCATTGGAGGCTGTATCAAGAAGCATTCTGAACTTGGGAAGCACTCCTCTGTACAATGTGCTCAACAAAGACTCCACACTGAAACCATGATGAGGACATTGAGTTTGGTACCCCTTGAATCTCTCCCAAGCTTCACAAAAGCTTTCATTGCTCCATTGAGCAAATCCAGAGATCTCATTCCTCAGCCTTGCTGTCCTAGCATTGGAGAAAAACTTGGCCAAGAAAGCCTTCTTACAGGCATCCCAAGTAGTAATGGCACCAGTAGGGAGGGTCTTTTCCCACAAATGAGCCTTGTCCCCAAGTGAGAAAGGGAACAACCTCAGCTTGAAACCATCTTCACTTACTCCATTGATCTTGGTAAGACCACAGATTCTGTCAAACTCATCAAGATGATCTAGTGGATCCTCCATAGGCAATCCATGAAACTTATTTGCCTGAATCATTGAGATCAATCCACTCTTGATCTCAAAGTTGTTGTTGGCAACAGTTGGTGGCACAATGCCAGCTCTTTGGTTGTGAGTGTTGGGTGCATCTCCAGCACCAATGTTTCTTGGTCTTGGGACCTGATCCTGATGATCCATAGCTACTATAACATCTTGTTGTTGCTGAACAACTCTCCTTTGCTTAGCTCCCAAACTCTTCGTCAACTTGTTGATGTTGTCAATAGGCCTAAGAAGATTGTCCTTTCCTTTGGACCTTGTGTGCATCAACAGACACAAACGATTTTTGCCAGGCAAGCGACTGAGCACAGGCTCAAGTAGGAGGGTAGGTCGACTGGAAAAAGAGGGTTATAGGGATCCGGCCTCTGGCTCGAGCAGGTGCTCGATCACGACTCGGTCGAGTGGTGGTCGAGTGACTGGTCGAGTGGTACCTGAAATGGAACTTCAACCCAAAAACAGAAGATTCGAGTGCAGCAACCTCACAAGTGTATAAAAGAACTTAATCTTAGACTAATATGGATCCTAAATGTCACAAAAACACACTCAAATGGGCAACGGCACCAAATTGAAACAAGAATATTTGTGGGATGGTGAAAGATGAATGTTATGATGATGAGATATAGAATGGATGGATGGGTGTTTCAATTCCCCTTATGCAGTTGCAGTATAAGAGGTGTCAATCCTAAATGAGTGTTTGTGAACAATCAAGATATGCATATGAATCTAAGTCAAGCCAAGTGTAAAGATTGTTTGTCACTAACAATCCTAAAATGAAAATGTAAAAAGCAGAAAGTAAACTACAAGAACTAAGAACTAGATGCAAATAAAACAAGATGATTATAACAGAAATGATGCAAGAACAGAAATAGAAACTACTACTAATGAACTAATGCAAGACAATTAATAAACTGAAAACTAAATGTATGCAACTAGAATGAAACAGGAATGAAACAGGACAATCACAAATCATAAAACACAGAGTTCTGGGGATGAACTCGAGCAGCACTCGACCGAGTGTAGGTCGAGTGGGTGGTCGAGCTAGTCAAATCCGGGAAACAGAGCAATGCAATAAAAACAGAGTAATGCTAAAGCAAATCAAGCAACAAGCAAGCAACAAGCAAGCAACAAGATCATTGTGGCTGTCTAACTTGGTCAACAAATCTCAAGCAAACTATGAGCTGATCTCTAGACATATGAATCTAAGACAAGTTTCTCCCACTCTCATGGTCAAGAAACAATCAAGCCTGAGCATCTTCTAGACTTGTTCTCACAAAGTAAAGAATCTACGCAAGCAGGCATTAAGCAATACATCTCAAACCAAACAAGACTCCTAATCTCTTAGCAAGCCTAATGGTAAGCTCTAGATCTAGCCTTATCTATGCTTCCTAAACATTGGTGTGATGCTAAGAAACTTGAAATCAGACTCTATCCTCTCAGATATAGAATCATCATTAAGATCATCTACCCTAGAAGAGATCTACAACAATCAAGCTTGACCAAATCACACAAACCACAAGATGAGTCCATCCTAACCATCCTCAAGATCCTAGGAAGACTACCCACAACAAGACATGATGAAACAAATCAAAAACCCAGAAATTATTGAAATTTGCATTATTAGAAAGATAAAACAGAGATCTTTAATATTGATAAAAGGATCAAACTCAAATTCTCAATATTAAGAAAGTTATGAAACTCACAATATTGAAGAATCTAGTCTTTTTCAAGTACAAAAATCTAAGAAAAATAAAAGTGCAAAAGGAATAAATCCCAAAAAGGTAAAAACTAGGTTTAGGGAATATCTAAAAAGCTCACTCCTTTTGGTGGCTGCAGGTACAAGGCTTTATATAGGAAGGGGAGTGGAAGCCCTAAAAATGGGAAAAGTCAAAGTAGTCAACGGCTCGGTCAACTCGACCAGTGCTCGGTCGAGTGGTAGGTCGAGCTGGCTTCTCTCGTGCATTCTCCACTCGGTCGAGTCCATCTTCCCACACGATCGAGTGCTTGGTCGAGCTGGACTCCGGACCTTGGTTCTTCAGCCTTAACTCCCTTGCTTTCCCTTCATGATTGCTTCACTTCTCTTCAGCATTGCTTCCATACTCTTTAAGCTCCAAAATCACCTGTTTATGCATGAAAAGATGCAAATGCAATGCAACTAAACTCGAATGTATGATTAGTCCTAAAGCTACACAATAATGGTAAAAATGGCTAACAAAAGATGCTAAAGATGTGAATAAACTAAGGGAAAACATGGTAAAATATATGAACATCACTAGTACTAGTGAACTCAATCAAATTTGAACAATATGCAATTAGAAAAGGATCGATTGTTACAGAGTTGATAACACGAATAAATAAGAGAAATACTCAATCAAAGAAGCGAGTTCAACATTGATCTTCACCGAGTACATCACTCGGGTCTCAAGCACATGGCAAGAAAAATTTACAGCTCAGATTAGGCATAAGAGTGAATAGAGGAAGATCCGAAGATACAACGGCTCTTATACTCCACAGCTTGTAACCTTAAACCTTCTAATTCGTCTAGATTCTTTTAGTCAACTCACTCCAACTGACTAGTCAACACTTGCTCTTCCTTTGACTCATCACTAGCTGACGTGGTAGATGGCTTCTTCCTGTAGTATGTTTGATGAATCTTATCATACTCCTATCTTATTCTCTGACCATGCTCAATATCTATCTTGTCTCAGTGAAGATGGTCTCATTGGGCCCAGAACTACCTTTCCTCCTGTATCGGAACTTTGCAACTGTGCCTTCTCTGCGGGAAGATAAGGGCCTGTTTCATCCATCATAGGACCGATAGAGCCTCTGCCACGTTTTTTCCTGTCGGAGATTAAGAAGACATTTTAGGATACATGAAAGAGAACGAGGATAGGCTAGCAAACCCAAAAGTGAAAGAAGCTGCTGCTAGGTTGACTGTGAAAGGACAGACCGTGATTGGAGAAAAGTCTCAATTTCATCATCTCGTAAGCCTTCATCATCTTCTGAATATCAACTCTTGTTTAATGATGTACACGTAACCTTTTTCTCATCACCTGAGCTGCATCTCTTATCCAGACTCCTTTTCAGGAAACTACCATTCTGCTTCATGTGGCTACTACTACTGCTTTCCTCTCTTTCTCTCCTCCTGAGTCTTAGATCTTTAGCTCAATCTCATTCTGCCGTACCCTCCACATCTCATTGGTTTCTACCGCTTTGTTTGCTGAACGGTCAAGGGGTATGAACATGTAAAAGTTAAAGTAAACAATGAGCTTTTAAACAACATTAAGTACTTGATATGATCATGAGACCATCCAAGAAGATCCTTAAGCCTTGTTCAACATGAACCAAGTTGAAGATCAATTCTTCCAGCCAAACAACCATTTGGGATACATTCCATTTGCCAAAGGAGGTTAATCTAGTTGTTCACTTGAAGAGTTCTAGGTCCAATTGGTTTAGGAGCTTCCAGGAGTTGTTTCTACTAAGCCAAAAGTGAAGAAATGTACAGCTCATGTTGTTTATCATCAGCAAATTGGACCAAGGAGTGAAAGAGAGAGAAGTTCAAGGATGCACTTATTGGGCTAATAATAGATTATAGGCAAAGAGAACATGGGAATTTCTATTGGGGATGATATCTAACAAGTCCAGCCCAATTTGAGCATAATACAAGCCCAAGAAAGCCCAAAATAATCACTTTATTTTGTGGTCAAAGAAGGATGACGAAAATGGAGTTCAACTCACCTTGGGAAAGACACCTTGGGAAGAGAAACATGCACCAAGGGTTGAATCTTCATTCAACTTACTATTTTTATTATTTTTTAGTTTCAAGAACAATTAATACTTGGCTTTGTTACCAAGTTTCTTAAACCCTATATAAACACATGTAATCTCATTTGAGAATCATCAATCAATTTCCTTTTCATTTTATGAGTCTATCTCTTTGTTCTTTGTCTAGAACATTTCTTTGTTTCTTGGTGTGTAATATCCAAGAAACAACCTCCTCTTGCTGGACTAGTGTGTCATATCTAGCAGCTATTGGAGTTGGGAATATCAGCAGCCTTCCGCAACTGCTGTGCGACCCTTCAATCCATTAAATCTCCCTTGTTTCACCTTGCACCCTGGCGAGTTTCTATCTTTTCTAATCCGGCTGAGTGATCCTCAACTTTGGGCGTATCAGTACTAGACAAGTTTACAAACTCTAGTAAACGAGGGTAAACGAGAAAGTAAACTATCAGACATATGTTTCTTTTTCGAACAAACCAAAAACTAGTGAACAAGTCAAGGAATTATTACGGAGGATCGATAATTAAACCATAAACCACCACCAAAAATGTCACATGTTACCAACCTTCTCATTAACCAACAAAGAACCTAATCCCATCCGAAACCGCAGCTATTGCTGCTGCTTCAAAGAGACAAAAATGCCAAAAGGGTACAGTGATGCAGATTGGAAAGATAGATTAAACAATCTCCAATGACTGAGTTATCTGGTTCAATCTATAATTTCCAATGTGTTCGCATAAAACATAACTTTAAGCTCAAATGGAAATCGATAAAACTGAACATATTATGTAACGGAAATAAAATGAAGAAAGGGTTAATAAAGAAGCATACATTGCTGAACACTAAGAACAGTGGCTTTGAGAAACCTTGAGTTAGGTCGATGCCTTACATTAGGCTTCTCAAGATATGCTCTAACACCATCTTTCTCAGCTTGTCTCCTCAATTCTGCTGCTTCTCTTAATAGAATTGAAGCTATTCGATTCTCAGTTTCCAGATCCATCCTAAACTCCACACAAGACCAAGAGTGGTGTCGGTCGACACCAATATTCTCTGGTTCGACCAGTTCAATTTAATTATCGATTTGGACCGGTTTGGTTTAAGGAAAATCATTGAACCGAGATATTAAAGTGAGAAAACAACCTAGGTCGTGTTTTGTTTTGTCTCATGCCGTTTTTGAGAAAACAAAGAGAGAAAAAGTGTTCTTGAGCTTTTAGGAAGACATTGGTGAGATTCTTGGCTCTTCTTGAGAGATTTGAAGCTAGGAAGGTTGGATTCGTTGCTGTTGGTCAGAATCTTCCTGCAGAGAGGTGAGTGCATGACCATGGTTGATCTAAGCCTGTGATTCCTTGTTCTTGCTTGTTGGTTGCTGTTTTTGTGTGTTTTTCTTGCTCGGATTCATTGCTACAGGTTCCTACGGACGTATATGGCTTGGGTTTTGAGTATTGGGCGAGTTGGTGGAGTTTTGGAGTGAGATTCGACTCTCGGCTTCGTGTGGATCGTGGTTGCAGAGGTAGTAACCTATAACCAGTGAAGCAGCATCGATCGACACTGTGGGGTAGTGACGGTCGACACCTCCCTTCCAGCGAAATGATGTTTGTTTTTTTGGTTTTTTTGGTTTGTTTGTTTTTTTGTTGATTGTTTGGAACATTGAACTTACAGTTGCTTGTGTGTATAGCCCAGTAGATGGGAGGATTGCCTCACTGAGTGTTTATAAAATACTCATGCATCTGAATTTGTGTTTGTGGTGCAGGTAAAGGCAAAGTGTGATCGTGGAATCAAGGCAATGAAGAGGAGGATTGTGACAACCCGTCCTGCAGACCCCATTAGCCCCCCACTAGCCGCCCCAACGGACCCCAAGCTGGCCATGCAGGGCATCGATCCTAACCCCTCACCGTGGCAAATGGAACTATTCATCCAAATCCACAGTAGGTTATTGGTGCGCCAGGCGTTCCTCGAACTCTGGTCCTCACCTTCTAACAACCTTCCCACAGGACAAGCTGTCACCAATTGATATGCACGGCATCGATCCTAACCCCTCACCGTGGCAAATGGAACTATTCATCCAAATCCACAGTAGGTTATTGGTGCGCCAGGCGTTCCTCGAACCCTCAATTGGTGACAGCTTGTCCTGTGGGAAGGTTGTTAAAGGGTGGAGACCAGGGTTCGAGGAACGCCTGGTGCACCAATAACCTACTGTGGATTTGGATGAATAGTTCCATTTGCCAAGGTGAGGGGTTAGGATCGATGCCCTGCAGGGCCAACTTCGGGCCTATGGTGGCAAGCTAGCAGTGAGGCTAGTGGGGTTCGTGGGACGGGTTGTCACATAAAAACAGCTTGTCCTGTGGGAAAGTTGTTAAAGGGTGGGGACCAGGGTTCAAGGAACGCCTGGCGCACCAATAACCTACTGGTGGATTTGGATGAATAGATCCATTCCATGGTGGGGGGTTAGGATCGATGCCCTGCTGGGCCAGCTTTGGGCCTATGGGGGCAAGCTAGCAGTGGGCTAGTGGGGTCAACGGGACGGGTTGTCACAAGGATGTTCTAGGGACTCGATTGGTTGTTGTCTGGTATTGCTAGGTTGCTAGAGTTGGGTCATTAGAAATATTGTTAGGTTGCTGGTTCTATATTTCCTGTTAGTTGAATTTTGGATATTGTTATGTTATAATTATTGGTTTATTATTGGATATTGGTATTGGTTATTTCCGCTGTTGATTGTGATTGTGGTTAGGTTGCTAGTGGATGTGAGACTAATAGTTGTATTTATTATTATTATTATTATTATTATATTTTTTTTTTAAACGGGTCGGATCGTTCAGTTTGGTATCAGAGCTCTTACGATTCTAGATTTGGGTTCACTAGGTTTTCTGAACATGTTATTAATTCCTATCACCAAGAATATAAAAGTACTAGGCATTAGAGACATCAATAATCAACGATTCAATTAAACAATCAAACTATTAGCATGTGACACATAAACTAGGATCTATGATCAAACGGTTTATTATGAATCAATATCACAGACATAAACAAACGATAATGATCATTGGGTATATCAAAACATATATAAGCATGAAGTCTACATGCTCTATTACGTATTGAAGCATAATACGACAACAAATTATTAAGTACTATCAACGTCGTAATATGTTTGGTTATAGGTACTTAGCTCGATGATGGTGGCGTTGAATTTGGATAATTATTCAATTGAGATGATCGGCTACGAGATGAACATGATTCACCAATTGTTACACCGATTAACACCATCTCCAGATCTCTCTTAACATTCATTGTATTCTCCTACGAACAATTCTTCGCTTCATGAAAATTAACCCAACAAATCGACTAATTAAAACATTATTTCATGAACACAATAAAGCATGAATCTATAAAGAATTGAACAAATAATAAAACTTGTAGCATGCGGCAAGTTGGAGATTTATGAATCAAACACGTATATCCAAAGTATATGTTACGGATTCCATAAAACAGTTGAGTGTGGTAAAATAATATATTATTTAGATCAAGGTGATACATAAGTCAATAATGAACACTCCATATATCATCATATTGAATGTTAAACAATGTAAATTAATAGAGTATGAATCGATTGATCTCTTTGGTTATGAACCAATCAATCAAAGTTATGTAATAGTAAATAATACTTATCTTAACAACGGTGGTAAAGAAAATCGGAAAGAAGATGTCATCGGGAACGTAACTAAACGAAGTCGGGAGCGATGGTTTTATCTCGATGGAAGGACCGGTCGAAGAATTTTTTTTAGACGGCTAGGTTAGAGACTCTGTGCTGATAACGTGTTATAACAAGAAGTTTAGGGAACTGTTCTCTTGTATTATCATTTATCTCATAGGATATAACATATATATAGTAATACAATATTAGGGTTTTAGGTTATACACCAGATCTACTAATGGGCCGATAATGGACATCCATACAATATAGAATATTCATAACATATTGCAGAATTTAAGAAACTTTTTGAAAGTTTGATAAATAACTCATTGATTCACAGAGACAATCTGGAGAATCTAATATTGTGAAAGACTCTAAAAGTATAGTTTCATATGAACAAGAACACATGATATTAATAAAGTCTGTTTAAGCATATTTGTGTGGAGTAAATAGTGACATATTCTATGCTGAAAAAAAAAATGGTGATTACCTACGCTTTGCGGCAGTTGCGAAAGCATGAATACAACTATCCTACTCATGATTTAGAGATGGCTATTGTAGTTTTTGCCCTGAAGATTTGGGGTTTCTATCTTTATGGTGCAAAAGTACAGGTATTTACAGATCATAAGAGCGTGAAGTATATATTCACTCAGCCCGAGCTGAACTTGAGGCAGAGGCGGTGTAATGACCCTCACCAAGGGTAAAAATCCTAAAATAAAAATTCAAGGAAATGACTCGGGAAAGACTTAAATTAACAGTTCATGCGGAAACGGCATGAGGAAACGGCATGCGGAAACGGCATCCGCGGAGTGACCAGAGGTAAGATCAAGAGGTAAGATCAAGGCCTTAAAACCAATCAAAAATTAACAGTTCATGCGGAAACGGCATCCGCGGGAAAGTCAAGTACGTACCGAGGAAGAACACCGAGACGTCCAATGGATGTTCGGGTAATGTCCGGGAAGAGATCAAGATGACCGAAGAAAATCGAGAAAATTGTCCGAGGAGTTGAGAAAATTGACCGAGAACCCGAGAAAAGTAGTCCGGGGAATACCGGGAGTCCAAGAGACCAAGAAAAGATTGTCCGAGAAATTATCGGGAGAACCGATATGGTCCGGGAAATGCCGAGAGGAACGTCCGGGTGAGACCGAAGAATGCCGAGGGACGGGTTCTGTCGAGAAACGTCAACCGAGAGATGGGTTTTGCTGAGAAATGTCGGACGAGAGACGTGGAATACCGGGGAGACGTCGAAGGTGCCGGACGAAGGATCGAATTTTCGGGAAATTTTTATTTCCTTAAAATTTTGACCAATCAGATTTCATGCACAAATAATATGGAGATAGTGGAGATTAAATTAATCAAATAGAGTTAGTGGGAATTATTTTAATCAAGAGGAGATAGTGGAGTTTAGTGGAGGATTAAAGAATTCAAGGAAGAGTTAGTGGAAATCAAGGTGGCTAGGTTGAGATCCTCACAAGTGTTCAGCCATGCTCTAATAGCAACTAAGGAAGAGTGATAACTCTTCATGCATTGGCCAATTCCACTGCCCAAACTCTCTATAAATAAGGCTTCACTCTTCTCATTTCCGCACAAGGCACAAAGGGGTAAGGAGAGAAAAGCAAGAGAGATCGACAGTGATCGAGAAAGAGTTCGAGAGAGAGATCGAGAGAGAGGAGACTATCGACACTGCGTCAAAAGAAGTCGAGAAAAGAGACGCTTG
Source organism: Camelina sativa (assembly GCF_030686135.1). Classification (NCBI taxonomy): domain Eukaryota; kingdom Viridiplantae; phylum Streptophyta; class Magnoliopsida; order Brassicales; family Brassicaceae; genus Camelina; species Camelina sativa. The sequence goes on along the minus strand of NC_141894.1, from coordinate 24,490,634 downwards.
CATCGAGAAGAGAAGGTGTTTGTCTCAAAGATTGAGAAGCGAAGGTGTTGTATCGAAGTAGTCGAGAGAAGGAGCTGTTGCGATCGACGAGACTCAAGTATAGACATTGTTCGTGATCGAATTAATCAAAGAAGGAAGCGGTTGCGATCGGGAGAAAAACCAAGAAGCAAGACGCGGTTTTGACCAAGTAAAGACGTGAGCGAGACGTGGTTGTGGTCGAAGGAGCGGGAAGCTGTCGACGCGAAGACTGTCTGATCGAGTGGTGCGGTGAAGTCCGCTAATCATCGACGAACGCGTGAAAGAGGTGAGTCTGCGGCAAGGCATGTAGAGTAGATGCATGTAGTTTCGGTTAAAAGTTGATGCATGCAAATATTGTAGGATTCAAGTTAGAATCACCATGTGAAAATTAACATGTTGCATGATAAGTAATTTGGACTCACCTAAAATTAGGTTAAGTGGATTGCATGCATGACGAAACTTAGTGAATTTACTAGTAATATTTCTTGCTTAAAATTGGTTGCATGAGTGATTAAATTGGCTAAGTTCATTTGAAAGTTTATTGCATAAATTCATGTGAGGTTAGCGTGAATGCATAAACGAATTTTAAAGGGTTTAAATGGTTAACTCAAATGAACTTGCATGCTTAATTGGACAAAGACGATTTAAGAAGTTTAAATCAAATGAACTTGCATGCGTAATTTGGACTTAAGGTTTTAAACGGTTAAATAAAACGGTTGCATGCATAGTAGGACTTGTTGCATTGATATTGCTTAAGTTGCTTAATTTTGGTTGCATGCATGTAGAAAAATCTTAAGTTGCTTGATTTGTGTTTCTTGCTTCTTGTTGATTATTGCATGTTGTATTCTTTCTTGATTTCTTGCTTTTGTGCTTGATTTATCATTGCTTGAATTATTGTTGAGTGTTCTTATTTTAGCTTAGCCTCTAGAATTTTGTTTCTCGAGTCTAGCTAGAATAGTGAGTCGATCTTCTGTTCCAAATGTGGTTGTCACGCGTGAGTTCCCAACGACCACTCACGCGGGACACTGTCACGGCTAGCTAGCTACTAGCGTGACCGCTACATGACGATGTAGCATAATTGTGGGCTCATTGCTGGTGACCTTTGTGGTCTCGACATGAGGGATGGTATGGAACAGAACAGATAATCGAGGGCCCTTAGGTAAAAGAGTCTAGGGTATTCCAAGCGATTCTTGTAGTATTCTAGATGTCTTTTTTTGTTTGGTAGATGGAGGAGTCTAGGGTAATTCAAGTGTCCCTTGTTTTATTCTAGGTTGTCCTTGCGAGTCGCGTATAAGTCAAGAGTCTAAAGTGATCTTTAGTCGTCTTGTAATGTTGTATAGCGAGTCTAGATCGTCGTGTCTGCAGATAATCGAGGGTCCTTAGGTAAAAGAGTCTAGGGTATTCCCGATCGTTGTGCCAGGGAGAACCGGTCGGGAAGTCTGCAGCTTCTGTTCCTCGACCGGATCACCTCGGTGCAATTCCTCAAGTGGCGTCCCGTGGCTGTCCGATGGCCTTCATGGGCGTTACAACGGTGGTATTAGAGCGGTGTTTTCGAATCCGCGAGCACTTGTGCATTTTAAGGTTTTATCGAGTAAATGTGTCACAAAACACAAAACTTTTATCCGGTTGTTTGCTTGTCTAGTTTTAAGTTGAACCTTAGAATGGACTAAGCATCTTACCTTGTTTCTTGTGGGTTTTAGATGTCTTCAGGTGATTCAGGTTGCGGGGATGGTTCAAGAGATGAGGGGCTGAGACATGAGGATTGTGGGCATCAGAATGGGTTCTTGTCGACAGAATCAGAAAACAGCCAAGGGCCAAATGATTCAAATGATTGGGATGAGGACGGGGTGTTCGATGCCGACGACACCAACTGGTCTGTCGAGATCGATCCGTCCGAATGTTTAGAGGAAACAGAGGAGTTGGGAGCTGATCAGGATGACCAGACGATCGTGTTGGAGATTGGAGAACCAAGTCGTCTTCAAGTGCGAATGGACGCGCAAGGGAAGTTTGAAACTGTCCCTGTGGGAGATCATGGAGAGGCGGAGGTGGAGCTCGCCGACAAGTTACAAAAGTTATTGTTGGATCTTGTGGAGGATCAGGGCGAGGATACCAGCCCTGAGAACTATATGAGGGAGTACCCGGAGGCGATTGATAAGATTTTGGATTTCTTGACGGACGTGTATGTGCCCGAGGAAGAAGGAGCTGCAAGTGGTGCCAGAGTTGTACCCGAGACCGGAGGTCCGAGTGGAGAGCAACCGGTAGAGGAGAGGCCAGAGACGGTTGCAAAAATTTTATTGATGCTGAACAAGATGCGCTCGCCGGAGAGAGCGGACGAGGGCGACGAGGAAGTTGTTATACCGGAGGCCAAGGGAGAAGAGAATCCAACCGAGGGGAACTCTATGTCCGAAGCACCAATGTCAAGAGGGGAGAAAGTTGTAGAGGTGATCGACCTCTTATCAAGTGATGATGAAGGGATTCCCACTTTTGTGGTGGAGTCAAGAGTTGAGCAGGACCCGATACCAAGAGACCAAGATGAAGAAGCTGATGCGAGTGCGGAGCTTAGAGAGGACGCGAGGTTGAGAACTAGTACAAGTCGTGTGGTGAGACAACAAGGAGAACCAAGTCGTGTTGTGAGAGAACGAGGAGAATCAAGTCGAGTTGCGAGAGATCAAGGTGATCGAGACCAAGTGGTACCGGACCAAGCGGAACCAAATCAGATTGTGCTGAGGCGTGATACTCCCATTCGAGCTGTGCCATTACGGATGGTGTTACAGGGACAAGGAGAGGAACCAATGGACCAAGATCTGGAGAGGATCGCGAGGATGTACGAGTTAAGGAGGGAGAACCAAGAACGAGTAAGACTGGAGATAGGAGAGAGTAGATCGAGTTTGAAGAGGCCGAGGATGTCGTATCAGGAGTTTCAGGCAAGGGAGTAGCCAGAGACGCGGCCAGTGACCTTTAAACCGAGAGGCAGGCTGAGGGTGAGGGCCACTGCTCGTAAGAGAGTGGTTAATCCGAATCAAGTCCACATGCGAAATACGCCTTACTGCGAACTGTGCGAGGGCATCGGACATTGGACGAGGAACTGCTAGAGGACATCATTGAGATGTATGGTTGCACCAGAGAACGCAGAGTGCGATTGGTGTGGTATGCGAGGACATTTTTCCTATCGCTGCCCGAACCCTGACCGCATGAGATACTGGAGACGGTGTGAATCATGTGGAGAACCGGGGCACCTGAACAATCATTGCTGGAGGACAAGACCATGACATTTTACAAACCCGGAGCAGGTCCTGTGTACGGTGTGTGGAGAGCCAGGACACTTAAGCAACTACTGTTGGAGAGCAAGACCAGATCGACCGATATTCGCAGAACCAAGAAGATGTACCGAGTGTGGTGGGAGTGGACACTTTCCTCCTAGCCGTCCATATCGGATCGTGCGTAAGAGTTTGAGCCCAACCAGTCAACGTGTGGAGACGGGGGAGAACCCGATAGGACATGTTGAACGAGTGGAAGAGAATCCGACGAACCAAGCTGGAACCTCGATGTCTGCTGCCTCTACCGCAACCGAGTCTCCCGCTGAACCGCCACCGGATGAGCTAGCTAGGGAGTGCGTGTGCACGTGTGAAGCGTGTACTAGGCTCAGGAACCAGTAGGACTTTGGGGAGTAAGGGAAGTTCTTTTTGGGGTGTAAGTGTAAGGTTTGGCTAGTATTCGTTTTGTTGTTATTTCTAGACCTAACCTTTGTTGTTTTGTCTAGGATCCGAACCCTTAGAATTATCGGCTAGTTGGAGTAGAACCTTGTTGTCTTGTGTAAAAGTACTTGTGTTCTTTAGCCGTAATTGTGTTTTTTGTGGTACTTTTTAACTGCTTGCTAATCTATTCTTGTTTGAATTACTTGCTTTGATTGTTGCTTGAGTTTTATAGGATGCATAGTTAATTATTTGCTTAATTAACACTCACACAATTGATGAGGATTCACATAAGACACCACAAAGCGCGATCAGACAGAAGAGAAGAAGCTCAAGAAAGTCCAAGAGAGAGTTCGATCAGGACAGGGCAGCCAGTTTGGGTTACTAGTGGAAAGAAGGAGAAGAGAAAAAAAAGAATGATGGAGAAGGTTGAGGCAAACTCAAAGAAATCGAAAGAACAAGAGAGTAGTGCAAATCAATTGACAGTGGCAAATTAAAAAGGTCAAACTAGACATGACCAATAAAGTGCGAAGAAAATAGTATGTGAACCAAAGAGTAGGACAATGAGGATGCAAGAAGATAATGCATAAGAGAAGAAAATAGTCTATGAATAGACAAAGAGGGTGCAAGAAAATAATGAACAGCTACGGAGAGGCATTAATATGCTAAAAGGCGAGAATTGGCCGAAGAAATTTAAAGGAGATAAAATCCTAAGGCGTGGAAGGATAAAGGAGTCGGAGGAACCAGAGAAGCAAAGTATTGTGGCTAGCAAAGGAGAAAATATAAATTGTACGATGAGCATATCAAGTTAATGGGGTAAATTAAACTATGAAATGGAGGAGGAGAGAAGAGTCAGGAACAAGCCAAAGAAAGTGAAGCATTGAATCAAAGAATTTAAGTGGTGGACGAGTCATGGTGCAACAAGGCAAAAGCCTTAGTATTTGAGAAACGTAAAGGTTATGAGGAGTCAAGTGAATGCTGGAAATGGAGAAGCTTTCCAAAAACAAAAGCAACGGTGGCATAAGTGTGAAGTAAGATTATGGAGACAAAACTACCAAGGAAAGGGAGATTCCAATAAAGATATTGACGTGATGGTAATCACAAGACAATGACACCTAAGTTAAGGAGTAACGACATCACAAGGAGAGAAGGAGAAGGTGTGAGAATTCAGGGACAAATACTTATAAGAGGGGGGGGGGGGGGGAGAATGTAATGACCCTCACCAAGGGTAAAAATCCTAAAATAAAAATTCAAGGAAATGACTCGGGAAAGACTTAAAAAGAAAGAAGATGTGAAACAAAGAAGAACGACCATAAGAAGTCTGAGAAAATATTCGCGAGTCGAGGAATAGCCGAGCCAAGACTGGAGTGACCAGAGGTAAGATCAAGGCCTTAAAACCGATCAAAAATTAACAGTTCATGCAGAAACGGCATCCGCGGGAAAGTCAAGTAAGTATCGAGGAAGAACACCGAGACGTCCAAGGGATGTTTGGGTAATGTCCGGGAAGAGATCAAGATGACCGAAGAAAATCGAGAAAATTGTCCGAGGAGTCGAGAGAATTGACCGAGAAGCCGAGAAAAGTAGTCCGGGGAATACCGGGAGTCCGAGAGACCAAGAAAAGATTGTTCGAGAAATTATCGGGAGAACCGATACGGTCCGGGAAATGCCAAGAGGAACATCCGGGTGAGACCGAAGAATGCTGAGGGACGGGTTTTGTCGAGAAACATCGACCGAGAGACGGGTTTTGCCGAGAAACGTCGGACGAGAGACGAGGAATACCGGGGAGAGGTCGAAGGTACCGGACGAAGGATCGAATTTTTAGGAAATTTTTATTTCCTTAAAATTTGACCAATCAGATTTCATGCACAAATAATATGGAGATAGTGAAGATTAAATTAATCAAATGGAGTTAGTGGGAATTATTTTAATCAAGAGGAGATAGTAGAGCTTAGTGGAGGATTAAAGAATTCAAGGAAGAGTTAGTGGAAGTCAAGGTGGCTAGGTTGAGATCCTCACAAGTGTTAAGCCATGCTCTAATAGCAACTAAGGAAGAGTGATAACTCTTCATGCATTGGCCAATCCCACCACCCAAACTCTCTATAAATAAGGCTTCACTCTTCTCATTTCCGCACAAGGCACAAAGGGTAAGGAGAGAAAAGCAAGAGAGAGATCGACAGTGATCGAGAAAGAGTTCGAGAGAGAGATCGAGAGAGAGGAAACTATCGACACTGCGTCAAAAGAAGTCGAGAATAGAGACGCTTGCATCGAGAAGAGAAGGTGTTTGTGTCGAAGATTGAGAAGCGAAGGTGTTGTGTCGAAGTAGTCGAGAGAAGGAGCTGTTGCGATCGACGAGAGTCAAGTATAGACGTTGTTCGCGATTGAATTATTCAAAGAAGGAAGCGGTTGCGATCGGGAGAAAAACCAAGAAGCAAGACGCAGTTTTGACCGAGTAAAGATGAGAGCGAGACGTGGTTGCGGTCGAAGGAGCGGGAAGCTGTCGACGCGAAGACTGTCTGATCGAGTGGTGCGGTGAAGTCCGGTAATCATCGACGAACGCGTGAAAGAGGTGAGTCTGCGGTAAGGCATGTAGAGTAGATGCATGTAGTTTCGGTTAAAAGTTGATGCATGCAAATATAGTAGGATTCAAGTTAGAATCACCATATGAAAATGAACAAGTTGCATGATAAGTAATTTGGACTCACCTAAAATTTGGTTAAGAGGATTGCATGCATGACGAGACTTAGTGAATTTACTAGCAATATTTCTTGCTTAAAATTGGTTGCATGCGTGATTAAATTGGCTAAGTTCATTTGAAAGTTTATTGCATAAATTCATGTGAGGTTAGCGTGAATGCATAAACGAATTTTAAAGGGTTTAAATGGTTAACTCAAATGAACTTGCATGCTTAATTGGACTAAGACGATTTAAGAAGTTTAAATCAAATGAACTTGCATGCGTAATTTGGACTTAAGGATTTAAACGGTTAAATCAAACGGTTGCATGCATAGTAGGACTTGTTGCATTAATATTGCTTAAGTTGCTTAATTTTGGTTGCATGCATGTAGAAAAATCTTAAGTTGCTTGATTTGTGTTTCTTGCTTCTTGTTGATTATTGCATGTTGTATTCTTGCTTGATTTCTTGCTTTGGTGCTTGATTTATCATTGCTTGAATTATTGTTGAGTGTTCTTATTTTAGCTTAGCCTCTTGAGTTTTGTTTCTCGAGTCTTAGCTAGAATAGTGAGTCGATCTTCTGTTCCAAATGTGGTTGTCACGCGTGAGTTCCCGACGACCACTCACCCGAGACACTGTCACGGCTAGCTAGCTACTAGTGTGACCGCTACATGATGATGTAGCATAATTGCGGGCTCATTGCTGGTGACCTTTGTGGTCTCGGCATGGGGGACGGAATGGAACGGAACAGATAATCGAGGGCCCTTAGGTAAAAGAGTCTAGGGTATTCCAAGCGATCCTTGTAGTATTCTAGATGTCTTTGTTTGTTTGGTAGACGGAGGAGTCTAGGGTAATTCAAGTGTCCCTTGTTTTATTCTAGGTTGTCCTTGCGAGTCGCGTATAAGTCAAGAGTCTAAAGTGATCTTTAGTCGTCTTGTAATGTTGTATAGCGAGTCTAGATCGTCGAGTCGAGTCGTATTGATCTAACCTCCCTCGCTTGTTTGTGGTTTAAATTGCTTCCGCTAATGTTTTCGTTGCGTAGCTTTGATAACTTGCTAGTCGTTTTACTTGCTTGTTTTTCTTTGCTTACCGGGGTAGTCGGGTTGGGGAAAGTAGAATCCTGTTTAGGAGAAACGGGTACCCAGGCTCACTGAGTAATCTTAGATTACTCATTATATTATTTTGGTCTTGCAGGGAAGCCTAAGTGAGTCTAGAGCTGGAGCAAACTTTAGGGTGCCGGATAGGATTTTCTTGTGTTCTTTGTAAAACCCTATAATTTTATAAATGGTTATGTATTAATTTTCCGACTATATTTATATATATTGCTTTAATGATTTATTTTCGATGAATTCTTTTATTAAAGTGATATATATACGGTTTTCAGGAAAACATGGCAAGTCGCAAATGATACTCGGTCTTGTCCGGGCTAACACAACGCACCAGGCCATGAGGGTTGCAAAGCCTAAATAACCTCGGTTGCGGGTGGAGTTGTGTCAGGGAGAACCGGTCGGGAAGTCTGCAGCTTCCGTCCCTCGACCGGATCACCTCGGTGCAATTCTGCAAGTGGCATCTCGTGGCTGTCCGATGGCCTTCGTGGTCATAGGACGGTTCGGGGGCGTTACAGGCGGTGGACGAAGTTGGTGGCGGATTATGATTTAGAGATAGTCTATCACCCTGGTAAGGCTAACTTGGTTCCAGATGCTCTGAGTCGGAAGAGGGTAGCATCGGCTCAGGAGCAGGAGATGGAGTCTCTGGTAGGAGAGATCAGTGCTTTGAGGTTATGTGCTGTGTCTCAGGAACCGTTGGGTTTGGAGGCGGTTGATAGAGCAGATCATCTGAGGTGGGTGCGGTTGGCTCAGGAGAAGGATTTGGGGCTGGTAAATGTTTCTAAGGATGTTGATTCAGAGTATCAAGTTTCAGATAATGGTACTATCTTGGTGCACGGTCGGCTGTGTGTGCCCAATGATGAGGAGTTGAGAGGCTCATGCGAGCAAGTTTTCTATTCATTCAGGAGCGACTAAGATGTACCGTGATCTCAAGAGGTACTATCACTAGGTTGGGATGAAGAAGGATGTAGCTAGTTGGGTCGTGAGGTGCGATGTGTGCCAGCTAGTGAAGGCTGAGCATCTGGCTCCAGGCGGGTTACTGAACAGTCTACCCATTCTTGAGTGGAAGTGGGATATGATCACGATGGATTTTGTGGTAGGATTGCCAGTGTCTCGGACTTTTGATGCTATATGGGTCATTGTGGACCGGTTGACTAAGTCAGCACATTTTCTGGCCATTAAGAAGACTGATGGAGCTGGAGTTGCACATTTCCGACTGAAATGCAACCAAGTTTACTTACGGACTGTTTTGTTACCATATTTAGAGTCCTATAGCGGGACAATTTTGGGACTAATTACAAGAGTCTGAATTTGGAGTTTTTGTTTGTTATTTGGTTTGGTCACAAACTGATCACATGTTTGTTATTTGGTTTGGTCACAAACTGGTCGCATGTTTGATATTGGTTAATTTCCAATTTAAAACGCTATTAATTAAAAAGAAAATGGTGATTAAAAATACTAATCATAACATCATCCTAATCATACCGTAATATCATCCTAAAAGAGTTTTTTACACAAATGATCATCCTAAATTAGAGGAAATACAACTTTAGTAGATCTCCAACTCATATTATTTAACAGCCAACACCATTCCATCAGCAGAACACCTTAGAGCTTTTTAGCTTTGTGTGAACTCTCTATTTCTTCATAGAGTCATATAACGCATATGCAGAGACCAATAAAAATTGCCACGCCTCAGTGAACTCATAGCTTGTCTTCCTTCTTGACAGTTATCAAACATAAGCAAGAAGCAATATTTTGTTGAACAACCTGAAATCAAGAAACCGAAATAACATAAGCAGACAAACATATGGCCCCAGAATCACCAACTGAGGTTTTTCTCTGCAAAGTTCACCATCAAACAACAACGTAAAAATAAAAAATATATACCAAACACAATCTATTAGAAGGATTAGAGGAAGAGGAACCAAGAACTTCACAAATGATGAAGAAAACTGAGTTATATACATGTGATGTCTCTGTTTCTGTTACTCTAATCACTTGCTCCTAACACACACATAAATCATATTCAAAATCAATCTGAGAAAAGCGATACTAAATCTCATCTTAGATCTTAATTAATAACCTAAACGAGACAGAAAAAAATTAGTAGAAGATTCAAGTCATTAACCTAACCGAATATCACAAGAACAAAAGCTAGAACGAAACAAATCTGACCTGAAGAGAAGGGGAGAATCCAAATTAGAAAGACTTTTGGCTATAAACCCAGAAAAGGAACCAACATCTGTCCCTGGCACTAGTTGTGAAGACTAGGGAAGTGTCGTATCATCAATCACTGGCAGATCTGCGGTGACAGACGATGATAACGACATAGCAGAAAGGGGTTCCGAAGATCCGCCAGTGGAAATCGGATCTTGAGCAGTAGAGGGGACGATTGATTCTTCAGTTTCCAAACTAGGCGAAGTCTTGGATGGTAACGATGATTCTAAATCCATGGTAGAAATGAAGAGGGGGAAAAAAGGAGAAGATTCTCGACGACGGCGTGAGGCCTAACCATCGGACGGCGGAGGTGGAGAGTAGATCTAGGTTTTCGTCTTTTTAATCGCCCTTTTCTAGAGAGAGAAAAGTACCGATAATTTGCAGCAGCTTTTTTTAATCCATAATAATTTGTCATCGAGACTCCTTAACAATCCTCCTCAGCATTCTAAATCATGTTCCTAGAGCGGCAGTTCTCCACGCACAAATATATACATAGTCATGTGCCAAATAAGGCGTTACTTCACCTCTTTCAGATGATAACTTTCTGGAAGTGGAACCATTCTACCTTCCATCCATCAAATCACGTCCTCTCCTCAGTATAATCAAGGTTTGATCATCAAAATTCCTATCTCTTTCTCTCTCACGCGTTTGTCAATCACCGTTCTTTGTTGTTGTTGTTTGATTTTGTGTTTCTTCATCCTATTTCGATACCATGTTTAAGTCGTAAGATATTAAACCATGTTTGATACTAACTATTGGAGTTTAGTATAGATTCTGGTTGATAAAAGTAAATTCATATCTTCTATATACGTATCTTTGTTGTTGTACCTAGATAGATTCTTCTAGATTTCAGGGTTCGGTTTGGCACTCATTCTATATATGTACTCGTTCATCAGTTTGATCAATATACGAACTTCTTTGGCTTTTGTATCTTTTTTATGGTAGTAGAGCCTGACACTAAATTTTTTTTTGAATTTCGTCCTTGATTGATAATATGGCAACGAAACCAACACCAACTGCGCCTGCTACGGCGACTGTGGAGGTGAGAAGAACCATCTCACCTTATGATCTGACCTCAGTTGACAATCCATGAGCGGTGATTTCTCATCCTCTTTTGAAGGGAACTAATTATGATGAATGGGCTTGCCGCATGAAGACGGCGTTGACGTCTGACAAGAAGTTTGGATTTTTGGATGGATCGATTGCTCAACAAGCAGAAGAATCCACTGACTTAAAGGATTGGTGGACAATCCAAGCCTTGATCGTGTCATGGATCAAAATGAGTATTGATCAAACATTGAGATCAACCATATCCCACGGAGAGATTGCAAAAGATCTCTGGGATTACTTGAAGAAACGATTTGCTGTGATGAATGGGTCTAGAATCCAGCAAATCAAATCGGAGTTAGCTTGTTGCAAATAGAGAGGGCTTGCAATCGAGGCTTACTATGGGAACTGACTCTCAAATGTGGCCAGTGTATGTGTGATCTTGGTACTGCACAGGAGGCTGATCGGGAGGAAGACAAGGTGCATCAGTTTATGTGTGGTCTTGATGATCCCTTTCGAGCGGTTCATTCAAGCCTTGTAGCACGTGTTCTTGTCCAGCCTCTAGAAGAGGTCTACAACATTGTTAGACAAGAAGAGGATTTGCGAATGAGTGGTGAAGAAAAAACGGAGGTGGTTTCATTTGCGGTTCACACAAAGCCAAAGTTCATAATCAATGAGAAGGAGAAAGCTGGTACTTGCAAGCTTTGCAATCGGTTTGCTCATAATGCAGAGAACTGTTATGCAATGATTGGCTATCCTGAATGGTGGGGTAACAGGCCTAAGGGTCGTTCATTGCACGGTAGGGGTCGTGGTGGAGCAAACTCTGGTGGAGGCAGAGGTCGAGGCCAGGTCTTTGCTAACAGAGTGAATGTTCCAAATGTGGAACAACCGGGACGTGAGCTGGTTAATCATGTGATCACCGTTAAAGATCGAGATAGAGTGACTGGTTTAACCGATCAACAATGGAGCACTCTAAAGACCATACTCAACGCCGGCAACACCAACAAGGATACTCATGTGGAGAAAGCTTCGGGTAAGTCTCCTTTCCCTACTTGGATAATGGACACAAGTGCTTATCACCATTTAACCGGACGGTTTGATAGCTTAGTTGATGTGTAAAAGATATGTCCCCCGTTTTGATAATATTGGCTGATGGGAGAGAAAAGGTTTCACGTAAAGAGGGTTCTATTCGCATTGGTTCTAATCTGATGTTAAAGTCAGTCTACTTTGTGGAAGGGTTTCAGTCGGATTTGATATCTTTGGGACAGTTGATGGATGAAAATAAGTGTGTAATTCATATGGCTGATAATTTTCTAATTGTTCACGACCGACCTTCGAGGATAGGTGATTGGAGCTGGTAAGAGATTTGGAGGAACATTTTTCTTGTGAGGTACGGAGGTCGCCGCAAAGGTTACAACAAGAGAGGAGAACCCATTGGAGATGTGGCATAACCGGATGGATCATCCGTCTGCACAAGTTGTGGGAATGCTTCCTTTTGTTAATCATTCCGTTTCAGTAACTAGTTTGAATAAAACATGTGATGTTTGTCTTCAAGCAAAACAGATTTGTGATTACTTTCCAATAAGTTTGAACAAAACAACCAAGATTTTCGAGTTAATTCATGTTGACATTTGGGGTCCATATCGAGTACCTTCTCATTCTGGAGCAAGATATTTCTTGACAATTGTTGATGACTACTCAAGAGGGGTTTGGCTGTATTTATTAAATAACAAAGGGGAAGCCTCTGTTCGATTGAAGAATTTTTTTGCTCTAGCCAAACGTCAATTCAAATCCGACGTGAAGAGTATAAGAAGTGATAATGGTTCAGACTTTTTATCACTAACTGATTACTTTGAGAGTAATGGTGTGCTTCATGAGACTTCGTGTGTATCAACTCCACAGCAGAATGGTATAGTGGAGAGAAAACACAGACACATCCTAAATGTTGCGAGAGCTCTAAGGTTTCAAGCAAATCTCCCAATTGAATTATGGGGTGAGTGTGTTTTAATTGCTGGATATCTGATCAATAGAACTCCAAGTTCAGTTTTTGGGAAACATTACACCCTTTGAAAGAATTTTCAACAGACCTCCATCTTATGATCATCTCAGAGTCTTTGGTAGTCTTTGATATGCTCATAATATAGGCCATGGAGGTGATAAATTTGCATCAAGGAGTCGTAGATGTGCTTTCATGGGGTACCCTCACGGGGAAAAGGGCTGGCGTTTGTATGATCTTGAGAAGATGGAATTCTTTGTGTCACGTGATGTTGTGTTTTCGGAGTCAAAATTTCCTATCTCACTGGACACAACATTGCCTCTCGTTGACGAAGAAGAAGACAAGTCAAGTTTTATGGGCACCAATTTCTGAAGGAATGGTATTTGAAGAAGATTTGGGTCCAAGACTGATTCCAACAATTGATCCAGCACCGAGTCCAACGAGAAACCCGATCGCAACAATTGGGCTTTTACCTATGGCCCAGAATGACAACTTGACTAATGAGCCCAGTTCCACCCCTTCATCGTCTTCGACGAGTACACCAGATATCGAGCTTCCTCCAGTCCAGTCCCAGCTAGGAAAAGGTCACCGGAAAAAGACTCAGTATGTGAAGTTAAAAGATTACGTCGTGCAACAATCGATGAAGCAACCAGCAGAAGAGGCGAATTGTACGGTGTCTTACCCAATTACAAATCACTATGATGTACATCATTTTTCCTAAATCTCATATTGCCTACATAGCGGCTGTTATATCCGAGGTCGAGCCAAAATCTTATAAAGAAGCAATGACAGACAAACGATGGGGCCGAGCTGTTGGTTCAGAATATGATGCATTGGAGAAGAATAACACTTTCACGGTTGAAGATTTACCTCCGGGTAAGACAGCAATTGGTAGTCATTGGGTTTTCAAGGTCAAATTTCAATCGGATGGAACGGTGGAAAGGTATAAGGCAAGGTTAGTAGCGATGGTTGGGGGTGGGGGTATTGGAGTTTAGTATAGATTCTGTTATGGTGTGATCCAATTCAACCGGTTAGCCTGATGTCGACTTGTTTAGTTGGTTAAATAATGGTTTGTTATTCTTGGGCATCGGTTTCTTGAAGTCCAAGAAGGAAAAGGATTTGGTGTCGAAGAGAACGGAATTGCAAAAGATTAGGACTTATCTCTTTTGTGTTGATATATATATACCTTCTTATTCTCTCCTATAGTATCTCTAATCATCTCTATCTTGTAATCTCTCTGACGCTCTGTTCTTGAGCTTGAGAGAAACACTTGAATCATTATAGTGAATTGCTGGGTTGAATCCAGCTCCAGACGTAGATTCATCACATCGGTGAATCGAACTGGGTAAACAATTTCTTGTGTCCTTATTTCTTTAAGTCTGAGATTGTGTGTGTGTTGGTCGAGCTGTTTTGAGTTGAGTTCTTGAAAGAATTCGCAGTTAAAACTTAACAGATTGGTATCAGAGCAAAGGTTTTCTATTTGATAATGGCGAGCGACGCGAACACGAACACGAATTCAAAGGCTTCGTTCCAAGTCTTTAACGAGAATTCAGATTTCTCGTTATGGAAGATTAGGATGCAAGCTCATCTGGGTTTAGCTGGGCTAAAAGGAATCACAGAAGACTTCTCTCTGACAAAGACGGTTTCACTTACTAAAAGTGAAACAAAGAAAGCTGCAGAAGGTGATGAGGATTCAGAATCGTCTCTAACAAAGGAAGTTTCTGATCCTGACAAGGTTGTAAAGTCAGAACAGGCTATGAATCTTATAATTGCTCATGTCGGTGATGCTGTTCTGAGGAAAATTAATCATTGTACTAGAACAAGTTATACATGGAGACGTCCTTACCAAATCGGATCTATGTACAACTAAAATTTTATTCATTCAAGATGAGCGAATCAAAGACCATTAATGAGAATGTGAATGATTTCTTGAAGATTGTTGCTGAGCTGGGTAGTCTGGAGATTTTTGTAGCAGAGGAAGTTCAGGCGATTCTGTTCTGGAATGGTCTACCTGGTAGCTACACTCAGCTGAAGCATACTTTGAAGTATGGGAATAAGAAGTTATCACTACAGGATGTGGTCTCGTCTGCAAGGTCTTTAGAAAGAGAGTTGGATGAGCTAAAGTTAAATGAAAGAAGCTCATCTGCGGTACTTTACACAAGTGAAAGAGGAAGATCGACTGTCAGAAGTAATCAGCAAGGCGGACAAGGCAGGGGAAGAAGCAGGTCTAATTCTAAAACAAGACTTACCTGCTGGTTCACAAGAAATAAGGTCACTTAAAAAAGGACTGTTTTGCGAGAAAAAGAAGATGGAGAGTGAAAGTCAGGGTGAAGCTGGTGTCATCACAGAGAAACTAGTGTTTTCTGAAGCATTAAGTGTCAATGATCAGACGGTTAAAGACATTTGGGTGCTTGATTCTGGGTGTACGTCTCACATGACAACCAGAAGGGACTGGTTCTGCAGTTTTCAAGAAGGAGGATCAACAACAATCCTTCTTGGTGATGATCATTCAGTGGAATCACATGGACAAGGTTCCATTAGAATTAACACTAATGGAGGATCTATTAAAGTTCTGAATAATGTCAAGTATGTGCCCAATTTGAGAAGGAATCTCATCTCCACAGGAACTCTAGATAAGTTGGGATATCAACATGAAGGTGGAGCTGGCAAGGTTAGATACTTCAAGGATAATATTACTGCATTGCGTGGAAATCTGGTGAATGGATTGTACATTCTTGACAGTGAGACAGTAATGTCAGAAAATTGCAATATAGTAGAGACAAAGCAGATAACAGCTTTGTGGCATAGCCGTTTGGGACACATGAGCATTAATAATATGAAGGTACTAGCTGGAAAAGGTTTTCTGAATAATAAAGAAATCAAGGAGTTAGATTTCTGTGAGCATTGTGTTATGGGAAAATCTAAAAGGCTGAGTTTCAATGTGGCAAAGCATGGAACGACTGAAGCATTAAGCTATGTTCATGCGGATTTATGGGGATCATCAACTGTGTCTCCATCTATGTCAGGCAAACAATATTTTCTTTCTATCATAGATGACAAGACTAGGAAAGTATGGATATATTTTCTTAGGACTAAGGATGAAACTTTTGGGAAGTTTTGTGAATGGAAAGAGCTAGTAGAGAATCAGATTCATAAGAAAGTTAAGTGTTTGAGAGCAGATAATGGCTTAGAGTTTTGTAATACAAGGTTTGATTCTTATTGCAAAACTCATGGAATAGAAAGGCATAGGACATGTACTTATACACCACAACAAAATGGTGTAGCAGAAATAATGAATAGGACCATCATGGAGAAGGTTAGATGTTTGTTGAATGAGTCTGGTCTAGATGAGATTTTCTGGGCTGAAGCAGCGGCTACAGCTGTGTACATCATCAATAGGTCTCCATCATCAGCTATTGATCACAATGTCCCAGAAGAACTATGGTTGAACAGAAAATCAGGTTACAAACACTTAAGGAAATTTGGATCAATAGCATACGTTCATCATGATCAAGGGAAACTGAAGCCAAAAGCTTTAAAAGGCGTTTTCTTAGGTTATCCTACAGGCACCAAGGGTTACAAGATTTGGTTGGTGGATGAAGAAAATTGTGTGATTAGTAGAAATGTGGTGTTTCAAGAGGAAACATTGTTCAAAGACTTGAAGGGAAAATCAGAGGACAAAGCTCAAGAAGTTACAGAAGCTTCAACATTAAATTCTGATATTGTTACAGAATTAATCCAAGAACAAGGAAGTTCTAAGCAAGGTGGAGTTATTTTTGAACCTGAAGTTGAAAGCGAAGAATCTGATGAAGTATGTGATGAAGAAACTGAAGTAATTCAGTCACAAGAAAGAAGTGGGTTGACAAACTATCAATTAGCGAGAGACAGACCTCGCAGGCAGATAGTGGCTCCAGTCAAAATGAAGGATTATACTCAATTTGCTTTTGCATTGATGGCATATGAGGTTCTTAATGCTGAAGAAGAACCTCAGTGTCTTCATGATGCTCAAAAGAATAAAGATTGGGTTATGTGGAATGGTGCAATGGGAGAAGAGATGAACTCTCTACTTAAGAATGGTACATGGATCCTAGTAAACAGACCCACAGACAAGAAGGTAATAGGGGGTAGGTGGATATACAAGTTGAAGCCTGGAATACCTGGTTTTGAATCCAAAAGACACAAAGCTAGACTTGTTGCAAGAGGATTCACACAAAGAGAAGGAATAGACTATCAAGAGATCTTTGCTCCTGTGGTGAAGCATGTTTCGATCAGGATTTTAATGTCAGTGGTGGTTAATCAAGACCTGGAGTTGGAACAAATGGATGTTAAAACAGCTTTCTTACATGGAGATTTGGAGGAAGAGTTGTACATGGAGCAACCAGAGGGTTTTGAATCAAATGATGGCAAAGACAAGGTTTGTCTACTGAAGAAATCTTTATATGGCTTAAAGCAGGCTCCACGTCAATGGAACAAAAGATTTGACAGGTTTATGACGGAAGAGAAGTTTATTAGAAGTGAACATGATCAATGCGTATATGTGAAGATGATCAATGAAGGTGATTTCGTTTATCTTCTATTATATGTGGATGATATGTTGATTGCAGCAAAAAACATGTCAGAGATTAACAAAATAAAACAGAGACTTAGTGAAGAGTTTGACATGAAAGACATGGGAGCTGCCAGTAAGATTCTTGGAATAGAAATCAGAAGAGACAGAGAGCAAGGAGTTTTGTGTTTGTCTCAGTCAGGATACTTGAAGAAGGTTCTGAAAAGGTTCAATATGAGTGACTGCAGGGCTGCAGATACTCCTATTGGGACACACTTCAAGTTATCTGCAGTTAGGAACGATACGGAGTGTATTGACACTGAGAGGACTCCATACGCAAGTGCTGTTGGGAGTGTAATGTACTCAATGATTAGTACACGACCTGATCTTCCTATGCTATAGGTCTGGTTAGTCGCTATATAAGTAAGCCTGGAGCAATGCATTGGGAAGCTGAAACAAGGATTATTTGTGGTGGTGAGATGAAAGGTGGCAGTGTATGCAATGATGAATATGGAATGGATGGGTGTTTCAATTCCCCTTATGCAGTTGCAGTATAAGAGGTGTCAATCCAATTTGAGTGTTTGTGAACAATCAAGATATGCATATGAATCTAAGTCAAGCCAAGTGTAAAGATTGTTTGTCACTAACAATCCTAAGATGAAAATGTAAATTGCAGAAAGTAAACTACAAGAACTAAGAACTAAATGCAATTGAAACAGAATGATTATGAACTAAGAACAGAAACAGAAACTGTAAACACTAGATATGAACTAATGCAAGACAAGTAATGAACTAGATGCTAAGTGAATGTAATGGAAATTAAACAGGAATGAAACAAAAGATAAGACAGGACAACTACAGATCATAAACAAGAAATCTGGGGATGAGCTCGAGCAAGCACTCGACCGAGTGTAGGTCGAGTTGGACTTAAACGTGAAAACAGAGCAAGACAGTAAAAACAGAGCAATGCAAGAACGAATCAAACAATAAGCAAGCGATGATATTTAAACTAAGAAATCAATAAACAAAGAAGGTCCTGAGGATGGATTCATGGGATGAACTGATCATTGTGATTATCTAACTTGGTCAACAAATCTCAAGCAAGCTATGAGCTAATCTCTAGACATACTAATCTAAGACAAGTTTCTCCCACTCTAATGGTCAAGAAACAATCAAACCTGAGCATCTTCTAGACTTGTTCTCACAAAGTAAAGAATCTACACAAGCAGGCATTAAGCAATACATCTGAAACCAAACAAGACTCCTAATCTCTTAGCAAGCCTAATGGTAAGCTCTAGATCTAGCCTTATCTATGCTTCCTAAACATTGGTGTGATGCTAAGAAGCTTGAAATCAGACTCTACCCTCTCAGATATAGAATCAGCATTAAGATCATCTACCCTAGAAGAGATCTACAACAATCAAGCTTGACCAAATCACACAAACCACAAGATCAGCCCATCCTAACCATCCTCAAGATCCTAGGAAGACTACTCACAACAAGACATGATCAAACAAATCATAAACCCAGAAATTATTGAAACTTGCATTATTAGAAAGATAAAACAGAGATCTACAATATTGATGAAGGAATGAAACTCAAATTCTTTATATCTTGAAAGTTATGAAACCAACAAAATACAAGAATCTAGTCATTTTCTTAGAACAAGTACCAAATCTAAAATAAAAGAAAAGTGCAAAAGGAATAAATCCTAAAAAGGTAAAACTTAGGTTTTTGAGCATATCTAAAAACTTGACACTTTGGTGGCTGCAGGTACAAGGCTTTATATAGTGGGGAAGGTGGAAGCTCTAAAAATAGAAAAAGTCAAAGTGGTCAACGGCTCGGTCAACTCGATCAGTGCTCGGTCGAGCTAGGGGTCGAGCTGGCTTCTCACGTGCAATCTCCACTCGGTCGAGTCCATCTCCCACTCGGTCGAGTGCTTGGTCGAGCTGGACTCCGGGCCTTGGTTCTTTCAGCCTTAACTCCCTTGTTTCCTCCTCATGACTGCTTCACATCTCTTCTCCATTGCTTCCATGCTCCTTAAGCTCCAAAATCACCTGTTTATGCATGAAAAGATGCAAATGCAATGCAACTAAACTCTAATGCAAGATTGGTCCTAAAGCTACACAATAATGGCCTAAATGGATAACAAAAGATGCAAAAGATGTAAATAAACTAGGGGAAAACAAGGTAAAATATATGAACATCAACACCCCCAAACTTAGTCTTTGCTTGCCCTCAAGCAAATAAACAAGACATAAGAAGGTAGATGAGGTTTGAAAGTTGGATCTCAGCTCCTAAAACTTGCAAATAGACCATCTAGAATCAATGTCCAAGTTACTAGTACTATGATGCAAATTGAATGAGCTGTACTTAAAAATTTTAGACAAGCATATCACAACCTTTACTGATTTGAGCCTTAGATATTCACATGCATTCAAATCAACCATTTCCTTTAACATTCATTAATCAAGAACATGAATCAATTTTATGCAATGCTTAAACTCATTTGGCTTGGTAATAAGGGTTTAGAGACAATGAAGGTCTCTTTTTAGAGTGGGGCTTGTCAACATCAAGGTTCTCTCATAAAAAATGGATTGAGCTTTAGAAGAATGCTAAAGGTAAGAACACTTAGACACATACAAGAACAAAACCTTGTCTACTCAAAGGTACCCAAAGTGTTTATCCTAACAATCTAAACCCAAATGATCCTAGTGCTACCCTTTAACTTCTTCTTTTCTCTTTAACCCTTTTCTCTTTTGGTTTTCAAGTCTTAGGAGAGGTTCCTTATTTGATCTTTCTAGTGGGATGGGGGATTCTTATTGATTGCTATGGTTCTCTTTTCTTCTTACTCTTAAGACATATAAGCTTTTTGCTAAACTGCTCTTTGCTTTCTTTTCTTTTTCTTTTAGCTAGAACCATCTTAGATAACATATTTTACTTCCCATCCTTTCACTATACTTTTAGCTTTAACTTAAACACATTCCTCTCCTAAAGACTCTACCCTTTTTCTTTCTCTTTTCTTTCTTTTCTTTTTATAACAGCCAAGTCCCAAACCCAACAAGTGAACCACCTAGTCCTATCTAGTTTGGAAAATGCAAACTAGAACTACACAAGGTCTTACTCTTGTCAGTTCAAACCTAACACTTTCTACCAAGCTCAATCCCAAAATAGGCCTCACACACACAAGAATAAACAAGGCTTGAAAGAAGGTTTGGTTAAGGGGTAGGGGAACTGATCTTAATGATTTAATCAGCTACTTGGATCAACAAGAGTGGTAAAAAGGAGAAAGATGATCCAAATATGTATGTGGTATCCATGAGTTTAAAGCAATGCACACATTGATAATTATGAGTCAATATTATGTTCTTATAGATAGGAAATGGAATCAAATCACAACATGCTTCAATTTAGACCAAATGCAATGCAGGAATTCAAGGCTTGGTTCAATCTTATGCTTCTAACCACTCAACTAGCATCAAAGTACTATTAACTTGGGCATTGATCCTAGTCTAGTGAATTAAGCAAGCTAACAAGGAAAAATTCATCATAGATCCCTAATGCAAATATTATACAATTCTATATGAAACATGCTAAACAAGATCCTAATATGCAATGCAAACTACATGAACACTCTTTTTTTATAAAGATTTTTTAAAAAATTTTTCAAATTTTTATGGTTTTTCTATGCCTTAAATGATTATGCAAGTGCTAACATGATGATGATAAAAATTTGAAATAAGAAAACAAAACACAACATCAAATGCTATCTCAAACCCTCCCCCAAACTTAAATCACACAGTCCTCTGTGTGAAAGAAATTTGTAAGAGGATTCAAGACTAAAAACAGAAAAAAAAAAACACAATATCAAATGCTATGGTATAAACAATGGTAAGGTGATGATGGTACCTTAGGAATTGTGGAAGAAGTTGTCCACATCCATCTGCATGCTGTCATATGAGTAGTTGGGGTCCTCTTGGTGGCTTGGGGATGGACTTTGGGGCAGCTCGACTATGCCAACCGAGCTTGACTCGGTCGAGTGCATGTCCGAGTGGGGGGGTCGAGCTGGGTTGCGAGTCTCCAAATCTTGAGTCTGATACTGCTGGTACTGCTGGTAGAGTGTGGGATCCATAATCTATTGGGGTGGGAAGGGAGGGTAACATTGATAACCTGGATAAGCAGCTGGAGGTGGGAAGCCATAGAGTGATCTGGGCTGGTGCTCGACCGAGTGCATTGGTGGTGCTCGGTCGAGTGGGTGCTCGAGTGACCCGGTCGAGTGCCTCGAAAACTGTTGTTCTCGGGTACTTGAGCTCCTCTTCCTCTGATTTGGCTCATACATTGAAGCCCTAGCTTGTTCCACAGGGTTTGCAACTCTTGAAAGTGCTATAGTTGAGCTACTCCTCCTCAAAGGGCTTGAATGTCTTGGAGATGAGTTTCCACTCTTCAGCTCAGCAATCTCCTTCTTTAGTCCCTTGATGGACTTAGCCATGTTAGTCACCTTCTTCTTGAGCTTATCAAACCTCTTCCCATTCCACTTGTTCCATCTTTCCAAGAGAGTCATTCTCTTTGCATTCTCCCTCACTCTTCTACTATCTCTTGGATTGGGCTCATAGTCTTCAAAATAAAACTGCTCCTCTCCATCAGCCACTTGTGTATTCCCAGCTTCCTGAACTCTAGGTTGAACCACTCCATCAAACCAATGCTCCTCAGCTGGCCAAAAGTCAATGTTGGCTCCTTTTTGAATGGTGGTGAGCTCTTGGTTAGGCAATATGAGTTGCTTTTTCCCAAGTGTGGGAAGCTCAAAGTTGAAAATGTGGTTCCCTTGATGCATTTCCTTGGCTAGGATGAGAGTGGAGGTAAGGTAGCTTGAGTCAATCCATCTTGGTAAGACCCTTTCTCCTCTAAGTTGGATGTCAGCAGCTTGAATGATTGGAGTGATGATGCCTCCAATGGTAAGTGCTCCTCTTGAACCTTTGTTCTCAAGCTTGCCTACCCAACTTCTCAAATAAATCATGTGGTCTATCAGCACCATTGCAAGATCAGTCTCCACAGTGCTACCAAGGATGATGGTTCCATTCCTTGCTTGAAGAAGAACTCCATTGAGAGCCAAGTCAATCATCTTCAGCTCTCCCTCATTTATGTTTCCAGTTTCCTTCCTAGCAAAGAAGGTATTGGCAAGAGCCTTGTGGTAATACCTCAAGACTGGGCTCCTAATCCTTGAGCTCTTGGAGTTGGAGGATGAGTAGAGCTTGTTGTCCCCAATGGTCTCCCATGCAGCATACAATTCTTCTCTTGGAATCATCAAGCTCCTATGGCTCCCAACCTCAAAACCAAACACATCAGCCAGCTTCTTCAATGAAAGCTCATGCTTCTTCCCTTTGATTGTGAAGGAGATATGACCAGCTCCTACTTCAGCATTTTTCCTCAAATATTGGTGCAGCTTGACAGTGGCTAGGAACTCACAGCTTTCCTCTCTATACCCTTCCATGCAAAGCCCCATGAACTTGGTAAGGCTGCTCTTCTCAAAAAGACATTCCACATCTTCATCAATGGCAAGCTTCTCCATAGTCTCCTTGTGTGGATATCTAGTTCCCAGGAACTCCATCCTCATGAAAGCATCATAAAGCTGCTTCTTTGACAAACCACAAGACTCAGCTTCTCCATCTTCCATCAATTCTTCTTCCTCACTCTCACTTTCACTCTCCTCTTGTTCAACTTCAACAGCTGGCCTCTTCCCTTTGGCCCTGTATCCCCTTATCATCTCATCAATAGTAGGCTCCCTTTCCTCCTCACTCTCAGTCCTCTCAGGATCCTCCTCAACTGGTTTTTTCCTGAGACTCGGCACCTGGCTGACCGGGTGCTCGAACCATCACTCGGTCGAGTGGTCGATCGAGTGGACCGTCGAGTGGCTCTCCCAGCTTCACCTCTTAATTCAAGGTCAGCATCACGACGTTCCATGGAGCTTGCAGCGGTTTTGTGAGACTTCTTGGTTATCTTGGAAGACATTTTCCAAAGAAACTGAAGGGAAATAGACTCAAAACTCAAAGTTAATAGGTTAGTGACCCAAAAACTTGAAAGAACAAAGCTAGAGCAAGAGATGAACTTTGAGAGAAATTTTAAAGCTTGAATTTAAATGTTTTGAGCAAATGAGAAAGTGTGAGAGGTATAGGATCGAGCAAGGTCTTTATAAAGAAGCTAAGGAGACAAGGAAACAAGGGTGGAGCGTCCTTACCATTCAAATTTGAATTGGGAATCTTTGACTTGCTTTTTGGCTGCCACTCGACCCCACACTCGACCAGCACGTGGTCGAGCTCCTTGACCAAATTTGAAATTTCAAAAATTTTCTCCTTGTTCTTCCCTCCACTCGATCGTTCTAGAAGAATGGGAATCGAATGGGCCTCGATTAGTATCCAGCTCGGCCGAGTACCTCTCGTGGCCTGGTCGAGTGGGCCTGCGAGCCTTCTTCTCCATGTCCACATCTCTCCTTACCCAACTATATTCTCACTAAAAAGCCTGTCCAACAAAAACATAAAAGAAAACACATCAAAACTACTAAGAATTTAAACCATATTTACAAAGGATACCTTAGGGACTTCCTCCCTAGTGAGCTTGTTTAAAGTCACTAAGCTTGACTTTGGTTTCCTTCTTAGACTTGATCTAGATTCCAAGGAGGTGATGAAATCCTCCCTGGAACCTCTTGGTCACTGTGAAGTTGATCCTTGATCACCTCACCCTTAGCACACAAACCATACTTCTTCTTGATTTTGAGCCTTGGTCTTGCTTTCCTCAAAGACCTCTTGTTCAGCTTCACTTGAAGATTCTCAACCATTCTAGTCAACTCTTGAACTGACCTCTTCAGCTTTTCCACAGAATCATCTTGAAATGGGAGCTCAGCTTTAGGGTCTCCTTCATCCTTGAACACCTCATGATCAACTTTCTCCTTGATAGTGAAGGGTTGATCATCAATGGTAGGCAGGTTGGTTGGGTTATAGATGTTGAACTTCATGACTGTATCCTCAGCAATGTTCAAGGTCACAAGACCTTCCTTGACATCAATGACTGCTCCAACAGTAGCTAAGAATGGCCTCCCTAGCAAATTGGATCCTCAGGCTCCTTGTCCATCTCTATCACCACAAAATCAGTATGAATCCTTGCTCTCCCTATCTTGATTGGGACATTCTCCAGCCTTCCAACTACCTCTCTATTTGTCCCATCAGCTAGGCACACATGGAGATTGGTAGATTTGAAATCAGTTCTTCCAAGCTTTTGGGCTATGGAATAAGGCATGACACTTGTTGAAGCTCCCAAATCACAAAGACATTGATTGTAGTGAAGGTAGCTGATTGTGCAGGGCAGATAGAAAGGTCCTGGATCACTGAGCTTTATTGGAATGATCACTCCTCCAAGGTTCTCAAGATCCTTCTAATCTTGAGCTTCAGCCTTTTTCTTAGACAAATCAAGCAAAACAATTTTGTAGAGAGGATATGGTTCATACTGTTCCAAGGCAGGTCCTCTCTCCTCCTCTTGGTAAGCTATGGTGATCTCTTGTATAGCCAACACTTCTTCCTTCTTCTCAACCACAGCTTCCTCATTCAAAACCCTTTCTTCCTCTTGTTGCTTAGCCAACAATGCCTTTTTCTCAATGATTTCCTTTAATTCCCTAATCTTCTGTGCTTTGAAACGCCCAGGAAAAGGTAGTGGAGGCTTGTAGGCAGGAGGAATGTACTTGGCAGGTTTGTCAGCCTCGGACTGTTCAGCTCGATCGACCACTCGAGCATGCACTCGGTCGAGTGGCTGCTCGAGTCCATGGTCGAGCTCAGGTGCGAGTTCCAATTTACTTGCACAAACATCACCTGGGGCTTCAGTAACTAATGAATTCCCCTAAACTTGAACTGCACTGTCCTCAGTGGCTTCTTCCTCATGAATTTGAATGGCTTTGGCTGTGAACTCCCTTGGATTTTGGACAGCTTTTCCAGGGAGTTGGTTGGGTTTTGGAGCTGAAGAAGAGGCTATGTTACTCTCCATATACTTCACTCTAGAATTAAGACCTTCAAACTTCATGTTCAGGTCATTATACTGGGATGTAAGCCTTTGGTTTAGCTCAGCAAACTGCTTGGCTTCCTCAATCTTCCCTTGGGTTTGACCAATCAACAGCTGCTGTATCATAGCTTTAAGGTCTTGTTCTTGGCCTTGGTTAGTCTGAAACCCTGGTGGGGGACACAACTGGGGCTGGAACACCTGCTGCTGTTGTTTGGGGATATAGTTTTGGTGCTGTTGAGGCTGTTGAGGAGGGTAGACTTGATCTTATGGATTAGCCACATTTGTACTCCTATAAGATAGGTTGTTGTTCTTGAAACCACCTTGATTGTAGCCCTTGAATCCACCTTGGTTTTGCATGTAGCATAACTCAGCAAACTCATTCTCCCCTTCTTGAACTGGAACCTCCTCTTCACTAACAAAGTGAATAGACTTTTGCTGGCTGAGGAGTATCTTGTCAAGTTTCTCATTGACCATCTTCAAATCCTTCTTGTACTTGTCCTCTTGATCAGTTGAGGAACTCCTTATGGTCCTATCATAATCTTCATGATAGTTCCCATCAGACTGAGCTAGATTCTCAACTAACTCCCAGCCTTCATCCACATGCTTGTTGAGGAAGTTCCCATTGGAGGCTGTATCAAGAAGCATTCTGAACTTTGGAAGCACTCCTCTATACAGTGTGCTCAACAATGACTCCATACTGAAACCATGATGAGGATATTGAGTCTGGTAGCCCTTGAATCTTTCCCAAGCTTCACAAAAGCTCTCATTGTTCCTTTGAGCAAATCCAGAGATCTCATTTCTCAATCTAGCAGTCCTAGCATTGGAGAAGAATTTGGCCAACAAAGCCTTCTTAGATTGATCCCAAGTAGTGATAGCACCAGTGGGCAGAGTCTTCTCCCATAAATGAGCCTTGTCCCCAAGAGAGAAAGGGAACAACCTCAGCTTGAAACCATCTTCACTTACTCCATTGATCTTGGTAAGACCACAGATTCTATCAAACTCATCAAGATGATCTAGTGGATCTTCCATAGGCAATCCATGAAACTTATTTGCCTGAATCATTGAGATCAATCCACTCTTGATCTCAAAGTTGTTGTTGGCAACTGTTGGTGGCACAATGCCAGCTTTTTGGTTGTGAGTGTTGGGTGCATCTCCAGCACCAATATGTCTTGGTCTCTGAACCTGATCCTGATGATCCATAGCTATTGGAACCTCTTGTTGTTGCTGAACAACCCTCCTTTTCTTGGATCCCAAACCCTTGGTCAACTTGTTGATGGTGTCAATATGCTTAAGAAGATTGTCCTTTCCTTTGGACCTTGTGTGCATCAACAAACTCAAACGATTTTTGCCAGGCAAGCGACTGAGCACAGGCTCAAGTAGGAGTGTAGGTGGACTGGAAACTGAGGTTAAAAGAGATCTGGGGTCTGGCTCGAGCAGGTGCTCGATCACGACTCGGTCGAGTGGTGGTCGAGTGACTGGTCGAGTGGTACCTGAAATGGAACTTCAACCCAGAAACAGAAGATTCAAGCACAGCAACCTCACAAGTGTATAAAAGAACTTAATCTTAGACTAATATGGATCCTAAATGTCACAAAAACACACTCAAATGGGCAACGGCGCCAAATTGAAACAAGGATTATTTGTGGTGGTGAGATGAAAGGTGGCAGTGTATGCAATGATGAATATGGAATGGATGGGTGTTTCAATTCCCCTTATGCAGTTGCAGTATAAGAGGTGTCAATCCAATTTGAGTGTTTGTGAACAATCAAGATATGCATATGAATCTAAGTCAAGCCAAGTGTAAAGATTGTTTGTCACTAACAATCCTAAGATGAAAATGAAAATTGCAGAAAGTAAACTACAAGAACTAAGAACTAAATGCAAATGAAACAGAATGATTATGAACTAAGAACAGAAACAGAAACTGTAAACACTAGATATGAACTAATGCAAGACAAGTAATGAACTAGATGCTAAGTGAATGCAATGGAAATTAAACAGGAATGAAACAAAAGATAAGACAGGACAACTACAGATCATAAACAAGAAATCTGGGGATGAGCTCGAGCAAGCACTCGACCGAGTGTAGGTCGAGTGAGAGGTCGAGTTGGACTTAAACATGAAAACAGAGCAAGACAGTAAAAACAGAGCAATGCAAGAACGAATCAAACAACAAGCAAGCGATGATATTTAAACTAAGAAATCAATAAACAAAGAAGGTCCTGAGGATGGATTCATGGGATGAACTGATCATTGTGATTATCTAACTTGGTGAACAAATCTCAAGCAAGCTATGAGCTAATCTCTAGACATACTAATCTAAGACAAGTTTCTCCCACTCTAATGGTCAAGAAACAATCAAACCTGAGCATCTTCTAGACTTGTTCTCACAAAGTAAAGAATCTACACAAGCAGGCATTAAGCAATACATCTCAAACCAAACAAGACTCCTAATCTCTTAGCAAGCCTAATGGTAAGCTCTAGATCTAGCCTTATCTATGCTTCCTAAACATTGGTGTGATGCTAAGAAGCTTGAAATCAGACTCTACCCTCTCAGATATAGAATCAGCATTAAGATCATCTACCCTAGAAGAGATCTACAACAATCAAGCTTGACCAAATCACACAAACCACAAGATCAGCCCATCCTAACCATCCTCAAGATCCTAGGAAGACTACTCACAACAAGACATGATCAAACAAATCATAAACCCAGAAAATATTGAAACTTGCATTATTAGAAAGATAAAACAGAGATCTACAATATTGATGAAGGAATGAAACTCAAATTCTTTATATCTTGAAAGTTATGAAACCAACAAAATACAAGAATCTAGTCTTTTTCTTAGAACAAGTACCAAATCTAAAATAAAAGAAAACTGCAAAAGGAATAAATCCTAAAAAGGTAAAAACTAGGTTTTTGAGAATATCTAAAAACTGGACACTTTGGTGGCTGCAGGTACAAGGCTTTATATAGTGGGGAAGGTGGAAGCCCTAAAAATAGAAAAAGTAAAGTGGTCAACGGCTCGGTCAACTCGACCATTGCTCGGTCGAGCTAGGGGTCGAGCTGGCTTCTCACGTGCAATCTCCACTCGGTCGAGTCCATCTCCCACTCGGTCGAGTGCTTGGTCGAGCTGGACTCCGGGCCTTGGTTCTTTCAGCCTTAACTCCCTTGTTTCCTCCTCATGACTGCTTCACATCTCTTCTCCATTGCTTCCATGCTCCTTAAGCTCCAAAATCACCTGTTTATGCATGAAAAGATGCAAATGAATGCAAGATTGGTCCTAAAGCTACACAATAATGGCCTAAATGGATAACAAAAGATGCAAAATATGTAAATAAACTAGGTAAAAACAAGGTAAAATATATGAACATCAGAAGCTGTAAAGTGGCTATTGAGATACATCAAGGGTTCTCAAGATTTAAGTTTGGTATACACTAAAGAGAAGAATTTCAGTGTGATTGGATACTGCGATTCAGATCATGGAGGTGATTTGGATAGAAAACGATCAATTAGTGGATATGTTTTCATGGTAGGTGGTAATACAGTGAGTTTGAAATTGAGTTTACATCAAGTTGTGGCCTTATCATCCACTGAAGCAGAGTATATCGCTTTGACCGAAGCAGTGAAGGAAGCTATATGGATCAGAAATCTGTTGGAGGATCTTGGTTTGAAGCAGGAAAAGGCACAAGTTTGGTGTGATTCTCAGTCTGCAATTTGTTTGTCCAGGAACAGTGTTTATCACGAGAAGACAAAGCATATGGCAATCAAGAAGTCTTTTCTCAGTGACATTATTGAGAAAGGGGAAATAGAAGTGTCCAAGATTCACACTTCGGTGAACCCTGCGGATATGCTAACAAAAGGTATTCCTATTAACAAGTTTGATTCAGCTTTGGATGTTCTGAAGCTGATCAAATGGGAATAAGTGTTAAAGCTTACAATGCAGGAGGTTAAACCCAAGTATGGCAGTTCACTATGGAGGAGAAGAATTGTATCAAGGTGGAGAATGTTATGGTGTGATCCAATTCAACCGGTTAGCCTGATGTCGACTTGGTTAGCTGGTTAAATAATGGTTTGTTATTCTTTGGCATCGGTTTCTTGAAGTCCAAGAAGGAAAAGAATTTGGTGTCGAAGAGAACGGAATTGCAAAAGATTAGGACTTATCTCTTTTGTGTTGATATATATATACCTTCTTATTCTCTCCTATAGTATCTCTAATCATCTCTATCTTGTAATCTCTCTGACGCTTTGTTCTTGAGCTTGAGAGAAACACTTGAATCATTATAGTGAATTGCTGGGTTGAATCCAGCTTCAAACGTAGATTCATCACATCGGTGAATCGAACTGGGTAAACAATTTCTTGTGTCCTTATTTCTTTAAGTCTGAGATTGTGTGTGTGTTGGTCGAGCTGTTTTGAGTTGAGTTCTTGAAAGAATTCGCAGTTAAAACTTAACAGATTCTGGTTGATAAAAGTATATTCGTATCTTCTATATACGTATTTTTGTTGTTGTACCTAGATAGATTCATCTAGATTTCAGGTTTCGGTTTGGCATTCTTGCTATATATGTACTCGTTCATCAGTTTGATCAATATACGAACTTCTTTGACTGTTGTATCTTCTTTACTAACGACGGTTAGAAGAGATTATGGGTTTGAAGCATCACAGTCACGTAAACCAGGTTTAAGTAAAAAAAACCTACTTTCTTTGGTGATTTACTTCTAACATGAATTTAAGTGACACCATGATCTTCATATGGCAGGATGAAGATTCAAGTCTTTTAAGAGACTGATGTGATGACGTCTAAAGTTCCCAAAAAGTGATATGCTAGACCCAAAGGGTGAGAAGCCAAATCTCATATTTGATGCCAAATCGGCCGTGATGGCTTTTGGCGGTTTCGAAACAAGCTAGGCATACAAAGGGGGGGGGGGGGGGGGTTGGGTGTGGGGGTATTGGAGTTTAGTATAGATTCTGGTTGATAAAAGTATATTCGTATCTTCTATATACGTATTTTTGTTGTTGTACCTAGATAGATTCTTCTAGATTTCAGGTTTCAGTTTGGCACTTTTGCTATATATGTACTCGTTCATCAGTTTGATCAATATACGAACTTCTTTGACTGTTATATCTTCTTTACTAACGACGGTTAGAAGAGATTATGGGTTTGAAGCAATCACAGTCACGTAAACCAGGTTTAAGTAAAAAAAAAACCTACTTTCTTTGGTGATATACTTCTAACATTAATTTAAGTGACACCATGATCTTCATATCGCAGGATTAAGATTCAAGTCTTTTAAGAGACTGATGTGATGACGTCTAAAGTTCCCAAAAAGTGATAGGCTAGACCTAAAGGGTGAGAAGCCAAATCTCATATTTGATGCTTAGATTCTCATATGAATTTTTACACCATTACACATTTCAACAATCACACTTTGGTTATGTCGTAATCTTATGTTGTGTTTGTTGCAAGTCTAGTCATCCTAATTGATTTAAGGATTGTAAGGTATAAAGTGCGACTCTCTATAACAATGATTTTAAGTCTATTTCTTTATCGATGGATCATGATTCATTAGGCAATATACTTTACCATTGGTGGTTTAGCATGGAAGTTTTAAGATTACGTTCTTTTAATTGATGAAGAGAGACAAAAGCTATAGTGAAAGGAACATATGGACACGTCTGGTTCAGTCCTACATTAAAAGGTTTTTTTTTACTCTTTCGCTCATATTATGTGACTTTTTAATTTTAATGTTTAATGGACAGCTTTTTTTTTTTTTTCTTTTAATTTCTTCTTCTTCATTAGCCTTAAAAAGCGATATCGGAACTTTTACAATCGGGTAAGAAGGTGAGTAATACAACACAGAGCAGTACAGGTGGGAAAGCTTGGGTACATAGTTAAGAGCTTTAGGGAACTTGGAAGTGAGTGAACCAAAGGCATAGGTAAGCTTCCTGTTGAGGTTGAGTTGAGGAAGTGTTACCCAGTGCAGAACGATCCAGCCACAGCAATCTGCGACAAAGTGACAGTTGAATTTCCCTTTTGATATGATCATGGCAAGCACGGAGGCAGAGGCTGCAGAGAAACCAGAGATGGTGGGAAGGATCACTCGGTCAAGAGCTAAGGAGATGGCCAAGGAAGCTCATTCACTCATAGTTGACGGGTCATTCAACCTACCAAGGATCCAAGTATTCAACATATCCACCTTGAAGACTTCACCCGGTAAGGATAACTAGGTAACTTAGGTGTGAAGTTTGTACTCTTTTTCCCATAGCTGAGTTTTGTCCCAATGGGTTTTCTCAGCATGGTTTTTAATGAGGCAAATGGATCACTACGTGGAGTTATCTAGAAGTCATTACCAATGGAGAATAATGTACTTCTGTACTAGTACAAGTGACATCTGTACTACTACAGGTCACCTAGACGTTTTGCTGTTTTCTTATTTCCTTAAAACGTCTTGTTGTTTTATTTTGAACTACCTGTTGTTTGGAGTGTCGAGACTAGGGTTGATTATAAAACCCAATAGCACGCCTCCTTGTTCTTTAGCGAAGAAGTTGTATGAACAGGTATTGTTTCACTTTTTCTCTCAATTCGAATTCTTGAATGCGTTCTTGATTTCTGGGTTTCTATACACTTTGTGATTTAGAAACTCTTCACTTTATCTCAATCCATACAACCACCTAAACATATATCTCCATCGAATCATTCTTCTATCATGTGATCATCACCACCTCCGTCGTATTTGTCACTTCCGCACCATCACCATCGAACCTCACCACCAGTCACTAGTCTATAGCCTTTCATCGGAGTTCTATCCTAGGGAGATCATATTATGTGGTATCAGAGCCAACTCTGTGCCAAAGGCTAAGCGATTGTAAACCCTAATTTCGTTTGTGTTATTTTGATTTATTTTGTTTGTTTAGTTTAGGGTTTGTTTTGTTGATCATTGGTGTTTAGATCGAGTTCTGTGAGTTTAGGGGTTAGTTTTCTGTGTTGTTTTCGAAATTTGATTGTCTTAGGTCGTGTGTTTCTTGTTTAGATTACAAGTCTTGGAGTTTATCTTAATTCTTTCACTCAAGGAACGTTTTACTTCGAGTTTTTCTTCTTTATTTTGCAGGTACAATGGAGCTTTCTCTAGAGGCTATGGAAGCTTTGAACCAAGCCATGTCTAAGCAAATAGCAGAAGCAAACAAGACAATGTCTACTCAGTTTCAGCAACAGATGGAGCAGCTCAGCAACAAGTTTGAGAAACAGATCAAAGATATAGCTCAAGCAACTAGCGCTTCAGATCAGAGTTCTTCAGAACCGCCTAGTCCTAATGAGGCTCTCTGCTTAGCTAAAGGAAAGGCACACGTGGGAGCTTCTTCCAAACATACACGGATCAGAACAGCTAAGTCACCTATTGGGGGGAGAGAGACTTGTTTCAATCAGAGAAGAGACATTTACAGTACAGAAAGAGGAAACCGTAGGACTGGCAGAGATCACATACGTCCATGATGAGCTGAACAAGTATCTCGGCATCGAATATACATTGAGTCCGATACAGAGTATTCTGAAGAAGAAGAAGTTTCAGATCATATTCAAGAGACAATGAGGAGAAACAGAGGCAGAGATCATGGCAAGGATTATGATCCTTTGAGGCAGCAGCTGAAGCACCTCAAGATTCAGTATCCTTCTTTTAATGGTACCAATGATCCAGAGACTTATCTAGACTGGGAAAGGAAGATGGAGTCTAACTTTCAGGTTCAAGGTACTTATGAGTTGAACAAGGCGAAGATAGCCATATCCAAATTCAATGGCTATGCTTTGTTGTGGTGGGAGCAGCTGGGACTTACTAGACATCGACAGAGAGAGCCTGCTATCACTATATGGGAACAACTAGTCACGCAGATGAGAAAGAAGTTCATGCCTACACACTACCAGAGAGAGATTCTCAACCAGCTTAGGCGTCTCATTCAAGGTACTAAGTCTGTTAGAGATTACTATCAAGAGCTGGAAATGCTTATGATCAGGGCTGATTTAAGAGAAAGTGAAGACATGGTTATGTCGAGATTCCTTGGAGGTTTAAACAGAGAGATTCAAGACAAGGTAGAGTTGCAGGACTATGAAGATGTGCAAGAAATGGTACATAAGGCAGAGTTGATTGAATCGCAGATCAAGAGAAAGGGAGTGAGGTCTACATTTACGCCTAACATGTCCAAGCCGAGAGAGTTCAGTAAACCCGCCTTCACCAAGGACAGCAAACATGTGACAACCACAGTCAAAGAAGAGGTTAAGATCGATTACAAGCCCAAGAATAGCACCTCTACAAGTCATATCAGGTGTTTCAAATGCCAAGGAATGGGGCATTATTCCAGAGACTGTCCTAACAACAAGATTTTTCTTCTTCAAGAAGGAGGAGAAATTGTGCCAGTAGACAGTTCAGAGAGTGAACCAGAGTCTGAATTCGGTGAAGATGGTGAACCAGCAGTCATGGGAGAGATGTTGGTAGCACGCAGAGTTTTAAGTTTTGAGATTCATCCAGATGATAGAGGACAGCGTGAGAACCTATTTCACACACGGTGTATGGTTCAAGACAAGGTCTGCACCTTGATCGTTGATGGTGGAAGCTGTACTAATGCAGCTAGTGAAGAGATGCTACAGAAGCTTAATCTCAAGACCACTTCACATCCAAGACCTTATCAGCTACAGTCGTTAAACAACAAGGAAGTTTTAACAGTTTCGCAGCAAGTGATGGTGCAACTGACGATTGGGAAGTATGAGGATGAGCTGCTTTGTGATGTGATTCCAATGAAGTCAAGTCATATCCTTTTGGGAAGACCTTGGCAGTTCGACAGAAGAGTATTTCATGATGGCTACACCAACAAGCAGACATTTGAGTTCAAAGGACATAAGGTTACTCTTCTACCACTTACACCCAGCGAAATCTACAAGGACCAGCTTCCCACGAACCGCAAGGATACAGAGAAAGTGTCTTACAGCCTCTACATCACTCACAGCAAGTTCAACAAGCTATTTGATCCAGAGATGACCATATTCATGTTTGTGCATAATGAGACATTCACCAGTACAAAGCTAGCAGAAAAGCTTCCACGCGAGATGATAGAAATTATAGAGGAGTACAAGGGTGTATTTCCAGAAGAGATATCTCCAGGTTTGCCGCCAACACGTGGGATAGAGCATCAGATCGATTTGGTATCAGGTTCAGTACTACCAAACAGACCCGCTTACAGAACCAATCCAGTAGAGACTAAAGAACTTCAGAAGCAAGTCGAGGAGCTGATGAGTAAGGGACACAGTAGAGAGAGTCTCAGTCCATGGGCAGAACCCGTTTTGCTTGTGCCCAAGAAAGGTAAGGATAATGTAGTCGTAGATGCATTATCCAGGAGGTACACTCTCATTTCTACTTTGTCTTCTAAGCTTGAAGGTTTTGATAGAATAGTAGAACTTTATGAGAGTGACATCGATTTTGCTGAGAGCTATGGCAAATACCATAAGTTTGCTTTTGAAAACTATTATAGGCAGGATGGATATCTGTTCTTTAAGGATCGATTGTGCATACCAAGAGGATCCATGAGAGAGCTGCTGATAAGAGAAGCTCACGGAGGTGGACTAACTGGACATTTCGGAGTGTCAAAGACTCTACTTGGACTGCAAGAACACTTCTATTGGCCTCAAATGAATAAAGACGTTGAGAAGGTTTGTTCGAGGTGCCATATCTGCAAAATGGCGAAGGGTAAGGTACAGCCCCACATCTTGTGCACTCTCTCCCTATCCCTTCTCAACATTGGACTCATATTTCTATGGATTTTGTTCTTGGCTTACCTCGAACCAGAAATGGTAGAGATTCGATTTTTGTTGTGGTTGACAGGTTTAGCAAGATGGCTCACTTCATTGCAAGTCAGAAGACGGACGATGCTGTTAATGTAGCTAACTTGTTTTTCAGGGAAGTAGTACGTCTACATGGAATGCCTCAAGTAATCGTCTCAGACCGAGATACAAAGTTTCTAGGACACTTCTGGAGGACGTTATGGGCTAAGCTAGGAACCAAGCTATCATTCTCAACCACATGTCACCCGCAAACAGATGGGCAAACCGAAGTGGTGAACAGGACGCTATCTACACTCCTCAGGACCTTAGTGAGAAGCAATCTCAAATCATGGGAAGAATGTCTACCACATGTTGAGTTCGCATATAATCACGCTAAGCATTCTGCTACTCTGTTTTCTCCTTTTGAAATTGTTTATGGTTTTAATCCACAATCACCTCTAGACTTGATTCCTTTACCTTTAAGTGTGAAGTGTAGCTTTGATGGCAAAGAAAAGACTGAACAGGTGAGGAGGATACATGCTAAAGCTAAGGAGAACATAGAGAAAAGGACCAAGCAATACGAGAACCATGCGAACAAGGGCAGGAAGGAGCTCGTTTTCGAAGAAGGAGACTTAGTGTGGATTCACTTACGTAAGGATAGGTTCCAGAAGAGAGGAAGAGCAAGCTTCTACCACGAGCTGATGGTCCATTTGAAGTCATCAAGAGGATCAATGACAACGCATATCAGATTGATCTTCAAGGTAAGTATACCATATCATCAACATTCAATGTTTCTGACTTGCTCACTATGCAGATTCCATTGAGGACAAATCCTTTTGAAGAGGGGGAGGATGATATGATCATGGCAAGCACGGAGCCAAAGGCTGCATAGAAACCGGAGATGGTGGGAAGGATCACTCGGTCAAAAGCTAAGGAGATGGCCAAGGAAGCTCATTCACTCATAGTTGACGGGTCATTCAACCTACCAAGGATCCAAGTCTTCAACATATCCACCTTGAAGACTTCACCTGGTAATGATAACTAGGTAACTTAGGTGTGAAGTTTGTACTCTTTTTCCCATAGCTGAGTTTTGTCCCAATGGGTTTTCTCAGCATGGTTTTTAATGAGGCAAATGGATCACTACGTCGAGTTATCTAGAAGTCATTACCAATGGGGAATAATGTACTTCTGTACTAGTACAAGTGACTTCTATACTACTACAGGTCACCTAGACGTTTTGCTGTTTTCTTATTTCCTTAAAACGTCTTGTTGTTTTATTTTGAACTACCTGTTGTTTGGAGTGTCGAGACTAGGGTTGATTATAAAACCCAATAGCATGCCTCCTTGTTCTTTAGCGAAGAAGTTGTATGAACAAGTATTGTTTCACTTTTTCTCTCAATTCTAATTCTTGAATGCGTTCTTGATTTCTGGGTTTCTATACACTTTGTGATTCAGAAACTCTTCACTTTATCTCAATCCATACAACCACCTAAACATCTATCTCCATCGAATCATTGTTCTATCACGTGATCATCACCACCTCTGTCGTATTTTTTACTTCCGCACCATCACCATCAAACCTCACCACCAGTCACTAGTCTATAGCCTTTCATCGGAGTTCTATCCTAGGGAGATCGTATTACCTTTGCAGTTGAGTCGCCAAACAGAAGGATGAAGTGTGAAGGCGATTGTTTCGCTCTTTCCATAGGAAATAAACTAGAGCTTGAAACACTAGTTTGCAGATTGAATTAAGTCTCCGATTTATGGTGGGAGACTTAATCCAATTTACAAGCCTGTGAAAGTCGGTATCTGGGAGAGGTACAAATGCGTATAGACTGGATAGGAGATTCCTGGAGAAGCTGAGTCAAAGAATAGGTGGTCTCTTGATTCCATACCTGTTTGACATAGTAAACAAGACGGCTGGACATAGAGATTCCAACGAATGAGTCTATCTCTTGTAGTCAATCTATCTTGTACCGTTAACCATGTCATAAAGGACATCTTAGGGATGTTCTCTTCAAACCATACTAGTGAAGACCATGGAACAGTGGGACCAGCCGAATGTAGATACCTCCAAGTTTTCATTGAGGAGAATGTCCCTTGATCTTGATCTGAAGTAAGCTTCCATTGGAAGGTATCGGGCCCCATTTATGGAGTAGGAACTGGTTGAGAATGGAGACATGCTCTAAGTAGCTGTGTCAGCGGATGTCTTCCTCTAGGTATAGACCATGCATCATTATTGACTGCATGTTTTACCAAAGCCAAATTTCTTATACCAGTAACCCTTGGACCCATCTCTCCAAGAATGTGAAAAAGTGGACCAAGTCCTGTCCAATTATCATGCCAAAAGAGAGCTTGGTTTCCCGAAGTAACTGAACAATAGACAAAAGGTCTTGCTAAAGGTCGAAGCTTGGACAGACGTCGCCATATCCAGCTTCTTGTGACAGTAAAATCAGCTTCCCAGAAGCTCTTTTCCTTGATTAAGTGAGTGCGAACCCAGGATACCCAGAGTGAACCTGCATGTGAGAATAGTAACCATATCAGCTTGAGACCACATATCTTGCTCCAATCAACCAACCTCTTAAGGCCTAATCCCCCCGAAGATTTTGGAGAGCAGACAGTCTCCCATGAAACCTTGGCACCACGGGCAGTAGAAGCAAAACCATTCCACAAAAATGCGTTGCAAATCTGTTCCAGTTTCTCCAAGCACTTGGTTGGTAACAAGAATTAATGATTGATAGTCTGAGGCTGATAACTTATGCGAGAGTAATGGTACTCCTAAGTATCTGAATGGTAGTGACCCATGGGTGAGGTTGTGGTTGGCTGCAAGCTGACTGATAGTGTCTACATTGTTGTCATTAAGGTAGATGCAGGTTTTTTTGTAGATTTATTCCCAACCCATATGTCTTCTTGAACTGTTTAAGCACCTCCAAGATCTCAACAAGAGAGTCTTCATTTCCGTCAAAGAAAATGAGGATGTCGTCTGCGAAACTTAGGTGAGTGATGAGTAGGTTGGCCAATTTCGGATGCGGACGGATCCTGTTGGTGCAAGCTGCTTCATCTAACTGCTTTGATAGTATATCCATGACAAGTGTGAAGAGAGGAGCCGAAATGGAGTCTCCTTGTCGCAGACCCTTCTTCCCAGGAAATTATCCAACAAGCTCTCCATTGAAACCAACTGAGTATGAAGGAGTTGTAAAGCAAACCACCAACCGTCTTATGAATTGAGCAGGAAGATTATAAGCTTCGAGGATGTTCGTGAGAAAGTCCCAGTTTATGTTATCAAATGCTTTGGAGAGATCCACTTGCAGACATCCGCGAGTTACTGGTCCCTCCTTGTTGAATTCAACAACCAGTTCAGTTGCAAGCAACACATTTTCACAGAGTAGCCTACCCGGTATAAAAGCGACTTGATTCCTTTGGAGTGCAGAAGCCATGATTAACTTGAGTCTCTTTGCCAGGATCTTGGATATAACTTTATATATGGTATTACAGCATGATACTGGCCAAAATTCAGAGAGCTTCTCAGACAAGGTGGTCTTTGGGATCATGGGGAGAATGGTAGCATTAACTTGCTTGAGGAGTTTACTAGTGGTGAAGAATTCAGTTACCGCCTCTATTACTGAAGGACCTACTGTTCCCCATGAGTTGATGAAGAATTCTACCGTGAATCCATCCGGTCCTTGAGCTTTGCGGGTAAGGAAAACAAAGTGGAGGTTACTTGCTCCGGAGTGGGAATAGCACATAAGCTTGCAGCCATTTCATCTGTACATCTGAAAGAAGTTAATTGTCTGATCCTGTGAATTGATAGTGGCTCTACTGTGGTATTTTTGGTATCAACCATTTCCTTTAGGATCACTTTGTCTGAGACCCGCTCTTCATTATCATCAAGAAGAGATCTAATTAGATTCCTAGCTTGATGTTGCGGCACTGATTTGTGGAAGAAACCTGTATTTGAGTCCCCTTCTGAGCACCATCTGACTCTTGATTTCTCTCTAAGGTAAGTCTCCTCTGCACTTGACATTATAGACCAAGGATTCCTCGCTAGCCGTTCTTCCTAAAATAGTATTTGGTTTTGGAGTAACCAGAAGCCGATTCTGAATTTCCTTGAGCACTGCTAAAGCCTCTGCAGATCTTGC
The DNA here is from genome assembly GCF_030686135.1 of Camelina sativa. Taxonomy (NCBI): domain Eukaryota; kingdom Viridiplantae; phylum Streptophyta; class Magnoliopsida; order Brassicales; family Brassicaceae; genus Camelina; species Camelina sativa. The sequence goes on along the minus strand of NC_141894.1, from coordinate 24,451,355 downwards.
TTGGATATTGCTAAAGTGATTTTGGTTCAATGCCTTGCAAGCTATCTTTACCGCCTTAAGCTTCTGACAAAGGGAGAAAATGCTGGAGCCTGGGAGAATGGTGGAGTTCCATGCTTCTTCTATCATTGCAAGGTAAGTTGGATGAGTGGTAAAGAAAGAGTAAAACTTGAATGGCACCATCCTCCTCTCAACAACATCTGAAGTAACAACTAGTATCGGAGTGTGATCTGACCCTCCTGGTGAGTCGAACAGTGCATTAGATTGAGGAAAGGATGACAGCCAGGCCTCATTGATGAGTGTCCTATCAAGCTTACGAGATATTGGATTTAATGGCTGATTGTTGTACCAAGTGTGGGACGCTTCTCGGCTTGCTAGTTCTAGGAAGTCGCAGACATCAATACACTCTTGAAATTCGGCCATTCCTTGGATTGGTAGAGTGTATGGATGAAGAGAGTAGTGGTCTTCCGACTAAAGAATCTGGTTGAAGTCCCCAAGAATTAACCAAGGGTGATTACGTTGGAGATTATTTTGATTCAGCTCCCTCAAAGTCTCCCAAAGCTCCCTTCTCGCCACCATACAATTACGTGCATAAACAAACGTAACTGAGAAAGACTGCTGTGTTGCATTATCAAAAACACCACAAGATATGACTTGATCAGTTATCTTGTGGGTAAAAACCTGGATAGCTGGATCCCAGACTACCCATATTCTCCCATTTTGGGCTTGAGTGGAATATTTATGCTTAAACCTCCAACCGGGAAAGTTATGAGCCAAAATAGCAGCAACATTAGCTTGTTGTACGTGAGTTTCCAAAATGCCTCCTATTGAAGGTCTTGCTGACTGAACCCATCTCTTGAGCTCTAGTTGCCAATTGGAAGAGTTTAATCCCCTAATATTATAACAAAAAAATCTTCATCATCATCAAAAACGGTGGGCAAAAAGCTGAAAGCTGAGCTTTCAAGCGCGATGAAGATTAGGACGTCTTTGTGCAGGAAGTCGTCCATTGCTGGAGTTCTTAGACACTTTAGTACTGGTCACCTTTGGCTTTGATCTCAGAGTGCCCGGTAGGGTTGCAGATGCTCCCTCCTTCTTGTGAGTTAGGGTCTCGCGTGACTTTTCCAATCCATCAGACATTATACTAGGCAATGTAGGATTGCTTTGAAGTGCTGAGGTAGCTGCAGCTGGGGCTTCTTGTGCAGATGGTTGTGCAAAAGGTGGAGTCTATGCAGACCTCGTTTCTGCTCCGAATTTTTGAGTATTCTGCAAGTTTACAGCTTGTGTCTCCAAGTGAGACTTTGAAGGTTTCGAGCTCCCTTGGACAACCTTCCAATCGCTATGAGTTTCTGAAGATGGAGAGTCCATGTACTTGTGTGTTCCAGTAGGGGGAGGCATTGATTGCGTTGTCATAGGTGGTGGTGTGTGAGTATCCGTATCCGATTAGTCGTTATCAGTAACTGAGGTAGTTGGAGGGATGAGAATTCCCACAACTAGATGTCCCTTGACTTGCCATGTTTGAGAAGAGGTGATTTTCTTAGAGTGAGCAGTATTGGTTGCTTGAGGTGCAGAGGGGACTGATGAAGCTGATATTGTGCTGGTGAGATTGGGTGAGGATATCTTCGAAACAGCCGGAGCTGACGGACAGCGATGATAGAGATGGCCATACTCTTTACAATAATCACATTTAGGATGTAGACGAGGGTATTCAACCCATATTCGAATCTCATTTCCATCGTCATCCTCCACAAGAACCGCCTGCGGGAGAGCTTTGTTAAGCAGAATTTCTACCTTTATCCTTGTATCCATGGCAAGTGGCGCTGATGTTTTTCTGTGTGCAATGGTTCTCCTATGCTCGAAGCTATTGTACTTAAACCAGAGAGAGTATAGTTGAGGCAGAACGTCTTTCAGGATGACCCAAATTGGAAGTGAAACCAACTTAATCGGTGATAGTGATGCTGTTGGAGACCATGGAGTAACCGTGAAGAGACAGTTTCTCGCCTGCCAGCATCCTACCTCTAATACCCATTTACGAGAACCAGTCCGTTTGGAAGAGAGCGGATGTTGATTCGACCGTCCTTTCCCCAAATTGGGTTGAGGTCAACGAAGATTTTTCTTGGAGGGGGAGGAGTACCGTGGAAGTGAGCGACAATATGATCTTTCCTGGTGTCCAAAGCTTTAAGGATGACCGATGCTGGTGCTAGTACTTTTGGAGTTCCATCTTCTGTGAAACTAGGAGTAGCCGCTTTTTTGATATTTCGAAGTTGCGGATTGAAACGCTCTAGGTATTAAGCCGTTCTAACAATTTCTAAAAATGAAAATTGAGCTCTAGATATTAAGCCGCTTTAAGCCATTCAATTTCTAGCCGCTCGTACTTAAAGCTTCTCGAAAAAAATTGTCTTTAGAAAATTGAATGTCACAATACCGTCAAAGATTTACCAAGACTAGACAACGCTCACTATATTACTTTTAATGACAAACAGATTATGATTCTAACAACTTTTTTCCAATTTTTCTCCCACAGGTCCTCAATCTCAAATAATGCTTCTTATTTGAGTTTTTCTAAGGCTATTTCCTATATATGCTTTCAGTGTTAGGTTGCATTGTGGTTGGTTTTGCGTTAAGGGAGAGCTAGAGGAAGTGGTGGAAGAAAAGGGGAATGATGGCTGTATATATATATGATGATGATGATGATGATGTAAAGTGTACATGAATTTTCATATTTTAGCAACTGTGAAAACTGTAAGCTTAAAACCATCTACAAACATGGTTTCAAATTTTGAGGTTATAATTATTTTTATAATTGAACAAATAAAAAACTAAAAATTTGGTTCCAAAATCTCTACATTTAAGAATCAACTCTATTTTTTTTGTTGGATATTTTTGAGATTAAAAAGGTTGATTTACAACCTCTTAGAATCACCATTGGGGATGATGGTCTAGGAAATCATAGCCACACATTGGATCATATTTTTCTCCGAATTCAAGTATTCCATATTTAAACATGTTAACCAATATTGTTTATTTTGGTTTTGTTGTTTTAAAGTTACAATAACATATATCTCTTTTTTTTTGGTTTGTATAACATATATCTCATTATATCTGTGCTTTTATTAGTTATAATAAATGTAATTGAATAGTAATTTTATAATGGGAGGGGGTGGATATGGTGGTGGTAGTGGTGGTGATGGTGTTTGTAGTAGAGATAAAATAGTATATATTATATATTATATAGAGTATATATGAGATATATGGTTAGAAACTTAGAGTAGTTAGTTATTTAGTTTGAGTTTTTTTCTTAGTTAGTTTTGCCAATTTCCCTATTATAAATTCTATCAATTATTATCAAATTTTTATGCTCACTGAGTCGGAAAAGTAATTTTTGATATTAAATAGCTAATCGTTTTATCAAATTTGATAATTACGCTATCTAAAATAAATATGTTTAAAAGTAGTAATTTAAAAAAGAAAATAAAATAGTTGTCGATTTGAAATTCCCACTGAGAATACATATATATTTTTTTTCGGCCACTGAGAATACATATTTTGTTTAAATAATGGAATTTCCTCTAAATGATAAAAACTTTCTAATTTAATATATAAATAAATAAACGAAACTGGTCTGAATCCATAATTATAGTGGTCTCTGGGTCAATATGCACTTTTCTCTCCCTCGTTTTATTTCAGTTTCTTCAATTTCTTCCATATTGTTTTCATCAAACATGTTCACAGTCCCATTTTACACTGACGTGTTTCTCCCCCCTGAGCAAATTTCATCTTCTTCTTCTGATTTGTGTTTTCTTATTACTGTGACTTGGGTTCAATCAGATCTCGTCCTTGGTTACTTCTGATCCGAAGCTGAATCTCTCTACTTCGCGAGCTTTTGAGCAGCGTGGAGGTAAATTTCGTTATTTTCTTCTACTGAATCTTGTGTGTATTTCGAAAGTTTTGATTTTTTTTTGCTTGTGTATAGCTTACTCTGAACTTGGTGGGTTTATTCGAATTTTCTAAACTTTGACCTCCTCCAGATTCTATATGTTCGTGTATCTTTTGATTGTAGCGACTTCTTCCATTTGCATCTTCCCTTCGTTTTGCCTTCATATTTTCACAAAATTAGAAACTGGTTTTAAAATAGTAGTCTTTGTTGATTATTTGCCTTGGTTTGACCCTCTTTTGATCTGCAAGTTTGGAACTGATGATACTTACTGTCTTCTTCACTCTAGGGGTTGTATTCGAATCTCTTGGTTTCCTTGGGACAGCCCGTTGATCTGGAGTTGTTATCTTACTTCTAGTTTCAACCCACTGGAGATTTAAGTAGTAAGTTTCATGAAAATGGCTTCTTAATCAGTCATCCAAGTCCATTTAGAGTCCCAAGTCCCAACACTGCATTTTATTTCTCCATGACAACTTAAAATCATTTTTCATTCTTTCTATTGTCTACGGAGATGCAATTTAGCTATCATTTTCGAATATTTTAGACCAAGGTGCCACTTTTTAGCTGCTTGCCTTTCGAACTGGAACTGAATTGGTTTATGAGGCTAAAATAGGCATATGAGTCTTTCTTTCCCAGTAAAGTTGTATGGAGGCTTTTGATATTGGTTGATGAAAAAATGTTACTCTTTGTGCTGAATTCTTTGTATTGTTAAGAATGATGGATCTATCTTATTGTTGTTTGTTGAAGTAATATAACGACCACCATTTTTCGATGAGTTATTGATGTGGTAAAAGCTAGCGGAAATCAATCTTGTGATGTGATGATGACTATCACTCAAGTCCAACTAGCGGTGTGTTCTCTCTCTCTATCGACTTCTCCAGGGGCGATCAATCTTTGGAGATGATCCGTCGAATTGGAAAGATAAGGATCCGTGGATTTCTAGATTTTTCAACTGTTGAGTTCAGATTTAGGGACGTTTTTAATCTAATCTAATCTTTCATTGAGAGCAGTTAACGATAATGTTTATTGTTTTCATCGTAACCTTTCTTTTTAAGTGGTGATGAGCACATTGGCTTTGTTAATGGCTGTAATTGTAAAACTTGGCCTCTGTTTTTTGTGTTTTGAAAGTTGCATTAATCTATTTGGTTCTGTTTCTTCTTGATCTTTAGATAGATAATTTGGTTCTGCATTAAACTTGGCCTCTGTTTTATGATTAGAGGTCTTACGGTATTTCAGATTGACAAAGCAGTTGAAAAGGGAGGATGGGACTTTACTCAATCCAGCCAAGTAAGACTTCTCATCCCCATTCTTGGTTCCATCTCCCCACTCGCCATAGAACATTTGTTTTTTGTGTTGAATTGAGTTTGCAGTTTTGTGTAGTTCACTAGAAACCAGAAACAGCTTTCATGGACCTAGAAATCACTGACATGGAATTTGCTTTATTTTCTTTAAAATATTACAATTTTCAAAATATTTCATTTTCTTAAAAAAGTTTTTAACCAAACAATACTCAAAATTTAAAATTTAAAATATATTTAACCGAATCTTTTTTTTTCTCCCCCCATGGGAGATGCTCTAAGATTTTTTTTTTTTTTTAAAAAGCATTTTTTTTTTGGCACCCACCGTTGAACATGCTCTAAGGCACCTAGATTCTTCTTCTTTCCTCGACATAAACACTCCCACACTTTCCTGTTGCTGCCTGTTAGGGTTCGATTTGTTCTTGTTGCTGTTTGTGTTCTTTGATTTAGTCTTAGTTTCAACTTAGATGATATTTATATCTGTTTGATTTAATCTTCATTGTTTTTGTTTCTTGTTTAATCTCGACTGTTACAGATTAGAAGCGTTGAACTCAAACCACTTAACCGCTCTTCTTTCTCCGCAAACCACCCAATCTCCGCCTCCGCCTCTGTTTTCCTGCAGTCTCTCCGATTTCAGGGTAAACCTTCCCAATATGAAATTTCAGATATTACGACTCTTGAGGTTGAAAATATAGTGATGCAAGTCACTTATATGTGTGCTAATTCAGTTACGTATTTACTTTACTTCACAGCTTAGGCTACACAGACTATTGGAGAGGTCAATCCAAGAAACAAGTGAGCAAAGCTTTGCCACTTGTTATATATGCAACGACAATACTCTTTCATATATACGATAAGGGAAAATATTTCAATGGACCTTTATAGTAAGTTTTAAATAACTTGATTGTGTTTGTTTGTTCTGATAATTTGTATAATTGTCTTCTTACTTTCTCATATCTCAGGTTTGGTGTTGACCTGTCTGTCTACAGATTCAATCCCCTTTGGGTCGTTTCGGTGGTTCATATTCGCTAGTTTGGCTTGTTTATTTATCGTCTTGGCCTGTATGATGTCCTTTCTCCTTATGGCTCTCATGTCCATCGGTCCTCTCCAGCTCAAAATTCTCCAGCTTATGGGTACACCCAACGAAAAGAAACAAGCTGGTAATTGGCCTTTTTGGTTTGGTTCTATGCCCTCTCTCTTTTTGTATGCCCGATCCCATTAATAATTCTTACTTATTCTCTATACAGCTGTTGTTCTTCCAGTTTTCCAGAGACAACATCAGATCTACGTGTCTCTGCTTTTCTGCAATGCTGCTCTCCTGGCGGTAACTAATAAAACTATATTCTGCCTATTGCTCTTCAATTTTGCGAACTCAGACCCAGTTTTTTGACAATATCCAGGTTCTTCCTTTATACTTGGATAAGTTAGTCAATGGGTACACTTCTATAATTGTCTCGGTCCTAGCTTGTGGATTGGTATTTCCCGATATCTTCTTCTTTACTTTGCCAACCTTTACTTTCCTTTATTGCATCCACTAATTTGAAAATATTGGATTGTTTTCAAGGTTATTCCACAAGTTATATGCTGCAGTTTTGGACTACTCCTTGGTGCTCAATTTCACTGGCTCATACGAGTTGTGATGATTCTCTGTTACCCGATAGCTTATCCCATTGGAAAGGTAAATTTAAAGCATGTGGTGTTATTTATCTAAGAGACCTCCCCTTCATTTTGTAATTAGCCTAACTAAAAAAACGTGATCAGGTTATGCATTAGACTGTCTCTGCTTATCTTAAATTTTCAGGAAAGAATCTTATAGTGTTATGATTAGGGTCAAATAATCCAAGCCAATATTGCATCTGAGCTTATCTTAAATAGCTTATGTTACGGTATTACATTTCTGGGTTCTCCTTTTGATTGCCATTTACGCTTCTTGATCTAATTCTTTCATATTCTGTTAATTAGATTTTGGATTGGGGATTGGGTTGCAATGAGGGTATATTTAGGCGTGCCCAATTCAAAGCCCCTGTGTCAATTCACAACGTGGAGGTAAAATATATATGGATTGGGGACCATGATTACTTCCTTCCTCCATTTAAATGTAGGAAATTTGTGTTACTGATTTGGCTATGTTATTATTACAATTCTGGCTTCAGGCCGGTGAAGGAGGTGAACTCACAAATGACGAGACGAAAGTTATAGTTGGAGCAATTGATTTGACCGTGAAGGTATATTGTAACATACCTCTACATCGAAAAGATACATTTTTTCTCGTAATATTGTGGAAAAAATAAAATAAAAAATTCAAAGCTTGCTTCTATCTTCTATAGATTTTCCCTTCTTTTCTATTTTTTATACAGCGGTATTAGAATTCTATTCTTTTTCAGTATTGACAAAAAATTATTTATTTCCATGATGAATTTTAAATATCAAAATAAAAAAAGTTTACTCCAAAAAATATCCTTTATATTTTTGTACAACAAAATCCGAGTGACGATATTTACACAGAAATCTCAATGCTATTAACATCATTATTTCATATCATTGTTTATGTCACTATATGTTTATCTAAAATGTTTTATTTTGTTAAACAGACTGCGCAAGAGGCTATGACACCAATAGAATCAACCTTTACTCTAGATATAAATTCAAATTTGGATTGGTAAGTTTATTCTTTAGCTGTGGACTATTTCAATTAGATAATTAAGGAAATACTTATGTATATAAAGTATATTAAAAATATATAAAATATGCCGGCCCTGCAAGACAATTTGTTTGCTGTATTATTTAATCGCTGACAGTATGAAAAAAATGTGGAAAACGTGAGTCTAATCTTTTGATGGTTACTATGTCAAATTAGAGAAAGTTTTGGTAAGAAAAGTTCGACAATCAAAAGTTCTACATGACAACATCTATGAAAACTATGAATGTCATATCTCAGCATCATTTATTTATTTATTTATTTTAATTCTTCTTACGATGTTTCTCTTGTGTCATTCATGAAAGTTGTGTTAAAGTTTCAAGCGAAGTATTTTGTTTTTGTTTTATTTTGCTTAAGCTACTATCTTCATTGATAGTTGACTTGACCTTCCATAAACAGTCAGTTTTTTTTTGCTTATGACTAATCCTAGGGATGCCAAGCGAATGATTCAAAAAAAAGGGCATACCCGAGTTCCTGTCTACTCTGAGAATCCAAAAAAGATTGTTGGACTTCTTTTGGTAGGTGTTAACTCATTGTTAATCTTTTTCTTCTCCTTTGTACATGATTAACTATTTTTTTAGTAGTCACATCTTTAGCGTTTCCTTAACATGTTGTAATCTTGCAATTTTTGTTCGTTAGGTTAGGAGTCTGCTTACAATTCAGGAGGAAATCCCTATTAGTGCACTTAACATACGCAGAATTCCAAGGTTATGACGTTCTTATGTTAAACGTTTTGTTTTTATTTGGTCTGGTCTAAATTTAAATTGTAATGATCGATACACATGTTTCAATAGGATTCCAGCCGACTTGCCACTGTATAATATTCTGAATATGTATCGAAAGGGAAGCACCTTCATGGCGGCTGTTGTGAAGGGGAAAAGCAAGGGTCATACGTTGGTTGTAGAAGAAAAAGTTAAAGCGAGCAAAGCGCTAACTGATGCATCGAATTTGACAGCGCCTTTACTCTACAATTTTATTGTCAATGTAGATGGAATGAGACAATCTCATCTACACACTGATGAGCACTTGTCATGGGAGATTGATGATCGCGAAGTAATCGGTATAATAACTATTAAAGACGTTCTTGCACAACTGCTACAGGTATCATCTATTTATTTTTTATAAGTTTTGCATGTTCATAAAAACAATACTAAAAAGCTTCTTATATAACCAGGATAAAAGTATGGACGAAACAGACGAATATGTTGACATGGAGGAGGAGCAGACTGATACGGTTCACCAGACGTATTACAGAAGAGGAGGGCCACGTCAGCCAACGGAGAAAGAAGAAGTTGACTTTGGTCAAAGTTGTTGACTTGGGAAGACTCGGAAGGGAAGAGAAGGTTTGCTGTTGGGAAGAGAAAGAAGAGTTTGAATGAATAAAGACGTTGTATTGCTTTTCATTTTTCATTAGTTGTATTTTGAGAGAAACACTTTTGTGAGGAGAGATCTAGCGATGTGCTAGAGGAGAGTTCTGGGTTGAGCTTTGTGAAACGCTCTTCATACTTTGTGTTCTTGTATTCGGATTTGGTGGTTACAATCTCTGTAATCATTCTTATCATTTCTAATAGAGAATCGTATTATTCATATATCCAAAATCTATTATTGGTGCGTGAAACTGAGATCGAAGCTTCATCGCGATGGCGGAATTTGAGTATTCGGAGGATTTCGACGGTGCAAGCTATTGAACAAAGGGCGACGTAGCAAAATAAACACAACCAAATGGCAACGGCGCCAAATTGATAGATAGGTTTTCACTGAAGGTATCAATTCCCTATGTAGTTGTAGTACAAAGGGTTATCAATCCAAATGGTTGTTAATTGCTAGCAGGAAGGATATGATCAGAACAGTACAAGTCAAGCAAATCAAATAGGGTTTTGTTCTAACAATCCTAAAATAATAAAAGAAAATAATATAAACAAGAAACCACATGACCTAAGCACTCGATGCAAGCATTCAAGTACAGGATCGGGTGGAGTGATCGAGTATGCAATTGAGATATGAACAACTCAAGGTATTACTCGATGCATGTTATCGTGTACCTGATCGGGTAAGTGATCGATTGATGAAGGAAAATGCATGCAATTAAAATACAAAAGCTTCTAAGGATGGGGTAATCGAATCCTAAGCATTCTTGACCAATACAGATGCCTTACATGCCTCAAACAAATATTTCCTAGACAATGAATCTCTAAATCTTGTTACCACACTCTCGCACTGGAAACAATCAACCTTGAATCACTTCCCTACCCAACTCTCGTTGGAGAAACATGACCAAGCAGGCATTAAAATCCGATTCATTATTGTCAGTAAACCCCTTACTCATCTAATCTCTTAGGCTAAGTGAGTAAACCTCTAGCATTGGTTGATTCAAGCATCTCATCTACACCTCTCGGTGGTAAAACACCTTAGATCTAATCTCAACCTCTCGGTTTGTTGACAGCATTAAGAACACCAACCTAGAGGCAAATCTATCAATCACATACAATCAAATTAAGGCATCCTAACCGATCAAGAACACAAAATCATCTATCCCATCCCTAGAAACTTTACTACACTACTCGGACATAATAACAAGAAACAAAACAACAGATAAGAACGAAAATTTCATTATAATAAACGGTCGAGTAGAGTAGAAAAAATACAGGATAGAAATCTAAAGAAATGATAAAAAGTAATGAATTAAAATGTAAAATCAAAAAGGAAAGTGTTTGAGTCGCTCAGTTTTCTCACATAAGCTCTCGCTCTCTGGTTTGAGGGTCTGCGGCCTGCTCGTTTGCGAGTTAGGAGAGGAGGGGTTTATATATGGAAACCCCTTTGACCTAGCTTCCCAGACCTGCCCGATGGTCTACTCGATGGGGTTACTCCTCGGGTAGATCTTTGGGTGTTCTTCTTGCTCTTGGATCCTCCTCGATCGTGATGGGGTTCGGACTTGTTCTTCCAGTACGATGGCTCCTTCGGGTACATGCTCGGGTTTGTCCTTGTTTTTCCCCATTTTAGGCTCCTTAGCACCAGTTTCATCCAAAACATGCAAATGCAAAAATGCAACACCCTAAATGGCCTAAAAGTGAATTTCTACAGTTAATGTCGTAAAAATGCTAAGTTAGAGGTATGAACAATGCAAAATATAGACAAAAAAGGATGCTAAACATGTAAATTTGAGAGTTATCATGTGTATAGCCTAGTAGATGGGAGGATAGCCTTACTGAGTGTTTATAAAATACTCATGCATTGCAATTTGTGTTTGTGGTGCAGGTAAAGGCAAAGTGTGATCGTGGAATCAGGGAAATGAAGAGGAGGATGTTCTAGTGGTTCGCTTGGTTGTCTGGCTTATGTTAGGTTGCTAGAGTTGAGTCCTAGAATGTTGTTTAGGATTGCTGGTTCTCTGGTTCATGTTGTTTGGATCATTAGTTTATGATTTGGAATTAATGTTGGTTATTGAATTATTATTTGGTTATTTATTGGATAATGATATTGGTTATTTCCGCTGTTGATTGTGATTGTGGTTAGGTGGCTAGTGGGTATGGGACCACTAGTTGTAATTTATTTATTATTATTATATTTCTATTTATTATTATTTATTATTAAAAAAAAAAAAAACGGGTTAGGTCGTTTCAGTTTGGTATCAGAGCCCTTACGGTTCTAGGTTTGGGTTCACTAGGCTTTGTGCTGTAGATGTTTGGATTGCATGCTTTGATTGATTATGTGAGTTAGTCAATCACATGTGGCATGGAGTCCTAGAACATCCTCTTCGAGCCTATTTTGTGATTCCACGGTGAGTTTATGTTTTCTGTGTTATAATAGAAACTTGTTTGCTTACTCTTCTGTTCATGGTAGTGCAGATGGCTAGAGATGGTACTGTTGCTGGTCGTGGTCGTGGACGCGGACGTGGTCGTGGACACGGACGTGGTCGTGGTAGGGGCAGAGTCCGAGAGGCTAGTGAGACAGAGGACCAGAGTGTGACAGTTGAGGGTGTTGGCGAGTCACATGATGTTCTGGGGGATTCTGTGAGTGTGGATGGAGGGGGCGGTGTTGAAGCTCCAGTGGCCGGTGGTGCTAGGGTCCCGGGTGTGGGAGTCCCAGCGGGTGGAGTCCCTGGTGTAGATTTTGCGGCTTTGCTAGCACAGGTGTTAGAGCGGTTGCCAGCTGTGGTACCGGCTCAGGCTCAGGTTATGCCACCAATGGTGGCGGAGGAGCGGCAGCCAGTGGCTACGGATGCAGGAGCACATGGACGTTATTTGTCCATGCTGGAGATGACTTGTCTCGGGACTGAGCGGTTTTTCGGGTGGTACAGACCCTACTGTTACAGATGTGTGGACGACGAGTGTGGAACGTAACTTCCATACTCTGAGATGTCCTTAGGAGTTTTGGGTGGACATAGGGGTCCACCATTTGAGTGGTGATGCTCAGGTGTGGTGGAGATCAGTGGCTGCTAGGAGAGTGCAGAGGGAGATGACTTGGGCTGACTTTGTCTTGGAGTTTAACAGTAAATATTTTCTTAGAGAGGCATTGGATCGGTTGGAGGGGCAGTTCCTTTAGTTGTCTCAGGGGACACGGTCAGTGCAGGAGCTGGACTTGGAGTTCAGTCGACTTCTTTGTTATGGGGGTCGGGCTATGGAGCCTGAGGAGAACCAGATCAGGAGGTTTATGAGGGCTCTTTGTGATGACTTGAGGGTCCATTGTAGAGGACATAGTTATGCTACGCATACAGAGCTGGTTGAGACTGCAGCAGAGATTGAGCAGGATATCCGGACACAGTCAGTGGCGGTTAGTCCAGCGGTTCAGCCTAGTATGGCTCAGCATCATGGAGGTTCTAGCAGGGGCGGCAAGCCTATGCAGGGAACCAGGAGGAGGTGGGAGGCTACGCAGACGCAGAGTGGTGCGGGTTGCTTCTAGTGTGGGAGCAAGGATCACAGGTTTGCTAGCTTTCCCAAGAGGGGTGCGCCGACGGTAGGGGCTCGTGTATGCTATCATTGCAGGGAGACAGGGTAAATCAGGCCCTTGTGTCCCAAGTTGCTGCCGGCAGTAGTGGCAGCGTTGCAGCAGGTGCAGCCTGGAGGTCAGCAGGTGGAACGGATTGAGCAGGCGCCACGAGTTTACACGATTGCAGAGACTGGTGGAACCAGTGCCGGGGCGATCACATATATAATTTATGGTACTTAAGCTTTGGGAATTTTAGTAGGTTCAGATTTTATGTTTTCCTGTGATAAAGTGTTAGGTTCTCAACACATGAGGTTTGTGTAGGGACCTTGTTGGTGGGAGGGTTTAAGTCCCATGTTATGTTTGATTCGGGAGCTTCTCATAGCTTCATTACTCCGAAGTGTGCAGAGAGTGCGGGAATCAGAGGGGATCCTGGGGAGCGTAAAGGCTTTGTCAGAGTTGCCGGAGGCAAGTTCCTGAGAGTTACTAGAAGAGTTAGAGGAGTTGATATTCAGATCGCAGGAGAGTTGTAGCCAGTGGATTTGCTTATCAGTCTAGTGGAGTTGTATGATGTTATTCTCGGAATGGATTGGTTGCATCGACATATGGTGCATTTGGATTGCCATTGTGGTAGAGTGGAGTTTGAGCATCCAGGAGGGAAGTTGGTTTTTCAAGGTATTAGACCGAGTTTGGGGAGTCTTGTGATCTCGGCCATTCAGGCTGGGAAGATAATCGAGAAGGGCCGTGAGGCTTTTGGTTATTAAATCTATGCCAGAGTCAGTGGGGAAGTCTACGGTTAGCGGTATTCCGGTAGTGGAGGAGTTTGAGGATGTGTTTCAGTCATTGCAGGGATTACCACCATCTCGGTCGAATCCTTTTACTATTGAACTATAACCGGGGACGATGCAGAAGCTTCTTACGATGGCAGAGCTGAAGAAGCAGCTAGAGGATTTGTTGAGTAAGGGATTCATCCGTCCTAGTGTATCACCGTGGGGAGCGCCGGTGTTATTTGTCAAGAAGAAGGTTGGGAGTTTCCGGTTGTGTATCGATTATCGGGGTTTGAACCGGGTCACTGTGAAGAACAAGTACCCTCTTCCTAGGATCGATGAGTTGTTGGATCAGTTGAGAGGTGCTACTTGGTTCTCCAAGGTAGATCTGGCGTCAGGTTATCATCAGATACCGATAGATAAGGCAGATGTGAGGAAGACGGCTTTCAAGACGAGGTATGGGCATTATGAGTTTGTGGTGATGCCTTTCGGGTTGACTAACGCGCCAGCAGCGTTTATGAGGTTGATGAACAGCGTGTTTCAGGAGTTTCTGGACGTGTCTGTCATAATTTTTATCGACGATATCCTGGTATATTATAAGAGTCCTGAGGAGCATGCAGTGCATTTGAGGGCAGTTCTGGAGAAGCTGCGGGAGTAGAAGTTGTTTGCTAGTTAAGCAAGTGCAGTTTTTTGCAGCGTGAGATGGGTTTCAGGGTCACATTGTTTCTGCAGAGGGGGTTTCTGTAGATCCAGAGAAGATTCAGGCTATCAGGGATTGGCCTAGACCGCATAATGCCACAGAGATCAAGAGTTTCCTTGGTTTGGCAAGTTACTATAGGAGGTTTGTGCAGGGTTTTCCAAGTAGAGCACGCCTTATGACTAAGTTGACAGGGATGGATGTCCCTTTTATGTGGTCACAGGAATGTGAGGAGGGCTTTGAAAGCCTTAAGGAGATGTTGACTACTACCCCAGTGTTTGCTTTGCCTGAGCAGGGAGAACCCTATGTGGTTTATACTGATGCATCTAGAGTTGGTTTGGGTGTGTGCTGATGCAGCATGGGAAGGTGATTGCTTATGCTTCGCGGCAATTGCGGAAGCGTGAGGGCAATTATCCTACTCATGATTTGGAGATGGCTGCTGTAGTTTTGCCCTTAAGATTTGGAGATCTTATCTTTATGGTGCAAAGGTACAGGTGTTTACAGATCATAAGAGCCTGAAGTATATATTCACTCAGCCTGAGCTGAATTTGAGACAGAGGCGGTGGATGGTTGTGGCAGATTATGATTTGGAGATAGCCTATCATCCTGGTAAGGCTAACAGGGTTGCAGATGCTTTGAGTCGGAAGAGGGTAGCTTCGGCTCAGGAGCAGGAGATGGAGTCTCTGGTAGGAGAGACCAGTGCTTTGAGCTTGTGTGCGGTTGCAGAAGAACCGTTGGGTTTGGAGGCGGTTGATAGAGCAGATCTTTTAAGCAGGGTGCGGTTGGCTCAGGAGAAGGATTTGGGGCTGGTGAATGCATCTAGTGATTTATGTGCCCAAGATAATGGAACTATCTTGGTGCTGGGGCTGTTGATTCAGAATATCAGGTCTCAGATAATGGAATTATCTTGGTGCACGGTCGGGTTTGTGTGCCCATGGATGAGGAGTTGAGGCAGGAGATTCTGAGAGAGGCTCATGCGAGCAAGTTTTCTATTCATCCAGGAGCGACTAAGATGTACCGTGATCTCAAGAGGTACTATCACTCGGTCGGGATGAAGAAGGATGTAGCTAGTTGGGTCGCGAGGTGCGATGTGTGTCAGCTAGTGAAGGCTGAGCATCAGGTTCCGGACGGGTTACTGAAGAGTCTACCCATTCCTGAGTGGAAGTGGGATATGATCATCATGGATTTTGTGGTAGGATTACCAGTGTCTCGGACGTTTGATGCTATTTCGATCATTGTGGACCGGTTAACTAAGTCAGCACATTTTCTGGCCATTAAGAAGACTGATGGAGCAGCGATCTTGGCTAAGAAATATGTGAGGGAGATAGTCATGTTGCATGGGGTGCCAGCAAGTATTGTGTCTGATAAGGATTCCAAGTTCACTCCAGTGTTCTGGAATGCATTTCAGGCAGATATGGGCACTAAGGTGCATATGAGTACACCTTATCATCCCCAGACAGATGGACAGTCAGAGAGGACGATCCAGACGCTGGAGTATTTGCTGAGGATGTGTGTTTTGGATTGGGGTGGCCATTGGGCAGATCACCTGAACATGGTAGAGTTTGCTTACAACAACAGTTATCAGGCGAGTATTGGGATGGCTCCTTATGAAGCTTTGTATGCGAGGCCATATCGTACACCGTTATGCTTGACTCAGGTGGGGCAGAGGAGCATGTTCGGGGCAGATTTTGTTCAGGAGACCTCCGAGAAGATTCGGGTTTTCAAGCTGAACATGAAGGAGGCTCAGGATAGTCAGAGGAGTTATGCTAATAGGAGGAGGAGAGATCTTGAGTTTCAGGTAGGAGACAGAGTGTACCTCAAGATGGCCATGTTGCGGGGTCCAAACAGGTCATTGACTGAGACTAAGTTGAGTCCAAGATATATGGGTCCGTTCAGAGTGATGGAGCGGGTTGGATCAGTGGCATATAGACTGGAGTTACCTGAGGTTATGCGTGCATTCCACAAGGTTTTCCATGTGTCTATGTTGCGGAAGTTTCTCCGTGAGGGAGAGCGGGTGTTGGCTAAGATTCCTGAGGATCTTCAGCCTAACATGACTTTGGAGGCGAGACCAGTGAGGGTTCTCGGGAGGCGGATCAAGGAACTTCGGAAGAAGAAGATTCCTTTGATGAGAGTCTTTTGGGACTGTGATGGTGTGGAGGAGCAGACTTGGGAGCCTGAGGCGAGGATGAAGGCAAGGTTTAAGAAGTGGTATGAGAAGCAAGCCGCGACTTGAGCTTGTCTAGCCTGGTCCCATCTGTAATCTGTGGCTGGAGCGGGAATGGAGTATTCCAGCTCATCTCTCTTGTTTACTCGGTCGCTTGGAGTGGTTGGTTGTGCGACTCAGTAACAAGATGAGGTGGTGCTCGGGGTACAAAGTTTCCGTGAGGCAGGACTTTGGGGAAAGTTTTCTGAAATAGAAGTTTCCAAAAGTGGAAAGTGCAAAAAAAAATGGAAAGTTTATGTGAGTTAGAATTTGTCTATTTCTGGTGGTGGAGAGCCTTGGAGGGGCTTGTGTGGCCTTAGTGGTGGACTTTTGAGTCATTTTTACTGTGTGTGGCAGTCTTTTTAGACATTGTGTGGCATTTGTGGCAGGCTTTTTAGCCAATTGTGTGGCCTTTATGGCCGGCTGTTTAGCTAAATGTAAGGCCTTTGTGGCGGGCTGTTTAGCCAGAGTGCCTGTTTAGGCGGTCCTTCGGGACAGATGGTCTTTGTGATGGTCCTTTGGGACAGATGGCCTTTGTGGCGGGCTGTTTAGCCAGAGTGCCTGTTTAGGCGGTCTTTCGGGACAGATGGTCTTTGTGACGGTCCTTCGGGACAGATGGCCTTTGTGGCGGGCTGTTTAGCCAGATTGCCTGTTTAGGCGGTCCTTCGAGACAGTTGGTCTTTGTGACGGTCCTGTTTAGGATAGATTGTTTGGTCTTTGTGACGGTCCTGTTTAGGACAGATTGTTCGGCCTTGGTGGCGGTCATGTTTAGGACATTTGTTTGGCCTTGTGGCAAGTATATGATCCTTATGTGGTCATGAGATATTCTAGTGAGGGGATATGTGGTTGGTAGGTCATTGAGATGTTCTACGCGAGCCACGGGAAGAAAACCTTGATAGGGATAGGACTCAGACGTGTTCAGAATTGTTTGCTCGCGACTCTTGGAGGACTTAGGTTCTCCTAGTATTGCCATATTCAGAGACTTTGTGGCTTGGGAGTATGATTGGTATATAGAATTCTGATGACGATTCGGGGGCGCGCTGTAGGGTGGCAACCCGAGAGACGAGTATTGGATTTTTCTTTATATATTTCGGCATGCGGGTTTAGGCCTGATGAGGAGCCAACATTTTGGAATGCAGAATTAGGTCTGATGAGGAGCCAATAAAAACTCAAGGTTTAGGCCTACGAGTAAAGGAAAGTCCAAAAGTCGAGAGCAAATGACGCATGGAGCGTGAGTCTATCGCCTAGAGGTGACCTTCTGTAGATCGGTCGAAGGAGTGTGGGCCATGGAGACGGTTGCACGGGAGTCCTTGGCTGATGGTTGTTCGAGATTCGAGGACGAATCTAGATTTGTGGGGGAGAATTGTAACATCCGTGAACCGACCGAAATCCCGGTTTGGGGATTGCATCGGTCGATGCAGAAGGTCAATCAGTCGATGCAGGTTCAGTTTTCTGTGTTTTGACTTAAGTTAAACGCTGCGTTTTGGGCAAAGAGAGAAGGAAAAACCTTTAATCGTTTCTTTTGTCTCATTGTTCGATTTTGGCCGTTTTTGAGAGAAACAAAAGAGAGAAAGAGTGTTCTTGGTGTTCTTGGTGATTTATGTGGATTTGTGGCGTTTCCTGGTGAGATCTGAGGCTTGGAACGTTGTAGGAGCTTGCTAGGAGTGTTCTATTGGTTGTTTGAGGTTCAGTTTCGTCTTGGCAAAGGTAAGTGCAGGACCATGGCTTATCTAAGCTAGAGAGCTCTCTAATTTGCTTGTTGTGTGTTGTTAGACTTGTTAGATTGATAATTGGGACGTTAGGAAGCTTTCTTGTTACTTGGGATCGAGTTTTGTGGCTGTAGGAACAAAGATCGGGCGAGAAGCTTCGGGGAAAAACACGATGCTCGGCATTGCATCGGTTGATGCATATCTTGCGTAAAACTCTAGGGTTTTCGTGTTATGTCGAGCACGCGTCAGTCGATGCAGTGCGAGTGTTGATCGATGCAAGTGCATCGAGCATCGGTCGATGCAACCCTGTGTCGGTCGATGCATCCCCATTCGGTGTCGGTCGATGCATGTTGGTGTCGGTCGATGCAGAGTCCTGGTTTGTTATTTGTTGTTTGTTGATTATTGTTTGATGGTTAGAGATGACTCTATTGCTTGTGTGTATATCCCAGTAGATGGGAGGATAGCCTTACTGAGTGTTTATAAAATACTCATGCATTGCAATTTGTGTTTGTGGTGCAGGTAAAGGCAAAGTATGATCGTAGAATAAGCGCATTGAAGAGGAGAATGTTCTCGTGGTTCGCTTGGTTGTATGGCTTCTGTTAGGTTGCTAGAGTTGAGTCCTAGAATGTTGTTTAGGATTGCTGGTTCTCTGGTTCATGTTGTTTGGATCATTAATTTATGATTTAGAATTAATGTTGGTTATTGAATTATTATTTGGTTATTTATTGGATAATGATATTGGTTATTTCCGCTGTTGATTGTGATTGTGGTTAGGTGGGTAGTGGGTATGGAACCACTAATTGTAGTTTATTTATTATTATGATATGTATATATATATTTTTATTATTAAAAAAAAAAACGGGTCAGGTCGTTTCATAAAGTGCTTGGCCATGGAGACACTAAAGATGACCTCTGTGTGCTCAAGGATTTGAACCTATCTTCATCAAGTTCACTGATAACATCATTATTTTACCCATTTTAGCTATAGTTTTAGTATGCATTTAGGATGAGTTTGATATGATTTCAAGGCTTTAATGTAACTATTTTAGGTTTCAAGAAGGATCAAAAGGCAAGGAAAATACGTTTTAGGAAAGATTCTTAGCTTTACAGAACGGGAAACATTTGAAGAACTTCCAGAACTCAAATTTCGCTGTACTTGGTGTCTTTGGAAATCTGAGAGAGTCTTCTTTCTCCTCAAAGTGGAATCAAGTCGATCCATCCAACCATCCGGAAGTTATGCCCGATATACCGAGACGTACCTTAAACTGACCTAAGAAGAACCTTCAAGCCCATGGGCTTTTATTTGAAGGCCTGACCACCGACCACCACGGCGGCCCAGTCCAAGCCTTCACCACCGTTCTAGAAGCTTCCTACGCCGCCTCTTGCCATGCACTTATCAAGAGAAGATGGTTTTACCCTTACAAAACCCTATAAATACACTTCTAAGCCCTAGGGTTTAGGGTGTGCAATCATTGGAGCAGTCAAGAGACACGACCAGAGGAGCAGAAGACGTCCAAACCTCTCCCTCGCCCCTCTCTTTGAAGCTTTGAGATCCACCAAACTCTTTCTCTTTCTCTTGTTCGTTTGATACACTAGTTTTCTTAAGGATAAGTCTTTACATCTTGTACTTGATTCTAAGAGGTAATATCTAAATCTTATTCTTACTATTTATTCTTTTATGTTTATGAGTTATTTAAACCTTACTTTGATGATTCTCTTAAACATGCTAGAGTAATTTTCTAGTTGGGTTTAAAGGGATAATCAAAGGGGGAAGATGATCTTAGTTTAGGTGGCAATTTTTAGGGTTTGTTAGATTTAATTCTGTTTATTCTATGCTTTAATTCTAAGTCTTTACTTAATGCTTTAAGTTAGCCTCATGAACTAACTATGATCTAAAGTGTGTGTGCTTTGCCAAAAGCTTGCATGTGTGCCTGACCTAGCTTAGATTTGTGGGGAGACATAGGAAGCACATACCCCTTACCTATGGAATTCTACGGATTATAATCGAACCTGTTTTAAATGCTCTGATCTATGCGTCGTAGACTGCGACAGTTTAGTTACGGGGTGTAGTAATCTTAGATGGTTAGCTTGAGAATTTTAAGTTAACGGTTTATTAGTGTTTCGTAGTCCGCGTTTTAGATAAACAAACTAACCCTAAACTTTCCTAGATAGTAGATTATTGAACCCCTGCGATTCCCCTTGATGCCCAACACTTGTCTCATTTATTTTACTTGCATTTTTATTTTCGTTTATTTGCTTACTACAACCGTGACAACGAAAACCTTATTTTTATTGAGTCCTAGCCTTACATCTCTTCCGACAAATTCTCTAAACAACAACTCTCTCTCTGTGGGATCGATCCTTAAATACTACTACCGATTAGCTGTGCACTCTCAGCAGTTGTGTGGTCTTTTAAGGTAAAAGATTTGAAGTGAAAAACTACACAAATCAAAGCTTTTTGGCGCCGTTGCCGGTGAGAGATTATTGTTTACAAGAGTCTAGGAACTAGAGTAACGTCTAGGACACCTTGCTGTTTAATTTTTTTTTTTATTTTTCATTGTTTTAGGAGACCTTGAGGATGAACCTCGACGCTCTCCTAGGAGAATTTGAGAACCTTACTATTGCTGAGCTCATGTCATATTACCAAGCCATGGACGGAGACCCATCCGGTCCACAAGCCCATTCACTGCAAGGTTCACGCATTGGTCACTCTCGACCAAGCATTGTACCAACACTTAGGCGACCTTGTCGAAGTGCTTTCACTCGACCACCTCAAGGCCGAGCACCTATGGGACCAGCTTACTGCCGAACTGACCATTCCTACACGCCGTATTATGCGGACGTACCATGCTTTGCGACGGACCAATACTTTGATCCACAAGAAGTCATGAATGTCGATGTCAATGAAAACTTTTTCTATGACAATCAAAAACCAATCACTTCAGGGAGCTCTCACACTGAAGACAAGCTCATGAAGATGATAGAAGAACTTATATCAAGTCAAGAGGAGGCTGATAAAGTTTATAATGCTAAGCTGGATAAGATGAGCATTGAGTTTGGAGCTAAACTCGAAACTATCACCAAGGACGTTACACGCTTGGAGGAACAAATCAATGCTGTCAAGATCTCACCTCCCGTGTTGCTGGACACAAGGAAGAAGAAGACCAACCCGACAAGGAGGAAGAAGAAGAAGAAAAGGAAATCCTACTCGAAAAAGGAAAACATTATAAATTCCTTTTAGGAAAAGGAAAATTTTCTTTTACTTCAAGACAAGAAGATTTGGAGAACAAACTACAAGATAACCTTATTCATCCTCCACAACATCTCGACGTGAAGGAAGCTGCTCAAGCCACCGAAGAACATCAAAAATAGTTTTTGAGAGATAAGCAACAAGTTCCGATGGAGACCAAGAACCCTACACCCGATTCGCAAGAGATCTCTCAAGGAGAAGAAGTTTCGATCCTTACCAAGGATTGTTTTGCTGTAACAACTCTTGAAGCCTCACCACCACACAACATCTCACATCTAGGAGAAGAAGAATCAAGCTCTGAAACTATACCAACACCCCATGTCGCTTGTAACACCATCACAACCTTCAAAGTAGTCCAACCTTTGCAAGAACTAGAAGAAGGGGAGATTTATGAAGAAGAAGATGAGTCATTCGAGGGAACACAGTTTCAACATCAACCACGTGGTCTCACCCTCTTGAACAACCGCTGGTACCCACGCATGATAAGCCTAAGAGATCTAGGCGATTTCAACCGAGCAGTTGGGAGACTTCCCCAAGGTACCACTTTCGCAAAAGCTTGTTCTATTTATCATATTGACCGATTATTTCTTGAGAGTTTTGAGTCAAGGAAGGAGATGAAAGAGCTCTATGATCAAGCCCTACAGTATCCACGGCCGTTTAACACACTACACAAAGTGGAGAGCCCTGGCCGATTCCTCATCACTTGTTCTATCAATGGAGTTCAATTTGAAGATGCATTATGTGATTCCGGTTCATGTATCAACATCATGTCAACCGATGCTTCAAGGAAGATTGGCTTGAGACACCTACAACCCTCGGACATACACATAGGACTCGCCAACTCCTCATTCACAATACCTGAAGGAATGGTGCGAGACATTCATGTGAGAGTTGGAATCTATAATGTTCCAACCGACTTTCAAGTCATCAATGATGAGAAAAGAAGG
This sequence comes from Camelina sativa, assembly GCF_030686135.1. Classification (NCBI taxonomy): domain Eukaryota; kingdom Viridiplantae; phylum Streptophyta; class Magnoliopsida; order Brassicales; family Brassicaceae; genus Camelina; species Camelina sativa. The sequence continues at coordinate 24,428,938 of NC_141894.1, read as the reverse complement.
TTTACACCACTTATCCTTGGAGGAGCATTCCTAACCACAGCCGGAGCCGTCATGGACTGGCCTAACCGGAGAATGACTCTCACCAACATCAGTGGAGACATTTTCTATGAAGCTAAACCATTCAACCCTCAACCTCGAAGGTGTAGAGAAGAAGACTATGCAAGAGAGCCACCTGATGCCTACATTGGAGAACCAACCAAGAGAATTTGTCTAAGGACAACCCACTCTCCTATCCCTGTTTGAGAAAGCAACCAACGTCGAGCCAACGATGTTAAACAAGAGCGTTTCTTGGGAGGCAACCCAAGCTAGTAATTTTTTATTTTTAGGATTTATTTTCTATTACTATTGATATTTTTGCATTTTAGTTTCAGGTTTATCAAAAAAAAAAAAAATATAGAAAATAGAAAAGCCAAAAAGAAGGAAGAAGAAGGTCCATGGATTGGCAACACATCATGTCTATTGGCAAGCACCACCAACTGACGGGCCATGTTCAACATGTCCGATGCAAGCCGAAGGCGATGGATCATCACAATCCTCATGTGATTGATGCCGAGAGTCCCCACCAGCCATACCAGCCGTAACCGATGCCATGTACCATGTACCATGTATCACGTCCAACATTAGCTGCTAATGTGTGTGACCATACCTGCTGCCTATGTCCGCGACCGTTCATTCTTGTGCCGCGAGACAACTCCGAACCACCACCATCCTTACCACCTACCATCACCATTCTTTTACTTAGGTATGCATTTCTTATTTTTATTTTATCATTATTATTGATGGTTTTAGGTTTTTGTTTCAAGGAGGATGCATTTAGAGATATATCAAACACAATTTGATTGAACTTAGCCTAGTTCATACTCGATGTCAAGCAACCAAAGGAAGTACAAACGGTTAGTCGCCACTTTTTCATTCCACAGCCGAACTCTAAGATAAATTTTGGGCAACCAATAAACGTCTAGGGTCGACACAACACATTCTTATGATTGTTCTTAAACTCTACACTTTTCCTTATGATTTTTAATCCTCATCTCTTTCTTTTTTCCCACCGAGGACGGTGTGATTTAAGTCTGGGGGGAAGGATGTTCCATCCTATACTAATGCTACTTTCTATTTTGTTGACTTGAAACCTTTTTCCACTTTTTACATCAATAATTTTGACATTTTATCGAGTCACATTTTTTTTATTGAGTCAAAAATAGTAGGGTATTATGATCTTATTCTAACGGTTTATTTGATTTCGATTAACACTCTTATGACTCTTGATTATGCTTGACAACAGAACCAAAGTTTGGAAAGACTGGGAGCCGACTCAACAATCCCCCAAGTCCCTATTCGATGGATATTCAGATGATCTAATGTTGTCTCTAACTTTTATAGGACCTAAACCGGACTTAATTTTCAAACCCAGGGAATTGGTATACATTGGACTAGATCACTATATTCAAGCCACACAAGACATTGCACTTATTCAAAAGTATGTTCCCCTCTATCTTCCCTTCAATATTAAAAAAAAAAAAAAGCTAATAAAAGATGAGATGATTTTGATCAGTTTAGAGAGGTAGGTAAATTACCTATAACCTCATTATTCTACTCTTGAGTCAAATGATCACACAAAGCTTGAAAGCGAGGGGTAGGTAAATTACCGATGACCCCGGTATTCGCCTACATCTTTGATTTAAAAAAAAAAAAAAAGAAAGAAGTGATAAAAAGGAGAGGAAATGAATCATATGAAGAAAGTCTTGGCTTGAAGAGAGTCTGCAAGCCATTGATCGATTTTCCCTTGGTAAGATTTCACTTTTTATTTATTGTTTAATCTATGTACAGAGATGACAATAGAGATTCTGGAAACTCTAAAGAATTGTGGGATCAAGGAGAGTTGATGACTCTCATGGTGGATTACAAATGGAAGTTCCTAATGTCAAGGCGAAGAAGAATGCAAAGAAAATATCCCCAAAGATAAAGAAAATTCCCATTATTTTCAAAACCTATTTTCCATGATTTAGTTTGATTATTTGCTTGAGGACAAGCAAACATTAAGTCTGGGGGAGTTGATAACATCATTATTTTACCCATTTTAGCTATAGTTTTAGTATGCATTTAGGATGAGTTTGATATGATTTCAAGGCTTTAATGTCTATTATCAAGTATTTTAGGTTTCAAGAAGGTTTTACAGGATTTGTAGCAAAAAAGACCAAAAGGCAAGGAAAATACGTTTTAGGAAATATTCAGAGCTTTACAGAACGGGAAACGTTTGATGAACTTACAGAACTCACATTTCGACGTACGTGGTGTCTATGGAAAGATGAGAGAGTCATCCTTCTCCTCGAACTGGAATCAAGTCCATCCATCTAACCATCCGGAAGTTTTGACTGATTTACCGAGACGTACCTTAAACCGACCCCAGAAGAACCATCAAGCCCATGGGCTTTTATTTGAAGGCCTGACCACCGACCACCACGGTGGCCCAGTCCAAGTCTTCACCACCGTTCTAGAAGCTTCCTACGCCGCCTCTTGCCATGTACTTATCAAGAGAAGACGTTTTTACCCTTACAAAACCTTAAACCTAGACAAAACCCTATAAATACTCTTCTAAGCCCTAGGATTTAGGGTGTGCAATCATTGGAGCAGCCAAGAGACACGACCAGAGGAGCAGACGACGTCCAGACCTCACCCTTGTCCCTCTCTTTGAAACTTTGAGATTCACCAAACTCTTTCTCTTTCTCTTGTTCGTTTGATACACTAGTTTTCTTAAGGAGAAGTCTTTACATCTTGTACTTGATTCTAAGAATTAATCTCTAAACCTTATTCCTACAATTTATTCTTTTATGTTTATGAATTATTTAAACCTTACTTTGATGATTCCCTTAAACATGCTAGAGTAAGTTTCTAGTTGGAATTTAAAGGAATAATCAAAGGGGGGGGGGGGGGAGATGATCTTAGTTTAGGTGGCAATTTTTAGGGGTTGTTAGATTTAATTATGTTTATTCTATGCTTTAATTCTCAGTCTTTACATAATGCTTTAAGTTAGCCTCATGAACTAACTATGATCTAAAGTGTGTTTGCTTTGCCAAAAGCTTGCATGTGTGCTTTACCTAGCTTAGATGTGTGGGAAGACATAGGAAGCACATACCCCTTACCTATGGAATTCCACGGATTATAATCAAACTTTTTTTAAATGCTTTGATCTATACGTCGTAGCCTGCGATAGTTGAGTTAAGGGGTGTAGTGATTTTAGACGGTTAGCTTGAGAACTTTAAGTTAACGGTTTATTAGTGTTTCGTAGTCCGAGTTTTAGATAAACAAACTAACCCTAAACTTTTTTAGATAGATAGATCATTGAACCTCTACGATTCTCCTTGATGCCCAACACTTGTCTCATTTATTTTACTTGCATTTTTATTTTCGTTTACTTGCTTCCTACAACCGTGACAACCAAAACTCTATTTTTATTGAGTCCTAGCCTTTACATCTCTTCCGAGGGATTCTCTAAATAACAACTCTCTCTCTGTGGGATCGATCCTTAAATACTACTACTGATTAGCTGTGCACTTTCAGCAGTTGTATGGTCTTTTAAGGTAAGAGATTTGAAGTGAAAAACACACACATCATTGACCATCGTGTTTAAACTCTATTGTTGTTAAAGTTAATAGTGCTATTTGGCATGCTAGACTAGGACACCCTCATTTTCGTGCTTTAGAAGTTAGGTTACCAAGTATGTCGTTTAAAAATGATGATTGTATTCTAGGTAAACATTGCAAGTCAGTCTTTCCTAAGTCTTTGACAATCTATGATCATTATTTTGATTTAGTTCATTTAGATGTGTGGACATCTCCTTGCTTATCTAGACAAAATCAAAAATACTTTTTCACATTTATTGATGAAAATATAAGTACACTTGGTTAACATTACTTCCCTCTAAGGATAGAGTGCTTGAAGCATTTACAATTTTCAAAATTATGTGACTAACCATTATAATACTGAGATTAAAATTTTGAGATTAGATAATGGAGGAGAGTACACAAGTCATGTTTTTAAACAACATCTTGCGAACCATGGGATTATTCACCAAACCAGCTGTCCGTAGACACCTCAGCAAAATGATGTAGCAGAAAGGAAGAATCGACATCTAATGGAGGTTTCAAGGTCTATGATGTTTCATACAAAAGTACCAAAGCATTTTTGGAGTGATCCTGTCCTTGCCGCCTGCTATCTAATCAACCAAACCCCTACTAAGATCCTTCAAGACATCTCACCATTCAAGGTATTAAACAAAGAAAAACAAACATTTGATCACTTACGCGTGTTTGTCTGTGTTTGTTATGTGCTAAGACCAGAAGAACAGCGAGACAAGCTGGATGCCAAGAGTGTTTAAAGTATGTTTATTGGTTACTCCACAACACAAAAAGGGTACAAATGCTATGAGCCTAACACGAAGAGAGTTCTAGTCTCACGGATGTTAAATTTGTGGAATCAAAGGGGTATTATGATGAGAAGAATTGGGACAACAATAAAGATATAGCAAGATCACCCTTTGATCGGTCTGCCAACCTTTGAATCATTCTCGAAAAACTTGGCGTTGAAACAACTCAAGTCAGACAAGCCAACAACACCAGGAGGATCTAGTCAAAGTCATGAGGAATCTCACCCTGAGCCTATTACCTGCAGTCCAAAAAATGAGGATGCTCACTCGACACAAGACACTATATCGAGTGATGATGCAGGCGGTTTAAATTCAGTGTCTTCTGAGGAAATCTCTGGTGAAGCTGACAATAATCCTACAGACACTGAAGATAACGATGGTGATGATCTAGAAGAAATAATGCCTCCACAACGTAGTGAACGACTTAAGAAGAAAAACATGCGGTTCTACTACAACAATGTAGCTGTTGCTCATCCTATTCAAGCCGTTTTCACTCTTGCGCATTTTCCAGTGGAACATCAAGCATTTCTTGGGAAGATTATTAAGCATTAGATCCCTCAAAGCTATGAAGAAGCCAAAGACCACAAAATGTGGCGTGATGCTGTCTCAGCTGAAACAACCGCAATGGAGTCAAACCATAGTTGGGATGAGGCTGATCTTCCCAAGGGAAAGAAAGCAGTAACTTCTCGTTGGATTTTTACTATCAAGTACAAAATTAATGGGGATGTCGAACGCTACAAGGAACGACTCGTGGCGAGAGGATTCACTCAAACGTATGGGAGGACTATCTTGATACGTTTGCACCAGTTGCCAAGCTCCATACTCTTCGAGTAGTTCTCTCATTGGCAACAAAACTCAATTGGGAGATGTGGCAAATGGATGTCAAGAATGCATTCTTACAAGGCGAACTAGAAGATGAAGTGTACATGCGACCTCCACCCGGCCTAGAAGACATCACTGGACCCGTGAAAAGTACTTAATCTCAACAAAGCTATTTATGGTTTGAAACAATCTCCAAGGGCATGGTACCACAAACTGAGTACTACGTTACTAAAACACATATATGTTTGTGGGTGGTAATATGATGAATGTATGGAATGGTGAGATATGAATGAATGGATGGCAGGGTGTTTCAATTCCCCTTATGCAATTGTAGTACAAGAGGTGTCAATCCAATCTGAGAGTTTGCAAGTAATCAGGATGTGCATAAATGTCTAAGTCAAGCCAAATGCAAAGGATGTTTGTCACTAACAATCCTATGATGAAATGTAAAGTGCAGAATGTAAAAGATACTAGAACTAAATGCTGAATGTAAATGGAACAGAATGATTATGACAGTTATGAAGCTAGAAAAGAAATAGAAACTATGGTAATGCAAGTAATGAACTAATGCAAAGCAATTATGAACAAGATACTAAGTGAATGCTGTTGAAATGCAACTAGAATGAGATAGGAATTAAGACAGGACAACTACAAAGCATAAACAAAAGTTCTGGGGATTAACTCGAGCAAGCACTCGATCGAGTGTAGATCGAGTGCAGGGTCGAGCTGGACAAACGCGAAAAACAGAGCAATACAAGAAAAACAGAGCAATATGAAAGCGAATCAAACAACAAGCAAGCAGCAGGATTTAGACTAAGAAATCAATAGACAAGGAAGGTCTTGAGGAGGGATTCATGGGCTGGACTAATGATTGAGGTCAACAAATCTCAAACAACTTGAGCTAATCTCTAAACAATATTTTCTAAGACATGTTTAATCCACTCTCATGGCAAGAAACAATCAAACTCATGCATCTCTAGACTTGTTCTCATAAAGTAAAGAATCTACACAAGCAGGCATTAATCAATATGTCAAATACCAAACAAGACTTCTAATCTCTTAGCAAGCCTAATGGTAAACTCTAGATCTAGCCTTATCTATGCTCCTTAAAAATTGGTGTGATGCTAAGATGCTTGAAATCAAACCCTACCCTCTCAGTTATAGGATCAGCATTAAGAACATCTAGCCTAGAAGAGATCTACTACAATCAAGCTTGACCAAATCAAACAAACCTCAAACACAATCTAGCCTAACCCATCCTCAAGATCCTAAGCAACTACTCACAAGAACACATGATGAACATCAAAGTCATAAACCCAGAAAATACTGAAACTTGTATCAAATGAAAGATAAAGCAAAGATCTACAATATTCAAGAAGGAATCAAACACGATATCTTAATATCTTGAAAGTTATGGAACCAAAAAAATCCAAGAATTCTTTGTTTTCTCCTTCAAAAGAAGGTACAAGATCTAAGAAAATAAAAGTGCAAAAAGAATAATTCCCAAAAGGGTAAAAACTAGGTTTTTGACTATCTAAAACGCTGGACTCTTTGGTGGCCGCAGGGTACAAGCCCTTATATAGAAAAAGTAGTGGAAGCCCTAAAAATGCTAAAAGACAAAATAGCTAGGCGGCTCAGCCAACTCGACCCGGTGCTCGGTCGAGTGACCGGTCGAGTTGGCTTCTCTCGTGCATCTTCCACTCGGTCGAGTGCCTCTCTGCACACGGTCGAGTGTCTGGTCGAGTGGGACTCCGGACCTTGGTTCTTCAGCCTTAACTCTCTTGCTTTTCCTTCATGATTGCTTCACTTCTCCTCAGCATTGCTTCCATGCTCCTTAAGCTCCAAATCACCTGTTTATGCATGAAAAGATGCAAATGCAATGCAACTATACTCTAATGCATGATTAGTCCTAAAGCTATGCAATAATGACTAAAATGGATATCAAAAGATGCAAAATATGTGAATAAACTAAGGGAAAACATGGTTAAATATATGAACATCAACACCCCCAAACTTAGTCTTTGCTTGCCCTCAAGCAAAGAAACAAGACATAAGAAGGTAGGTGAGGTTTGAAAGTGGGATCTCAGCTCCTAAAGCTTGCAAATAGACCATCTAGAATCAATGTCCAAGTTAGTAGTACTATGATGCAAGTTGAATGAGCTGTACTTAAAGATTTTAGACAAGCATATCACAACCTTTACTGATTTGAGCCTTAGATATCCACATGCATTCAAATCAACCATTTCATTTAACATTCATTAATCAAGAACATGAATCAATTCTATGCAATGCTTAAACTCATTTGGCTTGGAGATATAAGTTTTGAGACAATGGTGGTCTCTCTTTAGAGTGGGGTTTATCAATATCAAGGTTCTCTCATGAAAATGGATTGAGCTTTAGAAGAATGCTAAAGGTAAGAACACTTAGACACATACAAGAACAAAACCTTGTCTACCCAAAGGCACCCAAAGAATTCTTCCTATCAATCTAAACCCAAATGGTGCTACCCTTTAACTTCTTCTTTTCTCTTTCACCCTTTTCTCTTTTGGTTTTCAAGTCTTAGGAGAGGTTTCTTATTTGATCTTTCTAGTGGGATGGGGGATTCTTACTTATTTGCTATGGTTCTCTTTTCGTCTTATTCTTAAGACATACAAGCATTTTGCTAGACTTTTCTTTTCTTTCTTTTCTTTTCTTTAACTAGAACCATCTTCAACAATTTTTTACTTCCCATCCTTTCACTAGACCTTGCTTAAACACATTTTCCTCTTAAAGACTCTACCCTTTTTCTTTCTCTTTTTCCTCCTTTCTTTTCATAACAGCCAAGTCCCAAACCCAACAAGTGAACCACCTAGTCCTATCTCTTTTGAAAAATGCAAACTAGAACTACACAAGTTCTTACTCTTGTCAGTTCAAACCTAACACTTTCTACCAAGCTCAATCCCAAAAATAGGCCTCACACACACAAGAATAAACATGGCTTGAAAGAAGGGTTGGTTAAGGGGTAGGGAAACTGATTTTAATTGTTTAATCAGCTACTTAGATCAACAAGAGTGGTAAAAAAGAGAAAGATGATCCAAGTATGTATATGGTATCCATGAGTTTAAAGCAATGCACACATTGATAATTGCAAGTCAATATTAGGTTCTTATAAATAGGAAATGGTGTCAAATCACAACATGCTTCAATTTAGACCAAATGCAATGCAGGAATTCAAGGCTGGGTTCAATCTTATGCTTCTAACCACTCAACTATCATCAAAGTACTATTAACTTGGGCATTGATCCTAGTCTAGTGAATAAAACAAGCTAGCAAGGCAAACTCATCATAGATCCCTAATGCAAATATTATACAATCCTACATTAAACATGCTAAACAAGATCCTAATATGCAATGAAAACTACATGAACACTCTTTTTTTATAAAGATTTTTGCAAAAAGTTTTTCAAATTTTTAGGGTTTTTCTATGCCTTAGATGTTATGCAAATACTAACATGATGATGCTAAAAATTTGAAATAAGAACACAAAACACAATGTCAAATGCTATCTCAAACCCTCCCCCAAACTTAAATCACACAGTCCTCTGTGTGAAAGAAATTTGATTGAGGATTCAAGATCAAAAACAAAACACAATATGAGATGCAATGGTATTTACAAGTGAAGGTGATAGTGGTACCTTAAGGGTTGTGGAAGAAACTGTCCACATCCTCTTGCATGCTGTCAAACGTGTAAGTGGGGGCTTGTTGGTGACTTGGAGAAGGTGATTGGGGCAGCTCGACGATGGCGATCGACCGGGACTCGGTCGAGTACGTGCTCGAGTGGGGGGGGGGGGGTCGAGCAGGCCTGCGGATGCCAAAACTCTGACCTTGCTGCCGGTAGAATGATAACACTCTAATTTACATGTTTTTAGCATTCTTTTTGTCCATATTTTGCATTGTTCATACCTCTAACTTAGCATTTTTAGACCATTTACTGTAGGAATCAAGTTTTAGAGCATTTAGGGTGTTGCATTTCTGCATTTGCATATATTGGATGAAAACAGGTGCTAAAGAGCCAAAAATGGGGGAAAACAAGGACAACTCGAGCATGTACCCGAAGGAGCCATCGAGCTACAAGAACAAGTACGAACCTCAACACGATCGAAGAGGATCCAAGAGCGCGAAGAGCAACCCGAAGATCCACCCGAGGAGTTACCCGACTCAAGCCTCGTGTACCCCATCGAGTAGACCATTGGGCAGGTCTGGGAAGCTAGGTCAAATGGGTTTCCATATATAAACCCCTCTTTCCCTAGCTCGCAAACGAGCATGCCAAAGACCCTCAAACCAGAGAGCGAGAGCTTCTGTGAGAGAACTGAGCGACTCAACATATTTTTCTTGTTTTTGTACTTTTATTTTGTAGTTTTTCATAGATATTTTATCCCTACTCTTTTCTACTCTACTCTATCTTTTTAATAATCTCATTTTCGTTTATTTCTATGGCTTTATCATTTGTTTCTATGTCCGAGTAGTGTAGCAAAGTTTCTAGGGATGGGATAGATGATTAGGTGTTCTTTATCGGTTATGATGCTTTTGTTGATTGTTATGATAGATAAATTTCCTTCTAGGTTGATGTTCTTAATGCGGTCAACAGACCAAAAGGTTGAGATTAGATCTAGGGCGTTTATAATGCTACATGCCGAAAGGAGTAGATAAAATGCTTGATTAGGTCAATGCTAGAGGTATAGTTAACTTTGAGTGACAAAATCAGATAAGTCTAAGTATACTGACAAAAATGAATTGTTCTTAATGCCTGCTTGTTCATATTGCTAGTGCGACAGTGTGGTAGTATGTTCAAGGTTGATTGTCACTAGTGCGACAGTGTGGTGACAAGGTTTTAGAGGTTCATTGTCTAGGAAATAATTGCTTGAGGCATGTAAGGCATCCGTATTGGTCTAGAACACTTAGGATTCGATTACCCCTATCCTTAGGAACTTTCGTATTTCATTTCTTGCATTTTCCTTACTTACTCGACCACTTACCCGATCAGGTACACGATAACCTGTATCGAGTAATACCTCGAGCTGTTCATAGTTCACTTGCATACTCGATCACCCCTTTTGCTTGGCTTGACTTGCTTGATTCTAATTGCATCCTATCTGCTAGCATAACAACCATTTGGATTGATAACCCTTTGTACTACAACTGCATAGGGAATTGAAACCCTTGGTGAAAACTAGTCTATCAATTTGGCGGCGTTGCCATTTGGTTGTTTAATTTTGCTACGTTTAGGATTTCAGGACTCTCAACTCATCTGACATTGCATCATCATAGAAGTGGTTGAGAAAGGCCACCTTGACATCACGCCAGCTTGTCAATGATCCAGGAGGCAGCTGTTTCAACCACTGAGATGCCTCTCCTGCAAGTGAGTAAGGGAAAAGTTTGCAGAAGATGTAGTCCTCAGTTACCCCATTAGCCTTGATGCTAGTCACCAGATCCTCAAAATGCTCAATGTGATCCAAAGGCTTCTCATTGGGCAAAGCAGAGAAAGGTCTCTGCCCAACTAGTTGAAAGTATGCAGGTTTCAACTCAAAATCATTCCTCTGAAAAGGGGGAGGAACAATAGCAGACCGGTTCTCATACACCAGATCAGCCCGATTGTAGTCAGCAATGGTCCTGATCAGATCCCGGTTGTTCTCCTGTCGTCGAACAGGGTTCTGTACGTGGTTGGCAGCTCCACGCACGTCTGCAGGTTGGTGTCGATCGATGCCACCTGGTTGGTGTCGATCGACACCCAGATCCGGATTATCAACGACACCAGCTTGCTGGTTCACAACAGCCTGCTCGTTGACAACAGGTTCAGGGATCACGTTCCCTTCTGCATCAAGCTTTTGGCCCTGCACATTGCGCAAGTGGCCCTCTTGATCCCTCAAAACACCAGCTTCATCACGCATCAGAATGATTGTATTAACCATCTTCAGAGATTTAGCTGCCTTTCTGTTCTCATGTTCTAGTTTTCCCAACTCTTTGTTTGACAAATTCACAGTAGGACCAGACTTGTTATTCCTTGTGTGAGGTTTAGGAGGCATGCACCTGAAACACCAAAGAGAAGAAAAACAAAAACGTGTTAGTTTGAAAATAAAAAGAAAAAAAATCTAGACAAAATCAAAAACTCAAATCTAATGGTAGATCAAAGAGTCCCCGGCAACGGCGCCAAAATTTGATATGCTCAAATTAAACCCTAGAGCTACTCTCTCAAATTAAGAGATCAATGCAGTACTTAGGGGTCGAATTCCACAGAGACTCAAGACTACACAATAAATTATAGAGTTTTTCAATTATGCTAAACAGATTAATTTGAATTAAAATAAAAGCAATGCAAAATATAAAAGTTGTTGTAAATTCAGAAAATCAAAAAGCTAGGCCTAGGGAATTTCTCAGGGAATTATGAAATATTAAATCAATCAATAAATTAGGATTCAATCAATTAAGAACAGATCTAGAACTCTAAACTTTTGGTAAATTAAATCAGTTCTCACTGCAAATAATATCTAAATTTAAAACCAGAAAATCCAAATCTCTTTGTAAAATTCTAGGTAATAAATCAGCAATAAAATCAGGTTTAGATTGTTCACAAAATTATTAAATCAAATCTCTTTGCAAGAAATAATTTTGCTCATCAAAAGGTTTTATCAGGAAAACAATTATATTCTCATATCAATTTATTTTCCTAAGGTATTAATTCTAGATGGCCAATCAAGGATTAATATGAAGAACAACCTAAGATGAAGATCTAGCAAGATAAAGAATCCTAAATAATCAGATCTAATAATTCATAAAATCCCTGTGAAAAACCCTGAACCTAACAAACAAATTACTCAGACATAATCAATGAAGAACAAAACATGATTCTGAATAATAAGCAATTGAAATTAAAAGAGTAAGGAAGGAGTTTAAGAATTCTTCTCTCAAAGCAGTTCAGATCTCTCTCCCAAAAGCTCTCAAAATCTCACAGGGTTGCAGAAAAATAAAACTCTCTAGAATAAAACTTAAGGGTTTGGAAAACCTAAAAACTATATATATATGTCCTAAAACACGTCAGGGACTTGTGTTGCAAATATGGAAAACTTCGGGCAATTTTGTAAAACTTCCAAATTTGAAGACTTGTCTCGATTTGCAATGGGTGTCGACCGATGCTCTTCTAGTGTCGATCGATGCCCTTCGTATAATCAGACTTCAAATTGATTCTTCGAGATTTATGCTCCAAAACAATCCAAATTGCTCCATTTCGCTCCTTTCATGCTAAAAACCTGTAAAGACTCAAAAACAATCTAGAAACAAATGAAAAGACACTAAAAGACTCATTATATCATGGTTAAAAACCATAAAAACCATGATATATCAGTGGGAACTCAGCCTTAGGGTCTCCTTCATCCTTGAACACCTCATTATCAACTTTCTCCTTGATAGTGAAGGGTTGATCATCAATGGTAGGCAGGTTGGTTGGGTTATATATGTTGAACTTCATTACCACATCTTCAGCAATGTTCAAGGTCACAAGACCTTCCTTGACATCAATGACTGCTCCAACAGTAGCTAAGAATGGCCTCCCTAGCAAAATTGGATCCTCAGGCTCCTTGTCCATCTCTATCACCACAAAGTCAGTGTGAATCCTTGCCTTCCCTATCTTAAGTGGGACATTCTCCAACCTTCCAACTATCTCTCTATTTGTCCCATCAGCTAGAAGCACATGGAGATTGGTAGATTTGAAATAAGTTCTTCCAAGCTTTTGGGCTATGGAGTAAGGCATGACACTTGTTGAAGCTCCCAAATCACAAAGACATTGGTTGTAGTGAAGATAACTGATTGTGCAGGGTAGATAGAAAGGTCCTGGATCACTGAGCTTTACTGGAATGATCACTCCTGCAAGGTTCTCAAGATCCTTCTCATCTTGAGCTTCAGCCCTCTTACTAGACAAATCAAGCAAAAAATTTTTGTAGAGAGGATATGGCTCATACTGTTCCAAGGCAGGCCCTCTCTCCTCTTCTTGGTAAGCTATTATGATCTCTTGAATGGCTGACACTTGTTCCTCTTTCTTAACCAAAGCTTCTTCTTTCAAAACCCTCTCTTCCTCTTGTTGCTTAGCCAACAATGCCTTTTTCTCAATTATTTCCCTTAACTCCTTGATCTTCTGTGCTTTGAAACGCCCAGGGAATGGTAGAAGAGGCTTGTAAGCAGGAGGAATGTACTTAGCAGGCTTGACAGCTTCGAATTGCGCAGCTCGATCGACCACTCGGGCATGCACTCGATCGAGTGTGTGGTCGAGCTCCTGGTCGAGTTCTCCTGCGAGTTCCTGTTTACTTGCACATATGTCACTTGGGGCTTCAGTAACTGATGAATTCCCCCAAACCTGGACTTCACTGTCCTCAGTGACTTCTTCCTCCTGAATTAGGATGGCCTTGGCTGTGAACTCCCTTGGATTTTGAACAGCTTTTCCAGGGAGTTGGTTGGGTTTTGGAGCTGAAGAAGAGGCTATGTTGCTCTCCATATACTTGACTCTAGAGTTAAGACCTTCAAACTTCATGTTCAGGTCATTGTACTGGGATGTAAGCCTTTGGTTCAGTTCAGCAAACTGCTTAGCCTCCTCAATCTTCCCTTGGGTTTGACCAATCAACAGCTGCTGTATCATAGCTCTAAGGTCTTGTTCTTGGCCCTGGTTAGTCTGAAATCCTGGTGGGGGACACATCTGGGGTTGGAACACCTGCTGCTGTTGTTTGGGAATATAGTTTTGGAACCCTTGAGGCTGTTGAGGCTGTGGAGGAGGGTAGACTTGATCTTGTGGATTAGCCACATTGGTGCTCCTATAAGATAGGTTGTTGTTCTTGAAACCACCTTGATTGTAGCTGATATCTTTTGTTTTTGTTGGGTTTTAAGCCTTGTTTTTGCATAAGTTTGTTGCATAATATTGTCATTCTAGGTTGTTTTAGGAGGATTTGCATCTAGTATGTTATCTCTCAGGTTCTTGGAGTAATCTCAACACATTTGGAGCATTTAGACTTGTTTTGATTGCAAAGAAGCAAAGAAGAGTGAAGTGAAGAAGAGATGCACTGGAGCGCCATCATCAGCGGCCACCACCATCAGCCAAAGTGTGCCCGGTCGTCCCAATCGGCCATCTCAATCGGCCAAAGCTTGCCCGGCTCAATTTCTCGGATGGAAGATTCAGAACCGGTCAAAAGCGTCTCAAAGATCGACTCGGATGAAGATCTTACATTGAGATTTATCTTCCACTCTCTTCATCAAAGTTATAGTCATTTGAGTTATCTTTCCAATGGAGGTTATGTCAAGCAAATCCGAGCTACTATGCAATAGTTATGGCAGTTTTAGTGGATGTAGGTCATTCTGGCGCGAAGACACACGCGGCCGCACAACGCGGCCAAACCAAGACCGAGTGAAGGCACGCGGACACACCACTCGGCCAAGCCATGACCGATGGAGTTTAAGTGGTTGAGGGTGCGAATACACACGCGGTCACACCACGCGGCCAAACCAAGACCGAGTGAAGGCACGCGGCCACACCACTCGGCCAAGCCATGACCGATGGGTTTTTAAGTGGTTGGGGGTGCGAAGACACACACGGCCACACCACGCGGCCAAACCAAGACCGAGTGAAGACACACAGCCACACCACTCGGCCAAACCATGGCCGCTGGAGCCATCTCCTCACTTGTTTTATTTTTGAACCGGGTTTGACCCAGTTTGTTTTGGGTTGACCTAGGTTCTCTTCTACTTTCCTATAAATACTCTAAACCTATTAAACAGACATATCTCTTATCTTATCTTTTTTTCAGTAGCCACTTAGGGTTCTTAAGCTTGTCTACTCTTGGTTTATTGAATCCTTGGTTGATTTTCCAGTTTTTAATAGCAATATCTCTTTCTAATCTCTTAACCTATAAACTCTTATTATGATTTCACAAAAATCAAACTCTTTCCTTTGTGTGATCATGATGATGAGTGAGTAGATCTTTTAGGATTTTGGGCTTGGTAGATTAGGGAGATAGATGATTGATCTTTGATGTCTAGGTCTTTATTTATGTATTTCCTATCTTGATTAGTGATAATAATGCTAGATAGCCATGACAAAGCTTGAATCTAGACTTTAGGATTTCCATGCCCACAAGGTGTTTGATGAAATTCCTGAACCAAACTATTCAAGAGCTTTGCATTCCTAGCCAATGGAAATTGATGATTAGGGTGCTTAGTAGTATTTAGACTTGATTTTAATGCATGCTTGCCTTGTGATTGCCTTTGGAAATTGTTGATTATCACTTGATTAGCATAGGATCTCTATCATGGAAATGAATTGATTTGCATAAGTGTTCTTAGCCATAGGATTGTTCTTGATTGTTGCTTAGACATCTAGGATTGATTAGCTATCTCCCAAGTCAATTACCTTGCCCAAGGTTCACTTGTTTAATCTTGATTTTAAAACTGTTCTTAGTTGTGTGTTTGCTTGCTTTTAGTTTGTTTGTTTGACTTATTTAAAGTTGCTTCTAGTTAGTTGATACATAAAACAAAACCCTTTCTTATTAGCTTAGATTAAGCATTCATGTGTATTCCTGGTGTGTTGATCATTGCAAACTGAGGTTCGATAATTTAATTGAGAGAAAAAGTACTACATCAATTTGGCGCCGTTGCCGGTTTGCAATTGCATTTAACCATTAGGATTTCATCTTTGCTTGAGACTAGGCCATTTAATTTCGTGAATATGATTAGCTTTATGCATCTAGTTGAGATGATGAATTCACTTTTGCTTGTTGTTACTAATTTGTCTTCCTTGATTCTCTTATGCTTTCAAAGGTACTCAAACCAAAATAAGAAGAATGGAAAGACAAGGTCATTCAAGGTGTTGGCTGTGGACAATCAAACAAGCATTACTAAAGCTCCAAAACCTCAAGTAATAGTAACAAATCCAAGTCAACTTCAAGAGAACACATTGACAATAGGAAGCTTTGATGCTCTTTATCATGAGTCAAGATATGGAATTCGACCTCCTCCCATAGAAGCCAATGCTTATGAAATCAAGCCAAGTTTGATTAGATTGATTCAAGGCTCTAAGTTCTTGGGACTAGCTATGGAGAATCCCTATGATCATTTGGACTCCTTTGAGAGGATGTGTAGCACATTTAGGATTGGAGGTGTGCCCAGTGATAGTATCAAGCTCATCTTATTTCCATTTTCTCTTGGAGAGAAAGCAAGCCAATGGGAGAGAACTATCCCATCTCATTTGGTCAATTCCTGGGATGATTGTAAGAAGATCTTCCTTCTCAAGTTCTACTCCAAGCAAAGAACAGCTCAAGTGAGAAATGACATATTGAGTTTTAAGCAAGAAATTCATGAAAGCTTCAATGAAGCATGGGGAAGACTTAAGGGATATATTCGAGATTGCCCACATCATGGATTCAACAAGCAAGCTATACTTAGTATTTTATATGGAGGAGTTAAGAAGGAGCTCAAATTGACATTGGACATGGCTAGCAAAGGAAGTTTTTCAAACCTCACCATAGAACAAGGAGAGTTGCTTGTTGAGAATTTGGCTCAAAGTGATCAAAGATACTATGAGGAGGACTATGATAGAATCCCAAGAGAGGGTGGTGACAAAGCTGAGGAAAGAAGATACCAACACAGAGGTTATAACCAAGCTTATCCACCTTTAAAGCTTCAACGAAAGTCTTCTATTCAACTTCCTCCTCAAGATAATGAAGTGAGTGCCATGTTGAAACGAGTTTTAGAAGGTCAAATTAAAGGTTATATGGACTTGAGTAAGAGTGTTGTTGAGCTGCACAATAAGATGGATGGGGTGTACAATGAACTTGATCATAAGATCATTAGTTTGGCTTCTCATTGGAAAATTGTTGATCCTAAGGTACCTCACACCTCTTCTAGTGAATCCAAAGCTACCCTCAAGGAGTTTTGCACTGCTATCTTCACAAATAATTTGGATATGGTTGATGAGAATGAGAAAAAGGTACAAGAAACTTCTAAGCTTTCATATGGTTGTTTTGTTGAGCAATCGGTAGATGATAGCAATGGAGAAGAACCAAGGATTTTGAAGGATCAACTAGAAGATGTCCAAGTTGTGAATGTGATGAATGGAGATACTTTACAACTTGCTAATTGTGGTGAAGAAATTTTGGATGGTGAGTGTTTAGACTCTTTATTTGATGACCTCAAAGGAGACTCTAGAGAAGGAGATTTGGGTCAAGCAAATAAAGTTGTTGACAAGAAGAAGAGGAAGAAGAAACAAAACCACCTTCCCACCATTGTCTCTTCTCCTATGAATTTGTGTTTGCATCCCTTGGGGCTTGTTGATGGAGAAATAGAGTACAAAGTGAAGCACAAAGGTTCTTCTTCACCCTTTGCAAGTGTCAAAGCCAAGCTAGATCCCAAGTATCATTATGACAAAGATAAGCTTCATGAACTTCTCTCAAGTGAGATTACTATCAACCTCCACTCTCCTTCCACCAATTCAACAGGATCTCAAGGGAGCACTAAAGCTCCTCCTATCACTCCATTCCCTAAGGTTCACAACTAGGGCCAAGGTATGGTCCTAACCTTCCATTGTATATATTATTTGAGTCTTGTTTTCTTTATTTTGTTAGTCTTTCTCTTGGACTTTTCTCACACAGGGACTGTGTGAATTAAGTTTGGGGGAGAGACTAGCCATCTAACATTGTGTTCTGTTTTGATTTTCATGTTTTGTGTGATGCATTGTTAATACCTATGTTTTGAGAAAAATCAAAAAAAATCAAAAAATTTAAAAAAATACCAAAAAAAAGCATTTAGCTTTGCCTATTCATTCTTGTGTTTAAGATTGAGTCTAGAAGCATTTACTATGCATTTTCATTTGCATTTGGGATAATAATGAAATTGCCTTGTAAATTTTGAGTTTTAGGATTGAACCCACAGCCCTCATTTATAGCTCATTGGTGCTTGTTTAATCTTGGGGAAAAAATGAAGAATCTAGGCTTAAAAACATTGTGTTACTTGAAAGCATTTTCTTCTAGTGTAAAGCTTGCTTGATCATTGCTGCATCTCTATATTATTTGGACTTTAATTTGATCTTTAAATTATCTTGCATATGGACTATGAATGCTAGCTCATGGAACTTTCATTTGTGTTAACTATCTCTATTTGCCACTCTATTTTGTTTAACCCAATCTCTTGCCATGCCTTTGGACCCCAACCTTTTCTTTCAAGCCTTGTATTGATTTTTTGAGTGAGGCCTTTTCTTGATAATGCTATAGGTTGTGAAATCTTGAGAGTATTGAGAATGACAAAGAACTGGCTCTTGTTTTTAGCTAGGCTTGGAATCTTTAATGCTAGCTAATAGGACTGGTTTTGAAAGAAATAGGTGGTTAGAATGTTGATTTGGGGTCAAGTTTGGGAAAAAGAGAGAATAAGAAGGGAAATAAAGGTTTACTTGGTCAAAGAAAAGAAAAATCTCTAAGGTTAAGTTGGTTATAAGCTCTAAGTCTCAAAGAAAAGGGATAGAAAGTATTGTTATAATCTCCTAGATTCAAAATGAAAAGAGTAAAGGAAAATCAAACAAGATTGGGAGTATAGCAAAGAATGAATAAGAAATAAAATGAGCTAGTGTTTAAAGCAAGAACAGCCTTAGAGATATAATAAAAATAAAGGAATAAGACCATAAGTAAAGAAGAAAAACGGGGTAAGTTGAATAAGGTTGATTTTTTGGGTTTGAAAGGAAGATAAGTAAGATGAGAAAAAGGGTAGAAAAGCTTCTAGGTGGGTAGAACATCAAGAGCTAAGCTTTGTATGCCCAAATTATTCTCAGTCTTAGATAGATTTCATGACTGTCTAGCATTCCTCTTTGTTTGAGAATTAACCACCCAAAAACACCATTTCCAACCACTTTATAAACAGCCTTTCCCTTAACCCAATTGAGCTTGATTTATTTTTCCATTTGCAAGATCACACCAAACACTTTAATGAATGTGAAAGAGATGTTCAGTAGGATTGCAAGTCTTTGCCAATAGATAGAAGATGAACTAGAGTGGTGCATTGTGCTAAGCATAGAAAAATATTTGTAAGGACTTTGATTGATCTTAGCACCATTGAACTGCATCTAAGGACTTTGGTTTGAATCCTTTATCTCATACCTTTAGGTTCTGAATCCCATTTTTAAACCTCTCTCTCTCACTTTTTGTTTGGTTCTTGCTTGAGGACCAGCAAGAGATAAGTTTGGGGGAGTTGATATCTTGTGTTTTTGTTGGGTTTTAAGCCTTGTTTTTGCATAAGTTTGTTGCATAATATTGTCATTCTAGGTTGTTTTAGGAGGATTTGCATCTAGTATGTTATCTCTCAGGTTCTTGGAGTAATCTCAACACATTTGGAGCATTTAGACTTGTTTTGATTGCAAAGAAGCAAAGAAGAGTGAAGTGAAGAAGAGATGCACTGGAGCGCCATCATCGGCGGCCACCACCATCAGCCAAAGTGTGCCCGGTCGTCCCAATCGGCCATCTCAATCGGCCAAAGCTTGGCCGGCTCAATTTCTCGGATGGAAGATTAAGAACCGGTCAAAAGCGTCTCAAAGATCGACTCGGATGAAGATCTTACATTGAGATTTATCTTCCACTCTCTTCATCAAAGTTATAATAATTTGAGTTATCTTTCCAATGGAGGTTATGTCAAGCAAATCCGAGCTACTATGCAATAGTTATGGCAGTTTTAGTGGATGTAGGTCATTCTGGCGCGAAGACACACGCGGCCGCACAACGCGGCCAAACCAAGACCGAGTGAAGGCACGCGGCCACACCACTCGGCCAAGCCATGACCGATGGAGTTTAAGTGGTTGAGGGTGCGAATACACACGCGGTCACACCACGCGGCCAAACCAAGACCGAGTGAAGGCACGCGGCCACACCACTCGGCCAAGCCATGACCGATGGGTTTTAAGTGGTTGGGGGTGTGAAGACACACACGGCCACACCACGCGGCCAAACCAAGACCGAGTGAAGACACACGGCCACACCACTCGGCCAAACCATGGCCGCTGGAGCCATCTCCTCACTTGTTTTATTTTTGAACCGGGTTTGACCCAGTTTGTTTTGGGTTGACCTAGGTTCTCTTCTACTTTCCTATAAATACTCTAAACCTATTAAGGAGACATATCTCTTATCTTATCTTTTTTTTCAGTAGCCACTTAGGGTTCTTAAGCTTGTCTACTCTTGGTTTATTGAATCCTTGGTTGATTTTCCAGTTTTTAATAGCAATATCTCTTTCTAATCTCTTAACCTATAAACTCTTATTTTGATTTCACAAAAATCAAACTCTTTCCTTTGTGTGATCATGATGATGAGTGAGTAGATCTTTTAGGATTTTGGGCTTGGTAGATTAGGGAGATAGATGATTGATCTTTGATGTCTAGGTCTTTATTTATGTATTTCCTATCTTTATTAGTGATAATAATGCTAGATAGCCATGACAAAGCTTGAATCTAGACTTTAGGATTTCCATGCCCACAAGGTGTTTGATGAAATTCCTGAACCAAACTATTCAAGAGCTTTGCATTCCTAGCCAATGGAAATTGATGATTAGGGTGCTTAGTAGTATTTAGACTTGATTTTAATGCATGCTTGCCTTGTGATTGCCTTTGGAAATTGTTGATTATCACTTGATTAGCATAGGATCTCTATCATGGAAATGAATTGATTTGCATAAGTGTTCTTAGCCATAGGATTGTTCTTGATTGTTGCTTAGACATCTAGGATTGATTAGCTATCTCCCAAGTCAATTACCTTGCCCAAGGTTCACTTGTTTAATCTTGATTTTAAAACTGTTCTTAGTTGTGTGTTGCTTGCTTTTAGTTTGTTTGTTTGACTTATTTAAAGTTGCTTCTAGTTAGTTGATACATAAAACAAAACCCTTTCTTATTAGCTTAGATTAAGCATTCATGTGTATTCCTGGTGTGTTGATCATTGCAAACTGAGGTTCGATAATTTAATTGAGAGAAAAAGTACTACATCAGTAGCCCTTGAATCCACCTTGGTTTTGCATATAGCAAAGCTCAACATACTCATTCTCCCCCTCTTGAACTGGAGCTTCTTCTTCACTAATGAAGTGAACTGACTTGGACTGGCTGAGGAGTATCTTGTCAAGTTTCTCACTGACCATCTTCAAATCCTTCTTGTACTTGTCCTCATGATCAGTTGAGGAACTCCTTATGGTCCTATCATAATCTTCATTATAATTACCATCTGACTGAGCAAGATTCTCAACCAATTCCCATCCTTCTTCCACATTCTTGTTGAGGAAGTTGCCATTAGAAGCTGTGTCAAGAAGCATCCTGAACTTTGGAAGGACTCCTCTATAAAGTGTACTCAACAATGACTCCATACTGAATCCATGATGAGGGCATTGTGTTTGGTAGCCCTTGAATCTCTCCCAAGCTTCACAAAAGCTTTCATTGTTCCTTTGAGCAAATCCAGAGATCTCATTTCTCAATCTAGTAGTCCTAGCATTGGAGAAGAATTTGGCCAAGAAAGCCTTCTTACACTGATCCCAAGTAGTGATAGCACCAGTAGGCAGAGTCTTCTCCCACAAATGTGCCTTGTCCCCAAGAGAGAAAGGGAACAACCTCAGTTTGAAACCATCCGGGGTCTGGCTCGATCAACTGCTCGATCTCCACTCGGTCGAGTGGTGGTCGAGTGGTACCTCAAATGGAACTTCAACCCCAAACACAAGATTCAAGTGCAGAAACTTCACAAATGCAAAAAGGAACTTAATCTTAGACTAATATGGATCCTAAATGTCACAAAAACTAACTCAAACAGGCAACGGCGCCAAATTGAACCATGTAATTTGTGTGGTGAGATGAGGTATGTGTGTGAAAGTGTATGATATGGAATGATGATGGGTGTTTCAATTCCCCTTATGCAGTTGCAGTATAAGAGGTATCAATCCAGTCTGAGTGCTTGTGAACAATCAAGATATGCATATGAATCTAAGTTAAGCCAAATATGATGATGATTGTCTGTCACTAACAATCCTATGATGATAATGATGAAAGCAGAAAGTAAACTACAAGAACTAGGAACTAAATGCAAATAAAACAAGATGATTATAAAAGCAATGATGCAAGAACAGAAACAGAAACTGTAAACACTAGATAAGAACTAATGCAAGGCAAGTAATGAACTAGATGCTAAGTAAATGCAATGGAAATCAAACAGGGATGAAACAAGACAAACACAAAACCTAAACAAGAAATCTGGGGAACAGCTCGATCAGCACTCGACCGAGTGTAGGTCGAGTGGGTGGTCGAGTGGGATTAAAACGTGAAAACAGAGCAATGCAATAAAAACAGAGTAAAGCAAACACAGATCAAACAGCAAGCAAATAACAAGATTGAGACTTTAAAATCAATAAACAAAGAAGGTTCCTGAGGATGTATTCATGGGATAAACTAATCATTGTGGTAATCTAACTTGATCAACAAATCTCAAGCAATGCTATGAACTAACCTCTAGACATATTAATCTAAGACAAGTCTCTCCCACTCTCATGGTCAAGAGACAATCAAACCTATGCAATCCTAGACTTGCTCTCACAATGAAAAGAATCTACACAAGCAGGCATTAAGCAATACATCTCAAACCAAACAAGACCTCTAATCTCTTAGCAAGTCTAATGGTAAGCTCTAGATCTAGCCTTATCTATGCTTTCTAAACATTGGTGTGATGCTAAAAAGCTTAAGATCAGATCCTACCCTCTCAGATATAGAATCAGCATTAAGAACATCTAGCCTAGAAGAGATCTACAATAATCAAGCTTGATCAAATCAGATACACCACAAGATCAATCTATCCTAAACCATCCTCAAGATCCTAAGATAACTACTCAAAGCAAGACATGATCAAACAAATCATAAACCCATAAATCATTGAAACTTGCATATTCAGAAAGATAAAACAAAGATCTACAATATTGATGAAGGAATCAAACTCAAATTCTTAATACCCAGAAAGTTATTCAACAAACAAGTATGACGACTTCTTCTTTTTCTTAAGAACAAAATCTAAAAAAAGGAAAAATATAAAAAGCAAAAGGAATAAAATTCCTAAAAAGGTAAAAACTAGGTTTCTGAAAAGCTGGAATAGAATCTAAATATTTTTGGTGGCTGCAGTACAAGTCCTTATATAGTGGGGAAGGTGGAAGCCCTAAAATTGGGAAAAGTCAAAGTGGTCCACGGATCGGTCAACTCGACCAGTGCTCGGTCGAGTGACCGATTGAGCTGGCTTCCCTGGTGCAACTCCACTCGGTCGAGTCCATCTCCCACTCGGTCGAGTGCTTGGTCGAGCTGGACTCCGGATCTTGGTTCTTCAGCCTTAACTCCCTTGTTTCCTCCTCATGATTGCTTCACATCTCTTCTCCATTGCTTCCATGCTCCTTAAGCTCCAAAATCACCTGTTTATGCATGAAAAGATGCAAATGCAATGCAACTACACTCTAATGCAAGATTGATCCTAAAGCTACACAAAAGTGGTAAAAATGGATAGAAAAAGATGCAAAAGATGTGAATAAACTAAGGGAAAACATGGTAAAATATATGAACATCATCCACATCCATCTGCATGCTGTCATATGAGTAGTTGGGGTCCTCTTGGTGGCTTGGAGACGGACTTTGGGGCAGCTCGACGATGCCAATCGACCGTGACTCGGTCGAGTGCATGTCCGAGTGGGGTGGTCGAGCTGGACCGCGAATCTCCATATCTTGAGTCTGGTACTGCTGGTACTGCTGGTATAGTGTTGGATCCATAAAGTATTTGGGTGGGAAGGGAGGGTAACCTGGATAGCCTGGATAAGCAACTTGAGGTGGGAAGCCATAGGGTGATCTGGGCTGGTGCTCGACCAAGTGCATCGAGGGTGCTCGGTCGAGTGGGTGCTCGAGTGACCCGGTCGAGTGCCTCGAAAATTGTTGTTCTCGGGCACTTGAGCTCCTCTTCCTATGATTTGGCTCATACATTGAAGCCCTAGCTGGTTCCACAGGGTTTGCAACTCTTGAAAGTGCTCTAGTTGAGCTAGTTCTCCTCAAAGGGCTTGAATGGCTTGGAGATAAGTTTCCACTCTTCAGATCAGCAATCTCCTTCTTTAGTCCCTTGATGGACTTAGCCATGTTAGTCACCTTCTTCTTCAGCTTGTCAAACCTCTTCCCATGCCACTTATTCCATCTTTGCAACAATGTCAGCCTCTTGCTATGCTCTCTCACTCCTCTACTATCCCTTGGATTGGGCTCATAGTCCTCAAAGTAGAACTGCTCTTCTCCATCAGCCACTTGTGCATTCCCAACTTCCTCAACTCTAGGTTGAACCACTCCATCAAACCAATGCTCCTCAGCTGGCCAAAAGTCAATGTTGGCTCCTTCTTGAATGGTGGTGAGCTCTTGGTTAGGCAATATGAATTGCTTTTTCCCAAGTGTTGGAAGCTCAAAGTTGAAAATGTGGTTCCCTTGATGCATCTCCTTGGCTAGGATGAGAGTGGAGGTAAGGTAGCTGGAGTCAATCCATCTTGTGGAGACCCCTTCTCCTCTAAGTGGGATGTTGGCAGCTTGAAGGATTGGAGTAATGATGCCTCCAATGGTAAGTGCTCCTCTTGAACCCTTGTTCTCAAGCTTGCCTACCCAACTTCTCAAATATATCATATGATCTATCAGCACCATTGCAAGATCAGTCTCCACTGTGCTACGAAGGATGATGGTTCCATTCCTTGCTTGAAGAAGGACTCCATTGAGAGCCAAGTCAATCATCTTTAGCTCTCCCTCATTGATGTTCCCAGTTTCCTTCCTAGCAAAGAAGGTGTTGGCAAGAGCTTTGTGGTAGTACCTCAAGACTGGGCTCGTAATCCTTGAGCTCTTGGAGTTGGAGGATGAGTAGAGCTTGTTGTCCCCAATGGTTTCCCACACAGCATACAATTCTTCTCTTGGAACCATCAAACTCCTATTGCTCCCAACCTCAAAACCAAAGACATCAGCCAACCTCTTCATTAAGAGCTCATGCTTCTTCCCTTTGATTGTGAAAGAGATGTGACCAGCTCCTACTTCAGCATCCTTCCTCACATATGTGTGCAGATTGATAGTGGCTAGGAACTCACAGCTTTCCTCTCTATAGCCCTCCATACAAAGCCCCATGAACTCGGTAAGGCTGCTCTTCTCAAAGAGACACTCCACATCCTCATCAATGGCAAACTTCTCCATGGTCTCCTTGTGTGGATATCTAGTTCCCAAGAACTCCATCCTCATGAAAGCATCATAAAGATACTTTTTTGACAATCCACAAGACTCAGCTTCTCCATCATCCATCAACTCTTCTTCCTCATTTTCTTCTTCCTCACTCTCACTTTCACTTTGCTCTTGTTCAACCTCAACAGCTGGCCTCTTCCCTTTGGCCCTTGCTCTCCTAATAAACTCATTGAGAGTTGTCTGCCTCTCTTCCTCACTTTCAGTTCTCTCAGGATCCTCCTCAACAGCTGGGTTTCTTGAAGTCGCATGCTGGCTCGGTTGGTCACTCGGACAGCCACTCGGTCGAGTGCATACTCGAGTGAGACGTCGAGTGGACCTTCCAGCATCCTCTCTTGATTCGAAATCAACATCATTACGACCCTTGGAGCTTGCAGCTGCCTGTTTGGACTTCTTAGTGATCTTGGAAGACATTTTTGAACAAAAACTGAGAGGAATAAACTCAAAGCTTAAAGTTAATAGGTTAGTGACCCAAAAACTAGAAAGAACTAAGCTTTGAGCAAAAGATGAACTTGAGAGAGATTTTAAAACTTGAATTTAGATATTTTGAGCAAATGAGAGAGTGTGAGAGGTATAGGATCGTGCTAGGACTATATAAAGAAGCTAAGGGAACAATGAGACAAGGGTGGAGCGTCCATACCATTCAAATTCGAAATGGGAATCTTTGACCTGCTTTTTGGCTGCCACTCAACCCCACACTCGACCAGCACGTGGTCGAGCTCCTTGACCAAATTTTGAAATTTCAAAATTTTTCTTCCTTTTCTCCCTCCACTCGATCGTTCCAGAAGCTTTGAAGATCAAATGGGCCTTAATCCTTACCCAGCTCGGTCGAGTACCTCTCATGGCCTGGTCGAGTGAGCTTGCAAGTCTCCTTCTCCAAGTCCACATCTCTTCTTAACCAACTACATTCTCACTAAAAAGCCTGTCCAACAAAAACATAAAAGAAAACACATCAAAATTACTAAGGAATTAAAGGATATTTACAAAGGATACCTTAGGGACTTCCTCCCTAGTGAGCTTGTTTAAAGTCACTAAGATTGACTTTGGTTTCCTTCTTAGACTTGATCTAGATACCAAGGAGGTGATGAAATCCTCCCTGGAACCTCTTGGTCACTGTGAAGTTGATCCTTGATCACCTCACCCTTAGCACACAAACCATACTTCTTCTTGATTTTGAGCCTTGGTCTTGCTTTTCTCAAACACCTCTTGTTCAGCTTCACTTGAAGATCCTCAACCATACTAGTCAAATCTTGAACTGACCTCTTAAGCTTTTCCACGGAATCCTCTTGAAGTGGGAGCTCAGCTTTTGGAGTTGCCTTATCACTTAACCCTTCTTGACCACCCTTGTCCTTGATAGTAAAAGGCTGGTCATCAATGGTGGGAAGGTTGGTTGGATTGTAGATATTGAACGTCATAACTACATCTTCAGCAATGTTCAAGGTCACAAGACCTTCCTTGACATCAATAACTGCTCCAACAGTGGCTAAGAATGGCCTCCCTAGTAAGATTGGATCTTCAGGCTCCTTGTCCATCTCTATCACCACAAAATCAGTATGAATCCTTGCTTTTCCTATCTTGATTGAGACATTCTCCAACCTTCCAACTACTTCTTTGTTTGACCCATCAGCTAGGCAAACATGGAGATTAATGGATTTGAAATCAGTTCTTCCAAGCTTTTGAGCTATGGAATATGACATGACACTTGTTGAAGCTCCCAAATCACAAAGGCACTGGTTGTAGTGAAGGTAACTGATTATGCAGGGCAGATAGAATGGTCCAGGGTCCTTAAGCTTTATTGGAATGATAACTCCTCCAAGGTTCTCAAGATCCTTCTCATCTTGAGCTTCAGCCTTCTTCTTAGACAAATCAAGCAGAAAATTTTTATAGAGAGGATATGGTTCATACTATTCCAAGGCAGGTCCTCTCTGCGCTTCTTGGTAAGCTATGATGATCTCTTGTATGGCTAACACTTCTTCCTTCTTCTCAACCACAGCTTCTTCATTCAAAACCCTTTCTTCCTCTAGTTGCTTACCCAACATTTCTTTTTTTCTCAATGATCTCCCTTAATTCCTTAATCTTCTGTGCTTTGAAACGCCCAGGGAATAGTAGTGGAGGCTTGTAAGCAGGAGGAATGTACTTAGCTGGCTTGACAACTTCGGAGTCTCCAGCTCGATCGACCACTCCATCAGGCACTCGGTCGAGTGCATGCTCGAGTACCTGGTCGAGCTCGGTGTCGGATCCTTGCTTTTTTGCACAATCAACCCTCTGATCATCAGTAATTGACCCATCCTCCCCACCTTGAACTTCACTGTCCTCAGTGACCTCATCCTGAAAGATATTAATGGCCTTGGCAGTGAACTCCTTGGGGTTTTGGATAGCTTCTCAATGGAGTTGGTTGGACTTTGGGGCTGAACTGGATGCAATGTTGCTCTCCATATACTTGACTCTGGAATTCAGACCTTCAAACTTCATATTCAAATCATTATATTGGGATGTGAGCCTTTGGTTTAACTCAGCAAACTGTTTGGCTTCCTCAATCTTCCCTTGTGTTTGACCAATCAACAGCTGTTGCATCATGGCTCTAAGGTCTTGTTCTTGGCCTTGGTTAGTCTGAAACCCTGGTGGGGGACACAACTCGGGGCTGGAACACCTGATGCTGTTGTTTGGGGACATAGTTTTGGTGCTGTTGAGGTTGTTGTGGTGGGTAGACTTGGTCTTGTGGATTAGCTACATTGGTACTCCTATAAAAGAGGTTATTGTTCTTGAAACCACCCTGGTTGTAGCCCTTGAATCCACCTTGGTTTTGCATGTAGCACAACTCAGCAAACTCAGTCTCCCCTTCTTGAACTGGAGCTTCTTCTTCACCAATGAAGTGAATGGATTTGGACTGGCTGAGGAGTATCTTGTCAAGTTTCTCATTGACCATCTTCAAATCCTTCTTGTACTTGTCCTCTTGATCATTTGAGGAACTCCTTATGGTCCTATCATAGTCTTCATTATAGTTGCCATCTGACTGAGCAAGATTCTCAACTAATTCCCATCCTTCTTCCACATTCTTGTTGAGGAAGTTGCCATTAGAAGCTGTGTCAAGAAGCATCCTGATCTTGGGAAGCAGTCCTCTATATAAAGTGTTAAGGAGTGACTCATTGCTGAAACCATGGTGAGGACACTGAGTCTGGTACCCTTTGAATCTTTCCCAAGCTTCACAAAAGCTCTCATTGTTCCTTTGAGCAAACCCAGAAATTTCATTCCTCAATCTAGCAGTCCTAGCATTGGAGAAAAACTTGGCCAAGAAAGCCTTCTTGCAAGCATCCCAAGTAGTGATTGCACCAGTAGGAAGAGTCTTCTCCCATAAGTGAGCCTTGTCCCCAAGTGAGAAAGGGAACAACCTTAGCTTAAAGCCATCTTCACTCACACCATTGATCTTGGTAAGACCACAGATTCTATCAACTCATCAAGATGATCTAGTGGATCCTCCATAGGCAATCCATGGAACTTGTTAGCCTGGATCATGGAGATTAATCCGCTCTTGATCTCAAAGTTGTTGTTGGCAACAGTTGGTGCCACAATGCCAGCTCTTTGGTTGTGAGTGTTGGGTGCATCTCCAGCACCAATGTTCCTTGGTCTCTGAACCTGATCCTGCTGATCCATAGCTACTATAACCTCTTGTTGTTCCTGAACAACTCTCCTTTGCTTAGTGCCCAAACTCTTGGTCAACTTGTGGATGTTGTCAATATGCTTAAGAAGATGGTCCTTTCCTTTAGACCTTGTGTGCATCAACAAACACAAACGATTTTTGCCAGGCACACGACTGAGCACAGGCTCAAGTAGGTGGTCAAGTCGACTGGAAACTGATGGTTATAGAGATCCGGCGTCTGGCTCGAGCAAGTGCTCGATCACGACTCGGTCGAGTGGTGGTCGAGTGACTGGTCGAGTAGTACCTGAAATGGAACTTCAACCCAGAAACAGAAGATTCGTGTACAGAAACCTCACAAGTGTATAAACGAACTTAATCTTAGACTAATATGGATCCTAAATGTCACAAAAACACACTCAAATGGGCAACGGCGCCAAATTGAAACAAGATTATTTTTGTGGTTGTGAATGAATGATGGAAGTAAGTGTATGCAATGGTGAGATATGGAATGATGGGTGTTTAAATTCCCCTTATGCAGTTGCAGTATTAGAGGTGTCAATCTTAAATGAGTGTTTGTAAGTTAAGCCAAATGTAAAGATTATTTGTCACTAACAATCCTAAGATGGAAATGTAAAATGCAGAAAATAAACTACAAGAACTAAGAACTAAATGCAAATAAAACAGGATGATTATAACAGTAATGATGCAAGAACAGAAACAGAAACGACTAATAATGAACTAATGCAAGACAATCAATGAACTGAAAACTAAATGTATGCAACAGAGATGCAACTAGAATGAAACAAGGCAATCACAAATCATAAAACACAAAGTTCTGGGGATGAACTCGAGCAAGCACTCGACCGAGTGTAGGTCGAGTGAGAGGTCGAGCTAGACAAATCCGAAAAAACAGAGCAACACAATAAAAACAGAGCAATGCTAAACCAAATCAAACAACAAGCAAGCAACAGGATTAAGACTTTAAAAACAGTAAACAAAGAAGGTCCTGAGGATGGATTCATGGGATGAACTAATCATTGTGGTTATCTAACTTGGTCAACAAATCTCAAGCAAACTTTGAGCTAACCTCTAGACATATAAATCTAAGACAAGTTTCTCCCACTCTCATGGTCAAGAAATAATCAAACCTATGCATCTTCTAGACTTGTTCTCACACAGTTAAGAATCTACACAAGCAGGCATTAAGCAATACATCTCAAACCAAACAAGACCTCTAATCTCTTAGCAAGCCTAATGGTAAGCTCTAGATCTAGCCTTATCTATGCTTCTTAAACATTGGTGTGATGCTAAAAAGCTTGAAATCAGATCCTACCCTCTCAGATATAAGATCAGCATTAAGAACATCTAGCCTAGAAGAGATCTACAACAATCAAGCTTGACCAAATCAAACAAACCACAAGATCAATCCTTCCTAACCCATCCTCAAGATCCTAAGCAAACTACTCACAACAATACATGATTAAACAAGTCAAAAACCCAAAAAATATTGAAACTTGCATTATTAGAAAGATAAAACAGAGATCTTCAATATTGATGAAAGGATCAAACTCAAATTCTCAATATTAAGAAAGTTATAAAACTAACAATATTGAGGAATTTAGTCTTTTTCAAGTACATAATCTAAAAAATAAAAGTGCAAAAGGAATAATTCCCAAAAGGGTAAAAACTAGGTTTAGAGAATATCTAAAAAGCTGGACTCTTTTGGTGGCTGCAGGTACAAGGCTTTGTATAGGAAGGGGAGTGGAAGCCCTAAAAATGCAAAAAGTCAAAGTAGTCAACGGCTCGGTCAACTCGACCTGTGCTCGGTCGAGTGGCTGGTCGAGCAGGCTTCTCTCGTGCATTCTCTACTCGGTCGAGTCCTCCTCAGCACACGGTCGAGTCTCTGGTCGAGTGTGCGGTCGAGTTGGACTCTGGACCTTGGTTCTTCAGCCTTAACTCCCTTGCTTTCCCTTCATGATTGCTTCACTTCTCCTCAGCATTGCTTCCATGCTCCTTAAGCTCCAAAATCACTTGTTTATGCATGAAAAGATGCAAATGCAATGCAACTAAACTCTAATGCATGATTAGTCCTAAAGCTACACAATAATGGTGAAAATGGCTAACAAAAGGTGCAAAAGATGTGAATAAACTAAGGGAAAACATGGTAAAATATATGAACATCAGAAAGGTAAAGATAATGTAGTTGCAGATGCATTATCCAGGAGGTACACTCTCATTTCTACATTGTCTTCTAAGCTTGAAGGTTTTGATGAGATAGTAGAACTTTATGAGACTGACATCGATTTTGCTGAGAGCTATAGTAAATGCCATAAGTTTGCTTTTGAAAACTATTATAGGCAGGATGGATATTTGTTTTATAAGGACCGATTGTGTATACCAAGAGGATCCATAAGAGAACTGCTGATTAGAGAAGCTCACGGAGGTGGACTAGCTGGGCATTCCGGAGTGTCAAAGACTCTACTTGGACTGCAAGAACATTTCTATTGGCCTCAACTGAAGAAAGACGTTGAGAAGGTTTGTTCTAGGTGCCATATCTGCAAAATGGCAAAGGGTAAGGTACAGCCTCACGGCTTGTACACTCCTCTACCGATTCCTTCTCAACCTTGGACTCATATTTCTATGGATTTTGTTCTTGGCTTACCTCGAATCAGAAATGGTAGAGATTCTATTTTTGTTGTGGTTAACAGGTTTAGCAAGATGGCTCACTTCATTGCAAGTCACAAGACGGATGATGCTGTTATTGTAGCTAACTTGTTCTTCAGGGAAGTAGTACGCCTACATGGATTGCCTCATGTAATTGTTTCAGACCGAGATACCAAGTTTCTAGGACACTTCTAGAGTACGTTATGGGCTAAACTCGGAACCAAGCTGTCATTCTCAACCACATGTCACCCGCAAACAGATGGGCAAACCGAAGTGGTGAACAGGACGCTATCTACACTCTTAAGGACCTTAGTGAGAAGCAATCTCAAGTCATGGGAAGAATGTCTACCACATGTTGAGTTTGCATATAATCACGCTAAGCATTCTGCTACTCTATTCTCTCCTTTTGAAATTTTTTATGGTTTTAATCCACAGTCACCTCTAGACTTGATTCCTTTACCTTTAAGTGTGAAGTGTAGCTTTGATGGCAAAGAAAAGGCTGAACAGGTGAGGAGGATACATGCCAAAGCTAAGGAGAACATAGAGAAAAGAACCAAGCAGTATGAGAAGCATGCGAACAAGGGCAGAAAGGAGCTCATTTTCGAAGAAGGAGACTTGGTGTGGATTCATTTACGCAAGGATAGGTTCCCAGAAGAGAGGAAAAGCAAGCTTCTACCGCGAGCTGATGGACCATTTGAAGTCATCAAGAAGATCAACAACAATGCCTACGAGATTGATCTTCAAGGTAAGTGATATGCTCAAATTTACCCTAGAGCTACTCTCTCTAATTAAGAGATCAATTGTAGTACTTAGGGATCGAATCCACAAGAACTCTAGATTCACACAATAGATTTAATAATCTTTTAATTATGCTAAACAGAAATATTTTAATTAAATTGCAAGATTAAACAGAAAATAAAAGAGATGTAAAAATCAGAAGGATTAAACGCTAGGCCTAGGGAAATTCTCAGGAAATCATGGAAAATCAGATCAATTAATTAAGAAACAGAATTCAACAATTAAGCACCGTTTTTGAACTCTAAACACAATTATAAAATAAATCAGTTCTCACTGCAAATATTATCTAAATTTAAAACCAGAAAATCCAAATCTCTTTGCAAAATTCTAGGTAATAAATCAGCTTTAAAAACAATTTTAGACTGTTCACAAAATTATTAAATCAAATCTCTTTGCAAGAAATAATTTTGCTCACCAAAGGTTTTTATCAGGAAAATCAATTATATTCTCATATCAATTAATAATCCTAAGATCTAAATCCAGATGACTAATCAAAGATCTAGCATTAAGAACAACGTATGATGAAGAACAGGAAAGATAATGAATCCTAAATTAACAGATCTAACAATCCATGAAATCTCTAATGAGAAACCCTAAACCTAACAAGCAGATCTACTCAGACATAATTGTAAGACACAAATCATGAATAAAGTAGATATCATTAAGAGATTAAAGGGAGAAGAAAAGGAGTTCTGAATCTTCTCTGAAGGAGTCTTGATTCTTCTCTCCAAAAGCTCTCTAAAAATCTCACAGGGTTTTGCTCTCAAAAGTTGCAGGGAAAAATAAAGCTTAGGTCTAAACAATGACCATAAAAATCCTATTTATACTCCTAAACACGACCAGGGACCAATGATGCAAATATGGAGGACTTTGGGGCAGATTTGTAAATCTTCAAAACTTGTGGGAAAACTTCCAATTCTGACTTTGGCTGTGCATCGATCGACACATCACTTTCATCGACCGATGCAAGTCTCTGAACTTCGTCTCCCAACTACCTCAATGCTTGATTATGCTCCAAATCCTCCTATTTAGCTCCATTAAGCTTCCATCCATGCTAAATCCTATAAAGACTCAAAAGACTCTAAAAATACCAAAAAGACTCTATAATTAAGACTTATATCATGGCTAAAAACACCTAAAAACCATGATATATCAACTCCCCCAGACTTAGCCTTTGCTTGCCCTCAAGCAAAACATAAACTTAGCCCTGTGAAAGAGGTTTGAAAACGCAGGAACTCATTTCCTTTTTAAAGTAATGCCATGATCATCCAAACCATAATCCACATGCTTATCAGATAAATCCAAATCGAACCACCATGTACTTCTCCGTTGACTTTCATAGCATCCCAAATTCAAACCAAACTCCACTACTTCCTCCATTAAGCTTTCATCGGTGAGTCTCATCAATTTGATCAATATCAAGAACCTTCTAGACTCATTCTCGTACAATACCATAACAAGCAAGACATATCTTTTACACATGTGGTACTCTTTCTCTCCCCCAGACTAATTCTTTTTAATTTTCGTTAGAGCTTTGCTTTGTTTTTTTTTATTATCTCTTTTTTTTCTTCAAAGGTGTAAGCGAATACTGGGGTCATTGGTAATTTACCTACCCCTCGCTTCCAAGCTTTGTGTGATCATTTGACTCAAGAGTAGAATAATGAGGTCACAGGTAATTTACCTACCTCTCTAAACTGATCAAAATCATCTCATCTTTTATTCTCTTCTCTCTTTTTTTTTTTAACAAAGCTCTCAGGATTTTTCTTAACATGAATAAGGGAGAGGAGTACCCTTACTTTCTGAAGTCTTACTTGTCAGGTATGAACAAGGAGTCAAGCTCTATGAAAATCAATCTCCTTGATGAGGTAAAAAGAAAAAAAACGGAAATTACCTCAAGCTTTTATGGATTCTGTTGGAAATTCGGATGTCTCTGGTTCACTGGTCAGCCATTGGATTTTTCATTAGTCGGATTTGTGGATTCAATCTGCAGCATTAATCATGGCAGTACACTAAAAAGAAAAATCACAGTTCCCAACAAAAATTTTGACTCAATAAAACAATTTTTTTTTTTTTTTTTCAAAAACAAAAACGTAGTAACTGCCTCCCCCAGACTTAAAAAACACTGTCCCCAGTGCTATCAAGTAAGAGATTGGCGAATAAAATAAAAATAAAATCAAAATCAAAAGAAAAATGAAAAAGAAAAACCTACCAGTGGGTTGCCTCCCACTAAGCGCTTGTTTTCAGTCATTAGCTTGACTGTGTCGGATCTCAGGCATCCGGTGGATCGGAACATGGCAGTGAATGCTTCTGAGAGGATGTCCTCTTCCTCCAAGGTGGTGTGTAGGCAGCAGATGAATGAGGTCTACAAGGGACATGAGGAACAGGACCAAAGCGTGACTTAGGTATGGGTGGCTTTCTTTTATATCCTGCAAAATCATCAACAGAAGAAACAAGCGCTCTTCGATAATCTCGTGGCTTGGTTAACTGGACAACAGTTTTTGTACCTTTCAAATTCTTATTGATGATAGGAGAAGGTTTGGGAGAAGGAGATGCATACCTTGGCCTTACCTTTGGGTTCTGAACTGTGGAATGGTGAGATTTCAGCTTTACAACTGGTCTAGGACTTGCAGCTAAGGAACCACCTCGAGAATCTGTAGTTTTGGACAAGTCCGAGCTGACTCTGGAAGGTGTGTCGATCGATGCAACAGCTGCATCAATCGATGCTTGGCCTGCAACTCGCGTTTCTTCAACGATTCTGCAGCTTTCCTCTGAAATCCGTGTTTCCAGCACAAAAACATCATCTACCAGCGACTTGTCATGCATCAGAACCTCATCATGATCTCTAGTATTGATTAGATGATCTCCACTCCAATCTTCAAGCTTAACAGTTTTCTTGCTCACTTTCTCAATAGTCTCCAACTCCTTGACATACCCAGCAGTAATGTCTCTAGGAAGCTCTATTAGTGGATCATCATCAGAAGCAATCTCCACAGAAAATGTCTGACCATCAATAGTGGGAACCCTTCTCAGCTTGTCCATCTCAAAGTTCATAACCAAGTCTTCTACATTCAGAGCTATGTGTCCCTTCTTCACATCTATGATTGCACCAGCTGTAGCCAAGAAAGAGCGTCCTAAGATGAGAGGATCATTAGGCTCTTGGTCATATTTAAGCACCACAAAGTCAGTGGGAATCATGCAATCTCCAATCTTTATTGGAATATCTTCTAAGACACCTTCAGGAATCCTTCTGGAACGATCAGCTAGGATAAGAGATATCTTAGTTGGCTTGAAATCTATCATCCCATGTCTCACAGCAACAGAATGTGGCATCAGGTTAATACTAGAGCCAAGATCACAGAGTGAATGAGAAAACCTTCCTGTGGAGATAGAGCAATCTAACACAAAACTTCCAGGATCTGGTAACTTCTCTGCAATCCTACTCTGAATCACTGCACTTACTTCCTTAGAGACAACCACCTCCTGCTTCTTATCCTTCTTCCTCTGTGGAGGCTGCTTCAACAGAATTGAGCAGACATCCTTTGTAAGCAGTGCTCCTTCCTCAGGACTCAAACCATTGGTGACCATTCACTTCACATATCTCTTAATACTAGGAGAAAACTTGACTGCATCAATTAATGGCATCTCTATCATCACCTTATCCATCATAGCTTTGCATCTAGCTTCTTCAATCTCATGTTTGGATCTCCTAGGCTTGGGAAAAGGAACTTTAGGCTTGTACACTCTTTCAGCAACTGGAATCGGAGCTTTCGTAACTTCTGTCTCGTTCTCGACATTGCATCGGTCGATGCTAGAGTTGCATCGGTCGATGCTAGAGTTGCATCGGTCGATGTTGTCTCGCAAAGTCAACCCTTCTACGACCACTGAGGGTTGCGTCGATCAATGCTTAGCAGCTGCATTGATCGATGCTGGAGCAAGTGACGTATCATCGTCTCCTTCCTTCACCAAAATCGCATTA
The DNA here is from genome assembly GCF_030686135.1 of Camelina sativa. Classification (NCBI taxonomy): domain Eukaryota; kingdom Viridiplantae; phylum Streptophyta; class Magnoliopsida; order Brassicales; family Brassicaceae; genus Camelina; species Camelina sativa. The sequence continues at coordinate 24,392,331 of NC_141894.1, read as the reverse complement.
CAAGCATGGTTGGGGTTCTCAGTTCTTCTAGAAAGAAGTTCCTCTTGTCTTTTAACAGACCCAGCAGTCTGAATCACTTGATTCTCTAGCTTCTTGACATGAGTATTCAATGCATCAAACTTCCCAGTCAGCTCAATGTATACAGAATCAATCTTCCCATTGAAGTCCACTGTTAACCTCTGTTGACCTTCCAAGATCTGTCCAAGCATTGATTCCATCTTGCTTTCTGAATTGGGTGGAGGGAGGGGTTGGTAAGAAGAAGATTCATAGTTCCTTGTGAAATTGCTGTTTGGATTTCCTGTGAAGGAATTCTTCTGACCAAATCTCTGATTTTGATAGCGAGCTCCATACACATAATTGACACCTTCTTCGTAAATCTCTGGCTTTGGCTCAAATGTCTCAACATCTTCAGCAAAATGGACAGACTTCTTTCCCACAAGAAGTTTATGCACTGTATCCAACTTAGCATTCACTGTAGCAAACTGATTTGAACCATTGCCTTCATGTGCTCTTTTCCGCTCTAAGTCCGCATTCTTAGTGATGTTGCTTGATGCTAGTCTTTCAATCAACTTTTCAGCGTCATCTGGGTACCTTGTCTTGAAGTTCCCATCACTAGCAGCATCCAAAGCCATCTGATACCTCCAGTCAATCCCGCTAAAGAAGATACTGATCAACTGCACCTCTGAGAACCCATGATGCGGACAATCTCTCTGGTATGCTTTGAACCTTACCCAAGCAGCTTTGTAAGATTCAGCAGGTCCTTGTCTAAAGGTGGAGAGCTTGATCCTCAGCTCATCAGACTTCGCATCATCATAGAAGTAATTCAAAAACGCCACCTTGATGTCATGCCAGGTTGTCAAAGATCCCGGTTTGAGCTGCCTTAGCCAATGAGAAGCTTCCCCAGCAAGAGAGTAGGGGAAAAGCTTGCAGTAGAGATAGTCCTCTGTGACTCCATTAGCCTTGATGCTTGTGACTAGGTCCTCAAAGTGCTCTATGTGGTCTAGAGACTTCTCATTTGGCCTTTCTCCAACAAGAGCGAAGTAGGCAGGCTTCAGCTCAAAATCATTCCTTGGGAATGGAGGAGGGACAATTGCGGAACGGTTCTCATAAAACAAATCTGGCCTGTTGAAGTCTGCAAGAGTCTTGACAAGCTCTCCATTGTTGTCCCGTCGCCTCTGAACATTCTCCGCATCCGCTCGGGCATTGCATCGATCGATGCCAGCATTGTGTCGATCGATGCCTTCCTGGTTGCGTCGATCGACGCCATCTGCATTCCCATCGGCCACGACGAGTTCTTCCTGAATAACCCGTCCTTCAGCATCAAGTTTCTGGCCTTGCTCGTTGCGCACATTACCCTCTTGATCCTTCAAAATCCCAGCCTCATCAGGTCTCAATATGATTATGTTGGCCATCTTTGCTGATTTGGCTGCTTTTGTGTTTGCACGCTCTAGTTGTCCTAACTCTTGGTTGGTAAGCTTAACAACTGGACCAGTAGGATTTTTCCTGGTGCTAGGCTTAGGCATGTACCTGAAACACACAAGAGAAAAGAAACAAAAGCGTGTGAGTAAAACAGAAAAAGAAAAATTTAGACAAAATCAAAGACTTTGATCTAATGGTGAATAAAAAGAGTCCCCGGCAACGGCGCCAAAATTTGATATGCTCAAATTTACCCTAGAGCTACTCTCTCAAATTAAGAGATCAATTGTAGTACTTAGGGATCGAATCCACAAGAACTCTAGATTCACACAATAGATTTAATAATCTTTTAATTATGCTAAACAGAAATATTTTAATTAAATTGCAAGATTAAACAGAAAATAAAAGAGATGTAAAAATCAGAAGAATTAAACGCTAGGCCTAGGGAAATTCTCAGGAAATCATGGAAAATCAGATCAATTAATTAAGAAACAGAATTCAACAATTAAGCACCGTTCTTGAACTCTAAACACAATTATAAAATAAATCAGTTCTCACTGCAAATATTATCTAAATTTAAAACTAGAAAATCCAAATCTCTTTGCAAAATTCTAGGTAATAAATCAGCTTTAAAAACAATTTTAGACTGTTCACAAAATTATTAAATCAAATCTCTTTGCAAGAAATAATTTTGCTCACCAAAGGTTTTTATCAGGAAAATCAATTATATTCTCATATCAATTAATAATCCTAAGATCTAAATCCAGATGACTAATCAAAGATCTAGCATTAAGAACAACGTATGATGAAGAACAGGAAAGATAATGAATCCTAAATTAACAGATCTAACAATCCATGAAATCTCTAATGAGAAACCCTAAACCTAACAAGCAGATCTACTCAGACATAATTGTAAGAACACAAATCATGAATAAAGTAGATATCATTAAGAGATTAAAGGGAGAAGAAAAGGAGTTCTGAATCTTCTCTGAAGGAGTCTTAATTCTTCTCTCCAAAAGCTCTCTAAAAATCTCACAGGGTTTTGCTCTCAAAAGTTGCAGGGAAAAATAAAGCTTAGGTCTAAACAATGACCATAAAAATCCTATTTATAGTCCTAAACACGACCAGGGACCAATGATGCAAATATGGAAGACTTTGGGGCAGATTTGTAAATCTTCAAAACTTGTGGGAAAACTTCCAATTCTGACTTTGGTTGTGCATCGATCGACACATCACTTTCATCGACCGATGCAAGTCTCTGAACTTCGTCTCCCAACTACCTCAATGCTTGATTATGCTCCAAATCCTCCTATTTAGCTCCATTAAGCTCCCATCCATGCTAAATCCTATAAAGACTCAAAAGACTCTAAAAATACCAAAAAGACTCTATAATTAAGACTTATATCATGGCTAAAAACACCTAAAAACCATGATATATCAGTAAGTATAAGATATCTTCAACATTCAATGTTTCTGACTTGCTTCCTTTTTATGCAGATTCCGATTTGAGGACAAATCCTTTTGAAGAGGGGGAGGATGATATCATCATGGCTAGCAAGGAGTCAGAAGCTGCAGAGGAACCGGAGATCGTGGGAAGGGTCACTCGTTCAAGGGCTAAGGAGATGGCTAAGGAGGCTCATTCACTCATAGCTGATGGGTCATTCAATCCACCGAGGATCCAAGTCTTCAACATAGCGACCGTGAAGACTTCACGCGGTAATGATAGCTAGATAACTTAGGTGTGAAGTTTGTACTCTTTTTCCCATAGCCGAGTTTTGTCCCACTGGGTTTTCTAGGCATGGTTTTTAATGAGGCAAATGGATCACTACGTCGAGTTATCTAGAAGTCATTACCAAAGGGGGAATAATGTACTTCTGTACTAGTTCAGTCGACTTCTGTACTACTACAGGTCGTCTAGACGTTTTGCTGTTTTTCTTATTTCCTTAAAACGTCTTGTTGTTTTGGTTTTGCACTTCTTGTTGTTTGGAGTGTCGAGCCCTAGGGTGTTTAAAACCCAAAGCTACGCCTATTTTGTTCTTTAGCGAAGAAGTATGTTGTAAACACGTTTTGTGAACTTTCTTCTCTCAATTTGATTTCTTGAATGCGTTCTTGATTTCTGAGTTTCTATACACTTTGTGATTAAGAAACTCTTCACTTCTGTTCGAATCCATCTCATCACTCAAAACACTTTTCACCATTGATCCATTGTTACTTGTTTGATCATCGCATACATTCACTCACCAATCTCACTCGATCATCATCACCACCGAATTCACATCGCCTATCTTCTACCGTCAGACTCCATCAGAGTTTCATCCTAGGGAGTTCGTATTATAGGTATACTGTATGTTACAAATATATTATTTACCACCACCTAGAAAATGTCTATATAAACAAATTCAGCCAACTATTATATGTCTCTTTACTTTAACTTTTGCATAGTTTCTTTAGTCACTAAAATTGTTGGCTATAAAAACATTTTGAATAAAAAATATCACAATAGTGTATGACTAACCATGGAGAGAACCTCGGTTCTGCCCTCCTCTCTTATGGAGAGAACATTGCGTCCAACCACCTCCACCGTGGAGAGAACCTTCGCTTCGCCTTCCTTCCTTGGGGAGATAACCTTGCGTCCAGCCTCCCCCACTTTCCTCCCTTGAGGAGATAACCTTGCGTCCAACCTCCTCCACCATAGAGAGAACCTCGGCTTTGCGCTCCTCTAAAATACCCTTTTAGCTATCTTAAAGTGGCTTGCTCCAGCAACCAATGAAACTAAAGATCCTTTTCCAACGTGACAAAATCTTTTGATAGTAACTAATGTTAAATTTTCCAATGTATTTCATCGAAATTTTTTTTGAACACCATGATGTAGCCTCTGTCTCCAAGCTCCTATGGATCTATCAACAACAATTTATGTTTTTCCAATCTATGTTTGTTGTAGGCTTGTGTTTGATTAGCCTATTTTATCCAACCATTAGGTTGATAACCTTCTCTTCTTTATCTTCTTTTGAGATTGAACGAATGGTAACTATTATGTTTGCACAAAAAATGTCTTTTACCAACCAATCAAGGTTAAGAAATTGGAAGAAAATTAATTTGATATAATTAATGAAATAATAGAAAATTGTAAGCACGGTAATATATGAATCTCAAATAATTCAAAGATGATAATATAAATTAAATAAAAAAATCTAAAACTACTACAATAAATTTTTAAATACAGTATTAGAAAAACAAGATGTATATATTAATCTTCCATTTTTTTTTTGGGTTAACATATTAATCTTACTTATTCCAAACTGAAAAAGTTGAAAGTAAGAGTATATTTTGGTTTAAAAAATAAATAAAATTTGTCTTCCCATGAAAAAAGTTTGACCAATAGAACAAAGTTGAAAGCAATATTTTTGAATAAATTATTTTGTTAGATGAATAATATGAGACAATCTATGTTTATATAGAAGTGAGTATTTACATTTTTTAGAATTAATAATTTTATGTATATTTTCCTTAACCCTTTTTCTATTTTAAGGAGAACATTTATTCCAATGAGCTCATTGATTTGTTAAAAAATTTCTTGCTTCCCACTTTCTTGTAAGACGTACTATCGTTCGATGATAAGAACGCTTACTGTTTAGTTGATCTAGTGTTATATAATCTCTGTTATTATCTTGCATTTGTGTATTCATCTTTTTCTTATGCTACCTGTCCTGCAAATTAATAGAAATAATAATAACACCGTGAGAAATTTGTTAATCCCAAAAACTTTAGTTATTATGCATAAGCTACTTTGTTAACACTTCAAAGTCAAAGATTGCATAGTATGAATTACGAAATTGAGAAACAAAAAAAAAATCACCGACGACGAAAACACGTGGTAATATCTAGGAATCTTTTTCAAGAAACAAAATGCCTTCGATTAGACAACAAACAAAATAGCTTCGAGAATTGTTCAAGAACGATGATGTGTCAAACAAAAGGTTAATAAAAAACAAAGAAGAAAATTTTACCAAGAAAAACAAAGCTAGTCAAAATTATTTTGTTTGGTGAATAATATGTCAGCATCTAGGGAAACGTTCTGGTTCCCCATGAGAACTATGATATCGTACCAGATGGCGCCCAAACTTTACCCTCGTCCCAGATGGCTTTCCTGAAATTCTTCTCAACCTATATACCCATATATCGGGATGTTATCGGTTTAAAGAGTGAACCGATAGGAAACCGTTCATACCAAATACAAAACCAAAAATAAAACCCGATTGATGTTAATAACTCAACCCGAGACGATACATCTATAACTCCATTAAAATCCCCAAATCCCCAAATCCTCAAACCCTAAAAGCATAAACTTCTTAAATCGATCTCTGCAACCATGAGCAATGTTTCTGGAGCTTCGAGTTGTTCATCAAATGTCCGACAAAGAGGATTCGTTGTTGGCGTGCCAAGAGATGTTGGTGTGGGGAACAAATCGTGGCAAAGAATTCCAAATCCGACCCTAATCCTTCTCGGAGATACTTTCGATGTCGAGAAGCAGCAGCAAAGAACGTACTATGTTATGCTTTGTTTGATGTTAACATCGACTCTCATCAATTCTCATTGTTTTCTATGATAATGTAGCTTGTAAACGATAACCACACCTTTAAGTGGGTCGATGAGGCATTGTTGGACGAGGTAGAAACATTGTGTGTTAAAATTGAGAGAGTAAAAGAAGAGATGAAAGAGCTTACAATAGAGACATTGCAAGACCAGAAGATGAAATTTGAGAAGATGCAAATGGAGTTCGAAAAAGAGCTATGTGAGAGGGTTGAAGAAGTTTTGTTGGAAGCAAAAGTTGAATTGCAATGTAAGATGAATAAGATTATAATTGTATGTGTTTTCGGTTTTCTGATCATGTTTGCTCTGTTTAAGCTTGTATGATGAGCTATTGTAAACTATTGTTCGGTTGTAATCTATTGTTCAGTTGTATGCTCTTGTTTGTGTTTGTGTTGGTGTTGAGTGTGAACTCTTGTTGATGTTGTGATTGTCCCCATTTAATAAGATAAGACATTCCACATTTCATAAAAGGCAGAACATGATGAACACATGTTCTGAAAACAAGCAGAATGATAAGGTTTTGAAATCATGTTCTCAACATGATCACAGACCAAAAACATAACCCTACTAGTCTATTCGACCAAAATACAGATCCAACTAGTCTCTTAGACCAAAAAACAGACCCCTACTTCAATAATCTTCAATATTCAGGATTGTGAAAGTCCTCCACCACCTTGAGATTGTCCTCCACCACCCTGAACAACTTCTCTTCCACCAGATTGAGAAAGTCCACCACCATCTTGAGAAAGTCCACCACCTTGAACAACTTCTCCTCCACCACCTTGAGAAGCCTGAAAACCCGCAAATTCCAAAATGTGAGAACAAGAAACCGATTATAACAAATAAAATGAGAACAAACCGATTAATAATCTGTGTTCGATTCTTCTTCTGGTGGAACCTACAGTTATGCTGATCAGAACCACAAATTCCACAGTGCATTATCCTTTTTTTATGTTTTGGGTTCTTCTTGACAGGAGACTCATTTACACCTGACTTCCTCTTCTTTTCTGCTTTGGTTATCTTCTTTCTCCCAGGTTGTGGTGGCTCAGGTGGAACATGAACATTGTAACCTAAAGTCGAAGGCCAGTGACGAGCACCCCTTTGTGGAGTAATGCCATCTGTGTAGTTAAGCCTCCACATAGAAGTTTGAAACCACTGGCACACATAGTCATCAGCACTTAATGTCCTCTTCAGAATCACTCCATAGGCATGCTAACATGGAATCCCACAGATTTGATATTTTTTGCAGGTAGAAGTCATATTTTGCAAACTAACTCTGTGTTTGTCTCCATCCAGTGTGACTTCAAAGCACCCATTAGTAGAAGGATACACCTGGCATTCCGAAGCTTTCTCATGCTCTTTAGCAATAAACTTTGCCACATATGGAGTACATAAACCTGAAACATCAAAAACCAAGAACATTGCATTACATATGTAGAAAATTGCATTAATTTTTGAATAAAATTAATTACCTTTTTGAGAATGAGAGAGAGCTGAATGTTTGGCAATATGAACCATTGACAGTCTTCTAACTGTCTCCAACATTGCCACAAACGGTTTCTCCCTTGCTTTGTCGATGGTCTTGTTGAAAGATTCTGTGTAGTTGTTGTCGACATCTTTGCAATAACCCCCCATCTTATAGAAGGCACGACACCAGCTCTTTGGTTTCGACTTCATAACATCATCATACACACCAGTGTCATAAGCGTGTATATGTTCCAATCTCACACCAAACTGTTTTGCATTATAGCTCCAAGCCATATACCAGAGGAGTGGCTTCATTTGCTTCTTGGAAGGATGATTCTTCTTCAAGTTCTCATAAATGTGTCTAACACACATTCTATGCTCTATTTGTGGTAACTCCAACTCCACAGCTTTTATCAACCCCTAATTGAGAACCAAAAACCAAACATATTAAAAACGAGCATTCACTTTTATCAACCAATATAATAAATTAGTTAGATACATACCTTTTGTCGATCAGACACTAAAATGTAACCATCTCCCTCGTTTAGCTCCAGGTCAGTCTTCAATCTCTTCACAAACCATAACCAGTTTTCTTTGTTCTCAACTTGAAAAACACACCAGGCTATTGGATAGATGCCATTGTCTGCATCTCTGCCTAATGCAGCAAGCAACTGTCCCTTGATCTTTGACTTTAAGAAGGCGCCATCAACTCCTATTATAGGCCGGCAAGTCTGTTTCCAAGTTCTTCTAAGGGCATTGAAACAAACATAAAACCGATTGAACAAGTCTTGACCAGCATCATTCTTAATTGTATCAAACTCCACAACAGACCCTGGATTTGCTTCCAAGATCTAAGCTTGGTAATCTCGCATTCGTGCAAACTGTTGTTCATAATCATACTCTATCCATCCCAAAGCCTTTCTTCGAGCAGCTTGACACTATGGCCTAGTAGCGGATATCTTCCACCTTTCCATGATAATTTGTTCAATCCTCAAAGGCTTGTAATGATCTGGTTCCTCTCTAATCTTATCGAGAAAAATTGATATGATCATGGCTAGCAAGGAGTCAGAAGCTGCAGAGGAACCGGAGATCGTGGGAAGGGTCCCTCGTTCAAGGGCTAAGGAGATGGCTAAGGAGGCTCATTCACTCATAGCTGACGGGTCATTCAATCCACCGAGGATCCAAGTCTTCAACATAGCCACCGTGAAGACTTCACCCGGTAATGATAACTAGATAACTTAGGTGTGAAGTTTGTACTCTTTTACCCATAGCCGAGTTTTTTCCCACTGGGTTTTCTAGGCATGGTTTTTAATGAGGCAAATGGATCATTACGTCGAGTTATCTAGAAGTCATTACCAAAGGGGGAATAATGTACTTCTGTACTAGTTCAGTCGACTTCTGTACTACCACAGGTCGTCTAGACGTTTTGCTGTTTTTCTTATTTCCTTAAAACGTCTTGTTGTTTTGGTTTTGCACTTCTTGTTGTTTGGAGTGTCAAGCCCTAGGGTGTTTAAAACCCAAAGCTACACCTCTTTTGTTCTTTAGCGAAGAAGTATGTTGTAAACACGTTTTGTGAACTTTCTTCTCTCAATTTGAATTCTTGAATGCGTTCTAGATTTCTGAGTTTCTATACACTTTGTGATTCAGAAACTCTTCACATGTTACAATCCATATCACCACCGAAATAATCTGTCTCCATCTAATCATTGTTCTATCATCCGATCATCACCATATCCATCAATCTTCACAATCTCGCATCATCATCTCCACCGTATTTGCCACTTCCGCACCATCACCATCGAGCCTCTTCATCATTCATTAGTGTACAGCCTTCATCAGAGTTTCTATCCTAGGGAGATCCTATCAAAAATTGTAGCTATGATTGGGGTCTTAAACATCTCACACTCGCCATTAGGGGTACAACAATGCTTATGAGTGTATTTCGTAATCCTCCACAAGGATGCGTTTGGAAGAAGTGCAGCAAACACTTTCCACTCACAATTGCCCTTATCCCTAACACATCTAAACCCGAGTTTATCTTTGTCATACCTGTACTGCTTCAAATTATAACTGGTATGTAGTGCATAGTCCAAGACACTCTCCTTGAATGCGACCCCATTGTAGAAGGATTGGCCTTTCCACAAAGTTCCATCACCACGTCCGATATCCATAAACACCCTCTCTGGACCCGCACCACAACCACGACCTTCTTCCTCGTCTTCAGTTTCTGGGTACGTATCATGACGAATCAACTCTTCAGCATCGGTAAAATCCTTAGCAAGCCTATCGACATGAAATTCATCTCGATCCTCTCCATCTTCATCGTACTCTTGTTCCCCAACACCATCTCTTTGCCCAATACCATCTTGTTGCCCAAAACCAGATCGGATTATTAAATCCATCGATTCAATTTGAGAGATCGATGATGAAATTTGATTTTAGGGAAATCGTTTTCTAGGGTTCGTCGTGAGAGAGAAAAGGTTAAAATGTGATTTTAGGGATTTCTCGGTTCAGGGGTTATGTTTTCTAATCGGGATCTAATCAGGTTTTAATCGGGTCGAAATCAGGTTTATTTTGGTTTGTAAACTTCTTCACTTGGTTTAACAAATAATAAACCAATTAAACCTATCGTAATGGTGAAATAGATGATAGCTTCTATCCCATGAAGATACAAAACTTAAATTGCAGATATATGGGTATATAGGTTGAGAAGTTTGGGCTCCATCTGGTACGATATCATTGTTCTCATGGGGAACCAGGACGTTTTCCCCATCATCTATAATATAGAAGGGTGTATTTACAATCATTTTCCTTTTAGAATTAACAAAGTTTTTTAATATAATTTGATTACAATTATCTTATGCATCATTTTACCAAGCTTGAAAACTGTGATTTCTGATCTTTAAAATTGACACATATCACGGTCTGATGAGTTACAGACTTGGATATTTCATCGTTAAAACTGACACGTGTTACGATTTAATGAGTTTTTAACTTTAATCTCTAATCGTTAAAACTAACATGTGTCATAATCTGGTGAGTTACTAATTTTGAGAACCAAACTTTATATAATAAAATATAGTTAATATGTTTGACCTAAGTTTATTAATGGGCTAAAGCTCAATCACATGACTACTCTTTCGATAATAAGAGAAGTCATCTCTTGCCTTTTTAATTTCACATGCAACATATACATAACATTATCGTATGCATATCGAAAATGCATATATGTATTTTATTAATACTTTATTACAAGTGCACATATATATATATATATATAAATCCCAACGTAACATTAATCCAATTTGTTTAGGTGTGTGATCCTGTAAGATCGCATAATATTAGTAATCAACTTCTAAAGTCATTGATTAAAAGGTTTCTAGCAAAACATTATAATCAGTGGCGGAGGCAGAAATTTAGTTAACATGGGGCACAAAATAATTAATTAAAATATAATAATATTACTATTATTAAAAAATCCAAAACCAAAAAAATAAAACGTTAAAAAATTGTCATAACAAAAACATATTAAGAAGTCCTACAAAACTATTCTATGATCTTCCATATCTTGAAATCTGTTTATCACTACCTCATTTGTTACTTTATCTAAGTGCTCTTTTTCAATAAAACAAACCATACAATCATTTAAAAACTGATCACCCATTCGGTTTCGCAAGGTAGTCTTCACAATTTTCATCGCAGAAAAGCATCTCTCGACTATAGCAGTGGCAACAGGTAAAGTCAAAACCAACTTCAAAAGTCGATAAACAAGAGGATGCGAAAGATATTTTTTTGTCTCTATCATTACACGTGCAAGATCTCCAAGACTCTCCAAATTAGCAAACCTTTTATCTTCACGGATATTATCGATGTAAATACCAAGTTGATGCTCAAGAGATATCCGCTCCACAGAACTAAAATCTTCAGGATAAAACTCAGATAACCTCACAAGTTTCGACTGGAAAACTCGTGGAAGGAACCAAAAGGGCTCAAAGACGCAGTGCAACTAAGCAATTCAGTGTTTACCTCGTCAAAACGATCATTAAAATCTTGAATTTGCATATCCAATACAGTGTAAAAACATTCCACTTGATAATGATGCAAGTTTGTTATGTTGGTTCTCCGTCTTGGCTTCTTTGGATCCACAAATTCTTCTTCCATGATGATCAACTCAGTTTTATGACTCTCACAAAAAGAATTAACTTTTTCAACCAAAGAATCCCATCCATTATCCCTGAGATTGTACAATTGTTGCTTGGTAGATTTCACCAGAGACATAGCATTCAAAATGTCTTGATCTTTCCTTTGCAGAGCCACCGATAGAGTATTTGTGATCCCGAGAAGAAGTAACATCAACTGTAAGTAGAACCCAAAATCAAAGGTGTGCAAATATTTGATGAGACCATTAGCTTGCCGTCTTTTGATACCATCACTCCCTTCGCTCTGGGTATACTCCAATAGTTTCATAATAGAAGGGAATAAATCAACGAATCATACTAAGGTATTATAGTGAGAACCCCATCAAGTATTACCAGGTTTTTGAAATGAAAGCTCCTGATTCAGTCCCTTTCCTCTCTTAATTTCAACTTGACTAATTCCTTCCTCGATGATCCTTCGTTGGTCTTCTCGAACCATATATTTCCTCTTACAAGAAGCTCCAACCACATTTAATATAACCGAAATCATATTAAAAAAATCACAAACTTCAAAATGTTTTTTAGCAACTGCCACGACGACAAATTGAAGCTGGTGAGCAAAGCAGTGTACATAATATGCAGTACTATTTTCTCTTAAAATCAAAGATCTCAACCCATTAAATTCGCCTTTCATGTTACTTGCTCCATCGTAACCTTGTCCCCTTAATTTTTTCATACTCAACCCCCGCTTTGCAAACAATGAATCAACAGCACATTTCAGAGTTGCAGAAGATGTATCTTGAACATGAATAAGACCAAAAATCTTTCTTTTACTATCCCATCTTTATCAACGAAGCGAAAAACCATTGCCACTTGCTCCTTAGTAGAAACATCTGCAGACTCATCCACCAACAAGTAAAATACATCGTGATTAACTTCTTGAATAATAGATTCAATAACTTCCTCTGCAAAGCAATGCACTAGATCAGTCTGAATTTTGTGAGACACCATCTGATTATTATTTGGAGCATTCTCCAACACAACCTTCCTTACAAGCTCATTTTGATCTGCAGTATATTTCACAAGCTCTATGATGTTTCCCCTTTTAGCTGATTCTACTGACTCATCATGACCTCGAAAAGGTAATCCTTGCCATAATAAATATCTACAAACATCAATTGAAGCATTCAATCTGATTCAGTATTCATTTTTTGCAGCATCATCCTGCTTATAAAAAGCATGAACAATTGATTGACCTTGTCTCATCAAATTATCAGCCATTTTCAATGCATTATTGTGAAAACTATTCACTTCTCCCACATGACCACTCAATCTCTTTGGATTTTTCCATGTATCAAATCCCCTTGTTACAAGTTCATCACTTCCACCTTTATTTTTTGTAAACTCTAAACAAGTAGCAAACCAAACAAAAAGCCTTGTCTATCTTCACACTATATTCCAGCCAATCACCATAAAGATCAAACCAAATTGGATTGAATCGTCTCAATTTATCTCCAGTTAGTGTTCTAGGAAATTTGTGATCACGAGGTTGATGAGAACCCTTAACTAAATATTTGCGTCTTACCTCATCTCTTTGGTTAGGGTGATATTCCACAATTCGTTTCCTATCTGCAGGGTCCACGGGTAAATTCTCCAAATCATCATGAGAATGAGATGTACTTGTTGGTTTTTTTGGAAAATATTTTTCCATAGATCACCTAATAAAAAACATAGCATGAATTCATCAATATATATTTAAAGCAATTGAATGAGACTATCAATTTATCTAGAATAAGAAGAAAACCAATAGACAAGTTTATATGCTATAACACGTAAACAGAATTTTGTCACAAGTTTTGCATCAATTACTTACTGTTGTTATATGCTGTTTGATAAAAAATAACCGAAGACAAAAATAATACTGGAACCAGTCAAAAATAGAAGCAGAAGACTTTTCTCTCTCTATGATGCAGTTGAATTGCTGTCGATGAACTCATGAAAACTAGATATAAGTCCCGATAAAAAAAAAGTTTATAGACTTTGAGTTTTAGACTTTTAGTTAGTTGGGCTTGAATCATTAGTAATTTTAAAATAGTTGGGCTTAACCTATATTGCCTTAATATATGTATAGCATAAATTATGATACAATTTACTTTTAGTTTTAGTTTATATTATAGAAAGAGCTTCCGTTAGACTTTAGCATGTGGCACAATAATTAAGTGTTATTATTTTCTGAACTATGATAACTAAATCTCATGTAAAAATTTTTTTTCCAGGATTTAGCATGTGGCATGTGCCACACAAACTAAAGCGTATGTCTGCCCCTGATTATAATCATCTAATATTGTATAACTTTCAAATCTTGACTATACAAAAGTAAGTAAAAGTGATTTCAGGACATTCCCAGCAGGCACTGCAGGAATTCTTGAACGTTGGACGTCCTTTATGGTGCAAAGCCATTAAAGCAACCATAAGAGCATTCTCTGACCAATCATTTGATTCAAACCTCTCCAATATCTTACGGTTCGATAGGGCAAGGATTCTTAAAGGAAACTCAGCTTGGTCTTATGGTAAGGAGTTGATCGACCGGTGTCTAGCGATATGGTTGACGAGTGTTGAGAGAAAAAGTGATGAGTTTGAGGCTCTTAGAACGAAGCTTTCTTTTGTACCAATAATGTCAAATGGATCATGTATCACAGTTGGTCCTTGAATATTCGAGTTTCTTCTTACAATGCTACGTATTGTCACGTATGTGTGGTTTCTCCACATCAAACCAACAATTACAAACTAGCAAGATTCAAATCCTTAAGCAATTTAAATGCTAGTTTCGAATCGAGAGGTTGGGATTAGATTGTAGACACTTCCACACCGAGAGATGCTCAATGAAATGTCTGAATTAGCTAATGACAGAGATTTACTCACTAATCTTAAGGGATTAGATGTGTAAGGAGTTTATTGACAATAATGAATTGGATTTTAATATATACTTGATTATGTTTCTCTGACGAAAGTAGGGTAAAAGAGTGATTAATTTTGATTTCTACCACGAGAGTGGGTTAGCAAGGTTTAGATTAAGACCTTCATCATCAAATTCTATGATTAGATTAAGACCTTCATCATCAAACTCTTTGATATTCTCTTCTTTGATGTTGGTTTTTAAACTAACTTTAAAATCTTGTTTCAGTTTCTTGATGATGATAATAAGTGCTACTTGGAGATCAACTACACCTTTGACATCCGTAAAGAATGGCCTGCGGTTTGAATAAATGAAGATCTTTCAAGAATGCGAGACACGCGATTCTGCTGGGAATTCATTTAAGCTATTTATGGTTGGATGCAAGTGCATTGGAGCTTATGTGAAGAACAAGAAAAATCAGAATCAAGCAAACAAATCTCTTTTAATCAAGAACAAAAAAATTGAATTAAGACCCAAAGTTTAACAACTATCAACGGACCTCATGAAATTTTACAGTTTATTAAGAAGTTCTTAATCTAACTTCTTTCAAATTTATAATAAAATTAATTTTTAAGCAATGTTGCTAATGACCATTGATGGAGATGCTCTAAGTCGAAGTCTCTCTTCTCTTTTGGTTGTTTGTTGTTCGTGTTGTTATAGAGAGAAAGAGAGAGCTTGATCGCTTGTGAAGGAAGAAGGTGAGCAACTTGTCTTTGGTGTGTAAGGCAATGGAGACATAACTGTTAAGGCTTGGTGGAAAAGGGGTTCGACCTAACAGATCGATTCTAAAGGTAACAACATTTTGTGGAGTTGTATGCTAAGCCACAGGCCAGCCCCTCAAGATTCCTCCTTCCATGTGTATTTCTGACAACTATCTTAAATGGTGAGAACATCGAGTTCACAACTCACACATGCGCTCTCTATGAATCAGACGTTTCAGAACAGTGTGTGAGAGCTTATGAGGAGGGAAATGATCCGATGGAAGAGGAAATAGAAGAGTATCGCCCAGAGCAGTTCTACTTTGAAAAGTACTCAGCGCTGAGAATGCCAAAGGGGACTAAGGCATCTCATGATCGAATCAACAAGCTTCATAAATGGAGCAAGGCAAGGGATAAAGCACTCAAAGCTTTCAAAAAGACTTTCATGAAATTCATGAGTAAATTCAGCTGTTCTTCATCCACTGCTATTCCAGTGACCATGCCCCATGAGTGTTACTGAAATACGCATGGAAGGAGGAATCTAAAGGGGCTGGCCTCTGTATGAACAAACTTCTAGATAATGGTTAGAATATTTGAGTTAATATTTTAAGCATTATATGCAGTCTCTGGAGGTTCTCGGTTTCAGACGCGAATTGGGACCAATGTGGATTCAAAGAGAGATCGTAAATTCATCTTCGACCTGATCATCACGAAACTTTCTTGGTAGCTTCAGGACATGTAGGGGTTGAGTTTCAATGGTGAAAATTGGACGGTCTTAAAGATTTTCGTATCTGATATTTTCCCCAGTTTAGCTTCAAGGTTGTTTTGTTGTTGCGGCTGGCTGTAAGATGAATGGAGCCACTGCTGGTTGTGGTTGTTTGACTTGTTTGTTGTGTTGGCGAGTGGGGAGTCACCGGTGGTTGTGGTTGTTTGACTTGTTTGTTGTGATATTGAAACGACCGACCCTTTTTTTTTTTAAATAATAAATAATAAATAGAATATAATAAAATAAACTACAACAAGTGGTCCCATACCCACTAGCCACCTAACCACAAACACATTCAACAGCGGAAATAACCAACCAATATTTAATAATAATCCGATAATAAAATATAACCATATTCCAACATAATCAATATCCAAAACAACAGGAATCATAGAACCAGCAACCTAGCAATGTTCTAATGACCCAACTCTAGCAACCTAGCAATGCCAGACAACATAAAACCGAGTCCCTAGAACATCCTCCCCTTCATTGCCTTGATTATACGATCACACTTTGCCTTTACCTGCACCACAAACATATATTGCAATGCATGAGTATTTTATAAACACTCAGTAAGGCAATCCTCCCATCTACTGGGCTATACACACAAGCAATAGAGACATTTCTAACCATCAAACAACAATAAACAATAACAAACCAGGACTCTGCATTGACCGATACCAACATACATCGACCGACACCAGGTGGAGGTTGCGTCGACCGATGCAAGGTTAACTTGCATCGACCGATGCAAGATATGCATCGACCATCGACCGATACCAACATGCATCGACCGACACCAGGTGGAGGTTGCGTCGACCGATGCAAGGTTAACTTGCATCGACCGACGCATGCTTGACATAACACGAAAACCCTAGAGTTTACGTGCCGTCCTCGCATCTGCATCGACCGACGCACAAAGTGTATCGACCGATGCAATGCCGAGCATCGTATTCCTCCGAAGCTTCTCGCCGGATCTTTGTTCCTGCAACCACGAAACTCGATCCCAAGCCACAAGAAAGCTTCTCAATGTCCCAAATAACAATCTAACCAGCCTAACAACACATAACATGCAAATCAGAGAGATCTCTAGCTTAGATAAGTCATGGTCATGCACTTACCTTTGCCACAGAAGAATTTGAACCTGAAAAAACAAGAACAAGCCTCTAGGAAGCTCCTACAACGATCCCAGCTACAGATCTCTACAGGAACGCCTCCAATCTCCCAGAATTCTCAAGAACACTCAAGAACAACTTTTCTCTCTTTCTCTTTTCTCAAAAACGGCCACACAACCACGAATGAGACAAAACTCGCATCTAAGGGTTTTCCTAACCCAAAACGTAGTGTTTGACTTAAGTCAAAACGCACATAATTGAACATGCATCGACCGATGCACCATCTGCATCGACCGATGCAACTCCCAAACCGGGATTCTGGTTCAAGGATGTTACAATTCTCCCCCACCAAACTAGATTCATCCTCAAATCTCGAACAACCATCAGCCAAGGACTCCCGTGCAACCGTCTCCACGGCCCGCACTCCTCCGACTGATCCACGAAAGGTCACCTCTAGGTGATAGACTCACGCTCCAGGTGTCATTTGCTCTCGACTTTTGGACTTTCCTTTACTCATAGGCCTAAACCTTGAGTTTATATTGGCTCCTCATCAGACCTAAGTCTGCATGCCATAATGTTGGCTCCTCATCGGGCCTAGACCCGCATGCCATAATATAAAAGGAAAATCCAACTCGTCTCTCGGGTTCCCACCCTACAGCGCCCCCCCCGGATCGTCATCCGAAGTCGATATACCAACCATATTCCCAAGTCACAAAGTCTCTGAATATGGCAGTACTAGGAGAACCTAAGTCCCCCAAGAGTCGCGAGCAAACGATTCTGAACACGTTTGAGTCCTATCCCTATCCAGGTTTCCTTCCCGTGGCTCGCGTAAAACATCTCAATGTCCTACCAACCACATATCCCCTCACTGGAATACCACATGACCACACAAGGATCATATACATGCCACAAGGGCCGCCACAAAGGCCAAACAAATGTCCTAAAGAGGACCGCCACCAAGGCAAAACAAATGTCCTAAAGAGGACCGCCACCAAGGCCAAACAAATGTCCTAAAGAGGACCGCCACCAAGGCCAAACAAATGTCCTAAAGAGGACCGTCACAAAGACACTCTGGCTAAAAAGCCCGTCAAAGACCATCTGTCCCGAAGGACCATCACAAAGACCATCTGTCTCAAAGGACCGTCACAAAGACCATTTGTCCTGAAGGACCGTCACAAAGACACTCTGGCTAAACAGCCCGCCACAAAGGCCAAACAAATGTCCTAAAGAGGACCGCCACCAAGGCCAAACAAATGTCCTAAAGAGGACCGTCACAAAGACACTCTGGCTAAAAAGCCCGTCA
The DNA here is from genome assembly GCF_030686135.1 of Camelina sativa. Lineage (NCBI taxonomy): Eukaryota > Viridiplantae > Streptophyta > Magnoliopsida > Brassicales > Brassicaceae > Camelina > Camelina sativa. The sequence continues at coordinate 24,373,884 of NC_141894.1, read as the reverse complement.
CAAAGACCACACAATGACTAAAAAGACTGCCACACACGGCACACTGACTCTCATGGCAAGAATCAATCAAACCTATGCATCTCTAGACTTGTACTCACAAAGTAAAGAATCTACACAAGCAGGCATTAAGCAATACATCTCATACCAAACAAGACCTCTAATCTCTTAGCAAGCCTCATGGTAAGCTATAGAACTAGCCTTATCTATGCTCCTTAAACATTGGTGTGATGCTAAAGTCAAACCCTAACCTCTCAGTTTAGGATTAGTATTAAGAACATCTAGCCTAGAAGAGATTCTACCACAATCAAGCTTGACCAAAGCAAACACACCTCAAGATCCTAAGCACTACTCACATGAACACATGATGAACATCAAAGTCATAAACCCAGAAAATCTCGATACTTGCATCAAATGAAAGATAAGAACAAGATCTACAATGTTGCAAAAGGAATCAAACCCAAATTCTTAATACATTGAAAGTTATGGAACCAACAATATTGAAGATGCTAAGAGTTTTCTTAAAAAGGGTACAAAATCTAAGAAAATAAAAAGACAAAGGGAATAATTCCTTAAAAAGTAAAAACTAGGTTTCTGACTCTCTAAAAAGGTTGTACACCTTGGTGGCTGAAGGTACAAGGCTTTATATAATATAGGAGATGAGGTGGAAGCCCTAAAAACACTAAAAGACAAAATAGTCAACGGCTCGGTCAACTTGACCTGTGCTCGGTCGAGTGGCAGGTCGAGCTGGCTTCTTGAAACAAGAATATTTTGTGGGTGTGAATGATGATGAATGGAAAATGGATGCAATGGTGAGATATGGAATGATGGGTGTTTCAATTCCCCTTATGCAGTTGCAGTATAAGAGGTGTCAATCCTAAATGAGTGTTTGTGAACAATTAAGATATGAATATCAATCTAAGTCAAGCCAAGTGTAAAGACTGTTTGTCACTAACAATCCTAAGATGAAAATGTAAAATGCAGAAAGTAAATTACAAGAACTAAGAACTAAATGCAAATGAAACAGAATGATTATAACAGTAATGATGCAAGAACAGAAATAGAAACTACTACTAATGAACTAATGCAAGACAATTAATGAACTGAAAGCTAAATGTATGCAACTAGAATGAAACAGGAATGAAACAGGACAATCACAAATCATAAAACACAAAGTTCTGGGGATGAACTCGAGCAGCACTCGACCGAGTGTAGGTCGAGTGGGTGGTCGAGCTAGACTAGACGCAGAAACAGAGCAATGCAATAAAAACAGAGTAATGCTAAACCAAATCAAACAACAAGCAAGCAATAGGATTAAGACTTTAAAATCAATAAACAAAGAAGGTCCTGAGGATGGATTCATGGGATGAACTGATCATTGTGGCTATCTAACTTGGTCAACAAATCTCAAGCAAGCTATGAGCTAATCTCTAGACATATGAATCTAAGACAAGTTTCTCCCACTCTCATGGTCAAGAAACAATCAAACCTATGCATCTTCTAGACTTGTTCTCACACAGTAAAGAATATACACAAGCAGGCATTAAGCAATACATCTCAAACCAAACAAGACCTCTAACCTCTTAGCAAGCCTAATGGTAAGCTCTAGATCTAGCCTTATCTATGCTTCCTAAACATTGATGTGATGCTAAGAAGCTTGAAATCAGATTCTACCCTCTCAGATATAGAATCAGCATTAAGATCATATACCCTAGAAGAGATCTACAACAATCAAGCTTGACCAAATCACACAAACCACAAGATCAGTCCATCCTAACCATTCTCGAGATCCTAGGAAGACTACTCACAACAATACATGATTAAACAAGTCAAAAACCCAGAAATTATTGAAACTTGCATTATTAGAAAGATAAAACAGAGATCTTTAATACTGATGAAAGGATCAAACTCAAATTCTCAATATCTTGAAAGTTATAGAACCAACAAAATATAAGAATCTAGTCTTCTTTCTTAAGAAAGTACAAGATCTAAAAATAAAAATGCAAAAGGAATAAAGCTAAAAAAGGTAAAAACTAGGTTTAGAGAATATCTAAAAAGCTGGACTCTTTTGGTAGCTGCAGGTAAAAAGCTTTTATATAGGAAGGGGAGTGGAAGCCCTAAATATGGAAAAAAGTCAAAGTAGTCAACGGCACGGTCAACTCGACCTGTGCTCGGTCGAGTGGCAGGTCGAGCTGGCTTTTCTCGTGCACTCTCCACTCGGTCGAGTCCATCTCCCCACTCGGTCGAGTGCTTGGTCGAGCTGGACTCCGGACCTTGGTTCTTCAGCCTTAACTCCCTTGCTTTCCCTTCATGATTGCTTCACTTCTCCTCAGCATTGCTTCCATGCTCCTTAAGCTCCATAATCACCTTTTTATGCATGAAAAAATGCAAATGCAATGCAACTAAACTCTAATGCATGATTAGTCCTAAAGCTACAAAATAATGGTGAAAATGGCTAACAGAAGATGCAAAAGATGTGAATAAACTAAGGGAAAACATGGTAAAATATATGAACATCACTTCTCTCGTGCATTCTCCACTCGGTCGAGTCCTCCTCACCACACGGTCGAGTCCTCCTCACCACACGGTCGAGTGTCTGGTCGAGTGTGCGGTCGAGTTGGACTCTGGACCTTGGTTTTTCAGCCTTAACTCTCTTGCTTTTCCTTCATGATTGGCTCACTTCTCCTCAGCATTGCTTCCATGCTCCTTAAGCTCCAAAAGCACCTGTTTATGCATGAAAAGATGCAAATGCAATGCAACTAAACTCTAATGCATGATTGGTCCTAAAGCTATGAAATAATGGTTAAAATGGATAGCAAAATATGCAAAAGATGTGAATATACTAAGGGAAAACAATGTAATATATATGAACATCAACACCCCCAAACTTAGTCTTTGTTTGCCCTCAAGCAAATAAGCAAGGCATAAGAAGGTAAGTGAGGTTTGAAAGTGGGATCTCAACTCCTAAAGCTTGCAAATAGACCATCTAGAATCAATGTCCAAGTTACTAATACTATGATGCAAGGTGAATGAGCTGTACTTAAAAATTTTAGACAAGCATATCACAACCTTTATTGAATTGAGCCTTAGTTATCCACACGCATTCAAGTCAACCATTTCCTTTAAGATTCATTAATCAAGAACATGAATCAATTCTATGCAAAGCTTAAACTCATTTGGCTTGGTAATAAAGGGTTTTGAGACAATGATGGTCTCTTTTTAGAGTGGGGCTTGTCAATATCAAGGTTCTCTCATGAAAATGGATTGAGCTTTATAGAAGAATGCTAAAAGTAAGAACACTTAGACACATACATGAACAAAACCTTGTCTACCCAAAGGTACCCAAAGTGTTTATCCTAGCAATCTAAACCCAAATGATCCTAGTGCTACCCTTTACTTCTACTTTTCTCTTTCACCCTTTTCTCTTTTTTTTTGGTTTTCAAGTCTTAGGAGAGGTTTCTTATTTGATCTATCTAGTGGGATGGGGGATTCTTACTTATTTGCTATGGTTCTCTTTTCTTCTTATTCTTAATACATACAAGCTTTTTGCTAGACTTTTCTTTTTTTCTCTTTCTTTCTTTCTTAAGCTAGAACCATTTTCAATAATCTTTACTTCCCATCCTTTCACTAGACTTTGCTTAAACACATTCTCCTCTTAAAGACTCTTCTCTTTTTCTTTCTCTTTTCTTTCTTTTCTTTTTATAACAGCCAAGTCCCAAACCCAACAAGTGAACCACCTAGTCCTATCTAGTTTGAAAAATGCAAACTAGAACTACACAAGGTCTTACTCTTGTCAGTTCAAACCTAACACTTTCTACCAAGCTCAATCCCAAAAATAGGCCTCACACACTCAACAATAAACATGGCTTGAAAGAAGGGTTGGTTAAGGGGTAGGGAAACTGATTCTTAATGAGGAAATCAGCTACTTGGATCAACAAGAGTGGTGAAAAGGAGAAAGATGATCCAAGTATGTATATGGTATCCATGAGTTTAAAGCAATGCACATATTGATAATTATAAGTCAATATTAGATTCTTATAAGTAGGAAATGGCATCAAATCACAACATGCTTCAATTTAGACCAAATGCAAGGCAAGAATTCAAGGCTTTGTTCAATCTTATGTTTCTAACTACTCAACTAGCATCAAAGTACTATTAACTTGGGCATTGATCCTAGTCTAGTGAATTAAGCAAGCTATCAAGGAAATACTCGTCATAGATCCCTAATGCAAATATTATACAATCCTATATTAAACATGCTAAAGAAGATCCTAATATGCAATGCAAACTACATGAACACTCTTTTTTTATAAAGATATTTTTCAAAAAAATTCAAATTTTTATGGTTTTTCTATGCCTTAGATGCTATGCAAATACTAATATGAAGATGCAATGATATTTACAAGTGAAGGTGATGGTGATACCTTAGGGATTGTGGAAAAAGTTGTCCACATCCATCTGCATGCTGTCATAGGAGTAGTTGGGGTCTTGTTGGTGACTTGGAGATGGACTTTGGGGCAGCTCGACGATGGCCATCGACAATGACTCGGTCGAGTGCGTGTCCGAGTGGGGGGGTCGAGCTGGACCGCGAGTGTCAAAATGTTGACCTTGCTGCTGGCAAAAATGCTGGTAGAGAGCTGGATCCATGTAGTATTGAGGTGGGATGGGAGGGTAACTTGGATAACCTGGATAAGCAGCTGGAGGTGGGAAGTCATAGGGTGATCTGGGAAGGTGCTCGGTCGAGTACGTCGGGTGTGCTCGGTCGAGTGGGCGCTCGAGTGACCCGGTCGAGTGCCTCGAAGACTGATGTTCTCGGGTACTTGAGCTCCTCTTCCTCTGATTTGGCTCATACATCGAAGCCCTAGCTGGTTCCAAAGGGTTTGTAACTCTTGAAAGTGCTCTAGTTGAGCTAATTCTTCTGAAAGGGCTTGAATGGCTTGGAGATGAGTTTCCACTCTTTAGCTCAGCAATTTCCTTCTTTAAGCCCTTGATGGACTTAGCCATGTTTCCCACCTTCTTATTAAATTTATCAAACTCTTCCCATTCCACTTGCCCCATCTTTGCAAAAGTGTCAACCTCTTGCCATTCTCCCTCACTCCTCTACTATCTCTTGGGTTGGGCTCTGATGTTCATATATTTTACCATGTTTTTCCTTGGTTTATTCACATCTTTTGCATCTTTTTCTATCCATTTTCACCATTATTGTGTAGCTTTAGGACTAATCATGCATTAGAGTTTAGTTGCATTGCATTTGCATCTTTTCATGCATAAACAGGTGATTTTGGAGCTTAAGGAGCATGGAAGCAATGCTGAGGAGAAGTGAAGCAATCATGAAGGGAAAGCAAGGGAGTTAAGGCTGAAGAACCAAGGTCCGGAGTCCAGCTCGACCAAGCACTCGACCGTGTGCTGAGGAGGACTCGACCGAGTGGAGATTGCACGTGAGAAGCCAGCTCGACCCCTAGCTCGACCGAGCACTGGTCGAGTTGACCGAGCCGTTGACTACTTTGACTTTTTTTATTTTTAGGGCTTCCACCTTCCCCACTATATAAAGCATTGTACCTGCAGGCACCAAACAGTCCAGCTTTTTAGATATTCTCTAAACCTAGTTTTTACCTTTTTTAGCTTTATTCTTTTTGCATTTTTTATTTTTGGATCTTGTACTTTCTTAAGAAAGAAGACTAGATTCTTATATTTTGTTGGTTCTATAACTTTCAAGATATTGAGAATTTGAGTTTGATCCTTTCATCAATATTAAAGATCTCTGTTTTATCTTTCTACTAATGCAAGTTTCAATAATTTCTGGGTTTTTGACTTGTTTAATCAGTATTGTTGTGAGTAGTCTTCCTAGGATCTTGAGGATGGTTAGGATGGACTGATCTTGTGGTTTGTGTGATTTGGTCAAGCTTGATTGTTGTAGATCTCTTCTAGGGTAGATGATCTTAATGCTGATTCTATATCTGAGGGGGTAGAGTCTGATTTCAAGCTTCTTAGCATCACACCAATGTTTAGGAACCATAGATAAGGCTAGATCTAGAGCTTACCATTAGGCTTGCTAAGAGATTAGAGGTCTTGTTTGGTTTGAGATGTATTGCTTAATGCCTGCTTGTGTAGATTCTTTACTGTGTGAGAAAAGGCTAGAAGATGCATAGGTTTGATTGTTTCTTGACCATGAGAGTGGGAGAAACTTGTCTTAGATTCATATGTCTAGAGATTAGCTCATAGCTTGCTTGAGATTTGTTGACCAAGTTAGATAGCCACAATGATCAGTTCATCCCATGAATCCATCCTCAGGACCTTCTTTCTTTATTGATTTTAAAGTCTTAATCTTGTTGCTTGCTTGTTGTTTGATTTGGTTTAGCATTACTCTGTTTTTATTGCATTGCTCTGTTTCTGCGTCTAGTCTAGCTCGACCGCCCACTCGACCCACACTCGGTCGAGTGCTGCTCGAGTTCATCCGCAGAACTTGTGTTTCATAATTTGTGATTGTCCTATTTCATTCCTGTTTCATTCTAGTTGCATTCCTATTGCATTCACTTAGTGTCCTGTTCATTACTTGCCTTGCATTAGTTCATTAGTAGTAGTTTCTATTTCTGTTATTGCATCATTACTGTTATAATCACCCTGTTTCATTTGCATTTAGTTCTTAGTTCTTGTAGTTTACTTTCTGCTTTTATATTTTCATCTTAGGATTGTTAGTGACAAACAATCTTTACACTTGGCTTGACTTAGATTGATATTCACATCTTAATTGTTCACAGACACTCATTTAGGATTGACACCTCTTATACTGCAACTGCATAAGGGGAATTGAAACACCCATCATTCCATATCTCATCATTGCATACACATTCATCTTCCACCACCACAAAATAAATCTTGTTTCAATTTGGCGTCGTTGCCCATTTGAGTGTGTTTTTGTGACATTTAGGATCCATATTAGTCTAAGATTAAGTTCTTTTATACACTTGTGTGGTTGCTGTGCTTGAATCTTCTGTTTATGGGTTGAAGTTCCATTTCATGTACCACTCGACCAGTCACTCGACCACCACTCGACCGAGTCGTGATCGAGCACTTGCTCGAGCCAGACGCCGGATCTCTATAACCCTCATTTTCCAGTCGACCTAACCTCCTACTTGAGCCTGTGCTCAGTCGCTTGCCTGGCAAAAATCGTTTGAGTTTGTTGATGCACACAAGGTCTAAAGGAAAGGACCATCTTATTAAGCATATTGACAACATCAACAAGTTAACCAAGAGTTTGGGAGCTAAGCAAAGGAGAGTTGTTCAGCAACAACAAGAGGTTATAGTAGCTATGGATCAGCAGGATCAGGTCCCAAGACCAAGAAACATTGGTGCTGGAGATGCACCCAACACACACAACCAAAGAGCTGGCATTGTGCCACCAACTGTTGCCAACAACAACTTTGAGATCAAGAGTGGATTGATCTCAATGATTCAAGCAAATAAGTTTCATGGATTGCCTATGGAGAATCCACTTGATCATCTTGATGAGTTTGATAGAATCTGTGGTCTTACCAAGATCAATGGAGTAAGTGAAGATGGTTTCTAGCTGAGGTTGTTCCCTTTCTCACTTGGGGACAAGGCTCACTTATGGGAGAAGACTCTTCCTACTGGTGCTATCACTACTTGGGATGCTTGCAAGAAGGCTTTCTTGGCCAAGTTTTTCTCCAATGCTAGGACTGCTAGATTGAGGAATGAAATTTCTGGGTTTGCTCAAAGGAACAATGAGAGCTTTTGTGAAGCTTGGGAAAAATTCAAAGGGTACCAGACTCAGTGTCCTCACCATGGTTTCAGCAATGAGTCACTCCTTAGCACATTATATAGAGGAGTGCTTCCCAAGATCAAGATGCTTCTTGACACAGCTTCTAATGGAAACTTCCTCAACAAGAATGTGGAAGAAGGATGGGAATTAGTTGAGAATCTTGCTCAGTCAGATGGCAACTATAATGAAGACTATGATAGGACCATAAGGAGTTCCTCAACTGATCAAGAGGACAAGTACAAGAAGGATTTGAAGATGGTCAATGAGAAACTTGACAAGATACTCCTCAGCCAGTCCAAATCCATTCACTTCATTGGTGAAGAAGAAGCTCCAGTTCAAGAAGGAGAGAATGAGTTTGCTGAGTTGTGCTACATGCAAAACCAAGGTGGATTCAAGGGCTACAACCAAAGTGGTTTCAAGAACAACAACCTCTCTTATAGGAATACCAATGTAGCTAATCCACAAGATCAAGTCTACCCTCCTCAACAGCCGCAACAGCACCAAAACTATGTCCCCAAACAACAGCAACAGGTGTTCCAGCCCCAGTTGTGTCCCCCACCAGGGTTTCAGACTAACCAAGGCCAGGAACAAGACCTTAGAGCTATGATACAACAGCTGTTGATTGGTCAAACACAAGGGAAGATTGAGGAAGCCAAACAGTTTGCTGAGTTGAATCAAAGGCTCACATCCCAGTATAATGACCTGAACATGAAGTTTGAGGGTCTTAATTCCAGAGTTAAGTATATGGAGAGTAACATAGCCTCTTCTTCAGCTCCAAAACCCAACCAACTCCCTGTAAAAGCTGTCCAAAACCCAAGGGAGTTCACAGCCAAAGCCATTCAAGTTCATGACGAGGAAGCCACTGAGGACAGTGCAGTTCAAGTTTGGGGGAATTCATTAGTTACTGAAGCCCCAGGTGATGTTTGTGCAAGTAAACTGGAACTCGCACCTGAGCTCGACCATGGACTCGAGCAGCCACTCGACCGTGTGCATGCTCGAGTGGTCGATTGAGCTGGACAGTCCGAGGCTGACAAACCTGCCAAATATATTCCTCCTGCCTACAAACCTCCACTACCTTTTCCTGGGCGTTTCAAAGCACAGAAGATTAAATAATTAAGGGAGATCATTGAGAAAAAGGCAATGTTGGCTAAGCAACAAGAGGAAGAAAGGGTTTTGAATGAAGAAGCTGTGGTTGAGAAGAAGGAAGAAGTTTTGGCTACACAAGAGATCACCATTGCTTACTAAGAAGAAGAGAGAGGACCTGCCTTGGAACAGTATGAACCATATCCTCTCTACAAAATATTTTTCCTTCATTTGTCTAAGAAGAAGGCTGAAGCTCAAGATGAGAAGGATCTTGAGAACCTTGGAGGAGTGATCATTCCAGTAAAGCTCAGTGATCCACGACCTTTCTATCTGCCCTGCACAATCAGTTACCTTCACTACAATCAATGCCTTTGTGATTTGGGAGCTTCAACAAGTGTCATGCCATATTCCATATCTCAAAAGCTTGGAAGAACTGATTTCAAATCCACTAATCTCCATGTTTGCCTAGCTGATGGGTCAAACAAAGAAGTGGTTGGGAGGTTGGAGAATGTCTCAATCAAGATAGGAAGAGCAAGGATCCATACTGACTTTGTGGTGATAGAAATGGACAAGGAGCCGGAAGATCCAATCTTACTAGGGAGGCCATTCTTAGCCACTGTTGGAGCAGTTATTGATGTTAAGGAAGGTCTTGTGACCTTGAACATTGCTGAAGATGTAGTTATGAAGTTCAATATCTACAATCCAACCAATCTCCCTACCATTGATGACCAGCCTTTTACTGTCAAGGACAAAGGTGGTCAAGGAGGGCTAAGTGATAAGGCAACTCCAAAAGCTGAGCTCCCACTTCAAGATGATTCTGTGGAAAAGCTGAAGAGGTCAGTTCAAGAGTTGACTAGAATGGCTGAGAATCTTCAAGTGAAGCTGAACAAGAGGTCTTTGAGGAAAGCAAGACCAATGCTCAAAATCAAAAGAAGTATGGTTTGTATGCTAAGGGTGAGGTGATCAAGGATCAACTTCACAGTGACCAAGAGGTTCCAGGGAGGATTTCATCACCTCCTTGGTATTTGAACCAAGTCTAGAAAGACAACCAAAGTCAAGTTTAGTGACTTTAAACAAGCTCACTAGGGAGGAAGTCCTTAAGGTATCCTTTGTAAATATGGTTTAATTTCTTAGTAGTTTTGATGTGTTTTCTTTTATGTTTTTGTTGGACAGGCTTTTTAAGTGAGAATGTAGTTGGGTAAGGAGAGTTGAGGACTTGGAGAAGAAGACTCGCAGGCCCACTCGACCAGGCCACGAGGGGTACTCGGCCGAGCTAGATGAGAATTGAGGCCCATTCGATTCCCATTCTTCTAGAATGATCGAGTGGAGGGAAGAACAAGGAGAAAAATTTTGAAATTTCAAATTTGGTCAAGTAGCTCGACCACGTGCTGGTCGAGTGTGGGGTCGAGTTGCAGCCAAAAGCAAGTCAAAGATTCCCAATTCAAATTTGAATGGTAAGGACGCTCCACCCTTGTCTCCTTGTCTCCTTAGCTTCTTTATATAGACCTTGCTCGATCCCATACCTCTCACACTTTCTCATTTGCTCAAAACATTTAAATTCAAGCTTTAAAATCTCTTTCAAAGTTCATCTCTTGCTCTAGCTTTGTTCTTTCAAGTTTTTGGGTCACTAACCTATTAACTTTGATCTTTGAGTCTATTCCCTTCAGTTTCTTTTGAAAATGTCTTCCAAGATAACCAAGAAGTCTCACAAAACCGCTGCAAGCTCCATGGAACGTCGTGATGCTGACCTTGAATCAAGAGGTGAAGCTGGGAGAGCCACTCGACGGTTCACTCGATTGACCACTCAACCAAGTGACAGTTCGAGCAACCGGTCGAGCTAGGTGCCGAGTCTTAGGAGAAAATCAGTTGAGGAGGATCCTGAGAGGACTGAGAGTGAGGAGGAAAGGGAGCCTACTCTTGATGAGATGTTAAGGAGACACAAGGCCAAAGGGAAGAGGCTAGCTGTTGAAGTTGAACAAGAGGAGAGTGAAAGTGAAAGTGAGGATGAAGAAAGTGAGGAAGAGGAGCTGATGGATGATGGAGAAGCTGAGTCTTGTAGATTGTCAAAGAAGCAGCTTTATGATGCTTTCATGAGGATGGAGTTCTTGGGAACTAGGTATCCCCACAAGGAGACCATGGAGAAGCTTGCCATTGATGAGGATGTGGAGTGTCTCTTTGAGAAGAGCAGCCTTACCAAATTCATGGGGCTTTGTATGGAGGGCTATAGAGAGGAAAGCTGTGAGTTTCTAGCCACTGTCAAGCTGCACACATATTTGAGGAAGGATGCTGAAGTAGGAGCTGGTCATATCTCCTTCACAATCAAAGGGAAGAAGCATGAGCTTTCAATGAAGAAGTTGGCTGATGTGTTTGGCTTTGAGGTTGGGAGCAATAGGAGCTTGATGGTTCCAAGAGAAGAATTATATGCTGTGTGGGAGACCATTGGGGACAACAAGCTCTACTCATCCTCCAACTCCAAGAGCTCAAGGATTAGGAGCCCAGTCTTGAGGTACTACCACAAAGCTCTTGCCAACACCTTCTTTGCTAGGAAGGAGACTGGAAACCTCAATGAGGGGGAGCTAAAGATGATTGACTTGGCTCTCAATGGAGTTCTTCTTCAAGCAAGGAATGGAACCATCATCCTTGGTAGCACTGTGGAGACTGATCTTGCAAGTGTGCTGATAGACCATATGATATATTTGAGAAGTTGGGTAGGCAAGCTTGAGAACAAGGGTTCAAGAGGAGCACTTACCATTGGAGGCATCATCACTCCTATCCTTCAAGCTGCTAACATCCCACTTAGAGGACAAGGGGTCTCACCAAGATGGATTGACTCAAGCTACCTTACCTCCACTCTCATCCTAGCCAAGGAGATGCATCAAGGGAACCACATCTTTAATTTTGAGCTGCCAACAGTTGGGAAGAAACAAGTGATCCTACCAAACAAGGAGCTAACTACCATTCAAGAAGGAGCCAATATTGACTTTTGGCCAGCTGATGAGTACTTGTTTGATGGAGTGGTTCAACCTAGAGTTGAGGAAGCTGGGAATGCACAAGTGGCTGATGGAGAGGAGCAGTTCTATTTTGAAGACTATGAGCCCAATCCAAGAGATAGTAGAAGAGTGAGGGAGAATACAAAGAGATTGACTCTTTTGCAAAAATGGAATAAGTGGCATGGGAAGAGGTTTGACAATCTGAAGAAGAAGGTGACTAACATGGCTAAGTCCATCAAGGGACTAAAGAAGGAGATTGCTGAGCTGAAGAGTGGAAATTCATCTCCAAGCCATTCAAGCCCTTTGAGGAGAAGTAGCTCAACTAGAGCACTTTCAAGAGTTGCAAACCCCGTGGAACCAGCTAGGGCTTCAATGTATGAGCCAAATCAGAGGAAGAGGAGCTCAAGTACACGAGAACAACAATTTTCGAGGCACTCGACCGGGTCACTCGAGCACCCACTCGACCGAGCACCCCCTTTGCACTATGTCGAGCACCAACCCAGATCACCATATGGCTTTCCACCTCCAGCTGCTTATCCAGGTTATCCATATTACCCTCCCTTCCCACCCCAATACTTTATGGATCCAGCACTATACCAGCAGTACCAGCAGTACCAGACTCAAGATATGGAGACTCGCGGTCCAGCTCGACCCCCCTACTCGGACATGCACTCGACCGAGCCACGGTCGATCTCTATCGTCGAGCTGCCCCAAAGTCCATCTCCAAGCCACCAAGAGGACCCCAACTACTCATATGACAGCATGCAGATGGATGTGGACAACTTCTTCCACAATCCCTAAGGTACCACCATCACCTTACCATTGTTTATATCATAGCATTTGATGTTGTGTTTTGTTTTTGTTTTTAGTCTTGAATCCTCTTACAAATTTCTTTCACACAGAGGACTGTGTGATTTAAGTTTGGGGGAGGGTTTGAGATAGCATTTGATGTTGTGTTTTGTTTTCTTATTTCAAATTTTTATCATCATCATGTTAGCACTTGCATAATCATTTAAGGCATAGAAAAACCATAAAAATTTGAAAAATTTTGAAAAAATCTTTATAAAAAAAAAAGTGTTCATGTAGTTTGCATTGCACATTAGGATCTTGTTTAGCATGTTTCATATAGAATTGTATAATATTTGCATTAGGGATCTATGATGAGTTTTTCCTTGTTAGCTTGCTTAATTCACTAGACTAGGATCAATGCCCAAGTTAATAGTACTTTGATGCTAGTTGAGTGGTTAGAAGCATAAGATTGAACCAAGCCTTGAATTCCTGCATTGCATTTGGTCTAAATTGAAGCATGTTGTGATTTGATTCCATTTCCTTTCTATAAGAACCTAATATTGACTTTTAAGTATCAATGTGTGCATTGCTTTAAACTCATGGATACCACATACATATTTGGATCATCTTTCTCCTTTTTACCACTCTTGTTGATCCAAGTAGCTGATTATATTAAGATCAGTTCCCCTACCCCTTAACCAAACCTTCTTTCAAGCCTTGTTTATTCTTGTGTGTGTGAGGCCTATTTTTGGGATTGAGCTTCGTAGAAAGTGTTAGGTTTGAACTGACAAGAGTAAGACCTTGTGTAGTTCTAGTTTGCATTTTCCAAACTAGATAGGACTAGGTGGTTCACTTGTTGGGTTTGGGACTTGGCTGTTATAAAAAGAAAAGAAAGAAAAGAGAAAGAAAAAGGGTAGAGTATTTAGGAGAGGGATGTGTTTAAGTAAAAGCTAAAAGTCTAGTGAAAGGATGGGAAGTAAAAGATGTTATCTAAGATGGTTCTAGTTAAAAGAAAAAGAAAAGAAAGCAAAGAGCAGTTTAGCAAAAAGCTTATATGTCTTAAGAATAAGAAGAAAAGAGAACCATAGCAATCAATAAGAATCCCCCATCCCACTAGAAAGATCAAATAAGAAACCTCTCCTAAGACTTGAAAACCAAAAGAGAAAAGGGTGAAAGAGAAAAGAAGAAGTTAAAGGGTAGCACTAGAATCATTTGGGTTTAGATTGTTAGGATAAACACTTTGGGTACCTTTGGGTAGACAAGGTTTTGTTCTTGTATGTGTCTAAGTGTTCTTACCTTTAGCATTCTTCTAAAGCTCAATCCATTTCATGAGAGAACCATGATATTGACAAATCCCACTCTAAAAAGAGACCATCATTGTCTCAAAACCCTTGCTACCAAGCCAAATGAGTTTAAGCATTGCATAGAATTAATTCATGTTCTTGATTAATGAATGTTAAAGGAAATGGTTGATTTGAATACATGTGGATGTCTAAGGCTCAAATCAGTAAAGGTTGTGATATGCTTTTCTAAAATTTTTAAATACAGCTCATTCAACTTGCATCATAGTACTAGTAACTTGGACATTGATTCTAGATGGTCTATTTGCAAGTTTTAGGAGCTGAGATCCAACTTTCAAACCTCATCTACCTTCTTAAGTCTTGTTTATTTGCTTGAGGGCAAGTAAACACTAAGTTTGGGGGTGTTGATGTTCATATATGTTACCATGTTTTCCCTTGATTTATTCACATCTTTTGCATCTTTTTCTATCCATTTTCACCATTATTGTGTAGCTTTAGGACTAATCATGCATTAGAGTTTAGTTGCATTGCATTTGCATCTTTTCATGCATAAACAGGTGATTTTGGAGCTTAAGGAGCATGGAAGCAATGCTGAGGAGAAGTGAAGCAATCATGAAGGGAAAGCAAGGGAGTTAAGGCTGAAGAACCAAGGTCCGGAGTCCAGCTCGACCAAGCACTCGACCGTGTGCTGAGGAGAACTCGACCGAGTGGAGATTGCACGTGAGAAGCCAGCTCGACCCCTAGCTCGACCGAGCACTGGTCGAGTTGACCGAGCCGTTGACTACTTTGACTTTTTCTATTTTCAGGACTTCCACCTTCCCCACTATATAAAGCATTGTACCTGCAGCCACCAAACAGTCCAGCTTTTTAGATATTCTCTAAACCTAGTTTTTACCTTTTTTAGCTTTATTCCTTTTGCATTTTTTATTTTTGGATCTTGTACTTTCTTAAGAAAGAAGACTAGATTCTTATATTTTGTTGGTTCTATAACTTTCAAGATATTGAGAATTTGAGTTTGATCCTTTCATCAATATTAAAGATCTCTGTTTTATCTTTCTACTAATGCAAGTTTCAATAGTTTCTGGGTTTTTGACTTGTTTAATCATGTATTGTTGTGAGTAGTCTTCCTAGGATCTTGAGGATGGTTAGGATGGACTAATCTTGTGGTTTGTGTGATTTGGTCAAGCTTGATTGTTGTAGATCTCTTCTAGGGTAGATGATCTTAATGCTGATTCTATATCTAAGAGGGTAGAGTCTGATTTCAAGCTTCTTAGCATCACACCAATATTTAGGAAGCATAGATAAGGCTAGATCTAGAGCTTACCATTAGGCTTGCTAAGAGATTAGAGGTCTTGTTTGGTTTGAGATGTATTGCTTAATGCCTGCTTGTGTAGATTATTTACTGTGTGAGAACAAGTTTAGAAGATGCATAGGTTTGATTGTTTCTTGACCATGAGAGTGGGAGAAACTTGTCTTAGATTCATATGTCTAGAGATTAGCTCATAGCTTGCTTGAGATTTGTTGACCAAGTTAGATAGCCACAATGATCAGTTCATCCAATGAATCCATCGTCAGGACCTTCTTTGTTTATTGATTTTAAAGTCTTAATCATGTTGCTTGCTTGTTGTTTGATTTGGTTTAGCATTACTCTGTTTTTATTGCATTGCTCTGTTTCTGCGTCTAGTCTAGCTCGACCACCCACTCGACCCACACTCGGTCGAGTGCTGCTCGAGTTCATCCCCAGAACTTGGGTTTCATAATTTTTGATTGTCCTGTTTCATTCCTGTTTCATTCTAGTTGCATTCCTATTGCATTCACTTAGTGTCCTGTTCATTACTTGCCTTGCATTAGTTCATTAGTAGTAGTTTCTATTTCTGTTATTGCATCATTACTGTTATAATCACCCTGTTTCATTTGCATTTAGTTCTTAGTTCTTGTAGTTTACTTTCTGCTTTTATATTTTCATCTTAGGATTGTTAGTGACAAACAATCTTTACACGTGGCTTGACTTAGATTGATATTCACATCTTAATTGTTCACAGACACTCATTTAGGATTGACACCTCTTATACTGCAACTGCATAAGGGGAATTGAAACACCCATCATTCCATATCTCATCATTGCATACACATTCATCTTCCACCACCACAAAATAAATCTTGTTTCAGGCTCATAATCTTTAAAGTATAATTGCTCCTCCCATCAGCCATTTGTGCATTCCTAGCTTCTTCAACTCTAGGTTGAACTATCCCATCAAACCAATGCTCCTCAGCTGGCCAAAAGTCAATGTTGGCTCCTTCTTGAATGGTGGTGAGCTCTTGGTTAGGCAAGATGAGTTGCTTCTTCCCAAGTGTTGGAAGCTCAAAATTGAAAATGTGATTTCCTTGATGCATCTCCTTGGCGAAGATGAGGGTAGAGGTGAGGTAGCTTGAGTTAATCCATCTTGGTGAGACCCTTTCTCCTCTAAGTGGAACCTTAGCAGATTGAAGGATTGGAGTAATGATGCCTCCAATGGTAAGTGCTCCTCTTGACCCTTTGTTTTCCAACTTTTCTACCCAACTTCTCAATTGAATCATGTGGTCAATGAGCACCATTCCTAGATCAGTCTCCACTGTGCTCCCAAGAATGATTATACCATTGCTTGCTTGAAAGATTACTCCATTAAGAGCCAAGTCAATCATCTTTAGCTCTCCCTCATTGATGTTCCCATTTTCCTTCCTTGCAAAGAAAGTGTTGGAAAGAGCTTTGTGGTAGTACCTTAGGACTGGGCTCCTTATCCTTGAGCTCTTGGAGTTGGAGGATGAGTAGAGCTTGTTGTCCCCAATGGTTTCCCACACAGGATACAACTCTTCTATTGGAACCATCAAACTCCTATTGCTCCCAACCTCAAAACCAAACACATTGGCTATCTTCTTCATTGAGAGATCATACCTCTTCCCTTTGATTGTGAAAGCAATATGACCAGCTCCCAACTCAGCATCCATCCTTGCATTTGTGGTCAGCTTGACAGTGGCAAGGAACTCACAACTCTCCTCTTTGTAGCCCTCCATGCAAAGCCCCATAAACTTGGTGAGATTGCTCTTCTCAAAGAGATATTCCACATCCTAATCAATGGCAAGCTTCTCCATGGTCTCCTTATGTGGATACCTAGTTCCCAAGAACTCCATCCTCATGAAAGCATCATAAAGCTGCTTCTTTGACAGCCCACAAGAATCAGCCTCTCCATCATCCATCAACTCTTCTTCTTCACTTTCTTCCTCACTCTCATCACTCTCATCACTCTCCTCTTGTTCAACTTCAACAGCAGGCCTCTTGCCTTTTGCCTTGTGTCTCCTCATGAACTCATTGAGAGTTGGCTCTCTTTCCTCCTCACTTTCAGTCCTCTCAGGATCTTCCTCAATTGGCTCTCTCCTTGGACACGGCACCTGGCTCGACCGGCTGCTCGAACCGCCACTCGGTCGAGTGGTTGATCGAGTGGTGCGTCGAGTGGCTCTCCCGGCTTCACCTCTTGATTCAAGGCTGGCATCACGACGTTCCATGGAGCTTGCAGCGGTTTGTTGAGACTTTCTGGTGATCTTAGAAGACATTTTCAAAAGGATCTGAAAGGAATAGACTCAAAGCTCAAAGTTAATAGGTTAGTGACCGAAAAACTTGAAAGAACAAAGCTTGAGCAAAAGATGAACTTTGAGAGAGTTTATAAAACTTGAATTTAGTTGTTTGAGCAAATGAGAGAGTGTGAGAGGTATAGGATCGTGCAAGGTCTATATAAAGAAGCTAAGGGGACAAGGAGACAAAGGTGGAGCGTCCATACCATTCAAATTTGAATTGGGAATCTTTGACCTACTTTTAGCTGCCACTCGACCCCACACTTGACCAGCACGTGGTCGAGCTCCTTGACCCAAGTTTGAAAATTCAAAATTTTTCTTCCTTTTCTCCCTCCACTCGATCATTCTAGAAGAAGGGGAATTGAATGGGCCTCACTCCTTCTCCAGCTCGGGCGAGTACCTCTTGTGGGATGGTCGAGTGGGCCTGCGAATCTCCTTGCCTAAGTCCAAATCTCTCCATACCTAACTTCATTCTCACTAAAAGGCCTGTCCAACACAAACATAAAAGAAAACACATCAAAACTACTAAGAAATTAAACCAGATTTACAAAGGATACCTTAGGGACTTCCTCCCTAGTGAGCTTGTTTAAAGTCACTAAGCTTGACTTTGGTTTCTTTCTTAGACTTGGTCTAGATACCAAGGAGGTGATGAAATCCTCCCTGGAACCTCTTGGTCACTGTGAAGTTGATCCTTGATCACCTCACCCTTAGCACACAAACCATACTTCTTCTTGATTTTGAGCCTTGGTCTTGCTTTCCTCAAAGACCTCTTGTTCAGCTTAACTTGGAGATCCTCAACCAGACTAGATAGCTCTTGAACTGACCTCTTAAGCTTTTGCACAGAATCCTCTTGAAGTGGGAGCTCAGCCTTTGGAATTACCTTATCACTTAAGCCTCCTTGACCACCTTTGTCCTTGATAGTAAAAGGCTGGTCATTAATGGTAGGAAGGTTGGTTGGATTATAGATGTTGAACTTCATAACTACATCTTCAGCAATGTTCAAGGTCACAAGACCTTCCTTGACATCAATAACTGCTCCCACAGTGGCTAAGAATGGCCTTCCAAGGATGATAGGATCTTCAGTTTCTTTGTCCATCTCCAATACCATAAAATCTGTGTGAACCCTTGCCTTCCCTATCTTGAGTGGGACATTCTCCAACCTACCAACTACTTCTCTGTTTGTCCCATCAGCTAGGCAAACATGGAGGTTGGTGGATTTGAAATCAGTTCTGCCAAGCGAGCTAGGCAAATACTCCATTCCCGCTCCAGCCACGGATTACAGATGGGACCAGGCTAAACAAGCTCAAGTCGCGGCTTGCTTCTCATACCACTTCTTGAACCTTGCCTTCATCTTTGCCTCAGGCTACCAAGTATGCTCCTCAACACCATCACAGTCCCACAGGACTCTCATCAAAGGAATCTTCTTCTTCCGAAGTTCCTTGATCCTCCTCTCGAGAACCCTCACTGGTCTCGCCTCCAAAGACATGTTAGGCTGAAAATCCTCAGGAATCTTAGCCAACACCTGCTCACCCTCACGGAGACACTTCCGCAACATAGACACATGGAAAACCTTATGGAATGCACGCATCACCTCAGGTAACTCCAATCTATATGCTACGGGTCCAACCCGCTCAATCACTCTGAATGGACCCATATACCTCGGACTCAACTTAGTCTCTGACAATGACCTGTTCGGACCCCGCGACATGGCCATCTTGAGGTACACTCTGTCTCCTACCTGAAACTCAAGATCTCTCCTCCTCTTCTCAGCAAAACTCCTCTGCCTATCCTGAGCCTCCTTCATGTTCAGCTTGAGAACCTGAATCTTCTCTGAGGTCTCATGAACAAAACTAGCACCAAACATGCTCCTCTCCCCCACCTGAGTCCAGCATAATGGTGTACGACATGGTCTCCCATGCAAAGCCTCATCTTTAACTTTAAGGAGTCATCTTAATACTCGACTGATAACTGTTGTTGTAAGCAAACACTACCAGGTTCAGGTGATCTGCCCAATGGCCACCCCAATCCAACACACACATCCTCAGAAAATCCTCCAGCGTCTGGATCGTCCTCTCAGACTGTCCATCTGTTTGGGGATGATAAGCTGTACTCATATGCACCTTAGTGCCCATCTCTGCCTGAAATGCCTTCCAGAACACCAAAGTGAACTTAGAATCCCTGTTAGACACAATGCTCGCTGGCACCCCATGCAATCTGACTATCTCTCTCACATACTTCTTAGCCAAGACCGCTGCTCCATCAGTCTTCTTAATGGCCAGAAAATGTGCTGACTTAGTCAACCGGTCCATAATGACCCAAATAGCATCAAAGGTCCGTGACACTGGCAATCCTACCACAAAATCCATGGTGATCATATCCCACTTCCACTCAAGAATGGGTAAACTCTTCAGTAAACCACCAGGAACCTGATGCTCAGCCTTCACTAGCTGACACACATCACACCTCGAAACCCAACTAGCCACGTCTTTCTTCATCCCGACCCAATGATAGTACCTCTTGAGGTCACGGTACATCTAAGTCGCTCCTGGATGAATGGAAAACTTGCTCGTATGAGCCTCTCTCAGAATCTCCTGCCTCAACTCCTCATCCTTGGGCACACAAACCCGACCGTGCACCAAGATAGTACCATTATCAGAGACCTGATACTCTGAATCTACATCCTTAGAGGCATTCACCAGCCCCAAATCCTTCTCCTGAGCCAACCGCACCCTACTCAGAAGATCTGCTCTATCTACTGCTTCCAAGCCCAACGGTTCCTGTGAAACAGCACATAAGCTAAAAGCACTGATCTCCCCTACCAGAGACCCCATCTCCTGCTCCTGAGCCGAAGCCACCCTCTTCCGACTCAGAGCATCTGCAACCGTGTTAGCCTTACCAGGATGATAGGCTATCTCCAAATCATAATCCGCCACAAGCTCCATCCACCGCCTCTGTCTCAAATTCAACTCAGGCTGAGTAAATATATACTTCAGGCTCTTATGATCTGTGAACACCTGTACCTTTGCACCATAAAGATAAGATCTCCAAATCTTCATGGCAAAAACTACAGCACCCATCTCCAAATCATGAGTAGGATAGTTGCCTTCATGCACCCGCAACTGCCGCGAAGCATAGGCAATCACCTTCCCATGCTGCATCAGAACACACCCCAAACCAACTCTAGATGAATCTGTATAAACCACTTAGGGTTCTCCCTGCTCAGGCAAAGCCAACACTGGCGCAATAGTCAACATCTCCTTCAGGCTTGCAAAGCCTTCCTCACACTCTTCTGACCAGAAAAAAGAGCATCCTTCCCTGTCAACTTAGTCATAGGACGTGCTCTGCTTGCAAACTCCTGCACAAATCTCCCGTAGTAACCTGCCAATCCAAGAAAACTCCTGATCTCTGTGGCATTCTGCTGTCTAGGCCAATCCCTTATAGCCTGATCCTTCTCTGGATCTACTGAAACCCCCTCAGCAGAAACAATGTGACCTAGGAAGCCCATCTCACGCTGCCAAAAACTGCACTTGCTCAACTTAGCAAACAACTTCTGCTCCCGCAGCTTCTCCATAACTGCCCTCAAATGGACTGCATGCTCTTCAGGACTCTTAGAATAAACCAGGATATCGTCGATGAAAATGATGACAGACACATCCAGAAACTCCTGAAACACACTGTTCATCAATCTCATAAATGCTGCTGGCGCGTTAGTCAACCCGAAAGGCATCACCACAAACTCATAGTGCCCATACCTCGTCCTGAAAGCAGTCTTCCTCACATCTACCTCATCTATCGGTATCTGATGATAACCCGACGCCAGATCTACCTTAGAGAACCAAGTAGCACCCCTCAACTGATCCAAGAACTCATCGATCCTAGGAAGGGGGTACTTGTTCTTCACAGTGACCCGGTTCAAATCCCGATAATCTATACACAACCTGAAACTTCTATCCTTCTTCTTTACAAACAACACCGGCGCTCCCCACGGTGATACACTAGGACGGATGAATCCCTTACTCAACAAATCCTCTAGCTGCTTCTTCAGCTCTGCCATCTCTGCTGGAGCCATTCTGTAAGGAGCCTTGGATAACGGTGTCGTCCCCGGTTCCAGTTCAATGGTAAAAGCATCCGACCGAGATGGTGGTAATCCCTGGAAAGACTGAAACACATCCTCAAACTCGTCCACTACTGGAATACCGCTAACCGTAGACTTCCCCACTAACTCTGGCATAGATATAGTAACCTGATAAGCCTCACGGCCCTTCTCGATCATCTTCCCAGCCTGAATGGCTGAGATCACGAGACTCCCCAAAGTCGGTCTAATACCCTGAAAAACCAACTTCCCTCCTGAACGCTCAAACTCCACTCTACCCATATAGCAATCCAAATGCACCCTATGCCGATGCAACCAATCCATCCCGAGAATAACATCATATAGCTCCACTGGACTGATAAGCAAATCCGCTGGCTACGACTCTCCTGCGATCTGAATATCAATTCCTCTAGCCCGTCCAATCACTCTCAGGAACTCACCTCCCGCAACCCTGACACCTCCTGCACGCTCTCCAGGATCCCCGCTGATCCCCGCTGATCCCCGCACACTATGCACACTCCGGAGTAATGAAGCTATGAGAAGCTCCAGAATCAAACATAACATGGGACTTAAACCCGCCCACCAACAAGGTCCCTACACAAACCTCATGTGTTGAGAACCTAACACTTTATCACAGGAAAACATAAAATCTGACCCTACTAAATTCACAAAGATTAAGTACAAGAAATTATACCTGTGATCGCCCCGGCACTGGTTCCACCAGTCTCTACTGTCGTGTAAGCACGTGGAGTCTGCTCAATCTGTGCCAGCTGCTGACCTCCAGGCTGCACCTGCTGCAACGCTGGCACTGCTGCCGGCTTCAACTTGGGACAAAAAGACCTGATGTGCCCTGTCTCCCTACAATGATAACATACCCGAGGTCCTCTCGTTGGAACACTCCTCTTAGGACAACTAGCAACCATGTGATCCTTGCTCCCACAACTGAAGCAACCCGCACCACTCGGCTTCTGCGTAGCCTCCCACTTCCTCTTGGTTCCCTGAGCATGCCTACCGCCCCTGCTAGAACCACCCTGCTGCTGATCCTTACTAGGCTGAACTGCTGGAGCTACCGCCACTGACTGTGCCCGGATATCCTCCTCAATCATTGCTACAGTCTTAACCAGCTATGCACGCGTAGCATAACTCCGCCCTCTACAGTGAACTCTTAACTCATCACGTAGAGCCCTCAAAAACCTCCTGATCTGAGCCTCCTCAGACTCCAAAGCCCGACCCCCATAACAAAGAAGTCGACTGAACTCCAAGTCCAGCTCCCGCACTGACCGTGTCCCCTTAGACAACTGAAGGAACTGCACCTCCAACCGATCCAATGCCTCTCTAGGAAAATACTTGCGGTTGAACTCTAAGACGAAGTCAGCCCAAGTCATCTCCCGCTGCACTCTCCTAGCAGCCACTAATCTCCACCAAAAATCAGCATCACAGCTCAAATATTAGACCCCTATGTCCACCCAAAACTCCTCAGGACATCTCAGAATATGGAATTTACGTTCCACACTCGTCCTCCACGCATCCGCAATAGTAGGATCTGTACCACCCAAAAACCTCTCAGGGAACAGATCCTTCATCTCCTTGAGCATAGACAAATAACGTCTATGTGCTCCCACATACGCAACCACTGGCTGCCGCTCCTCCACCACCACTGGTGGCAGTACCTGAGCCTGAGCCGGTACCACTGGTGGTAATCGCTCTAACACCTGTGCTAACATAGCCGCAAAGTCAGTACCAAGGACTCCACCCGCTGGGACTCCCACACCCGGAACCCGAGCATCACCGGCCACTGGAGCATCAACACCGCCCCCTCCTGCCACACTCACGGAATCCCCCGGAACACCCTGCGACTCGCCAACACCCTCAGCTGTCACACTCTAGTCCTCGGTCTCCCTAACCACTGGGACTCCACCCCTACCACAACCACATCCGCGTCCATGACCACGTCCGCGCCCACGACCTCGAACAGACACAGCCTCATCTTTAACCATCTGCACTACCATGAACAGAAGGCTAAGCAAACAATTTCTATTATAACACAGGAAACATATACTCACCGTGGATTCACACAATCGGCTCGAAGAGGATGTTCTAGGACTCCATGCAACACACAATTGACTAACTCACATAATCAATCAAGACATGCAATCCCAAACATCTACAACAGAAACCTAGTGCACCCAAACCTAGAACTGTAAGGGCTCTGATACCAAAATGAAACGACCGACCCCTTTTTAAAAAAAAATAATAATAATAAATAATAATAAATATAATATAATAAAATAAACTACAACTACTGGTCCCATACCCACTAGCCACCTAACCACAAACACATTCAACAACGGAAATAACCAACCAATATTTAATAATAATCCAATAATAAAATATAACCATATTTCAACATAATCAATATCCAAAACAACAGGAATCATAGAACCAGCAACCTAGCAATGTTCTAATGACCCAACTCTAGCATCCTAGCAATGCCAAACAACATAAAACCGAGTCCCTAGAACATCCTCCCCTTCATTGCCTTGATTCCACGATCACACTTTGCCTTTACCTGCACCACAAACACATATTGCAATGCATGAGTATTTTATAAACACTCAGTAAGGCAATCCTCCCATCTACTGGGCTATACACACAAGCAATAGAGACATCTCTAACAAATCAAACAACAATCAACAATCAACAATAACAAACCAGGACTCTGCATCGACCGATACCAACATGCATCGACCGACACCAGGTGGAGGTTGCGTCGACCGACGCATGCTCGACATAACACGAGAACCCTAGAGTTTACACGCCGTCCTCGCATCTGCATCGACCGACGCACAAAGTGCATCGACCGATGCAATGCCGAGCATCATTTTCCTCCAAAGCTTCTCGCCGGATCTTCGTTCCAACAACCACGAAACTCGATCCCAAGCCACAAGAAAGCTTCCCAACGTCCCAAATAACAATCTAACCAGCCTTACAACACATAACAAGCAAATCAGAGAGATCTCTAGCTTAGATAAGCCATGGTCATGCACTTACCTTTGCCACAGAAGAATCTGAACCTTAAACAAACAAGAACAAGCCTCTAGGAAGCTCCTACAACGATCCTAGCTACAGATCTCTACAGGAACGCCTCCAATCTCCCAGAATTCTCAAGAACACTCAGGAACAACTTTTCTCTCTTTCTCTTTTCTCAAAAACGGCCACACAACCACGAATGAGACAAAACTCGCATCTAAGGGTTTTCCTTAACCCAAAACGCAGCGTTTGACTTAAGTCAAAACGCTCAGAATTGAACATGCATCGACCGATGCACCATCTGCATCGACCGATGCAACTCCCAAACCGGGATTCCGGTTCACGGATGTTACAGATATATAGGCTGGATTTTTTTTGTTGGATCGAGAGTTGTATTCCTGAGACGGTTGTGTCAATGGATGATTGTTTTTTGGTTGGTTTGTTTCATTTCATGGTTTGTTTTTTAAATTTGTGTAAAATGTGTTACTATAGCTGTAACACCCCGGTTTTTTAATTGGGAATTGGGCTGGTTTGTTTTCTTTTCAAGCCCATTATGGCCCAAAAAGAGCAAGTCACAAGAAAGAGAAGGGTTTATTGTGTGTAATTGTGTTAACGTGTATACGCTTATATAACCGTCCTTGTTCAGCAAGAGAGGAGAGTAGGGGCGGACGTACGCTTTAGTTTGTGTGGCACGTGCCACATGCTAAATCCTGAAAAAAAAAAATTTACATGGGATTTAGTTATCATAGTTCAGAAAATAATAACACTTAATTATTGTGCCACATGCTAAAGTCTAACGGAAGCTCTTTCTATAATATAAAATTAAATTAAATGAAATGTAAATTGTATCATAATTTAAGCTATACATATATTAAGGTAATATAGGTTAAGCCCAACTATCTCATTCTCATGACAATTTGGAGAATTTACCCGTCGACCCTGCAGATAGGAAACGAAATGTGGAATATCACCCTAACCAAATAGTTGAGGTAAGATGCAAATGTTTAGTTAAGGGTCCTTATCAACCTCGTTGTCACAAATTTCCTAGAACACTAACCGGAGATAAATTGAGATGATTCAATCCAATTTGGTTTGATCTTTATGGTGATTGGCTGGAATATAGTGTGAAGACAGACAAGGCTTTTTTTTTGGTTTGCTACTTGTTTAGAGATTACACAGAAAATTAAGGTGGAAGTAATGAATTTGTAACAAGGGGATTTGATACATGGAAAAATCCAAAGAGATTGCGTGGTCATGTGGGAGAAGTGAATAGTTTTCACAATAATGCATTGAAAATGGCTGACAATTTGATGAGACAAGGTCAATCAATTGTTCATGTTTTTTATAAGCAGGATGATGCTGCAAAAAATGAATACAGAATCAGACTGAATGCTTCAATTGATGTTTGTAGATATTTATTATGACAAGGATTACCTTTTTGAGGTCATGATGAGTCAGTAGAATCAGCTAATAGGGAAAACTTCATAGAGCTTGTGAAATATACTGCAGATCAAAATGAGCTTGTAAGGAAGGTTGTGTTGGAGAATGCTCCAAAAAATAATCAGATAGTGTCTCACAAAATTCAGACTGATCTAGTGCATTGCTTTGCAGACGGAGTTATTGAATCTATTATTCAAGAAGTTAATCATGATGTATTTTGCTTGTTGGTGGATGAGTCTGCAGATGTTTCTATTAAGGAGCAAGTGGCAATGGTTTTCGCTTTGTTGATAAAGATGGGATAGTAAAAGAAAGATTTATTGGTCTTATTCATGTTCAAGATACATCTTCTGCAACTCTGAAATGTGCTGTTGATTCATTGTTTGCAAAGCGGGGGTTGAGTATGAAAAAATTAAGGGGACAAGGTTACGATGGAGCAAGTAACATGAAAGGTGAATTTAATGGGTTGAGATCTTTGATTTTAAGAGACAATAGTACTGCATATTATGTACACTGTTTTGCTCACCAGCTTCAATTGGTCGTCATGGCAGTTGCTAAAAAACATTTTGAAGTTGGTGATTTTTTTGATATGATTTCGGTTTTGTTAAATGTGGTTGGAGCATCTTGTAAGAGGAAAGATATGGTTCGAGAAGACCAATGAAGGATCATCGAAGAAGGAATTAGACAAGGTGAAATTAAGACAGGAAAGGGACTGAATCAGGAGCTTTCATTTGAAAGACTTGGTAATACTTGATGGGGTTCTCACTATAATACCTTAGTATGATTAGTTGATTTATTTCCTTCTATTGTGAAAGTATTGGAGTATGTCCAGAGCGAAGGGAGTGATGGTATCAAAAGACGGCAAGCTAATGGGCTCATCAAATATTTGCACACCTTTGATTTTGTGTTCTACTTACAGTTGATGTTACTTCTTCTCGGGATCACAAATACTCTATCTGCAAAGGAAAGATCAAGACATTTTGAATGTTATGTCTCTGGTGAAATCTACCAAGCAACAATTGTACAATCTCAGGGATAATGGATGGGATTCTTTGGTTGAAAAAGTTAATTCTTTTTGTGA
Source organism: Camelina sativa (assembly GCF_030686135.1). NCBI lineage: Eukaryota > Viridiplantae > Streptophyta > Magnoliopsida > Brassicales > Brassicaceae > Camelina > Camelina sativa. The sequence continues at coordinate 24,346,697 of NC_141894.1, read as the reverse complement.
GAGTCATAAAACTGAGTTGATCATCATGGAAGAAGAATTTGTTGATCCAAAGAAGCCAAGACAGAGAACCAACATAACAAACTTGCATCATTATCAAGTGGAATGTTTTTACACTGTATTGGATATGCAAATTTCAGAGTTTAATGATCGTTTTGACGAGGTAAACACTGAATTACTTAGTTGCACTGCGTCTTTGAGCCCTTTTGGTTCCTTCCACGAGTTTGACCAATCGAAACTTGTGAGGTTATCTGAGTTTTATCCTGAAGATTTTAGTTCTCTGGAGCGGATATCTCTTGAGCATCAACTTGGTATTTACATCGATAATATCCGTGAAGATAAAAGGTTTGCTAATTTGGAGAGTCTTGGAGATCTTGCACGTGTAATGATGGAGACAAAAAAACATCTTTCGCATCCTCTTGTTTATCGATTTGAAGTTGGTTTTGACTTTACCTGTTGCCACTCCTACAGTCGAGAGATACTTTTCTGCGATGAAAATTGTGAAGACTACCTTGGGAAACCGATTAAATGATTGTATGGTTTGTTTTATTGAAAAAGAGCATTTAGATAAAATGACAAATGAGATAGTGATAAAAAGATTTCAAGATATGGAAGATCGTAGAATAGTTTTGTAGGACTTCTTAATATATTTTTGTTATGACAATTTTTTAACGTTTTATTTTTTTGATTTTGGATTTTTTAATAATAATAATATTATTATATTTTAATTAATTATTTTGTGCCCCATATTAAATAAGTTTCTACTTCCGCTACTGAAATCGATGAACCCTAAAAACACACCAGCAACTTGATCGTTGAGTCTTGGAAAGCGTAAGTTGTGTTCTTGTTGTTGGTGTTGTTGTCAGTAAGAAGGAAACGATGGAGAGACGTTGTTGTGGTAATGAGTCTAGTGGAGGAGAAGCGTACCGTACGGACCCGTGGTTCTCGCTGGCCACCGTCGATCACCGCCATTGGTCAATCAGCCACCGTGTGTCATCGGACATGTCACCCGCTGACACTGGAGCAGCCGTAGACCATCGTTGAGGCCATTATAGGAAAGGAAACCTAGATATGTTTTATAACTTGGGCTGGAATTTACCGACTGTGGTAGACCTAATCGTTGATACGTTGCTTGCTTGTGATGTACGTTGCTGAGCCATGGGGAAGTAGCCACCGTGTGACTAAACCGTCACGTTGAGCCGTGGAAGAGATTCGCCGGGAGACGAGAGTTATCACAGAGAAAGGTAAACGGTGAAGCTAACACTCGTGTATGTTGTTGTTGTTTGTTGTGTTGATTATTGACCCGGAGCATAAACCAACTAAAGCGGAAATAGTTTTGTAATTAAAGTCCATTACCGAACTCAATTATGTGGGCACGTGAAAAGTGTGGTCTTGTGCGATTGTGTATGATTGGGGATAATTATCTTAGTTTGATTTGGTTTAATTGTCAAACTCTGGTTGATCGATTTAATTAATGAGCACAAAGTCAATCTTCTAAATGTCAAACCGGGGTCTGCGTTTTGGATTTGGTTTAATGGAATAAATCATGGATTATTTAATGGATTATTTAAGGTTGTTGATTAAGCGGAATTTATTGTTGCAAGTGCTAAACGAAGGATGCGATTCGTGTGGCTAACATGTCTTCTACATATTCAGATGTGTTTGGATAGTTACTTAGTTTAAGGTTAAGCTGAAGATATCTATATGTTATACAATATATAAGTAACGTATATTTAGATTAGTGTATATCTTAATTATACGTATATAAATATATATTTATTATAATATATAAGAATTAGAATAAATATGAGAATATAAAATGAATGTGTGTTGATTGATATTGATGTGGTTGCGTGAATGTATATTGTTGTGGTGAAATAAGTGCTTGTGTGTGAGGAGATAGGTGCCAAGGGCACGTAGATGCGCTTAACCGCAGGGAGTCATGCAAGGAAATATCCTTACAGTAGTGTGGTGGTTTACGGGCGCGGAATGCGGTACATCAGGAGTGGCTGACGAGCCAACGAGTGCGTTGTGCGTGGAAGAAGTGCGAGAAGCATGAAGAATCCAGATACGCAAGTGAAAATGTGCAGAAAGAAGTGCGAAAGCATGAGGAATTCAGTAATGCACAGGTTGGCATGTCTTGACACATGGTATCATGGGACATAGTTGCATTTGTGTGTTGTGTGTGAATATTTGTGTGTCACAGGATTTAGGGACACAGTAATTGTTGTTTGTCTTATGTTTAAACTTTTTGATTGTCTAAGCGTATTTAGGTGTGTAGACTTTGGGAGTCTTGAGGCTTTCCCTCACTGAGTAATTATTATTGCTCACCCCTCTCTCTTTTGCAGGTTGGTTAAGCCAAGAGTTCATTTTGCATAGTTAGTAGGTGGTTTTGCGATTAAAGAATGTTTCGGATCGGACCATGAAGTCAACCCGCTAACCAGCTCTGAATACCGAGTTCGGGTGTTACAATGGTGTTTTTTTTGTAGAATGGAGGAAGTAATATATTTAAAAAAGAATTCACATAACACACCAAAAAAAAAAAATTTCTTTCATGTTTTGACAAAGTCAATTACACTTTTCATAGAATAGCCATAAGGTCGTTTCTTGACAATAATGTCCATATAACCAAACTATATTAGTTTGCTTCTTCCAAATGTTACGTGAATTTATCTTACCTAGATATATAAAAAAATTTAAAAAAAAATCGAGGAGAGAAAAAAAAATTGATGATTTCTTAAAACCTGGTTTCCACCAAAGTTTTAAGAACTTGGTGATTTCTGTAAGACATTTATGGCTGGAAAAAAAGAGTAAAATTGCTTACATTTGTCTTTTGGATTTATTATGTGGTGATAAATTAACCATAATTGCTTACAATTATTTTGTGTCATTGTATCTGTTGTTGTGTATGTATGTTAGAATTTCTACGATGCTATGTACATACAACATAAACTTAAGTTATAGATCGGATTCGGGTTAAAGTTTTCAAATCTAGAGAGTTTGAATCCGTTTGAGATTTTAAGATTATAGATTCAGGTTCGGATCATGGAGTTTGGATATTTTACCCATGCCTACTCCTACGAAAGAATATGATATGTTAACATGAAATTTGTGATGATGATGCTCATGTTCATAAATATCTTCTTTTTTCGTTATTTACTTCATTGTCGACAAATATTTTATTGTCAACTCAATTTCAAACTATCAAGTGAACCCAAACAAATTATATAAAATATAAGTATTACTTGGACATATGTTGATGTCCAGATCGGTCACAATTAGAGTGTTTTAGTTCAGTTAAAGGAGGTCGAAGTTCTCTTCTATTTAATCGGTGCCGAGGCACAAAAGATGATTACAACACAACTTGGACGAGTTACAAGAATGAACGAGAATAATGGACGAGCTACAAGCTCGTCGACTCTTGCTAGACGGATTGAAACCTTGTACTTGCTGTACCAATTCTCTTGCCTTTTTCCGCAATCTTCTCCCCCGAAGGCCGTATGCCTGTACTTATAGGGAATCCTGTCGGTTCGTCCACTTAAAAGACCATAATACCCCTCCTTCTTTAGGAGGTTTATTTTGGGCTTTTCCTGGGCCAGGCTTCTTGTTAGGGTGGGGATCTACCCCTAACAACATAGCGATTAAATATATATATATATATATTGTTCTAATGTATATAACCTTCACTTACAGCCACTACTCAATAGTGTACATATATATTTGTGTATTATTGTTTGACTAACCTCTCTAATTGGCCGCACATAAGATTTAATGAATCGTTTTTCCTATCATGATCGTTATCTCGTCTCTCACGTCCATATTATAACATCCGTGAACCAAAATCCCTGTTTGGGAATTGCATCGATCGATGCAGACGGTGCATCGGTCGATGCAGGTTCAATTTTCTGCGTTTTGACTTAAGTTAAACGCTGCGTTTTGGGCAAAGGGAGAAGAAAAAAACCCTTAATCGTTTCTTTTGTTTCATTAGTCAACTTTGGCCGTTTTTTAGAGAAACAAAAGAGAGAAAGTGTGTTCCTGGTGTTCTTGGTGTTTTTCTGGAGATTTGAGTTTGTTCCTGTAGAGATCTTTAGCTGGGATCGTTATAGGAGCTTCCTATGAGCGTTGTGTTGCTTGTTTGAGGTTCAGTTTCATCTTGGCAAAGGTAAGTGCAGGACCATGGCTTATCTAATCTAGAGAACTCTCTAATTTGCTTGTTGTGTGTTGTTAGCCTTGTTAGAATGATAATTGGGACGTTAGACCATCATTACCGGTGAGTACTCATATGAGTACTTTATAAATATTATTTTAATGTTTTTGTAGAAAATAATTTATTAAATAAATAAATAAATTATAAAATAAAAATTTAACCAATAATATAATGCCAAGTGTTATATGAGTTACTCAACTAGGTTCTCAAATTGCTCTAGCTAGAATCGATTCTAACTCTCTTTCCTCCTTTTTCATTACTTTTTAATTTTTTAATCTATTAGTATTTTGAGAGTAACTGCCAGTATTCATGCTCTTAGGAAGCTTTTTTGTGGCTTGGGATCGAGTTTTGTGGTTGTAGGAACAAAGATCCGGCGAGAAGCTTCGGGGAAAACATGATGTTTGGTATTGCATCAGTCGATGCATATCTTGCATCGATCGATGCAAGTGCGAGGACGGTGCGTAAAACTCTAGGGTTTTCGTGTTATGTCGAGCATGCGTCGGTCGATGCAAGTGCATCGAGTATTTGTCGATGCAACCCTATGTCGGATGATGCATTCCCATGTGGTGTCGGTCGATGCATGTTGATGTCCGTCGATGCAGAGTCCTGGTTTGTTATTTGTTGTTTGTTGATTGTTGTTTGATGGTTAGAGATGACTCTATTGCTTGTGTGTATAGCCCAGTAGATGGGAGGATTGCCTTACTGAGTGTTTATAAAATACTCATGCATTGCAATATGTGTTTGTGGTGCAGGTAAAGGCAATGTGTGAACGTGGAATCCAGACAGTGAAGAGGAGGATGTTCTAGGGACTCGATTGGATGTTGTCTTGCATTGCTAGGTTGCTAGAGTTGAGTCATTAGAAACATTTCTAGGTTGCTGGTTCTATGTTTTCTGATGATTGTTTATTTGGTTATGGGCAGTGGCGGACGCAGAAACTTATTTAACATGGGGCACAAAATAATTAATAAAATAATTAATTAAAATATAATAATATTATTATTATTAAAAAATCCAAAACCAAAAAAATAAAACGTTAAAAAATTGTCATAACAAAAACATATTAAGAAGTCCTACAAAACTATTCTAATCTTCCATATCTTGAAATCTTTTTATCACTACCTCATTTGTCACTTTATCTAAGTGCTCTTTTTCAATAAAACAAACCATACAATCATTTAATCGGTTTCCCAAGGTAGTCTACACAATTTTCATCGCAGAAAAGTTTCTTTCGACTGTAGCAGTGGCAACAGGTAAAGTCAAAACCAACTTCAAAAGTCGATAAACAAGAGGATGCGAAAGATGTTTTTTTGTCTCCATCATTACACGTGCAAGATCTCCAAGACTCTCCAAATTAGCAAACCTTTTATCTTCACGGATATTATCGATGTAAATACTAAGTTGATGCTCAAGAGATATCCGCTCCACAGAACTAAAATCTTCAGGATAAAACTCAGATAACCTCACAAGTTTCGACTAGTCAAACTCGTGGAAGGAACCAAAAGGGCTCAAAGACGCAGTGAAACTAAGCAATTCAGTGATTACCTCGTCAAAACGATCATTAAACTCTTGAATTTGCATATCCAATACAGTGTAAAAACATTCCACTTGATAATGATGCAAGTTTGTTATGTTGGTTCTCCCTCTTGGCTTCTTTGGATCAACAAATTCTTCTTCCATGATGATCAACTCAGTTTTATGACTCTCACAAAAAGAATTAACTTTTTCAACCAAAGAATCCCATCCATTATCCGTGAGATTGTACAATTGTTGCTTGGTAGATTTCACCAGAGACATAGCATTCAAAATGTCTTGATCTTTCCTTTGCAGGGCCACCGATAGAGTATTTGTGATCCCGAGAAGAAGTAACATCAACTGTAAGTAGAACACAAAATCAAAGGTATGCAAATATTTGATGAGACCATTAGCTTGCCGTCTTTTGATACCATCACTCCCTTCGCTCTGGACATACTCCAATACTTTCACAATAGAAGGGACTAAATCAACTAATCTTACTAAGGCATTATAGTGAGAACCCCATCGAGTATTACCAGGTCTTTGAAATGAAAGCTCCTGATTCAGTCCCTTTCCTGTCTTAATTTCACCTTGACTAATTCCTTCTTCGATGATCCTTCGTTGGTCTTCTCGAACCATATCTTTCCTCTTACAAGATGCTCCAACCACATTTAACAAAACCGAAATCATATCAAAAAAATCACCAACTTCAAAATGTTTTTTAGCAACTGCCACGACGACCAATTGAAGCTGGTGTGCAAAACAGTGTACATAATATGCAGTACTATTTTCTCTTAAAATCAAAGATCTCAACCCATTAAATTCACCTTTCATTTTACTTGCTCCATCCTAACTTTGTCCCCTAATTTTTTTCATACTCAACCCCCGCTTTGCAAACAATGAATCAACAGCACATTTCAGAGTTGCAGAAGATGTATCTTGAACATGAATAAGACTAATAAATCTTTCTTTTACTATCCCATCTTTATCAACGAAGCGAAAAACCATTGCTACTTGCTCCTTAGTAGAAACATCTGCAGACTCATCCACCAACAAGCAAAATACATCGTGGTTAACTTCATGAATAACAGATTCGATAACTTCCTCTGCAAAGCAATGCACTAGATCAGTCTGAATTTTGTGAGACACCATATGATTATTTTTTGGAGCATTCTCCAACACAACCTTCCGTACAAGCTCATTTTGATCTGCAGTATATTTCACAAGCTCTATGAAGTTTCCCCTATTAGCTGATTCTACTGACTCATCATGACCTCGAAAAGGTAATCTTTGTCGTAATAAATATCTACAAACATCAATTGAAGTATTCAATCTGATTCTGTATTCATTTTTTGCAGCATCATCCTGCTTATAAAAAGCATCAACAATTGATTGACCTTGTCTCATCAAATTATCAGCCATTTTCAATGCATTATTCTGAAAACTATTCACTTCTCCCACATGACCACTCAATCTCTTTGTATTTTTCCATGTATCAAATCCCCTTGTTACAAATTCATCACTTCCACCTTTATTTTCTGTGTAATCTCTAGACAAGTAGCAAACCAAACAAAAAGCCTTATCTGTCTTCACACTATATTCCAGCCAATCACCATAAAGATCAAACCAAATTGGATTGAATCGTCTCAATTTATCTCCGGTTAGTGTTCTAGGAAATTTGTGACCACATGGTTGATAAGGACCCTTAATTAAATATTTGCGTCTTACTTCATCTCTTTGGTTAGGGTGATATTCCACAATTTGTTTCCTATCTGCAGGGTCCACGGGTAAATTCTCCAAATCATCATGAGAATGAGATGTACTTGTTGGGTTTTTTGGAAAATATTTTTCCATAGATCACCTAATAAAAAACATAGCATGAATTCATCAATATATATTTAAAGCAATTGAATGAGACTATCAATTTATCTAGAATAAGAAGAAAATCAATAGACAAGTTTATATGCTATAACACGTAAACAGAATTTTGTCACAAGTTTTGCATCGATTACTTACTGTTGTTATATGCTGTTTGATAAAAAATAACCGAAGACAAAAATAATACTGGAACCAGTCAAAAATAGAAGCAGAAGACTTTTCTCTCTCTATGGTGCAGTTGTATTGCTGTCCATGAACTCATGAAAACTAGGTATAAGTCCCGATCAAAAAAAAGTTTATTGACTTTGAGTTTTAGACTTTTAGTTAGTTGGGCTTGAATCATTAGTAATTTTAAAATAGTTGGGCTTAACCTATATTACCTTAATATATGTATAGCTTAAATTATGATACAATTTACATTTAATTTTAGTTTATATTATAGAAAGAGCTCCCGTTAGACTTTAGCATGTGGCACAATAATTAAGTGTTATTATTTTCTGAACTATGATAACTAAATCCCATGTAAAATTTTTTTTTCAGGATTTAGCATGTGGCACGTGCCACACAAACTAAAGCGTACGTCCGCCCTTAGTTATTGGTTATGTTATGAATATTGGTTATTTATATTTATTGGATATTAGTATTGTTATTCTGCTGTTGGTTGTGATCGTGGTTAGGTGGCTAGTGGGTATGCAATCACTAGCTGTAGTTTATTTATTATATTATATTTATTATTTATTATTTTAAAAAAACAGGTCGGGTGGTTTCACATATTAACTCATGTATGTACATGTTTTAAATGTTTATTTCTTATATGTTACATCAAAAATTGATTAAAATGAAGAAAAATATTTAAATCTGTATGTACACAAAACATACAAATTATTATTATGTACGTACATGGTTATGTTAATATTTGAAATTGTATCTAAAGACACAATTCATACTAAAAATAATTATGTACACAATGCCTACACAAAGTACACAACGCCTACATAAAACCCTAGACTAAATACATACACAGTCGTAGCTCTTTGACAAAAAAATACATACACAATCTAAAACATTTACATACATGATCATATTGACTTAAACATAGATGTCCTGACTAAGTATTGTCACAAGTTTAATGAATTTTTAGGGCTTAAATCAATATTTTGCAGAGGAAGAAATTAACAATATTTCATATAGTTCAAATAACAAATTTGAATTTTAACATGATTTAGGTTGTTATTTACAGGGTATTGAAGTATAGATATAAAAAACGTTTGACAAATTGTTGGGGTTGATTTGGGCCATTTTCCCGAGAATTTACAGTAGCTTATATTTTAAACATTTTTACAACTCTGTCAACGGTGGGTTTATTAGGAAGATTAACTACACTTAAAACACCATCAGTGCACTAAAATACATTAATGCACTAAAATACATTAATGCACTAAATATTAAATCTGCCAACTAGTACTTAAACAAATGTTGGTGTAATGTACATAACTCCTAAACAAACTATACAAATTAAACCCTAAATCACACACTTACATGATTATATTGGCTTAAATGTATGTAACCCCTAAATATATTCTGGAAATTAAACCATAAATTGTATACGTACATGATGATCTATTGACTTAAATATACACAATCCCTAGGTTTACAAATATTTTCAAAATTTTCTAAGTTGTTAATTACTACATCTCTATAATTACGTTCATTGATAGGTTTCAATAAGACGATTACGTGCACTAGTGTCATCATTCTTAGCTCACATGTCAATTATCACGATCATATTGACTCAAATGTACACAACTTCTAGAAATAAACCTTAAATCATATGCGCACACAAAAGTGACTTAAGTGATGATCTTTGCGTTCGGAAAAGCTGTAGGCCTGCATCATCAGAGTATTTGAGGGCTGTCTTTCGGGTGCACAAAACTTGCAGCAAAACCGATTGAATTGAGATTCCTCCTCCTCCAACGATTGCACCATCCTTTTTGTCTTATCTAGTTTTGCGGTGTTCTTTTGTATTGTTGTATGCTTTAGATTTTATTCTTCTGCTTCTCTTTGTTGTCTTTGTATTCTGTAAAAAAATCAAAAATTGGTAATGAATCTTCACATGTTTACTGAAAAAAAAAACTCTAAACAAGCATGTTACAAAATTTGTTTAATATGAATACAAATTATTTATATTTGTACGTATATATAAAGACACAAATTGTTACTATGTATGTACATGGTAGTGATAATATTTGAAATAGCTACAAAACAAACAAAACAAACAAAACAAAGGATTCTCGGGCTTAGATTAGCCATGGTCATACACTCACCTCTTTTGCAGAAAGTTTCTGACCCCAAAATTAGGAATCCAACACATTAGAAGGCTTATCCTTTATACGATCATATTGGAATTAAACGTACATGTTCTCCATCTTGTTTCTTTAAAGGGTGTATATATACTTTCTAATATATCTAAGTCGTATAATATTTTTTGTATAAACTAATTTGATTAATTTTTTTGTATAATACATTATATCGTTTTTAATATTTTCACACTTAACTAGCTAGCCTAAACCTAGCAACTTTTAGATTAACTACATACCAGTTAGGCAATAGTGAATGGCATTGACTTCGAATCTGTATCACTTGTTACAAGTCAAATCCACTTTTATACCAAGTGAAACCACATGTTGTTGAATCATTTTTTCGACGTGAAACCACACTTTACCTATGTTTTACCTTAACTTTTCTAAGAACTTTATTTTACAGGTAAAACCTCTTTGATGACCCTCCAAACTGTACCCTAAACTATTCACTTCACATATACCATACTTTTTGTGATCGTGTACGTAAAAGATTATCTTTCAGATAATTCCTCATGTACACAGTTAGTAGTGAATGTTCTTTTCACGATCGCTGGATTAGCGACTAAAAAATACAAGTAGCTTGAGATCCAAGTTAGCGGGAGTACACCGGGAACACCGTAAAAACAGTCACACCGACACTTTTTAGTCTTTCCAACAGTCGCTGGAAAAAAGAGCGACACCAGTGACAACAAATGAAACGAACAACGAAAAATAGAGAAGCAAAGAATGAGAAAGAAACCAGCGACTGGAAAAGAGAAAGTCAGTGTAATTTGTTGGTCGCCGGAGGTGTGGCAGCGATCGTGAAAAGAATAGGGCCCATATATAACTTAGTGATAGGCGTATATGAGGTATATCCAATACAATGATGATTTAATTTACAAACGTATTATTGAAAAAAAAATTGATGGTATATTTGTAAAATACATGCTGCAAATAAAGTTTTCTATGCATAGAAATTATTTCAAATGTGTACGTTCACATAAAAACACAGTGTATTACCATGTACATAGTAATACTAATATGCTGAAGTGGAAGCTTTCATCTGGGCTTTGCGGTGCATGATCGGTCATAACTATCGGGATGTGGCTTTTTATATAGACAGCTCAAACTTCGTGAAGATGGTGTCTTCTCCTTTAGACTGGCCCGCATTCTCGACGTACCTCGACGATATTGTAACACCCGCAAACCAATTTGTACGTTTTGGGTGAGGGTGTCGATCGACACCAAGGGGGTGTCAGTCAACACCATTGTTTTTCCGGTTCGATCGAATTGAATTAATCGTCGATTTTGGTCGGTTTGGTTTAAGGAAAACCACTAAACCGAGATATTTAAAAGAATTGTCGACCATAATGGTTTTGGAAGTGGTGTTTGTCGCCGTTTGTTTGTTTTTGAGAAGAAAAGAGAGAAGACATTGTTCTTGAGCTTTTGAGAGAGATTGGTGAGATTCCTTGCTGTTATTGGGAGAACTAAGGCTGGAAAAGTGCTAGAAGTTTGCCAAGAGTGAGGGAATTCGTTCTTATTGGTCAGAATCTTTCTGCAGAGAGGTGAGTGCATGAACATGGCTGATCTAAGCCTTTGATTTCCTTGTTCTTGCTTGTTTGTTGCTTGTTTGTGTGTTTTTCTTGCTGGAATTGGTTGATACAGGTTCCTACGGATGTATAAGGCTTGGGTTTCGAGTATTGGACGATATGGAGGAGATTTGGGAGCGAGATTTGACTCTCGACTTCGTGCGGATTGCAGTTGCAGAAGGAGTGTTGATTGACACCAGCAAATTGGGCATCGATCGACACTGTGGGGTAGTGTCGGTCGACACCAAGGCCAGTGTCGGTCGACACTAGGCTGGTGTCGGTCGACACCTCCCTTCCAGCGAGACGATGTTTGATTTCCTGGTTTGTTTGTTTTGTTTGTTGTTTGTTTGGAACATTGGAATCACTGTTGCTTGTGTGTATAGCCCAATAGATGGGAGGATTGCCTCACTGAGTGTTTATCAAATACTCATGCATCTCAATATGTGTTTGTGGTGAAGGTAAAGGCAAAGTGTGATCGTGGAATCAAGGCGATGAAGAGGAGGATGTTCTAGGGACTCGATTGGATGTTGTCTGGCATTGTTAGGTTGCTAGAGTTGAGTCATTAGAAACATTGTTAGGTTACTAGAGTTGAGTCATTAGAAACATTGTTAGGTTGCTGGTTTCATGTTTTCTGATGATTGGTTATTGGATTATTGGTTATCTTGTTATTGGATATTGCTTATGCTATAGTATTGGTTTTATTATTAGATATTATTGGATATTGTTATTGGTATTTTTATTCCGCTGTTGATTGTGAATGTGGTTAGGTGGCTAGTGGGTATGGGACTACTAGTTGTAGTTTATTTATGTATATTATTATTTATTATTTATTATTAAAAAAAAATGGTCGGTCCTTTCATTTTGGTATCAGAGCCCTTACAGTTCTAGGTTTGGGTTCACTAGGTATTTGTTGTGATGTTTGGGATTGCATGTCTTGATTGATTATGTGAGTTAGTCAATTGTTTGTGGCATGGAGTCCTAGAACATCCTCTTCGAGCCGACTGTGTGATTCCACGGTGAGTTTATGTTTCTGTGTTATAATAGTAATTGTTTGCTTAGTCTTCTGTTCATGGTAGTGCAGATGGCTAGAGAGGATACTGTTGCTGGTCGTGGTCGTGGATGCGGACATGGTCGTGGACGCGGACGTGGTCGTGGTAGGGGCAGAGTCCCAGAGGTTAGTGAGGCCGAGGACCAGAGTGTGACCGTTGAGGGTGTTGGCGAGTCGCAGGATGTTCCGGGGGATTCCATGAGTGTGGCAGGAGGGGGCGGTGTTGATGCTCCAGTGGCCAGTGATGCTAGGGTCCCGGGTGTGGGAGTCCCAGCGTGTGGAGTCCCTGGTACTGACTTTGCGGCTATGCTAGCACAGTTGTTGGCGCGGTTACCACCAGTGGTACGGGCGCAGGCTCAGGTAGTGCCACCAGTGGTGGCGGAGGAGAGGGAGCCAGTGGCTGCGGATGTGGGAGTCCATTCTCGCTATATCAGCATGCTGACAGAGATGGGCCGTATTCATACCGAGCAGTTTTCGGGAGGTACTGATCCTACCGCCACGGAGGCGTGGAAGACGAGTGTGGAACGTAACTTCCATACTCTGAGATGTCCAGAGGAGTTTTGGGTGGATATTGGGGTCCACCATTCGATTGGTGGTGCTCAGTTGTGGTGGAGTTATGTGGCAGCCAGGAGAGTGCAGAGGGAGATGTCTTGGGCTGACTTCCTCTTGGATTTCAACCGCAAGTACTTCCTTAGAGAGGCACTAGATAGGTTGGAGGTGCAGTTCCTTCAGCTAGCTCAGGGAACTCGGTCAGTGCGGGAGCTTGACTTGGAGTTCAGTCGCCTTCAGAGGTATCGGGGTCGGGATATGGAGTCTGAGGAGGCTCAGATCAGGAGGTTTTTGAGGGCCCTACGTGATGATTTGAGGGTTCACGGTAGAGGGCGGAGTTATGCTACGCGTGCAGAGTTGGTTGAGTCTGCAGCAGGGATTAAGGAGGACATCCGGGCACAGTCAGTGAGCAGGCGCCATGGGTTTACACGACTGCAGAGACTGGTGGAACCAGTGTCGGGGCAATCACAGGTATAATTTCTGGTACTTAAACTTTATGAATTTTAGTAGGTTAAGATTTTATGTTTTCCTGTGATAAAGTGTTAGGTTCTCAACACATGAGGTTTGTGTAGGGACCTTGTTGGTTGGCGGGTTTAAATCCCATGTTATGTTTGATTCTGGAGCTTCTCAAAGCTTCATTACTCCGGAGTGTGCAGAGAGCGCGGGGATCAGAGGGGATCCCAGAGAGCGTACAGGAGTTGTCAGAGTTGCGGGAGGCAAGTTCTTAAGAGTTATTGGCCGAGCTAGAGGGGTTGATATTCAGATCGCAGGAGAGTCGTGGCCAGCAGATTTGCTTATCAGTCCAGTGGAGATGTATGATGTTATTCTTGGGATGGATTGGTTGCATCGGCATATGGTGAATTTGGATTGCCATCAGGGTATACTGGAGTTTGAGCGTCCAGGAGGGAAATTGGTATTTCAGGGTATTAGACCGACTTCTGGGAGTCTCGTGATCTCAGCCATTCAGGGTGGCAAGATGATCGAGAAGGACCGTGAGGCTTATTTGGTTACTATATCTATGCCAGAGTCAGTGGGGAAGTCTAAGATTAGCGGCATTCCGGTTTTTGGAGGAATTTGAGGATGTGTTTCAGTCATTGCAGGGATTACCACCATCTTGGATTTGTTGAGTAAGGGATTCATCCGTCCTAGTGTATCACCATGGGGAGCGCCGATGTTGTTTGTGAAGAAGAAGGATGGGAGTTTTAGGTTGTGCATTGATTATCGGGGTTTGAACCGGGTCACTGTGAAAAATAAGTATCCTCTTCCTAGGATCGATGAGTTGTTGGATCAGTTGAGGGGTGCTACTTGGTTCTCCAAGGTAGATCTGGCGTCTGGTTATCATCAGATACCGATATATGAGGCAGATGTGAGGAAGACGGCTTTCAGGACGAGGTATGGGCATTATGATTTTGTGGTGATGCCTTTCGGGTTGACTAACGCGCCAGCAGCGTTTATGAGATTGATGAACAGCGTGTTTCAGGAGTTTCTGGATGTGTCTGTCATCATTTTCATCGACGATATCCTGGTGTATTCTAAGAGTCCTGAGGATCATGCAGTGCATTTGAGGGCAGTTCTGGAGAAGCTACGGGAGCAGAAGTTGTTTGCAAAGTTGAGCAAGTGTAGTTTCTGGAAGCGTGAGATGGGTTTTCTGGGTCACATTATTTCTGCAGAGGGGGTTTATGTAGATCCGGAAAAGATTCAGGCTATCAGAGATTGGCTTAGACTGCAGAATGCCACAAAGATCAGGAGTTTCCTTGGGTTGGCAGGTTACAACAGGAGGTTTGTGCAGGGTTTTGCAAGTAGAGCACGCCTTATGACGAAGTTGACAGAGAAGGATGTTCCTTTTGTTTGGTCACAGGAGTGTGAGAAGGGCTTTGAAACCCTTAAGGAGATGTTGACTACTACGCCAGTGTTGGCTTTGCCTGAGCAGGGAGAACGCTATGTGGTTTATACTGATGCATCTAGAGTTTGTTTGGGGTGTGTTCTGATGCAGCATGGGAAGGTTATTGCCTATGCTTTGCGGCAGTTGCGGAAGCATGAGGGTAACTATCTTACTCATGATTTGGAGATGGCTGCTGTAGTTTTTGCCCTGAAGATTTGGAGATCTTATCTTTATGGTGTAAAGGTACAGGTGTTTACAGATCATAAAAGCCTGAGCTGAATTTGAGACAGCGGCGGTGGATGGAGCTTGTGGCGGATTATGATTTGGAGATAGCCTATCACCCTGGTAAGGCTAACACGGTTGCAGACACTCTGAGTCGGAAGAGGGTAGCTTCGGCTCAGGAGCAGGAGATGGAGTCTCTGGTAGGGGAGATCAGTGCTTTGAGCTTGTGTGCTGTTTCACAGGAACTGTTGGATTTGGAAGCAGTTGATAGAGCAGATCTTCTAAGTAGAGTGCGGTTGGCTCAGGAGAAGGATTTGGGGCTGGTGAATGCCTTACAGGATGTGGATTCAGAGTATCAGGTCTCAGATAATGGTGCTATTTTAGTGCACGGTCGGGTTTGTGTGCCCAAGGATGAGGAGTTGAGATAGGAGATCCTGAGAGAGGCTCATGCGAGCAGGTTTTCTATTCATCCAGGAGTGACTAAGATGTACTGTGACCTCAAGAGGTACTATCACTGGGTCGGGATGAAGAAAGATGTAGCTAGTTGGGTCTCGAGGTGCGATGTGTGTCAGCTAGTGAAGGCTGAGCATCAGGTTCCTAGCGGTTTACTGAAGAGTTTACCTATTCCTGAGTGTAAGTGGGATATGATCACCATGGATTTTGTGGTAGAATTGCCAGTGTCACGGACCTTTGATGCTATTTGGGTCATTGTGGACCGGTTGACATTGTGGACCGGTTGACTTTGGAGGCGAGACCAGTGAGGGTTCTCGAGAGAAGGATCAAGGAACTTCGGAAGAAGAAGATTCCTTTGATGAGAGTCCTTTGGGACTGTGATGGTGTTGAGGATCAGACTTGGGAGCCTAAGGCGAAGATGAAGGCAAGATTCAAGAAGTGGTATAAGAACCAAGCCGCGACTTGAGCTTGTTTAGCCTGGTCCCATCTGTAATCCGTGTCTTGAGCGGGAATGGAGTATTCCAGCCCATTTCTCTTGTTACTCGGTCGCTTGGGGTGGTTGGTTGTGCGACTCAGTAACAAGATGAGGTGGTGCTCGGGGTACAAAGTTTCCGTGAGGCGGGGTTTTTGGAGAAAAGTTTCGTGAAATAGAAGTTTCCAAGGGTGGAAAGTTTCCAAAAATGGAAAGTGCTAAATATGGAGAGTTTTATGGGAGTTGAAATTGGTCCATTTTAGCGGTGGAGAGCGTTGGAGGGGCTTGTGTGGCCTTAGTGGCGGACATTCGAGTCAGTATGCCCGTGTGTGACGGTCTTTTTAGACATTGTGTGGCCTTAGTGGCGGTCTTTTGAGACATTGTGTGGTCTTTGTGACGGTCCTTCGGGACATATGGTCTTTGTGACGGTCCTTCGGGGCAGATGGTCTTTGTGACGGTCCTTCGGGACAGATGGTCTTTGTGACGGTCCTTCGGGACAGATGGTCTTTGTGACGGTCCTTTGGGACAGATGGTCTTTGTGACGGTCCTTCGGGACAGATGGTCTTTGTGACGGTCCTTGGGAACAGATGGTCTTTGTGGCGGTCCTGTTTAGGACATTTGTTTGGTCTTTGTGATGGTTCTGTTTAGGATATTTGTTTGGTATTTTTGACGGTCCTGTTTAGGACATTTGTTTGGTCTTTGTGACGGTTATGTTTAGGACATTTGTTTGGCCTTGTGGCAGTGAGATGATCCGTGTGAGGTCATGAGTTGTTCCAGTGAGGGGATATGTGGTTGGTAGGACATTGAGATGTTTTACGCGAGCCACGGGAAGGAAACCTGGATAGGGATAGGACTCAGACGTGTCCAGAATTGTTTGCTCGCGGCTCTTGGAGGACTTAGTTTCTCCTAGAACTGCCATATTCAGAGACTTTGTGGCTTGGGAATATGGTTGGTATATTGACTTCAGATGACGATCTGGGGGCGCGCTGTAGGGTGGCAACCCGAGAGACGAGTTGGATTTTTCCTTATATATTATGGCATGCGGGTTTAGGCCCGATGAGGAGCCAATATTATGGCATGCAGACTTAAGTCTGATGGGGAGCCAACAAAAACTCAAGGTTTAGGCCTATGGGTAAAGGAAAGTCCAAAAGTCGAGAGCAAATGATGCCTGGAGCGTGAGTCTATCGCCTAGAGGTGAACTTCTGTAGATCGGTCGGAGGAGTGCGGGCCGTGGAGACGGTCGCACGGGATTCCTTGGCTGATGGTTGTTCGAGATTCGAGGACGAATCTAGATTGGTGGGGGAGAATTGTAACACCCGCAAACCAATTTGTACGTTTTGGGTGAGGGTGTCGATCGACACCAAGGGGGTGTCGGTCGACACCATTGTTTTTCCTGTTCGATCGAATTGATTTAATTGTCGATTTTAGTCGGTTTGGTTTAAGGAAAATCACTAAACCAAGATATTTAAAGGAATTGTCGACCATAAGGGTTTTGGAAGTGGTGTTTGTTGCCGTTTGTTTGTTTTTGAGAAGAAAAGAGAGAAAACATTGTTCTTGAGCTTATGAGAGAGATTGGTGAGATTCCTCGCTGTTCTTGGGAGATCTAAGGCTGGAAAAGTGCTAGAAGCTTGCTAAGAGTGAGGGAATTCGTTCTTATTGGTCAGAATCTTTCTGCAGAGAGGTGAGTGCATGACCATGGCTAATCTAAGCCTTTGATTTCCTTTTTCTTGCTTGTTTGTTGCTTGTTTGTGTATTTTTCTTGCTGGGATTGGTTGATACAGGTTCCTACGGATGTATAAGGCTTGGGTTTCGAGTATTGGACGATTTGGAGGAGATTTGGGAGCGAGATTCGACTCTCGACTTCGTGCGGATCGCAGTTGCAGAAGGAGTGTCGATCGACACCACTTGGTGTCGGTCGACACCAGCAAATTGGGATCATTGGAATCACTTTTACTTGTGTGTATAGCCCAGTAGATGGGAGGGTTGCCTCACTGAGTGTTTATCAAATACTCATGCATCTCAATATGTGTTTTTGGTGCAGGTAAAGGCAAAGTGTGATCGTGGAATCAAGGCGATGAAGAGGAGGATGTTCTAGGGACTCGATTGGATGTTGTCTGGCATTGTTAGGTTGCTAGAATTGAGTCATTAGAAATATTGTTAGGTTGCTAGAGTTGAGTCATTAGAAACATTGTTAGGTTGCTGGTTTCTTGTTTTCTGATGATTGGTTATTCGATTATTGGTTATCTTGTTATTGGATATTGCTTAGCTATAGTATTGGTTTTATTATTGGATATTAATGGATATTGTTATTGGTATTGTTATTCCGCTGTTGATTGTGAATGTGGTTAGGTGGCTAGTGGGTATGAGACCACTAGTTGTTGTTTATTTATGTATATTATTATTTTATTATTTATTATTAAAAAAGAAAAAGGTCGGTCTTTTCAGATATCAAGATTGATAGGGAAGACTTTACTTTTTTCTGTTTATCTCTTATTTCTAGAAATGCAAATGTAAATGCGGATTATTTGGCACGCCAAGCGCGTACATCTCCGCATAATATTTTGTATGTAAACAATTTCTCACCCAATTGACTCATATGAGCTAATCTTTTGTTGTCCAAAAAAAAAAAGTAATACTAATATGAAATTGTCTTCAATCTATACTAATAAAAAGTAGGATCTATAAGCTCCTATAGGCGTCCACATAGGAATTTAAACAACCAATAGAGATAAGACATGTCACTTATTAACATTTTTGAAAATCTCCAGAATTTTAAATATTAAGAATTATTTTAAACAACCTATAAGGATTTGACATGTCATTCATAAACATTTTTTAAATTTCCAGAATTTTTAGAAAAAGGAAAATATTTAAATTTATAAAAATAAAAGAACTATGTACAACGTCCCACATCGGCTATAAATCTTTTAGACATTGGTTCAGAACCACTATTAATATGATTCCAACCGCGAATAAGCAGGAAAGCTTGATTTATCAGGCGTCCAAGTTAAAAGTTTTATTCGTTTGATCCGGTTTTTTATTTGATCAACTAAAACTTTAAAAAGTTTCAAAAAATATATTATAATATTGAAAATTTTTAAAAGTTCAAATATTATAAATATTGAAACTTTTAAAAGTTCTTAGCTTTTAAAAAGTTTTTTAAATAGTTAAAATATTATAAATATTGAACTTTTAAAATATTATAAATATTGAACTTTTTAAAAGGTTCAAATATTATATTTTGAAACCTTTTAAAACTTCAAAATCTTATGATCTTTAAATTTAAGAATTTATTTTCTTATAAAGGTTTCTAAAAAATTATAACTATAAATTTTAAAAGTTTAAATATTATAAATATTGAAACTTTTAAAAGGTTCAAATATGAAAAATATTTAAACTTCATAAAATGTTTGAAAATATTACAATTACTTAACCTCCATAGAAATTTTAAAATATTATATCTATAATAATAAAAAGTTGAAGCTATAAACTCCTAAAGGTGTCCATATAGGATTTAAAACAACCAATAAGAATTAGATATTTCACTGATTAACATTTTTGGAAATATAGTAGTAACCTGTATTGTTAAGAATTTTTAGAAGAAAAAGATTAAAATTTATAGAAATAAAAGAAATATGATTTGATATTCTTGCAATAAATTTTTTATTTTTAAGTCTAAAAAAGAAGGATTGACGTCGCAAGACCTTAAGTTGATGTTATTTGAGTTTAAAGAAGAAGGATCGACGAAAAGCACAAATATTATTTTAACTATACATGTGTTCATATTACTTTCTCTGCGAATAAGGATTTTGGTTTGAAAAGTTTCAATACATGTGGATCTTAAACCGAATAAGTATATGGATGAAATTATCAATAATTGGATGCATGCGTTGACTATTCTGGTCTTTATAAACTGCACAAATTTTATGAGAAAATAAAAGATTTTGGTTTTGGAGTTTAATGGGTTAACAAATTGTATGGAAGTCTAAAAAAAATGTTTTTCAGTGAAAGAATGTGAAAAAGTTGACGAGGAAAAAGAAGAAAAAACAAAAAAAAAGAAGAGTATAACGAAGAACATGATAAAAGTAACGATGACAATTACTATAAAATTTGACAATGAAAATGACAAGAAAGAATATGAAAAATAAGAAAACATTGAATAAAAACACGAAAACATAGGTGGTAGTGATCAATTAAATATGAAAACGAGATAAATTCAAGATTACAAAATTATTCTGGTGGTCAAAGAAATGGTTTAGGATATGTGAGGTCACCAGTTTGATTCGCCTTGCCTGGACGTCCAGTTAAATTCCTGATTTTTTTGATCTGATTTGAATGTATAACACAACTCATTTTTGTATTTTTTTAAATTGTATATCTGAAATTTAAATTTTTATTTAATACTAATATAATTTATTTTTATAAGATAATATTTCATTACTGTCATCAACCACATACTCCCTGCATTTCATTATATAAGATGTTTTAGATAATTTATTTTTGTTCATAATATAAGATGTTTTCAAGTTTATATGCTACTTTTAGATTAGTTTAATATATTTTATTATGCAGTTTTATTTATGATTGGTTGAACTTTTTAAAAGTGGTCATTTATTATATTTTGAAACAGAGTGAGTATATATAATTTTTATCAAAATATATCAAATAAACCTACGCGTACCGTGGATTCAAAACCTTGTAACATAATAAGATTCAAAGTTAAAGAAAAAATAGAATAATAAATTAAAACAGTTTGCTATTTTCCAAATTAAATAATGTGCACCTATTATCCTAACATACTTTTATAAACATTTCAAAATTAACATATAAAATCTAATGTCTAATTGTAACGCCCCAACCGCCACCTCTTAGTGGGCCCCATGTCCAATCCCATTTCATGGGCCCACTTTTCTTAATGGGCATCATGTCCTCTCACTAGGCCCGTGAGTCCATCCATATCCGACGGCTGGTTAGATACGTCCGGGAGATTTTAAAGACTTGTTACCGTCCCTATAAATCACCACATGATCTTTCCCTGTATTTTTTTCTCACTCACACAGTTCCGACAGTCACTTTCCGGAAGGTCACCCATCCTGAGACTACTCCAGCTCAAGCACGCTTAACTCTGGAGTTTTTTCAGGACCCTTTAAACTCTGGAGTTCTTTCAGGACCCTTTAAATTATTTAGATTTTAAAACGGTCTTGAGAGAACTCCAGAGTTAAGCATGCTTAAGCTGGAGTAGTCTCAGGATGGGTGACCTTCCGGGAAGTGACTGTCGGAACTGTGCGAGTGAGGACAAAACACAGGGAAAGATCATGTGGTGATTTGTAGGGACGGTAAACAAGTCTTTAAAACCTCCCAGACGTAGGAAACCGACCAGTGGATATGGATGGGCTCACAAGTCTAGTGAAAGGTCGTGAGCTCCATTAAGGAAGGTGGGCCCATGGACTGGAAGTGGACATTGAGCCCACTAAGAGATGGTGGTGGTCGGGGCGTTACATAAGGATCATTGGTTGTTAGAAGTTGTGTAAAGCTCCAAAATCCATATCTTTATCACTCCGAATCAATTACCTTAACCTGGGGATTCACCTTTTAGTTATTTTTGATTGATTTACTTATTTCTTTCTTTGATTGTGTTGCATTCTTGTTAGTCCTTTTGCCATTTGTTTTCTTTTGCTTCCTTTGAGTTGTTTGCTTTGATTAGTTAAGTTCAGTTACCAAAATCAATCTCTTGTTTAGCTTAGATTAAGCATCATTGTGTATTCCTTTTGTGTTGGTTCTTTGCTAATTTGTAGTTGGATAAAATAATTGATAGAAAGATACTGAAAGCACAAAGAAATTTGGTGGAACAAGGCTAGTCTATAAGACATTGGAAGAAGATGTGGGCAGGAAGTAATGAACGTATAATTGGAATGACGCGGCAAATTATAATTGGAATACTGGAGTTTTCTTTATTGTCAAGCAAGAAGATATCATCAGATCAAAAAAGAATATTTGGAGTTATCCTAAAATAGGAATGTAGGTTAGCCTACGTGATATGTTGGATACCTATATATATTGGAATTGAGACTTAAGATTATGTTGAGCCGCATAGAAATAAAAGAGCTAAGCGAATAAGCTTTAAGAATTCTTAAAAAGTTTTGGTTAGATTAAGAATTTATCAATGATAAGTTGTGTTGATTGTGTGTAAATCAGATTAAACATGTCTTATAAAAATGTTTAAGTGATTTTTAATAATAAAAAAAAAGTTCTTTTCAGCATTGGTTGCATCTTAGTTTGTACAGATACTACGTCAGGTTTTACAGTGACCTTCATGGCTCGGTTGTAATAAATGTTGTGTTAGAAAGTACGGCTTGACAATATATATATTCTGAGGTTGTGTGTTTTGATATGGCTATATATATATATATTATATATATTTTGGTAGCTTTATATAAAAGGATATATATAATCAGAGGGAAAACTACAAATTCTCCCAAAAAATTATTTACTTTATCGGATTCCTACATAGAACTTTCAAGTGTGCTTATAACTATATGAACTAACTAATAATTTGAATTTCCTACATAAACTATATAAATATGGCAAAAACCTACAAATCTAAAGATGTCGTTAGTTAAACCGTTAGTGTAGCTACTTAAGATGCCACGTGGATGAACCAAGTGACTGTGTTTTACAAAAACAAGTCAAAACGACGACGTTTCATCTAAATTAAAATTAAAAAAAAAACAATTTTCAAGACTCTAACCCTTAACTTCTCTAATTCCAAACTAAGTTCAAGACAATATATGCTACGATAATTCTCGGAACAACTCCAAACATAAATAAATATATACCCTCATTTTCCTCTTCTTCTCCCTCCTTACGAGCGATAGCAGGAACAAATCTAGGGTTTTTGATGTAGCAAATGAGGAGCTGGCAATCGCACGTTTGAAGTCAAGGCAAGTGAAGATAAGAAGAGAAGTGTCACGTGCGAGATGAGCTGGATTGTGAGCTGTTAGCAAAGGAGACAGTATGCCATGTCAACGTAACAGTGACGTGACGGCTAACGAATAATATCAGTTAACTCTGTTAGTTACTTAGTATAAAGAGCACTTGTAGCTCATCATTTCTATTATGCAAAATCTGATTGTTGTTTTCTATTCTGGGTTTGCTGATCTTTGTTCCTCATCGTTGTTGCTGGAGATTCTCTCTTTGAGACTCTTGCAGATGAGATGATGATTCTGCGTTTACAGTGAACGTTGTTTCATTTTGTTATTCTGCTGCTTATTAATAAATACTCTGTTTCCTTCTCTGTTCTTATATGAGTTCTCATTTTACGTCATCAATAGTATCAGAGCATCGTCTTTCCTCGGAATCAATGGCGGAAGAGGGTGTGGCTCTTGTAACGGCGGAATCGTTGGGGGTACGAGTTAAGAAGATTCGTCGGAGAATCTCATGGGAAGAGTTTAACGAGAGATGGTTCAAAGGCCTTTGTATGTTTTGCGATGAATTGGAAACTCCAGATCACCATCTTCGTCACAAGAATTCAGGTATTATCATGGTAGATTGCGATGAAGATCAAGTGCTCGATGATAAAAAACTTGTTGAAACTGAAGTTGCTAAAGAAGTGATTGAAAGTGAGAATCGAGAAGTGAAAAACGAAGCAAACACAAAAGTGATTGCAGCAAGTGTTACTGAAGAATCGATTCCACCATTTCAGATGGTGACAGAGGAGGAATCAACTGAGGAATCTACTTGTGTGCAGCATACGACCTTGGTTTCACAACATCAGGTTCCAGTTTTATCCTTGCAACCTAGCCTTACTTTATGTAAACCAACTTTGGATGTTAGTGAGGATTGCCAATATGTGATTGGAACACATCAAGCTCAGTCAACTACTAATCTTGGAGATGTCAAGCTTAATGCACCCCAAATGTTTGATTCAATGCCACTAGGAGAAAAAATGTTGAAATGTGGGAAAAGAAAAACGTTTCTTAAGACTTGGTGGTTTTAGTTCAAAGACATGTCACCACCACGAGAATTTATACAAGAAAATTTGTGGATTCAGGAAGCCAATGTTGGTACAAACTTGAATGAGACTCACACCGGTCATGGTGTTGGTGGGTTACTATGTGTACAAGATAAGTGGGATTGGCTAAGTAAAGTTCAGACTGGTGGTATAACTGAGAAGACCGCACATAGACTCTATGGGACAAAGATGTTCTCTTCTCCAGACTCATAGAATTGGAAAAAGGAACTTGGTACCTTACCTATGTACTCTAATGTTGGTCTAGAAGAATGGAAGCATGGGTTGGAGATCTATGGTTACGAGTTTAAAAAGCAGATGTTGTTTCTTGTCAAACGAGCTAATCGTGTGTGGGAACGTGGAAGATTACTAGCTACACATGTTGTTGGTGATCTTCAGGTCATGGAGTTGGGAGTTGTGAATCTTCACAACAGATCGCTTGTCTTTCTTTATGGTGCAGCACCATGACCTCCAGAGGTTAATCATTCAGTTTTCTGGGTTTCATATGGCCTTGAGATTCTAAGCTGCGTGGGGCAAACTTGGATAGGAGTCACGATAAAGCCGAGCAAACTTCTTTTAGTTTCTCTTCCAGCAGCTATAGTCCAATCAGAGGTTTGGTTAAATAAAACAGAAGAGGAAATGGAGGACATAAAGCAACGACACAATCATGATTTCTATGTCTCAAATTTTGGCATTAACAGGAGGTTTGATCATCATGAGGAAGAGCGTCATGTCGTCAATGGTATTGGTGTGAGTGTGTTGTTCCAGCGTTCAACTTGTTTCTCTAATAGAATGCAGAGACAAAGTTTACAAGACCTGCAACAGTTTACTATGCTTGGTCATGAGTGGTTCCAACTAAAGCACAAATGGGATTTCAACTTCTTGCCATCGTTTATAGAGCTGAAGTCACATATGGACATAACAAACTACATTTCTGTGTGGCATTGTTGGAGAATGAAGTTTAAGGTGTGCTTGAGTCGTCTCATTGATCTGCTGCAACAGGAAGTTTTGAACCACTCAATCTCTCGGATCGTGATAATGGAAAAAATCGATCGTTGGAGCCATGTTACAAAAAATAGAAGAACATTTCAGAGCTTCCCGTTGAAGATGCACTCATATAAGCATTTGATGGGTAGCAACGGTTGTGTTTCAACTTTGGGAGAGGCCAAGTTAGGCAAGGATTGGAGGTTTAAATTCAAGACAATAAGGACTACAAGCTCTCTGTTTGGAGACTTCAAAAGCAGAGCATCCAGCCTTGACAACCGAGTTTGGGATCCTGGCTCTCAACCATGTGGGCATGGTTGTTCGAAGAGGGGAGATTTGATGTAGCAAATGAGGAGCTGGCAATCGCACGTTTGAAGTCAAGGCAAGTGAAGATAAGAAGAGAAGTGTCACGTGCGAGATGAGCTGGATTGTGAGCTGTTAGCGAAGGAGGAAGTATGCCAAGGATGTCAACGTAACGGTGACGTGACGGCTAACGAATAATATCAGTTAACTCTGTTAGTTACTTAGTATAAAGAGCACTTGTAGCTCATCATTTCTATTATGCAAAATCTGATTGTTGTTTTCTATTCTGGCTGGAGATTCTCTCTTTGAGACTCTTGCAGATGAGATGATGATTCTGCGTTTCCAGTGAACGTTGTTTCATTTTATTATTCCGCTGCTTATTAATAAATACTCTGTTTCGTTCTCTGTTCTTATTTGAGTTCTCATTTTACGTCATCAGTTTCAAATTTAGTCTTTTGGTGTCTTTCAAAAATATTTCCATCTGGGTTATGTTATTGAAGCACTCAGTGTTTGAAATTCTTATCAAAATCTTTAAAATTGGGCGTTTCATATTGTCTCAACTTGGGTATTGATAAAAGGAGTTTTTAGGGTTTTAATTATTCTTTTTTTGCTAAATTGAGTAAACTACTTGATTCGTTGGTCTTTGATGATGCGTAACGAAATCGAGCTTCGATTGAGACAGATGATGGTTCGTACTCGTAGAGGAGATATCCTATGTTCACTTCACGAGGAGGAAAAGAAAAGGAAGTGTATATATACACATACCCTTGGAGTTCTAACGAGAATTATTGTAGCACAGTTGGTATCAAACTTATTTCGATTATTTGTAGGTCACGCATTCGAATATTAGAAAAGGGTATTTTGGTATCAAACTTATTTCGATTATTTGTAGGTCACGCGTTCGAATATTAGAAAAGGGTATTTTGTCCTTCCACGTGGCATCCTAGTCAGTTACACTTACGGTTTAACTAACGGCATCTTCAGATTTGCAGATTTGTGTGTTTTGGCCATATTTATAGTTTATGTAGGTAATTCAAATTATTAGTTAGTTCTAGTTATAAGAACACTTGAAAGTTCTATGTATGAATGCGATAAAGTAACTAAATTTGGGGGGAATTGGCCATTTTCCCGTATAATCAGAGCCGTCACTAACTTTTAGAGGGCCACAAGAACAAAAAGTGGGCTGAATTTTGTGACTATATGCAAGTCTTCACTAACACTCCTAACACCACTACACCAAAGGAATCTCTGATAAATGGCCGAATTTTGTGGATAATATATATGGTCGCAAGTTGATGCTTCATTGGTTTGGCCTATGCGGAGTTATCATAATTCCCTATATACTAATAAAGAAGCATTTTCACAAAAAAAACCTGAGGTGTCGCGGTTATAGAGTTCATGTACATTTTTTAATAGATGCCTTTACTTCTCATTATTATTTACATAAATATGTCATTGAACTATTATGAGCTAATGTATTTTTCTATTAGTTTTTAAAAATAAAAGATTTAATCAACTATTAATTCTAAAAATGTATTTAATTATCATTTTCATAATAAATTTACTTATTAAAAGTAAATTATATTTCACAAATAAGAAAAAAAATTATTCATTTCTTTACCACGTTTATCATTTTTTTATTGCATTTTTAAACTTATGATTAATTTAAATTAAATTGATTAGTGTAAAAACTATTGTTTTATCTCTTTAATGGTATAATGATATAGATAATAATGTAAAACATACAATATGTGAATTTGATTTTTAGAAACACAAAAAGACATCAAAACTTTCTACACAACCTTAATTTTTTTTTTTCAAATTCAAATATTTAACAGGTTAAACGTATTTTAACAAAAAATAAATACAAATTGAATAAACGTTTTACTTACATATTTTATTTTATACAAACCAATTTTAAATCTCAAATAATAATTTTACTAATAATAATATTTTATTTACAATGATTTATTCCAGTATGGGTTGGTACTTAGTATAAATATAATATATGTATTTGTCCTCTTACCAGTTACAAAAATTTTGGGTTTATATCCGCGCATACGAGGGAATCTTATATTTCACACATTAATATTACTTATATTAATGTGTAAAATATTTGCATATTTTAAATTGTATTCCATTAAAATATAAAACATATTTTAAATTTATTTGTCAACAACAAATGAGTTGCTTATTCCAACAAATCTCATTGGTAGCAATATGTGTGGTGTCGACTGCATTATGTGCCAAATCCATTGCAAATCTACCATGACTCTCGAACTAAAAATAATAATATAGGCACAACTCTCTATATATAACATGTGTGGTGTCGATTTCATTATGTGCCAAATCCATTGCAAATCTACCATCCAACTAAAAAAATAATATCGGCACGACTCTATATATAACTTGTTGTTTAAATCTTTGACTTAGCTAATTTTCATCGTAAAATGTATGAATGGGGAGAAAAGAGATGTAGAACTCTTACTTCATGGAGCAACTGTGCTCTTACGCTTTCAGAATTCTCATCACATTGCCTTAAGAGCTTACTTGACATGTACTCCTTACTTTTCTTAACCTGCAACGAAATTTAATAGTTTACTTTTTTTTTTTCCAGAAAATAGAAATGAAAATAAGTATAAGTAAATACAAAAGTATCAGCCACCTTATCCATGGAAGAAAAATAATTTATTTTCTTCTGGATGCCCAATTTCCTCCCTCTTTGCTCAATTCGGTTAACAAGCTGCATCCGTAAAAATGTGGAGAATAAGAATAAAGAAACCCATTTGACACAAATCACTATATTCAGCAAATCGAGAAGCATACAGAAATCAACTCTAGACCAATCGAATCAGAAGAACCAAATAAACAATCCAACGATCCATAAAGAAATCACAATAATGGTGACAAACGAAAGAATAGAGTCTTCACTCAATTAAAACAAACAAAAAAACCATTAATATGGTGCTTTACCAAAAAAAAACAAAAAGAAAAGACAGATTACCTTACTGCAACAAAGAAAGAAAACATATAAATGCGAAAGTTTGAACCTATAAAACTTGAACCTACAACGTCAGAAAAGAAAGAATAGTTCTTTGAGAAAGGTCTCCTCTTTTATTTGGTGCAGAAAAGTAAAACACTAAGGGCATTTTTATTGGGGAATACTTTTGGGTGTTTTTAGAGTAAAAATATTATGAAAATAATGTAACATCATTAGTTTAGTTCTTTAGTTAAGAAGTTTGTTTTTGGGAGAACATGTTTAAGATCATAAGATTTAATAATATAATAATCTTAAATATATTACATTTATAAAAACTTTAAAAATAACATTTAAATTGCAATCTTATAAAAATTTTACTAAAATTCAAAATATAATACCAAATTTTTATGAAACAAAAAATATTAAAGATAAAAAAAAAAACAAACATATTACTTAATTAAAGCACACAAACATTTTATTTAATTAATACATAGTTTAGTGTCCAAATTTATTCTATATATTCTCAATCAAATCCTTTTTTAATTTGTGAAAAATTATTTGCAAAAAATTGTATCCATTCACAGCTTGCCAAAATCGGTTCTACATCAAGAACCAAAAAACTGTTTTATAGGCACTGTTCAATATATTTACCATTTTATTGGGCTAAGAACATTTCCCCAATAAAGATGGCGTAAGAAAAAATAGTTCACCTCTTTGTTCTCAAGACTAAATAAATTATAAAAAAAGAACAAAATTACTAAAAATACCATTATTAAATTATTTTTCCAAAAATAGCAGAAAGTTTTTTTTTTTTTTTTTAAATTACCACAACACAAGAAAATTGATTTTAAGGGTATAGAATTTATTTATCTAGGTTTAAAATTGACAATTTTAAATTTAGGTATAATTTTTAGGGAGTAAGATTTAGGGTTTAGTTTCGAATGCTAAATTTTTTATTTTGGTATTTTTGGAAAAGAAAATTAAAATATTCATTTTACCTATAAGGATAAGTAAGAAAATTGATATTATTTTTAATATAATAATAAAATCTCATTAGTAATAATATTTTCTTTTTCATTATAAAATTGTTTTTAATTTCTACTAAAATCAAGTGTGAGGAAACTTACATACCTTTATGCTGTGACTTATACAAATATTAGTATTGATATTTATGGTTTATTAAAATGATATCATTCTCTAAATCTATACTTAGCTACTTGAATATGATTCGTGCTAGAGCACAGATCGAAATTCCTTTGGTTTATTTTGTAATTTTTTCTTCAAAATATCATATATGTGATTTTTTTTTCTTAAAAGTTTTTTTTTTTGGATTGAACACTATGCCATGAAATGATATGCTGCAAATGACTTATAAAAATAACATCTATTTTGTAAGAACTATTCTAGTAGATCTAGATTTTGATCCGCGGTATACTGCGGGTTAAATTATGTGATAAAAAAAATTAATTTTTGTTTGTTAAATTTATTTGATTTGTTTAGTGGTGAAATGACCTGACTTTTTTTAAATAAATAATAAATAATAATAACAATAATAATAATAATACTAATAATTAAAAAAAATAATAAAAAAAATAATAAAAATAATAAAATAATAATAATAATAATAATAATAATAATAACAATAACAATAATAATAATAATCATAATAATAATAATAATAATAATAATAATAATAATAATAATAATAATAATAATAATAATAATAATAATAATAATAATAATAATAATAATAATAATAAACAACTAGTGGTCTCATATCCACTAGCCACCTAACCACAATCACAATCAACTGCGGAAATAACCAATACCAATATCCAATAAATACCCAATAATAATCCAATAATTATAACATAAACAATATCCAAAATTCAACCAACAAGAATAGAACCATCAACCTAGCAATATTTCTAATGTCCTAACTTTAGCAACCTAGCAATGTCAGACAAAACCAATCGAGTCCATAGAACATCCTCCTCTTCATTGCCTTGAATCCACGATCACACTTTGCATTTACTTGCACCACAAACACAAATTGAGATGCATGAGTATTTTATAAACACTCAGTGAGGCAATCCTTCCATCTACTGGGCTATACACACAAGCAACTGTAACTCTAATGTTCCCAACAATCAACAAACTAAGCATACAGACCAGGAAAACAAACATCATCTCGCTGGAAGGGAGGTGTCGACCGACACTGGCTCTTGGTGTCGACCGACACTGGCTCTTGGTGTCGACCGACACTACCCCACAGTGTCGATCGATGCCCCTTCACTGGTGTCAACTGACACCAATTGGTGTTGATTGACACTACCTCTGCAACCGCAATCCGCACGAAGCCGAGAGTCGAATCTCGCTCCCAAACTCCACCAAATCGCCCAATACTCAAAAAACCTAAGCCATATACGTCCGTAGGAACCTGTAGCAATCAATCCCATCAAGAAAAGCACACAAAAACAGCAATAAACAAGAAAGAACAAGGAATCACAAGCTTAGATCAGCCATGGTCATGCACTCACCTCTCTGCAGAAAGATTATGACAACCAGCAACGAGTCCAACCTTCCTAGCAAGCTTCTACATCTTTCCTAGCTTCAAATCTCTCAAGAAGAGCCAAGAATCTCACCAAACTCTTCCCAAAAGCTCAAGAACACTTTTTTCTCTCTTTGTTTTCTCCAAAAACGGCGTGAGACAAAACAAAACACGACCTATGTCGTTTTTCCACTTTAATATCTCGGTTCAATGGTTTTCCCTAAACCTAACTGGTCCAAATCGATAATTAAATTAAACTGGCCGAACCAGAAATAATCGACACCACCTTGGTGTTGATCGACACTCTCCCCCAAAACGCCCAGTTTTGGTTTGCGGGTGTTAAAATTCTCCCCCACCAACATAGATTCATCCTCGAATCTCAAACAACTATCAGCCAAGGACTCTCGTGCAACCATCTCCACGGCCCGCACTCCTCCGACCGATCTATGGAAGGTCACCTCTAGGCGATAGACTCACGCTCCATGCATTATTTGCTCTCGACTTTTGGACTTTCCTTTACCGATAGGTTTAAACCTTGCGTTTTTATTGGATCATCATCAGACCTAAGTCTGCATGCCTTAATGTTGGCTCCTCATCGGGCCTAAGCCCGCATGCCATAATATATAAGGAAGTCCAATATTCGTCCCTCAGGTTGCCACCCTACAGCGCGCTCCTGAATCGTCATCCAAAGTCGATATACCAACCATGCTCCCAAGCCACAAAGTCTCAGAATATGGCAGTACTAGGAGAACCAAAGTTCCCCAGGAGTCGCGAGCAAACAGTTCTGAACACGTCTGAGTTTTATCCCGTGGCTCGCGTAAAACAACACAATGTCCTACCAACCACTTATCCCCTCACTTGAATACCTCATGACCACACAAGGATCATATACACGCCACAACGGCCGCCACAAAGGCCAAACAAATGTGTTAAATAGGACCGCCACCAAGACCAAACAAATGTCCTAAACAGGATCGCCACAAAGGCCAAACAAATGTCCTAAACAGGACCGCCACAAAGGCCAAACAATTGTTCTCAACAGGACCGCCACAAAGGCCAAACAAATGTTCTAAATAGGACCGCCACCAAGGTCACTTGTCCCGAAGGACCGTCACAAAGACCACTTGTCCCGAAGGACCGTCACGAAGACCACTCGTGCCGAAGGACCGTCACGAAGACCATACATCCCGAAGGACCGCCTAAACAGGCAACATTGGCTAAACAGTCCCCCACAATGGCCACACAATTGGCTAAACAGCCCGCCACAAAGGCCACACAATTGGCTAAACAACCCGCTATAAAGGCCACACAATTGGCTAAACAGCCCGCCACAAAGGCTACACAATGTCAAAAGACCGCCACACACGGGCACAATGACTCAAAAGTTCGCCACGAAGGCCACACAATGTCTCAAAAGACCGCCACACACAATGGCACGATGACTCAAAAGACTGCCACGAAGGTCACACAATGTCTCAAAAGACCACCACACACGGGCAAAATGAATCCAAAGTCCGCCACAAAGGCCACAGAAGCCCCTCTAAGGCTCATAACCACTAAAAATGGACAAATTCTAAGTCTCATAAAACTTTCCATTTTTAGAACTTTCCACTTTTAGAAACTTCTATTTCAGGAAACTTTCCTTCAAACCACCACAGTCCCAAAGGACTCTCATCAAAGGAATCTTCTTCTTCCGAAATTCCTTGATCCTCCTCCCGAGAATCCCCACTGGTCTCGCCTCCGAAGTCATGTTTGGCTGAAGATCTTCAGGAATCTTAGCCAACAACCAATCATCCTCATGGAGACACTTCCGCAACATCGACACATGGAAAACCTTGTGGAACACACGCATAACCTCATGCAACTCCAGCCTATATGCTACTGGTACCACCCGCTCAATCACTCGGAATGAACCCATATACCTCATACTAAACTTAGTCTCTGTCAATGACCTATTTGGATCCCGCAACATGGTCATCTTGAGGTATACTCTGTCTCTTACCTGAAACTCAAGATCTCTCCTCCTCCTGTCGGCATAACTCCTTTGCCGATCCTGAGCTTCCTTCATGTTCAGCTTGAGAACCCGAATCTTCTATGAGGTCTCCTGAACAAAACTAGCACCATGCATACTCCTCTCCTCCACCTGAGTCCAGAACAATGGTGTACGACATGGACTCCCATACAAAGCCTCATAAGGAGCCATCTTAATACTTGCCTGATAACTGTTGTTGTAAACAAACTCTACCAGGTTCAGGTGATATGGCCAATGGCCACCCCAATCCAACACACACATCCTCAGCAAATCCTCTAGCATCTGGATCGTCCTCTCTGACTATCTATCGGTCTGGGGATGATAAGTTGTACTTATATGCACCTTAGTGCCCATCTCTGCCTGAAATGCCTTCCAGAACACCGAAGTGAACTTTGAGTCCCTATCAGACACAATACTCATACTTCTTAGCCAAGACCGCTGCTACATTAGTCTTCTTAATGGCCAGAGAATGTGCTGACTTAATTAACCAATCCACAATGACCCAAATAGCATCAAAAGTCCGAGACACTGGCAATCCTACCACAAAATCCATCGTGATCATATCCCATTTCCACTCAGGAATGAGTAGACCCTTCAGTAACCCGCCTGGAACTTGATGCTCAGCCTTCTCTAGCTGACACCTATCGCACCTCGCGACCCAACTAGCTACATCCTTCTTCATCCCGACCCAGTGATAGTACCTCTAGAGATCACGGTACATCTTAGTCGTTCCTTGATGAATAGAAAACTTGCTCGCATGAGCCTCTCTCAGGATCTCCTGCCTCAACTCCTCATCCTTAGGCACACAAATCCGACCGTGCACCAAGATAGTACCATTAGCTGAGACCTGATACTCTGAATCAACATCCTTAGAGGCATTCACCAGCCCAAATCTTTCTCCTGAGCCAACCACACCCTGCTCAGAACATCTGCTCTATCAACTGTTTCCAAACCCAACGGTACCTGAGAAGTAGCACATAACCTCAAAGCACTGATCTCTCCTACCAGAGACTCCATCTCATGCTCCTGAGCCAGAGCTTCTCTCTTTCGACTTAGAGCATCTGCAACCAAGTTAGCCTTATCAGGGTGATAGACTATCTCTAATTCATAATCTGCCACCAACTCCATCTACCGCCTCTGTCTCAACTTCAGCACGGGCTGAGTGAATATATACTTCAGGCTCTTATGATCTGTAAACACCTGCACTTTTGCACCATAAAGATAAGATCTTCAAATTTTTAGGGCAAAAACTCCAGCAGCCATCCCCAAGTCATGAATAGGATAGTTGTCCTCATGCTTCCATAACTGCCACAAAGCATAGGAAATCACCATCCCATGTTGCATCAACACACACCCCAAACCAACTTTGGATGCATCTGTATAAACCACACAGGGTTCTCCCTGCTCCGGCAATGCCAATATTGGCATAGTAGTCAGCATCTCTTTCCTGCTTGCAAAGCCTTCCTTGCACTCCTGTGATCAAACAAAAGGAACATCTTTCCCTATCAACCTAGTCAATCAGACGTGCCTTGCTTGCAAAGCCCTGCACAAAACTCCTGTAATAACCAAGGAAGCTCCTGATCTTTGTGGCATTCTGCGGTTTAGGCCAATCCCTAATAGCCTAAATCTTCTCTGGATCTATAGAAACTTCCTCTGCAGAAACAATGTGACCTAGAAAACCCATCTCACACTGCCAAAAACTGCACTTGCTCAACTTAGCAATCAACTTCTGCTCCTACAGCTTTTCCAAAACTGCTCTTATATGCACTGCATGCTCCTCAGGACTCTTAGAAAAAACCAGGATATCGTCGATGAAAATGATGACGGACAAGTCCAAAAACTCCTGAAACACGCTGTTCATCAATATCATAAACGCTGCTTGTGCGTTACTCAACCCGAACGACATCACCACGAACTCATAAACTCATACCTCGTCCTTCTTCTCGACAAACAACACTTACGCTTCCCACAGTGAAGTGATAAGATGAATGAATCCCCTTCCTCAACCAATCCTCTGGTTACGTCCTCAACTCTACTAGACTAATAATCAAGTATGCCAACATCAACTCACCACCACCTGAATATCACCAATCATAAATCCTTGAGAACTGATCATCTCATCTGTGACCACTCTTCAGGTCATCCATTAAACATTTCGCCTCTCCGGCATTTCACATCCCCTTTCCAAAAATAGACAAGTCCTAACTATTCATAGAATTTTCTATTTATGGAAACTTTCCTTTTCTTTAACTTTCTATTCTTCCTTTGTAACGACATTTTCCATATTTATCACTTTTCATATTTACAGTCACATAATCCCTTAACCTATTCCACATCAAGACTTCATAAGTACTAATCATCTTATTAACTCTTCTCCAACAACATTGTCAGTAAATCCACAATACGGTCATCTCAGTTTGAGCAAAACCTGTCACCACACTCACAGCACCCGCTGGACCTCCAGCAACACCAGTAAGCACATCGGCCACACAACTAAAATCCAAGATTAAACCACCATAAACTCTCGAGGTTTACATTCCGTCAACATGTTTATACTCACGTCCTAGGCATTGCTTTCTCCAAAATCCTCCACCCTTAGGTCGCAACCTTCAGACCATACCGATCTCACTCTTAGACCAGCGTCTTTGAGTTATACCGTCTCACTCTTGGACCACAATCCTCAAGATCTCAGTATCATGAGAACTACTCATCCTCTCAGGGAAACCACCATCCTCTCAGGAGCAACAATCCTTAAAGACTATAAACATCTTCCGACTAAAAGTACTTCATGTGGTCCGAGTATAACATTGCAATGTTACACCTGCCCACTCAACTTCTAATATCCACTAGATTACCCACCAAACAGAGAAAATATCTGCTCCAACTACAAATATCCACCTATCCGCCTCTCTAGGCTCGATACCTCTCGAGAAGAATCTCGCACCGGCGTCTACAACTGCTCCATCCTCCTAAGATAAGAAGGAAAATCCTCAACATCCGCAGTTCTCGGCTGCACCCCACCACATGCGGTACAACTGGAGCCTGCACATGTACCCCTCTTGATAACCGCTCCAACAACACACCAACAGATCCGCCAAGCGATCATCTCGACCCTGGGCTACACCTGCTGCAACCCCACACCTGGGTTCCCAGCACCCCCGGCACGCTCACCGGCTAACCCCCTCTGGTCCCTCCTGATATGCTTGCGACCCTCTGGCGTACCTCCTCGTGGAACTCTGGACCATACACTCGCTGGCCTCGGGACCCGCCCGACCATGACCACGACCACGTCCCCGTCCATGACCAACAACTCAAACACCTTTAACCACTGTACTTCCAAGAACAGAGGCTAACAGGTAATCTTAACATAACACAAAAACACAAACTCACCGTGGAATCACACTGTAGGCTCGAAGAGGATGTTCTAGGACTCCATGCCACACACAATTGACTAACTCACATAATCAATCAAAGCATGCAAATCCCAAACATCTACAGCACAAAGCCTAGGGAACCAAAACCTAAAACCGTAAGGGCTATGATACCAAACTGAAACGACCGACCCTTTTTTTTATAATAAATAATAATAATAATAATAATAATAATAATAATAATAATAATAATAATAATAATAATAATAATAATAATAATAATAATAATAATAATAATAATAATAATAATAATAATAATAATAATAATAATAATAATAATAATAATAATAATAATAATAATAATAATAATAATAATAATAATAATAATAATAATAATAATAATAATAATACTGGTCCCATATCCACTAGCCACCTAAGCACAATTACAATCAACAGCAGATATAACCAATACCATTATCCAATAAATATCCAATAATAATATAATAATTATAACATAAACAATATCCAAAAATCAACCAACAGGAATCACTACAAAAAAAAAATGGTTGATTGCATCACTTAAGTAATATCACAAAAGTAAATGATATCCATTTAAATGACTTATGAATAAATGATGTATAATATGTGGTTTAGTATCAATTGTAATTATTGATGTGGTAATCGAATAATATGACATCGGTTCAATAAAAATGACACAATTTTTTTTAATTTGCATCATTTCAGAAATATTTAACAAAAATATAAGTTTACATAACTTAATATAATGATACAAATTAAATATTAATTAATAAATGATACAAAATTGATCTCAAAAATGAAATAGTGCCAATACATATATACTCGATTCAAATTTTTTTTAAGAAAATACACGTATTCCATAATTTTATAGATATCGGTTTTATATAATTGGTGCAAGTCAATCTTAATTTACATGTGTCAAAACTTAAAATATTTTTAAAACAATAAATCAATATACCACAAATTAATAATTATAAACAAAAAATCGTAAACATATATTTTCTGTTTGGATTCCAGATGTGGTTTTAAATTTTTAATATTTAAATTCGAAATCTGTTTCTTTTATTTTTTAAATTTCTTACTTTTTATTTGTTTTATTAAAAACATATGTATTAAAAACTATTTATATTTTAAAATCTGAAAATTTATTTCCACAACTCACGATCTTTGTAATCTCTCAAAAAGATAAATCTTTGTGATTATTTAAAGGTGAAAATGGTTCTCCGTTAGCAAAAACAAACAAAAAAAAATTGGCAATGATCAAAACAACAACTTTTGCATAAGTTCTTTTTTAATTAGCCACAAGACAACTAATGGTAAAACAAATTATGTATCCACAACACATCTTCAGCATATTATCATCACATCTAAGAACATTTGAAGGCAAGTGTAATTTACTTCTTCATATTTTTTTTTTTTCTCAATTTTCTTTTATTATCTCATGTAGAATTCTAGTTTTGTTCTCTGTTACTTTTGGTTATATACTCAGAAAATCTCAATATTAAACAAACAACAATGTCATCAAGAAACTGGATGTAACAACCCGTCCCGTGGACCCCACTAGCCAACCCGCTAGCTTGCCCCCATAGGCCCAAAGCTGGCCCTGCAGGGCATCGATCCTAACCCCTCACTGGGCAGATGGAACTATTCATCCAAATCCACAGTAGGTTATTGGTGAACCAGGCGTTCCTCGAACCCTGGTCCCCATCCTTTAACAACCTTCCCACAGGACAAGCTGTCACCAATTGATCTGCAGCTCAATTGGTGACAGCTTGTCCTGTGGGAAGGTTGTTAAAGGGTGGGGACCAGGGTTCAAGGAACGCCTGGTGCACCAATAACCTACTGTAGATTTGGATGAATAGTTCCATTTGCCCAATGAGGGGTTAGGATCGATGCCCTGCAGGGCCAGCTTGGGGTCCGTTGGGGCGGCTAGCGGTGGGCTAGTGGGGTCCGCGGGACGGGTTGTCACACTGGAAAAAAAAGGCATGGAAGACAAGTAATATGTGTTTCATATAACACTTAACGATACATACAACACTTAAGCAGGAAAAAACCATAGCTTGGTTATGAATTCATGATCTAAGTTCATCTCACTTTTTTTTTCTTTTGTAAATCGATGATGAATCTATATTAAATTGGTTGTTATTTGTTTTTTTTATTTTTACTATTTTTGTAAATAACAATTTTAATAAAAAATATTAGTAAAGATTTGAAAAGATTTTAATAGATATTGAAAACAATTTTCTGTATATTAAATATAATTTCGAAATATTCATTCTAAAAAATCTGTTATTAAATTTTGTATTATTAAAACAAAAAATATATTTTATTGGTACCGGTTATCCATAAATGATACCAAAATTTAAAAATCATTTACAAAAAACTGACACAAATAATTAAAATCATTTGTTGTAACTGACTTAAATATAGCATCGGTTTAAAATAAACTGATACAAATTATTTGCATCAACAAATAATAAATTATTTTAAAAGTGATGCAAGTTATTTTTACATCAATTGAATCTGATGCAAATATATAAAACAAATGATTCAAAACGATATATTTTTTTGTAGTGAATCATAGAACCATCAACCTATCAATGTTTCTAATGTCCCAACTCTAGCAACCTAGCAATGTCAGACAACAACCAATCGAGTCCCTAGAACATCCTCCTCTTCATTGCCATGATTCCACGATCACACTTTGCCTTTACCAGCACCACAAACACAAATTGAGATGCATGAGTATTTTATAAACACTCAGTGAGGTAATCCTCCCATCTACTGGGATATACACACAAGTAACTATAACTCCAATGTTCCCAACAATTAACAGACTGTAACAACCCGTCCCATGGACCCCACTAGCCCCCTGCTAGCTGCCCCAACGGACCGTACGAGGACCCTACTAGCCCCCGCTAGCCGTCCCAACGGACCCCAAGCTGGCCCTGCAGGGCATCGATCCTAACCTATCACTATGGATATCCAAATCCACCAGTAGGTTATTGGTGCGCCAGGCGTTCCTCGAACCCTGGTCCCCACCCTTTAACAACCTTCCCACGGGGCGGGTTGTTACACAAACAAAGCATACAAACTAGGGAAACAAACATCATCTCGCTGGAAGGGAGGTGTTGACCAACACCAGCCAAGTGTCGACCGACACTGGCTCTTGGTGTCGACCGACACTACCCCACAGTGTCGATCGATGCCACTTCACTGGTGTCGACTGACACCAATTGGTGTTGATCGACACTACCTCTGCAACCGCGATCCGCACGAAGCCGAGAGTCGAATCTCGCTCCCAAACTCCACCAAATCGCCCAATACTCAAAAAAACCCAAGCCATATACGTCCGTAGGAACCTGTAACAATCAATCCCAGCAAGAAAAACACACAAAAACAGCAACAAACAAGCAAGAACAAGGAATCACAGGCTTAGATCAGCCATGGTTATGCACTCACCTCTCTGCAGAAAGATTCTGACCAACAACAACGAATCCAACCTTTCTAGCAAGCTTCTAGATCCTTCCTAGCTTCAAATCTCTCAAGAACAGCCAAGAATCTTACCAAACTCTTCCCAAAAGATCAAGAACACTTTTTCTCTCTTTGTTTTCTCCAAAAACGGCGTGAGACAAAACAAAACACGACCTAAGTCGTTTTCCCACTATAATATCTCTGTTCAATGGTTTTCCCTAAACCAAACCGGTCCAAATCGATAATTAAATCGAACTGGCCGAACCAGAAATAACTGTGTCGACCGACACCACCTTGGTGTCGATCGACACCTTTCCCCAAAATGCCCAGTTTTGGTTTGTGGGTGTTACAACTGTTTAAAATTAAACATTGTATATTGATTGTTAATTCTATAACTTAACCCATAGTATACCGCATATTAATTTTTGGACTAAAATATGTAACATATGTTTGTGAAAATCATCTTGACCGAAAAAGCCTACCAAACAACATTATTCCAAACCTTAATTTAATCCAAAAAATCATATTTTTAGAAATTCCAATCCGTGCTTAAGTAAGAAATCATATTTCTTGAAATTGTGTATATTATAGTGACATATTATTGACCCGTACAATAACAAATCAGATTAGAGTGTTTATAATTTTTAACTTTTTGATATATCATATATATATGATATTCTTTAAAATATCTAATTAAACTATTTTTAATTTTTTTCAAGTTAAATTATATAAAAAGTTTATTAAAGTATATAAAATTATACAATTCAAAAAAAAAGAAATATATGAAATTTTAAATATTTAAATTTTGACAGATATTTTAAAAAAAATAATATTACTAAAACTTGAATATTTCATAGAATGAATAATTTATATTCTTTTTAAAATTTTAAATTATTGTATATGCAGAGATAAAGTTATTTTTAATTATAATTAATAATATGAAAATTTATTTGTTTCAGATAAGTTGAATCATATAAAGATGAGAGGTGAATTATAATGGGGAATTTCTTACTAATGCCCCTTCTTTGATACCTCTTTTTAAAAATGCCCCTTCTGATGACCATTTTTAATTAAACCCTTCCTTTATTTTTTAAAGACAATTTTGCCCTAGTTTTATAATTATACCGACAATCTTATTCGACCTTCTCCGTCGTCGACCTTCTTTGTCTTCGTCGATCTTCTTCGTCTTCGTCTCCGTTGTCATTTATCTTTCTCCAGAGACATCTCTCGTTCTCCGGTCGGATCTCTCCTCCGCCGTTATCACTGCTTCTCCCGTCGTCTTAGTTCTCTCATTTACTTCGTCGTCTCTTCCTCTCCCATCGTGTAAGCTTGTTTCTGTATTTTAATTTTGATTTCAATTTCTTTTTTGTGTTAGCTATTAGATTGTTGTTTCGATTTCAAATTTAATGTCAGAGATCTGTTCGTGATAATAAAGTCTTTTATTAGATCTTTGGACATCTACTGTTATTCTTTGATATAGTTGTTCGAATCTCTCTTCTTTTAATGTAGTTTTGTAATTCGTGATATTGGTTTGTTTTCTCAGGATTTGTTTGGATGTACAAATGATTGAATTGTATTCAGTATGTGGTTTGTGGAAGTTGAAAAACAACATTCATTGGGAATTTGAGATGGATAATGAAAGGAGAGCTTCTTTGATTAACATTGATGAGAATACTAGATTTAGTGAGTTGGTAAAGGTTCTATTAGAAGATTTTGACATTGATATTCAGGCACAATGTTTAAAGCTTAGTCATACATTGCCTGCTAAGTCTGCTACCATAGGTAGTATTCCTATCTTTATTAGAAATGATAGGCAGCTTGAAGCTTTTAAACTCAAATATGCACAAAGTGGAGGAGTTCTTCATCTATGTGTTACTGTTGAGGATTTTTGTGAGACTGTAGAGCAGATATTTTTAGTAAACTCATTCTCTTATTCTTTCTAATATTGTTTTAGAAAAGTAACTGATTTGAGGAATGTTTCTTTATCAAGGCCAACCTAGCTCTACTCCTTTTATTGAGAGTGTTACTGCTGTTACTCAGGTAACTTTCTACTTTAGAATTTTTAATTATTTCTTTCTTACAAAACCTTATAAAATCCTTTGAAAACACTTGTAAAACGTTTTAAATACTTTACAAATCCTTTCAGGATCAAACTAGCTCAAATCTGTTTGTTGGGAATGCTATTGATGTTTATACTCATACTCAGGTAACTTACAATTGTATAAATGTTTTAAATGCCTTTTCAGCCCGTTTTAAAAACCATTGAAAACATTTGTAAACCTTATTATATCCTTTGAAATCACTTGTAAAACCTTTTAAATATGTTACAAATCTTTTAGAAAACCATTGATTTGTACTTTCAGGGTCAATCAATACCAAATCCATATGTCGAGAGTGTTCCTCTTGTTGCTTCTTCAAGTCAACAACTGCTGATGATTTTACTGCTACTCATACTCAGATAACTTACATTTAAACACTTAAAAAAAACCTTTTGAAAACAGTTGTAAACCTTATTAAATCCTTTGAAATCACTTGTAAAACCTTTTAAATACGTTACAAATATTTTAAAAAACCATTGATTTGTACTTTCAGGGTCAAATACCAAATCCATATGTCGAGAGTGTTCCTCATTTTTATTGTTCTCCGGTTGCTTCATCAGGTCAATATACTGGCACCGATGATGATTTTAACTGCTACTCATACTTAGATAACTTACAATGGCATTACCCCTTTTTAAAACCTTTGGTAAATCCATTTAAACACTTTAAAAAACCTTTTGAAAACAGTTGTAAATCTTATTAAACCCTTTGAAATCACTTGTAAAACCTCATAAATACTTTACAAATCTTTTATAAATTCATTGATTTGTACTTTCAGGGTCAACCAATACCAAATCCATATGTCGAGAGTGTTCCTCGTAACATGAAAACCTCTGTTGGGTATACATCTGGTTCTTCACACTCAACTGGTCTAATCGATGTTGATTCACTGTTTTGTGGAAAGTTATTCAAAGCAAAACAGAAATGAGAAGTCAGATGCGGATGTATGCAG
Source organism: Camelina sativa (assembly GCF_030686135.1). Classification (NCBI taxonomy): domain Eukaryota; kingdom Viridiplantae; phylum Streptophyta; class Magnoliopsida; order Brassicales; family Brassicaceae; genus Camelina; species Camelina sativa. The sequence continues at coordinate 24,303,756 of NC_141894.1, read as the reverse complement.
TCAAGCATAGATTTGAGTTTCATACTTTTAAGTCAGACAACAAGAGGTATGTTCTTAAATGTATTGATGAAAAATGTACTTGGAGGCTACGTGCAACTAAGGTTAAAGCATCAAATTGCTTTGTTGTTCGAAAGTATATTAGTCAGCACAGTTGTGACTTTGCTTTAAGGAATGTTAATCATCGCCAAGCATCTGCAAGGACTTTGGCTGGTTTGGTTAGTAACCATTTTTCAAGAGGAAAGCTTCCTCTCAGACCTAAACAGCTCATGGAAATTTTTAGGAATGACCATAAAGTTGGTGTCTCGTACTCAAAAGCATGGAGAGCTCAAGAACATGCATCAAAACTTGCTAGGGGTTTACCTTCTGATAGTTATGAGGTTTTACCGAGTTGGTTTCACATGATAGAAAAGAAAAATCCAGGTACTATCACTTACATCAGAGCTGATTCTGATAATAAGTTTAGATATGCTTTTCTGGCTTTTGGTGCATCAATTAGAGGTTTTAAGTTGATGAGAAAAGTTATTTCTATTGATGGCGCCCATTTGAAATCAAAATTTAAATGGACTTTGCTTGCTGCATCAGCTCAGGATGGTAATTTTCAGTTATATCCTATTGCTTTTGCCGTTGTTGATTCTGAGAATGATGCATCATGGGATTAGTTTTTGCGGTGTTTGAAGACTATTATTCCTGATGAAAAGGATCTAATTTTTGTGTCTGATCGGGCTTCTTCAATTGCAACTGCGCTTTCAGTAAATTATGTACTTGCTCATCATGGGATCTGCACTTTCCACTTGCAAAAGAACATGGAAACAAAATTTAGAGTTTCTGCTTCTCTTCTTCCAGTTGTTCATGATGCTTCAAGAGCTTACTCTCAATATGATTTTGATTATTTGTTAAGTCAAATTTTCAATGGTGATCCGGTACTTGGAGAATATCTTTGGCAAGCTGATATTAGGAAATGATCACGTGCATATTCTCCTTCTAACCGGTACAACATTATGACATCTAATTGTGCAGAGTCCATTAACTCCATGTTAAAAGAGACTCTCGAGTATCCAATTGTCTGCCTGTTTGAGACAATCAGATCTATTTTGACTAGGTGGTTTAATGAACGACGTGAGGAGAGATGTCGACATCCATATGCTGTTACTCCAAATGTTGGGAATAAGATGAATGCATCTTATAATAATACTACCCGCTGGCTTGAAGTTTGTCAAGTAAATGAAAATGTCTTCGAGGTTAAAGCAGGTTTAAAGACAAATGTGGTGAATCTGGACACAAAGAAATGCACATGCTGTATGTTTGATATTGACAAATTCCCTTGTTGAAACGACTGACCTTTTTTTTAAAAAAAAAATAAATAATAACAATAATATAATATAAATAATAAACTACAACTAGTGGTCCCATATCCACTAGCCACCTAACCATATTCACAATCAACAGCGGAATAACAAACCAATAAATATCCAGTAAACAAATAACCAACAAAATAATATCCAGTATTAATTCCAGTCACAAACTAATGATCGAAACAATGTTCTAGGACTCATCTCTAGCAACCTAACAGAAGCCAGACAACCAAGCAAACCACTAGAACATCCTCCTCTTCATCGCCTTGATTCCACGATCACACTTTGCCTTTACCTGCACCATAAACACATATTGAGATGAATGAGTATTTGATAAACACTCAGTGAGGCAATCCTCCCATCTACTGGGCTATACACACAAGCAACAATGATTCCAAAGTTCCAAACAAGCAACAAATAAACACACAAACCAGGAAATCAAACATCGTCTCGCTGGAAGGGAGGTGTCGACCGACACCAGCCTAGTGTCGATCGACACTGGCTCAACGGTGTCGACTGACACTATCCCACAGTGTCGATCGATGCACAATTTGCTGGTGTCGACCAACACCAAGTAGTATCGATCGACACTCCCTGTGCAACTGCGATCCGCGCGAAGTCGAGAGTCGAATCTCGCTCCCAAAATCCTCCAAATTGTCCAATACTCGAATTTCAAGCCTTATACACCCGTAGGAACTTGTAACAACCAATCCCAGCAAGAAAAACACACAAACAAGCAACAAGCAAACAAGAACAAGGGAATCAAAGGATTAGATTAGCCATGGTCATGCACTCACCTCTCTGCAAGAAGATTCTGACCAATAAAAACGAATCCCTCACTCCTAGCAAGCTCCTAGCACCTTTCCAGCCTTAGATCTCTCAAGAAACAGCAAGGAATCTCACAAATCTCACCAAAATCTCAAGAACTCTCTTTCTCTTCCTTTTTCTCTCAAAAACGTTAAACGGCGATTCGGAGTAGATTTATTGAGCAGAGTGCGGTTCGCTCAGGAGAGTGATGAGGGGCTGGTGAATGCCTCTAAGGCTGCAGGTTCGGAGTATCAGGTTTCTGCTAATGGTACTATCCTTGTGCATGGTCGGGTTTGTGTGCCCAAGGGGGAGGATTTGAGGCAGGAGATACTGACAGAGGCTCATTCGAGAAAGTTCTCTATTCATCCAGGGGCGAACAAGATGTACCGTGACCTCAAGCGGTATTATCACAGGGTCGGGATGAAGAAGGACATAGCAGACTGGGTGGCGAAGTGTGACACTTGCCAGCTAGTGAAGGCGGAGAATCAGATTCCTGGTGGATTATTACAAAGTTTGCCCATTCCAGAGTGGAAGTGAGATTTGATCACGATGGACTTCGTGGTGGGATTGCCTGTGTCGAGGACCTTTGATGCGATTTGGGTCATTGTGGACCGTTTGACTAAGTCTGTGCATTTTCTGGCCATCAAGAAAACTGATAGAGCAGCGGTTTTGGCCAAGAAGTACGTGAGGGAGATAGTCAGCTTGCATGGTGTGCCTGCTAGTATTGTGTCTGATAGAGATTCTAAGTGCACCTCGGTGTTGTGGAAGGCGTTTCAGGCAGAGATGGGCACAAAGGTGCATATGAGTACAGCCTATCATCCTCAGACGGACGGTCAGTCGGAGAGGACGATCTAGATTTTAGAGGATTTATTGAGGATGTGCGTGTTGGATTGGGGTGGTCATTGGGCAGATCACTTGAGCTTGGTGGAGTTTGCTTACAACAACAGCTACCAGGCAAGTATTGGGATGGCTCCTTATGAGGCATAATATGGGAGGCCATGTCATACACCATTATGTTGGACTCAGGTGGGGGAGAGGAGCATATATGGTGCGGATTTTGTTCAGGAGACCTTGGAGAAGATTCTGGTTCTGAGACTGAACGTGAAGGAGGCTCAGGATCGGCAGAAGAGCTATGCTGATAAGAGGAGGAAGGATCTTGAGTTTCAGGTTGGTGATGGGGTGTACCTCAAGATGGCCATGTTTCAGGGTCCGAACAGGTCATTGACAGAGTCTAAGTCGAGTCCGAGGTACATGGGTCTGTTCAGGGTAGTTGAGGGGTGGGACCAGTGGCATACTAGCTGGAGTTGCCTGAGGTTGTGCGTGCATTCCACAAGGTATTTCATGTGTCGATGCTGAGGAAATGTCTTCACGAGGGTGATCGGTTGTTGCCAAAGATTCCTGAGGATCTTCAGCCCAACATGACTTTGGAGGCGAGACCGTTGAGGGTGCTCGGGAGGAGAGTCAAGGAACTTCGGAAGAAGAAGGTTCCTTTGATGAGAGTCTTGTGGGACTGTGATGGGGTAAAGGAGCTAAAAATGGGAGCCCGAGGCAAGGATGAAGGCAAGGTTTAAGAAGTGGTTTGAGAAGCAGGCTGCAACTTGAGCTTGTCTAGCCGGGTCCAAGTTGTAGTTCGTGGCTGGAGCGGGTACGGAGTATTCAAGCCCATCTCTCTTGATACTTGGTCGCTTAGGGGTGGTTGGTTGTGCGACTAAGTACCAAGATGAGGTGGTGCTCGGGATGCGGGTTGATGGATTAGGATTGTTGTATCTTATTTTCCCTTTTGCATTTTGTTGAGGTTGTAACGATTATGACATTTTGAGATTAATAAGATGAGTATTTTTCTTTATGTTTAACTGTTGTTGTCATGGGAAAAAGAGAAATAGCTCGGGTTTCTATTTTTGGAAAGTTTCTATAAATACAAAGTTTCCACAAAAAGGAGGTTTCCAGATTTAGAAAGTTTCTAAATGAGGAATTTTTGTGGGAAGTGTTTAGGTAGATTTAGCCGGGAGATACTCGATGGCATCAGATTTGTTTTTGCTCAAGGCTGTGTGGGCCCAACTCATGTGATACACTCGATGGACTTCGCGGCCAGAGAGTGGGAGTGGTATGTTGCTTCGGATGACGATCCAAGAGCGCGCTTTAGGGTAAAGACCAAAGAGCGGGAGATTGAGACTCCCTTGATACCGTAGCTGTGAGCCGCGGCTCGGCAGTGAGCCGGTATGTCTCGAGGGTTGCGACCCGAGAGCGGGGGAGTGAGTGTGAGTGACTTCCTGGATGCCGTAGCTTAAGGCGGTTGGCCTGATAGCGAGCCGGCATGATTCGTTGGTTGCGGCCACGGATGGGGGAAGCACTGAGTTGTGAGAAAATAGTGTCTTTGATGTGAGTATATTGGCTAGAGGGAGACCTCATGGTTCAGTCGGAGGTGTGCGGGCTGTTGCGACAGTTGCACAAGAAACCTTGGCTGACGGTGTTTAGTCCGGTCAGAGGACATGCGGGCCGTGTTGACGGTGGCAGGGAGGTCCTTGACGGATGGACGGTGCTGCAGGATTCGAGGACGAATCCTTATTGGTGGGGGAGAATTGTAACATCCCCGAACCAAATATTGTATTTTTGGTGTGAGTGTCGATCGACACCCTTGGTATATCGATCGACACCATGTTTTACTGTTTGGTCCGGTGTGTTTTAATTGTTGTTTGGTTTGGTTTGGTTCAATTAGAAATCCCTAAATAGCATTTATAAGTGAAGAAGCGACGAATTAAGGGTTTTGGGAGTTTTGTTTGTCGCCGTTAAGTGAGAAAAGAGAGAAAAAGAAGAGAAAGCATCAGAGAGTGTTTATGTGAGTTTTTGGGTCTGTTCTTGGCATTTTTGGAAGGATCTATGGCTGGAGAAGGCAGAGCTGTTGCTGGGAACGAAGGAAAAGGTTCCTAAGGTGTTGTTTCCACCGTTTCTCGACCCAATCTTCGTGTAAAAGAGGTGAGTGCTTGACCATGGTTGATCTAAGCATGAGATCTCTTTTTTTGGGTGTTTCGTTGTTGCTTGTGGTGTTTCTTGCTTGGGTTCGTTGTTTTCGTGTTTACCATAAGTTCCAGAGGTGTTTGAGTGAGTTTGAGATGGTTTCGAGATGATTTGAAATGGAGGATCGACATTCGGGTTCGTGCAGTTCGCGTCTGCTGAAGAAGCATCGATCGACACCTCGTAGCATCGGTCGACACCAGGTTGTGCAAGCATCAATCGACACCGTGTAGCATCGGTCGACACCTTGACGTGCAAGCATCGATCGACACTGATGTAGCATCGGTCGACACTAGTCTTATCCGAGACTTGTTTTCCTGGTTTGATGTATTGTTGTGTTTTTGTTTGTTTGCTTAAACATGAGAGTCTCAAATACTTGTGTGTATTACCTAGTAGATGGGAGGATGGCCTCACTAAGTATTTATGATAATACTTACGCATCTCAATTGTTGTTTGTGGTGTGCAGGTAAAGGAAAAGTGTGATCGTGTAATCAAAATGATGAGGAGGAGGATGTTCTAGAGGCTTGATTTATTGTGGTCTAGCTATTGTTAGGTTGCTAGTGTTGAGTTGATAGAACATTGTAAGATGTTCGAACTTTGTTATTTTATTGTTGGTTTTAATTATTGCATTGTTGGTTATTGGAATGTAATTGTTGGATTCTTGTTGATTTAATGGAATTGTTTTGTTATCCGCTGTTGTTGATTGTTGCTAGGATGTTAGTGGGTATGGGACCACTAGTGAATTATATTTAAAAAAAAAATGGGAAGGGTTGTTTCAAATACTATTTAAAACACTAGCAAAACCTTTGAAAACGATTATATGATTTTGTTAAAAACTCGTTTAAACACTTTTAAAACGATTTTAAAAGGAATTAAGTTTTTTTTTTTCAAACCATTTAAAACCATTGAAAACCCTTTTAAAACCATTGTTAAGACTTCGATTTTATATAATTTTGTTAAAAACTCTTTAAAACACTTTAAAAATGATTTTAAAAGAAATTAAGTTCTTTTTGTCACTTACAAATTCACTTGGAGAAGCTGGTACTTCCTCTTCTTCAAATTCGGTGGCAGAGGCTCATACTTTCTCTTCTTGAAAAGCAGAGGCAGAGGCTGGTACTTCCTCTTCTTGAAAAGCAGTTGCAGAGGCTGGTACTTCCTCTTCTTAAAAAGCAGTGGTAGATGCTGGTACTTCCTCTTCTTGAAAAGCAGTTATAGAGGCTCGTACTTCCTCTTCTTGAAAAGCAGTGGCAGAGGCTGGTACTTCCTCTTCTTGAAAAGCAGTTGCAGAGGCTCGTACTTCCTTTTCTTGAAAATCAGTTGCAGAGGCTGGTACTTCGTCTTCTTCAAAAGCAGTTACAGAGGAGGGTACTTCCTCTTCTTCAAATGCCCTTGATTCCCACTGTGGTGTTGCAGCAGCAGTAGTGATACCCACATGATTCTCCAGTCTCACTATTCTGTTGTGAATAAGTTGCAGAGGCTGTTTTTAAAATCATGTCAATTTTTCCACTACAAGATACTCTTTTTTTGTTGTTATTTGATTCAAGGATGGCCTTGCAACTTCTCTCACATGCTTGTTTTGATTTTGTTCTCCTTTTTCAACTTGAATCCATCCTTGAATCCATTCCTCCTTAGTCATCCAATAGCCTTGGATTACAAGTTTAACAACTTCATCAAAATCCTTGTCTTCATCATTCGGTGGCCTAACCAAATGGCCATATTCATCGGGATCACCAACAATTGTTTTCACTTCAAACTGCAAAGATAAATCGATCCATATTATATCTCAAAAGTCTTATACAGATATTGTAAACCCTTTTAAAACCCTTTTATAAATCTCAAAATCCCTTGTAAATCCGTTGTAAAGTCTTGTAAACCAGTTTAAACATATTGTAAATCAAAATTACGTTAATAACACTTTTTAAAAAAGGTTTACAATGTGTTTTAAAACTATTGGAAAAAAAAAGTTTTAGAGAAGTATTAGTACCTTGCAAGACACAAGAACAAATTTTATTTCATTGAATTTTGGGGAAGATGTCTTTTTTCATTGCAAGATCAGTGGGAGATGTTGAGTTTGGCTTGAAATGCTTTCCCTAACACCAAAATGTTCCCCTAGCTGGCAAACTGAAGATAACAACCAGATTTGGATTGCATATGGAAAGCCAGCCATTCCATACTGTGTCTTTGCCAATGTTCCCACAGTCATTTGTTTCACGCCTATCACTAATGATTCATAAGCAATTTCACCCCAAGGATACTTGCAGTAATTCTCAAAACTACTGGCTCTCAGCAAATTTTTTAAGGAAATTTGAACTACTGGATTTTGTGCTATCAATATCCCCTCCACTAGTAACAAAGCACCTAATCGAATTCTTTCCTCAGGTTTCATGTCTTTTCCTTTAAATTTCAAGAAGAGACGACGAATACGAATAGAGGTCTGAGAGGAAAAACGAGGGAGAATAAGAGTCCGTAATTCGACGAAGAAAATGGCAACTTGAAGTCCTCGCGTACCCAATCAGTTGACTCCTAGATTCAATCCGACGACTTCGTGTCTGCAATCCGACGAAATCGCGAACCCAATTTAAGCAAATATAGATTTGAGTGAATTTCACGATTTTCAACCTCTCAGACGGAAAACTGTACTTTTAGAAAGAGGAACCCATGAATTTTTGGGATCATTGATATAGGGGGAGGGTTTTATTTTACAATTGGGCCTCGACCTAGGGCTTTCACCCTTATTATAAAAAAACATTGTAAAACCTTTTAAAATATTAAAAGGGTTTTATAGTATAAATTACGTTTTATAGTATTAAGACCATTTAAAAGGTTTTACAAGCATTTTAAAAAGGATTTTAAAAGGTTTAAAAGGGTTTTGTTTTTGGGTATTTCATTGAATTTTATAGGATTTACAAGAGTTTTAAAAGGGTTTTGTTTTGGGTATTTCAATGAATTTTATAGGATTTACAAGAGTTTTAAAAGGTTTTTAAAATGATTCGAAAAGGATAAACAACGTTTTAAATTTCATTGTAAATACCTACACTTAACGAATTATATGCTAATTCAGCAAAGATGTCAAACGCTATTTATTGAATAATCGAAAAGGAGTAACTTAACATTTTTCTAGAATAGTGTCACAGTAAAAACACAATTTTTAAATCTACTTTAAACTAGACATTGAAATATCTTGCCATTCATTATTGTTCTTGATTGTAACACCCGCAAACCAATTTTTGGTAAATTGGTGGAGGTGTCGATCGACACCACAGGAGGTGTCGATCGACACTGTTTGGTCTGGTTCGACCGGTTCGATTTAATTATTGATTTTTGGTCGGTTTGGTTTGAGGAGAACCATTAAACCGTGATATTTAAGTGGGGGAACAACCTAGGTCGTGTTTGTGGTTGTCCAGCCGCTGAAAACAAAGAGAAAGAGGAGAAAACATCGTTCTTAAGTTTTTGGGAGATTATGTGAGATTTCAAGAGTTTGTGGGTGAGATCTTGCTGTGGGAGTGAGGATTCAAGGCTAGGAACGTGTGGGAAGCTTGCTGGGAGTGTGGATTTGTCGATTGTTGGTCAGAAACTTCTTGCAAAGAGGTGAGTGCATGACCATGGCTAATCTAAGCCTTTGATTCCCTTGTTCTTGCTTGTTTGTTGCTTGTTTGTGTGTTTTTCTTGCTGGGATTGGTTGATACAGGTTCCTACGGATGTATAAGGCTTGGGTTTCGAGTATTGGACGATTTGGAGGAGATTTGGGAGTGAGATTCAACTCTCGACTTTGCGCGGATCGCAGTTGCAGAAGGAGTGCTGATCGACACCAGCAAATTGTGCATCGATCGACACTTGGCTGGTGTCGGTTGACACCTCCCTTCCAGCGAGACGATGTCTGATTTCCTGGTTTGTGTGTTTTGTTTGATGCTTGTTTGGAACTCTGGAATCATTGTTGCTTGTTTGTATAGCCCAGTAGATGGGAGGATTGCCTTACTGAGTGTTTATCAAATACTCATGCATCTCAATATGTGTTTGTGGTGCAGGTAAAGTCAAAGTGTGATCGTGGAATCAAGGCAATGAAGAGGAGGATGTTCTAGGGACTCGATTGGATGTTGTCTGGCATTGCTAGGTTGCTAGAGTTGAGTCATTAGAAACATTGCTAGGTTGCTGGTTTCATGTTTTCTGATGACTGGTTATTGGATTATTGGTTATCTTGTTATTGGATATTGTTTATACTATAGCATTGATTTTTATTATTGGATATTATTGGATATGGTTATTGGTATTGTTATTCTGCTGTTGATTGTGATTGTGGTTAGGTGGCTAGTGGGTCTGGGACCACTAGTTGTAGTTTATTTATTATATTATATTTATTATTTATTATTAAAAAAAATGTCGGTCCTTTCATTTTGGTATCAGAGCCCTTACGGTTCTAGGTTTGGGTTCACTAGGGTTCTGTTGTGATGTTTGGGATAGCATTTCTTGATTGATTATGTGAGTTAGTAAATTGTGTGTGGCACGGATTCGTAGAACATCCTCTTTGAGCCGACTGTGTGATTCCACGGTGAGTTTATGTTTCTGTGTATAATAGAAATTGTTTGCTTAGCCTTCTGTTCATGGTAGTGCAGATGGCTAGAGAGGATGCTGTGGCTGGTCGAGGTCGTTGACGCGGACGTGGTCATGGTAGGGGCAGAGTCCCAGTGGTTAGTGAGACCGAGAACCAGAGTGTGACAACTAAGGGTGTTGGTGAGGCGCAGGGTGTTCCGGGGGATTCCGTGAGTGTGGCAGGATGGGGCGGTGTTGATGCTCCAGTGGCCGGTGATGCTAGGGTCCTGGGTGTGGGAGTCCAAGCGGGTGGAGTCCCTGGTACTTACGTTGCGGCTATGCTAGCAGAGGTGTTAGCGCGGTTACCACCGTGGTACCGGCTCAGGCTCAGGTAGTGCCACTAGTGGTGGCGGAGGAACGGCGGCCAGTGGTTGCGGTTGTGGGAGCACATGGACGTTATTTGTCTATGCTCAAGGAGATGAAGGGTCTGTTCACTGAGAGGTTTTTGGGTGGTACAGATCCTACTGTTTCGGATGCGTGGAGGACGAGTGTGGAACGTAACTTCCATACTCTGAGATGTCCTGAGGAGTTTTGGGTGGACATAGGGGTCTACTATTTGTGTGGTGATGTTGAGTTATGGTGGAGATCAGTGGCTGCTAGGAGAGTGCATCGGGAGATGACTTGGGCTGACTTCGTCTTGGAGTTCAACCGCAAGTATTTTCCTAGAGAGGCATTGGATCGGTTGGAGGTGCATTTCCTTCAGTTGTCTCAGGAGACACGGTCAGTGCGGGAGCTGGACTTGGAGTTCAGTCGACTTCTTTGTTATGGGGGTCGGGCTTTGGAGTCTGAGGAGGTTCAAATCAGAAGGTTTTTGAGGGCTCTACGTGATGATTTGAGAGTTTACTGTAGAGGACGGAGTTATTCTACGCGTGCAGAGCTGGTTGAGACTGCAGCAGAGATTGAGGAGGATATCTGGGCACAGTCAGTGGCGGTAGCTCCAGCAGTTCAGCCTAGTAAGGCTCAGCAGCAAGGTGGTTATAGCAGGGGCGGTAGGCCTGCACAGGGAACCAATAGGAGTTGGGAGGCTACGCAGAAGACGAGTGGTGCGAGTTGCTTCGGTTGTGGGAGCAAGGATCACAGGGTTGCTAGTTGTCCTAAGAGGAGTGCTCCGACGGCAGGGCCTCGGGTATGTTATCATTGTAGGGAGACAGGGCACATCAGGCCTTTTTTTCCCAAGTTGTAGCCGGCAGCAGTGGCAGCATTCCAGCAGGTGCAGCCTGGAGGTCAGCAGGTGGCACGAATTGAGCAGGCGCCACGGGTTTACATGACAGCAGGAATGGTGGAACCAGTGCCGGGGCGATCACAGGTATATTTTCTGGTATTTAAAATTTGTGGATTTTAGTAGGTTCAGATTGTATATGTTTCCTGTGATAAAGTGTTAGGTTCTCAACACATGAGGTTTGTGTAGTGACCTTGTTGGTGGGCGGGTTTAAGTCCCATGTTATGTTTGATTCTGCAGCTTCTTATAGCTTCATTACTCCGGAGTGTGCAGAGTGTGTGGGGATCAGCGGGGATCCTGGAGAGCATTCAGGAGTTGTCAGAGTTGCAGGAGGTGAGTTCCTGAGAGTGATTGGGCGAGCTAGAGAAATTGATATTCAGATTGCAGGAGAGTCGTGGCTAGCGGATTTTCTTATCAGTCCAGTGGAGTTATATGATGTTATTCTCGGGGTGGATTGGTTGCATCGGTATAGGGTGCATTTGGATTGCCATCGGGGTAGAGTGGAGTTTGAGAGTCCAGGAGGGAAGTTGGTGTTTCAGGGTATTAGACCGACTTCGGGGAGTCTCGTGATCTCAGCCATTCAGGCTGGGAAGATGATCGAGAAGGGCCGTGAGGCTTATCTGGTTACTATATCTATGCCAGAGTCAGTGGGGAAGTCTACGGTTAGCAGTATTTCGGTAGTGGAGGAGTTTGAGGATGTGTTTCAGTCTTTGCAGGGATTACCACCATCTTGGTCGGATCCTTTTACCATTGAACTGGAACCGGGGACAATGCCGTTGTCCAAGGCTCCTTACAGGATGGCTCTAGCAGAGATGGCAGAGCTAAAGAAGCAGCTAGACAACTTGTTGAGTAAGGGATTCATCCGTCCTAGTGTATCACCGTGGGGAGCGCCGGTGTTGTTTATGAAGAAGAAGGATGGGAGTTTCAGGTTGTGCATTGATTATCGGGGTTTGAACCAGGTCACTGTGAAGAACAAGTACCATTTTCCTAGGATCGATGAGTTGTTGGATAATTTGAGGGGTGCTACTTGGTTCTCCAAGGTAGATCTGGCGTCGGGTTATCATCAGATACCGATAGATGAGGCAGATGTGAGGAAGACTGCTTTCAGGACGAGGTATGGGCATTATGAGTTTGTGGTGATGCCTTTCGGGTTGACTAACGCGCCAGCAGCGTTTATGAGATTGATGAACAGCGTGTTTCAGAAGTTTCTGTATGTGTCTGTCATCATTTTCATCGACGATATCCTGGTTTATTTTAAAAATCCTGAGGAGCATGCAGTGCATTTGAGGGCATTTATGGAGAAGCTACGGGAGCAGAAGTTGTTTGCCAAGTTGAGCAAGTGTAGTTTTTGGCAGCGTGAGATGGGCTTTCTGGGTCACATTGTTTCTGCAGAGGGGGTTTATATAGATCCAGAGATGAATCAGGCTATCAGAGATTGGCCTAGACCGCAGAATTCCATAGAGATCAGGAGTTTTCTTGGATTGACAGGATACTACAGGAGATTTGTGCAGGGGTTTGCGAGCAGAGCACGTCCTATGACTATGTTGACAGGGAAGAATGTTCCTTTTGTTTGGTCAGAAGAGTGTGAGGAAGGCTTTGCAAGCCTGAAGGAGATGTTGACTACTGCACCAGTGTTGGCTTTGCCTGAGCAGGGGAACCCTATGTGGTTTATACAGATGCATCTAGAGTTGGTTTGGGGTGTGTTATGATGCAGCATGGTGAGGTTGGCTTAGGAGAAGAATTTGGGGCTGGTGAATGCCTCTAAGGATGTGGATTCAGAGTATCAGGTCTCAGATAATGGTAATATCTTGGTGCACGGTCGGGTTTGTGTGCCCAAGGATGAGGAGTTGAGGCAGGAGATTCTGAGAGAGGCTCATGCGAGCAAGTTATCTATTCATCCAGGAGCGACTAAGATGTACCGTGACCTCAAGAGGTATTATCATTTGGTCGGGATGAAGAAGGATGTAGCTAGTTGGGTTTCGAGGTGTGATGTGTGTCAGCTAGTGAAGGCTGAGCATCAGGTACCTGGCGGTTTACTGAAGAGTTTACCCATTTCTGAGTGGAAGTGGGATATGATCACCATGGATTTTTGATGCTATTTGGGTCATCGTGGACCGGACATTTGATGCTATTTGGGTCATCATGGACCGGTTGACTAAGTCAAAACATTTCCTGGCCATTAAGAAGACTGATGGAACAGCGGTCTTGGCCAAGAAATATGTGAGAGAGATAGTCAGATTGAATGGGGTGCCACTGAGCATTGTGTCTGATAGGGATTCTAAGTTCACTTCGGTGTTCTGGAAGGCATTTCAGGCAGAGATGGGCACTAAGGTGCATATGAGTACAGCTTATCATCCCCAGACAGATAGACAGTCTGAGAGGACGATCCAGACGCTGGAGGATTTGTTGAGGATGTGTATGTTGGATTGGGGTGGCCATTGGGCAGATCACCTGAACCCTGTAGAGTTTGCTTACAACAACAGTTATCAGGCGAGTATTAAGATGGCTCCTTATGAGGCTTTGTATGGGAGACAATGTTGTACACCATTATGCTAGAATCAGGTGGGGGAGAGGAGCATGTTTGGTGCTAGTTTTGTTCAGGAGACCTTGAAGAAGATTCGGGTTCTCAAGCTGAACATGAAGGAAGCTCAGGATAGGCAGAGGAGTGATGCCGATAGGAGGAGGAGGGATCTTGAGTTTTAGGTAGGAGACAGAGTGTACCTCAAGATGGCCATGTTGCAGGGTCTGAAGAGGTCATTGTCAGAGACTAAGTTGAGTCCAAGGTATATGGATCCATTCAGAGTGATTGAGCGGGTTGGACCAGTGGCATATAGACTGGAGTTACCCAATGTTATGCGTGCATTCCATAAGGTTTTCCATGTGTCTATGTTGCGGAAGTGTCTCCGTGAGGGTGACCGAGTGTTGGTTAAGATTCCTGAGGATCTTCAGCCTAAGATGACTTTGGAGGCGAGATCAGTGAGGGTTCTCGAGAGGAGGATCATGGAACTTCGGAAGAAGAAGTTTCCTTTGATGAGAGTCCTGTGGGACTGTGATGTTGTTGAGGAGCAGACTTGGGAGCCTGAGGCAAAGATGAAATCAAGGTTCAAGAAGTGGTATGAGAAGCAAGCCGCAACTTGAGCTTGTTTAGCCTGTTCCATCTGTAATCCGTGGCTGGAGCGAGAATGGAGTATTCCAGCCCATCTCTCTTGTTACTCGGTCGCTTGGGGTGGTTGGTTGTGCAACTCAGTAACAAGAAGAGGTGGTGTTCGGTGTACAAAGTTTCCGTGAGGCGGGGTTTTTGAAGGAAAGTTTTCCTGAAATAGAAGTTTCCAAAAGTGGAAAGTTTCCAAAAATGGAAAGTGCTAAATATGGTAAGTTTTACGGGAGTTAAAATTTGTCCATTTTAGCGGTGGAGAGCCTTGGAGGGGCTTGTGTGTGGCCTTAGTGGCGGACTTCGAGTCAGTGTGCCCGTGTGTGGCGGTCTTTTTAGACATTGTGTGACCTTTGTGGCGGGCTGTTTAGCCGTGTGTGGCCTTTGTGGTAGGCTGTTTAGCCAATTGCGTGGCCTTTGTGGCGGGCTGTTTAGCCAGAGTGTCTTTGTGAAGGTCCTTCGGGACAGATGGTCTTTGTGACGGTCCTTCGGGATGAGTGGCCTTGGTGGCGGTCCTCTTTAGGACATTTGTTTGGCCTTGGTGGCGGTCCTCTTTAGGACATTTTGTTTGGCCTTGGTGGCGGTCCTCTTTAGGACATTTTGTTTGGCCTTGGTGGCAGCCCTTGTGGCATGTATATGATCCTTGTGTGGTCATGAGGTATTCCAGTGAGGGGATATGTGGTTGGTAGGACATTGAGATGTTTAACGCGAGCCACGGGAAGGAAACCTGGATAGGGATAGGACTCAGACGTGTTCAGAATCGTTTGCTCGCGACTCTTGGGGGACTTTGGTTCTCCTAGTACTGCCATATTCAGAGACTTTGTGGCTTGGGAGTATGGTTGGTATATCGACATCAGACGACGGTCCGGAGGCGCGCTGTATGGTGACGACCCAAGAGAAAAGTTTGGATTTTTCCTTATATATTATGGCATGCGGGTTTAGGCCCGATGAGGAGCCAACATTTAGCATGCAGACTTAGGTCTGATGAGGAGCAAATTAAACTCAAGGTTTAGGCCAGTGAGTAAAGGGAAATCCAAAAGTCGAGAGCAAATGACGCCTGGAGCGTGACCTTCTGTAGATGAGTCGGAGGAGTGCGGGCCGTGGAGATGGTTGCACGGGAGTCCTTGGCTGATGGTCGTTCAAGATTCGAGGACGAATCTAGATTGGTGGGAGAGAATTGTAACACCCGCAAACCAATTTTTGGTAAATTGGTGGGGGTGTCGATCGACACCACATGAGATGTCGATCGACACTGTTTGGTCTGGTTCGACCGGTTCGATTTAATTATTGATTTTTGGTCGGTTTGGTTTGAGGAGAACCATTAAACTGTGATATTTAAGTGGGGGAACGACCTAGGTCGTGTTTGTGGTTTTCCAGCCGCTGAAAACAAAGAGAAAGAGGAGAAAACATCGTTCTTGAGTTTTGGGAGTCTTTGTGAGATTTCAAGGATTTGTGGGTGAGATCTTGCTGTGGGAGTGAGGATTCAAGGCTAGGAACGTGTGGGAAGCTTGCTGGGAGTGTGGATTCATCCATTGTTGGTCAGAAACTTCCTGCAAAGTGGTGAGTGCATGACCATGGCTAATCTAAGCCTTTGATTACCTTGTTCTTGCTTGTTTGTTTCTTTTTTGTGTGTTTTTCTTGCTGGGAATTGTTGATACAGGTTCCTACGGATGTATAAGGCTTGGGTTTCGAGTATTGAACGATTTGGAGGAGATTTGGGAGTGAGATTCGACTCTCGACTTTGAGCGGATCACTGTTGTAGAAGGAGTGTCGATCGACACCACTTGGTGTCGGTTGATACTAGCAAATTGGGCATCGATCAACACTGTGGGGTAATGTCGGTCGACACCAAGGCCAGTGTCGGTCGACACTTGGCTGGTGTCGGTCGACACCTCCCTTCTAGCGAGACGATGCCTGATTTCCTGGTTTGTGTGTTTTGTTTGATGCTTGTTTGGAACTCTGGAATCATTGTTGCTTGTGTGTATAGCCCAGTAGATTGGAGGATTGCCTCACTGAGTGTTTATCAAATACTCATGCATCTCAATATGTGTTTGTGGTGCAGTTAAAGGCAAAGTGTGATCGTGGAATCAAGGCAATGAAGAGGAGGATGTTCTAGGGACTCGACTGGATGTTGTCTGGCATTGCTAGGTTGCTAGAGTTGAGTCATTAGAAACATTGCTAGGTTGCTGGTTTCATGTTTTCTGATGATTGGTTATTCGATTATTGGTTATCTTGTTATTGGATATTGTTTATGCTATAGTATTGATTTTTATTATTGGATATTATTGGATATGGTTATTGGTATTGTTATTCCGCTGTTTATTGTGATTGTAGTTAGGTGGCTAGTGGGTATGGGACCACTAGTTGTAGTTTATTTACTATATTATATGAATTATTTATTATTAAAAAAAAAAA
The DNA here is from genome assembly GCF_030686135.1 of Camelina sativa. Lineage (NCBI taxonomy): Eukaryota > Viridiplantae > Streptophyta > Magnoliopsida > Brassicales > Brassicaceae > Camelina > Camelina sativa. The sequence continues at coordinate 24,287,213 of NC_141894.1, read as the reverse complement.
GGTCGGTCCTTTTATTGATGCAATAAGCTAAAGCTCCATTCCTGCGATCACGTTTATATACCAACAAGATGCAAACTTCCATTATCCTAGTTTTTTTTTTTGATATTTCTGCAATTATGCAAAGATAATATAATTAATGTTAGAACCTTTTAAAATACATTGCAATACCAACCTGTTAACCCATTTAAAACCAGTTTAAATAACCATGTAAAAACCTAAACTGACCTGAAAAGAAGTCAACCGCCATTTTCTGCCGTGAATCACCAATTGACTCATTTGTAAGATTGCCATATGTCGTAATGCTCATAGCCAAACACTCGATTGTCTTTAGCATGAAGACACCACTATCTTCAATCTTATCAACCTATCATGAAAAAAAAAAGTGAAGAGTCCACAATATTTACAGAGAACATATCACAAAACTAGAAAACAATCTCAACAGTATTTACCTGAGGTATGCAATTCATGATACTTATTCTGAATAAAGATTTCTCTGTATCATTTTTCATCCCAAATTTCTTCTGGGCTATTGAAAGGACCGACCTTTTTTTAAAAAAAAAAAATAATAATAATAAACAAACTACAACTAGTGGTCCCATACCCACTAGCCACCTAACCACAAACACATTCAACAGCGGAAATAACCAACCAATATCCAATAATAATCCAGTAATAAAATTTAACAATGTTCAACATAATCAATAACCAAACAACATGAATCATAGAACCAGCAACCTAGCAATGTTTCTAATGACTCAACTCTAGCAATCTAGCAATGCCATACCACATAAAATCCGAGTCCCTAGAACATCCTCCTCTTCATTGCCTGGATTCCACGGTCACACTTTGCCTTTACCTGCACCACAAACACATATTGCAATGCATGAGTATTTTATAAACACTCAGTAAGGCAATCCTCCCATCTACTGGGCTATACACACAAGCAATAGAGTACCAATAACCAACAAGTAACAATCATCACACAACGAACAAAGGACCAGGACACTGCATCGACCGATGCCAGTTGAGGAAACATCGACCGACGCAAATGCTACATCGACCGATGCAAGTGCAACTTGCATCGACCAATACCCAATCTGCATCGACCGACGCATGCTCGACGCAACACAAAAACCGTAAAGTTTATTGCGCCATCCTCGCACTTGCATCGACCGATGCAAGCTATGCATCGATCGACGCAACGTCGAGCACCGTGATTTCCCCGAAGCTTCTCGCCGGATTTCGTTCCTACAACCACAGAAACTCATTCCCAAGCCCCAAGAAAGCTTCCTAACGTCCATACCAACAATCTAACAAACCTAACAACACAAAACAAGCAAGTTAAAGGTTTCTCTAGCTTAGATAAGCCATGGTCATGCACTTACCTGTGCCAAGACGAATCTGAACAACAAACAAGCAAGAAAACGCTTCTAGGAAGCACCTACAACAATCCTAGCTACAGATCTCTACAGGAACAGCCTCAAATCTCCAGAAACTCTCAAGAATTCTTTCTCTCTTTCGTTCTATCTCAAAAACGGCCAAACTCGCCGAATGAGACACAAAAGTCGAGTTAAGGGTTTCCCCTAACCCAAAACGCAGCGTTTGACTTAAGTCAAAATGCAGAGAAACAACCTTGCATCAACCGATGCACAACTTGCATCGACCGATGCAGATACTAAACCGGGATTTTGGTGCACGGATGTTACAATTTTCCCCCACCAAACTGGATTCGTCCTCGAATCCCGATCAACCTTCAGCCAAGGACTCCCGTGCAACCGTCTCCACGGTCCGCACTCCTCCGACCGATCTACAGAAGGTCACCTCTAGGCGATAGACTCACGCTCCAGGCGTCATTTGCTCTCGAATTTTGGACTTTCCTTTTTCTCATAGGCCTAAACCTTGAGTTTCATCGGCTCCTCATCAGACCTAAGTCTGCATGCCAATGTTGGCTCCTCATCGGGCCTAAGCTCGCATGCCATAATATATAAGGAAAAATCCAACTCGTCACTCGGGTTGTCACCCTACAGCGCGCCTCCGGACCGTCGTCCGAAGTCGATATACCAACCATACTCCAAAGTCACAAAGTCTCCAAATATGGCAGTACTAGGAGAACCAAAGTCCTCCAAGAGCCGTGAGCAAACGATTCTGAACACGTCTGAGTCCTATCCCTATCCAGGTTTCCTTCCCGTGGCTCACGTAAAAACATCTCAATGTTCTACCAACCACATATCCCCTCACCGGGATACCCCCATGACGACACAAGGATCATATACACGCCACAAAGGCCGCCACAAAGGCCAACAAAATGTCCTAAAGAGGACCGCCACCCAGGCCAAACAAATGTCCTAAAGAGGACCGTCACCAAGGCCAAATAAATGTCCTAAAGAGGACCGCCACCAAGGCCAAACAAATGTCCTAAAGAGGACCGCCACCAAGGCACTCTGGCTAAACAGCCCGCCACAAAGGCCATCTGTCCCGAAGGACCGTCACAAAGACCATCTGTCCCGAAGGACCGTCACAAAGACACTCTGGCTAAACAGCCCGCCACAAAGGCCATCTGTCCCGAATGACCGTCACAAAGACACTCTGGCTAAACAGCCCGCCACAAAGGCCAAACAAATGTCCTAAAAAGGACCGCCACCAAGGCCACACAAATGTCCTAAAGAGGACCGTCACAAAGACACTCTGGCTAAAAAGCCCGTCAGAAAGACCACACATTGTCCAAAAAGACCGCCACACACGGGCACACTGACTCGAAAGTCCGCCACAAAGGCCACTAAAGCCCCCTCCAAGGCTTCCCACCGCTACAATGGACAAATTCTCTCTCCCGGGAAACTTTCCATAAATAGCACTTTCCATTTCTGGAAACTTTCCACTTCAGGAAACTTCTATTTCGGGAAACTTTTCCCAAATCCCGCCTCACGGAAACTTTGTACCCCGAGCACCACCTCATCTTGTTACTGAGTCGCACAACCAACCACCCTAAGCGACCGAGTAACAAGAGAGATGGGCTGGAATACTCCATTCCCGCTCCAGCCACGGATTACAGACGGAACCAGACTAGGCAAGCTCAAGTCGTGGTTGCTTCTCATACCACTTCTTAAACCTTGCCTTTATCCTCGCCTCAGGTTCCCAAGTCTGCTCCTCCACACCATCACAGTCCCACAGGACTCTCATCAAAGGAATCTTCTTCTTCCGAAGTTCCTTGATCCTCCTCTCGAGAACCCTCACTGGTCTCGCCTCCAAAGTCACGTTAGGCTGAAGATCTTTAGGTATCTTAGCCAACAACTGAACATCCTCACGGAGACTCTTCCACAACATAGACACATGGAAAACCTTGTGGAAAGCATGCATAACCTCAGGTAACTCCAGTCTATATGCCACTGGTCCAACTCGCTCAATCACTCTGACCGGACCCATATACCTCGGACTCAACTTAGTCTCAGTCAATGACCTGTTCGGACCCCGCAACATGGCCATCTTGAGGTACACTCTGTCTCCTACCTGAAACTCAAGATCTCTCCTCCTCCTATCAGCATAACTCCTCTGCCTATCCTGAGCCTCTTTCATGTTCAGCTTGAGGACCCGAATCATCTCCGAGGTCTCCTGAACAAAATCTGCCCCGTACATGCTCCTCTCCCCCACCTGAGTCCAGCATAACGGTGTACGACACGGCCTCCCATACAAAGCCTCATAAGGAGCCATACCAATACTCGCCCGATAGCTGTTGTTGTAAGCAAACTCTACCAGGTTCAGGTGATCTGTCCAATGGCCACCCCAATCCAAAACACACATCCTCAGCAAATCCTCCAACGTCTGGATCGTCCTCTTAGACTGTCCATCTGTCTGGGGATGATAAGCTGTACTCATATGCACCTTAGTGCCCATCTCTGCCTGAAAAGCCTGCCAGAACACCGAAGTGAACTTAGAATCTCTGTCAGACACAATGCTCGATGGCACCCCATGCAATCTGACTATCTCTCTCACATAATGCCAAGACCGCTGCTCCGTCAGTCTTCTTAATGGCCAGAAGATGTGTTGACTTAGTCAACCGGTCCACAATGACCCAAATAGCATCAAAGGTCCGTGACACTGGCAATTCTACCACAAAATCCATGGTAATCATATCCCACTTCCACTCAGGAATGGGTAAACTCTTCAGTAAATCGCCAGGAACCTGATGCTCAGCCTTCACTAGCTGGCACACATCGCACCTCGAGACCCAACTATCCCGACCCAATGATAATACCTCTTGAGGTCACGGTACATCTTAGTCGCTCCTGGATGAATGGATAACTTGCTCGCATGAGCCTCTCGCAGAATCTCCTGCCTCAACTCCAAGATAGTACCATTATCTGAGACCTGATACTCAGAATCAACATCCTTTGAGGCATTCACCAGCCCCAAATCCTTCTCCTGTGCCATCCGCACTATACTCAGAAGATCTGCTCTGTCAACTGCTTCCAAACCCAACGGTTCCAGCTAAACAGCACACAAGCTCAAAGCACTGATCTCTCCTACCAGAGACTCCATCTCCTGTTCCTGAGCCGAAGCTACCCTCTTCCGACTCAGAGCATCTGCAACCGTGTTAGCCTTACCAGGATGATAGGCTATCTCCAAATCATAATCCGCCACAAGCTCCATCCACCGCCTCTGCCTCAAATTCAACTCAGGCTGAGTGAATATATACTTTAGGCTCTTATGATCTGTAAACACCTGTACCTTTGCACCATAAAGATAGGATCTCCAAATCTTCAGGGCAAAAACTACAGCACCAATCTCCAAATCATGAGTACGATAGTTGCCTTCATGCACCTGCAACTGCCGCGAAGCATAAGCAATCACCTTCCCATGCTGCATCAGAACACACCCCAAACCAACTCTAGATGCATCTGTATAAACCACATAGGGTTCTCCCTGCTCAGGAAAAGCCAACACTCGCGCAGTAGTCCACATCTCCTTCAGGCTTGCAAAGCCTTCCTCACACTCTTCTGACCAGACAAAAGGAACGTCCTTCCCTAACAACTTAGTCATAGGACGTGCTCTGCTTGCAAACCCCTGCACAAATCTCCTGTAGTAACCTGCCAATCCAAGGAAACTCCTGATCTCTGTGGCATTCTGCGGTCTAGGCCAATCCCTGATAGCCTGAATCTTCACTGGATCCACAGAAACCCCCTCTGCAGAAACAATGTGACCCAGAAAGCCCATCTCACGCTGCCAGAAACTGCACTTGCTCAACTTAGCAAACAACTTCTGCTCCCGCAGCTTCTCCATAACTGCCCTCAAATGCACTGCATGCTCCTCAGGACTCTTAGAATAAACCAGGATATCGTCGATGAAAATGATGACAGATACATCCAGAAACTCTTGAAACACACTGTTCATCAATCTCATAAACGCTGCTTGCGCGTTAGTCAACCCGAAAGGCATCACCACAAACTCATAATGCCCATACCTAGTCCTGAAAGCAGTCTTCCTCACATCTACCTCATCTATCGGTATCTGAAGATAACCCGACGCCATATCTACCTTAGAGAACCAAGTAGCACCCCTCAACTGATCCAACAACTCATCGATCCTAGGAAGAGGGTACTTGTTCTTCACAGTGACCTGGTTCAAACCCTGATAATCAATGCACAACCTGAAACTCCCGTCCTTCTTTTTGACAAACAACACCGGCGCTCCCCACAGTGATACACTAGGACGGATGAATCCCTTACTCAATAAATCCTCTAGCTGCTTCTTCAGCTCTGCCATCTCTGATGGAGCCATTCTGTAAGGAGCCTTGGATAACGGTGTCGTCCCCGGTTCCAGTTCAATGGTGAAAGGACCCGACCGAGATGGTGGTAATCCCTGCAAAGACTGAAACACATCCTCAAACTCCTCTACTACCGGAATACCGCTAACCGTAGACTTCCCCACTGACTTCGGCATAGATATAGTAACCAGATAAGCCTCACGGCCCTTCTCGATCATCTTTCCAGCCTGAATGGCTGAGATCACGAGACTCCCCGAAGTCGGTCTAATTCCCTGAAAAACCAACTTCTCTCCTGGACGCTCAAACTCCAATCTACCCCTATGGCAATCAAAATGCACCATATGCCGATGCAACCAATCCATCCCGAAAATAACATCATACAACTCCACTGGACTGATAAGCAAATCCACTGGCCACGACTCTCCTGCGATCTAAATATCAACCCCTCTAGCTCATCCAATAACTCTCAGGAACTTGCCTCCAGCAACTCTAACAACACCTGTACGCTCCCCGGGATCCCCTCTGATTTCTGCACACTCTGCACACTCCGGGTAATGAAGCTATGAGAAGCTCCAGAATCAAACATAACGTGGGACTTAAACCCGCCCACCAACAAGGTCCCTACACAAACCTTATGTGTTGAGAACCTAACACTTTATCACAGGAAAACATAAAATCTGGACCTACTATAAATTCACACAGATTAAGTACCAGAAATTATACCTGTGATCGCCCCGGCACTGGTTCCACCAGTCTCTGCTGTCGTGTAAGCACATGGCGTCTGCTCAATCCGTGCCACCTGCTGACCTCCAGGCTGCACCTCCTGCAACGCTGCCACTGCTACCGGTTGCAACTTGGGACAGAAAGGCCTAATGTGCCCTGCCTCCCTACAATGATAACATACCCGAGGCCCTGCCGTCGGAACACTCCTCTTGGGACAACTAGCAACCTTGTTATCCTTGCTCCCACAACCGAAGCAACCCGCACCACTCGGCTTCTGCGTAGCCTTCCACTTCCTCTTGGTTCCCTGGGCATGTCTACCGCCCCTGCTAGAACCACTCTGCTGCTGAGCCTTACCAGGCTGAGCTACTGGAGTAACCGACACTGACTGTGCCCGGATATCCTCCTCAATCACTGCTGCTGTCTCAACCAGCTCTACACGCGTAGCATAAGACCTCCCTCTACAATGAACTCTCAAATCATCACGTAGAGCCCTCAAAAACCTCCTGATCTGAGCCTCCTCAGACTCCATAGCCCGACCCCCATAACAAAGAAGTCGACTGAACTCCAAATCCAGCTCCCGCACTGACCGTGTCCCCTGAGACAACTGAAGGAACTGCACTTCCAAACGATCCAATGTCTCTCTAGGAAAATACTTGCGGTTGAACTCCAAAACGAAGTCAGCCCAAGTCATCTCCCGCTGCGCCCTCCTAGCAGCCACAGATCTTCACCACAACTCAGCATCACCACTCAAAAAGTAGACCCCTATGTCCACCCAGAACTCCTCAGGACATCTCAGAGTATGGAAGTTACGTTCCACTCTCGTCCATCACGCATCCGCAGCAGTAGGATCTACACCTCCTGAAAACTGCTCAGTACGCATCCGACCCATCTCTGTCAACATGCTGAGATAACGATCATGGACCCCCACATCCGCAGCCACTGGCTGCCGCTCCTCCGCCACAACTGGTGGCACTACCTGAGCCCGAGCCGGCACCACTGGTGGTAACCGCTCTAACATCTGTGCTAGCAAAGCCGCAATATCAGCACCAGGGACTCCACCCGCTGGGGCTCCCACACCCGGGACCCTAGCATCACCGACCACTGGAGCATCAACACCGCCCCCTCCGGCCACACTAACTGAATCCACCGGAACTCCCTGCGACTCGCCCACACCCTCTGTTGTCACACTCTGGTCCTCAGTCTCACTAACCACTGGGGCTCTGCCCCTACCACGACCACGTCCGTTATCATGTCCGCGTCCACGACCACGACCAGCAACAGCATTCTCTCTAACCATCTGCACTACCATGAACAGAAGGCTAAGCAAACAATTACTATTTAACACAGAAATAGAAACATCGACCGACGCAGATACTCCATCGACCGATGCAAGTGCAACTTGCATCGACCGACGCATGCTCGACGCAACACGAAAACCTTAAGGTTTATCGCGCCGTCCTCGCACTTGCATCGACCGATGCAAGCTATGCATCGATCGACGCAACGTCGAGCACCGTGATTTCCCTGAAGCTTCTCGCCGGATTTTGTTCCTATAACCACAGAAACTCATTCTCAAGCGACAAGAAAGCTTCCTAACGTACATACCAACAATCTAACAAACCTAACAACACAAAACAAGCAAGTTAAAGGTTCCTCTAGCTTAGATAAGCCATGGTCATGCACTTACCTGTGCCAAGATGAATCTGAACAACAAACAAGCAAGAAAACGCTTCTAGGAAGCTCCTACAACGATCCCAGCTACAGATCTCTACAGGAACAGCCTCAAATCTCCAGAAACTCTCAAGAATTCTTTCTCTCTTTCGTTCTCTCTCAAAAATGGCCAAACTCGCCGAATGAGACACGAAAGTCGACTTAAGGGTTTCCCCTAACCCAAAACGCATCGTTTGACTTAAGTCAAAACGCAGAGAAACAACCTTGCATCGACCAATGCACAACTTGCATCGACCGATGCAGATCCTAAACCGGGATTTTGGTTCACGGATGTTACAGCTATATACGGCATTGCAACAGCATATGCACCCACCTGTTTGTCTTTAATTTTGTTACTGTAGAAACGCTTGCCTAAATCATAGATAGTCAACTCCCTCTTCTCCAAACTGATCATCAGTGGCATCCAAAGCTTTTCCTTAACCATCATTGGTGCCAATATTTTGTTTGTAGGTGCTTCCTTGAAGAGTTGACTGAATCCTTCTTCAGGGAACTCATATTCATCTTTGTCGTCAATGAATATGGAGTAATTTTCATCAATCTCTCTCAAAAATATGCTCCCCATGTCAATGCTTTGCTTTTATAGAACTCCGGATAACTTTCTTCTCTTTTGCTTAATAACTTCACAACTGTATCAATATGCTAAACAACAACAAAAACCGGGTTAGAACAAATTTGAAATTTAAAAGAGTTTACAAATTAAAACAACTCTTGTTGTCAAATAATTCATATAAATAAGTTTAGACCCGGTCACATCTAATCTTGTAAACCAGTTTAAACACATATTTTAATTCCTTTTAAAACACTTTTAAACATCTTGTAAAAACTTTAAAACCCTTTTAAAACTCTTGTAAAACTTTTTAAAACCCCATGAAACGTTAACAACACATTGTAAAGACTTATGATTTGTAATCATACCATTGTTGTTAGTTGCCTACATCCAAAAATAAACAGAATAACCATGAATACTTACAAAACAATGAATACATATTTTAAAAAGTCTATAAAAGACTAATTGAACTTTTAATTTTGTTGCTAGAAACTAAAACTTACTTTGTTTTCCTTGAATTCTTCCATTCAGTAAATATTTCTAACCGGGTCTTATCAACTTTGGAAAAAGGATAAAGTATTGGGTGCTTCTTCTTCTCAGCCGTGTAAGGCGGCTGAGTTTGAATAGAAGGAACTATATTTCGTTCACTTTTTCTTTGCACACCACCAACATCATCATATTTACTCTTCTTTTTATGTGGCTGTACAAAACAAAAAAATATCGCACTTTATATCGATACACTGGAAAAAAAATTAAATAACTCATAGAAATTATTAAGTTAGATACATACCCCTTCTCTAGCTTGAACATCAGCATCTGGATTGCCACTTGGTTTACGCTTCTTCCTCTGTAATGCCACAAGAAAATCACAATTTTTTGTAAACATTAATAAAATGTAAAACATTATAGTACTAGATACTAACCTGTTTTCTATTCGTAACATCATCATCACCATCATGCTTTGCTTAGACTTTCTCTGCAGTTTTTTAAGAAAACAATGTTTACATGATTTAAACCTAATGAGATACTTAATGAATTCTGTTAAAATACTCATAACAACTATATAAAAAATTAATTATTACCTGTTTTCTCTCTCTCAACACTGTCTTCTTACTGCTTTCTCCCTTCTCTTTACCCATGCTTTTATCTTTTTCACTATCCTGATCTTCTTGAGAAAGAAGATCAAAATTTGGTGTAGAAAGGCGTGGAAAAGGAGATTTATCCTTCAAAGATGATAACAATTGTTGCTTACAACGTACCTTTGGTGTTTGGAAACTTATAAAATACTAAATCAATGTACCTTTGGTGTTTCTTCAAAGTAATTACCATCATCACCACCAGGTTTTTGGGTGTTTTCATCGTCTCCAGCATAGCTCCCATCTTGTGTGTTTAACGGACAAACAGAATTTGCAGACGGGCTATATACGAAATCTTCTCTAGGAATATCTCCATCAATATTTTGTTTGCCAGCCTGCAACAAACAAAAGAACATATAAGAACATCATTTAAAAGGTTTTACAATCTGTTTTAAAAGGTTTAGGTCACCTTTGACACCAGTTTTTTAAAACATTGTAAAACTTTTAAAACACCTTGTAAAACCATTTAAAACCCTTTTAAAACACATTGTACAACCTTTGAAAACCCTTTTAAAACAGAAACCTTTGAAAAACTTTCAAAACCCTTTTAAAGTCTTAGCAAAGTCTAATTAAACCTTTTATAAAGTCGTTTACAAAATAGATACTGACCTCTTCATTTATAACCTCTTCATTTCTATTCTGTCCATCTTCATCTTCGTGAGACTGCAAAGGGAAAAGAAAAAAAAGGAGCTCAGTTTAAAGAGTTTAGTGTCCAATGTATGAGAAAAGGTGTGATCTTGGAATCTTACTTCTTTATTCTTATCTTTCTCTGATGTTGAAATGACCCATCCCGTTTTTTTTATAATAATAAATAATAAATATATAACTATAATATAATAATAAACTACAACTAGTGGTTCCATACCCACTAGCCACCTAACCACAATCACAATCATCAGCGGAAAACATTACCAATATCCAATAAATATAAATAGCCAATATTAATATTAAATCATAAACTAATAATCCAAACAACATAAACCAAAGAACCAGCAACCCTAAACAACATTCTAAGACTCCACTCTAGCAACCTAACAGAAGTCAGACAACCAAGCGAACCACTAGAACATCCTCTTTCTCATCGCCCTGATTCCACGGTCACACTTTGCCTTTACCTGCACCACAAACACATATTGCAATGCATGAGTATTTAATAAACACTCAGCAAGACAATCGTCCAATCTACTGGGCTATACAAACAAGCAATAGAGACATCTCTAACCATCAACCAACAATCATCAATCAACAATCAACAATCAACAAGCCAAACAACACATAAACAAGCAGATTAGAGAAATCTCCAGCTTAGATAAGCCATGGTCCTGCACTTACCTTAACAAGTGATTCACAAAACTAAATACAACCAAATAAGAGGCTTTCCAATATCCAAGAACAATCAAACTTGTTCCTACAACCAATCACAACAACAAACAAATATTGAAAACAAACTGCCAGAAAAACAGAAAAGAACAACCTCACAAGTGAAACCACGAAATCAAAACTAACTGTTAACTTTATAATCCCTCCGGTGCAAAGAACGGTATATACATCCAGAAACTTGGCACAAAATTTCAGCACGATCGGAGTATAGATGAAAGCGCAATCGTCCCCGTAACATCCGCTGGTCTCAATCCGCGAATGAAAAGAAACACTCACGAAACTGCCAATATCTCCTAGAATATTAACCCAAATTCACTTCTGTAAAAAGGCAAGTGTACGAAAATCTCTTAGCTACAACCATACCAAAAATCAGTACCTTTCAAAACGATTTGACCAGTCGAATCCTCCTTCTCCCAAACCCTGACAGTTCTGTTTTTCTCTTAACACTAAGGAAAAAGCTTGATCTCCTTCTCTTTCTCTTTTGCACCAAATAACCAACACTTAACTGTCTTTCTCTCCCTCTCTCAGATGAAAATGTCGACCAAAGCACAAAAGCATGAGAAGAGGCGTGAGTTGAGAAAGAGATTAGGGGTTTTTGGTTTAATTAGATTAAACCAGGATTTAATTAAACCAAAATTAATTAAAATCCACTCCTTTGGTTTGCTCAACATAACCCAAACTCTATTCCCAGAACACGGATGTTACAATTCTCCCCCACCAACATATATTCGTCCTCGAATCTTGAACAACCATCAGTCAAGTACTCCTGTGCAACCGTCTCCACGGCCCGCACTCCTGCGACCGATCTACAGAAGGTCACCTCTAGGCGATAGACTCACGCTCCAGGCATCATTTGCTCTCGACTTTTTGGACTTTCCTTTACTCATATGCCTAAACCTTGAGTTTTTATTGGCTCCTCATCAGACCTAAGTCTGCATGCCAAATGTTGGCTCCTCATCGGGCCTAAACCCGCATGCCATAATATATATAAGGAAAAATCCAAAACTCGTCTCTCAGGTTGCCACCCTACAGTGCGTCCCCGGATCTTCATCCGAAGTCGACATACCAACCATATTCCCAAGCCACAAAGTCTCGGAGTATGGCAGTACTAGGAGAACCTAAGTCCCCCAAGAGCCGCAAGCAAACAATTCTGAACACGTCTGAGTCCTATCCCTATCCAGGTTTCCTTCCCGTGGCTTGCGTAAAACATCTCAATGTCCTACCAACCACATATCCCCTCACTGGAATACCTCATGACCACGCAAGGATCATATACATGCCACAAGGGCCGCCACCAAGGTCAAACAAGATGTCCTAAAGAGGATCGCCACCAAGGCCAAACAAAATGTCCTAAAGAGGACCGCCACCAAGGCCAAACAAAATGTCCTAAAGAGGACCGCCACCAAGGCCAAACAAATGTCCTAAAGAGGACCGCCACCAAGGCCAAACAAATGTCCTAAAGAGGACCGCCACCAAGGCCACTCGTCCCGAAGGACCGTCACAAAGACCATCTGTCCCGAAGGACCGTCACAAAGACACTCTGGCTAAACAGCCCACCACAAAGGCCACACAATTGGCTAAACAGCCCACCACAAAGGCCACACACGGCTAAACAGCCCGCCAAAAAGGCCACACAATGTCTAAAAAGACCGCCACACACGGCACACTGACTCAAAAGTCCGCCACTAAGGCCACACACAAGCCACTCCAAGGCTCTCCGCCGCAAAATGGACAAATTCTAACTCCCGTAAAACTTTCCATATTTAGCACTTTCCATTTTTGGAAACTTTCCACTTTTGGAAACTTCTATTTCAGGAAAACTTTCCTCCAAAACCCCGCGTCACGGAAACTTTGTACCCCGAACACCACCTCATCTTGTTACTGAGTCGCACAATAAACCACCGTAAGCAACCGAGTAAACAAGAGAGATTGGCTGGAATACTCCATTCCCGCTCCAGCCACGGATTACAAATGGAACCAGGCTAAACAAGCTCAAGTCGCGGCTTGCTTCTCATACCACTTCTTGAACCTTGCTTTCATGTTCGCCTTAGGCTCCCAAGTCTGCCCCTCAACACCATCACAGTCCCACAGGACTCTCATCAAAGGAATCTTCTTCTTTCGAAGTTCCTTGATCCTCCTCTCGAGAACCCTCACTGGTCTCGCCTCCAAAGTCATCTTAGGCTGAAGATCCTTCTCATACCACTTCTTGAACCTTGCTTTCATCTTCGCCTTAGGCTCCCAAGTATGCTCCTCAACACCATCACAGTCCCACAGGACTCTCATCAAAGGAATCTTCTTCTTCCGAAGTTCCTTGATCCTCCTCTCGAGAACCCTCACTGGTCTCGCCTCCAAAGTCATGTTAGGCTGAAGATCCTCAGGAATCTTAGCCAACACTCGCTCACTCTCACGGAGACACTTCAGCAACATAGACACATGGAAAACCTTATGGAATGCATGCATAACCTCGGGTAACTCCAGTCTATATGCCACTGGTCCAACCCGCTCAATCACTTTGAATGGACCCATATACCTTCGACTCAACTTAGTTTCTGACAATGACCTGTTTGGACCCTGCAACATGGCCATCTTGAGGTACCCTCTGTCTCCTACCTGAAACTCAAGATCTTTACTCCTCTTATCAGCATAACTCCTCTGCCTATCCTGAGCCTCCTTCATGTACAGCTTGAGAACCCGAATCTTCTCTAAGGTCTCTTGAACAAAACTAGGACCAAACATGCTCCTCTCCCCAACCTGAGTCCAGCATAACGGTGTACGACATGGTCTCCCATACAAAGCCTCATAAGGAGCCATCTTAATACTCGACTGATAACTGTTGTTGTAAGTAAACTCTACCAGGTTCAGGTGATCTGTCCAATGGCCACCCCAATCTAACACACACATCCTCAGCAAATCCTCCAGCGTCAGGATCGGCCTCTCAGACTGTCCATCTGTCTGGGGATGATAAGCTGTACTCATATGCACCTTAGTGCCCACCTCTGCCTGAAATACCTTCGAAAACACTAAAGTAAACTTAGAATCCTTGTCAGACACAATGCTCGCTGGCACCCCATGCAATCTGACTATTTCTCTCACATACTTCTTAGCCAAGACCGCTGCTCCATCAGACTTCTTAATGGCCAGAAAATGTGCTGACTTAGTCAACCGGTTCACAATGACCCAAATAGCATCAAAGGTCCGTGACACTGGCAATCCTACCACAAAATCCATAGTAATCATATCCCACTTCCACTCAGGAATGGGTAGACTCTTCAGCAACCCGCTAGGAACTTGATGCTCAGCCTTCACTAGCTGACACACATCGCACCTCACGACCCAACTAGCTACATCCTTCTTTATCCCGACCCAGTGATAGTACCTCTTGAGATCACGGTACAACTTAGTCGCTCCTGGATGAATAGATAACCTGCTCGCATGAGCCTCACTCAGGATTCCCTGTCTCAACTCCTCATCCTTGGGCACACAAAGCCGACCGTGCACCAAGATAGTTCCATTATCTGAGACCTGATACTCTGAATCCACATCCTTAGAGGCATTCACCAGCCCCAAATCCTTCTCCTGATCCAACCGCACCCTACCCAGAATATCTGCTCTATCAACTGCTTCCAAACCCAACAGTTCCTGTGAAACAGCACACAACCTCAACGCACTGATCTCTCCTACCAGAGACTCTAACTCCTACTTAGGCAAAGCCAACACTAGCATAGTAGTCAACATCTCCTTCAGGCTTGCAAAACCCTCTACTCTCTCATGTGACCAACAAAAGGAACATCCTTCCCTATCAACTTAGTCATCAGACATGCCTTGCTTACAAAACCCTACACAACTCTCATGTAGAGCCTACCAACCCAAGGAAGCTCCTGATCTCTGTGGCATTATGCGGTCTAGACCAATCTCTGATAGCCTGAATCTTCTCTGGATCTACAGAAATTCCCTCTACAGAAATAATGTGACCCAGAAACTCATCTCACGCTGCCAAAAAAAACTGCACTTGTTCAACTTAGCAAACAACTTCTGCTTCCGCAGCTTCTCCAGAACTGCTCTCAAATGCATTGCATGCTCTTCAGGACTCTTAGAAAATACCAGGATAGCGCCGACGAAAATGATGATAAACACGTCCAGAAACTCCTGAAACACGCTGTTCATCAACCTCATAAACGCTGCTGGCGCGTTAGTCAACCCGAACGACATCGCCACAAACTCATAAACCCATACCTCATGCTTCTTCTTGACGAACACTGACGCTCCCCACAGTGAAGTGATAAGACAAAAGAGTCCCCTGCTCAACAAATCCTCTAGCTGCGTCTTCAGCTCTACTAAACAAAAAATCAAGTATGCCGACATCAGCTCACCGCCACCTGAATAGCAACCTTCTTGTCCATCAAAGAACATCAAGTAACTTGTTTCTTAGGAAAACTTCAACAAGATAGCTTATTACAAAGTTAGCTTTTCGCTTAGCAATTCTCCACAGCAAATCATCAATACGAACATAACAAAAAAACAAGTACCATACGTTCGCACATTCTGATTCACCGCGTCAAATGCTTTGCAAGCCGCTAACTCAAACCTCTTGCCTTGTCTCCCTCAGCAAGCTTACCAAAACCTTGGATCTTGCAACCCTGTCAATCTCCAATAAACGTAATCCAACATCGTCGTAACGATTAGATTATCCTGCCATGAAGGCTTCTCATGAGTTTATGTATCTGGCAAACATGCCTTTCCCGGCTCAGACCTGCTGTAACTCCCCTTCCCGGGACTCCAGCACTACCGGCCTCACAATCTTGGCGAAACAGCCACACATTCATAACCTCTCTGGTTCATAAAACCCTGACCCATTGGTCAACAAATCTAAAAGCAAGATTAAACCACCGTCAATCTTTCGAGGTCTACATTCAATCGGGTTGTTTATACTCACATCCTAGGTATTGCTTGCTCCCAAATCCACCACCCTTAGGTTGCAACCTTCGAGGTATACCTTCTCACTCTTGGAACACAATCCTCAAGATCTCGGTATAAGGGGAACTACTCATCCCCTCAGGGGAACATAATCCCCTCTGCCACTCTTGGAGCCCCCAGCCCCTCGAGCTATCGGTATTCAGGAGAATCACCATCTTATCAGGAGCAACAATCCTTAACCACTACACTTCCAAGAACAGAGACTAACAAACAATCTTAACATAACACAAAAACACAAAACACAAACTCACCGTGAAATCACACTGTCGGCTAAAAGAGGATGTTCTAGGACTCCATGCCACACAAAATTGACTAACTCACATAATTAATCAAAGCCTGCAAATCCCAAACATCTACAACACAAATCCTAGTGAACCCAAACCTAGAACCGTAAGGGCTCTGATACCAAAATGAAACGACCCGTCCCGTTTTTTTTTTTAATAATAAATAATAAATATATAACTATAATATAATAATAAACTACAACTAGTGGTCTCATACCCACTAGCTACCTAACCACAATCACAATCATCAGCGGAAAACATTACCAATATCCAATAAATATAAATAGCCAATATTAATTCTAAATCATAAACTAATGATCCAAACAGCATATATCAAAGAACCAGCAATCCTAAACAACATTCTAAAACTCCACTCTAGCAACCTAACAGAAGTCAGACAACCAAGCGAACCACTAGAACATCCTCTTCTTCATCGCCCTGATTCCACGGTCACACTTTGCCTTTACCTGCACCACAAACACATATTACAATGCATGAGTATTTAATAAAAACTCAGTAAGAAAATCCTCCCATCTACTGGGCTATACACACAAGCAATAGAGACATCTCTAACCATCAACCAACAATCATCAATCAACAATCAACAATCAACAAGCCAAACAACACATAAACAAGCAGATTAGAGAATCTCCAGCTTAGATAAGCCATGGTCCTGCACTTACCTTAACAAGAGATTCACAAAACTAAATACAACCAAATAAGAGGCTTTTCAATATCCAAGAACAACCAAACTTGTTCCTACAACCAATCACAACAACAAACAAATATTGAAAACAAACTGCTAGAAAAACAGAAAAGAACAACCTCACAAGTGAAACCACGAAATCAAAACTAACCGTATACCTCCAGTGAAAAGCAAGATATATACATCCAGAAGATTTACACAAAATTTCAGCATGATCGGATTATAGATGAAACCGCAATCGTCCCCGTAACACCCGCTGGTCTCAATCCGCGAATGAGAAGAAACACCCATGAAACTGTCAATATCTCCTAGAATATTAACCCAAATTCACTTATGTAAAAAGGCGAGTATACGAAAATCTCTTAGCTACAACCATACCAAAAATCAGTACCTTTCAAAACGATTTGAACAGTCGAATCCTCCTTCTCCCAAACACTGACAGTTCTGTTTCTCTCTTAACACTAAGGAAAAATCTTGATCTCCTTCTCTTTCTCTTTTACACCAAATGACCAACATTTAACTGTCTTTCTCTCCCTCTCTCAGATGAAAATGTCGACCAAAGCACAAAAGCATGAGAGGAGGCGTGAGTTGAGAAAGAGATTAGGGGTTTTTGGTTCAATTAGATTAAATCAGGATTTAATTAAACCAAAATTAATTAAAATCCACTCCTTTGGTTTACTCAACATAACCGAAACTCTATTCTCGGAACACGAATGTTACAGATGTGGTTTTGACAACTTCTTCAATGACTTCTAGTCTTTTATTGAAGTCTTCTAACATAAAGAGGATATAGTGTCAAGTTTTTCAGAATCTGACAAATTTTTCTCTATTTTCTCATGTTTCTCAGAGACTGGCAATTTTTCCCCCATTTTGTCACCCAGCTCACCCATGGCATAGTAAATATCAACTAATTTAGAGGACCATTCTTCTTTCTTCAATCTATAGCCTTTCATAACCAAGACAATAACTTCTTCAAAATCATTGTCATCTTCATCAACCAAATGTTTATATTCTTGTGGATCTCCAATTATAAATTTGACTTCAACCTACAAAATAATCAAAATCCATCCAAACAAAACTCATCAAATAAGATAACCAATGAATAATCAAAACTACACTTTTAATAGAATTCAAAACTTACACAAGTTGCTGACTTAATAACATCAACAGTTTTATCATTCCTTGCATATCGACTTGAGTGCCAGTTGAGAATCAGTGGATACAATGTTTTGGAAAAATTACATCTTTATATCACCAAAAACTGGAGCAGCACTCAAGACCCATATATATAATGCCAAGGGAACTCCCTTGACACTATACTGACCTTTTGACCAAGAAGCTTTATTCAATTTTTGAATGCATGTAGCAAGGATGCTATATGCTTTCTTGCCCCATGGTTGGGCTGTCTACATATCAAAATTTGAAGCATGCTGAAGCCTAGACAGTGGTATCTTCTCTAAAGAACCTGGTGTCATCAAAATACCTTTTGTTAACACCAATGCAGCGAGGCATTCCTTTTCTTTGACAACCAAAGGTTTTTCACCCTCTTCTGGTTCTTTAAATAGTCGATATTAAAGTTGAGATAAAGTGTAGTCTCCTCTCACCGCCCAAGAATATGGTTCACTAATTGGATCTTTGCCGTTATTCCTTAGTTCTCTATGAATAGGTTCGCATTGAATCCCTATGTTTAATAAAACAATGATGTTAGTTTGTTCAAACTTGCCTAATATATGAGGTTATTGATTAAACCCTGTTAAAAGAGTTTTAAAAGGTTTAAAATGTTTTAAAAGGTTTTAAAACAGTTTTAAAAGGTTATTGATTAAAAAACTTTTTTAAAACCCTTTTAAAAGGGTTTTAAAACCTCTAAAACGGGATAAACCCCTTTTACAATTGTTTTAAAAGATTTTAAAACCCTTTTAAAACTCATTTAAAACCTTTTAAAAACCCTTTTAAAAGAGTTTTAAAAGAGTTTTAAAAGAGTTTTAAAAGAGTTTTAATAGGTTTTGAAAACCTTTTAAACGGGCTTTTAACCCTTTTAAAAGGGTTTTAAAACCTCTAAAACGGGTTAAACCCCTTTTACAATAGTTTTAAAATATTTTAAAACCCTTTTAAAACTCATTTAAAACCTTTTAAAAACCCTTTTAAAAGAGTTTTAAAAGAGTTTTAAAAAAGTTTTAAAAACCCTTTTAAAAGAGTTTTAAAAGATTTTTAAAAAAGTTTTAAAAGAGTTTTAATAGGTTATGAAAACGGGATTTTAACCCTTTTAAAAGGGTTTTAAAAGGTTTTAAAAACCTTTTAAAATCCTTTTAAAACCCTTTAAAACTCTTTTAAAACACTTTTAAAACTTTTTTAAAAACCATTGAAAGCATTTTAAAACCATTTGAAAACCATTTCAAACACTTTATAATTACCTGTTGTAAGGAAGAACTCTCTCACGGAGAACCGAAGAGGTTGCATGTCCACTGTTGTAACATCCGCGAACCAAAATTGGATTTTCGGTGATGGGTGTCGATCGACACCAAGGGGGAGCAAGGATCATAAGATTGCTAGCTGTCCTAAGAGGAGTTCTCCGACGGCAGGGCCTCGAGTATGTTATCATTGCAGGGAGCCAGGGCACATCAGGCCCTTGTGTCCCAAGTTGCAGCCAGCAGCAGTGGCAGCGTTGCAGCAGGTGCAGCCTGGAGGTCAGCATGTGGCACGGATTGAGCAGGGGCCACGGGTTTACACGACAACAGAGACTGGTGGAACCAGTGCCGGGGTGATCACAGGTATAATTTCTGGTACTTCACCTTTGTGCATTTTCAGTAGGTTCAGATTTTATGTTTTCCTGTGATACAGTGGTAGGTTCTCAACACATAAGGTTTGTGTAGGGACCTTGTTGGTGGGCGGGTTTAAGTCCCATGTTATGTTTGATTCTGGAGCTTCTCATAGCTTCATTACCCCGGAGTGTGCAGAGTGTTCGGGGATCAGCGGGGATCCTGGAGAGCGTGCAGGAGTTGTCAGGGTTGTGGGAGGTGAGTTCCTGAGAGTGATTGGACGGGCCAGAGGAATTGATATTCAGATCGCAGGAGAGTCGTGGCCAGAGGATTTGCTTATCAGTCCAGTGGAGTTATATGATGTTATTCTCGGGATGGATTGGTTGCATCGGCATAGGGTGCATTTGGATTGCCATCGGGGTAGAGTGGAGTTTGAGCGTTCAGGAGGGAAGTTGGTTTTTCAGGGTATTAGACCGACTTCGGGGAGTCTCGTGATCTCAGCCATTCAGGCTGGGAAGATGATCGAAAAGGGCCGTGAGGCTTATCTGGTTACTATATCTATGCCATAGTTTGTGGGGAAGTCTACGGTTAGCGGTATTGCAGTAGTGGAGGAGTTTGAGGATGTGTTTCAGTCTTTGCAGGGATTACCACCATCTCGGTCGGATCTTTTTACCATTGAACTGGAACCGGGGACAATGCCGTTATCCAAGGCTCCTTACAGAAAGGCTCCAGCAGAGATGGCAGAGCTGAAGAAGCAGCTAGAGGATTTATTGAGTAAGGGATTCATCCGTCCTAGTGTATCACTGTGGGGAGCGCCGGTATTGTTTGTCAAAAAAAAGGACGGGAGTTTCAGGTTGTGCATTGATTATCAGGGTTTGAACCAGGTCACTATGAAGAACAAGTACCCTATTCCTAGGATCGATGAGTTGTTGGATCAGTTGAGGGGTGCTACTTGGTTCTCTAAGGTAGATCTGGCGTCGGGTTATCTTCAGATACCGATAGATGAGGTAGATGTGAGGAAGACTGCTTTCAGGACTAGGTATGGGCATTATGAGTTTGTGGTGATGCCTTTCGGGTTGACTAACGCGCAAGCAGCGTTTATGAGATTGATGAACAGCGTGTTTCAGGAGTTTCTGGATGTGTCTGTCATCATTTTCATCAACGATATCCTGGTTTATTCTAAGAGTCCTGAGGAGCATGCAATGCATTTGAGGTCAGTTATGGAGAAGATGCGGGAGCAGAAGTTGTTTGCCAAGTTGAGCAAGTGTAGTTTTTGGCAGCGTGAGATGGGTTTTCTGGGTCATATTGTGTCAGCAGACGGGGTTTCTGTAGATCCAGAGAAGATTCAGGCTATCAGAGATTGGCCTAGACCGCAGAATGCCCAGAGATCAGGAGTTTTCTTGGGTTGGCAGGATACTACAGGAGATTTGTACAGGGGTTTGCAAGCAGAGCACGTCCTATGACTAAGTTGACAGGAAAGGATGTTCCATTTGTTTGGTCAGAAGAGTGTGAGGAAGGCTTTACAAGCCTGAAGGAGATGTTGACTACTGCGCTAGTGTTGGCTTTGCCTGAGCATGGAGAACCCTATGTGGTTTATACAGATGCATCTAGAGTTGGTTTGGGGTGTGTTCTGATGCAGCATGGGAAGGTGATTGCCTATGCTTTGCGGCAGTTGCGGGTGCATGAAGGCAACTATCCTACTCATGATTTGGAGATGGGTGCTGTAGTTTTTGCCCTGAAGATTTGGAGATCTTATCTTTATGGTGCAAAGGTACAGGTGTTTACAGATCATAAGAGCCTGAAGTATATATTAACTCAGCCTGAACTGAACTTGAGACAAAGGCGGTGGATGGAACTTGTGGCGTATTATGATTTGGAGATAGCCTATCATCCTGGTAAGGCTAATACGGTTGGAGATGCTCTAAGACGGAAGAGGGTAGCTTTGGCTCAGAAGCAGGAGATGGAGTCTCTAGTAGGAGAGATCAGTGCTTTGAGCTTGTGTGCTGTTTCACAGGAACCGTTGGGTTTGTGATGTTCATATATTTTACCATGTTTTCCCTTAGTTTATTCACATCTTTTGTATCTTTTGCTAGCCATTTTCACCATTATTGTGTAGCTTTAGGACTAATCATGCATTAGATTTTAGTTGCATTGCATTTGCATCTTTTCATGCATAAACAGGTGATTCTGGAGCTTAAGGAGCATGGAAGCAGTGCTGAGGAGAAGTGAAGCAATCATGAAGGGAAAGCAAGAGAGTTAAGGCTGAAGAACCAAGGTCCAGAGTCCAACTCGACCGCACACTCGACCTGACACTCGACCGTGTGCTGAGGAGGACTCGACCGAGTGGAGAATGCCCGAGAAAAGCTAGCTCGACCTGCCACTCGACCGAGCACAGGTCAAGTTGACCGAGCCGTTGACTGTTTTGAATTTTTGTATTTTTAGGGCTTCCACTCCCCTTCCTATATAAAGCCTTGTACCTGTAGCCACCAAAAGAGTCCAGCTTTTTTAGATATTCTCTAAACCTATTTTTTACCCTTTTGGGAATTATTCCTTTTGCACTTTTATCTTTCTTAGATTTTGTACTTTTTTAAGAGAGAAAAGACTAGATTCTTGTATTTTGTTGGTTCCATAACTTTCAAAATATAAAGATTTCGAGTTTCATTTCTTATTTAATATTGTAGATCTCTGTTTTATCTTTCTAATAATGCAAGTTTCAATATTTTCTGGGTTTATGACTTTGATGTTCATCATGTGTTCTTGTGAGTAGTGGCTTAGGATCTTGAGGATGGGTTAGGCTGGGCTGTGAATGAGGTTTGTTTGGCTTGATCAAGCTTGATTGTTTTAGATCTATTCTAGGGTAGATGTTCTTAATGCTGATCCTATATCTGAGAGGGTAGGATCTGATTTCAAGCATCTTAGCATCACACCAATGTTTAAGACTAGATCTAGATCTTACCATCTTGCTTGCTAAGAGATTAGAGGTTTTGTTTGGTATGAGACATATTTCTTAATGCCTGCTTGTGTAGAATCTTTACTTTGTAAGAACAAGTCTAGAAGATGCATATGTTTGATTGTTTTTTTGCCATGAGAGTGGATTAAACATGTCTTAGATACATATGTCTAGAGATTAGCTCATGTTGTTTGAGATTTGTTGATCAAGTTAGATAGCCTAAATCATTGGTCCAACCCATGAATCCTTCCTCAAGTCCTTCCTTGTTTATTGATTTTAAGTCTTAATCCTGTTGCTTGCTAGTTGTTTGATTCGCTTTGGTATTACTCTGTTTTTATTGCATTGCTCTGTTTTCCGGATTTGTCTAGCTCGACCAACCACTCGACCTACACTCGGTCGAGTGCCTGCTCTAGTTCTTCCCCAGAACTTTGTGTTTATGATTTGTGATGGCCTTGTTTCATTCTAGTTGCATTTCTGTTGCATTTACTTAGTGTCCTGTTCATTACTTGTCTTGCATTAGTTCATTAGCATAGTTTCTACTTCTGTTTGTTGCATCATTACTGTTATAATCATCCTGTTTCATTTGCATTTAGTTCCTAGTTCTTAAAGTTTACTTTCTGCATTTTACATTTTCATCTTAGGATTGTTAGTGACAAACAGTCTTGCATTTGGCTTGACTTAGATTGATATACTTATCTTAATTGTTCACAAACACTCACTTAGGATTGACACCTCTTATACTGCAACTGCATAAGGGGAATTGAAACACCCACTCATCCATTCCATATGTCACCATTGCATACATTCATCATCATTCCACCACATACAAATAACCATGTTTCAATTTGGCGCCGTTGCCCATTTGAGTGTATTTTTGTGACATTTAGGATCCATATTAGTCTAAGATTAAGTTCGTTTATACACTTGTGAAGTTGCTGCACTCAAATCTTCTCCTGCTTGTCTGTGATTGAGTTTCAGGTACCAGCTCGACAATCAGCTCGACCACAGCTCGACCGAGTCCTGATCGAGCACCTGATCGAGTCAGACGCCGGATCTAAATAGACACCACTTCCCAGTCAACTCGACCATCAACTCGAGCCTGTGCTCGACCGAGTGTCTGTTCGAGTCAGTAACCATGTTTCAAGGCAGTCAGTTCCATTATGCACCCATGCACCAGCAACAATTTTTCCAAACTCAATGGTGTCACCCTCCAGCGTTTCAGACCTACCAAGCCCAAGAACCTGACTTAAGAGCTATGATGCAACAACTATTGATTGGGCAAGCCAATCATCAGATTGAGGAGGCAAGGCAGTTTGAAGAGCTAAACCAAAAATTGGATTCCTATTCTCATGACCTGAGTCACCAGCTGGAGAGTCTGACCTCTTCATTCCAGTACATGGAGAGCTCCATTTCTTCTACTTCAGCTCCTAAGCCACACCAACTTCCTGAACAAGCCATTCAAAACCCAAGGGAGATCACTGTTAAAGCTATCCATCTCCATGAGGAATATGTCACTGAGGACAGTGAGGTTCAAGGTGGGGAGGATTGGTCACTAATTGAATCCCAGAGTGAAGGTTTTACTGAGCAGACTGAAGCAGAGAAAGAACACTCGACCAGGTGCTCGACCACACACACGGTCGAGTACCTGATCGAGTGACTGATCGAGTTGCAGACACATAAGCTGTTAAGCCTGCTAGATACATTCCTCCTGCTTACAAACCGCCTCTACCATTCCCAGGACGTTTCAAGGCTCAAAAGATAAGGGAATTGAGGGAGATTGATGAGGACATCAATAGTAAACTTCTGGAAGAACCCGTTCTGCCATTTCCCGAAGAACCCGTTCTATCACTTCTTGAAGAACCCAATCTACCATTTCCTGAAGAACCCGTTCTGCCAACAATGATACACAAACCTATGACAAGGCTGGGAGCAAGGACCTTAAGGGATCAATTCAACAAGTCCATTGAAAGTCTGATAACTCTCATCGATCTAGAAGATTCCAAAGAGAAGACTCCACAAGCATCATTTTTGCCAGTTCTACAAGGACTTAAAGAACCCGTTCTTTTCATCATTTCCAAGGCAATCAATGAAGGACTGGAGCGTGTATGAGAGCTATTTCCAGGTGAGTGTTTGAATTCAAATAATAAATGTTGGTTCTTCTTGTTTTGCAGGATTCGACCATTGGGTCTTTATGAGTCTTTTTATTTATTTAAGTCCAAAAATCGAGTCTGTTGTTTTTGCAAGTTTAGTCCTTTTATTTGTAATAAATTTCGACCCTAGAAGGTCCCCCGCTGCTAGACCATTATATAAGGTCCCTTCTCAGCATTGTAACCTTCAAGTTTTTTATGAAATAAAATGAGAGTTTTCTTAGGTTTTCTTCTGAGATAGAAGCAACCACCCTTTTCTCCTTCTTCTTGTGTGTGAATCCTTGAAAACTGAGATTTGACTTATCATAGATCCTTTCACAGATCTGTGTGGCGTCCCTCAATCCACCCATCTATCTCTTCATCTTCCACTACTACCGAATAGACAGAACAGTGTTATCAACCATTTCTCTATTCACCATCTCTTCGCTGCGTTCCATCTATCGTCCACCAAATAGGCAGAACAGTGTTATCAACCATTTGCCTATTTCCATCTATCCACTTGGGTTCCCTCAACTGGGTTCCTATATCATCTGGTATCAGAGCTAAACATTCCAAATCAGGTGTTATCTATCCCTTTTGCTTCAGTTTGTTTTCCTTTGTTTGTTTCAGTTTGTGTCTGTTTCAGTCATTTTGTTTCAGTTCGTTTTTCACTTTTAGATCTATTATTTTCGTGTATTTTTGTTCTATTTTGACTGTTCATCTTCTTAACAAAAAAAAAATTAATAAATAAATAAATAAATTTCTGATCTGTTTTCTAGATCTCTCAGTTTTTGGACCTTTCGACTTCCTGTGCACATGATCTCTTTTCTTACTTTTACAGGAAAGTTTTGAACAATGGGAGAACAAGGAGGAGATGTGAACATGGCTGAGATACTTGCAGCTATTCAAAACCAACTCCAAACGCTTGGTGATCGCATGACACGAATTGAACAACCCCCACCTGCACCAAGAGCACTAGTTCGTAACTTGTCAAGAGGAAACCATGAGGTTGATAATGGAGATCAGTCTGATTCAGAGGAAGAATATCCAGATCTTAATCAACACCAAAGGCCAAGGAGACACTACCAACAAGGTAGAGGACGAGATGAAGGCAACATAAGAGAAGGAGGCTATGATCTTAAGCTCAATCCGCCAACAGTTGCTGGAAAGGTCAATCCTGAAGCTTACATTGATTGGGAAAGACGCATGGAGCATATCTTGGGCTACTACAACTATTCTGAACAGAGAAAGGTATCACTAGCTGCTGCTCAACTTACCGACAATGCCTTAGATTGGTGGGACAGAGATGTCTCTGAGAGAAGGAGGCATAGACATATACCAATCACTACTTGGGATGATATGAGGTTTCAGCTAAGGAAGAGATATATCCCAGCTTATTAGCACCGGGAGCTACAAAAGAGGTTCTGCAAGCTCTCACAAGGAAGCAAATCTGTTGAGGAATACTTTGAAGAGTTTGAATCTCTTAAAAACAGATTGGAGGTAGAAGAGTCTGAGGAGAACTTGATGGCGCAGTTTCTATATGGTCTTCATGATCGGATAGCTAGAAAGGTGGAAAGACAAACATATCATGATCTTGAAGAGTTGTTGCATCTAGCAGTCCAAGCTGAACAACACATCAAAAGGAAGGCAGCTTCTACTAACAGCAGTAAGACTCCATTGACACCACCACCTCAAAAACCTTTAGACAAGGGAAAATCTCTTGATGTGGACCAGAGATTTAAAAGAGCTGCACCTGAGACATCAAAAGTAACCAAACCAGAGCAAGGTAAGCCTACTAACCAAAGAGCTCGTGATATTACTTGTTTTAAATGTCAGGGAAAAGGACACTATGCAAGGGAGTGCCCAAATCAGCGAGTAATGATCCTTAAAGCCAATGGAGAGTATGAATCTGAGGAGGACATTGTGGACTATTCAGAGATGGGAGAGCTTCTAGTCATAAGGAGGGCTCTTAGCACTCTGTTTTATCCTGAAACAATTCAAAGAGAAAATATTTTCCACTCTCGCTGCTCTATAAAGTCCAAGGTATGTAGCTTAATCATTGATGGTGGTTCATGTACTAATGTAGCCAGCAAGTATTTAGTTGATAAGCTAGGTCTCCAAAAGACAAAGCATCCCCATCCATATCGACTTAAGTGGCTAAATGATGAGGCTGAACTAAGGATCTCCGAGCAAGTCACCATACCATTCACCATAGGCAAATATTCAGATCAAGTTGTGTGTGATGTGGTTCCTAAGCAAGCTGGACATCTTATTCTAGGACGGCCATGGCAATTTGATAAGGAGACTTTACACAATGGCCAAACAAACTACTACATCTTCTCACACAACAACAAGAAGCATACTCTAGCTCCACTCACCCCTCAAGAAGTGCATGAAATGCAACAAACCATGTCAAAGGGAGCTAAGTCAAACAAAACCAATCTTTATATAACACCTTCTACTGTTTTGAAATCAATTAATTTAAAGGACAAGGTACTACTAATGATCTTTAAGGAAGGTTTGTTTTCAGGACAAGAGGAGAAAGACTTACCACCAGAAGTGCTTGAACTATTAAGAAGGTTTAAAGAGGTCTTTCCTGAGGAGATACCACCTGGACTACCGCCTATAAGAGGAATCGAACATCAAATTGATCTAGTTCCAGGAGCACCATTGCCTAATAGACCAGCCTACCGCGTAAACCCTGAAGAAGCAAAGGAACTGGAAAAGCAAGTTCGTTATCTAATGTCAAAGGGCTACATTCGTGAAAGCCTAAGCCCTTGTGCTGTACCGGTTCTTCTAGTGCCTAAGAAAGATGGAACTTGGAGAATTTGTGTAGACTGCAGAGCAATCAACAACATCATTGTCAAATATAGACATCCTATTCCAAGGCTTGATGACATGCTAGATGAGCTTAATGGAGCTACTATCTTTTCTAAAATTGATCTAAGGAGTGGTTATCATCAAGTCAGAATGAAAGAAGGTGATGAATGGAAAACGGCTTTCAAGACAAAACAAGGATTATATAAGTGGTTAGTCATGCCATTTGGACTCACCAATGCCCCAAGCACCTTCATGAGGTTAATGAACCAGGTCCTAAGGGAGTACATATGTAAGTTTGTGGTTGTTTATTTTGATGATATCTTGTTTTATAGCACAAGTCTTGCAGATCATGTAAAGCATCTTGAGTTGGTGATAAAAGCGCTTAAGGCTGAACATCTCTATGCTAATCTTAAGAAATGCACGTTTTGCACTGATAAAGTTGTGTTTCTAGGATTTGTTGTGAGTTCTCAGGGACTAAAGGTCGATGAGGACAAGATCAAGGCTATACAAGACTGGCCAACTCCAACAACCATTGGACATGTTAGGAGCTTCCATGGGCTGGCTAGCTTCTATAGGAGATTTGTGAAGGATTTTAGTACCATTGCTGCACCCTTGACATCAGTGATTAAAAAGAATGTGGAATTCAAATGGGGTCAAGCACAAGAGGATGCATTCAAACTGCTCAAAGACAGCCTAACAAATGCACCTGTTTTGGTACTTCCTAACTTTGATAAAATGTTTGAAATTGAATGTGATGCTTCTGGTACAGGAATAGGTGCTGTTCTAACTCAAGGAGGAAAACCAGTAGCATACTTCAGTGAGAAACTCAGTGGAGCTGCACTTAATTATCCAACATATGATAAAGAACTCTACGCTTTGGTAAGATCTTTAGAAACTTGGCAACATTATTTGTTATCCAAAGAGTTTGTTATTCATACAGATCATGAGACACTCAAGCACCTAAGAGGACAAACTACACTTAAGAAGAGACATGCAAGGTGGCTTGAATTTGTGGAGACATTTCCACATGTGATTAAGTACAAGAAGGGCAAAGAGAACATTGTAGCTGATGCTTTATCAAGGAGACATGCTTTGATCACTACAATGGAGGCTAAAGTCATGGGATTTGATCACATCAAAGGTCTATATGAGGAGGATCCAGATTTCAAAGAAGCCTTTAAGGAAACAAGCCAAGCCGCTTATGGGTCATACTACCAACATGATGGATCCATGAGAGAGCTGCTAATAGGAGAAGCACATGGAGGAGGACTTATGGGACATTTTGGGCGTGATAAAACTCTAAGTGTTCTTATGGAACATTTCTTTTGGCCGCATTTGAAAAGAGATGTGGAAAGGTTCTGCGCAAAGTGCATCACTTGCTTGAAAGCAAAATCCAGGTCACATCCTTATGGTTTATATATTCATTTGCCTATTCCTAACCTACCATGGGTAGATATTTCTATGGATTTTGTTTTAGGGCTACCTAAGATCAACAACCGAGATTCTATCTTTGTTGTGTTGGACCGGTTCTCTAAAATGGCGCATTTCATTCCATGTAACAAGACAAATGATGCTACACAAACTGCTGAACTCTTTTTCAAAGAAGTTGTGCATTTACATGGAATCCCAAGGACCATTGTTTCAAATCGAGACACCAAATTTCTAAGCCACTTTTGGAAGAATTTGTGGAAAAAGCTAGGAACTAAGCTACTCTTCTCCACCACTTGTCATCCTCAAACTGATGGCCAAACTGAGGTAGTTAATCGTACTCTCTCCACTCTTTTGAGAGCTATGGTGGGTAAGAATCTCCGAAACTGGTTATCTTGTTTACCCTACATTGAATTTGCTTATAATCATGTTAAACATTCTGGTACCAAATTCTCTCCATTTGAAGTTGTCTATGGTTTAAATCCTCTAACCCCATTAGACATCACACCTCTGCCCCAAGCTGTTTATTCTTGTGCAGAAGGAGTCACCAAAGCTGAATTTGTGAAGAAACTTCACCAGAAGGTTAAAGAGAATCTTGAGAAGAAGAGCGCAAAGAACAAAGAGCATGCGGATAAACACCGCAAGGAGCTGACGTTTGAACCTGGAGATTGGGTCTGGTTACACATGAGAAAAGAGAGATTTCCCAAGGAGAGGAAGTCCAAGCTGTCACCAAGAGGAGATGGACCATTTCGGGTCTTAGAGAAAATCAATGACAATGCCTACAAGATTGAGCTACCAGGTGAGTTGAACATTTCTCCTACCTTTAATGTTGCTGATTTATCTCCTTTCCATGCAGATGAAATAGTTCTGCAGACAGAACTTTCTCAAGAGGGAGGGAATGATGAGGACATCAATAGTAAACTTCCGGAAGAACTCGTTCTGCCATTTCCCGAAGAACCCGTTCTATCACTTCTTGAAGAACCCAATCTACCATTTCCTGAAGAACCCGTTCTGCCAACAATGATACACAAACCTATGATAAGGCTGGGAGCAAGGACCTTAAGGGACCAATTCAACAAGTCCATTGAAAGTCTAATAACTCTCATTGATCTAGAAGATTCCAAAGAGAAGACTCCACAAGCATCATTTTTGCCATTTCTACAAGGACTTAAAGAACCCGTTCTTTTCATCATTTCCAAGGCAATCAATGAAGGACTGGAGCGTGCATGAGAGCTATTTCCAGGTGAGTGTTTGAATTCAAATAATAAATGTTGGTTCTTCTTGTTTTGTAGGATTCGACCGTTGGGTCTTTATGAGTCTTTTTATTTATTTAAGTCCTAAAATCAAGTCTGTTGTTTTTGCAAGTTTAGTCCTTTTATTTGTAATAAATTTCGACCCTAGAAGGTCCCCCGCTGCTCGACCATTATATAAGGTCCCTTCTCAGCATTGTAACCTTCAAGTTTTTATGAAATAAAATGAGAGTTTTCTTAGGTTTTCTTCTGAGATAGAAGCAACCACCCTTTTCCCCTTCTTCTTGTGTATGAATCGTTGAAGACTGAGATTTGACTTATCATAGATCCTTTCACAGATCTGTGTGGCGTCCCTCAATCCACCCATCTATCTCTTCATCTTCCACTGCTACCGAATAGACAGAACAGTGTTATCAACCATTTGTCTATTCACCATCTCTTCGCTGCGTTCCATCTATCATCCACCAAATAGGCAGAACAGTGTTATTAACCATTTGCCTATTTCCATCTATCCACTTGGGTTCCCTCAACTGGGTTCCTATATCAGAGATGATTGAGAAAAAGGAGAAGATAACTTTGCAACAAGAGAATGATAAAGCCTTGAAGGAAGAGGTCATCATTGCTTACCAAGATGAAGAGAGAGGACCTGCTTTGGAACAGTATGCTCCATACCCTCTCTATCAGGATTGGTTACTTGAGATGTCAAAGAAAAGGGCTCATGACCAAGATATGAAGGATTTGAAAGAGATTGGGACAGCTATTGTCCCAACAAAGTTTGAAGATCCAGGCTTATTCAACTTACCCTGTTCCATCAGCTACATGCACTTTAATAAGTGCCTTTGTGATTTAGGAGCTTCAGTGAGCTTGATGCCATACTCAGTGGCTGAGAAGTTGGGGTATGAGGACTTCAAGGACAGCAACTACTCTGTCAGTCTAGCAGATGGATCCAAGAGGGATGTGGTTGGAGTGATTGAAAACCTCCCTATCAAAATAGGAGAAGCAAGGATCCCAACTGAGAGCCTGAAGACCCTCTTATCTTGGGAAGGCCATTCTTAGCTACAGCTGGGGCTGTTATTGATGTGAAGATGGGGACTATCAAGCTCCACCTGACTGAAGACTTCACTATGAAGTTTGACATCAACAATCCCACTAATCTGCCTTCAAAATATGATCCACCTTACATTATCAAAAGAAAGGAGGATCATGAGGTCTCAAGTGAGGAAACTGCGTTAAGGGGTAAGCTAACCTTTCAAGAAGATTCAGTGGAGAAGCTTAAGAATTCTGTTCAAGAACTGACTGCTTTAGTCAAGGATCTCCAAGTCAAGCTGAACAAAAGGACTTTGAAGAGAGCAAGGCCAAAGCTTAAGCTTAAAAAGAAACATGGTTCAAGTGCTAAAGAGGTAGTGATCAAGAAGGAACACAAAGGTTATCAAGTAGAACCAGGGGGGATTTCATCACCTCCTTGGTATCCAACTCAAGCCTGGAAAGGCATCAAAGTCAAGCTTAGTGACTTTAAACAAGCTCACTAGGGAGGAAGTCCCTAAGGTATCCCTGTATATATTGCTTTGGAATTTTGGTATTTTGATTTTTGCTTTATTGTTTTCATGGTCAGGGAGGCTAGAGAGTCTGAATAGAAGAGGAAGGGTCAGTTTATGGAGACTCGCGGTCCAGCTAGACCCCCCCACTCGGACATGCACTCGACAGAGTCAAGGTCGATCGCCGTCGTCGAGCTGCCCCAATCTCCATCTCCAAGTCACCAAGAGGACCCAAACTACTCCTATGACAGCATGCAGATGGATGTGGACAACTTCTTCCACAATCCCTAAGGTACCATCATCACCTTCACTTGTAAATACCATAGCATCTCATATTATGTTTTGTTTTTAATCTTGAATCCTCTTACAAATTTCTCTCACACAAGGGACTGTGTGATTTAAGTTTGGGTGAGGGTTTGAGATAGCATTTGACATTGTGTTTTGTTTTCTTATTTCAAATTTTTAGCATAATCATGTTAGTATTTACATAGCATCTAAGACATAGAAAAACCCTAAAAATTTGAAATTTTTTTGCAAAAATCCTTATAAAAAAAAGAGTGTTCATGTAGTTTGCATTGCATATTAGGATCTTGTTTAGCACGTTTCATGTAGAATTGTATAATATTTGAATTAGGGATCTATGATAAGTTTTTCCTTGTTAGCTTGCTTAATTCACTAAACTAGGATCAATGCCCAAGTTAATAGTACTTTGATGCTAGTTGAGTGGTTAGAAGCATAAGATTGAACCAAGTATTGAATTCATGCATTGCATTTGGTCTAAATTGAAGAATGTTGTGATTTGACGCCATTTCCTATTTATAAGAACCTAATATTGACTTTTAATTATCAATGTGTGCATTGCTTTAAACTCATGGAAACCATATACATATTTGGATCATCTTTCTCCTTTTACCACTCTTGTTGATCCAAGTAGCTGATTTCACTTTTAAATCAGTTTCCCTACCCCTTAACCAAACCTTTTTCCAAGCCATGTTTATTCTTGTGTGTGTGAGGCCTATTTTTGGGATTGAGCTTGGTAGAAAGTGTTAGGTTTGAACTGACAAGAGTAAAACCTTGTGTAGTTCTAGTTTGCAATTTTCAAACTAGATAGGACTAGGTGGTTCACTTATTGGGTTTGGGACTTGGTTGTTTTGAAAAGGAAAAGAAAAGAAAAAGGAAAAAGAGAAAGAAAAGGGTAGAGTCTTTAGGAGGGGAATGTGTTTAAGTAAAAGCTAAAGTCTAGTGAAAAGATGGGAAGTAAAAATTGTTATCTAAGATGGTTCTAGTTAAAGAAAAGAAAAGAAATCAAAGAAAAGTTTAGCAAAAAGCTTATATGTCTTAAGAATAAGAAGAAAAGAGAACCATAGCAATCAGTAAGAATCCTCCATTCCACTAGAAAGATCAAATAAGAAACCTCTCCTAAGACTTAAAAACCAAAAGAGAAAAGAAGAAGTTAAAGGGTAGCACTAAGATCATTTGGGTTCAGATTGTTAGGATAAATACTTTGGCTACCTTTGGATAGACAAGGTTTTGTTCTTGTATGTGTCTAACTGTTCTTACCTTTAGCATTCTTCCAAAGCTCAATCCATTTTTTATGAGAGAACCTTGATATTGACAAGCCCCACTCTAAAAAGAGACCATCATAGTCTCAAAACCCTTATTACCAAGCCAAATGAGTTTAAGCATTGCATAGAATTGATTCATGTTCTTGATTAATGAATGTTAAAGGAAATGGTTGATTTGAATGCATGTGGATATCTAGGGCTCAAATGAGTAAAGGTTGTGATATGCTTGTCTAAAATTTTTAAGTACAGCACATTCAACTTGCATCATAGTACTAGTAACTTGGACATTGATTCTAGATAGTCTATTTGCAAGCTTTAGGATCTGAGATCCCACTTTCAAACCTCATCTACCTTCTTATGTCTTGTTTATTTGCTTGAGGGCAAGCAAATACTAAGTTTAGGGATGTTGATGTTCATATATTTTACCATGTTTTCCCTTAGTTTATTCACATCTTTTGCATCTTTTGCTAGCCATTTTCACCATTATTGTGTAGCTTTAGGACTAATAATGCATTAGAGTTTAGTTGCATTGCATTTGCATCTTTTCATGCATAAACAGGTGATTTTGGAGCTTAAGGAGCATGGAAGCAATGCTGAGGAGAAGTGAAGCAATCATGAAGGGAAAGCAAGAGAGTTAAGGCTGAAGATCCAAGGTCCAGAGTCCAACTCGACCGCACAATCGACCTGACACTCGACCGTTTGCTGAGGAGGACTCGACCGAGTGGAGAATGCACGAGAAAAGCCAGCTCGACCTGCCACTCGACCGAGCACAGGTCGAGTTGTCCGAGCCGTTGACTGTTTTGACTTTTTGTATTTTTAGGGCTTCCACTCCCCTTCCTATATAAAGCCTTGTACCTGCAGCCACCAAAAGAGTCCAGCTTTTTTAGATATTCTCTAAACCTAGTTTTTACCCTTTTGGGAATTATTCCTTTTGCACTTTTATCTTTCTTAGATTTTTGTACTTGTTTTAAGAGAGAAAAGACTAGATTCTTGTATTTTGTTGGTTCCATAACTTTCAAAATATAAAGATTTCGAGTTTCATTTCTTATTTAATATTGTAGATCTCTGTTTTATCTTTCTAATAATGCAAGTTTCAATATTTTCTGGGTTTATGACTTTGATGTTCATCATGTGTTCTTGTGAGTAGTGGCTTAGGATCTTGAGGATGGGTTAGGCTGGGCTGTGAATGAGGTTTGTTTGGCTTGATCAAGCTTGATTGTTGTAGATCTCTTCTAGGGTAGATGTTCTTAATGCTGATCCTATATCTGAGAGGGTAGGATCTGATTTCAAGCATCTTATCATCACACCTATGTTTAAGAGGCATAGATAAGGCTAGATCTAGAGCTTACCATCTTGCTTGCTAAGAGATTAGAGGTTTTGTTTGGTATGAGACATATTTCTTAATTCCTGCTTGTGTAGAATCTTTACTTTGTGAGAACAAGTCTAGAAGATGCATAGGTTTGATTGTTTTTTGCCATGAGAGTGGATTAAACATGTCTTAGATACATATGTCAAGAGATTAGCTCATGTTGTTTGAGATTTGTTGATCAAGTTAGATAGCCTAAATCATTGGTCCAGCCCATGAATCTCTCCTCAAGTCCTTCCTTGTTTATTGATTTTAAGTCTTAATCATGTTGCTTGCTAGTTGTTTGATTCACTTTGGTATTACTCTGTTTTTATTGCATTGCGCTGTTTTCCGGATTTGTCTAGCTCGACCAACCACTCGACCTACACTCGGTCGAGTGCCTGCTCGAGTTCTTCCACAGAACTTTGTGTTTATGATTTGTGATTGCCTTGTTTCATTTTAGTTGCATTTACTTAGTGTCCTGTTCATTACTTGTCTTGCATTAGTTCATTAGCATAGTTTCTACTTCTGTTTGTTGCATCATTACTGTTATAATCATCCTGTTTCATTTGCATTTAGTTCCTAGTTTAAAGTTTACTTTCTACATTTTACATTTTCATCTTAGGATTGTTAGTGACAAACAATCTTTCATTTGGCTTGACTTAGATTGATATACTTATCTTAATTGTTCACAAACACTCATTTAGGATTGACACCTCTTATACTGCAACTGCATAAGGGGAATTGAAACACCCATTCATCCATTCCATATCTTACCATTGCATACATTCATCATCATTCCACCACATACAAATAACCATGTTTCAGTTTGGAAGCAGTAGATAGAGCAGATCTTCTGAGTAGGGTACGGTTGGCTCAGGAGAAGGATTTGGGGCTGGTGAATGCCTCCAAGGATGTGGATTCAGAATATCAGGTCTGAGATAATGGTACTATCTTGGTGCATGGTCGGGTTTGTGTGCCCAAGAATGAGGAGTTGAGACAGGAGATTCTGAGAGAAGCTCATGCGAGCAAGTTGTCCATTCATCCAGGAGCGACTAAGATGTACTGTGATCTCAAGAGGTACTATCATTGGGTCGGGATGAAGAAGGATGTAGCTAGTTGGGTTTCGAGGTGTGATGTGTGTCATCTAGTGAAGGCTGACCATCAGGTTCCTGGCGGGTTACTGAAGAGTTTACCCATTCCTGAGTGGAAGTGGGATATGATCACCATGGATTTTGTGGTAGGATTGCTAGTGTCACGGACCTTTGATGCTATTTGTGTAATTGTGGACCGGTTGACTAAGTCAGCACATTTTCTGGCCATTAAGAAAACTGATGGAGCAGCGGTCTTGGCTAAGAAGTATGTGAGGGAGATAGTCAGATTGCATGGGGTGCCAGCGAGCATTGTGTCTGATAGGGATTATAAGTTCACTTCGGTGTTCTAGAAGGCATTTCAGGCAGAGATGGGCACTAAGGTGCATATGAGTACAGCTTATCATCCCCAGACAGATGGGTAGTCTAAGAGGACTATCCAGACGTTGGAGGATTTGCTGAGGATGTGTGTATTGGATTGGGGTGGCCATTGGGCATATCAACTGAACCTGGTAGAGTTTGCTTACAGCAACAGCTATTAGGCGAGTATTAAGATGGCTCCTTATGAGGCTTTGTATGGGAGACCATGTCGTACACCATTATGCTGGACTCAGGTGGGGGAGAGGAGCATGTTTGGTGCTAGTTTTGTTCAGGAGACCTTAGAGAAGATTCGGGTTCTCAAGCTGAACATGAAGGAGGCTCAAGATAGGCAGAGGAGTTATGCTGATAGGAGGAGGAGAGATCTTGAGTTTCAGGTAGGAGACAGAGTGTACCTCAAGATGGGCATGTTGCGGGGTCCGAACAGGTAGTTATCAGAGACTAAGTTGAGTCCGAGGTATATGGGTCCGTTAAGAGTGATTTAGCGGTTTGGACCTGTGGCATATAGACTGGAGTTACCCGAGGTTGTGCGTGCATTCCATAAGGTTTTCCATCTGTCTATGTTGCGGAAGTGTCTCTGTGAGGGTGAGCAGGTGTTGGCTAAGATATTGAGGATCTTCAGCCTAACATGACATTGGAGGCGAGACCAGTGAGGGTTCTCGAGAGGAGGATCAAGGAACTTCAAAAGAAGAAGATTCCTTTAATGAGAGTCTTGTGGGACTGTGATGGGGTTGAGGAGCAGACTTGGGAGCCTGAGGCAAAGATGAAAGCAAGGTTCAAGAAGTGGTATGAGAAGCAAGCCGCAACTTGAGCTTGTTTAACCTGGTTCCATCTGTAATCCGTGGCTGGAGCGGGAATGGAATATTCCAGCCCATCTCTCTTGTTATTCGGTCACTTGGGGTGGTTGGTTGTGCGACTCAGTAACAAGATGAGGTGGTGCTCGGGGTACAAAGTTTCCGTGAGGCGGGTATCTGGAGGAAAGTTTCCTGAAATAGAAGTTTCCAAAAATGGAAAGTGCTAAATATGGAAAGTTTTACGGGAGTTAGAATTTGTCCATTTTAGTGGTGGAGAACCTTGGAGGGGCTTGTGTGGCCTTAGTGGTGGACTTTCGAGTCAGTGTGCCATGTGTGGCAGTATTCTTTTGTTATTGTGTGGCCTTTGTGGCAGGCTGTTTAGCCAGAGTGCCTGTTTAGACGGTCCTTCGGGATAGACGGTTCTTCGGGACTGATGGTCCTTCGGGACAGACGGTCCTTCGGGACTGATGGTCCTTCGGGACAAACGGTCTTTCGGGACTGATGGTCCTTCGGGACAGACGGTCGTTCGGGACAGATGGTCCTTCGGGACAGACGGTCCTTTGGGACAGATGGCCTTTTTGGCGGGCTGTTTAGCCAAAGTGCCTGTTAAGGCGGTCCTCTTTAGGACATTTGTTTGACCTTGGTGGCGGTCCTCTTTAGAATATTTGTTTGGCCTTGGTGGCGGTCCTCTTTAGGACATTTTGTTTGGCCTTGTGGCATGTATATGATCCTTGTGTGGTCATGGGGTATTCCATTGAGGGGATATGTGGTTGGTAGGACATTGAGATGTTTTACGCGAGCCACAGGAAGGAAACCTGGATAGGGATAGGACTCAGACGTGTTCAGAATTGTTTGCTCGCGACTCTCGGAGGACTTAGGTTCTCCTAGTACTACCATATTCAGAGACTTTGTGGCTTGGGAGTATGGTTGGTATATAACCTTCAGACGACGGTCCGGAGGCGCGCTGTAGGGTGACGAACCGAGAGACGAGTTTCAATTTTTCCTTATATATTATGGCATGCAGACTTAGGTCTGATGAGGAGCCAATAAGAACTCAAGGTCAAGGCCTATGAGTAAAGGAAAATCCAAAAGTTGAGAGCAAATGACGCCTGGAGCGTTAGTCTATCGCCTAGAGGTGACCTTTTGTAGATCAGTCGGAGGAGTGCGGGCCATGGAGACGGTTGCACGGGAGTCCTTGGCTGATGGTCGTTTGAGATTCTAGAACAAATCTAGATTGGTGGGGGAGAATTGTAACATCCGTGATCCAAAATTGGATTTTTGGGGATGGGTGTCGATCGATTTAGGAAAAACCATTAAACCGAGATATTTGAGGGTGTGGTCGACCAGAAGGGTTTTGGGAAGTTTTCTTTGGGTCGCTGATGTTCATATATTTTACCATGTTTTCCCTTAGTTTATTCACATCTTTTGCATCTTTTGTTAGCCATTTTCACCATTATTGTGTAGCTTTAGGACTAATCATGCATTAGAGTTTAGTTGCATTGCATTTGCATCTTTTCATGCATAAACAGGTGATTTTGGAGCTTAAGGAGCATGGAAGCAATGCTGAGGAGAAGTGAAGCAATCATGAAGGGAAAGCAAGGGAGTTAAGGCTGAAGAACCAAGGTCCAGAGTCCAGCTCGACCAAGCACTCGACCAAGTGGGAGATGGACTCGACCGAGTGGAGAATGCACGAGAGAAGCCAGCTCGACCTGCCACTCGACCGAGCACAGGTCGAGTTGACCGAGCCGTTGACTACTTTGACTTTTTCCATTTTTAAGGGCTTCCACTCCCCTTCCTATATAAAGCCTTGTACCTGCAGCCACCAAAAGAGTCCAACTTTTTAGATATTCTCTAAACCTAGTTTTTA
Source organism: Camelina sativa (assembly GCF_030686135.1). Classification (NCBI taxonomy): domain Eukaryota; kingdom Viridiplantae; phylum Streptophyta; class Magnoliopsida; order Brassicales; family Brassicaceae; genus Camelina; species Camelina sativa. The sequence continues at coordinate 24,248,069 of NC_141894.1, read as the reverse complement.
CCTTTTTTTAGCTTTATTCCTTTGCATTTTTATTTTTAGATCTTGTACTTTCTTAAGAAAGAAGACTAGATTCTTATATTTTGTTGGTTCTATAACTTTCAAGATATTGAGAATTTGAGTTTGATCCTTTCATCAATATTAAAGATCTATGTTTTATCTTTCTAATAATGCAAGTTTCAATAATTTCTGGGTTTTTGACTTGTTTAATCATGTATTGTTGTGAGTAGTCTTCCTAGGATCTTGAGGATGGTTAGGATGGACTGATCTTGTGGGTCAAGCTTGATTGTTGTAGATCTCTTCTAGGGTAGATGATCTTAATGCTGATTCTATATCTGAGAGGGTAGAATCTGATTCCAAGCTTCTTAGCATCACACCAATGTTTAGGAAGCATAGATAAGGCTAGATCTAGAGCTTACCATTAGGCTTGCTAAGAGATTAGAGGTCTTGTTTGGTTTGAGATGTATTGCTTAATGCCTGCTTGTGTATATTCTTTACTGTGTGAGAACAAGTCTAGAAGATGCATAGGTTTGATTGTTTCTTGACCATGAGAGTGGGAGAAACTTGTCTTAGATTCATATGTCTAGAGATTAGCTCATAGCTTGCTTGAGATTTGTTGACCAAGTTAGATAGCCACAATGATCAGTTCATCCCATGAATCCATCCTCAGGACCTTCTTTGTTTATTGATGTTAAATTCTTAATCCTGTTGCTTGCTTGTTGTTTGATTTGGTTTAGCATTACTCTGTTTTTATTGCATTGCTCTGTTTCTGCGTCTAGTCTAGCTCGACCACACACTCGACCTACACTCGGTCGAGTGCTGCTCGAGTTCATCCCCAGAACTTTGTGTTTTATGATTTGTGATTGTCCTGCTTTATTCCTGTTTCATTCTAGTTGCATACATTTAGCTTTCAGTTCATTAATTGTCTTGCATTAGTTCATTAGTAGTAGTTTCTATTTCTGTTCTTGCATCATTACTGTTATAATCATTCTGTTTCATTTGCATTTAGTTCTTAGTTCTTGTAGTTTACTTTCTGCATTTTACATTTTCATCTTAGGATTGTTAGTGACAAACAATCTTTACATTTGGCTTGACTTAGATTGATATTCACATCTTAATTGTTCACAAACACTCATTTAGGATTGACACCTCTTATACTGCAACTGCATAAGGGGAATTGAAACACCCATCCATTCCATATCTCATCATTGCATACACATTCATCATCATTCACACCCACAAAATATTCTTGTTTCAATTTGGCGTCGTTGCCCATTTGAGTGTGTTTTTGTGACATTTAGGATCCATATTAGTCTAAGATTAAGTTCATTTATTCACTTGTGAGGTTGCTGTGCTCGAATCTTCTGTTTCTGGGTTGAAGTTCCATTTCAGGTACCACTCGACCAGTCACTCGACCACCACTCGACCAAGTCGTGATCGAGCACCTGCTCGAGCCAGACGCCGGATCTCTATAACCTTCATTTTCCAGTTGACCTAACCTCCTACTTGAGCCTGTGCTCAGTCGCTTGCCTGGCAAAAATCGTTTGTGTTTGTTGATGCAAACAAGGTCTAAAGGAAAGGACCATCTTCTTAGGCCTATTGACAACATCAACAAGTTGACCAAGAGTTTGGGAGCTAAGCAAAGGAGAGTTGTTCAGCAACAACAAGAGGTTATATAGTAGCTATGGATCAGCAGGATCAGGTTCAGAGAACAAGGAACATAGGTGCTGGATATGCACCCAACACTCACAATCAAAGAGCTGGCATTGTGCCACCAACTGTTGCCAACAACAACTTTGAGATCAAGAGTGGATTGATCTCAATGATTCAGGCAAATAAGTTTCATGGATTGCCTATGGAGGATCCACTTGATCATCTTGATGAGTTTGATAGAATATGTGGTCTTACCAAGATCAATGGAGTAAGTGAAGATGGTTTCAAGCTGAGGTTGTTCCCTTTCTCACTTGGGGACAAGGCTCATTTATGGGAAAAGACTCTCCCTACTGGTGCAATTACTACTTGGGATGCCTACAAGAAGGCTTTCTTGGCCAAGTTTTTCTCTAATGCTAGGACAGCAAGGCTGAGGAATGAGATCTCTGGATTTGCTCAAAGGAGTAATGAAAGCTTTTGTGATGCTTGGGAGAGATTCAAGGGATACCAAACTCAATGTCCTCATCATGGTTTCAGTGTGGAGTCTTTGTTGAGCACATTGTATAGAGGAGTGCTTCCCAAGTTCAGAATGCTTCTTGATACAGCCTCCAATGGAAACTTCCTCAACAAGAATGTGGAGGAAGGCTGGGAGTTAGTAGAGAATCTTGCACAGTCTGATGGGAACTACAATGAGGACTATGACAGAACCATAAGGTCATCATCAACTGATCAAGAAAACAAGTACAAGAAGGATCTGAAAATGGTGAATGAAAAGCTTGATAGGATCTTGCTCAGCCAGCAAAAGTCTATTCACTTTGTTAGTGAAGAGGAGCTTCCAGCTCAAGAGGGGGAGAATGAATTTGCTGAGTTATGCTATATGCAGAACCAAGGAGGCTTCAAGGGTTATAACCAAGGAGGGTTTAGGAACAATCATCTGTCCTATAGGAGCACAAATGTGGCCAACCCACAATATCAAGTCTACCCTCCTCAACAGCCTCAACAGCCTCAACAGCCTCAACAGCACCAAAACTATGTCCCCAAACAACAGCAACAGGTGGTCCAGCCCCAGTTGTGTCCCCCACCAGGGTTTCAGACTAACCAAGGCCAGGAACAAGACCTTAGAGCCATGGTGCAACATCTGTTGATTGGTCAAACACAAGGTAAGATTGAGGAAGCCAAACAGTTTGCTGAGTTGAATCAAAGGCTCACATCCCAGTATAATGACCTGAACATGAAGTTTGAGGGTCTTAATTCTAGGGTTAAGTATATGGAGAGTAACACAGCCTCTTCTTCAGCTCCAAAAACAAACTCCCTGGAAAAGCTGTCCAAAATCCAAGGGAGTTCACAGCCAAAGCCATTCAAGTTCATGAGGAGGAAGCCACTAAGGACAGTGGAGTTCAAGTTTGGGGGAATTCATTAGTTACTGAAGCCCCAAGTGATGTTTGTGCAAGTAAATTGGAACTCGCACCTGAGCTCGACCATGGACTCGAGCAGCCACCCGACCGTGTGCACGCTCGAGTGGCCGATCGACCTGAACAGTCCAAGGCTGACAAACCTGCCAAGTACATTCCTCCTGCCTATAAGCCTCCACTACCTTTTCCTGGGCGTTTCAAAGCACAGAAGATTAAAGAATTAAGAGAGATCATTGAGAAAAAGGCAATGTTGGCTAAGCAAGAAGAGGAAGAAAGGGTTTTGAATGAGGCAGCTGTGGTTGAGAAGAAGGAAGAAGTGTTGGCTATACAAGAGATCACCATTGCCTACCAAGAGGAGGAGAGAGGACCTGCCTTGGAACAGTATGAACCATATCCTCTCTACAAAATTTTTTTGCTTGATTTGTCTAAGAAGAAGGATCTTGAGAACCTTGGAGGAGTGATCATACCAATAAAGCTTAAGGACCCTGGACCTTTCTATCTGTCCTGCACAATCAGTTACCTTCACTACAATGAATGCCTTTGTGATTTGGGAGCTTCAACAAGTGTTATGCCATATTCCATAGCTCAAAAGCTTGGAAGAACTGATTTCAAATCCACTAATCTCCATGTTCTCCTAGCTGATGGGTCAAACAAAGAAGTAGTTGGAAGTTTGGAGAATGTCCCAATCAAGATAGGAAGAGCAAGGATTCATAATGACTTTGTAGTGATAGAGATGGACGAGGAGCCTGAAGATCCAATCTTACTAGGGAGGCCATTCTTAGCCACTGTTGGAGCAGTTATTGATGTCAAGGAAGGTCTTGTGACCTTGAACATTGCTGAAGATGTAGTTATGAAGTTCAATATCTACAATCCAACCAACCTTCCCACCATTGATGACCAGCCTTTTACTATCAAAGACAAAGGTGGTCAAGAAGGGTTAAGTGATAAAGCAACTCCAAAAGCTGAGCTCCCACTTCAAGAGGATTCTGTGGAAAAGCTTAAGAGGTCAGTTCAAGAGTTGACTAGTATGGTTGAGGATCTCCAAGTCAAGCTGAACAAGAGGTCTTTGAGGAAAGCAAGACCAAGACTCAAAATCAAGAAGAAGTATGGTTTGTGTGCTATGGGTGAGGTGATCAAGGATCAACTTCACAGTGACCAAGAGGTTCCAGGGAGGATTTCATCACCTCCTTGGTATTTGAACCAAGTCTAGAAAGACAACCAAAGTCAAGCTTAGTGACTTTAAATAAGCTCACTAGGGAGGAAGTCCCTAAGGTATCCTTTGTAAATATGGTTTAATTTCTTAGTAGTTTTGATGTCTTTTCTTTTATGTTTTTGTTGGATAGGCTTTTTAGTGAGAATGTAGTTGGGTAAGGAGAGATGTGGACTTGGAGAAGAAGACTCGCAGGCCCACTCGACCAGGCCACGAGAGGTACTCGGCCGAGCTGGATAAGAATTCCGGCCCATTCGATTCCCATTCTTCTAGAATGATCGAGTGGAGGGAAGAACAAGGAGAAAAATTTTGAAATTTCAAATTTGGTCAAGGTGCTCGACCACGTGCTGGTCGAGTGTGGGGTCGAGTGGCAGCCAAAAAGCGAGTCAAAGATTCCCAATTCAAATTTGAATGGTAACGACGCTCCACCCTTGTCTCCTTGTCCCCTTAGCTTCTTTATATAGACCTTGCACGATCCTATACCTCTCACACTCTCTCATTTGCTCAAAACATTTAAATTCAAGCTTTAAAATCTCTTTCAAAGTTCATCTCTTGCTCTAGCTTTGTTCTTTCAAGTTTTTGGGTCACTAACCTATTAACTTTGAGGTTTGAGTCTATTCCCTTCAGTTTCTTTTGAAAATGTCTTCCAAGATAACCAAGAAGTCTCACCAAATCGCTGCAAGCTCCATGGAACGTCGTGATGCTGACTTTGAATCAAGAGGTGAAGCTGGGAGAGCCACTCGACGGACCACTCGATTGACCACTCGACCGAGTGGCGGTTCGAGCAGCCGGTCGAGCCTGGTGCCGAGTCTTAGGAGAGAATCAGTTGAGGAGGATCCTGAGAGGACTGAGAGTGAGGACGAAAGGGAGCCTACTCTCAATGAGTTTATGAGGAGACACAAGGCCAAAGGGGAGAGGCCAGCTGTTGAAGTTGAACAAGAGGAGGATGAAAGTGAAAGTGAGGAAGAAGAAAGTGAGGATGAAGAGCTGTTGGATGATGGAGAAGCTGAGTCTTGTGGATTATCAAAGAAGCAGCTTTATGATGCTTTCATGAGGATGGAGTTCTTGGGAACTAGGTATCCACACAAGGAGACCATGGAGAAGCTTGCCATTGATGAAGATGTGGAGTGTCTCTTTGAGAAGAGCAGCCTTACCAAATTCATGGGGCTTTGTATGGAGGGCTATAGAGAGGAAAGCTGTGAGTTCCTAGCCACTGTCAAGCTGCACACATATGTGAGGAAGGATGCTGCAGTAGGAGCTGGTCACATCTCTTTCACAATTTAAGGGAAGAAGCATGAGCTCTCAATGAAGAAGTTGGCTGATGTGTTTGGTTTTGAGGTTGGGAGCAATAGGAGTTTGATGGTTCCAAGAGAAGAATTGTATGCTGTGTGGGAAACCATTGGGGACAACAAGCTTTACTCATCCTCCAACTCCAAGAGCTCAAGGATTAGGAGCCCAGTCTTGAGGTACTACCACAAAGCTCTTGCTAGTACCTTCTTTGCTAGGAAGGAAACTGGAAACATCAATGAGGGAGAACTAAAGATGATTGACTTGGCTCTCAATGGAGTTCTTCTTCAAGCAAGGAATGGAACCATCATCCTTGGTATCACTGTGGAGACTGATCTTGCAATGGTGCTGATAGACCATATGATATATTTGAGAAGTTGGGTAGGCAAGCTTGAGAACAAGGGTTCAAGAGGAGCACTTACCATTGGAGGCATCATCACTCCAATTCTTCAAGCTGCTAACATCCCACTTAGAGCAGAAGGGATCTCACCAAGATGGATTGACTCAAGCTACCTTACCTCCACTCTCATCCTAGCCAAGGAGATGCATCAAGGGAACCACATTTTCAACTTTGAGCTTCCAACACTTGGGAAAAAGCAATTCATATTGCCTAACCAAGAGCTCACCACCATTCAAGAAGGAGGCAACATTGACTTTTGGCCAGCTGAGGAGCATTGGTTTGATGGAGTGGTTCAACCTAGAGTTGAGGATGCTGGGAATGCACAAGTGGCTGATGGAGAGGAGCAGTTCTATTTTGAAGACTATGAGCCCAATCCAAGATATAGTAGAGGAGTGAGGGAGAATACAAAGAGATTGACTCTTTTGCAAAAATTGAATAAGTGGCATGGGAAGAGGTTTGACAAGCTGAAGAAGAAGGTGACTAACATGGCTAAGTCCATCAAGGGACTAAAGAAGGAGATTGCTGAGCTGAAGAGTGGAAACTCATATCCAAGCCATTCAAGCCCTTTGACGAGAATTAGCTCAACTAGAGCACTTTCAAGAGTTGCAAACCCCGTGGAACCAGCTAGGGCTTCAATGTATGAGCCAAATCAGAGAAATAGGAGCTCAAGTACCCGAGAACAACAATTGTCAAGGCACTCGACCGGGTCACTCGAGCAACCACTCGACCGAGCACCCCCAATGCACTCGGTCGAGCACCAGCCCAGATCACCCTATGGCTTCCCACCTCCAGCTGCTTATCCAGGTTATTCATGTTACCCTCCCTTCCCACCCCAATACTTTATGGATCCAGCACTATACCAGCAGTACCAGCAGTACCAGACTCAAGATATGGAGATTCGCGGTCCAGCTCGACCCCCCCACTCGGACATGCACTCGACCGAGTCACGGTCGATTGGCATCATCGAGCTGCCCCAAAGTCCATCTCCAAGCCACCAAGAGGACCCCAACTACTCATATGATAGAATGCAGATGGATGTGGACAACTTCTTCCACAATCCCTAAGGTACCACCATCACCTTACTTTGTAAATATCATTGCATTTGATGTTGTGTTTTGTTTTGTTTTTAGTCTTGAATCCTCTTACAAATTTCTTTCACACAGAGGACTGTGTGATTTAAGTTTGGGAGAGGGTTTGAGATAGCATTTGATGTTGTGTTTTGTTTTCTTATTTCAAATTTTTATCATCATCATGTTAGCATTTGCATATCATCTAAGGCATAGAAAAACCATAAAAATTTGAAAAATTTTGAAAAAATCTTTATAAAAAAAGAGTGTTCATGTAGTTTGCATTGCATATTAGGATCTTGTTTAGCATGTTTCATGTAGAATTGTATAATATTTGCATTAGGGATCTATGATGAGTTTTTCCTTGTTAGCTTGATTAATTCACTAGACTAGGATCAATGCCCAAGTTAATAGTACTTAGATTCTAGTTGAGTAGCTAGAAGCATAAGATTGAACAAAGCCTTGAATTCCTGCATTGCATTTGGTCTAAATTGAAGCATGTTGTGATTTGATTCCATATCCTATTTATAAAAACCTAATATTAACTTTTAATTTTCAATGTGTGCATTGCTTTAAACTCATGGATACCATATACATATTTGGATCATCTTTCTCCTTTTGCCACTCTTGTTGATCCAAGTAGCTGATTTCACTTTTAAATCAGTTTCCCTACCCCTAACCAAACCTTCTTTCAAGCCATGTTTATTTTTGTGTGTGTGAGGCCTATTTTTAGGATTGAGCTTGGTAGAAAGTGTTAGGTTTGAACTGACAAGAGTAAAACCTTTTGTAGTTCTAGTTTGCAATTTTCAAACTAGATAGGACTAGGTGGTTCACTTGTTGGGTTTGGGACTTGGTTGTTTTGAAAAAGAAAAGAAAAAGAAAGAGGAAAACGAGAAAGAAAAGGGTAGAATCTTTAGGAGGGGAATGTGTTTAAGTAAAAGCTAAAATCTATTGAAAGGATGGGAAGTGAAAATTATTATCTAAGATGGTTCTAGTTAAAGAAAAGAAAAGAAAGCAAAGAGCAGTTTAGCAAAAAGCTTAAATGTCTTAAAAATAAGAAGAAAAGAGAACCATAGCAATCAATAAGAATCCCCCATTCCACTAGAAAGATCAAATAAGAAACCTCTCCTAAGACTTGAAAACCAAAACAGAAAAGGGTGAAAGAGAAAAGAAGAAGTTAAAGGGTAGCACTAGGATCATTTGGGTTTAGATTGTTAGGATAAACACTTTGGGTACCTTTGGGTAGACAAGGTTTTGTTCTAGTATGTGTCTAAGTGTTCTTACCTTTAGCATTCTTCTAAAGCTCAATCCATTTCATGAGAGAACCTTGATATTGACAAGCCCCACTCTAAAAAGAGACCATCATTGTCTCAAAACCCTTATTACCAAGCCAAATGAGTTTAAGTATTGCATAGAATTGATTCATGTTCTTGATTAATGAATGTTAAAGGAAAATGTTGATTTGAATGCATGTGGATGTCTAAGGCTCAAATCAGTAAAGGTTGTGATATGCTTGTCTAAAATTTTGAAGTACAGCTCATTCAACTTGCATCATAGTACTAGTAACTTGGACATTGATTCTAGATGGTCTATTTGCAAGTTTTAGGAGCTGAGATCCAACTTTCAAACCTCATCTACCTTCCCATGTCTTGTTTATTTGCTTGAGGGCAAGCAAAGACTAAGTTTGGGGGTGTTGATGTTCATATATTTTACCATGTTTTCCATTAGTTTATTCACATCTTTTGCATCTTTTGTTAGCCATTTTCACCATTATTGTGTAGCTTTAGGACTAATCATGCATTAGAGTTTAGTTGCATTGCATTTGCATCTTTTCATGCATAAACAGGTGATTTTGGAGCTTAAGGAGCATGGAAGCAATGCTGAGGAGAAGCGAAACAATCATAAAGGGAAAGCAAGGGAGTTAAGGCTGAAGAACCAAGGTCCGGAGTCCAGCTCGACCAAGCATTCGACCGAGTGGGAGATGGACTCGACCGAGTGGAGAATGCACGAGAGAAGCCAGCTCGACCTGCCACTCGACCGAGCACAGGTCGAGTTGACCGAGCCGTTGACTACTTTGACTTTTTCCATTTTTTAGGGCTTCCACTCCCCTTCCTATATAAAGCCTTGTACCTGCAGCCACCAAAAGGGTCCAGCTTTTTAGATATTCTCTAAATCTAGTTTTTATCTTTTTTAGCTTTATTCCTTTTGCATTTTTATTTTTAGATCTTGTACTTTCTTAAGAAAGAAGACTAGATTCTTATATTTTGTTGGTTCTATAACTTTCAAGATATTGATAATTTGAGTTTGATCCTTTCATCAATATTAAAGATCTCTAAGTTATCTTTCTAATAAAGCAAGTTTCAATAATTTCTGGGTTTTTGACTTGTTTAATCATGTATTGTTGTGAGTAGTCTTCCTAGGATCTTGAGGATGGTTAGGATGGACTGATCTTGTGGTTTGTGTGATCTGGTCAAGCTTGATTGTTGTAGATCTCTTCTAGGGTAGATGATCTTAATGCTGATTTTATATCTGAGAGGGTAGAATCTGATTTCAAGCTTCTTAGCATCACACCAATGTTTAGGAAGCATAGATAAGGCTAGATCTAGAGCTTACCATTAGGCTTGCTAAGAGATTAGAGGTCTTGTTTGGTTTGAGATGTATTGCTTAATGCCTGCTTGTGTATATTCTTTACTGTGTGAGAACAAGTCTAGAAGATGCATAGGTTTGATTGTTTCTTCACCATGAGAGTGGGAGAAACTTGTCTTAGATTCATATGTCTAGAGATTTGCTCATAGCTTGCTTGAGATTTGTTGACCAAGTTAGATAGCCACAATGATCAGTTCATCCCATGAATCCATCCTCAGGACCTTCTTTGTTTATTGATTTTAAAGTCTTAATCATGTTGCTTGCTTGTTGTTTGATTTGGTTTAGCATTACTCTGTTTTTATTGCATTGCTCTGTTTCTACGTCTAGTCTAGCTCGACCACCCACTCGACCTACACTCGGTCGAGTGCTGCTCGAGTTCATCCCCAGAACTTTGTGTTTTATGATTTGTGATTGTCTTGCTTTATTCCTGTTTCATTCTAGTTGCATACATTTAGCTTTCAGTTCATTAGTTGTCTTGCATTAGTTCATTAGTAGTAGTTTCTATTTCTGTTCTTGCATCATTACTGTTATAATCATTCTGTTTCATTTGCATTTAGTTCTTAGTTCTTGTAGTTTACTTTCTGCATTTTACATTTTCATCTTAGGATTGTTAGTGACAAACAATCTTTACATTTGGCTTGACTTAGACTGATATTCACATCTTAATTGTTCACAAACACTCATTTAGGATTGACACCTCTTATACTGCAACTGCATAAGGGGAATTGAAACACCCATCCATTCCATATATCATCATTGCATACACATTCATCATCATTCACACCCACAAAATATTCTTGTTTCAGTCGCCGTTTATCGTTTTGAGAAAAGAAAGAGAGAAAAAGTGTTCTTGAGCCTTTGAGAGAGATTTGGTGATATTCCTTGCTGTTCTTGGGAGATCTGAGGCTGGGAAAGTGCTAGAAGCTTGCTAGGAGTGAGGGAATTCTTTCTTATTGGTCAGAATCTTCCTGCAAAGAGGTGAGTGCATGACCATGGCTTATCTAAGCTAAGATCTCTAGATTTTATGTGATTTGGTGCTTATGTGGTTGTTTCTTTGAGTTCTCTATGGTATTTCGTCGCTGCTTTGGCTGGGTTTGGCTTCTGGGAATGCATGGAGCGGATTGGAGAAGATGGAGGCGAGATTCGGAGTTTTTGATCGAAGGAAATCGCTGCTCGGCATTGGTGTTGGTCGACACCAGTTGGGGTGTCCATCGATACCAACGCAAGGACGGCTCGAGACTTTGGCGAGTGTCGATCGATGCCATGTGGAGGTGTCGGTCGACACAAACTAGGGTTTTCTGGAATGTCGGGCAGGGTGTCGGTCGACACTAGATTGCCAGTGTCGATCGACACCATCTGGTGTCGGTCGACACCCTTCTTTCAGCTACGACGGATTGTTGTATGCTTGTATATTGCCTGGTTTGTTTTATTGATTGTTGTTTGGGGCACGTAGAGATCTTATTGCTTGTGTGTGTAGCCCAGTAGATGGGAGGATTGTCTCGCTGAGTGTTTATCAAATACTCATGCATCTCAATTTGTGTTTGTGGTGCAGGTAAAGGCAAAGTGTGATCGTGGAATCCAGGCAATGAAGAGGAGGATGTTCTAGGGACTCGATTGGATGTTGTCTGGCATTGCTAGGTTGCTAGAGTTGGGTCATTAGAAACATTGCTAGGTTGCTGGTTCTTTGTTTCTTGTTGTTTGGTATTTGGTTATTGCTTAAGCTATGATATTAGATTGTTATTGAATTATTAATTGTTTATTATTGGATATTGGTTTTTGTTATTCCGTTGTTGATTGTGAGTGTGGTTAGGTGGCTAGTGGGTATGGGACCATTAGTTGTAGTTTATTTATATATATATATATTATTTATTATCTATTAAAAAAAAAAGGGTCGATCGTTTCAACTGTAAACCATAAGTTTCTCCCTCTTGTCTTCAGCCTTCTCAGCATCAAGTAGTGGAATAATTTCCCATAAGATTTGATGTCTCTGGCCGAAAGATTGATGATAGGCCCAAGGAAGGAAGCTTGAAGCTTCGAGAAAGATTCTTTTCCTAATACTTTTTCAAGTTTGGCAACTAGGCTTAAGTCCAAATGTTGACATATGTTTGCTCCACCAATTTGTTCAAAACCCATATCATATATGCTTTCTGGTAGTGCAAGGGCTTCAAAATCACTGGATGCCATCTGTTAAAGAAACACACTTAGTTAGAGTTTTCAACGGATTTACAAGAGATTTAAAAGGGTTTTTAAAAATCAACAACACACTTTATCGATCTGAAGTCGTCTTATCAACACACTTTATCGACATAATTCAACTACGACAGATCTGAAATCCATATCAAATCCAAATTTACAAGACTTTACTAATTTCAAATCCATATCAAACACATTTATCGATCTGAATGCGTCATATCTGAATCTAGATTTTGAAAATGGTTGAACAAGGGGCTTTTAAAAACTGATTTACGAGAACAAAAATCCAAATTTAAAAGAGTTTACATATTCCAAATCGATATCAAAGAAAATTTTAGTAACCTTTTAAAACTCTTGTAAACGCTTTTAAAAACAGTTTTATAACCTTTTTAAAACCTTGTAAATGTTTTCAAAAAAATTGTCGGGAAAATGTTTGGCGGGAAAACTTTTTTGTCGAAATTTTTGTCAAACTTTATTTGACCAAAAAAAATTTTGGCGGGAAAAACTTTTCAAAAATTTTTTGGGGTGAAAATATGTCGAAAAATTTTGTTTTTCATTTTATTGATTAAATTAATTTCATGTAAGGGTAAAATGGTTATTAAAAAAAGGAGGGCAAAAAAGAAATTAGCCAAAAAGGATATTTTTGAAAAGGATATATCAAAAAGGGTATTTCTAACAAATTCTCAATTATAATGATAAGTAATAAATTAATATGATAAATTAGATATTAATTTAAGTCAATCGATCAATAATCAAGTCAAAAGATTTTAGTTAGAGATATTAATTGATAATCAAGTCATCCCGTAAATGATGTTTATACAAATGATACATAACTTAAACTCATTTAAATTGGTAATATCTTAATTTTATAACCAACTAATGATCCATATATTTATTTTATAGTATACCAAAAACAAATTTTTTGATATATTTTCAAGTATTATATCTTTATAACCAACTAATGATCCAAATCTAATTTTAATAACATATTTTTAATATAAAATATTCCATGGATTTTATTTTATTTTTTTAATCGCCTAACATTATATATGGTTATGTAAATATAATATATCAGGCGTGTTTAATCGAGAAAGATTTTTTAAAGATTTGTTTATATTTTTATAAAGATTTTTTTTTCTAAAGATTTGTTGAAGAACTAGATTTTAACCCACATGCCGATTTTGTAATGTATAATTTTTAAATTAGTTAAAATTTTTAAATTATGAAATCTAAGATTTTATCTTATTATATAAAGCTTGGTTCTCAAAGTTAGTAACTCACTTGATCGTGAGACGTGTTAGTTTAAACGATCAGAGATCAAAATTAAAGACACATCAGATCGTGACATGTGTAAGTTTTAAGGATTAAATATCCAAGTTAATAACTCATCAGATCGTGACACGTGTCAATTTTAACGATCAGAATCACATATCAAAGTTAGTAACTCATCAGATAGTGACACACGTCAGTTTTAACGATCAAAAATTACAGTTTTCAAGATTGGTAAAATGATGCATAAGATAATTGTAATCTCTTATATATTAAAAGAGAAGCATTCTGGAGAAAAAGCTGACGTGTCGTCGCCAGAGAGCTTCTTACCCAATTTATTGTTCACCCTTAGTATTCCATAAAACTACATAAAACTGCCACTGCTATATATATATATATATATATTATTTTTTTGTCAACTCCCATTGTTATTTAATTTATTTATATGCACAATATTTTGCTCCTATAAATTCTAAAATTGGTAAATATTATTCAAAAATTGATAAATATTATTTCCTATATATTTTCAAAATTAAATTAATTTCACTATCTATTGTAATATAATAATATAACTATGTTATGAGATGTAAAAATATATATATTTAAAATTATTTTCAGAAATATAAATAATGTTATCTTTCTAATAATTTTATAAAGCTCTAATGGTGAAAAAATCGAAGATCATTTGAAACTGACTCAATGTTTATTCTTTTGCTTAAAAAAATAGGGGCATTCACAAAAATACCCCATTTTCCATATCCCTTTTTAAAAATACCCCTCCATGTTGACCATTTTTAAAACTACCCCTCTTTATGTAAAAGAAGACAAAATTACTCTTTCTTTGAATGACAACAAGAATGTACAGACACCAAAATCAAAAAAATTTCCCGCTAAAATTTATTTTTTTCCTGCCAAAATCGAAAAATTTTCCCGAAAAAAAAAATGAAATTCATATCTTATAAAAACCTTGTAAACGCTTTTCAAAACCTTGTAAAAGCGTTTACAAGGTGTAACATCCGTGAACCGGAATTCCGGTTTGGGATGTGCATCGATAGATGCAGTAGGAGCATCGATCGATGCTGGCTCAATTTTGTGCGTTTTGACTTAAGTCAAACGCTGCGTTTTGGGTTAGGGAAAACCCTTAGATGCGAGTTTTGTCCCATTCGTGTTGATTGGCCGTTTTTGAGAAAGAACGAGAGAGAGAAAGAGTTCTTGAGAGTTTCTGGATTTTTCTTGGAGATTTGGTGCGTTCCTGTAGAGATCTGTAGCTGGGATCGTTGTAGGAGCTTCCTAGAGGCTTGTTCTTGAGTGTTTGTGATTCAGATTCGTCTTGGCACAGGTAAGTGCAGGACCATGGCTTATCTAAGCTAGAGAATTCAGTAGTTTGCTTGTTGTATGTTGTTAGACGTATTAGATTGTTGCTATCGACGTTAGGAAGCTTTCTTGTGGCTTGGGATTGAGTTTTGTGGTTGTAGGAACGAAATCTGGCGAGAAGCTTCGGAGAAATCACGGTGCTCGACGTTGCGTCGATCGATGCATACCTTGCATCGGTCGATGCAAGTGCGAGGACGGCGTGATGAACTTTAGGGTTTTTCGTGTGCTTCGAGCATGCGTCGGTCGATGCAGACTGGGTATCGGTCGATGCAAGTTATACTTGTGTCGATCGATGCAGCTTCTGTATCGATCGATGCTTCTCCATTTGGCATCGGTCGATGCTAGTGTGGCATCGGTCGATGCTAAGTCCTGTTTTGTGATTGACGTGTGTTGATTGTTGTGTGAAGATTACTGATACTCTATTGCTTGTGTGTACAGCCCAGTAGATGGGAGGATTGCCTTACTGAGTGTTTGTAAAATACTCATGCATTGCAATATGTGTTTGTGGTGCAGGTAAAGGCAAAGTGTGATCGTGGAATCTAGGCAATGAAGAGGAGGATGTTCTAGGGACTCGGATTTTATGTTGTCTGGCATTGCTAGGTTGCTAGAGTTGGGTCATTAGAACATTGCTAGGTTGCTGGTTCTATGACTTATGTAGTTTTGGATATTGATTATGTTGAGTATTGTTATATTTTATTATTGGATTATTATTGGATATTGGTTGGTTATTTCCGCTGTTGAAAGTGTTTGTGGTTAGGTGGCTTGTGGGTATGGGACCACTAGTTGTAGTTTATTTTATTATTATATTATATTATATTTATTATTTAATATTTTTTTTTAAAAAAGAGGTCAGTCGTTTCATTTTGGTATCAGAGCCCTTACGGTTCTAGGTTTGGGTTCACTAGGCTTTGTGCTGTAGATGTTTGGGATTGCATGTCTTGATTGATTATGTGAGTTAGTCAATTGTGTGTGGCATGGAGTCCTAGAACATCCTCTTCGAGCCTATTGGTGATTCCACGGTGAGTTTCTATTTCTGTGTTAAATAGTAATTGTTTGCTTAGCCTTCTGTTCATGGTAGTGCAGATGGTTAGAGAGGATGCTGTTGCTGGTCGTGGTCGTGGACGCGGCCGTGGTCGTGGACGTGGTCGTGGTAGGGGCAGAGCCCCAGTGGTTAGTGAGACCGAGGACCAGAGTGTGACAGCTGAGGGTGTTGGCGAGTCGCAGGGAGTTCCGGGGGATTGAGTGAGTGTGGCCGGAGGGGGCGGTGTTGATGCACCAGTGGTCGGTGATGCTAGGGTCCCGGGTCTGGGAGCCCCAGCGGGTGGAGTCCCTGGTGCTGATATTGCGGCTTTGCTAGCACATGTGTTAGAGCGGTTATCACCAGTGGTGCCCGCTCGGGCTCAGGTTGTGCTCGTTATCTCAGCATGTTGACAGAGATGGGTTGGTTGCGTACTGAGCAATTTTCAGGAGGTGTAGATCCTACTGCTGCGGATGCGTGGAGGACGAGAGTGGAACGTAACTTCCATACTCTGAGATGTCCTGAGGAGTTCTGGGTGGACATAGGGGTCTACTTTTTGAGTGGCTATGCTGAGTTGTGGTGGAGATCTGTGGCTGCTAGGAGGGTGCAGCGGGAGATGACTTGGGCTGACTTCGTTCTGGAGTTCAACCGCAAGTATTTTCCTAGAGAGGCATTGGATCGTTTGGAGGTGCAGTTCCTTCAGTTGTCTCAGGGGACACGGTCAGTGCGGGAGCTGGATTTGGAGTTCAGTCAACTTCTTTGTTATGGGGGTCGGGCTATGGAGTCTGAGGAGGCTCAGATCAGGAGGTTTTTGAGGGCTCTACGTGATGATTTGAGAGTTCACTGTAGAGGGAGGTCTTATGCTACGTGTGCAAAGCTTGTTGAGACAGTACCAGAGATTGAGGAGGATATCCGGACACAGTCAGTGTCGGTTACTCCAGTAGCTCAGCCTGGTAAGGCTCAGCAGCAGGGTGGTTCCAGCAGGGGCGGTAGGCATGCTCAGGGAACCAAGAGGAAGTGGGAGGCTACACAGAAGCCGAGTGCTGCGGGTTGCTTCGGTTGTGGGAGCAAGGATCACAAGGTTGCAAGTTGTCCCAAGAGGAGTGCTCAGACGGCAGGGCCTCGGGTATGTTATCATTGTAGGGAGGCAGGGCACATCAGGCCTTTCTGTCCCAAGTTGCAGTCGGTAGCAGTGGCAGCGTTGCAGCAGGTGCAGCCTGGAGGTCAGCAGGTGGCACGGATTGAGCAGACGCCACGTGCTTACACGACAGCAGAGACTGGTGGAATTAGTGCCGGGGCGATCACAGGTATAATTTCTGGTACTTAATCTTTGTGAGTTTTTAGTAGGTACAGATTTTATGGTTTCCTGTGATAAAGTGTTAGGTTCTCAACACATGAGGTTTGTGTAGGGACCTTGTTGGTGGGCGGGTTTAAGTCCCACGTTATGTTTGATTCTGGAGCTTCTCATCGCTTCATTACGCCGGAGTGTGCAGAGTGTGCGGGAATTAGAGGGGATCCCGGGGAGCGTACAGGAGTTGTCAGAGTTGCTGGGGGCAAGTTCGTGAGAGTTATTGGACGAGCTAGAGGGGTTGATATTCAGATCGCAGGAGAGTCGTGGCCAGCGGATTTGCTTATCAGTCCAGTGGAGTTGTATGATGTTATTCTCGGGATGGATTGGTTGCATCGGCATATGGTGCATTTGGATTGCCATCGGGGTAGAGAGGAGTTTGAGTGTCCAGGAGAGAAGTTGGTTTTTCAGGGAATTAGACCGACTTCGGGGAGTCTCGTGATCTCAGCCATTCAGGCTGGGAAGATGATCGAGAAGGGCCGTGAGGCTTATCTGGTCACTATATCTATGCCAGAGTCAGTGAGGAAGTCTACGGTTAGCGGTATTCCAATAGTAGAGGAGTTTGAGGATGTGTTTCAGTCCTTGCAGGGATTACCACCATCTCGGTCGGATCCTTTCACCATTGAACTGGAACCGGGGACGACACCATTATCCAAGGCTCCTTATAGAATGGCTCCAGCAGAGATGGCAGAGCTGAAGAAGCATCTAGAGGATCTGTTGAGTAAGTGATTCATCCGTCCTAGTGTATCACCGTGGGGAGCGCCGGTCTTGTTTGTGAAGAAGAAGGATGGGAGTTTCAGGTTATGCATCGATTATCGGGGTTTGAACCGGGTCACTGTGAAGAACAAGTACCCTCTTCCTAGGATCGATGAGTTGTTGGATCAGTTGAGGGGTGCTACTTGGTTTTCTAAGGTAGATCTGGCGTCGGGTTATCATCAGATACTGATAGATGAGGCAGATGTGAGGAAGACTGCTTTCAGGACAAGGTATGGGCATTATGAGTTTGTGGTGATGCCTTTCGGGCTGACTAACGCACCAGCAGCGTTTATGAGATTGATGAACCGTGTGTTTCAGGAGTTTCTGGATGTATCTGTCATCATTTTCATCGACGATATCCTGGATTATTCTAAGAGTCCTGAGGAGCATGCAGTGCATTTGAGAGCAGTTATGGAGAAGCTGCGGGAGCAGAAGTTGTTTGCTAAGTTGAGCAAGTGCAGTTTTTGGCAGCGTGAGATGGGCTTTCTGGGTCACATTGTTTCTGCAGAGGGGGTTTCTGTGGATCCAGAGAAGATTCAGGCTATCAGGGATTGGCCTAGACCGCAGAATGCCACAGAGATCAGGAGTTTCCTTGGATTGGCAGGTTACTACAGGAGATTTGTGCAGGGGTTTGCAAGCCTGAAGAGTGTTCCTTTTGTCTGGTCAGAAGAGTGTGAGGAAGGCTTTGCAAGCCTGAAGGAGATGTTGACTACTGCGCCAGTGTTGGCTTTGCCTGAGCAGGGAGAACCCTATGTGGTTTATACAGATGCATCTAGAGTTGGTTTGGGGTGTGTTCTGATGCAGCATGGGAAGGTGATTGCTTATGCTTCGCGGCAGTTGCGGGTGCATGAAGGCAACTATCCTACTCATGATGTGGAGATGGGTACTGTAGTTTTTGCCCTGAAGATTTGGAGATCTTATCTTTATGGTGCAAAGGTACAGGTGTTTACAGATCATAAGAGTCTGAGGTATATATTCACGCAGCCTGAGTTGAATTTGAGACAGAGGCGGTGGATGGAGCTTGTGGCAGACTATGATTTGGAGATAGCCTATCATCCTGGTAAGGCTAACACGGTTGCAGATGCTCTGAGTCGGAAGAGGATAGCTTCGGCTCAGGAGCAGGAGATGGAGTCCCTGGTAGGGGAGATCAGTGCTTTGAGCTTGTGTGCTGTTTCACTGGAACCGTTGGGTTTGGAAGCAGTTGACAGAGCAGATCTTTTGAGTAGGGTGCGGATGGCACAGGAGAAGGATTTGGGGCTGGTGAATGCCTCAAAGGATGTTGATTCTGAGTATCAGGTCTCAGATAATGGTACTATCTTGGTGCACGGTCGGGTTTGTGTGCCCAAGGATGAGGAGTTGAGGCAGGAGATTCTGAGAGAGGCTCATGCGAGCAAGTTATCCATTCATCCAGGAGCGACTAAGATGTACCGTGACCTCAAGAGGTATTATCATTGGGTCGGGATGAAGAAGGATGTGGCTAGTTGGGTCGCTAGGTGCGATGTGTGCAAGCTAGTGAAGGCTGAGCATCAGGTTCCTGGTGGTTTATTGAAGAGTTTACCCATTCATGAGTGGAAGTGGGATATGATTACCATGGATTTTGTGGTAGGATTGCTAGTGTCACGGACCTTTGATGCTATTTGGGTCATTGTGGACCGGTTGACTAAGTCAGCACATTTTCTGGCCATTAACAAGACGGATGGAGCAGCGGTCTTGGCTAGGAAGTATGTGTGGGAGATAGTCAGATTGCATGGGGTGCCAGCGAGCATTGTGTCTGACAGAGATTCTAAGTTCACTTCGGTGTTCTGGCAGGTTTTTCAGGCAGAGATGGGCACTAAGGTGCATATGAGTACAGCTTACCATCCCCAGACAGATGGACAGTCTGAGTCTAAGGTGCATATGAGGATGTGTGTTTTGGAGGCCATTGGGCAGATCACCTGAACCTGGTAGAGTTTGCTTACAATAATAACTATCAAGCGAGTATCGGTATGGCTCCTTATGAGGCTTTGTATGGGAGGCTGTGTCGTACACCGTTATGCTGGACTCAGGTGGGGAAGAGGAGCATGTACGGGGCAGATTTTGTTCAGGAGACCTCAGAGAAGATTCGGGTTCTCAAGCTGAACATGAAAGAGGCTCCGGATAGGCAGAGGAGTTATGCTGATAGGAGAAGGAGAGATCTTGAGTTTCAGGTAGGAGACAAAGTGTACCTCAAGATGGCCATGTTGCGGGGTCCAAACAGGTCATTGACTGAGACTAAGTTGAGTCCGAGGTATATGGGTCCGTTCAGAGTGATTGAGCGAGTTGGACCAGTGGCATATAGACTGGAGTTACCTGAGGTTATACGTGCTTTCCACAAGGTATTCCATGTGTCTATGTTGCGGAAGTGTCTCCGTGAGGACGATCAGTTGTTGGCTAAGATTCCTGAAGATCTTCAGCCTAACATGACTTTGGAAGCGAGACCAGTGAGGGTTCTCGAGAGGAGGATAAAGGAACTTCGGAAGAAGAAGATTCCTTTGATGAGAGTCCTTTGGGACTGTGATGGTGTGGAGGAGCAGACTTGGGAGCCTGAGGCGAGGATGAAGGCAAGGTTTAAGAAGTGGTATGAGAAGCAACCACGACTTGAGCTTGCCTAGTCTGGTTCCGTCTGTAATCCGTGGCTGGAGCGAGAATGGAGTATTCCAGCCCATCTCTCTTTACTCGGTCGCTTGGGGTGGTTGGTTGTGCGACTCAGTAACAAGATGAGGTGGTGCTCAAGGTACAAAGTGTCTGTGAGGCGGGATTTGGGGAAAGTTTCCCGAAATAGAAGTTTTCCTGAAGTGGAAAGGTTCCAAAAATGGAAAGTGCTATTTATGGAAAGTTTTTCGGAAGAGAGAATTTGTTCATTGTAGCGGTGGGAAGCCTTGGAGGGGGCTTTTGTGGCCTTTGTGGCGGAATTTCGAGTCAATGTGCCCGTGTGTGGCGGTCTTTTTGGACAATGTGTGGTCTTTCTGACGGGCTTTTTAGCCAGAGAGTCTTTGTGACGGTCCTCTTTAGGACATTTGTGTGGCCTAGTGGCGGTCCTTTTTAGGACATTTGTTTGGCCTTTGTGGCGGGCTGTTTAGCCAGAGTGTCTTTGTGACGGTCCTTCGGGACAGATGGCCTTTGTGGCGGGCTGTTTAGCCAGAGTTTCTTTGTGACGGTCCTTCGGGACAGATGGTCTTTGTGACGGTCCTTCGGGACAGATGGCCTTTGTGGCGGGCTGTTTAGCCAGAGTGCCTAGGTGGCGGTCCTCTTTAGGACATTTGTTTGGCCTTGGTGGCGGTCCTCTTTAGGACATTTGTTTGGCCTTGGTGGCGGTCCTCTTTAGGACATTTGTTTGGCCTTGGTGGCGGTCCTCTTTAGGACATTTTTTTGGCCTTTGTGGCGGCCTTTGTAGCGTGTATATGATCCTTGTGTGGTCATGAGGTATTCCAGTGAGGGGATATGTGGTTGGTAGGACATTGAGATGTTTTACGCAAGCCACGGAAGGGAAACCTGGATAGGGATAGGACTCAGACGTGTTCAGAATCGTTTGCTCGCGGCTCTTGGAGGACTTTGGTTCTCCTAGTACTGCCATATTCGGAGACTTTGTGACTTTGGAGTATGGTTGGTATATCGACTTCGGACGACGGTCCGGAGGCGCGCTGTAGGGTGACGACCCGAGAGACGAGTTGGATTTTTCCTTATATATTATGGCATGCGGGCTTAGGCCCGATGAGGAGCCAACATTGGCATGCAGACTTAGGTCTGATGAGGAGCCGATGAAACTCAAGGTTTAGGCCTATGAGAAAAAGGAAAGTCCAAAAGTCGAGAGCAAATGACGCCTGGAGCGTGAGTCTATCGCCTAGACGTGACCTTCTGTAGATCGGTCGGAGGAGTGCGGGCCGTGGAGACGGTTGCACAGGAGTCCTTGGCTGATGGTTGATTGGGATTCGAGGAAGAATCCAGTTTGGTGGGGGAGAATTGTAACATCCGTGAACCGGAATTCCGGTTTGGGATGTGCATCGATCGATGCAGTAGGAGCATCGATCGATGCTGGCTCAATTTTGTGCGTTTTGACTTAAGTCAAACGCTGCATTTTGGGTTAGGGAAAACCCTTAGATGCGAGTTTTGTCCCATTCGTGTTGATTGGCCGTTTTTGAGAAAGAACGAGAGAGAGAAAGAGTTCTTGAGAGTTTCTGGAGTTTTCTTGGAGATTTGGTGCGTTCCTGTAGAGATCTGTAGCTGGGATCGTTGTAGGAGCTTCCTAGAGGCTTGTTCTTGAGTGTTTGTGGTTCAGATTTGTCTTGGCAAAGGTAAGTGCAGGACCATGGCTTATCTAAGCTAGAGAATTCAGTATTTTG
The DNA here is from genome assembly GCF_030686135.1 of Camelina sativa. NCBI lineage: Eukaryota > Viridiplantae > Streptophyta > Magnoliopsida > Brassicales > Brassicaceae > Camelina > Camelina sativa. The sequence goes on along the minus strand of NC_141894.1, from coordinate 24,226,084 downwards.
GTTGTTGTATGTTGTTAGACGTATTAGATTGTTGCTATGGACGTTAGGAAGCTTTCTTGTGGCTTGGGATTGAGTTTTGTGGTTGTAGGAACGAAATCCGGCGAGAAGCTTCGGAGAAATCACGGTGCTCGACGTTGCGTCGATCGATGCATACCTTGCATCGGTCGATGCAAGTGCGAGGACGGCGCGATGAACTTTAGGGTCTTTCGTGTGCGTCGAGCATGCGTCGGTCGATGCAGACTGGGTATCGGTCGATGCAGCTTCTGTATCGATCAATGCTTCTCCATTTGGCATCGGTCGATGCTAGTGTGGCATCGGTCTATGCTAAGTCCTGTTTTGTGATTGACGTGTGTTGATTGTTGTGTGAAGATTACTGATACTCTATTGCTTGTGTGTACAGCCCAGTAGATGGGAGGATTGCCTTACTGAGTGTTTGTAAAATACTCATGCATTGCAATATGTGTTTGTGGTGCAGGTAAAGGCAAAGTGTGATCGTGGAATCCAGGCAATGAAGAGGAGGATGTTCTAGGGACTCGGATTTTATGTTGTCTGGCATTGCTAGGTTGCTAGAGTTGGGTCATTAGAACATTGCTAGGTTGCTGGTTCTATGATTTATGTTGTTTTGGATATTGATTATGTTGAATATTGTTATATTTTATTATTGGATTATTATTGGATATTGGTTGGTTATTTCCGCTGTTGAAAGTGTTTGTGGTTAGGTGGCTAGTGGGTATGGGACCACTAGTTGTAGTTTATTTTATTATTATATTATATTATATTTATTATTTAATATTTTTTTTTAAAAAGAGGTCGGTCGTTTCACAAGGTGTTTAAAAACGTTTACAAGGTGTTTAAAAACCTTGTAAAAGCGTTTACAAAGTGTTTAAAAACCTTTTAAAAAGGTTATAAAAACCTTGTAAAAGCGTTTACAAACTGTTAAAAAAACGTTTTAAAACCTTTTAAAACTCTTTTAAAAACCTTTTAAAACTCTTTAAAAAACTTTTAAAGCTCTTTTAAAAATTTTGTAAAAGCGTTTACATGGTGTTTATAAGGTTTCTACCTTACAAAATCTTTTAAAAACCTTGTAAAGTTTTTTTGGCGGGAAAAATTTTGGCGGGAAGTTTTTTTTGTCAAAATTTTTATGACAAAAAACTTTTTGGCGGAAATTTTTTTTCGAAAATTTTTTGGCGGGAAAATATGTCAGAAAATTTTTTTGGCGGGAAAATTTTGTTTTTCTTTTTATTGAATAAAATATTTTTCATCTAAGTGTAAAATGGTCATTAAAAATTAAAGGAGGGCAAAAATAAAATGGCCAAAAAGGGTATTTTTAACAAATTCTCAAAAAAAATAGCTATATTTGCCCAGAAAAACATATGATCACTGAAACGACCCGACCCGTGTTTTTTAAATAATTAATAATAAATATAAATATAATATTAATAATGATAATCTAAGCTAGTGGTCCCATACCCACTAGCCACCTAACCACAATAAAAGCAAACAGCCGAAAATACTCAATACCAATATCCAATAAATATCCAATAATAAATAGCATTATTCAATATTAACAAATATCCAATAACCAAACATCAAGAAACAGAGAACTAGTAACCTAGCAATGTTCCAATTGACCCCACTCTAGCAACCTAGCAATGCAAGACAACAACCAATCGAGTCGCTAGAACATTTTCCTCTTCATTGCCTTGATTCCACGATCACACTTTGCCTTTACCTGCACCACAAACACAAATTGAGATGCATGAGTATTTTATAAACACTCAGTGAGGCAATCCTCCCATCTATTGGGCTATACACACAAGCAATTGAGATACTCTAACCATTAAACAACAACCAACAAAAAAAACCAGGCATTGCATCGACCGACACCATCAGGGGTTGCATCGACCGACGCATGATCTGCATCGACCGATGCAAGTGAAACTTGAATCGACCGACACTCACATTGCATCGACCGACGCTTGCTCGACATTTCACAAAAAACCCTAGTTGCATCGATCGACTCCTCCACAGGGCATAGATCGATGTTCCTAGGTCAAATCGCGCCGTCCTCGCATTTGCATCGACCGACGCACAAAGTGCATCAACCGACAAACGTGCATCAACCGAAGCACATGCCGAGCATCGTTTTTCCCTTGATCTCCGTTCCTATACCAAGAAAACTCTATCCCAAGCCACAAGAAAGCTTCCCAAAGCCTTAAACAGCGTTCTAACAAGCTAAACAACACATAAACAAGCTGTCAGAGAAATCTCAAGCTTAGGTAAGCCATGGTCATGCACTCAACTTTGCTAAAGAAGATTCTGAACCTCAAACAAGCAAAACAACGCTCCTAGGAAGCTCCTACAACGATACCAGCTACAGTTCTCTACAGGAACAGCCTCAAATCTCCCAAAAACCACTAGAACACTCAAGAACATATTTTCTCTCTTCTTTTCTCTCAAAAGTGTTAGAATTGCGGAATGAAATAAACAAGAATCGAGAGAAACGAGAGAATAAGAGATGAAAGAGAATGAGAATTCAAAGAACTTAATTAGAATTGTTCTTATGTTTTTTACATAGCTATATATAGAAAGACAATAAGCTTCTAGCCGTTAGAGATACAAAGGGAAGGAGAGATATTCTCATGTGACTAGTCTTGATCGGTTTCATGATGAAAGCGACCTTCCTTTCCTTGGTTGACTCGCCTACACTCGTCCCCAAGGTGAACATGTGACTTCTTCCATAAGATATTTTGCTCTCTTCTCTTCTAGATCCTTCTTCTCTTGGGCTTTATGAAACATGTATATTTTGTGTGGTGAATGGTGAATGTGTGTGAAAGTGTATGATATGGAATGATGATGGGTGTTTCAATTCCCCTTATGCAGTTGCAGTATAAGAGGTATCAATCCAGTCTGAGTGCTTGTGAACAATCAAGATATGCATATGATTCTAAGTTAAGCCAAATGTAATGATTGTTTGTCACTAACAATCCTAAGATGAAAATGATAAAAGCAGAAAGTAAACTGCAAGAACTAAGAACTAGATGCAAATAAAACAGAATGATTATGATCTAAGAACAGAAATAGAAACTGTAAACACTAGATATGAACTAATGCAAGACAAGTAATAAACTAGATGCTAAGTGAATGCAATGGAAATCAAACAGGAATGAAACAAGACAAACACAAAACATAAACAAGAAATCTGGGGAACAGCTCGATCAGCACTCGACCGAGTGTAGGTCGAGTGGGTGGTCGAGTGGGACTAAAACGTGAAAACAGAGCAGGACAAGAAAAACAGAGCAATGCTAAATCAGATCAAACAACAAGCAAACGATGATATTTAAACTAAGGATTCAATAAACAAAGAAGGTTCCTGAGGATGGATTCATTGGGTAAACTAATCATTGTGGTAATCTAACTTGATCAACAAATCTCAAGCAATGCTATGAGCTAACCTCTAGACATATTAATCTAAGACAAGTCTCTCCCACTCTCATGGTCAAGAGACAATCAAACCTATGCAATCCTAGACTTGCTCTCACAATGAAAAGAATCTACACAAGCAGGCATTAAGCAATACATCTCAAACCAAACAAGACCTCTAATCTCTTAGCAAGCCTAATGGTAAGCTCTAGATCTAGCCTTATCTATGCTTTCTAAACATTGGTGTGCTGCTAAAAAGCTTAAGATCAGATCCTACCCTCTCAGATATAGAATCAGCATTAAGAACATCTAGCCTAGAAGAGATCTACAACAATCAAGCTTGATCGAATCAGATATACCACAAGATCAATCTATCCTAACCCATCCTCAAGATCCTAAGATAACTACTCACAACAAGACATGATCAAACAAATCATAAACCCAGAAATTATTGAAACTTGCATGATTAGATAGATAAGATGAAGATCTACAACTTTAAAGAAGAAATCAAACTCAAATTCTTAATACCCAGAAAGTTATTCAACAAACAAGTATGAAGAATTCTTCTTTTTCTTAAGAACAAAATCTAAAATAAAAAAGAAAAAAATAAAAAGCAAAAGGAATAAAATTCCTAAAAAGGTAAAAACTAGGTTTCTGAAAAGCTGGAATAGAATCTAGATCTTTTTGGTGGCTGCAGTACAAGTCCTTATATAGTGGGGAAGGTGGAGGCCCTAAAATTGGGAAAAGTCAAAGTGGTCCACGGATCGGTCAACTCGACCAGTGCTCGGTCGAGTGACCGATCGAGCTGGCTTCCCTGGTGCAACTCCACTCGGTCGAGTCCATCTCCCACTCGGTCGAGTGCTTGGTCGAGCTGGACTCCGGATCTTGGTTCTTCAGCCTTAACTCCCTTGTTTCCTCCTCATGACTGCTTCACATCTCTTCTCCTCAGCTTCCATGCTCCTTAAGCTCCAAAATCACCTGTTTATGCATGAAAAGATGCAAATGCAATGCAACTACACTCTAATGCAAGATTGGTCCTAAAGCTACACAATAATGGTGAAAATGGATAGAAAAAGATACAAAAGATGTGAATAAACTAAGGGAAAACATGGTAAAATATATGAACATCAACACCCCCAAACTTAGTCTTTGCTTGCCCTCAAGCAAATAAACAAGAACTAAGAAGGTAGATGAGGTTTAAAAATGGGATCATAACTCCTAAAGCTTGCAAATAGACCAGCTAGGATCAATGTTCAAGTTACTAGTACTAAGATGCAAGGTGAATAGCTATACTTAAAAACTTTAGACAAGCACATCACAACCTTTACTGATTTGAGCCTTAGATATTCACATGCATTCAAATCAACCATTTCCTTTAACATTCATTAATCAAGAACATGAATCAATTATATGCAATGCTTAAACTCATTTGGCTTGGTAATAAGGGGTTTTGAGACAATGATGGTCTCTTTTCAGAGTGGGGCTTGTCAATATCAATGTTCTCTCATGAAATGAATTGAGCTTTAGAAGAATGCTAAAGGTAAGAACACTTAGACACATACAAGAACAAAACCTTGTCTACCCAAAGGTACCCAAAGTGTTTATTCCTAACAATCTAAACCCAAATGATCCTAGTGCTACCCTTTAACTTCTTCTTTTCTCTTTAACCCTTTTCTCTTTTGGTTTTCAAGTCTTAGGAGAGGTTTCTTATTTGATCTTTCTAGTGGGATGGGGGATTCTTATTGAATGCTATGGTTCTCTTTTCTTCTTATTCTTAAGACATATAAGCTTTTTGCTAAACTCTTCTTTGCTTTCTTTTCTTTTCTTTAACTAGAACCATCTTAGATAACAACTTTCACTTCCCATCCTTTCACTAGACTTTTAGCTTTTTGCTTAAACACATTCCTCTCCTAAAAGACTCTACCCTTTTTCTTTCTCTTTTCTTTCTTTTCTTTTTATAACAGCCAAGTCCCAAACCCAACAAGTGAAACACCTAGTCCTATCTAGTTTGGAAAATGCAAACTAGAACTACACAAGGTCTTACTCTTGTCAGTTCAAACCTAACACTTTCTACCAAGCTCAAGCCCAAAAATAGGCCTCACACACACAAGAATAAACAAGGCTTGAAAGAAGGTTTGGTTAAGGGGTAGGGGAACTGATTTAAAAGTGAAATCAGCTACTTGGATCAACAAGAGTGGTAAAAAGGAGAAAGATGATCCAAATATGTATATGGTATCCATGAGTTTAAAGCAATGCACACATTGGTAATTACAAGTCAATATTAGGTTCTTATAAATAGGAAATGGAATCAAATCACAACATGCTTCAATTTAGACCAAATGCAATGCAGGAATTCAAGGCTTGGTTCAGTCTTATGCTTCTAACCACTCAACTAGCATCAAAGTACTATTAACTTGGGCATTGATCCTAGTCTAGTGAATTAAACAAGCTAACAAGGAAGAACTCAATATAAATCCCTAATGCAAACAGTCCTATATGCTAAACAAATCACTTTAAATATGCAATGCAAACTACATGAACACTCTTTTTATAAAGATTTTTGCAAAAAATTTTCAAATTTTTATGGTTTTTCTATGCCTTAGATGAAATGCAAGTGCTACATGATGATGATAAAAATTTGAAATAAGAAAACAAAACACAACATCAAATGCTATCTAGAACCCTCCCCCAAACTTAAATCACACAGTCCTCTGTGTGAATTAAATTTGTAAGAGGATTCAAGACTTAAAAACAAACAAAACACAACATCAAATGCTATGATATAAACAATGGTAAGGTGATGATGGTACCTTAGGGATTGTGGAAGAAGTTGTCCACATCCATTTGCATGCTGTCATAGGAGTAGTTGGGGTCTTCTTGGTGGCTTGGAGAAAGGCTTTGGGGCAGCTCGACTATGCCAATCGACCTTGACTCGGTCGAGTGCCAGTTCGAGTGGGGGGGTCGAGCTGGGTTGCGAGTCTCCAAATCTTGAGTCTGGTACTGCTGGTACTGCTGGTAGAGTGCTGGATCCATAAAGTACTGGGGTGGGATGGGTGGGTAATGTTGATAACCTGGATAAGCAGCTGGAGGTGGGAAGCCATAAGGTGGTCTGGGAAGGTGCTCGGCCGAGTGCATTGGAGGTGCTCGGTCGAGTGGGTGCTCGAGTGACCCGGTCGAGTGCCTTGAAAATTGTTGTTCTCGGGTACTTGAGCTCCTCTTCCTCTGATTTGGCTCATACATTGAAGCCCTAGCTGGTTCCACAGGATTCACAACCCTTGAAAGTGCTCTAGTTGAGCTGCTTCTCCTCAAAGGGCTTGAATGTTGGCTAGGAGATGAGTTTCCACTCTACAGCTCAGCAATCTCCTTTTTCAAGCCTTTGATAGACTTAGCCATGTTGGTTACCTTCTTCTTCAGCTTATCAAACCTCTTCCCATTCCACTTGTTCCATCTTTGCAAGAGAGTCATTCTCTTTGCATTCTCCCTTACTCCTCTACTATCTCTTGGATTTGGCTCATAATCTTCAAAGTAGAACTGCTCCTCTCCATCAGCTACTTGTGCATTCCCAGCTTCCTCAACTCTTTGTTGAATCACTCCATCAAACCAATGCTCCTCAGCTGGCCAAAAATCAATGTTGGCTCCTTCTTGAATGGAGGTGAGCTCTTGGTTAGGCAAAATGAGTTGCTTTTTCCCAAGTGTTGGAAGCTCAAAGTTGAAAATATGATTTCCTTGATGTAGCTCCTTGGCAAGGATGAGAGTGGAGGTGAGGTAGCTTGAGTCAATCCATCTTGGTAAGACTCTTTCTCCTCTAGGTTGGATGTCAGCAGCTTGAAGGATTGGAGTGATGATGCCTCCAATGGTAAGTGCTCCTCTTGAACCCTTGTTCTCAAGCTTTCCTACCCAACTCCTCAAATAAATCATATGATCTATTAGCACCATCCCAAGATCAGTTTCAACAGTGCTACCAAGGATGATGGTTCCATTTCTTGCTTGAAGAAGAACTCCATTAAGGGCCAAGTCAATCATCTTCAGCTCCCCCTCATTGATGTTTCCAGTCTCCTTTCTTGCAAAGAAAGTATTGGCAAGAGCCTTGTGGTAATACCTTAGGACTAGACTCCTTATTCTTGAGCTCTTGGAGTTGGAAGATGAGTAATATTTGTTGTCCCCAATGGTCTCCCATACAGCATACAACTCCTCCCTTGGAACCATCAAACTCCTATGGCTCCCAACCTCAAATCCAAACACCTCAGCCAGCTTCTTCAATGAAAATTCATGCTTCTTCCCCTTGATGGTGAATGAGATGTGACCAGCTCCATGTTCAGCACTCTTCCTCAAGTGTTGGTGTAGCTTGACAGTGGCTAGGAACTCACAGCTTTCCTCTCTATAGCCTTCCATGCAAAGCCCTATGAACTTGGTGAGGCTGCTCTTCTCAAAAAGACATGCCACATCTTCATCAATAGCAAGCTTCTCCATGGTCTCCTTGTGAGGATATCTAGTTCCCAGGAACTCCATTCTCATAAAAGCATCATACAGCTGCTTCTTTGACAGCCCACAAGATTCAGCTTCTCCATCATCCCTCAATTCTTCTTCTTCACTCATCTCTTCACTTTCACTCTCACTTTCTTCTTGCTCCACTTCAACTGCTGGCCTCTTCCCTTTGTTTCTGTATCCCCTTATCAACTCAACAATAGTAGGTTCTCTTTCTTCCTCACTCTCAGTCCTCTCAGGATCCTCCACAATTGGCTTTTTCCTGAGACTCGGCACCTGGCTCGACCGACTGCTCGACCCATCACTCGGTCGAGTGGTCGATCGACTGACCCGTCGAGTGGCTCTCCTAGCTTCACCTCTTGGTTCAAGATCAGCATCACGACGTTCCTGGGAGCTTGCAGCGGTTTTGTGGGACTTCTTGGTGATCTTAGAAGACATTTTCAAAAAGAAACTGAAGGGAAATAGACTCAAAGCTCAAAGTTAATAGGTTAGTGACCCAAAAACTTGAAAGAACAAAGCTAGAGCAAAAGATGAACTTTGAGAGAGATTTAAAGCTTGAATTTAAATGTTTTGAGCAAATGAGCAAGTGTGAGAAGCTTAGGATCGAGCAAGAGCTATTTAAAGAAGTCTAGGAGACAAGAAAACAAGGTAGGAGCGTCCTTACATTTCAAATTTGAATTGGGAATCTTTGACTTGCTTTTTGGCTGCCACTCGACCCCACCACTCGACCAGCACGTGGTCGAACTCCTTGACCAAATTTGAAATTTTGAAAATTTTCTCCTTGTTCTTCCTTCCACTTGATCATTCTAGAAGAATGGGAATAGATTGGGCCTCAATTAGTATCCAGCTCGGCCGAGTACCTCTTGTTTTGTGGTCGAGTGGGCCTGCGAGTCCTCTTCTCTTTGGCCACATCTCCCCTTACCCAACTATATTACCACTTAAAAGCCTGTCCAACAAAATCATAAAAGAAAACACATCAAACTACTAAGAAAATTAAACCATATGTACAAAGGATACCTTAGGGACTTCCTCCCTAGTGAGCTTGTTTAAAGTCACTAAGCTTGACTTTGGTTTCCTTCTTAACTTTGGTTCAAATACCAAGGAGGTGATGAAATCCTCCCTGGAACTTCCTAGTCACTGTGAAGATTGTCCTCAATCACCTCACTCTTAACACTCAACCCATATTTCTTCTTAAATTTGAGCCTTGGCCTTGTTCTCCTTAAAGACCTCTTGTTCAGCTTGAATTGAAGATCCTCAACCATACTTGTCAACTCTTGGACTGACCTCTTAAGCTTCTCAACAGTATCCTCTTGGGGTGGAGGCTCAGCTTTAGGGTCTCCTTCATCCTTGAACACCTCATGATCAACTTTCTCCTTGATAGTGAAGGGTTGATCATCAATGGTAGGCAGGTTGGTTGGGTTATAGATGTTGAACTTCATGACCACATCTTCAGCAATATTCAAGGTTACAAGACCTTCCTTCACATCAATGACTGCTCCAACAGTAGCCAAGAATGGCCTCCCTAGCAAGATTGGATCCTCAGGCTCCTTATCCATTTCTATCACCACAAAGTCAGTGTGAATCCTTGCTTTCCCTATCTTGAGTGGGACATTCTCCAATCTTCCAACTACCTCTCTATTTGTCCCATCAGCTAGGAGCACATGGAGATTGGTAGATTTGAAATCAGTTCTCCCTAGCTTTTGAGCTATGGAGTATGGCATCACACTTGTTGAAGCTCCCAAATCACAAAGACATTGGTTGTAGTGAAGATAGCTGATTGTGCAAGGTAGATAGAAAGGTCCTGGATCACTGAGCTTTACTGGAATGATCACTCCTCCAAGGTTCTCAAGATCCTTCTCATCTTGAGCTTCAGCCCTCTTACTAGACAAATCAAGCAAAAAAATTTTGTAGAGAGGATAAGGCTCATACTGTTCCAAGGCAGGTCCTCTCTCCTCTTCTTGGTAAGCTATGATGATCTCTTGAATGGCTGACACTTGTTCCTCTTTCTCAACCAAAGCTTCTTCTTTCAAAACCCTCTCTTCCTCTTGTTGCTTAGCCAACAATGCCTTTTTCTCAATTATTTCCCTTAACTCCTTGATCTTCTGTGCTTTGAAACGCCCAGGGAATGGTAGTGGAGGCTTGTAAGCAGGAGGAATGTACTTAGCAGGCTTGACAGCTTCGGAGTCTTCAGCTCGATCGACCACTCGAGCATGCACTCGATCGAGTGAGTGGTCGAGCTCCTGGTCGAGTTCTCCTGCGAGCTCCTGTTGCTTTGCACAAATGTTACTTGGGGCTTCAGTAACTGATGGATTCCCCCAAACTTGGACTTCACTGTCCTCAGTGACTTCTTCCTCTTGAATTAGGATGGCCTTGGCTGTGAACTCCCTTGGATTTTGAACAGCTTTTCCAGGGAGTTGGTTGGGTTTTGGAGCTGAAGAAGAGGCTATGTTGCTCTCCATATACTTTACTCTAGAGTTAAGACCTTCAAACTTCATGTTCAGGTCATTGTACTGGGATGTAAGCCTTTGGTTCAGGTCAGCAAACTGCTTAGCCTCCTCAATCTTCCCTTGTGTTTGACCAATCAACAGCTGCTGTATCATAGCTCTAAGGTCTTGTTCCTGGCCTTGGTTAGTCTGAAACCCTGGTGGGGGACACAACTGGGGTTGGAACACCTGCTGCTGTTGTTTGGGAATATAGTTTTGGAACCCTTGAGGCTGTTGAGGCTGTTGAGGAGGGTAGACTTGGTCTTGTGGATTAGCCACATTGGTGCTCCTATAAGATAGGTTGTTGTTCTTGAAACCACCTTGATTGTAGCTCTTGAATCCACCTTGGTTTTGCATATAGCAAAGCTCAGCAAACTCATTCTCCCCCTCTTGAACTGGAGCTTCTTCTTCACCAATGAAATGGACAGACTTGGACTGGCTGAGGAGTATCTTGTCAAGTTTCTCATTGACCATCTTCAAATCCTTCTTGTACTTGTCCTCTTGATCAGTTGAGGAACTTCTTATGGTCCTATCATAATCTTCATTATAATTGCCATCTGACTGAGCAAGATTCTCAACCAATTCCCAACCTTCATCCACATGCTTGTTGAGGAAGTTCCCATTGGAGGCTGTGTCAAGAAGCATCCTGAACTTTGGAAGGACTCCTCTATAAAGTGTGCTCAACAATGACTCCATACTGAAACCATGATGAGGGCATTGTGTTTGATAGCCCTTGAATCTCTTCCAAGCTTCACAAAAGCTCTCATTGTTCCTTTGAACAAATCCAGAGATCTCATTTCGCAATCTAGCAGTCCTAGCATTGGAGAAGAATTTGGCCAAGAAAGCCTTCTTACATTGGTCCCAAGTAGTGATAGCACCAGTAGGCAGAGTCTTCTCCCACAAATGAGCCTTGTCCCCAAGAGAGAAAGGGAACAACCTCAGCTTGAAACCATCTTCACTTACTCCATTGATCTTGGTAAGACCACAGATTTTGTCAAACTCATCAAGATGATCAAGGGGGTCCTCCATAGGCAATCCATGAAACTTATTAGCCTGAATCATTGAGATCAATCCACAGGGCATAGATCGATGTTCCTAGGTCAAATCGCGCCGTCCTCGCATTTGCATCGACCGACGCACAAAGTGCATCAACCGACAAACGTGCATCAACCGAAGCACATGCCGAGCATCGTTTTTCCCTTGATCTCCGTTCCTATACCAAGAAAACTCGATCCCTAGCCACAAGAAAGCTTCCCAAAGCCTTAAACAGCGTTCTAACAAGCTAAACAACACATAAACAAGCTGTCAGAGAAATCTCAAGCTTAGGTAAGCCATGGTCATGCACTCAACTTTGCTAAAGAAGATTCTGAACCTCAAACAAGCAAAACAACGCTCCTAGGAAGCTCCTACAACGATACCAGCTACAGTTCTCTACAGGAACAGCCTCAAATCTCCCAAAAACCACTAGAACACTCAAGAACATATTTTCTCTCTTCTTTTCTCTCAAAAGTGTTAGAATTGCGGAATGAAATAAACAAGAATCGAGAGATACGAGAGAATAAGAGATGAAAGAGAATGAGAATTCAAAGAACTTAATTAGAATTGTTCTTATGTTTGTTACATAGCTATATATAGAAAGACAATAAGCTTCTAGCCGTTAGAGATACAAAGGGAAGGAGAGATATTCTCATGTGACTAGTCTTGATCGGTTTCATGATGAAAGCGACCTTCCTTTCCTTGGTTGACTCGCCTACACTCGTCCCCAAGGTGAACATGTGACTTCTTCCATAAGATATTTTGCTATCTTCTCTTCTAGATCCTTCTTCTCTTGGGCTTTATGAAACATGTATATTTTGTGTGGTGAATTGTGAATGTGTGTGAAAGTGTATGATATGGAATGATGATGGGTGTTTCAATTCCCCTTATGCAGTTGCAGTATAAGAGGTATCAATCCAGTCTGAGTGCTTGTGAACAATCAAGATATGCATATGATTCTAAGTTAAGCCAAATGTAATGATTGTTTGTCACTAACAATCCTAAGATGAAAATGATAAAAGCAGAAAGTAAACTACAAGAACTAAGAACTAGATGCAAATAAAACAGAATGATTATGATCTAAGAACAGAAATAGAAACTGTAAACACTAGATATGAACTAATGCAAGACAAGTAATAAACTAGATGCTAAGTGAATGCAATGGAAATCAAACAGGAATGAAACAAGACAAACACAAAACATAAACAAGAAATCTGGGGAACAGCTCGATCAGCACTCGACCGAGTGTAGGTCGAGTGGGTGGTCGAGTGGGACTAAAACGTGAAAACAGAGCAGGACAAGAAAAACAGAGCAATGCTAAATCAGATCAAACAACAAGCAAACGATGATATTTAAACTAAGGATTCAATAAACAAAGAAGGTTCCTGAGGATGGATTCATGGGGTAAACTAATCATTGTGGTAATCTAACTTGATCAACAAATCTCAAGCAATGCTATGAGCTAACCTCTAGACATATTAATCTAAGACAAGTCTCTCCCACTCTCATGGTCAAGAGACAATCAAACCTATGCAATCCTAGACTTGCTCTCACAATGAAAAGAATCTACACAAGCAGGCATTAAGCAATACATCTCAAACCAAACAAGACCTCTAATCTCTTAGCAAGCCTAATGGTAAGCTCTAGATCTAGCCTTATCTATGCTTTCTAAACATTGGTGTGATGCTAAAAAGCTTAAGATCAGATCCTACCCTCTCAGATATAGAATCAGCATTAAGAACATCTAGCCTAGAAGAGATCTACAACAATCAAGCTTGATCAAATCAGATATACCACAAGATCAATCTATCCTAACCCATCCTCAAGATCCTAAGATAACTACTCACAACAAGACATGATCAAACAAATCATAAACCCAGAAATTATTGAAACTTGCATGATTAGATAGATAAGATGAAGATCTACAACTTTAAAGAAGAAATCAAACTCAAATTCTTAATACCCAGAAAGTTATTCAACAAACAAGTATGAAGAATTCTTCTTTTTCTTAAGAACAAAATATAAAATAAAAAAGAAAAAAATAAAAAGCAAAAGGAATAAAATTCCTAAAAAGGTAAAAACTAGGTTTCTGAAAAGCTGGAATAGAATCTAGATCTTTTTGGTTGCTGCAGTACAAGTCCTTATATAGTGGGGAAGGTGGAAGCCCTAAAATTGGGAAAAGTCAAAGTGGTCCACGGATCGGTCAACTCGACCAGTGCTCGGTCGAGTGACCGATCGAGCTGGCTTCCCTGGTGCAACTCCACTCGGTCGAGTCCATCTCCCACTCGGTCGAGTGCTTGGTCGAGCTGGACTCCGGATCTTGGTTCTTCAGCCTTAACTCCCTTGTTTCCTCCTCATGACTGCTTCACATCTCTTCTCCTCTGCTTCCATGCTCCTTAAGCTCCAAAATCACCTGTTTATGCATGAAAAGATGCAAATGCAATGCAACTACACTGTAATGCATGATTGGTCCTAAAGCTACACAATAATGGTGAAAATGGATAGAAAAAGATACAAAAGATGTGAATAAACTAAGGGAAAACATGGTAAAATATATGAACATCACTTTAATATCATCAAGGCCTTTCCCTCTTATTACTCGGACCTAACCACGACCTAAGGGCCGAGACCGTACGGACTCTTTTACGGACATCCGTACGGAAAACCTTGATCTCATGTCTTAGATCAATAAAAAGCGGCTAAGCTCGATGAATTAGACAAAAACTCGAGTTAAGGGTTTTCCTAACCCCAAAACGTAGCGTTTAACTTAAAGTCGTCAGCACAAAACCGGCCTTTCATCGACCGATGCAACCCCTAAGCCGGGATTTCGGTTCGCAAATGTTACAATCACTTTTGCCTTTACCTGCACCACAAACACAAATTGAGATGCATGATTATTGGATAAACACTCAGTGAGGCAATCATCCCATATACACAAGCAACTGAGATACCTATGTCCAAAACAATCAACAAACAAAGTATACAAACATAGAAACCAAGAAGCAAACAAAGTCTCGCTGGAAGGGAGGTGTTGACCGACACCAGACAAGTGTCGACCGACACTGGCACTTGGTGTCGAGTGACACAACTGATGAGTGTGGTTTTGTTTTGCTTCAAAATCTTTTACCTTAAAAGACCACATAACGGCTGCAAGTGCACAGCTAATCGGTAGTAGTATTTAAGGATTGATCCCACAGTGACAGAGTTGTTGTTTAGAGAATCCGTCGGAAGAGATGTAAGGCTAGGACTCAATAAAAATGGGGTTTTGTTGTCATGGTCGTAAGTAAGCAATAACGTTAATAAAAAGCAAGTAAAAATAATAAAACAAGCGTTGGGCATCAAGGGAAATCACAGAGGTTCAATGATCTATCTATCTAGGAAAGTTTAGGATTAGTTTCTTTATCTAAAACTCGGACTACGAAACACGAATGAACTGTAAACTTATAGTTCACAAGCTAATCGTCTAAGATCTCTATACTCCGAGACTCAACAGTCGCAGGCAACAACGCATAGATCAAAGCATTTAAAACAGGTTTGATTCTAATCCATGAGATTCAATAGGTAAGGGGTATGTGCTTCCTATGACTCCTCACACATCTAAGCTAGGTCAAGAACACATGGAAGCTTTTGGCAAAGCACACACACTTTAGATCATAGTTAGTTCATGAGGCTAACTTAAAGCATTAAGCAAAGCCCATTGAAATAAACAGAATTGAAATCTAACAAACCCTAAAAATTGCCACCTAAACTAAGATCATCTCCCCCCTTTGATTATCCCTTTAAACCCAACTAGAAAACTACTCTAAAAGAATAAATAGAGAAAAGGGTTTTAGATATTACTTCAATGATTGTCAAACAAAGTTGTAAGGATCTTCTCCCTTTAGAAAAAAAAAACGATGCAAATAGAATAGAAGGTAAGGGACGAGAGAGGGATTCAGGACGTCGGCTGCTCCTCTGGTCGTGTCTCCTGGCTGCTCCAATGATTGCACACACTAAACCCTAGGTTTAGAAAAGTATTTATAGGGTTATGTCTAGGTTTAGGGTTTTGTAAAGGTAGAAAAGTCTTTTCTTGTTAAGTGCATGGCAAGGGGCGGCGTAGGTAGGTTCTGGAACGTGGTGAAGGCTTGGACTGGGCCGCCATGATGGTTGCTGGTCAAGCCTTCAATAAAAGCCCATTGGTTGAATGGTTCTCCTTACGTCGGTTTGTAACACGTCTCGGGCATAACTTCCTGATGAGTAATCGTATAGACTTGATTTTACTTTGAGCAGAACGATGACTCTCTCAGCTTTCCATAGACACAAAGTACGTCGAAATTTGAGTTCTGGAAGTTCTTCAAAAGTTGCCCATACTGTAAAGCTCTGAATCTTTCCTGAAACGTATTTTCATTGTCTTTTGGTTCTTTTTGCTATAAAACCTGTAAAACCTTCTTGAAACCTAAAATACTTGATAATATTAAAGCCTTGAAATCATACTAAACTCTTCCTAAATGTATACTAAAACTATAGCTAAAATTGAGTAAAATAATGATGTTATCAACTCTCCCAGACTTAGACTTTGCTTGTCCTCAAGCAAATAATCAAACTAAATCATGGAAAAGAGGTTTTGAAAATAATGGCAATTTACTTATCTTTGGGGATATCGTCTTTGCACTCTTCTTCACCTTGACATTAGGAACTTCCATTTGTAATCCACCATGAGAATCATCAACTCTCCTTGATCTCACAATTCTTTAGAGTCTCCAAAATCTCCATTGTCATCTCTTTACATAAATTAAGCAGTAATAAAAAGTGAAATTTTACCAAGGGAAAATCGATCAAAGGCTTGTCGACTCTCTTCAAGCCAAGACTTTCTTCGTATGATTCCTTTCCCCTCCCTTTTCTCACTTCCAATGAATCTATTTCTCCCTAATTTTCTATGGTATCATTTTTTTTATATAGATTCCTTGCTCTTTCTCTCTCTCTCCCTCTCTCTCTCTCTCTATATATATATATATATATATTTATATATATATATATATATATATATATATTGGACAGGCTTCCATGAAATCCAAAGTATGCACGGGTTTACGCAACATCCCTTGGCTCACTTCTTTGCTACCTATATCCTTATTCTTTTCTTTTCTCTCTCTTTTTTTTTCTTTCTTTTCTCTTTTTTTTTTAAGAGTATTGAAGGGAAGAGAGAGGGGAACATACTTTTGAAGAAGTGCAATGTCTTTTGTGGCTTGAATGTAGAGATCTAGTCCAATGTATACCAATTCACAGGGCTTGAAAATTAAGTCCGGTTTAGGTCCTATAAAAATTTAGAGACAACGTTAGATCATCTGAATATCTATCGAATAGGGACTTTGGGGATTGTTGAGTCGACTCACAGTCTTTCCAAACTTTGGTTCTGTTGTCAAGCATAATCAAGAGTCATAAGAGTGTTAATCCAAATCAAATAAACCATTAGAATAAAATCATAATCCCCTACTAGTTTTGACTCAATAAAAAAAATGTTACACGATAAAAACATCAAAATTATTGATGTAAAAAGTGAAAAAGGTCTCAAGTCAATAAAATAGAAGTAACATTAGTATAGGATAGAACATCCTTCCCCCATACTTAAATCACACCGTACTCGGTGGGAAAAAGGAAAGAGTTGAGGATTAAAAATCGTAGGGAAAAATGTAGGGTTTATGGTTACCCAATAATGTCACCTTGATGGAATGATTTTTGTCGACTCTAGACGTTTATGGTTACCCAAAAATTGTCTAGAGGTCGGTTGTGGAATGAAAATGTGGTGACGAACCATTTATACTTCCTTTGGTTGCTTGACATCGAATATGAACTAGGCTAAGTTCATTCGAATTGTGTTTGATATATTTCTAAATGAATCCTCCTTGAAACAAAAACCTAAAACTATCAATAAAAATGATAAAATAAAAATAAGAAAAACATATCTAAATGTAAGAATGGTGATGGTTGGTGGTGAGGATGGTGGTGGTTTAGAATTGTCTCGCGGTACACGGATGAACGGTCGCGAACGGCAGCAAATGGTGGGTGTGGTACGGTACTCGGTACAAAGCGCATCGTACGCGGTACGTGGCACATGACATCGACTACGGTTGGTACAACTAGTGGGGACTCTCGGCATCGATCACGTGAGGATTGTGATGATCCGTTGCCTTCGGCTTGCTTTGGTCAGGTTGAACATGGCCGGTCAGTTGGTGGTACTTGCCACTAGACATAGTTGTGTAGACAATCCATGGACCTTCTTCTTCCTTCTTTTTGGCTTTTCTATTTTCTATTTTTTGTGTTTTTTTTTATGAACCTAAAACTAAAATGTAAAACTATTAAAAGTAAAAAAAAAAATAAATCCTAAAAATTAAAAACTTACTAGACATGGGTTTCCTCCCAAGAAGCGCACTTGTTTATCGTCGTCGGCTCGACGTTAGTTTGCTTTCTCAAGCAGAGTGAGGAGAGTTGGTTGTCCTTAGACAAGCTCTCTTGGATCTTTCTCCAATGCAGGCATCAAGTGGCTCTCTTGCATAGTCTTCTTCTATACATCTTCGAGTAGGTGGGTTGAATGGTTTAGCTTCACAGAAAATGTCTCCATTGATGTTGGTAAGAGTCATTCTTCGGTTAGGCCAGTCCATGACGGCTGTGGCTAGGAATGCTCCTCCAAGGATAAGTGGTGTAAACCTCCATCATTGATAATTTGAAAGTTGGTTGGAACATTGAAGATTCCGACTCTTACATGAAGTCTCGGACCATTCCTTCGGGTATTGTGAATGAGGAGTTGGCGAGTCCTATGCATATGTCCAATGGTTGTAAGTATCTCAAGCCAATCTTCTTAGCAGCATCGTTTGACATGATGTTGATACATGAACCGGAATCACATAATGCATCTTTAAATTTGACTCCATTGATATAGCAAGTAATGAGGAATCGGCCAGGGCTCTCCACTTTGTGTAGTGTGTTTAATGGCCGTGGGTAGAGTTGAAATGACCGACCCGTTTTTTTATTTAAATAATAAATAAATAATAGTAATAATAATAAATAAATAAACTACAATTGGTGGTCCCATATCCACTAGCCACCTAACTACAATCACAACCAACAGCAGAAATAACAAATACCAATATCCAATAAATATCCAAAAATAAATAACCAATATTCAAATGAATCAACTCTAGCAACCTAGCAATGCAAGACAACAACCAATCGAGTCCCTAGAACATCCTCCTCTTCATTGCCTTTATTCCACGATCACAATTTGCCTTTACTTGCGCCACAAACACAAATTGAGATGCATGAGTATTGTATAAACACTCAGTGAGACAATCCTCCCATCTACTGGGCTATACACACAAGCAACTGAGATATCAATGTCCAAAACAATCAACAAAACAAAGCAAACAAACCATGAAGCAAACATAGTCTCGCTGGATGGGAGGTGTCGACTGACACCAGCCAAGTGTCGACATACACTGGCTCTTGGTGTCGACCGACACTACCCCACAGTATCGACCGATGCTCACTTACTAGTGTAGACTGACACCCTCCTGGTTTTGATCGACACTGCCTCTGCAACCGCGTTCTGCTCAAAGCAGAGAGTCGGATCTTGCTTCCAAATTCCTCCAATCCGTCCAATACTCAATCCCCAAGCCTTATGAAGCCATAAGAACCCTATAGCAACCCAAACCAGCAAGAAAACACAACAAAGAACACCTAAAAAGCAAGACAATCAAAATCTCAGACTTAGATAAGCCACGGTCATGCACTCACTTCTGTGCAGGAAGATTCTGACCTATAAGAACGAACCCCTCACTCCCAGCAAGCTTCTAGCACCTTCCTAGCTTCAAATCTCCTAAGAACCACCAAGAAATCTCACCAATCCACCCAAAATCTCAAGAACAAGGTTTTCATCTCTTTTCTTTCAAAAACAAGAGAACGGCGACAAACACAACTTGCCAAAACCCTTTTCTCGACAATCCCCTTAAATATCTCGGTTTAATGGTTTTCTTTAAACCAAACCGACCCAAAACGATAATTGAATCAATCTGATCGAACCAGAAAGTAATGGTGTCGACCGACACCACCAATGGTGTCGATCGACACCCATCCCCAAAATCAACATTTTGGTTCACGGATGTTATAATTCTCCCCCACCAACATAGATTCATCCTCAAATCTCGAACAACCATCAGCCAAGGACTCCCATGCAACCGTCTTCGCGGCCAGCACTCGTCCGACCGATCTACGGAAAGTCACCTCTAGGCGATAGACTCACACTCCATGCATTATTTGCTCTCGACTTTTGGACTTTCCTTTACCAATAGTTCTAAAGCTTGAGTTTTTATTGGCTCCTCATAAGGCCTAAGCATGCATGCCATAATATTGTCTCCTCATCGGGCCTAAGACCGCATGCCATAATATAAAAGGAAGTCCAATATTGTCTTGCTTGTTATGGTATTGTATGGAAATGAGTCTAGAAGGTTCTTGACATTGATCAAATTGATGAGTCCCATCGATGAAGGCTTAATGGAGGATGTTTTGGAATTTGGGATGATACAAATGCCAACGGAGAAGTACATGGTGGTTCGATTTGGATTTATCTGCTAAGCATATGGATTATGGTTTGGATGATCATAACAATATTTTAAAAAGAAAAGGAGTTTCCGCGTTTTCAAACCTTTTCCACACATTATCTTTCTTGTTCTTCACCATAGGTTGTTTTTAATGCTAGATCTTTGATTATTCATCTGGATTAAGATCTTAGGATTATTGATTGCTATGAGAATATAATTGTTTTTTTTGACAAAAACCTTTGGTGAGCAAAATTACTTTTTGCAAAGAGATAGAATTAGTGATTTTGTGAACTTATCTAAACTTGATTTTATTGCTGGTTTTTAACTTGAATTTTGCAAAGAGATTTGGATTTTTGGGTTTTAAAACTTAGATAATATTTGCAGTGAGAACTGATTATTGTTGAATCCTACTTGCTTAATTAATTGTTTTAATATTCCATAAATTTCTGAGAATTTCCCTAGACCTAGCGTTTTTAATTCCTGAATTTACAACACTTTTTAATTCTCTTTTTCCAATGTTTTTAATATAATATTTTGATTTAGCATAATTAAAAGATTAATAAGTCTACTGTGTGATGTAGAGTCTCTGTGGATTTGACCCCTAGAGTATTACAACTGTAAGGCTGTCAGTACCATTGGGTATTACAATTTGAGCATATCACTTTGTACTGTAGGTTGGCTATTTGCAAATGACAATAATTTTTTTTGTTGCTCCCTTGGTTTTTTTTTTTTGAATCTCTTTGGTGTGTTAATTTGGAATGAAGAGAAGAAAGAGGTGAATTTTGTTTTTATAGACCAACCCTAAGTGAGTAAAATGCAACTACTATACAAAAGTTAGTACACCAACCCCCAAACAAGAAACACGTTTTTCAACTGTATATTACAACTATTTTACGATTATCTAACGACCCGCCAAAAGAATCGCAAAGTAGTCGACAAACTAGCGACTATTAATTCATGTCATTAGCATATTCGTCAAAATAACAATTATGGTACGAATATTTTTTCCAAGAACAAAATAGTCGTCAAAGAATGGTTAACATATGACCATTTTACTTACTACGTATTTTGGTCGCTAGTTAGTGACTTAATAGCGACTAATCAGCATCAGTCGCAAGTGAGTCGCAGAGTAATCACAATATGATCGTCAAAATTGGCGAGTATATAAATAGTCACTATCGAGTTGTTTTCTTGTAGTTGGCCTATGGACCAATTTCTTAGTGAATTCTGTAATTTTTTTTTATCAAACATATTATAAAATAGTCTTTTTTAAAAAACAATTAGTTGTACTTTGTTTTAAATGGTACTATAAAAGCTGTATATATCCAAAAAAAATTCAAAAGTATATTTTTTTTCCTCTCTCTAAAAACCAAACGCTCTCCCTTCTCTCTAGAAAACACCAGCCGCTGCCTAGGTTTAACCGGTTCCGGTGGCTTCTTTAGCACTGGAGCTGGGGTTCTCTTCTTTTAGTTTTATTTTCTCTTAATTTTTGGCATATCTATATCTTTGTTTTCTTCTAACAGCATCAGATTTGGTTTTTTAAGATCTCGATTATGAAGCTTAAAACTTATCACCTTTAGGGTCTCCGGTGCTTGTCTATGTTTCTCTGTCAAGCTCAGCTACAGATCTGGCCGTTCCCTTTCACGGCTGAGGCAGCCGTCAACCGGTTCTTCCTGCCTTAGATGAAGATTCTCACCAGCGTAGATCTTGATCTCCTTCCTTCTATGTCTCTAGGTTCTGGATCTGTCTCACCGCCTCTGATGCTTCTCATCAGAGCATCATAAAGAGGGAAACACGGCATCTCCATTCAGTTTAATTTGTGGTTAAAGAGAGTCTTGTATTTTTATCCGTTTGTGTGGTTTTCTTGTCTCAGATTTGTTTTAGTTTATCAAAGGTTTAAGTTTTGTTTATCTTAATTTTTGAGTTCAAGATCTTGATCCGGGAAGTAATCGATTGGATGTAGTGTATTTTACATGCTCGGGTTTTTTCTCCTTTGTTTCACCTTTTTTGGTCCTAGTCTCCGGAAGTGGCTTTGTATGCATGACGTCTCCTCATAAGTAATATATCAGAACGTTTGTTTTTAAACATAAATTACCTCATTTTACATTTTTTGTAATTTGTTTGGGAATCATACTTTATGCGGAAATGATAAATTGGACGTGCCTTTTGTAACATACCCCCAGAAAAGCCCTAGCATAAATTCTCATTATTGACACACTCTCGGCCAAAATTCATTCAAGTTAGACAATTAATCGGAGATATTGTTCCAGTTTACTTAAATATTTTTCAGGCGATGATCAATTAGACAAATCTCAAACATGCATAAAACAGATTATTAGATTACATAACTTGGTTCTAGTACAAAGGCAAGTTTACTAATAACCTATTTGAAACAATCCGACCCGTTTTTTTAAAAATAACATCTCAATAACTGGTGATCCCATACTCACTAGCATCCTAACCCCAATCAATAACAACAGCGGATAACACAAAAAAATTCTAATATCCAATAACGAATAAACAAATAATGAAATTCCAATTCAGAAAACAATCCAAAACAGAAAACTAAGTCATAGAACCAGCAACCTAATATTCGTTCTAGACACCTAAGTTCCACTTTAACATCCTATTATAGACACAGAGCAAACAACTGAGCCTCTAAAAAATTCCTCTCTTCATAGCCTTGATTCCACGATCATACATTGCCCTTACCTACGCTACAACACAAAACAGATGCGTAAGTATTACCATAGAATACTTAGTGAGGCAATCCTCCCATCTACTGGGCTATACACACAAACAATAAGATCTCCCATGCCACAATCAATCAAACAATAAAACAAACCAGGCAACACAGAGCAAACACATCATCAGCCGATACTGAGTGTGGGACCGCAATACTCCTTGTGTCGATCGATGCATGCTCGACATTTCACGAAATCCCAGATGACACCTCCAAATGGCATCGATCAATGTTCGAATGTCTTATCGCGCCGCCCTCAAAAGGAGTGTGTCGGTCGACACTCATGCCGAGCATTGCCGAGACTCGCCTCCAAGCTTCTCCCTTTCATCCCACACGATTTCATGAACAAATCTAAGCCTCAAGAGTCATGAAAAACACATAGAACTCACAGGAAACAATCACATAACACATACAAAATAACAGAAACAGAGATCTTAGCATAGATAAGCCACAGTTATGCACTCACCTTAGCCAAACAACGAGATCTAAGCCCAAACGACGAAGCTAACTCCACAGAAACCTTCCCACGACATCCTTAGCCTTGAATCCTCACTTTCTAGGAAGAAAATCACCAAACTCACCCAACTCACCAACCTTCCCACAACGTACTTTGTGCGGAAATGATAAATTGGATGTGTCTTTTGTAACATCTCATTAAAATCGCCCAAAGTTAAATTCTCATTATCGACACACTCTCGGCCAAAATTCATTCAAGTAAGACAAATAATGGGAGATATTGTTCCAATTTACTTAAACATTTTTTCAGGCGATGGATCGATTGGACCAATCTCAAACATGCATAAAACAGATTATTAGATTACATTATTTGGTTCTAGTACAAAGGGATGTTCACTAATAAGCTATTACATCGTTTGAAGATACTAGACCGAAACATAAACTATCTAAATTCCCATTCTTCCCTTTCCTTGCCCTTGTCACAAGAGCTGATTCAGCTACTTTTGTTAGCATTACTATTAGGGCATTTTTTAGCTTTTTAAGGTCTATTTTTTTGATCATTTTAAGAGTTGTTATGATCAAAAATTGGTCTATTCTCGGTAGCTTTAGAGTTTATACGTTAATAAACTTTTTGGGTAACTGAAGTGTTTTGGAAGAAGAATAGATCATGATGCACTAAAAAAGGATATAAAAAGAAATCTTCACCAACTGGTGCACTTCTGAAACTGGCCATGGAAAAAGACACATTCTGTTTTGACTTGCACTTGTCATCTAGGTTTTGGAAAAAGCCCATTGTCTCTTGTTACAGCTGATAATAGGTTTTTACATCAGGTATCAGTTCTCTATGCAGTTGCAGTACAACGAGTTATCAATCCAAATGGTTATCAATCTAAATGGTTGTCGTTAACAGATAGGATGCACACAAAGCAATGCAAGTCAAGCCAATTGATGCGTGGTTTATTTCGCTTCAAAATCTGTTACCTCAAAAGACCATCAACTACTCCAAGTGCACAGTTAATCAGATGGAGTACTTAAGGATCCATCCCACAGAGAGAGAGAGTTGTTGTTTAGTGAATCCGTCATAAGAGATGTACTGCTTGGTTGTCACAGTCGTAAGTAAGCAATAGACATAAACAAAAAGCAAGTAAAAATAATAAAACAATCATTGGGCGTGAAAGGAAATCACAGGGGATGGATGATCTATCTATCTAGGAAACTTTAAGATTAGTTTGTTTATCTAAAACTCGGACTACGAAACACGAATGAACCGTTAACTTATAGATCACGCACCAGATTGGAATGCGGAGACTTAAGGACTTAGAGTGATGTTTGGAACAGGGGGAGCAATGTGTGCTGTACTCTTTTTCCTTCACCAAGGTTTTGTCCCAATGGGTTTTCCTGGTAAGGTTTTAATGAGGCAGCATCCCCTAAGCACATTGCAGCGATCCCATCCAACATAGGCACGGTCATATCATCCAAGGGGGAGTGTTGTAAAACACTTAGTGGACTCCATCGACCGGCCCGTCTAAGGCCCATGTATTGTGTCTCGGCCTCTTAGGCCCATAGGTCCATTAGCTTATCACTTATGTCGGTCTATTGTAATCCTTATAAATATGTAACCTCAAGACTTCATTCATTAATAAGACAAGAGATTTCGTTCCCTAAATCCTCTAGTTTACAACAGCTCATGGTTTGATATAAAAATCAATTCAACAATTTTTTTCTTCGATCAATCCTTCGGATAGGGCTTGGTTCACTGATCGCACCAACCGATTTTTCTTTTTAAAAATTTTTCCAAGTCTCGGCCGCACATCCACGTTCACGGACGGAGGTATTACAGGCAGCATCATCTCTGGCTGTCAAAATAGGAAAGGGTTCATATATGGAAACCCTTTGACCTATGCGCAGAGCCATCATCCAAAGTCTTACACGAGGCTAGGGTCGAGCACCTCTTTGGGTTGGGCTTCAGGTGGTTCCTCTTGTGCTTAGATCCGCTTGTTCGGTGAAGGCTTCGGGTCATTCTTGTGCACGATCACACCTTTGGGTACATGCTCCGGTGACTCCTCATTCTTGCTTTTTTTAAGCTCCAAAGCACCTGTTTTTATCCAAAATGCAACAACGCAACAATGCAACACCCTAAAGAACCTAAATGCAAATATCTAAGGTTAAAGACCTAAAAATAGGTTAGACTCAAGATAATACAAAACATGACTAAAAAGATGCCTTAAAAGGTGTGAAAGAGAGAGACATCAACAACGCCTCTCATTTGCATACAAATAGGGAGCTCCTCTTCTTTAAGATTTTAACCCCGTCTACATACCTGCTGAATAACAACAAGATCCCGTGGGTGGCCGTTGATATGTATATATTTTACACTCTTTCGTCATGCATTTATCATTCATTTTACTCTCTTAACTCATTTTTATGCATTGTTTTTAGTTTCTTTTGTATAATATGCATATTTAGGTAGTTCTGCAATAGCTTTGCACACATCTTGCATATTTGAGTTTTTCAGGTACTTAGGAGATGACCAGACCATTGGAGCCAAAGTGATCCCAAGTCTTGCATCCTACTAGAGAACACTAGCGGCTGGAGAGCCTCCGACTTGAGCGCAGCTTCACCATCTCTGCCTTACGTCTCAATCCCTCCTCGTCATCTCTCTTGATCCGACATGCTTCATCATTATCATTCCACTCGACTGACGAACCACTCTCCCACTCGAGAGAACCTCCAGGAAGAGTTGTTCTCCAACTCGAGCGCACTATCAAGGTCTTCAACCTTGCGACTCGACTGCCACGGCTGGAAGAGATGATGTCCCACTCGGTCGCACCAAGTATAGAGGATCAAAGGACGAACGCAAAGCACATTTGGAAGAGGACGACATGTGACTCAACCAACATGATTCCTGAACTGCCTATCTATTTTGTCGTTTCGTGTTTTAGGGCTTTCAAATTTTTCTATAAATACTCTCTTAAGTCTTTACCCAAAGAACATTTCTTTTTCCGAGGGTTTATGAGTAGCCACCAAAATGTTTTATGAATTTGTAATCTAAATTTCTCTTAATCTATTTAGAATTTTCACTTCTTTCTTTGATCATTCTTGCTTCTTAGATCATTAGCTATCTAATCATGCTTTGATGTTCATGGGTTTGTGTTCTTTGTGATGATGATTTATGGGTTTGAGTAGTGTTAGTGTTCTTGAAGATGGGATGGATTCGGTGGAGAATCTTAGTATATAGGGTGTTTCAATTTTGATTTGCATGTTTTCTTTCTGGACTAGAGTGTAGTGTGCTAGTTTCTCTTTGGTCAATTGGAACTAGGTCTTAGACATTTCATCACTTACCAAGTGTTTGATGAAATTTATGAACTAGCTAGTGCCAAAGATTTACATTCCTAGCCTAAGAGATTAGATGTCTAGGGTGTTTATTGACGTGAATGAACTTGTTTTTCATACGTGTTTGATCATGTTTCTCTAACGAGAGTTAGGTTTGGAAATGGTTGAGTCTGAGTAGCTTATGTCAAGAGATTTGTTTAGCTAAGCTGAGATGTTAATTATCTAGGGATAGCTTTATTGTGGTTTGTTACTCTGTAGACTAAGTGACTCTGCCTACATCAATTACACTCATCCTTAGGACCTCTATCTTTTTTATTGTTATTTGATACTCGAAATTGTCTTTCTCTTGATCTCTAGTTTATGTTCCAACTCATTTTTGCTTTTAGTTATGCATATTAGCATCTTTTCTATAGTTTATTCCTATTTTTGCATTCAATTCACTCTAGGTTGTTAGACAAACAAACTCTCTTTGAATCTGGCCTAATTTGTGACTCCTTGATTGCATCTTGAGCGATTAGCATCATCCTATTTAAATTGACACCTTTTGTACTACAATTGCATAAGATTAATTGAACCTGCTAGGATAGAGTAAAATCATAGTATTAGTCGTGATCAAAATATTCTTGTGATGCTAATCCTTTAGGTGTGGGTGACTACTTTGATGGACCTCCTCACCAGCCTCCTAATTTTACTGCTAAATAAGTGTGGCAACACGTCCCGCTGACCCCACTAGCTTGCCCCCATAGGCCCAAAGCTGGCCCGCAGGGCATCGATCCTAACCCCTCACCGTGGAAAGAAAATATTCATCCAAATCCACCAGTAGGTTATTGGTGCGCCAGGCGTTCCTCGAACCCTGGTCCCCACCCTTTAACAACCATCTCATAGGACAAGCTGTCATCAATTGACCTAACTGAAACGACCTGACCCGTTTTTTTTTAATTAATAAATATATAAATATAATATAATAATAAACAACTAAACTAGTGGTCCCATACCCACTAGTCACCTAACCATAATCACACCAAATAGCGGAAATAATAAAACCAATAAATAACCAATAAACCAATAACCAATATCAAATAAACCGTAATAATTCCAAAATCACAAACTAAAGATCCAATCAACATAAATCAGAGAACCAACAATCCTAAACAACATTCTAAGACTCAACTCTAGCAACCTAACAAAATCCAGACAACAACCAAGCGAACCACTAGAACATCCTCCTCTTCATTGCCATGATCCCACGGTCACACTTTGCCTCTACCTTCACCACAAACACAATGAGATACGTGAGTATTACCAGAAATACCCAGTGAGGCGATCCTCCCATATACGAGCTATACACACAAGTAAATCGAGAGTACAAATACAAATAAAATATAACAAACCAACCATTAAACTGAACTACCAATAACACTTTCACCATACCTACACATCATCACATAAAATAAGTCATACAACCCAATCGCTTAGATAAGCTCATGGTCACACACTCACCTTAACAAGTGATTCACGAAAATAACTACAACAAAATGAGAGGCTCTTCAATATCCAAGAACAACCAAACTCGCTCCTACAACCAATCACAACAACAAACAAACATTGAAAACAAACTGCCAGAAAAACAGAAAAGAACAACCTCACTCACAAGTGAAACCACGAAATCGAAACGAACCGTTAACTTTCTAATCCCTCCGGTGAAAAGCAAGGTATATACGTCCAAAAGCTTTCCACAAAATTTCACCACGATCGGATCTCAGATGAAACCGCAATTGATCCCGAAACACCCGTTGGTCTCAATCCGCGACTGAGACGAAACACTCCACGAAACTTTTTATATCTAGTAAAATATTAACTCAAATTACTTCTGTAAAAAGGAGAGTGTACGAAAATCTCCTATCTACAACCCTACCAAAAATCAATACCTTTCAATTTTGATTAAACGGATCTTCCTTCTCCCAAACCCTGACAGTTTTGTTTCTCTCATTACTCTAAAGAAAAATGTTCATCTCCTTATTTTCCTCTTTTACACTAAACAACCAAGAGTTCTCTCCTTTTCTCTCCCTTTCCCTCCTCTCTCTCTCTCATAACAATGTCGAAAATAGCCAAAACAGGAGAGGAGGCATGACTTTGAGAAAGAGATTATGGGTTTTTGGTTTAATTAGATTAAACCAGGATTTAATTAAACCAAAATTAATTAAAATCTACTCTTTAGGTTTACTCAACATATTTCAAACTTTATTCCCGGAACACAGATGTTACAACAAGCTTCTTACATACACCCTCTAAGACGTGCCACTCAAAACCAAAAGATAGCCAATTTTAATGCTCCAAATCAATACCCTCAAAACAAAGCTGCCAGACGTTATGATGAAATAAAGTCTCAAATCATTGCCTTTGTGAAGCAGAACCAATTCGATGGTCTCACCACGGACCATCCGATCTGATGGATTCCATCAAACTCTTTGAAGAAATCCATTGTACAACAAGAACAAATGGAATACCCGAAGATTATTTGAAATGTAAAATTATTATTTTCTCTTTATCTAATAAAACTTGCAAATGGTTAAAGTTTTTACCCCAGGATCAATCACAAATTGTGAAGGATGCAAGCCAACCATTCTCATCTAACTTCAGTATGAACTCGATATTCTACTCTCTTAGAAACAAGCTGTAAGGATTCCAACTATCCAAAGAGGACAACACCATAATTATCAATTTTCATTCCACACAACCAACAATGGAGATTACACAACCAAGACCATCTAGAAGGACGAGCTCTAGTCGATAACCTTGTTACATTAACCTGACAAGCAATCATTTGCATCAACAAACAATTAAAGACCTAATGAACCTAAAGCAAGAAAACGACTATATATAGACTCAGCCTCGGTTACGCACTCATCTTAATTGGTAAGATACAGATTTTGACACCTCTTGTACTCGCGTCGCTTAGATTCTCAAGTTGCTTCTCTTAAACTCGACAACCATTCGAACAGATTCTCCGACAACTAGCAAATCACCATTATATACACCAACATCACAGGTCATCATTCCCTTTCGATGATTCTCGAGAAGATATATATAGATAAACACAAAGTTCTTTCCATACTTGACATAATTACCCGATCTTTCGTTTTCACAAAGAAATTCTCTCATGTTATGAAACTAGAGAATCAAAGGTTGTAAATCTCTTGTTATTATTGATAGAAGCGAATAGAGGTACATATATATAGTAAAGGCAAAGCCTAAACCAAAAGTGACAAAGACTTAGTATTATGGTCGATGGGCCTTACAAAATATAAACACTAAAGGGGCCGGTTATGGAAGTCCACTCCAAGTGTTTTACAACACTCCCCCTTGGATGACATAACCATGCCGATGCTAAGGGATCAATGCAATACGCTTGGGGGTGCTGCCTCATTAAAACCTTACCAGGAAAACTCAATGGGACAAAACCATGGTGAAGGAAAAAGATTACAGAACGCATTGCTCCCCCTATTCTAAGCATCCCTAAAGTCCTTAAGTCTCCTCATTCCAATCTGGTTCATGAGCTTCTTGAATTTTGTTGTCGGCAATGCTTTGGTGAAGAGATCGGCTAAGTTGTCGCATGATTGAACTTGTACCACTTGAACTTTTACGGCATTTTGTAGTTCATGTGTGAAGAATAATTTCGGTAGAATGTGCTTCCTCCGATCTACCTTGATGTATCCTTCCTTGAGCTGTGCGATGCAGGACATATTTTCTTTGTATATAACCGTTGCTTCCTTATCATCGATCATGCCACAATCTGTCCGTATATGTTGAGTCATTGACCTCAACCAAACACACTCACGTCCGACTTCATGAATTGCTAAGATTTCCGCATGGTTAGATGAAGTGGCCACAATACTTTGCTTCATAGAACGCCATGAGATCGCCGTACCACCGTGTGTAAATACATAACCGGTTTGAGACCTTGAGTTGTGTGGATCCGATAAGTAACCTGCATCATCAAAACCAACTAAACCTTCTTTGTTATAGTTAGTATAGAACAAACCAAAGTCTGTCGTTCCTTGTAGGTAACACAGTATATGTTTAATACCATTCCAGTGCCTTTTGGTCGGACAAGAACTAAATCTTGCTAGGAGGTTCACGGCAAAACAAATGTCTGATCTAGTGTGGCTAGCCAAAAACATTAACGCTCCTATAGCACTGAGGTATGGCACTTCAGGACCGAGAACTTCTTCATCGTCCTTCTTTGGACCAAATGGATCTTTATCCAATTCAAGGCTCCTTAGAACCATTGGGCTGGTCAATGGGTGAGCTTGGTCCATATTAAACCTCTTGAGTACCTTTTCTGTATATGCCATTTGATGCACAAGGATTCCATTATCAATGTACTCAAGCTGCAATCCCAAACTGAACTTAGTTTTACCTAGATCTTTCATTTCAAATTCTTTCTTTAGATATTCTACTGTTTGGGCTATTTCACCAGAGGTTCCAAGGATGTTTAAATCATCCACATACACTGCTATTATTACAAACCCTTTGTTTGCAAACTTCTTTATAAAAATACATGGACTGATTGGGTCATTCTTATAGCCTTCCTTGGCTAGGTACTCACTTAGTCTATTGTACCACATTCTACCACTTTGTTTCAGTCTATAAAGGGATTTGTTCAGCCTTATGCAGTATTGTTCTGGAGAACCATCTTTATCTTTGAGCTCAAAACCCTCTGGTAATCTCATATAAATCTCATTTTCCAGTGGACCATATAAATATGCAGTTACAACATCCATTAACCGCAAATCCAATTTTTCTCTTATAGCCAGACGTATTAGATATCTAAAAGTCGTTGCATCCATCACAGTGGAGTACGTCTCCTCATAATCTATTCATGGTCTTTGAGAGAATCCTTTTGCTACAAGCTGTGCCTTATATCTCACGATTTCATTACTCTCATGTCTCTTTCTTACAAAGACCCACTTATGTCCTACTGGTTTTATATCGAACGGTGTCCTTAAGATCGGACCAAACACATTCCTTTTCTTTAAAGAGTTTAACTCCACGTCAATGGCTTCTTTCCACTTTAGCCAATCTTTACTTTGAGTGCACTCTAATATAGACGTGGGTTCATGATCCTCATTTATCTCAAGTGCTACCTGATATGCAAATACTTCATCAATGTCGACATTCTTACGGTTCCACTGTATTCTAGACATGATATAATTGATTGAGGTCTCATCATTATCAATACCTTCAGGACCTTGAGGTTCAGCGTCCCAAACCTCATTTGGTGCCTTAGGATTTGCCGCGGCCATGTATGTAATTTCCTTACCCTTGGTTTATTTTGCACCTTTCTTAGCCTTCCGAGGGTTCTTATCTTTGGAACCTAATGGTCTACCTCGTTTTAAACGTGGCTTACACTCTGTAGCAACTTGATTGTGTTCCTTTTGAACATCAATACGTACTGGTGCATTACAAGCTGGTATGTACGATTTGGTTACTCTCTTTGGGTCAGCAAACGAATCTAGCAATTGATTAGCTAGCTTCTGTAAATGAATAATCTTTTGAACCTCTGCATCACATAATAGGGTTCGAGGATCTTGCCAATTTAAGTATGTTTGATTCCATGATAATTCTTAAACCAGCTTGCTTGTCTCTCCACCCAACATAGGAAATTCGGATTCTGTAAATTGACAGTCCGCGTATCTAGCCTTAAATAAATCAGCTGTAGTTTGCTCAAGATACTTAATAATGGTGGGAGACTCATATCCAACATATATTCCCATCCTCCTTTGAGGTCCCATCTTAGTTCTCTGTGGTGGAGCAATCGGTACATAAATGGCACACCCGAATGTTTTGAGATGGGATATGTCTGGCTCATGACCCGTTAATAGTTGGGATGGTGAATACTTATGTTCACTAGATGGCCTGATGCGTATAAGCTCTACTGCATGTAATATTGCGTGTCCCCAAGCCGACACAGGAAGCTTCGACCTCATTAGCAATGGTCGAGAATTAGTTGTATTCATTTAATGAAGGATTCAGCTAATCCGTTATGTGTATGGACATGTGCCACAGGATGTTCCACACTCACCCCTATGGACATACAATATTCATTAAACGCTTGAGATGTAAATTCACCAGCATTGTCTAGACGTATAGTCTTAAGTGGAAAATATGGAAAATGTGCTCTAAGTCTTATAATTTGAGCCAACAGCCTAGCAAATGCTAGGTTCCTAGTGGATAGCAAACAAACATGAAACCATCTGGTCGATGCATCAATAAGGACCATAAAATACCTAAACGTCCCACAAGGTGGGTGTATAGGTCCACATATGTCCCCTTGTATTCTTTCGAGAAAATGCAAAGTTTCCTTAGTTACTTTGAATGGTGATGGCCTAACAATAAGTTTCCCTTGTGCACATGCTACACACGTGAGATTCTTAGGGATAACTTTTCTCTCTTTAAGAGTGTGCCCATTTGAATTCATAATTAGCTTACGCATCATGTTAGAACCTGGATGGCCAAGCCGGTCATGCCATAGAGTGAACTGTTCATTGAACATTTTATTCTTTGCCAAGTTTGCTTCTATCATATTTATCTTAGCATGGTAAAGACCAGTGGCTAGTGCAGCTATAGTTTCTAGGACCTTCTTATGTCCTTGAACAATTTCTGTAATATACAGAAACTCATTGTTTCCTTCACCCTTTGTTTCAACATGGTAACCATTCAATTGAATGTCCTTAAGCTCAATAAGCTTCTCTTAGAGCTGGGTGAATACAAGGCATCACTTAGTTCAAGATGTGTGCCATTAGGTAATAATATATGAGTCTGGCCGTAGCCCTCTATAAGGCTTGCTATACCCGCAATTGTACTAACATTGGCATTTTTTATTATGAGATTAATAAAGTATCTCTTATCCTTCAAGATTGTGTGGATGGATCCACTATCCACCACAAGTACACTCTTGTCCTCAGCCATTTCTATAATGACAATAATTTTGTTTGAAACTTTAATAAAACAAGCAAATATATATTGAAGGAAATAGAATAATTTTGAATTTAAACCAAAATAATTATCCAATAAAATAATCCAATCAAATGCAAAAACATAAAACATAGAAATTAAACCAAAACAACATTTTGAGTTCAAATATCCTCTCCTAAACAATCGGAGGTCTCATGATGCAATAGGTCATCCTTATCATGGTCGAAATCACCTTCACCATCGAGATGAACCAGGTTAGCCTCTGGATTTTTCTTCAAACTCTCTTGATAGAGATCAATAAAGTGCTTAGGAATTATGCAAGTCTTTATCCAATGGTAATCCAGACCACATCTATGGCAAGTGGACTTGGTCCTTTGTTGCGGCTTGAATACCCCGCGGCCTCTACCCCGACCACGACCGAAGCCTGATCGGTTACCACGGCCTTGACCACCAAACTTGTGTCCTTGGTAAGTCCCACGACCAGGACCACCACGTCCACTTCCTCCACGGCCACGGCCACTCTTGTCCCTATGAAAATAGTTAGACTCCTTGGTCTCCTTTGGCTCTTTAGGCTTTTGAGGATTTTTCTTTGCTAAGTAAACCTTGTGAGCTTCTGGTAATGGAGATGTACCAGGAGGTAACAATGCACCATTCATCATTAATAGCTCATTGTTCTGCTCAGCTAGCAGCAAACACGAGATTAGATCTGCATAGGTTTTAAACCCTTATTCACGGTATTGTTGCTGAAGCAGTATGTTGTTAGTGTGAAAAGTAGAGAATGTCTTCTCTAGCAGATCCTTCTCGGTCACCTCAGTAATTGAGACTATCTTAAACAGCTCTGAGTTATACTCATCCACGGATTTGGAGTCCTGGATCCTTAGGTTTTTCCAATCAAATTGAGCCTTTGGAAGGAGCATCGTCTTTTGGTGTCCATATCTGCTTTTCAGCTCTGTCCAAAGGTCAAGAGGATCCTCTATGCTGAGGTACTGATTCTTGAGACTCTCAGCAAGGTGATGGCGTATATGCATAATCGCCTTATACTAATCTTTTTCATAACACTCAAATTCTTCCTCAATGCAATCGCATAAGCCCTTTGATTTCATATGGATCTTAGTGTCCAAAGCCCATTGCAAGAAGTTGTCTCCAGAGACATTAAAGGCAGCATAGGAGAGGTTGTTGAGTTTTGCCATCTGCAAAATACAGAACATACATCCTATCTAGTAAAAAGGAAAAATTCTAAGACATTAAAGTTAAGTGTTCATACTAGAATTAATCCTATCTAGGTTTGTTTTATTAATCTTATCATAATATTCAAATTTTCGTGGTTCAATAAGCATGCAAGACAACAAACCTAGATAGGATTAATTCTAGTATGAACACTTAACTTTAATGCTTTAGAATTTTTCCTTTTTACTAGATAGGATTTCCTTTTATGAACTTTTCCTTTTCCAATTAGGATTAAGACAAATTTTAGTAAGTATTTTCTAGGCTTTTAAGATAACTACTAGAATTAATTTAGAAGTTATCCTAATCTATGTTTTGATCTTAGAACAATTCCGATTTCAAGTTTTAGTTTTTAGAAGTTTAACAAATAATTAAGAACAATCGGATTCAACCTAGAACAACCAAACTAATGTTTTCTTATGGATTTTGAATTTAGTTTTCTAGTTCTAAGGTTCTCATGCATCAAGCAAACAATCATAATCGGATTTTAATCATAGTATAATTGGTTTAATTCACAAACAATCTATGCAACCCTAAGCATCAAGACAATCTATTTTAAATTTTTAAAGTTATAGGGTTTTAGGATTTCACAGCATAAAACTTGTTTGTTGATTGTTTACTTGTAGTATTAGGGTTCCAAATAAGTTAAGAGATCAAGTTCGATTCATAGGTTTAAGAGGGTTTGATCTTATTTACCTTCCACCGATTTGGAGGTTGACTGGATATTGACCGGGAGCTAAAGACCTCGGTTATACTTCTTCTTGATCACAAACCTCGGACTAGGTAGGAGGAAGAACCGATCACGAACTCGAACTGCTTCTCGAACAGGAACAGACATTTGGGGCTTCTTGCTACGATACTTAACAATCTCCGAACAGAACTCAGTCCGGACAGGAACAGACCACAAACTCGGATGTATCACGAGCAAGAACCGATTGCCGAGTGTAATCACAAACAAAGGAAGAAGGCGGCGGTTTTTTTTTTTAGGGTTTTAGGGTAAGGGTTTTTCTCAGCTGGCTTTAGAGCTTCGTGCTGATAACGTGTTATGAAACTAGAGAATCAAAGGTTGTAAAGCTCTTGTTATTATTGATAGAATCGAATAGAGGTTACATATATATAGTAAAGGCAAAGCCTAAACCTAAACTGACTACAACTTAGTATTATGGCCGATGGGCCTTACAGAATATAAACACTAAAGAGGCCGGTTATGGAAGTTCACTTCAAGTGTTTTACAACATCTCAGTCTTTTCTGAATTTTTTGGAGTTCTTAAACTTGAAGACGCTAAATAATGATCAAGAATTGTTACGCATATAGTATGTCCGATATAAAACAGCAAATGCACACTAAAACTTGCAGTAATATTTAGTGATCAAATCTACAAGTACCAACACGATGAATTATATTGATGGAAATAAAGTAGAATAAAAAGAAAATTTCAGAGATCAAGGTAATTAAGTAAAATAAAACAAAAGTATTGAGTAAAGGGAAATCATCATTGAATTATGAAATCAATGCAAATAAAATATGGGAAGCATTTAGAACCGTTCATGAACTCAAATTGGTAATGTGAAACTATCTTCCTTTTTTTTTTTCTTAACATCTGAATACTTTATTACCAGAAAGTGTGATCCTCATTGTGGAATGTTACAAGGAAATCAGGAATATAATAGAAGCTGTTAAATGATAGTTTGTTTGGAAGTGGTTGTTTTGCTAGTGGATAAGCAACTGTATTATTTTGCCGTCGTGTCCAAATATATAATACCTCTGAAAACTTCGCCTCCCAGTATTTAACTTCTTTTATCCAGTTGTGGACTTGGAAGTTCTGCGCTTCACCTCTAGCCAGTTTGTTGACTGTGTAGTTGTCTCCTTCAAAGATGACATTCTTGTAACCTTTTATCCATGTCTGTTGCATTCCAATAATCAAATCTTGAAATTCTGGTAAGAAATTCCTCGTATTTGAATCCAGAGAGGAATGAAGTCAATGATAGGGGGATTCTGCAGTGGATTCCATTTTTAGAGCAAAAGCATGCGGTCATTGAATGCCCAAGGACCACGGCGAAGCACATTCTCCAGAGAGTCTTCGGAGGGGAAAATGAATTGGAATTGGTTGCCCGGTATAATCCTCCCATGGACCAAACCTGCTTGTCTCCATACTAGTGGCATTGATGCAACAATAGAACGTAGATTCTGACGTCTTGGCATAACTAGTCGCCCAACAAAGATGAATCGATTATCTGCTTCTGCTAGAGCCACCACATCCGCTGGAATGGCAATTGGTTCTTCATCAGCCCCAAGGTTGATATCCTGGACTGCACGCCTTAAATTAAATCCCATTTTGGAAAGGAATGTAAAGGGTACAATAAGACAAAAGTAATTGCCGCTGTTGATTAGCAGATTTGGGATTATATAATAGAGGGGTTGTGATAACTGCAATAGGAGCGTCACATCGAAGTGGGTACTTCAACGTGGAGATAACCGTCGGCAAAGTGGATCGGAAGCATACGACGCCGGAGAATTCGTAGATAACTGGTTAAAGAGAGAAAAAAATCGTCTTTTCAATCGTCTCTCTCATTTTTTTTACTACTATCTTACTTTTTTTGCATTTAATAATTCTCTATGCAAGATTTTTTTGCAAGACTAACTTTAGTTTGTTTCAAGAAGTTCTAACAAGTATTAAGTTCCTAATTATAATAGTTCACAAAGTTCGAACCTATGTTGTTTTTCTTGTGTCAAAGTACGTGCGGAATAAACTTGTGTATTGACATCAATGATTTACATAAGTATGTATACATAATTCTAGTGGGCTTAATAACATAACCTAGCCCATAAGCCTAGATGTCACTATATATTACAATATTCCTCCTGAAGTTGGAACATGGAGATTACAAATAGCCAACTTGGAAAGCAGATAAAGAAACTGAGAACTGCCTAATGCCTTGTGAAGATGTCAGCTAGCTGGTGTTCGAGGGTACAAACGACGGGTTGATGAGACCACAGAGTATCGAATCACAAACATAATGAAAATCCAGTTCAATATGTTTGGTACGTTCATGGAAAACATGATTGTTAGCGAGATTAATAGCAGCTTTGTAATCACAATGAAAAGGTGCCCGGGATGCAAAACACCAAAAAAATCAAGAAGAGAAAGATACCACTTAACTTCCTTCGTAGTCAAAGATATTGACCGATATTCGGCTTCAGCGGACAAGTGAGAGACGGTGTCTTGCTTCTTTTTTTCCAGGAAATAGGAGAGCCGCGATGAAAGAAAATATAGCCTGTCAAGGAACAACGTGTTTGTGGACACACAACATGATCAACATCAGAATGGCAAGTAAGAACCAAATCGGTGTTGGCTTTGTAAAGGGACCTTGATCAGGAGAACCCTTTAAGTAATAAAGAACTTTGAGTACAGCCTCCCAATGATCATTAGTGGGTGTCTTCATAATCTGAAAAAGAATATGAACATGATAACAAAGTTTCGGGCGCGTAAGAGTGAGATAAATCAATTTACCAACTGTACGACGGAATTGAGTAGGATCTTCATACGGTGCATCCACAGAGCAAGCAAGTTGATGATTTTGAGCCATTGGAATATCGGTTGGTCGACAGCCGAGTAAACCACCCTTCGAGATAATATCCTAACAATGTTTTCGTTGACATAAGAAAAACTCCTTCAGCATTAAGAGCTATCTCGAAACCGAAAAAATAGCAAGGAGTTCCCAAATCTTTCATATGAAACTGCTGAGATAGATACAACTTAAAAGCTCAAATAGAAGCCGAATCAGTAATCTCAATAACAAAATCATCAAAATACACGAGTATGTAAACTTCCGTAGAACCACGAACAACAGAGAAAAGCGAGTAATCATAAGCAGACTGATGAAAACCATAGTCCAGAAGAGCAATCTAAAGTGTACCAAACCAACAACGAGGAGCCTGACGAAGCCCATACAAAGATTTCTTCAAACGACAAACTTTGTTTGGAGCAACAGAAAGAAAACCTTGAGGAGGACGTGCATACACTTCTTCCTCCAAAGTACCATGTAAAAATACATTGCGTCCATCAGATGAAGTTCCCAGTTGGGAGAAGTAGCAACATTGCGAAAAGTACAAACATTGATCATTTTCATCACCAGAGCAAAAGTCTTATCGAAATCAACACCCTCCTCCTGACATTCCAAGAGCAACCAAACGACCTTTGCAACATTTGATTGTACCATCAGAATTATACTTGATCTTAAAGACCCATTTGCACCC
Organism: Camelina sativa; assembly: GCF_030686135.1. Classification (NCBI taxonomy): domain Eukaryota; kingdom Viridiplantae; phylum Streptophyta; class Magnoliopsida; order Brassicales; family Brassicaceae; genus Camelina; species Camelina sativa. The sequence goes on along the minus strand of NC_141894.1, from coordinate 24,187,093 downwards.
AACAGGTTGCTTATTTGGTGGTAAATCAGCAAGTTCCCATGTATCATTATCCTCTAAGGCTGTGATTTCGAACCCCCTTGCTTTTCGCAAGACATCAAATTCCATAGCATCTTTGAAAGATTGAGGTTCTGTGAAAGCAGTAATATTGGCAAGAAACACTCTGAAAGAGTCCAAAATTTTTGCAGAACAAACATAGTTATCAATTGGATAGGGAGTACCTGACAGATCAGAAGGAGATTGAAGCGATCAATGTGTGGGATTAGGAGAGGGTTGAGATGAATATGTCACATATGGTTCAAGACTAACCTACTTCTTCTTGACATGACAACCCTATCCCGACCGCTCACCCAGGATAGAAGAAGCAATAGGTTCAGTAATTGCAAGTTCATGATCCACCGAATCGTGGTGAGGGAGAGGTTAATCCAGCTGTTTCTGATGCTGTCGGACCAGTTGTTTGAGAAACAGACACAAATATAGGAAAGTCCCCCCTTATCAGCTAACTGGGACGAAGACTTAGAAGAGGAAGCAGACTCATCTTCCTCCTCAACAATGTGAAAATCCGATGACGATGTTGGAAAGCCAGCAACTGACTCCTCCGCAACCGAGGGAAAAACGACAAGAGGAAAAATGCTCCTATTGAACACAACATTGCGGGAAACAAAATATTCCTTTTATGGAGATCGAATACTCACCACCCTTTCTTATTATAAGGCTGCCGAGGAAAACACACCGAGAAGCAAGCTCATCAAACTTCTTACATTAGACAGTCCCTTTGTTTGCATAACACAAGCAACCAAAAACACGAAGATTATCAAAGGTGGGTGACTGATCAAACAGAAGCTTGTATGATTGATCAAATAACAAGCAGTGAGTATTCAATCGCCCCAAAACTCCAAAAAAATATTTACTTGATACTGGAGTGATCGAGCAACAACATCTAAAATGTGATGATGTTTACGCTCCACTCGTCTATTTTGCTGTGGAGTACTGATGTACACATATTTTACCTTGTTTAAGCATAGTTTATTCATCTCTTAGGTTAAGCATAGGAACCAACATAGACTCTAGATATTGTCTGGTTAGTATGCCCCTAGTGTGGAGTATGTGTCTTACACTACTCCAAGTAATAAAAGCATGTTTCGGAATTCTCCCCTTGAAGACTAAGTCACACCAAGCATAGGAAATACATTGAGATGCTCCAAGTTTTAGACGTCAAGAAAACTATCTCCCACCTTCCACTTTGGTACATGGAGGCAAGTCTTCTCAGCTACACGTGGGACTGTATTAAATGTTTATAGTAGACAATACTCCTTCTGTTCCTGATTAATCCGTATTTTAGGATTTTCAAACATATTAAAAACTAACGTTAATTGCATTATATTTTTTGTGATTAACGAATTTCAACTAAGAATATTCAGTTTTTTTTTTTAAGTTTACAATTTGTCATTAATTACTTATTAAAAATATATAGAAAACATAAAAATTCTTTTTTTGTGCAACAATTGTTTTTCTCTAGAAAATAGATTAATAATGATTGAATGGAATAGATTTTAGTGAGAAAACGACTATTATAATATACATATTATTTGATGGCCTTAAAACATAATATAAATTTTTGGTCTAAGGTTATTTAGTCTGCTTATCCTCCAGAACTGGCTTGGCTCCTTTCTTAATACGATGTTAAAACAAACACATAAAACTAAAATAAAGACGTTTAACTAATCCTCAGGAAACTTGAAATAATGTCTACATACATAAAAACCAAGAGTAATTTTTGATCAAAATTTAGATTAAAAGTAAATAAAGGAATTCAGATTAAAATTTATTTAATCATTTTTTTTTAGAATCTACCTTCTTTTACCTTGAGAAGACTTTAGCTGAGCCTTTAATATCCATTAATTTCATTCCATGGCTTCTATATAATACAGTTCTGCTAGCTTCACTAAGCTATAAATCTACAAAATCTTAAATAATAAATAACATATCAAATTGTAATTTGATCTTTAACAAATTTGGTTAAGAAAATGAGAAACAAAATTATTTTACAAAATGTACCTTGTCAATGCATCTATGTAACTATTCTACCAAAAATAAAATGCGACTACATAACTATAAAAGTGGCAAGAGACTTGGCCATGTTTTTCACTCTTCTTCTCATCTGTGACATAAAACATGAAATATTTCTTGATTATGAAGAGAAAGAGTAAATATATTTTGGTTAATTATAAAGACCCCTTGCTAGACATCAAACCTCTGTTTCGATCATCAAGGATTGGACAAGGGTACCATCATAATCAAGAAACATGACGATATTTTTTCCTCTTGCAGCATTGATGATATATGTTATAACAGGTCTAGAATTTGAGAGTAAATTTGATTCTAAGTATTTAAATAAATGTCTACCTATGGCTATATATACGTACGCTATTTGAATGTTAGACATATGTTACTCTTAGGTACAAAATATTTTATTAACAGTTACAAATTAGGGAATTATGGAATTCGGTGTCATAACTTTTGTAACATCAACATTTGCAACGGAATAGACTAAATACATGTCAATGCATGGTTATTGATGTAAGGCCCCGACCACCACCTCTTAGTGGGTCCCATGTCCAATCCAGTCCACATGCCCTCCTTCCTTAATGGGTCTCACGACCTCTCGCTAGGCCCGTGAGCCCATCATATCCGACGGTCGATTTGCTACGTCCAGGAGGCTTTAAAAACTTGTTACCGTCCCTACAAATCACCACATGATCTTTCCCTGTGTTTTTTCCTCACTCACATAGTCCCGACAGTACTTCCCGGAAGTTCACCCATCCTGAGACTACTCCAGCTCAAGCACGCTTAACTGTGGAGTTCATTCAGGACCCTTGAACAAAAAGATAAGTGCACTTTGATGACATAGGTGGCCAAATAAATTCTTTTAACCCTCTCCGCAAGTCTCTGAAACCGGGCTGTCACAATTCACCACCACTAACAGATTGCAACGTCCTCGTTGCGCAGCAATACCGTCACCCCCGACAGTGTGAGCCCACTCGACTCCACACTCGTCTGGGTTTGGCTCTAATACCACTTGTAATGCCCCGACCGCCACCTCTTAGTGGTCCCCATGTCTAATCCAGTCCACTGGCCCACCTTCCTTAATGGGCCTCAGGACCTCTCACTAGGTCTGTGTGTAACATCCGCAAACCAAAATCCCGGTTTAGGGATTGCATCAGTCGATGCACATAATGCATCGGTCGATGCAAAGTTGGTTTTCTGCGGACGAGTTCTAAGTGGAAAAGAGAGAAAGGAAGAGAGAAAAAGTGTTCTAAGTGTTCTTGGTGAGATTTTGGGGGTTTGAGGCTGCTCCTGTGGAGATATGCAGCTGGGATCGTTGTAGGAGCCTCCTGGAAGTATTTTCTTGCTTGTTTGAGGGTCAGAATCTTCTTGGCAAAAGTAAGTGCCTGACCATTGGTTATCCAAGCTGGAGATCTCTCTGATTTGCTTGTTATGTGTTGTTAGGCTTGTAGATTGTTATTTGGGAAGTTAGGAAGCTTTCTTGTGGCTTGGGATCGATTTTTTGTGGTTATAGGAACGAAGATCCGGCGAGAAGCTTCGGGGAAAACAATGCTTGGCATGTGCATCGGTCGATGCACTTTATGTGTCGGTTGATGCAAGTGCGAGGATGGCATGTAAAACCTAGGGTTTTCGTGCAATGTCAAACATGCGTCGGTCGATGCAATTGGAGTATCGGTCGATGCAAGTGAACCTTGCATTAGTCGATGCATATCATGCGTCGGTCGACGCAATCCCAACTGGTGTCGGTCGCTGCATGTTTGGTGTCGGTAGATGCCAAGTCCTGGTTTGTTATTGTTGATTGTTGTTTGATGGTTAGAGATGTCTCTATTGCTTGTGTGTATATCCCAGTAGATGGGAGGATTGCCTTACTTAGTGTTTATAAAATACTCATGCATTGCAATTTGTGTTTGTGGTGCATGTAAAGGCAAAGTGTGATCGTGGAATCAGGGCAATGAAGAGGAGGATGTTCTAGGGACTCGATTGGTTGTTGTCTGGTATTGCTAGGTTGCTAGAGTTGGGTCATTAGAAACATTGCTAGGTTGATGGTTCTATGTTTTCTGTTGGTTAAATTTTGGATATTGTTATTTTATAGTTATCGGTTTATTATTGGATATTTATTGAATATTGGTATTTTTTTTTCCGCTGTTGGTTGTGATTGTGGTTAGGTGGCTAGTGGGTATGAGACCACTAGTTTTAGTTTATTTATTTTTATTATTTATTTATAAAAAAAAAACGAGTTGGGTCGTTTCAGTTTTGGTATCAGAGCCCTTACGGTTATAGGTTTGGGTTCACTAGGCTTTGTGCTGTAGATGTTTGAGATTTGTATGCTTTGATTGATTATGTGAGTTAGTCAACTGTGTGTAGCATGAAGACCTATAACATCCTCTTCTAGCCTATTGTGTGATTCCACGGTGAGTTTATGTTTCTTAGTAAGTTTAAATTGTTTGCTTAGTCTTCTGTTCATGGTAGTGCAGATGGCTAGAGATGGTGCTGTTGCTGGTCGTGGACGCGGTCGTGGTCGTGGATGCGGTCGTGGTCGTGGTAGGGGCAGAGGCCCGACAGTTAGTGATACTGCGGACCAGAGTGTGACAGCTGAGGATGTTGGAGAGTTGCAGGGTGTCCAGGAGGATTCCATGAGTGTGGCCGGAGGGGGCGGTATTGGTGCTCGAGTGGCCAGTGATGCTAGGGTCCCGAGAGTGGGAGTTCAGGCAGGTGGAGTCCCTAGAGCTGATTTTGCGGCTTTTCTAGCACAGTTATTGGAGCGGTTGCTAGTAGTGGTACCGGTTCAGGGTCAGGTAGTGCCACCAGTGGTGGCGGAGGAGCGGCAGCCAGTAGCTGCCGATGCAGGAGCACATGGACGTTATTTTTCCATGCTTAAGGAGATGAAGGGCATCGATACTGTGCGGTTTTCGGGTGGTACAGATTCTACTGCTGGAGATGCGTGGAGGACGAGTGTCAAACGTAACTTCCAGACTTTGAGATGTCCTGAGGAGTTTTGGGTGGACATAGGGGTCCACCACTTGATTGGTAATGGTCAGGTGTGGTGGATATCAGTGGCTGCTAGGAGAGTGCAGAGGGAGATGACTTGGGCTGACTTAAACCGCAAGTACTTTCCGAGAGAGGCATTGGACCGGTTGGAGGTGTAGTTTCTTCAGTTATCTCAGGGGACGCAGTCAGTGCGGGAGCTGGAGTTGGAGTTCAGTCGACTTCTATCTTATGGGGGTCGGGCTATGGAGTCTGAGGAGGCTCAGATCAGGAGGTTTCTGAAGGCCCTACGTGACGATTTGAGGGTTCACTGTAGAGGGTGGAGCTATGGTACGCGTGTAGAGCTGGTTGAGACTGCGGCAGAGATTGAGGAGGACATCTGAGCACAGACAGTGGCGGTTAGTCCAGCAGTTCAGCCTAGTAAGGATCAGCATCATGGAGGTTGTAGCAGGGGCGGGAAGCCTGTGCAGGGAATCAAGAGGAGGTGGGAGGCTATGCACAGGCCGAGTGGTGAGAGTTGCTTTGGGTGTGGGAGGAAGGATCACAAGGTTGCTAGCTGTCCCAAGAGGAGTGCCCCGACGGCAACGGCTCGTGTATGCTACCATTACAGGGAGCCAGAGCACATCAGGCCCTTGTGTCCCAAGTTGCAGCCGTTGGCAGAGGCAGCGTTGCAGCAGGTGGCACGGATTGAGCAGGCGCCACGGGTATACACGACTGCATAAACTGGTGGAACCAGTGCCGAGGCGATCACAGGTATAATTTCTGGTACTTAAACTTTGTGAATTTCAGTAGGTTCAGATTTTATGTTTTTCCTGTGATAAAGTGTTAGGTTCGCAACACATAGGTTTGTGTAGGGACCTTGTTGGTGGGCGGGTTTAAGTCCCATGTTATGTTTGATTCTGGAGCTTCTCATAGCTTCATTACTCCGGAGTGTGCAGAGAGTGTGGATATCAGAGGAGATCCAGGGTAGCGTACATGAGTTGTTAGAGTTGTGGGAGGCGAGTTTCTGAGAGTTATTGGACAAGCTAGAAGAGTTGATATTTAGATCGCAGGAGAGTCGTAGCCAGCGGATTTGCTTATCAGTCCAGTGGAGTTGTATGATGTTATTCTCGGGATGGATTGGTTGCATCGACATATGGTACATTTGGATGATCGAGAAGGGCCGTGAGGCTTATTTGATTACCATATCAATGCCAGAGTCAGTGGGGCAGTCTACGGTTAGCGGTATTTAGGTTGTTGAGGAATTTGAGGATGTGTTCCAGTCATTGCAGGTATTACCACCATCTCGGTCTGATCCTTTCACTATTGAACTAGAACCGGGGACGACGCCGTTATCCAAGGCTCCTTATAGAATGGCTCCAGCAGAGATGGCAGAGCTGAAGAAGCAGTTAGAGGATTTGTTGAGTAAGGGATTCATCCGTCCTAGTGTATCACCATGGGGAGCGTCGGTTTTATTTGTTAAGAAGAAGGATGGGAGTTTTCGTTTGTGTATTGATTACCTGGGTTTGAACTACCTCTTCCCAGGATCGATGAGTTGTTGGATCAGTTGAGGGGTGCTACTTGGTTCTCCAAGGTAGATCTGGCTTCGGGTTATCATCAAATACTGATAGATAAGGCAGATATGATGAAGACGGCTTTCAGGACAAGGTATGGGCTTTATGAGTTTGTGGTTATGCCTTTTGGGTTGACTAACGTGCCAGCAACGTTTATGAGGTTGATAAACAATGTGTTTCAGGAGTTTTTGGACGTGTGTTTAATCATTTTCATCGACGATATCCTAGTATTTTCTAAGAGTCCTGAAGAGCATGCAGTGCATTTGAGGGCAGTTCTAGAGAAGCTGCGAGAACAGAAGTTGTTTGCTAAGTTGAGCAAGTGCAGTTTTTGGCAGCTTGAGATGGGTTTTCTGGGTCACAATGTTCCTGCAGAGGGGGTTTCTGTAGATCCGGAGAAGATTTTGGCTATAATAGATTGGCCTAGACCGTAGAATGCCACAAAGATCAAGAGTTTCCTTGGTTTGGCAGGTTACTACAGGAGGTTTGTACAGGGTTTTGCAAGTAGGGCACGCCGTATAACTAAGTTGACAGGGAAGGATGTTTCTTTTGTTTGGACACAGGAGTCTGAGGAGGGCTTTGCAAGCCTTAAGGAGATGTTGACTATTATGCAAGTGTTGGCTTTGCCTGAGCAGAGTGCTATGTGGTTTATACTGATGCATCTAGAGTTGGTTTGGGGTGTGTGTTGATGCAGCATGCGAAGGTGATTGCCTACTCTTCGCGGCAGTTGCGGAAGCATGAGGACAACTATCCTACTCATGACTTGGAGATGGCTGCTGTAGTTTTTGCCCTGAAGATTTGGAGATCTTATCATTATGGTGCAAAGGTGCAGGTGTTTACAAATCATAAGAGTCTAAAGTATATATTCACTCAGCCGGAGCTGAATTTGAGACAGAGGCGGTGGATGGAGCTTGTTGCAGATTATGATTTGGAAATAGTCTATTACCCAAGTAAGGCTAACTTGGTTGCAGATGCTCTGAGTCGGAAGAGGGTAGCTTTGGCTCAGGAGCAGGAGATGGAGCCTCTAGTAGGAGAGATCAATGCTTTAAGGTTGTGTACTGTTTCTCAGGAACCGTTGGGTTTGGAGGCGGTTGATAGAGCAGATATTTTGACCAGGGTGTGGTTGGCTCAGAGAAGGATTTGGGGCTGGTGAATGCCTCTAAGGATGTTGATTCAGAGTATCATGTCTCGGATAATGGAACTATCTTGGTGCACAGTCGGATTTGTGTACCCAAGGATGAGGAGTTGAGGCAGGAGATCCTGAGAGAGGCTCAGGCGAGCAAGTTTTCTATTCATGCAGGAGCGACTAAGATGTACCGTGATCTCAAGAGGTATTATCACTGGGTCGGGATGAAGAATGATGTTGCTAGTTGGGTCGTGAGGTGCGATGTGTGTCAGCTAGTGAAGGCTGAGCATCAGGTTCCTAGTGGGTTACTGAAGAGTCTACCAATTCCTGAGTGGAAGTGGGATATGATCATGATGGACTTTGTGGTAGGATTGCCAGTGTCTCAGACTTTTGATGCTATTTGGGTCATTGTGGACCGGTTGACTAAGTCAACACATTTTCTGGCCATTAAGAAGACTGATGGAGTAGCGGTCTTGGCTAAGAAGTATGTGAAGGAGATAGTCAAGTTGCATGGGGTGCCAGCGAGTATTGTATCTGATAGGGACTCTAAGTTCACTTTGGTGTTCTGGAAGGCATTTCAGGCAGAGATGGACACTAAGGTGCATATGAGTACAGCTAATCATCCTCAGATAGATGGACAGTCAGAGAGGACGATCCAGACGCTGAGGATTTGCTGAGGATGTGTGTGCTAGATTGGGGTGGCCATTGGGAAGATCACGTGAACCTGGTAGAGTTTGCTTAAAACAACAGTTATCAGGCGAGTATTAAGATGACTCCTTATGATGCTTTGTATGGGAGACCATGCCATACACCGTTATGCTGGACTCAGGTGGGGGGAGAAGAGCATGTTCGGGGCGGATTTTGTTCAGGAGACCTCAGAGAAGATTCAGGTGCTCAAGCTGAACATGAAGGAAGCTGAGGATCAGTAGAGGAGTTATGCTGATAAGAGGATGAGAGATCTTGAGTTTCAGGTAGGAAACAGAGTGTACCTCAAGATGGCCATGTTGCGGGGTCCAAACAGGTCATTGACAGAGACTAAGTTAAGTCCGAGGTTTATGGGTCCGTTCAGAGTGATTGAGCGGGTAGGACCGGTAGCATATAGGTTGGAGTTGCCTAAGGTTATGCGTGCGTTCCACAAGGCTTTCCATATTTCTATGTTGCGGAAGTGACTCCGTGAGGGTGCTCAAGCTGAACATGAAGGAAGCTGAGGATCAGTAGAGGAGTTATGCTGATAAGAGGAGGAGATATCTTGAGTTTCAGGTAGGAAACAGAGTGTACCTCAAGATGGCCATGTTTCGAGGTCCAAACAAGTCATTGACAGAGACTAAGTTGAGTCCGAGGTTTATGGGTCCGTTCAGAGTGATTAAGCGGGTGGGACCGGTAGCATATAGGCTGGAGTTGCCTAAGGTTATGCGAGCGTTCCACAAGGCTTTCCATATTTCTATGTTGCAGAAGTGACTCTGTGACGATGATCAACTGTTGGCTAAGATTCCTTAAGATCTTTAACCTAACATGACTTCGGAGGCGAGACCAGTGAGGGTTCTCGGGAGGAGGATCAAGGAACTTTGGAAGAGGAAGATTTCTTTGATGAAAGTCTTTTGGGACTGTGATGTTGTTGAGGAGCAGACTTGGGAGCCTGATGCGAGAATGAAGGCAAGGTTTAAGAAGTGGTATGAGAAGCAAGCCGCAACTTGAACTTGTCTAGCCTGGTCCCATCTATAATCTGTGGTTGGAGCGGGAATGGAGTATTCCAGCCCATCTCTCTTGTTTACTTGGTCGCTTAGGGGTGGTTGGTTGTGTGACAAAGTAACAAGATGAGGTGGTGCTTGGGGTACAGAGTTTCTGTGAAGCGGGGAGGAAAGTTTCTTGAAACAGAAGTTTCCAAAAGTAGAAAGTTTCCAAAAGTGGAAAGTTTCCAAAAGTGGAAAGTGCTAAAAATGGAAAGTTTTATGTGAGTTAGAATTTGTCCATTTTAGTGGTGGAGAGCCTTGGAGGGGCTTGTGTGGCCTTAGTGGCGGACGTTTGAGTTATTGTGCCCTTGTGTGGCGGTCTTTTGACATATTGTGTGGCCTTTGTGGTGGGCTGTTTAGCCAATTGTGTGGCCTTTGTGGCGGGCTGTTTACCCAATTGTGTGGCCTTTGTGGCTGGCTGGTTAGCCAATGTTGCCTGTTTAGGCGGTCCTTCGGGATGTATGGTTTTAGTGACGGTCTTTCGGGACGAGTGGGTCTTCATGACAGTCCTTCGGGTCAAGTGGTGTTTGTGACGGTCCTTCGGGACGAGTGGCCTTAGTGTTAGTCCTGTTTAGGACATTTATTTGGCTTTGGTGGCGATCCTGTTTAGGACATTTGTTTGGCCTTGGTGGCGGTCCTGTTTAGGACATTTGTTTGGCCTTTGTGGCGGTCTTGTTTAGGACATTTGTTTGACCTTGGTGGCGGTCCTTGTGGCGGCCCTTGTGGCGGTCCTTGTGGCGGTCATGAGGTATTCTAGTGAGGGGATATGTGGTTGGTAGGACATTGTTATGTTTTGCGCGAGCCACGAGAAGGAAACTTCGATTGGGGTAGGTATCAGACGTGTTCAGAATTGTTTGCTCATGACTCTTGCGGGACTTTGGTTCTCCTAGTACTGCCATATTCTGAGACTTTGTGGCTTGGGAATATGCTTTGTATATCGACTTCGGATGACGATCTGGGGGCACGCTGTAGGGTGGCAACCCGAGAGACAAATATTGGAATTCCTTATATATTATGGCATGCGGGCATAGGCCCGATGAGGAGCCAACGTTATGGCATGCAGGCTAGGGCCTATGCGTAAAGGAAAGTCCAAAAGTCAATAGCAAATGATGCCTAGAACGTGAGTCTATCGCCTAGAGGTGACCTTCCGTAGATCGGTCGAAGGAGTGTGCGCCGTGGAGACGGTTGCACAGGAGTCCTTGACTGATGGTTGTTCGAGATTCGAGGACGAATCTATGTTGGTGGGGGATAATTATAACATCCGCGAACCAAAATCTCGGTTTAGGGATTGCATCGGTCGATGCACTATGTGCATCGGTCGATGCAAGGTTGGTTTTCTGCGAACGTGTTTAAGTTAAACGCTGCGTTATGTGTTAGGAAAACCCTTAACTCGAGTTTTTGTCTCATTAGGCGAGTTTAGCCGTTTTTGAGAGAAAGGAAGAGAGAAAAAGTGTTCTTGGTGAGATTATGGGAGTTTGAAGATGTTCCTCTGGAGATCTGTAGCTAAGATTGTTGTAGGATCTTCCTGGAAGTGTTTTCTTGCTTGTTTGAGGTTCAGAATTATCTTGGCAAAGGTTAGTGTATGACCATGGCTTATCTAAGCTGGAGATCTCTCTGATTTGCTTTTTATGTGTTGTTAGGCTTGTAGATTCTTATTTGGGACGTTAGGAAGCGTTCTTGTGGCTTGGGATGGAGTTTTGTGGTTGTGGGAACAAAGATCCGGCGAGAAGCTTTGGGGAATACGATGCTCAGCATGTGTATCGGTCGATGCTTTTTGTGTGTCGGTCGATGCAATGGGAGTATCGGTCGATGCAATGGGAGTATCGGTCGATGCAATGCGTCGGTCGACGTAACCCCAACTGGTGTCGGTCGATGCAGAGTCCTGGTTTGTTATTGTTGAATGTTGATTGTTGTTTGATGGTTAGAGATGTCTCTATTGCTTTTGTGTATAGCCCAATAGATAGGAGGATTGCCTTACTAAGTGTCTAGTAATCAAGGCAATGAAGAGGAGGATGAAGAGGAGGAGGATGATCGTGGAATCAAGGCAATGAAGAGGAGGATGTTCTAGGGACTCGATTGGTTGTTGTCTGACATTGCTAGGTTGCTAGAGTTGGGTCATTAGAAACATTGCTAGGTTGCTGGTTCGATGTTTTCTGCTGGTTGAATTTTGGACATTGTTTATGTTATAGTTATTGGTTTATTATTAGATATTTATTGGATATTGGTATTTGTTATTCTGTTGTTGGTTGTGATTGTGGTTAGGTGGCTAGTGGGTATGAGACCACTAGTTGTGTTTATTTATTATTATTATTATTACTATTATTTATTATTTATTTATAAATAAAAAAACGAGTCGGGTCGTTTCACTATGAGCCCATCCATATGCGACGGCCGGTTTACTACATCCGGTAGGCTTTAAAGAATTGTTACCGTCCCTACAAATCACCAAATAATATTTCCCTGTGTTTTCTCCTCACTCACACAGTCCCTTCAGTCACTTTCCGAAAGGTCACCCATCCTGAGACTACTCGAGCTCAAGCACGCTTATTTTTGGAGTTCTCTCAGGACCCTTGACCGAAAAGTTAAGTGCACTTTGATGACATGGGTGGCCAAATTAATTCTTTTAAACCTCTCCGCAAGTCTCTGAAACCGAGGTGTCACAATTGAAATTATAACTCTCTTTAATGCATGGTAAAAGCAATTTGTAACCCACTACATCATATTAAATATAACAGTTTAATATATTTTCCATATAAGAAATAATCAAATTTGTTGTCAAAAAAAAAGAAGGAAATAATCAAACATAATTATTTAATTAATACTATTTTAAAAATATCACTTACAATTTTCTAATGAAATAAATAGATAGAAAATAATATATATATATATATATATATATATGTGATTTAAACATGACAACAATTCTGAAATGCTCTTGACAAGATCGATTTTATGTTGATATGTTTATTGATATGAAAGGAAAAGCTATTGTTGTGTAATTTATCATAATTTAATAGGATTTTAGTAGAAGTGGAACTGACTAACTTTATTGCCTACTCAATTAATGAAAGAAAATATTATATGATTTTAAAACGTGTAAAAGTTAAGGTTTATAAAATTAAATAAAGTCTTGATCATAATTATGTATTTAAACTATTTCATTTCTCATCCAAGATATGGTTTTTATTATGATATTTTCTTTTATTATAAAATAGTGTGTGTGCCTTTTCACTTTAAAGGATGAAAGACAAATTAAATAAATTGTAAGAAAAATGTGTAAAGTAGATGTATCAAATATCAGTTATTTGTTCGTAAATGTTATAGATTATTACATTTTGTATCATATATATAATATAAGATTTTATTATAAAATAATCTAATTTTGTTTGACAAAAGAACTTAAGATATAAAAGTGGATTTAAAAATATATGTTAATTGTACCAACATTAGGAAGAGAAGTATGATTATTTGAAATTAAAAATGATATAAATTTGTTTTAAAAGAATAAAATATTAATAAAAGATGACATGTGTCATTAAAAGATAATGTCAAATGTCGCAATGTGAATAAAAGTTGGAAAAAACCTTCTCATCTATATATATAAAGTTACCTTTCCTCACTCCTCATGCTGCCACATCAGCAACTCATTCTTTTTATTTGGGCTTAATCCTAAACACTAATCCATTATAGAGATTCTAATACATTTATTCATAAAATTTTAAAAGCCCATATTAAATCCAAATGTTTTAAATAAATGAATATTTTAAAATAGTAAAAATAATACTATTGATTTATTTTAGTAATAATATTATTATTCATTTTAACCAAAAATGATCATATTCCAAAATTTAGAATGAGTTATAAGTTTTAGAATATAATTAAGATTTTAATACATGGTGGAGTAAAAAAACAAATTATGTAATTGTTTTTATAAATTCTAAACATAAAAATAAAATATAAGTGAAATATTAGTTTCTAAGAAACAATTTCACTGATAGAAAAATAAAAGATTAATAACTTCACTCAACTTAAAAGTTTTGATCTAAAATAAAGATATTGTTAAGGGTCACAATTTTCTTTTGGGAAAAACTATGAAAAAGAATATTGAAAAATTAATCCATCCAAAAAACACAAAATCAATGGTCACAAAATATAGAGAAAATGATATGTAAAGTTATAAAAAAGTGACATGTACAATATATCTCAGAATGCATATTATCAACCAGAGCTAAAATTCTATAACATGATAAATAAATAAATAAATAAATATATATACATATAACATGCTTGAGATTTTATCAATTTATGATCAAATGCTTTTAACCAAAACATTGCCAGAAATAGCATATTACTAAAATACACCATGTTTTTTTTAGAAGACGAAGTTGAGGTTGCATCACAAAATTAACATCTGAAAATAACATATGAAGGGTTTTAGACATATGTGTAACTTGGATTAGTGAACGGATGTCGGTTTAATCATTTCACCATTTACGCATTCTTGATTTGGTCGGAAATTTTATTATGACAGGTGATGCACTTGGATAACTCCGTTGTAGCGACATAACAGTAAAAATGTTCATGAAACTTTGTATATTTGCATTTAATATGGGATATCGTATATTTAAATAATTTCTATAATTATGTCAATGATCGACCTTCGGTGTTAGAAATTTTAAAATGATGTTTTTATTTGATATAAATATGGAATGTACTCTTCAAGGGCGATTCTTTAAATCATTTTTTGTTACTACGTTATATATTATTGATTTACAAGAAAAACATTATTGCGACACTAAACTATATATATATATATATATTATATAGATTAGTAAAATAAGTATGACTTTTATTTGGATTTATCTTTTAAACTTCAAATGATTAATTATATTATATTCAGTGATTTTTATTCCTAAAAAATTTAAACTAAAATCCCTCACAAATAAATATAACAAATAAACATTATCTTCAATAATATATATGTTGTATGTTACTTAATAAAATAAGTTTAGTGTTTATATAGATTTATACTCAAAATTTTCAATAAATATATTTGAGCTCAAAAATTTGTATTGATAAAAAATATTGTAAATAAACATTCCGCGCGTGCGCGGGTTCAAATTCTAGTACTATATAATATAAAGATATATATTCGACAAAAACAAATAAATGATTTCCAAATAACAAACAAAAACGAAGAAGAAATGGACATAACAACAAACAAATATATCTATTTGATATCAATAAATCAAATAGAGATGGCCAGCATGTAAAATACTCATGTTCTTGAGTCAGTCTCAGCTCCTTGGTTCCAAGGCTTTACCCAGTCTGCATCCTCTAGATGAGCCCCATACGCAAACCCACCATGAAATGTCATATCAAGTCCAACCTTCTCTTCGTCAGCCGACACCCTTAGTAGATTAATCTTATGTAACATAAAAAACAAAGATCCCATTGTTATCGTTACCCAGCCAAAGATCGCAATTATCTGAATAATTTGTGCACCAAGTAGTTTCACACCCCCACCCATCAACAACCCGTATGGCCTTCCATTTTCGCCACCATATACTTCGATTATGTATTGTTTTCTAGCAAATATTCCTGTGAATGGTAACCCCCACGTCCCACAACCACCGTGCACTTGAGAAGCCTGAAGCGGGTCGTCAAAATGAAATTTATTGGCAAGCAAGTCAAGACTAATTAAAATCCATGATGCCACAACACCACATATAACGGCGGCCCATGGCTCTACAACCGCGCATCCGGATGATATAGCCACAAGGCCGCTTAGTAAACCAGTGCACACATGTGCCACATTCCAATGTCCTACTAGTAGTCGCCTAGTGAACATAGTGGTTAACGCTGCAGTGCAGCCGGATAGAGTTGTTGTGACTGTGGTCCGCCCAATGGCGCTCCATTGACCATAATAAGGACGAGATCTGTTGTAAATTTTTAAAATGTTTAAGAAATAACCAGCATTGAACCCGTACCATCCCAACCACAACATCAAAGTACCAAGCACAACAAGCGGTACATTGTGACCACGGATTTCCGAGGATCTGTTTTCTCGTTGATTAAACCGGCCGATTCTTGGACCTAAAATTAAGGATCCCCATAAACCAGTTATCCCACCAGCCATGTGAACCACACCGGAACCAGCAAAATCAATGGCACCAGAGCCTAAAAAAAGTTTATTGTTGGTCTGCGTTGGACTAGCCCAACCATCATTTGACCAAAACCAATGTGATATTACCGGATAGACAAAACCGGTTAGAAAGAAAGAATATATAAGGTAACCATTGAATTGAGTGCGCTCAGCCATCGAGCCACTTGTGATTCCCGAAGCGGTGATTGCATAAGTCCACTGAAATAAGAAGAAGCTGAAGTCATAGCCAGAGTTCTCAGGGAATGTATTTAAGGCAAGGAATTCGTGGTGTCCACCAATAAAACTGTTGGAAGGCTTGCCGAAGGCTAAGGTAAATCCAAAGAGGTAGTAACTGATGGCACCTGAAGCAGCATCGAGGATACTGCATAGCATGATATTCTTGGAGTTTTTAGCGCGTACAGAACCCGCGCCAAGCATGGCAAAGCCTATCAGCATGGTAAACACGATGTACGTAGAGAATAGAAGGTATGTGGTATCAATAGCGGACGTCGTGTCTGAAAATCTGTGTGAAATAGTTGAAATGTGAGAGCAAAGAAAGGATGCTGCACGTGAAGAAGAGTTGAGGTTAAAGGAGGCGGTGAGGAAGGCAGTAAGGTTGGAGACAGAGCAGATGTTGGTTGATGTGCTCATGATCGAATAGCTAATTTACTACTTGGTAAAATGAGTTTGTGAATGTTTGCTCTTTTGGTGGAAGAGAATAAAGTAAACCTATATATATTATTTGTTGAACAAGCACTTGCAATCTAAAATATGATAAACATATAAAAATGTTTTGGAAGGTTTGGAGAATAGTATTAACCGATGAAGTCAATTAACCGAAATCACTTACCCGTGATTATTTCAATAAGTGAATTGTTCTAGCAAGAGAAGAAAAGAAAAAATTACGTCGTCCCATGGAAAAAGAAGAGAAAAAATATAATTGTTTTTTTTATGTTTGTTTAGTTTTCTTAGCTCCAATATCGTTGCTATAAAGGTATGTGACAGAGATTCCACGAACGTCAAACGCCCGGGCGGACTGTCTTGCTCGCTCTTCTAGATCTTTAGCTTTTGAATCTTCTTTTGTAAATTCTTTTCCTCCAGATTGGGCAACTAATCTTGCAGTCACTTTTTAATTTATTTTAATGTAAGGTTGAAAAAAAAAAAAAAAAGTATGTGACAGACAGGAACAATGCCTTCTCACATACTCAATTGAATTGGTTAATCGATTTGTTTTATGGAAAAATATTATAGTCAATCTCAACATTCATCGGCACAAGTAAAAGAGACTTCACCAATTTAGTATTCGTAATCCAAATGTTACCAATATCACTAAGTAACTATCATGGAGGCATCACTCGTCGAAATTTTATTTTTTAGACGGAATCTCACTTTAATCTCACAAATATTAATATTTTTTGGAGACTCTAACACTCTGTCAATTTGATGGATATAAATATTTACATTTCTAAAATGAAAGGAAATACTGACTTATAAAATTTATAAACCATCCTTATAACTTCTTTTTCTACAAATGTTTCAATTTGTGAAAAATGTTTTAATGTTTTTTATGATTATGTAAATTTTTATCAAACATATTATAAATACTCTTTTTCAAAAAAACAATTAGCTGTATTTTTTTTTAAATAGTACTATAAAAGTGGTATATATAATAAAAAATCAGTACGACCGTTGTACTAAGGAACACGTCAAATTATTATTTGAATACAAGGGAACAAGTCTATTTGTTTTTTAAACACTATATCAAAATGAACAAGTCAAATTACACAACCCAGAGTAACATATGATAAACTAAACAATTTGACATTTTCAATGCCAGGTTTAAGAGATGATTCACATTATTGTAACCCCTAAACATATTTTGTTTATGTTTTTGGTGAAAAGTATGCATGACGTCTCCTCATAAGTAATATATCAGCACGACTTTTGTTTCTTATACACAAATGACCTCATTTCCCATTTTTTTATTTGTTTGGTACTCGTACTTTGTGCGGAAATGATAAATTGGACATGTCTTTTGCTCTGTTTTGAAAATCGCTAGACATTAGTCGGGTCGGGCGATGAGGGAAGGCCTATCGATTAATTAAAAAATCGGATTTAAATCGGAAATTAATCGAGGATTAGTTTTAGGGTTTTTGTCTGCAAATATCTATAATATATAAAACTGTAACTAATTCTCGAAGTTCAAACGTAGTCCAGTGGATGGCATGGTCATGCGAAGCGAATCTCTCCCGAGTTTGACGCCCTGAGAGACTTTTTTTTTGTGTTTTTTGATAATTTAGTTAATGAAGGACAAAATGGTAATTTCAGAACCGTCTTCTACCTACCACCTCGCGTCTCTATAACCCTAATCTGTGGCCGCCGGTCATTCTTAACTTGTTTTTCGCTGATATTACTTCCGATTTCACCTGGTTTTGATAAACAAAGATAGATCTAAGCTATAGCATATTATTTTAGGTCAAAAAACACAAAATTTCTTAGTTTTTTTTTTTGTTTTTCCAATTTTTACTCCGGTTTGACCCAAATCGCGGCGGACCTATGCCGCCGAGCGATTAACCGGCACATAGGCGGCCTCCGCGGCCGTGTTTTTGAAACACCTTATTGAAGAAGAGATCTATAACAAACAAGCTTGACCAATCTAAACAACCACAACCATTATCCAGCCTAACCCATCCTTAAGATCTAAGCAAACTACTAAGAATCACAAAACATGATGACCAAAATCATAAACCCAGAAATTAATGAAACCTGCATGATTAGAAAGATAAGACAAAGATCTACAATATTGAAGAAGAAATCAAACTCAGATTCTTAATAGTCAGAAAGTTATGGAACCAACAAGTATGAAAAATTTAGAGAAAAAGTGATAAAAAGTGGCTGATGATGAAAACAAAAAGCTAAAAATCCCCAAAAGGGTAAAAATTAGGTTTTGCTGGCTACAAGATATTATTTCTGACTCTCTCTGACTTGTGGGCGGCCATAAGGTACATTAAGTATATATAGGAAGGAAAGGAAGCCCTAAAATGGCTAGAAGACAAAATAGAAAGGCGGCTCGGTCAACTTGACCATGTGCTCGGTTGAGTGCATGGTCGAGTGACCTCTTCTTCTACTTCTTCCAACGGTCGAGTCCCTCTCAGCACACGGTCGAGTGACTTCGGGTGTGGTGATATCTCTTCAGTAAAACAAGTATAACTCTTGCAATACACATTGGATTGACCTCCGACCACCGGCATTGGAAAGGTAGCTCGATTTTCTACGACTTTCATGAAGGATGCTGAAGCTGAATATCAACGGAACGTCTTGATTAGAATCAATCTTTGAGGAGCTCTTTATGAATTCGACAGAGTGCTCGACCTTATGTCTGGTCGAGTGCATGGTGGAGTGCTTCCTTTTACGATCTTGATGATTCTTGTCCTCTTGTTTAGCTCCATAAATAGCCCCAAGTCCTTCTTTAGCTTTTTAAAGCTCCATAACACCTAATAATACCCCAAATGCATAAATGCATTCAATGCATGCTTCTAAATATTCTAAGTGCAAATTTGGACAGAAATGGATATAAATCCTAAGGAATTACTACTAAACAATTCAAAAGAGAAGGATAAACTATGCTTAAACATGGGAAAAGATATGTACATCAACTCCCCCAAAATTAGTCTTTGCTTGCCCTCAAGCAAACATACAAGACATAAGAAGGAAGAGAGGTTTGAAGGTGGGATCTCATAACCTTAAACATGTTAATAAACTAGCTAAAATCAATGTCCAAGTTACTAGTACTATGATGAAAGTTGAATGAGCTGTACTTAAAAAATTTAGACAAGCCTTTCACAACCTTAACTGATTCAAGCCTTAGACTTCCATATACATTCAAATCAACCATTTCCTTTAACATTCATTAAACAAGAACATGAATCAGATTATGCAATACTTAAACTAATTTGGCTTGGTAATAACGGGCTAGAGACAACATCGGTCTCTCTTTTGAGTGGGGCTTATCAATAACAAGGGTTCTCTCACAAAAAGTGGATTGAGCTTTAGAAGAAGGCTAAAGGTAAGATCACTTAGACACATACAAGAACAGAACCTTGTCTACCCAAAGGTACCCAAAGTGTTTGTTCCTAATCATTTTATACCCATGATGTCCTATTTCTACCCTTTAACTTCATCTTTTCTCTTTTACCCTTTTTCTCTTTGTTTTTCTGTCCTAGGAGGGATTTCTTACTTGATTTCTCTTAGTGGAATAGAGTTTCTTTCTTATTTTCTAAGGTTCTTACTCTTACTTGTTTCCCAAGTCATAAAGCTTTTCACTAGTCTCTTCTTTTCTTTCTTTCTTTTCTTTGACCAGAACCTTACTTAGAACTTTTAATACTCCCATTCTTTTACTTAGAGTTTTGAATTTTCTTTAAAACATTTCCCTCTTAAGGACTTTACCCTTTTCTTTCTCTTTTCACTCTTATCTTTTCTTTTTGAACTGAAACACATATTTTGTATGGGTGGTGATATGATGAATGTATGGAATGGTGAGATATGAATGAATGGATGGCAGGATGTTTCAATTCCGCTTATGCAATTGTAGTACAGGAGGTGTCAATCCAATCTGAGAGTTTGTGAACAATCAAGATGTGTATATGAGCCTAAGTTAAGCCAAGTATGCAAAGGATGTTTGTCACTAACAATCCTATTATGAAATGTAAAGTGCAGAAAGTAAAAACTACTAGAACTAGATGCTTAATGTAAATGGAACAGAATGATTATGACTAATATGAAGCTAGAACAGAAATAAAAACTATGCTAAAGAACTAATGCAAGGTAAGTAATGAACATGACACTAAGTAAATGCAACAAAAATGCAACTAGAATGAGCAAGAGATAAGACAGGACAACTAGAAATCATAAACCAAAGTTCTGGGGATGATTTCATGCAAGCACTCGATCGAGTGTAGATCGAGTGCAGGGTCGAGCTGGACAAATCCGTGAAACAGAGCAACACAAGAAAAACAGAGCAATACACAAGCGAATCAAACAACGATCAAACAGCAGGATTAAAACTTAAAAATCAATAAACAAGGAAGGCCTTGAGGAGGGATTCATGGGCTGGACTAATGATTGAGGTCATCACACTTGGTCAACAAATATTAAACAACTTGAGCTAATCTCTAGAAATATAATTCTAAGACATGTTTCATCCACTCTCATGGCAAGAAATAATCAAACTCATGCATCTCTAGATTTGTTCTCACAAAGTAAAGAATTTACACAAGCAGGCATTAAGCAATATATCTCATACCAAACAAGACCTCTAATCTCTTAGCAAGCCTAATGGTAAGCACTAGATCTAGCCTTATCTATGCTTCTTAAACATTGGTGTGATGCTAAGATGCTTGAAATCAAACCCTACCCTCTCAGTTATAGGATCAGCATTAAGAACATCTAGCCTAGAAGAGATTCTACCACAATCAAGCTTGACCAAATAAAACAAACCTCAAACACAGCCCAGCCTAACCCATCCTCAAGATCCTAAGCAACTACTCACAAGAACACATGATTAACATCAAAGTCATAAACCCAGAAAATACTGAAACTTGCACCAAATGAAAGATAAAGCAAAGATCTACAATATTGGAGAAAGAATCAAACTCGAATTCTCAATATTTTGAAAGTTATGGAACCAACAATATTGAAGAATCTAGTGTTTTCTCCCTCAAAAGAAGTACAAGATCAAATAAAAATAAAAGTGCAAAAGGAATAATTCCCTAAAGGGTAAAAACTAGCTTTTTGACTATCTAAAAAGCTGGACTCCTTGGGTGGCTGCTGGTACAAGCCCTTATATAGAAAAAGTAGTGGAAGCCCTAAAAATGCTAAAAGACAAAATAGCTAGGCGGCTTGGCCAACTCGACCTGGTGCTCAGTCGAGTGACCGGTCGAGCTGGCTTCTCTTGTGCATCTTCCACTCGATCGAGTCCCTCTCTGCACACGGTCGAGTGTCTGGTCGAGTGGGACTCTGGACTTTGTTTCTTCAGCCTTAACTGTCTTGCTTTCTCCTCTTTTTTGCTTCACTTCTCCTCAGCATTGCTTCCATGCTCCTTAAGCTCCAAAAATCACCTGTTTATGCATGAAAAGATGCAAATGCAATGCAACTATACTCTAATGCATGATTAGTCCTAAAACTATGCAATAATGGTCAAAATGGATAGCAAAAGATGCAAAAGATGTGAATAAACTAAGGGAAAATAGGGTAAAATATATGAACATCATGAACACACCAAGTCCCAAACCCAGAATTTAAACCTCCTAGTCCTATCTAGTTTGAAAAATGCAAACTAGAACTACACAAGGTTTTATTCTTGTCAGTTCAAACCTAACACTTTTTACCAAGCTCAATCCCAAAGTAGGCCTCACACACAAAAGAATAAACATGGCTTGAAAGAAAGGTTGGTTATTGGTGGGGAAAAACTGATTCAATGATGAAATCAGCTACTTGGTGGGGAAAAACTGATTCAATGATGAAATCAGCTACTTGGGTCAACAGGAGTGGTAAAAATGGGAAAGATGATTCAAATATGTATAAAGTATCCATGAGTTTAAAACATTCCACAAACTGATATTTAAAATCCAATATTAGGTTCTTATAAATAGGAAATGACTCAAATCACAACATGCTTCAGTTTAGACAGAATGCAATATAGGAATTCTAGACTTCCTTCAATCTTATGTTTCTAGCCACTCAACTAGCATCAAAGTACTATTAACTTGGGCATTTGTCCTATTTTAGTGAATTCAAAAAGTGTTAACAAGGCTAAACTCATAATTGATCCCTAATGCAAATATGAAGCAATCCTACATGAAACATGCTAACAAGATCCTAATATGCAATGCAAACTACATGAATACTCTGTTTTTAAAGATTTTTTGTGAAAATTTTTCAAATTTTTTGGGTTTTCTATGCCATAGATGCAATGCAAATACTAAGATGTTTATGCCAAAAATTTGAAATAAGAAAATAGAAAACAATGTCAAATGTCATCTCAATCCCTCCCCCAAACTTAAATTACACAGTCTCTTGTGTAAGAAAAATTTGGAAAAGGATTCAAGAATCAAGAAACAACTCAAAACAAGAAATGCAATGGTGTACACAAAGATAGAGTTGGAGTATTACTTGGAATGGGCTGAGGGTGGGATTCATTTGTTGGGATATCACCAAGTGTCTAAAGGACCTTCATGCTACCTGCCCATCCATAACACTAAAGAAAAGAAGATCAAAATAACAAGAAACTTAAACCAATATGTACAAAGGATAACTTCCTCCCAAGTGAGCTTGTTTAAAGTCTCTAAGTTTGACTTTGCATACTTCTTATGCTTTGGAAGGGTCATAGAGAGGTGATGAAGTCCCCTTTGTTCCCAAAGATTGTATTGCTCCTCATATTCTTGGGTCAATGCTAAAAGAGCTGTGTCTGCTGATAATACTCAGACCTTGCCTTGCTTTCTTTGGAGAAGAACTTCTAACTTTACCATGAAGTTTCTTGATTTGCCCACTTATCTCCTCATCCTTAGTTGTTAATTCCCTCACTGAATCATGTAGAATGTTGATAGTTTGAAGCTCAGACAAACCATCAGAGAAGGGGTTTCTTGGCTCTTGTTGTTGGTGAAGCTTGGGGATGAAGTCTGGGCATTTTGGGTGACTTGGTACCACTCGGTCGAGTGACTTAAGGTGCTCGGTCGAGTGGTAGGTCGAGTGGAAGGCCGAGTGACCTAAAATCTCTGTTTCTACCCCATTTACACCCTCAAAGATTCCAGACTCAGTTTCATGACCTTTCTCTTCAATCCTAAAGGTATGCCCATCAATAGTTGGCTTCTTCTGCTCAAGCTCTTTAACTTGTGGCTTCTCATTCATTTCAACATCTTGTAACAAAAGTTCATGACTCAAGACCATCAATGCTTTCTTATCAATAGAAGCCTTGTACTTTTTTAGCATTTGCTCTTTAAACCATCCTGGATATGGCAAAGGTGCCTGATAGGGAGGAGGAATGAACTCTGGCTTGCTAGATTCTTGAGCAATGAATCGACCAGGCACTCGACCGTGTGCATGGTCGAGTGTATGGTCGAGTGTATGGTCGAGTGTATGGTCGAGTGGTGTCTCAAACGCAGTTCTCTTCTCATTATGCACCTTTGGTTGAAGAAAATCCTCCCCATCTTGGTTGTCACTGTTCTCAGAGAGCTTTGAAGGTAGTTCTTTGAGAGAGATAGCTTGGGCAGTGGAAAACTCCTTTAGATTGTTAATTTCAGTCCCGTGGAGTTGGCTAGAAGAAGAAGATCCACTCTTGCTCTCTAGGTGAAGCAGTCTGCAAGTTAAATCTTCAATCTTGATATTAAGGGCACCATATGTGGAGTCCATCTTGTTTTTCCTCTCTATGATCTTCTTACTTTTTTCAATATCTCCATTAGTTTGGCCATGTAGGAGTTGCTGAAGCATACTCTTCATCTCTTGATTTAGAAAAGGAGGTTGTTGGGGTTGTTGTCGAGGATAAACTGGGACCATAGACTGCTCATCTTCACAAACAACATGTACCTTCTTTTGCTGGGAATCACCTCTTTTGTGTAGAAAGAGCTAATCTAGCTTTTCAAGCTTCTCATTCAAGGCTTGTAGTTCCTCTCTATGCCCTTGCTCAGATTCAACACCTCCCCTTAGTGATATGAGCTTTGGCTACAAAATGATCTTGAACCAAAACAAGGATGAGTCGTTACCTGGTCTAAGGACCTCTCTAACTAACCCAGATAAGGTGGAGATGAATAGTGGATTGATAATAACCACAATAGATGTGAAAGTCTACTGATACTTCTTAGAACACTCAAGAATTCGGACCCACTCACGAATTAGAGAGCAATGGTTTTTTTTGTGAAACAGAAACAAGCAATTTTATTAATCAAAAGGTGAAAAAAATAAAACTACAACTCAAGGCATTATATAGCCAGGTTCATAACTTATTCTAAGGAAAAACACATAAATCCTGCAAAGAAAAAACAAGGAAAACCAGAACAAAATCAGAAAAATAAAGAAAAGAGACGTTGGGTACAAAGGAGAATATCAAGGGTGCCGGTTAAGGCAAATTTGATATCTTGACTTCATGACATGATTCTTCTTCGATCTCAGGATATTTTGGACGAGTGAGAGAGCCTTCTAGATATCTTCTAGTTCCAAATAACACGTGCTTAAGTGGGCTCCAAGTTTGGGGGTGAATAAAGCCCATTTAACCTTATTGCTTATTAGAGAGTCCACTGGACATGTCTTTACTGTTCGGTCCATATCAGGATATTTATAGCAGTTCTCTCGACGCGCGTTGGTTCTCTGTAAACTAGACTCAGAACGCTTTAATTTGATATATGGCTCATCTCCTGGCTCGTCCTGACTCGTCGGAGGTATTTCGTTGAAGACGGCCTTTAGTTGGGAGCTCTCCGATGGGGTTAGGCGAATGGCTTCAAACTGATCAAGGGGGATCAGTCCTTCATGTTCCAGCTGCTCCAGAAAGATGTTGAACTTCTTGTCTATGCTTTTGCTCCTGGTCCTAGTCATTTGTCCGCTTGGCACATATGGAGCTTGGATAATATGGCTTGGTGGTTCGATGTCCTTATCACTCCCTCCCTCTTCATGAGGTTTCGACCTCGAAACGTTTTCTCCTGCATCAAAATGAGCCAAATCAGTGACATTAAATGTAGTTGACACTTTGAACTCACCTGGAAGATCCAACTTGTAGGCTTTGTCATTAATCTTCTCCAAAATTTTGAATGGTCCATCTCCACGGGGTGAAAGTTTAGAGCTCCTCTGATTGGGAAATCTTTATGGTCTTATGTGTAGCCACACCCATTCTCCTACTTCAAAAGTAACTTTCTTCCTGCCCTTGTTGGCTGCCCTAACTCGTTGCTCATTGGTTTTCTCAAGTCTCTCCTTAACTTTTAAATGGAGCTTCTTGATTTCCTCGGCCTTTTTCTCGCCATCTAAGTCTCAGAAGTCTTTTTGTGGAAGTGGTGTTAAATTCAAAGGTGTATTGGGATTGAACCCATAGACAACCTGAAAAGGAGACATTAGTGTTGCACTATGGATAGCTCTATCATAAACAAATTCAAGCCAAGTTTTAAGATTTTTCCCTATTGTTGCTCTTAGAAGTGTTCCAAGCGTGCGGTTGACTACTTCGGTTTAGCCATCAGTTTGTGGGTGGCACGTGGTTGAGAATAGTAGCTTGGTGCCTAATTTTTTCCATAAGGTCCTCCAAAAGTGACCGAGAAACTTGGTGTCCCTGTCGGAAACAATAGTCTTTGGCACTCCATGCAATTTTACAACTTCGTTAAGAAGAGGTCCACTGTTTGGGTTGCATCGTTGGTCTTAGCACACGGTATAAAGTGAGCCATTTTGGAAAAACGGTCCACCACCACAAATATTGAGTCCTTGTGTCTGATTTTGGGTAAACCTAGCACAAAATTCATGGAAATATCAACCCAAGGAGAAGTAGGAATTGGTAAGGGAAGATACAAACCGTGGGGTTGGACTCTAGACTTTTTTTTCTTGCAAGTGATACACCGTGCAATGAAAGTTTCCACAGATTTCTTAAGGTGAGGCCAGAAGAAATGTTCTTTAAGCATGGCCAAAGTCTTCTCCACTCCAAAGTGTCCCATTAAGCCTCCGGCATGAGCTTCTCGGACTATAAGATACCTTAAAGAGCATTGCGGGATACATAGACGTTTATCATTGAAGAGATAGCCATTGTGAATGTAGAATGATGCGTGACCTCCCTTGCCTGGTTTCTTATAGCTCTCTGCAAAGTTAGGATCAGACTCATATAAAGGTATAATCAATTCAAAACCAAGAACCTTTGCATCCATTGTAGAGATGAGAGCATGTCATCTTGAAATCGCATCGGCTATTGTCTTTTCCCTTCTTGTATTTAATGACATAGGGAAATGTCTCTATGAACTCCAGCCACTTTGCATGCCTTCTCTTTAGGTTTGTTTTCCCCCGTAGATGCTTTGAGGTCTCATGATCCGTGTGAATCACGCACTCCTTAGCGAGTAGATAGTGTTGCCAAGTCTCCATGGCGCAGACCAAGGCATACAACTCTTTTTCATACATGGGATAGTTGAGTGTTGCTCCATTGAGTTTTCCACTGAAATAGGCTATTGGTTTGCCTCCTTGAGTAAGCACAGCTCCAATACCTAAACCTGATGCATCACACTCAAGATTGTTTTATTGAAGTCTGGTAAAGCTAAAACTGGTGCATTCGATAACCGATCTTTGAGTGCTTTTAATTTCGCCTGGACTTCTCCCCACTTAAACTCCACGTCCTTTTTGATCACAGCAGTGAGTGGTGCAGCAAGAGTGCTGAAATCCTTCACAAATCTCCTATAGAAACTAGCCAAGCCATTGAAACTTCTCACTTGACTAATGTTAGTTGGTGTCGGCCATTCTTGTATAGCTTTGACTTTCTCTTCGTCCACTCTCAGTCCCTGTGAACTCACTATAAAACCTAAGAAGACAAGTTCATTAGTACAAAAGGCGCACTTCTTAAGGTTGGCATAAAGACCTTCCTTTTGAAGTGTTTTAATAACTTGTTCTAAATGAATTAGGTGATCATCGAATGTAGGACTATAAATAAGTATATCATCAAAGAATACCACTACAAATTTACTGATATAAGGCCTTAGAACTTGGTTCATAAGCCTCATGAAGATGCTTGGTGCGTTTGTAAGCCCAAATGGCATGACTAGCCACTGATAGAGACCTTGCTTGGTTTTAAAAGCCGTTTTCCACTCATCACCATCCTTCATTCTTACTTGATGATAGCCATTCCTAAGATCAATCTTTGAAAACACGTTAGATCCAGATAATTCATCAAGCATATCATCTAACCTTGGGATTGGATGTCGGTGTTTGATGGTAATGTTGTTGATAGCTCGACAATCCACACACATCCTCCAAATTCCATCTGTTTTTGGCACCAAAAGGACCGGTACAGCACATGGACTTAGGCTTTCCCTCACATAGCCTTTGTCTAAAAGATCCTTCACTTGTTTCTCCAATTCCTTAGCTTCCTCCGGGTTAACTCGATAAGCGGCTCTATTGGGCAACGGGGCACCCGGAACCAGATCTATTTGATGTTCAATTCCTATTATAGGAGGTAGACCAGCTGGAATTTAATCTGGAAATGTCTCAGCAAACCGGTGCAAAAGATCTTTCACCTCTTTAGGGAGATCTTGTTCCAAAGCACTAAAAACTGCGCTCAAAACTTCCTTAAACATCATTAGTAATACCGGTTCATTACAAGTGAGTGTCTTAGCTATGTAGCTAGGCTTGATCAGAAAATTATTCTTAGAAGTAGAACCCTTCTCTTTAAGCATCTTAACTTGAATTTCATGCACTTGGTTCGGTTTGAGAGGAGTGAGATTGTATTTCTTCTTATCATGGACAAAAGAATACATGTTACTACGCCCATGGTGCATGGTATCCTTATAAAATTGCCACGGTCTACCAAGTAGAAGGTGACAAGCTTGCTTAGGAACCACGTCACACAAGACTTGATCCATATACTTTCCCACTTTGAATGGTACTTGTACTTGATCCGTGATTCGCAGTTCAGCCTTGTCATTAAGCCATCCTAGTTTATATGGATGAGGATGTTTAATCCGTCCAAGGCTGAGTTTTGAAACCATATACTCGCTAGCAACATTAGTACATGATCCACCATCGATAATAAGATTCCATACCTTTTCTTGGATGGTACAGCGGGTATGGAAAATATTTTCCCTTTGAGCTAGCTCATTTGGATGGACTGTGAGGTTCAAGACACGCCTTATGACCAGGGATTCTCCATATTCAGGTTCACAATCTACCTCTTCAACTACAACATCATCTATGGTGAGATCTGCTTCATCTTGTGACTCATATTCTCCCGCATCCGTGAGAATCATAACTCTTGGGTTGGGGCAATCTTTAGCCATATGTCCTCTTCCATTGCACTTAAAACATGTTATATCACGAGTTCTTGAATTGTTAGGGCTAGGGAACTTACTTTGGGTGGATTCGGTTGGCTTAGACTTGAACCGATTGTCAATAGCCACAGCTTTTTCTTTATCCAAGGGTCTGACTTGAGAGGTGGATGCAAAAGGAGTCTTGGCACGACCTTGATCCCAATTGTGAGTAGTTTTAGTTCTCCCCATGGTTGTCATCTTCTTCTTGATGTGTTGTCCGGCTTGTATAGCATGGTGTAGAATGTCCTTCAGGTCGTGATAAGGATGCATTTCTACTTTGTGGGAGATCTTTTCTTGTAATCCATCAAGAAACTGAGCCATGGTGGTCTCGGCATCATCGTCAAGCTCCAGCCTATTCCTTAAGTGCTCAAATTCTTCGAAATACACTTCCACACTCCTTGTTCCTTGAACCAACTTCCGGAACTTCTTTTGTAGGTCTCGGTGATAGTAGATGGGAACGTATCTCTTCTTCATCAGCTGCTTCATTTCCCTTCATGTGGTTACTTGAGGGGTGTCACTTCCCCTCACAAAGCGTGATTGGTAAGTTGAGCTACGGCTAAGGCTAGCTTCTTCTGGTCGGTGTACTTGTAATAGGCAAAGATGTGTTCCATTCTCTGCTCCCACTCAAGATAAGCTTCAGGATCTACCCTTCCAGCAAACGTAGGAGCCTTGAGCTCCATATCCATAGAATTAGACCTCGTACGGTCTTCTTCCGCTGCCATTTCTTTGTTATGTCTTTGAGCTTGACGTCGTCGACGGTTGTTTTGTGGTCCTCCATCATCACTGAAGTCAGTCTCTTGACCATCTTCATGAACGGCACCATTCTCTCGTCTTTGGTTATGGTTTGCACGAGGTTGTTCGATTTGGTTTAGGCGGTTTTCCATGGTAGTGAGTTGTTGTTGCATGGCTTGCAATAACTGCATCATAGCAGCGTTAGGATCACCGGTGTTGTCACCCATCCCACCTGAAAGAATTAAGATGCAAAGTATCAAATTCTTTGGTAAGAGAGAACACAAAGAAATATGTCTTCGTACCACAAATCATTTATGTTAAAAAAAAAATCTATGAAATTCTAACAAGTGAAAAAGACCAGAGCAAATAAAGGCAAGAGAGTAATACAAAATAGATTTCGAACGAGTGCTGCAGTAATATTTTTTCTGATTTTTTTTTTTTTTTTGTTTCTATGAGTTTTATAAAACTAAGGTAATAAAACAGATGAAATGGTTTTTCTTTTTTTTTTTTTATAATGAAACTGGGAAAAAAAAATTAAACTGAAGGAACTAAATCACCTGATAAATTAGGAGCTTTTAAAGCTCTGATACCAAAATGATATGAGCTTTGACTACAAAATGATCTTGAACCAAAACAAAGATGAGTCGTTAGCTGGTCTAAGGACCTCTCTAACTAACCCAGATAAGGTGGAGATGAATAGTGGATTGATAAGAACCACAATAGATGTGAAAGTCTACTGATACTTCTTAGAACACTCAAGAATTCAGACACACTCATGAATTAGAGAGCAATGGTTTCTTTGTGAAACAGAAACAAGCAATTTTATTAATCAAAAGGTGAAAAAAGTAGAACTAGAACTCAAGGCATTATATAGCCAGGTTCATAACTTATTCTAAGGAAAAACACATAAATCTTGCAAAGAAAAAACAAGGAAAACCAGAACAAAATCAGAAAAATAAAGGAAAGAGACGTTGGGTAGAAAGGAGAATATCAAGGGTGCCGATTAAGGCAAATTTGATATCTTGACTTCATGACATGATTCTTCTTCGATCTCAGGATATTCTGGACGAGTGAGAGAGCCTTCTAGATATCTTCTAGTTCCAAATAACACGTGCTTAAGTGGGCTTCAAGTTTGGGGGTGAATAAAGCCCATTTAACCTTATTGCTTATTAGAGAGTCCACTGGACATGTGTTTACTGTTCGGTCCAAATCAGGAGATTTATAGCATTTCTCTCGACGCTCGTTGGTTCTCCGGAAACTAGACTCAGAAAGCTTTAATTTGATATATGGATCATCTCCTGAATCGTCCTGATTCGTCGGAGGTATTTCGTTGAAGACGGGCTTTAGTTGGGAGCTCTCCGATGGGGTTAGGCGAATGGCTTCAAACTGATCAAGGGGGATCAGTCCTTCATGTTCCAGATGCTCCAAAAAGATGTTGAACTTCTTCTCTATGCTTTCGCTCCTGGTCCTAGTCATTGGTCCGCTTGGCACATATGGAGCTTGGATAATATGGCTTGGTGGTTCGATGTCCTCATCATTAAGCTACTATCATATGCCACACTATGATTTCCATTGGACTGAGCAAGGTTCTCTACTAAGTCCCAACCTTCATCCACATCTTTATTCATGAAGCTTCCATTGGAGGTTGTGTCTAGGAGCATCCTGATCTTGGGAAGAACACCTCTATACAAAGTATACAACAAATATTGACTGTTGAATCTATGATGTGGGCATTGTGTTTGATACCCTTTGAACCTCTCCCATGCGCAGTCCTTGAGCTAGTAAAGAACTTTGCAAGGAAGACATTCTTACATTCAACCCAAGAGGTGATTCTTCCAGAAGGTACAGTCTTCTCCCACTGATGGGCTTTATCTCCTAGAGAAAAAGGAAACAATCTCAGCTTCAATGCATCCTCACTAACTCCATTTATATTTTTGAGGCTACAGAGCCTATCAAACTCATCAAGGTGTGCAAGTGGGTCTTCAGTAGGCAGGCCATGAAATCTGCTGCTCTTAACCATTGAGATCAGACTAGTCTTGATTGTGAAGGTTGTGATGTGGATAAGAGGAGGCACTATCCCATATCTTTGAGTATGAGTAGTGGGAGTATCACTATCACCAATCTTCCTTCTCTTGTGAGGTTCATTCTGATCATGTGGGAGTTCCATTGCCACCTCTTCTTCTGTGTTTTTGAGACTCTGAGCAGGTGCTCGGCCAGGTGCTCGAACACTCACTCGACCGTTTGCTTTGAGGTACTTGGCCGAGTGCCATTGCGAGTGGTACATGAGAATCAAAACAGAACACCAGAAAAACAAAGAGGTCAGTAACAGAATCAAATGTAACATAACTTAATCTTGAAACATTGAAATCTCGACTGGAACATATAAACACCCTAATGGCAAAGGCTCCAATTGAAACAAGGACTTTTTCTATGATTCTCTACTTATGCAATGATTCTATGAGAACATGCAAATAGAGACATAAGCAGAGATGATGTGATGGAATGCAAGGTGTTTCAATACCTTTATGATGTTGTAGCATAAAGGATGTCAATCCATAAAGAGTGATTATGCAAGCAGTCAAGATGTGATCAATGCATTCAAGTTAAGCCAAATATCAAGTTGATTTGCTTCTAACAACCTAATGACAATAATGAAATGCAATGAACTAAGGAAACTTAAGACAATACTAAAGCTGAATTAAACTGTAGAACAAGTGCAGTAAACAAGACTAAGCAGAATTAACTAATAAGCAGAAGAAAATAAGAACAGAACAATGCATAAACAAGAAAGTAAAATGGAGCTCGACCTAGCACTCGGTCGAGTGCATGGTCGAGTGGGTGGTCGAGTTGACAAGCGAATGAACAGAAACAGAGCATCAACAAAACAGAGCAGAACGAAAGTACAGCAAACAAAAGAAGGTTAAACAGGATTCAAACAGGTAAATCAATAGATAAAGAAAGTCCTAAGGATGGATTCATGGGCTGGACTCAAGCTATGATTATCTAAAGCTGGTCAACAAACCTCAATCAAACATGAGCTATCTCTAGACAATGATCTCCTAATACAAGTTAATCCAATCTATTGGTAATAACAATCAAGCTAAGATACGCCCAGTCTAGCTCTCACTAGCAAAGATCATATAAAAGCAGGCATTAAACAACAGATCATCATAGTCAAAAATCAAACAAAACATCTAATCTCTTAGCATGCTACATGATAATATCTAGATCTAGCCTTATCTAACAACTTAGACATTGGTGTGATGCTAGGAAGCTTAAGATCTAACCTTACCCTCTCAGATATAAGATTAGCATAGAACATATCTAGCCTAGAAGAGATCTATAACAAACAAGCTTGACCAATCTAAACAACCACAACCATTATCCAGCCTAACCCATCCTTAAGATCTAAGCAAACTACTAAGAATCACAAAACATGATGAACAAAATCATAAACCCAGAAATTAATGAAACTTGCATGATTATAAAGATAAGACAAAGATCTACAATATTGAAGAAGAAATCAAACTCAGATTCTCAATACTCAGAAAGTTGTGGAACCAACAAGTATGAAAAATCTAGAGAAAAAGTGATAAAAAGTGGCTGATGATGAAAACAAAAAGCTAAAAATCCCCAAAAGGGTAAAAACTAGGTTTTGGTGGCTACAAGATATTATTTCTGACTCTCTCTGACTTGTGGGCGGCCATAAGGTACATTAAGTATATATAGGAAGGAAGGGAAGCCCTAAAATGGCTAGAAGACAAAATAGAAAGACGGTTCGGTCAACTTGACCATGTGCTCGGTTGAGTGCATGGTCGAGTGACCTCTTCTTCTACTTCTTCCAACGGTCGAGTCCCTCTCAGCACACGGTCGAGTGACTTCGGGTGTGGTTATATCTCTTCAGTAAAACAAGTATAACTCTTGCAATACACATTGGATTGACCTCCGACCACCGGCATTGGAAAGGTAGCTCGATTTGCTACGACTTTCATGAAGGATACTGAAGCTGAATCTCAACGGAACGTCTTCATTAGAATCAATCTTTGAGGAGATTTTTATGAATTCGACAGAGTGCTCGACCTTGTGTCTAGTCGAGTGGCATGGTGGAGTGCTTCCTTTTATGATCTTGATGCTACTAGTCCTCTTGATTAGCTCCATAAATAGCCCCAAGTCCTTCCTTAGCCTTTTAAAGCTCCATAACACCTAATAATACTCCAAATGCACTAATGTATGCAATGCATGCTTCTAAATATTCTAAGTGCAAATTTGGACATAAATAGCTATAAAACCTAAGGAATTGCTACTAAACAAGGCAAAAGAGAAGGATAAACTATGCTTAAACATGGTAAAATATATGTACATCAGTAAGCAGTTACAGTCTGAAGCTAATCAGAAGCAGAGATCCCAAGAATTGCAGGACCTGATCGATGAGGATGATGAGTTTGACGATCCGGAACCAGCATCGACCGATGCAGCTGCTAAGCATCGATCGACCCAACCCTCAGTGGTCGTAGAAGAGTTGACTTCGCGAGATAGCATCGACTGATGCAACGTCAAGACCGAGAAGGACGTTACGAAAGCTCCGATTCCAGTTGCTGAGAGAGTGTACAAGCCTAGAGTTCCTTTTCCCAAGAACCCAAGGAAGTCTAAGCAGGAGATTGATGATGCGAAGTGCAAGGCTATGATGGATAAGCTTGTTATTGAGTTGCCATTGGTTGATGCTGTTAAGACTTCTCCAATGCTTAGGAGATATGTCAAGAGAATGGTAACCAAGGATTTGAATGTTGAGCAACGAGTGATGATGATTTCAGCTCAAGTCAGTGCCATCATTCAGATCAAGATCCCAGAAAAACTTCCTGATCTAGGTAGTTTTGTTCTTGATTGTACAATCTTTAATGAGAGGTTTGCTAGATCTTTGTGTGATCTTGGTTCCAGTGTCAACTTAATGCCTAGATCAGTAGCACTCAGCCTTGGGATGACATATTTCCAACCCACCAAGATTATTCTTATACTTGCTGACCGTTCATTCCGCATTCCTCATGGTATCCTTGAAGATGTTCCAATTAAGATTGGTGATTGTTTGATACCTACTGATTTTGTGGTCTTGAAGTATGAAGAAGAGCCTAAGGATCCTCTAATCTTGGGAAGATCATTCTTAGCCACTGCTGGTGCTATTATTTATGTCAAGAAAGGAAAGATTGGCCTTAATGTTGGAGACTTGCAGATGTGTTTTGACATGTATAAGCTGGTTCAGAGGCCAACAATAGATGGTCAAACTTTTTATGTGGATACATTGTCTAATCTTGCTGATGAGATTTTCAAGGAGCTGCATCCTAAAGATCCTCTTGAGAGAGCATTGGTTGCTTCTACTGAAGAAGCTAAGCATTTAGATGACATTGCTGTTGGGTATGTCAAGCTACTAGATGCTAATGAACAAGTGAAGAAGTTGGTTGCACATGAGGAATTGGTTGGTACTTCTTCACAAGCTGAGAAACTGTCAGATTGGAGCCTTGAGAAAGCTCCAAAGCTGGATCTCAAGCCACTTCCTGCAGGGTTAAGTTATGCATTTCTAGGTGAGAATTCTTCATATCCTGTTATTATTAATGCTTCCTTAAACAACGCAGAGCTCACTTTACTGATAAGCAAGCTGCGCAAGTTTCGCAAAGCTCTTGGCTATTCTCTTGATGATATTGCAGGGATTTCTCCGGACTTGTGCATGCATAGGATTCATCTTGAGGAAGGAGCTAAGACATCTATTAAGCATCAGAGGAGCCTAATCCGAAACTGCAAGATGTTGTCAAGAAGGAGATCATGAAATTGCTGAATGCTGGGATTATCTACCCAATTTCTGACAGCAAATGGGTTAGTCCAGTTCATGTTGTTCCTAAGAAGGGTGGAGTTACAGTGGTGAAGAATGACAAGAATGACCTGATTCAAACATAGACTATCACCGGACACCGGATGTGCGTTGATTACAGTAAGCTGAATGCCGCAACAAGAAAAGATCACTTCCCACTACCCTTCATTGATCATATGTTTTAGAGGTTAGCTAACCATCCATACTACTGCTTTTTGGATAATTACTCCGGATTTTTCCAGATTCCGATTCATCCTGATGACCAGGAGAAGACAACCTTCACATGTCCATATGGTACTTTTGCATATCGCAGAATGCCTTTTGGTCTCTGTAATGCTCCTGCAACATTTCAGAGATGTATGATGTCCATCTTCAAAGACATGATTGAAGATTACATGGAGGTTTTCATTGATGATTTTTCTGTTTATGGGTCTTCATTCAAGATCTGTTTGGATAATCTCTGCAAAGTGCTAGCTAGATGTGAGGAGAAGCTTTTAGTTCTTAATTGGGAGAAATGTCATTTTATGGTGAGAGATGGTATAGTGCTTGGTCACAGGGTTTCAGAGGCTGGTATTGAAGTGGACCGTGCTAAGATAGAAGTGATGACAAGTCTTCAACCCCCAGATAGTGTGAAGTTGGTAAGGAGTTTTCTTGGACATGCTGGTTTCTACAGACGCTTCATCAAGGATTTCAGTAAGATAGCTAGACCACTTTCAGCTCTACTATGCAAGGATGTCAAGTTTGAGTTTACTGATGAATGCGATTTAGCTTTTGAACGGATTAAGCAAGAGCTTGTGAGTGCTCCTATTGTTCAACCACCAGACTGGGATTTACCTTTTGAGGTAATGTGTGATGCCAGTGATTTTGCAGTGGGAGCAGTGATAGGACAGAAGAAGGATAAAAAACTTCATGTTATATACTATGCTAGTAGAACACTTGATGATGCTCAAAGGAATTATGCAACAACAGAGAAAGAGCTGCTAGCAGTAGTGTTTGCTTTTGAGAAGTTTTGTTCTTACTTGGTTTGATCAAAGGTCATGCTGCACTCAAATACTTGATGCAGAAAAGGATGCCAAGCCAAGGTTGCTAAGATGGATTCTTCTTCTTCAAGAGTATGACATTGAGGTTAAGGACAAGAAAGGAATTGAGAATGGAGTAGCTGATCATTTATCCAGGATCAAGATAGAAGATGATGTTTCGATTCATGATTCACTGCCAAAGGAGAATGTCTACTTTGTTGATGTTGGTTCTCAATAAACTTTGTCTCGTGAAGATTTGCAGACTCTCGGCACTGCATCGATTGACACAGCTGGTGCATCGATCGATGCTGCATCTCGATACGAACAGGATTTGGCGATTGCATCAACCAACGCAGTGTCATGCATCGATCGACACTTGGTTCAAGAATCATCGGGTTACGAGTTTGATGACAACGTGGCTGCTGTAACTTCTACTGATCAACCGTGGTATGCTGATATCACGAATTACCTTGCTGCAGAGGTGGAACCAGACAAGTTTACAGGATATGCTAAGAAGAAGTTCTTGAGAGAGCTTAGAAGATAATATTGGGATGAACCATACTTGTATAAGCATTATTCAGATGGAGTTTACAGGAGCTGTCTAGCTGAGACTGAGGTTCATGATGTGTTATTTCATTGCCATGAATCAGATTATGCTGGACACTTTGCTACTTTCAAGACAGTGTGCAAAGTTCTTCAAGCAGGGTTTTGGTGGCTAACAATGTTTAAGGATGCTCATGAGTTTGTATCTAGATGTGATGCTTGTCAGAGAAGAGGACATATTAGTAAGAGACATGAGATGCCACAAAATTTTATCCTTGAGGTTGAAGTTTTTGATTGTTGGGGCATTGATTTTATGGGACCATTCCCTTCTTCTTACAAGAACAAGTACATCCTTGTAGCTGTTGACTATGTCTCCAAGTGGGTAGAAGCTATTGCAAGTCCCAAGAATAATTCTGCTGTGGTTCTTAAGCTGTTTAAGACCATTATCTTTCCATGGTTTGGAGTGCCTCGGATTGTCATCAGTGATGGAGGTAAGCACTTTATGAATAAGATGTTTGATAAGTTGTTGAAGAAGTATGGA
The DNA here is from genome assembly GCF_030686135.1 of Camelina sativa. Lineage (NCBI taxonomy): Eukaryota > Viridiplantae > Streptophyta > Magnoliopsida > Brassicales > Brassicaceae > Camelina > Camelina sativa. Next base: position 24,149,773 of record NC_141894.1, on the reverse strand, counting down.
GTTCAACATAGAGTAGCTAGTCCATATCATCCTCAGACTAGTGGACAAGTTGAGGTTTCTAACAAGCAGATTAAGGAGATTCTAGAGAAAACTGTGGGTGTTACAAGGAAGGATTGGGCTACGAAGCTTGATGATGCACTTTGGGCCTACAAAACTGCATATAAGACACCACTTGGCACTACTCCTTTTCATTTGCTTTATGGGAAAGCATGTCATCTTCCAGTGGAGTTTGGAGCACAAGGCAGCCTGGACTGTTAAATTGCTGAATTTGATGCCAAGACAGCTTCAGAGAGAAGGTTGGTTCAGCTGAATGAGTTGGATGAGTTTAGACATCATGCATTTAAGAACTCTAAGTTATACAAGGAGAGAACCAAGGCTTATCATGATAAGAAGATCATCTCCAGAAATTTTGAGCCCAATGATCAGGTACTTCTGTACAACTGTCGCTTAAAGCTGTTTCTGGAAAGCTTCGTTCTCGCTGGTCCGGACCATTCACTATCCAAGAAGTCCCCCCCTATGGAGCTATTGTGCTGCTTAACTCCAAGGGAGAGAAGTTTACTGTCAATGGACAGAGGGTGAAACATTATTGGGCTGAAGCCAGGATCCCAAACGGACACAATTTGCGTTTGGATGATGCACCTTCTGCCTAATCCGCTGCCAAGTCAAGCTAATGACTTTAAACAAACGCTGAGTGGGAGGCAACCCACTGGTAGGATTTAATTATTTTTATTTTTGTTTTTATTTTTAGGATTTACTAACCTATTAATTTTTAGTTTTGAGTTTAAGTGATGCAGAAATCGTAGAAGAATCAACAGAAGTGGCTCTGCATCGATCGACACATCTGGTGCATCGGTCGATGCAAAGCCTGAATTTGTTAATGGATCTGAGGCTAAATGGGCTGATGGGTTTGAAAATAGAGAAAATTGTCAATCATGCCATGAACAGTGCTACTCTTTCTCTCCTATGCCACTTCAGCAAAACTCTTTTCCCGCCTGCCACAGAGCTTTAAAAAAATACATTATTGCCCTTCTCCCATCGTTTGCGACGTTTAAGTAATTGAAAGAGAAAAAATTAAAAAAGGTTGGAGTTTTAGAGACGAAGTGACATAAAGTTGGCTGAGGTCTTAATTATCTCATCAGCTAATGCAACCCTTAGGCGACTGTATCCAAGAGATCCATGGAACAACCTATTTATTTTTGCCTGTCTCTTTAATTATTCCTGCTCTCTCTCTTTTCATAAACTGATGTTCATATATTTTACCATGTTTTCCCTTAGTTTATTCACATCTTTTGCATCTTTTGTTAGCCATTTTCACCATTATTGTGTAGCTTTAGGACTAATCATGCATTAGAGTTTAGTTGCATTGCATTTGCATCTTTTCATGCATAAACAGGTGATTTTGGAGCTTAAGGAGCATGGAAGCAATGCTGAGGAAAAGTGAAGCAATCATGAAGGGAAAGCAAGGGAGTTAAGGCTGAAGAACCAAGGTCCGGAGTCCAGCTCGACCAAGCACTCGATCGTGTGGGAGATGGACTCGACCGAGTGGAGAATGCACGAGAGAAGCCAGCTCGACCTGCCACTCGACTGAGCACAGGTCGAGTTGACCGAGCCGTTGACTACTTTAACTTTTTCCATTTTTAGGGCTTCCACTCCCCTTCCTATATAAAGCCTTGTACTTGCAGCCACCAAAAGAGGGCAGCTTTTTAGATATTCTCAAAACCTAGTTTTTACCTTTTTTAGCTTTATTCCTTTTGCATTTTTATTTTTAGATCTTGTACTTTCTTAAGAAAGAAGACTAGATTCTTATATTTTGTTGGTTCTATAACTTTCAAGATATTGAGAATTTGAGTTTGATCCTTTCATCAATATTAAAGATCTCTGTTTTATCTTTCTAATAATGCAAGTTTCAATAATTTCTGGGTTTTTGACTTGTTTAATCATGTATTGTTGTGAGTAGTCTTCCTAGGATCTTGAGGATGGTTAGGATGGACTGATTTTGTGGTTTGTGTGATTTGGTCAAGCTTGATTGTTGTAGATCTCTTCTAGGGTAGATGATCTTAATGCTGATTATATATCTGAGAGGGTAGAGTCTGATTTCAAGCTTCTTAGCATCACACCAATGTTTAGGAAGCATAGATAAGGCTAGATCTAGAGCTTACCATTAGGCTTGCTAAGAGATTAGAGGTCTTGTTTGGTTTGAGATGTATTACTTAATGCCTGCTTGTGTAGATTCTTTACTGTGTGAGAACAAGTCTAGAAGATGCATAGGTTTTGTTTCTTGACCATGAGAGTGGGAGAAACTTGTCTTAGATTCATATGTCTAGAGATTAGCTCATAGCTTGCTTGAGATTTGTTGACCAAGTTAGATAGCCACAATGATCAGTTCATCCCATGAATCCATCCTCAGGACCTTCTTTGTTTATTGATTTTAAAGTCTTAATCCTGTTGCTTGCTTGTTGTTTGATTTGGTTTAGCATTACTCTATTTTTATTGCATAGCTCTGTTTCTGCGTCTAGTCTAGCTCGACCACCCACTCGACCCACACTCGGTCGAGTGCTGCTCGAGTTCATCCCCAGAACTTGTGTTTCATGATTTGTGATTGTCCTGTTTCATTCCTGTTTCATTCTAGTTGCATTCCTATTGCATTCACTTAGTGTCCTGTTCATTACTTGCCTTGCATTAGTTCATTAGTAGTAGTTTCTATTTCTGTTATTGCATCATTACTGTTATAATCACCCTGTTTCATTTGCATTTAGTTCTTAGTTCTTGTAGTTTACTTTCTGCTTTTACATTTTCATTTTAGGATTGTTAGTGACAAACAATCTTTACACTTGGCTTGACTTAGATTGATATTTACATCTTAATTGTTCACAGACACTCATTTAGGATTGACACCTCTTATACTGCAACTGCATAAGGGGAATTGAAACACCCATCCAATCCATTTCTCATCATTGCATACACATTCATCTTCCACCACCACAAATATTCTTGTTTCAATTTGGTGTCGTTGCCCATTTGAGTGTGTTTTTGTGACATTTAGGATCCATATTAGTCTAAGATTAAGTTCGTTTATACACTTGTGAAGTTGCTGTACTTGAATCTTCTGTTTCTGGGTTGAAGTTCCATTTCAGGTACCACTCGACCAGTCACTCGACCACCACTCGACCGAGTAGTGATCGAGCACTTGCCCGAGCCAGATGCCGGATCTCAATAACCAGCACTTCCCAGTCCACTCGACCATAACCTCGAGCCTGTGCTTGACCGTGTGCCTATTGGAGTCAGTAACCATGTTTCAAGGCAGTCAATTCCATTATGCACCTATGCACCAGCAACAAACTTTCCAGACTCAATGGTGTCACCCTCCAGCATTTCAGACATACCAAGCCCAAGAACCTGACTTAAGAGCTATGATGCAACAACTACTGCTTGGGCAAGCCAATCAGCAGATTGAGGCAGCAAGGCAGTTTGGAGAGCTGAACCAAACATTGGATTCTTATTCTCATGACCTGAGTAACCAGATTGAGAGTCTGACCTCTACATTCCAGTACATGGAACATTCCATTGCCTCTACTTCAGCTCCTAAGCCACACCATGTTCCTCAACAAGCTATTCCAAACCCAAGGGAGTTCACTGCTAAAGCTATCCATCTCCATGGGGAATATGTCACTGAGGACAGTAAGGTTCAAGGTGGGGAAGATTGGTCACTAATTGAAGCCCAGAGTGAAGGTTTTACTGAGCAGACTGAAGCAGAGAAACCACTCGACCAGGTGCTCGACCACACACACGATCGAGTACCTGATCGAGTGACTGATCGAGTTGCAGACACAGAAGCTGTTAAGCCTGCTAGATACATTCCTCCTGCTTACAAACCGCCTCTACCATTCCCAGGACGTTTCAAGGCTCAAAAGATAAGGGAATTGAGAGAGATCATTGAGAAAAAGGAGAAGATAGCTTTGCAACAAGAGACAGAGAAAGCCTTGAAAGAAGAAGCTGTGGTTGTGAAACAAGAGGAAGTGATGGCTTTGAAGGAAGAAGTATTCATTGAAAAGAAGGAAGTAATGGCCATACAACAGGAGGTAGTCATTGAAAAGAGGGAGGAAGTGCTTGCTTGCAACAAGAGGAAGAGAAAGCCTTGAAGGAAGAGGTTGTTATTGAGAAGAAGGAGGTGATGGCTATACAAGAGGTCATCATTGCTTACCAAGAAGAAGAGAGAGGACCTGCTTTGGAACAGTATGCTCCATACCCTCTCTATCAAGATTTTTTACTTGAGATGTCAAAGAAGAGGGCTCATGACCAAGATATGAAGGATTTGAAAGAGATTTGGAAAGCTATTGTCCCAACAAAGCTTGAAGATCCAGGCTCATTCAACTTACCCTGTTCCATCAGCTACATGCACTTCAATAAGTGCCTTTGTGATTTAGGAGCTTCAGTGAGCTTGATGCCATACTCAGTGGCTGAGAAGTTGGGGTATGAGGACTTCAAGGACAGCAACTACTATGTCAGTCTAGTAGATGGATCCAAGAGGGATGTGGTTGGAGTAATTAAAAACCTCCCTATCAAAATAGGAGAAGCAAGGATAATAACTGATTTTGCAATCATGAGCATGGAACAAGAGCCTAAAGACCCTCTTATCTTGGGAAGGCAATTCTTAGCTACAGCTGGGGCTGTTATTGATGTGAAGATGGGGACTATCAAGCTCCACCTGACTGAAGACTTCACTATGAAGTTTGACATCTACAATCCCACTAATCTTCCTTCCAAATATGATCCACCTTACACTATAAAAAGAAAGGAGGATCATAAGGTCTCAAGTGAGGAAACTGCTTCAAGGGGAAAGCTAACCTTTCAAGAAGATTCAGTGGAGAAGCTAAAGGGTTCAGTTCAAGTGCTAGCTGGTTTAGTGAAGGAACTTCAAGCTCAGTTCAAACAGAAATCTTTGAAGAAGGCAAGACCAAGACTCAAGCTTAAGAAGAAACATGGTTCAAGTGCTAAGGCAGTAGTGATCAAAAAGGAATACAAGTGTTATCAAGTAGAACCAGGGGGGATTTCATCACCTCCTTGGTCTCTAACTCATGCCTGAAAAGGCATCAAAGTCAAGCTTAGTGACTTTAAACAAGCTCACTAGGGAGGAAGTCCCTAAGGTATCCCTGTATATATTGCTTTGGAATTTTGGTATTTTGATTTTTGCTTTGGTGTTTTCATGGTTAGGGAAGCTAGGGAGTCTGAATAGAACAAGAAGGGACAGCTAACAGAGATTCGCGGTCCAGCTCGACCCCCCCACTCGGACATGCACTCGACCGAGTCACGGTCGATTGGCATCGTCGAGCTGCCCCAAAGTTCATCTCCAAGCCACCAAGAGGACCCCAACTACTCATATGACAGCATGCAGATGGATGTGGACAACTTCTTCCACAATCCCTAAGGTACCATCATCATCTTACCATTGTTTATACCATTGCATTTGATGTTGTGTTTTGTCTTTGTTTTAAGTCTTGGATCCTCAAACAAATTTCTTTCACACAAGGGACTGTGTGATTTAAGTTTGGGGGAGGGTTTGAGATAGCATTTGATGTTGTGTTTTGTTTTCTTATTTCAAATTTTTATCATCATCATGTTAGCACTTGCATAATCATCTAAGGCATAGAAAAACCATAAAAATTTGAAATTTTTTTGCAAAAATCTTTATAAAAAGAGTGTTCATGTAGTTTGCATCGCATATTTAAAGTGTTTTATTTAGCATATGGACTGTTTGCATTAGGGATCTATAAAGAGTTTTTCCTTGTTAGCTTGTTTAATTCACTAGACTAGGATCAATGCCCAAGTTAATAGTACTTTGATGCTAGTTGAGTGGTTAGAAGCATAAGATTGAACCAAGCCTTGAATTCCTGCATTGCATTTGGTCTAAATTGAAGCATGTTGTGATTTGATTCCATTTCCTATCTATAAGAACCTAATATTGACTTTTAATTATCAATGTGTGCATTGCTTTAAACTCATGGATACCACATACATATTTGGATCATCTTTCTCCTTTTTACCACTCTTGTTGATCCATGTAGCTGATTAAATCATTAAAATCAGTTCCCCTACCCCTCAACCAAACCTTCTTTCAAGCCTTGTTTATTCTTGTGTGTGTGAGGCCTATTTTTGGGATTGAGCTTGGTAGAAAGTGTTAGCTTTGAACGGACAAGAGTAAAGCCTTTTGTAGTTCTAGTTTGCAATTTTCAAACTAGATAGGACTAGGTGGTTCACTTGTTGGGTTTGGGACTTTGTTGTTTAGAAAAGGAAAAGAAAAGGAAAAAGTAAAAAGAGAAAGAAAAGGGTAGAGTCTTTAGGAGAGGAATGTGTTTAAGTAAAAGCTAAAGTCTAGTGAAAGGATGGGAAAAAAAAAAAATTGTATCTAAGATGGTTCTAGTTAAAAGAAAAAGAAAAGAAAGCAAAGAGAAGTTTAGCAAAAAACTTATATGTCTTAAGAATAAGAAGAAAAGAGAACCGTAGCAATCAATAAGAATCCCCCATTCCACTAGAAAGATCAAATAAGAAACCTCTCCTAAGACTTGAAAACCAAAAGAGAAAAGGGTGAAAGAGAAAAGAAGAAGTTAAAGGGTAACACTAGGATCATTTGGGTTTAGATTGTTAGGATAAACACTTTGGGTACCTTTGGGTAGACAAGGTTTTGTTCTTGTATGTGTCTAAGTGTTCTTACCTTTAGCATTCTTCTAAAGCTCAATTCATTTCATGAGAGAACATTGATATTGACAAGCCCCACTCTAAAAAGAGACCATCATTGTCTCAAAACCCTTATTACCAAGCCAAATGAGTTTAAGCATTGCATAGAATGGATTCATGTTCTTGATTAATGAATGTTAAAGGAAATGGTTGATTTGAATGCATGTGGATGTCTAAGGCTCAAATCAGTAAAGGTTGTGATGTGCTTGTCTAAAATTTTGAAGTACAGCTCATTCAACTTGCATCATAGTACTAGTAACTTGGACATTGATTCTAGATGGTCTATTTGCAAGTTTTAGGAGCTGAGATCCAACTTTCAAACCTCATCTACCTTCTTATGTCTTGTTTATTTGCTTGAGGGCAAGCAAAGACTAAGTTTGGGGGGTGTTGATGTTCATATATTTTACCATGTTTTCCCTTAGTTTATTCACATCTTTTGCATCTTTTGTTAGCCATTTTCACCATTATTTTGTAGCTTTAGGACTAATCATGCATTAGAGTTTAGTTGCATTTCATTAGCATCTTTTCATGCATAAACAGGTGATTTTGGAGCTTAAGGAGCATGGAAGCAATCCTGAGGAGAAGTGAAGCAATCATGAAGAGAAAGCAAGGGAGTTAAGGCTGAAGAACCAAGGTCCGGAGTCCAGCTCGACCAAGCACTCGATCGTGTGGGAGATGGACTCGACAGAGTGGAGAATGCACGAGAGAAGCCAGCTCGACCTGCCACTCGGCCGCGCACAGGTCGAGTTGACCGAGCCGTTGACTACTTTGACTTTTTCCATTTTTAGGGCTTCCACTCCCCTTCCTATATAAAGCCTTGTACCTGCAGCCACCAAAAGAGGGCAGCTTTTTAGATATTCTCAAAACCTAGTTTTTACCTTTTTTAGCTTTATTCCTTTTGCATTTTTATTTTTAGATCTTGTAATTTCTTAAGAAAGAAGACTAGATTCTTATATTTTGTTGGTTCTATAACTTTCAAGATATTGAGAATTTGAGTTTGATCCTTTCATCAATATTAAAGATCTCTGTTTTATCTTTCTAATAATGCAAGTTTCAATAATTTCTGGGTTTTTGACTTGTTTAATCATGTATTGTTGTGAGTAGTCTTCCTAGGATCTTGAGGATGGTTAGGATGGACTGATCTTGTGGTTTGTGTGATTTGGTCAAGCTTGATTGTTGTAGATCTCTTCTAGAGTAGATGATCTTAATGCTGATTCTATATCTGAGAGGGTAGAGTCTGATTTCAAGCTTCTTAGCATCACACGAATGTTTAGGAAGCATAGATAAGGCTAGATCTAGAGCTTACCATTAGGCTTGCTAAGAGATTAGAGGTCTTTATTGTGTGAGAACAAGTCTAGAAGATGCACAGGTTTGATTGTTTCTTGACCATGAGAGTGGGAGAAACTTGTCTTAGATTCATATGTCTAGAGATTAGCTCATAGCTTGCTTGAGATTTGTTGACCAAGTAAGATAGCCACAATGATCAGTTCATCCCATGAATCCATCCTCAGGAACTTCTTTGTTTATTGATTTTAAAGTCTTAATCCTATTGCTTGCTTGTTGTTTGATTTGGTTTAGCATTACTTTGTTTTTATTGCATTGCTCTGTTTCTGCGTCTAGTCTAGCTCGACCACCCACTCGACCCACACTCGGCCCACTCGACCCACACTCGGTCGAGTGCTGCTCGAGTTCATCCCCAGAACTTGTGTTTCATAATTTGTGATTGTCCTGTTTCATTCCTGTTTCATTCTAGTTGCATTCCTATTGCATTCACTTAGTGTCCTGTTCATTACTTGCCTTGCATTAGTTCATTAGTAGTAGTTTCTATTTCTGTTATTGCATCATTACTGTTATAATCACCCTGTTTCATTTGCATTTAGTTCTTAGTTCTTGTAGTTTACTTTCTGCTTTTACATTTTCATTTTAGGATTGTTAGTGACAAACAATCTTTACACTTGGCTAGACTTAGATTGATATGTACATTTTAATTGTTCACATACACTCATTTAGGATTGACACCTCTTATACTGCAACTGCATAAGGGGAATTGAAACACCCATCCAATCCATTTCTCATCATTGCATACACATTCATCTTCCACCACCACAAATATTCTTGTTTCATAAACCACCGTGAAGACTTTACATCTTCCGCCAACCGCCATCGCTGTTTCCTCCACAAACGTTCGATTTTGAGTCACTAAGTGATGAATTACATCATCCACACCCCTCTTCGGTGTAATCCGCCACCGTTGCCTCTATCCGCCGCGACGGGGGAACCGTTGCCTCTACCCACCGGAGGGAATGCTGTTTCTCCAAATATGTCCACCAACGATGTCCATCGTGATTTTATATGGTCCACCAAATTTATGGCTCTGCTAACCGCACTATGTGTCCATCGTGCAGGTCAGATCCATTGGTGGACCATAACCAAAATATCAGGTTTGTCTACAACGACCATTTTTCTATTCGTTTGTCGTTCATGTTGTTAATAGCATGAGTCCCTGACTACCAACTTGTTTATTGTGCCGCACAGGTCTCATGAAGAAGATGGTGCAGTGAATGCTGTTCCTACTATCGATGGCAACCAAATCCAACAGTCTACGTCTCATGAATACGCATTCTGTATGAACCTTGCCCAACCGGAGGAGAAGAACATACACCTTAGGTATTTTGTCCACCATTGACTGACAAGTTATTGCAGGTCATCATATCCGGTTAACCAAAAAACTTATTGCAGGTCTCATAGCGAATAAGTTCCTGTAAATAACGTTGATCCATTGATGGACAAGATTCGACATTCGAGGTATATGTCCATCACAGTTGAAGGTTTGGTAGACACATTTGAGAAGCCTATGTATACTATTTCAGGTCTTATAGCTAATCAGTTCCTGTAAATAACGTCGATCCATTGATGGACAAGATTTGACATTCGAGGTACATGTCCATCACAGTTGAAGGACCAAAAAAGCTTCTTATTGTAGGTCTCATAGCGAATCAGTTCCTGTTAATAATGTTGATCCATTGATGGACAAGATTCGACAGTCGAGGTACATGTCCATCACAGGTGAAGGTCCAGTAGACATAGTTTTAGTTGGTCTTTCTCCGTTTGCTTAGAATTATGTATTGACGTCCCACCCTTTGTCATGTCCACCTGTGTCTCTTTTGTCTTACCATCTTTTGTTTGTCTATCCCCCGTTTTGTTTGTCCACAAGCCGATTGTATCAATGGATCTATTATTGTTTCAAAACTATGTTTCATTTATTGTTTGTCTACACTCACCCGATTTAGAATTATTACTCTAACAAAGAAAACACACTTACCATGTTGCATTACCTCTTTCCAAATCCCATAAAGCAACTAATGTATGACGCCGAGCTGCCATAAATGTCTGTCTCATTGCCATTAATCTCTGTCTCTCTCCCACTAAATTATCTTCTATTTAAACTTCTATTTAAATTCTCCCGTTTATGGTTCTCTCTAGTTTTTGGAACAGGGGCACTTTCGCCAACTCACTCCTTCTCAAAACAAACAAACTGGCATTTTTGAGAAGAAAAACAAAAAATGGCATTCTTGACAACTTTTTTGGAAAAAATGGCATTCTTGGCCAAAATCCCTTGAAAATAATCGAGTTTTGCTGGGCTGGACTAAGCCCGGTTTCATCGACCCAACACTTGCATCGACCGATGCAACATCTGCATTGATCGATGCAAATAAACCTAAAATCGCGACTTAAGTTTCCCCACTTCATCTTCTTCGCCACTTTCACCTAAAATAAAAACCGGAAGAACACAACTTTGATTGATTGTATCTCACTCATTTCTTTACCAAATCCAACGATTCAAGGCTCTATCTGCTCGGTTTTAGCTCCTCTACTTGATCACCACATCCACTTTGCGATTCGGAGCAATTTCGACTGGCCCAAGAAAGAAGAGAGCTCAGACTCGCTGGACCGATCTTCCACCGCCGGCGGTTCCTCCTCCGGTTCTACTGTGCCCAATCCGACCACTTCCAGCTCTTGATGCACCATTTCAAGCTAATTGTCATGACCCATGGCCAAGAAGAGAAAGACAACGGATTCCGCCAGAACATGTTTGGCCTGGACGTCCAGTTGAAGAAGTTAAGAAGCTTGAGTACATCAACAGACCGCTACTTGATGCTTGGGGAGAGTATGAGACTCTGTTCTACAACGCTTGCCTGAAGTTTGAGATTCTGCCAACTCGGTTCGTTGATCCTGTTTCTATGCAGAGGCTTGGGATTCATGATGAGGTATTGAGACTTCTGGAGAAGAATGGACTTGGGACCATGTGCACTCGCCACTATGCCTTATATCCGGAGCTGGTCCGGAAATTCATGGCTTCAGTCCGTCTTCTGTACCAGAACGAGCAGGTCCCGAAAGCTAGTGAAGGAAGGCTGTCTTTCTTCATTAGAGGAGTTCGGTATGAGATTTCTTTACGTGATATTTGTGACATTTACGGTTTTAGCAGAGAGCCACAGGGAGTTTCACTTCCAGGAGAGTTTGTAGATGTCTCGCATCTCTGGTCTTACTTTGGTACTGGTGATTATGATTCCCGACGTTCTACTATGACTGATGTGAGGCATCCAATTATCAGGTACATTCTTAGAGCCAAAGCCAACACTATTTTGTGTAAGATGGAGGCTGGGAAGATGAGAGTGAGTGAGTTGCACATGTTGGCATATGGGATTTATGATTTGATGGCTGAGGATGATAGATGGGTTGATCCTGAGAGGGTTAACTATGGTGCAGTGTTTGCTGATCACTTGATTTCTCTGAAGGTCAAGGCTTTTGGGCGTGGGAAGAAAGAGTATGTTGGGAGTCTGCTTACTCCTATCTTTCAGAGACTGCGTATTGCTACCGATTCTGTCTCCATTTGTACTAATAGGAGTGTTATTAATGAGGAGCATATGAGGAACTCTACTTGGATGAAGAGGGAGATGCTCTGGTGTTTTTGTGATTCTACTGGTACTCATCTGATCAGATTACCGCGACCAGACCTCACCACCATTGGAGAGGATGCAGAGCAGTTGCGTTTTCTTCCTCCTGCCTCTGATTTTGGTATACCATCACCTTCCCGTCATGAGAGTGCATCTGCTGCTGCTGATCACCCTGCTGGGGGTTTTGAGTTTGGTTCTTCATCTGCCACTGCAGCATTTGAGTTTCCTGTTTTTCTTGAGCCACCACAACCTTCTCGTACTATGAGCCAGGGAGAATACCAGGAGTACCAGACATCCACTATGCGTACCTTCTGGAACGCGATTTCTCGATTGGCTGGCTTTCGTCCCACTAGACGCAGATCCCGTTCTCGTTCTTCTCCCCTTGCTGGAGCTAGTGGTAGCGATGCTGACGGTGATGCTGGTTATGAGGGTTGATCCTACTTCTGTTTATGGTTTCTTTTATCCCACTTTCTCTTTCACTTTGAGTCATTTTTATCATTCCTTGAGTCAGTTTGTCATTTGTTTCAGACTGAAATTGTATTGCATTATGAACCATTATCTATCATGTTGCGTTTAATGTTGTGTTTGAGTGATTCTTCACAATGCTGGCATCCATGAGAGAAACACAACTAACATGAAACTAACAGGATACGTCGGATTTTCGCATGATTTGGCTGTGCATCGATCGATGCAACCTTTGCATCGGTCGACACAAAGGCTAACAGTTGGTAACACGAAACTGGTTCAATTGTTTACTACTTTTTCAATTTGATTTTTCTTTCTTAGTCAATCTTAGGCTTGATAACACTAAGGACAGTGTTGTTTAAGTCTGGGGGAGGCTAGTTACTAACTAATTGTTTTTTCTTTCTTAGTTTCAGTTGTGTCAGTCAAAACGATATTTTTGAGTCAAATTTTTAAATTTTTTCTTTTTGGAATTAGGATCTCTAACTAATGGTTTCTGTTCTTTGGCTAACACTCTTATGAATCTTGATTATGCTTGATCTCAGAACTGAAGTTTGGAAAAGCTATGAGCTGTATCAACAATCTTGAAAGCCCTTATCCAAAAGATATCTGGTTAAACTAACGTTGTCTCAACTTTTATCAGGATTTTAACCGGACTTAATCTCTTACTTTGGGTTGGAAATCAGTGGACTAGACTTCTCCTTAAGGCCATACAAGGCAGTGCAATTTTTCAAAGTATGTCTCCCCTCTCTCTTCCCTTCAGAACTTAAAAAAGAAAGGATGTTCAGAGAAAAAAAAAAAAAAAAAAAAGAGGAGGATAAAATAAACGATGAAATGATTTTGATCAGTTTACAGGGGTAGGTAAATTACCAGTGACCCCATTATTCTACTCTTGAGTCAAATGATCCCACAAAGCTTGGAAGCGAGGGGTAGGTAAATTACCGATGACCCCGGTATTCGCTTACACCTTTGGTTTAAAAAAAAAAAAATTGGAAGTGAAAAAAGGGAGAGGAAAGGAGATGTATGAAGAATGTCTTGGCCTGAAGAGATTCCATGTGCCACTGATTGATACACCAAGGTAAGAACTCATCTGCTTTAATTTATTTAATGAGATGACAATGGTGAGACTAGAGATTCTAGAGGATTTTGGGATTTGAGTAAGGAATGTTGATGCTGTTCAATTGACAAAGTATAAGAAGTAAGTTCTGAGTATCAAGGCGATGAAGAGTGCGAAAAAAAGTTGCGTGCAGTTGAGTGAATTCCATGTTTTCAAACCTCTTTCACAGGTCTAAGTTTCTGTTTTGCTTGAGGGCAAGCAAAAGCTAAGTCTGGGGGAGTTGATATATCATGGTTTTTGTGGTTTTTAACCATGGTATAAGTGTGATTTTTGAGTCTTTTGATTTGTTTTCTAGGTTGTTTTTGAGTCTTTATAGGTTTACGTACTCATTGGCACGGATGGAACACATAGGAGCTAAAAGAGGATGATTTGGAGCATAATCAAAGCATGAAGGCTGATCAACAAAGTTTGGAGACATGATCAAGACTTTGCATCGACCAATGCAATATCAGCATCGATCGATGCAGGTGCCACAAAGCCAAATGGATGTTGTCTTCACAAGCTTTAGAAGATTTACAAAATTTGCCCAAGTTTTCCTTATTTGCAATTAAGGCCCAAGACGTGTTTTAGAGTATTTATAGGATTTTTATGGTCATTGTTTATACCTAAGTTTTATTCTAGCAAGTTTTATTCCGCAACCAGAAGAGATATTGAGAGGTTTGGAGAGATAGATCTGATTTCATCTGTAGAGAGAAGATTCTTGAACTCCCTTCCTTACTTCTTAATATCAATTGCTTATTATTCAGAAAGATGTTTTGTGCTTTATTAATTATGTCTGAGTAGTTTGCTTGTTAGGTTTAGGGTTTTTTATAGAGTTTTTATGGTTTATTAGATCTGTTAATTTTAGGATTCATTATCTTCTGTGATCTTCATCTTAGGTTGTTCTTCATATTGATTCTTGATTGATCACCTAAAATTAATAACTTAGGAAAATAAATTTATATGAGAATATAATTGATTTTCCTGATTAAACCTTTTGATGAACAAAATTATTTCTTGCAAAGAGATTTGATTTAATAATTTTGTGAACAATCTAAACTTGTTTTTGCTAAGAGATTTGGATTTTTTGGTTTTGAATTTATATAATATTTGCAGTGAGAACTGATTTATTTTACAAGTGTGTTTAGAGTTCTAGATCTGATATTTAATTGCTTGAATCCTAATTATCTGACTGATTTAATATCCCATAAATTCTTGAGAAATTCCCTAGGCTTAGCTATTCGATCCTTTGAATTTACAATACTTTTAGTTCTGTTTTTGCATTGTCTTTAATTTAATATTTTTTTATTTAGCATAATTAAAAGAATAATAAGTCTATTGTGTGAACTAGATTCTCTGTGGATTCGAGTATTACAACTGCAAGGCTGTTAGTACCATTAAGGTATTACAATTTGAGCATATCAGCTAACATCCCAATCGGTCTTGCTCAACCTCCAAAATTCCAAGTCTACTCTATCTAACTCTATGTTATCTAGTGTCCCCAAGCCGATGGTGTCAACCGGGGAGGCTTTGACCGACGGGCTTGGCCGATGAAGCTCCCTGATCTTGACGTCAAGGAATGGCTTCGGTGATCACTTGGCCGATTCTCTTGGCCGATGGCTTCAATCGGGCATCGTTTGGCGGTAGGACATGGCCGCTCATAGCTCCTGATCCTGTGTCACTTCTCCACTCCACTCTTCTTTGCTTCTTTTACTCCAAATCAACTCCAAATGCTCTAAATGTGATGAGGTTACTCCAAGAACCTGAGAGATAATACACTAGATGCATATGCTCCTAAAAAAACCTAGAATGACAAGATTATGCAACAAAACTATGCAAAAACAAGGCTTAAACCCCAACAAAAACACAAAATATCAGCTCACAACCACTAAAAATGGACAAGTTCTAACTCACATAAAACTTTCCATTTTTAGAACTTTCCACTCTTCGAAGCTTTCCACTTTTCGAAACTTCTATTTCCGGAAATTTTCCCTCAAACCACTCCCTCAGGGAAATTTTGTACCCCGAACACCACCTCATCTTGTTACTTAGTCGCACAACCAACCACCCCTAAGCGACCAAGTAAACAAGAGAGATGTGCTGGAATACTCCATTCTCGCTCCAGCCACGGATTACAAATGGGACCAGGCTAGACAAGCTCAAGTTGCGGCTTGCTTCTCATACCACTTCTTAAACCTTTCCTTCATCCTCGCCTCTGGTTCCCAAATCTGCTCCTCAACACTATCACAGTCCCAAAAGACTCTCATCAAAGGAATCTTCTTCTTCCGAAGTTCCTTGATTTTCCTCCCGAAAACCCTCAATGCTCTTGCCTCCAAAGTCATGTTAGGCTGAAGATCTTCAGGAATTTTAGCCAACAACCGCTCATCCTCACGGAGACACTTACACAACATCGACACATGAAAAACCGTGTGGAACGCACGCATAACCTCAGGCAACTCCAGCCTATATGCTACCGGAACCAGCTAGAGCTTCAATGCACGAGCCAATTTAGAGGAGGAGAAGTTCAAGTAGCCGAGAACAACAATTTTCGAGGCACTCGACCGGTTCACTCGAGCAACCACTCGACCGAGTACCCCATATGCACTGGGCCGAGTTCCAACCTAGAACTCCTTATGGCTTCCCAGCTCTAGCAGCCTATCCAGGTGATGTTCATATATTTTACCATGTTTTCCCTTAGTTTATTCACATCTTTTGCATCTTTTGTTAGCCATTTTCACCATTAATATGTAGCTTTAGGACTAATCATGCATTAGAGTTTAGTTGCATTGCATTTGCATCTTTTCATGCATAAACAGGTGATTTTGGAGCTTAAGTAGCATGGAAGCAATTCTGAGGAGAAGTGAAGCAATCATGAAGGGAAAGCAAGGGAGTTAAGGCTGAAGAACCAAGGTCCGGAGTCCAGCTCGACCTGCCACTCGACCAAGCACAGGTCGAGTTGACCGAGCCGTTGACTACTTTGACTTTTTCCATTTTTTAGGGCTTCAAAACCTAGTTTTTTAGATATATAAAGCCTTCCTATATAAAGCCTTGTACCTGCAGCCACCAAAAGAGTCCAGCTTTTTAGATATTCTCTAAACCTAGTTTTTACCTTTTTTAGCTTTATTCCTTTTGCATTTTTATTTTTAGATCTTGTACTTTCTTAAGAAAGAAGACTAGATTCTTATATTTTGTTGGTTCTATAACTTTCAAGATATTGAGAATTTGAGTTTGATCCTTTCATCAATATTAAAGATCTCTGTTTTATCTTTCTAATAATGCAAGTTTCAATAATTTCTGGGTTTTTAACTTGTTTAATCATGTATTGTTGTGAGTAGTCTTCCTCGGACTGGACTCAGGACAAAACAATCGACCATGCAATCGACCAAATGGTCGATCATGCCGAACCAGACATCAACGATTGACCAAGCAACCGACCAAATGGTCGATCATGACTCGAGCCAAACTTCGGACTTCAACACAAGATGATTGATTATTCGGAACCAATCTGCAGTCCCTCAAAGATCTACTCGTCTGAAGACGTTTCCTTGGGATTTAGCTCCAGAGTTCTTCACCAAAGTTATTGGAAATTGAGTAAGCTTTGCAAAGGAGGTAATTTCTGGCCAATCGGAGGTGTGTATCAAGCGTTATATCTGTTTTGGTGAACGTATATACAACCAGAGTGAAGACTGGAGATACAAGACAAAGTGATCGACCATTTGGTCGATCACATGGTCGATCAACTCATCCCCAGACTTGAACAGACTTCAGATTTCAATAATCGACCATTTGGTCGATCATAGGGTTGATCAACTTGTGCTGGACTTGAGCAGACTTCCGAGACTTGACCAATCGACCAAGAGATCGACCAATGGTCGATCAAGCACCATTTTGAGACCAAATCCCGATTTGTTCCGGTTTTCTCTGAATTGTTTAATTTTAATCCGGTTTGTTCCGGTTTAGTTTCTGTTTTCCTATAAATACTCTAACCCTATTAAGGGGAGACTCATCTCTTATCTCTTATCTTATCATTTATCTCTTGTATTAGTTTTTGTTAAGTAGCCACCTAGGGTTCTTAAGCATTTCCATACTTGGTTTTGTTGAATCTTTGGTGGAATTTCCAGTTTTAATAGCAATTTGTCTTTCTAATCTCTTTATCTACAAGCTTTTATTATGATTTCACAAAGACAAACCTCTTTCCTTTGTGTGATCATGATGATTAGTGAGTAGATCTTTTAAGAACTTTGGGCTTGGTAGATTAGGGAGATAGATGGTTGATCTTTGATGTCTAGGGTTTATTTTATGCATTTCCTATCTTGATTAGTGATAATATTGCTAGATAGCCTTGATGAACCTTAAATCTAGACTTTAGGATTTTCATGCCCACAAGATGTTTGTTGAAATTCCTGAACCAAACTTTTCAAGAGCTTTGCATTCCTAGCCAATGGAAATTGATGATTAGGGTGCTTAGTGGTATTTGGACTTGTTCTTAATGCATGCTTGTCTTGTGATTACCTTTGGAAATTGTTGATTATCATTTGACTAGCATAGGATCTCCATCATGGAAATGAATTGTTTTCATTAGTGTTCTAGCCATAGGATTGTTCTTGATTGTTACTTAGACATCTAGGATTGATTAGCTATCTGCCAAGTCAATTACCTTGCCCAAGGTTCTCTTATTAATTCTTGATTTTCAGTAAATTTGCTATTTGAGTTTGTTTGCCTTGAGTTTGCATTGTCTTGTTTATTTTATTTGAGTGACTTCGTTTAGTTAAGTAGTGACATAAGAACCTTTTACTTGATTAAGAATAGATTAAGCATTTTGTGTATTCTTGGTGTGTTGATTGGTGCAAATTGTGGATTGATAATAATTGATACTGAAACTTACTACATCAATTTGTCGTCGTTGCCCGTTTGCATTTTAATTGACCATTAGGATTTCAACTTTGCTTGAGACTATTCATTTACTTTGCACTGTTTGTTACTTGGATTGGATTGGTGGGTTGTCTTTGATTTTCAGGTTGTATGAACTTGAGAAGCCACGGCCTAGACAACTTGTTTTAGCCTGTGGACGACATTCACTTACTTGAACGAGAGAACCGCCGTTTAGCCCGCCAAGCCAAGGAGAACAACCCTCCTCCAGCCGCTGCTCATAATGGAAATGAGCAGCCCAACCACAACCAAGCTCCTATCCATCCTCCAAGACAACCTCGAGTCATTGGAGCCTTTGATCAGCCGAACATTCATGGGAACCGCCAAGGAATCAGAACACCCACTGTTGAGAACAACAACTACGAAATAAAGTCTAGTCTTATCAACATGGTGCAAAGCTCAAAGTTCCATGGTCTGCCTATGGAAGACCCTATTGATCACTTGGATCAGTTTGATATGATGTGTGGGACAGTGAAAATCAATGGAATCTCGGAAGATGCATTCAAACTCCGCCTCTTTCCGTTTTCTCTTGGAGATAGAGCTAGGACATGGGAGAAGAACCTACCAGTATGATCCATTACTTCGTGGGATCAA
This sequence comes from Camelina sativa, assembly GCF_030686135.1. NCBI lineage: Eukaryota > Viridiplantae > Streptophyta > Magnoliopsida > Brassicales > Brassicaceae > Camelina > Camelina sativa. The sequence continues at coordinate 24,131,005 of NC_141894.1, read as the reverse complement.
TGCAAGAGAGCCTTCCTCTCCAAGTTCTTCTCAACTACAAGAACAGCAAGGTTGAGAAATGAGATATCAAGCTTTGCACAAAAGGGAAATGAGAGTTTTTATGAAGCATGGGAGAGATTCAAGGGCTATACTATGCAATGTCCTCATCATGGTTTCTCCAAGGAGTCTCTTCTTAGCACATTGTACAGAGGAGTGCTACCAAAGATAAGAATGTTGCTTGACACAGCAAGTACTGGAAACTTCCTTGGTCAAGATGTTGATGTTGGTATGACTTTGGTGGAGAATCTTGCTCAAAGTGATGGTAACCATGGGGAGGATTATGATAGAACACCACGAGATCACCCTGATATGAATGAGCATCACCGCAAGGAGATCAAAGCATTGAATGAGAAGATGGATAAGATGATTCTTGCCACTCAAAAGCCAGTCCATTGTGTTACCGAAAGTGATGTGTATCAAGGATATCAAGAGGGAATGGAAGCTTGTGTTGAGGGACAAGAAGAGGTCAACTATGTGGGTTGACAAGGCTATAACAAGTTCAATCCTAATTACCGCAACCACCCAAACCTCTCTTACCGCAGCACCAATGTGGAGAACCCACAAGATCAGTCTTATCCACCCCAAAAACCACCTGGTTTCCCTTCCCAACCCAACTATCAGCCTCAACCTCAAGGAAACTACCAAGCCTCAAGGTCAAGTAGATGACACAAATGCTCTACTTAGACAACTCCTAGAAAGACAAGGAAGAGGAGCCATTGAACTTGCTACACAAATAAAAGCCATACACAACAAGGATGACAATGTCTATAATGAGTTAAATGCTAAATTTGAAAGGTTGCAAACACAGGTCCAAGGACAAGCTTCTTCCTGTTCAACAAAACAAATGGGTTCTCTACCGGGAAAATCATAACAAAACCCAAAGGCGTTTTGCAATGCCATCTTCAAGGAAGAAGTGAACAGGGTTAGTAGTATGAGTTTAGAAAAATCAAAAATGGATAGCCATGCTGATGAGAATGAAAGGTCTATTGAAGAGATCTCTTCTCTCCTATATGGTTCTACTACTGAGAGTTTGGTGGTTGCTAAAGTTGAGAAATCTGAGAAGGGATCAAGGGGTAAGGAGATAGTTGCCAAGGAGGTTGAAAAGAAAGATGAACCAAGTGTTGCTCTTCCTCTTTATAGTCCTCCAATTCCATTTCCCAAAGGGTTCTTACAAAGGCCAAAAAGAAAGTTCTCTCAAGTTTCAAAGCTAATATGAATAGAGTTGGAGCACCTTTGCCTCATGTGGATAGCTTGTCTCAAGTTCCTAGCCATATAGGGTTCATCAAAGCTATTCTAGCAAACAGAGAGAAGGTGGAAGAGATCATGGGAATTTTTGGTTCACCAAGTGAAGAACTACCAAGTCCAAAAACACTTTCCAAGCTTGAAGATCCAGGCAGATTCACTATACCGTGCTCACTTGGTGCTTTACAACTTGATGATGCCTTGTGTGATTCAGGAGAAAGTGTTAATGTGATGTCACTTGAGATGGTAAAGAGTCTTGGGATCAAAGATATGAAGCAACCCTCTTCTTCCATCACATTTGAAGATGCCTCCTCAAAATCTCCACTTGGTTTGATTGAGAACTATCCACTCAAGTTTGGTGATTGCACAGTTCCAACAGACTTCATGGTAGTTAAGATGAAAGAAACCAACAAGCTCCCTCTCATACTAGGAACTCCATTTCTCAACACTGTGGGTGCAAGCATTGATTTCCCAAATAAGAGAGTAACTCTTAATCATATGAACCCAAACCTATCATATCCTATCAAGCCTTCCTCCACAATGTTTTGTGGAACAATCACTAGTGAAGAAGTGGCAACTAAGGAAGAGCATAGAGACTTGAATGATCAACATCAAGAGCTCCAAGTTGATAAAGTGGGGATTAAAGAGACGACAAGGCTTGATGAGGACATTTTGGATGGTGAGTGTTTAGACTCTTTATTTGATGACCTCAAAGGAGATTCAAGAGAAGGGGATTTGGGTCAAGCACATAAAGTTGTTGACAAGAAAAAGAGGAAGAAGAAACAAAACCACCTTCCCACCATTGTTTCTTCTCCTATGACTTTGTGTTTGCATCCCTTGGGGCTTGTTGATGGAGCAATAGAGTACAAAGTGAAGCACAAAGGTTCTTCTTCACCCTTTGCAAGTGTCAAAGCCAAGCTAGCTCCCAACTATCATTATGACAAGGATAAGCTTCATGAACTTCTCTCAAGTGACATTACTTTCAACCTCCAATCTCCTTCCACTAATTCAACAAGATCTCTAGGGAGCACTAAAGCTCCTCCTATCACTCAATTCCCTAAAGTTCACAACTAGGGCCAAGGTATGGTCCTCACATCCCATTGTATATATCATTTGAGTCTTGTTCTCTTTATTTGTTAGTCTTTCTCTTGGACTTTTCTCACACAGGGACTGTGTGAATTAAGTTTGGGGGAGAGACTAGCCATCTAACATTGTGTTCTGTTTTGATTTTCATGTTTTGTGTGATGCATTGTTAATATCTATGTTTTGAGAAAAATCAAAAGAATTTTGAAAAATTTTAAAAAACCAAAAACAAATGCATGTAGCTTTGCATATTCATTCTTGTGTTTATGATTGAGTCTAGAAGCATTTAGTATGCACTTTCATTTGCATTTCGGATAATAATGAAATTTCCTTGTAAAGGTTGAGTTTTAGGATTGAACCCACAGCCCTCATTTATAGTTCATTGGGAAAAAATGAAGAATCTAGGCTTAAAAGCATTGTGTCACTTGAAAGCATTTTCATCTAGTGTAAAGCTTGCTTGATAATTGTTACATCTCTATATTATTTGGACTTTAATTTGATCTTAAAATCATCTTGCATATGGACTATGAATGCTTGCTCATGGAACTTTCATTTGGGTTAACTATCTCTTTTTGCCACTCTATTTCGTTTAACCCAATCTCTTGCCACACCTTTGAACCCCAACCTTTTCTTTCAAGCCTTGTATTGATTTGTTGAGTGAGGCCTCTTCTTGATAATGCTATAGGTTGTGAAATCTTGAGAGTATTGAGAATGACAAAGAACTGGCTCTTGTCTTAGCTAGGCTTGGAATCTTTATAGCTAGCTAATAGGACTGGTTTTGAAAGAAATAGGTGGTTAGAATGTTGATTTGGGTTCAAGTTTGGGAACAAGAGAGAATAAGAAGGGAAATAAAGGTTTACTTGGTCAAAAGAAAAGAAAAATCTCTAAAGGTTAAGTTAATTATAAGCTCTAAGTCTCAAAGAAAAGGGATAGAAAGTATTGCTATAGTCTCCTAGAATCAAATTGAAAAGAGTAAAGAAAAATGAAACAAGATTGGGAGTATAGCATAGAATGAATAAGAAAGAAAATGAGCTAGTGTTTAAAGCAAGAATAGCCTTAGAGATTCAATAAAAATAAAGGAATAGGACCAAAAGTAAAGAAGAAAAAAAAAACGGTTAAGTTGAATAAGGTTGACTTTGGGTTTAAAAGGAAGATAAGAAAGATGAGAATAAGGGATAGAAAATATTTTAGGTGGGTAGAACATCAAGAGCTAAGCTTTGTATGCCCAAATTATTCTTGATCTTAGATAGATTTCATGAGTGTCTAGCATTCCTCTTTGTTTGAGAGTTAACCACCCAAAACACCAATATCCAACCACTTTGTAAACAGCCTTTACCTTAAACCAATTGAGCTTGATTTGTTTTCCATTTGCAAGATCACACCAAACCCTTTAATGAATGTGAAAGAGATGTTCAATAGGATTGCAAGTCATTGCCAATAGATAGAAGATGAACTAGAGTGATGCATTGTGTTTTAAGCATAGAAAAATATTTGTAAGGACTTTTGATCTTAGCACCATTGAACTACATCTTAGGACTTTGGTTTAAATCCATTGTCTCATGCCTTTAGGTTCTGAGTCCCATCTTTAAACCTCTCTCCCTTGTTTTTCACTTGGTTTTTGCTAGAGGACTAGCAAAATATAAGTTTGGGGGAGTTGATATCTTGTGTTTTTATGAGTTTTTAAAGCTTATTTCCTCATTATTTTGTGCATATTCATGAGCATTTAGGTTGTTTAGGCTGCATTGTGCATCAAGTCTGATATTTCAGGTGTTGGAGTGGAGATATGCAAGGAAAGTGTGCTTTGGAGCCAAATAAGTCAAGAATTTGCAAGGAAATGAAATGAGGACAAGGAGGCCGAACAATCGACCAGCCAATCGACCAAATGGTTGATCATCGCATCACCAGATTCTCGGACTTCAAGCAATCGAGCAAACAATCGACCATTTGGTCGATCAAAACACTCTCGCATCCCTCGGACTGGACGCAGGACAAAACAATCGAACATGCAATCGACCAAATGGTCGATCATGCCGAACCAGACATCAACGATTGACCAAGCAACCGACCAAATGGTCGATCATGACTCGAGCCGAACTTCGGACTTCAACACAAGATGATTGATGATTCGGAACCAATCTGCCGTCCCTCAAAGATCTACTCGTCTGAAGATGTTTCCTTGGGATTTAGCTCCAGAGTTCTTCACCAAACTTATTGGAAATTGAGTAAGCTTTGCAATCGGAGGTGTGTATTAAGCGTTATACCTGTTTTGGTGAACGTATATACAACCAGAGTGAAGATTGGAGACACAAGACAAAGCGATCGACCATTTGGTCGATCACGTGGTCGATCAACTCATCCCCAGACTTGAACGGACTTCAGATTTCAATAATCCACCATTTGGTCGATCATAGGGTTGATTAACTTGTGCTGGACTTAAGCAGACTTCCGAGACTTGACCAATCGACCAAGAGATCGACCAATGGTCGATCAAGCACCATTTTGAGACCAAATCCCGGTTTGTTCCGGTTTTCTCTGAATTGTTTAATTTTAATCCGGTTTGTTCCGGTTTTGTTTATATTTTCCTATAAATACTCTAACCCTATTAAGGGGAGACTCATCTCTTATCTCTTATCTTATCATTTATCTCTTGTATTAGTTTTTGTTAAGTAGCCACCTAGGGTTCTTAAGAATTTCCATACTCGGTTTTGTTGAATCTTTGGTGGAATTTCCAGTTTTAATAGCAATTTCTCTTTCTAATCTCTTAATCTACAAGATTTTATTATGATTTCACAAAGACAAACCTCTTTCCTTTGTGTGATCATGATGATTAGTGAGTAGGTCTTTTAAGAACTTTGGGCTTGGTAGATTAGGGAGATAGATGGTTGATCTTTGATGTCTAGGGTTTATTTTATGCATTTCCTATCTTGATTAGTGATAATATTGCTAGATAGCCTTGATGAAGCTTAAATCTAGACTTTAGGATTTCCATGCCCACAAGGTGTTTGATGAAATTCCTGAACCAAACTTTTCAAGAGCTTTGCATTCCTAGCCAATGGAAATTGATGATTAGGGTGCTTAGAAGTATTTGGACTTGTTCTTAATGCATGCTTGTCTTGTGATTACCTTTGGAAATTGTTGATTATCATTTGACTAGCATAGGATCTCTATCATGGAAATGAATTGATTTGCATTAGTGTTCTAGCCATAGGATTGTTCTTGATTGTTACTTAGACATCTAGGATTGATTAGCTATCTCCCAATTCAATTACCTTGCCCAAGGTTTTCTTATTAACTCTTGATTTTCAGTAAATTTGCTATTTGAGTTTGTTTCCCTTGAGTTTGCATTGTCTTGTTTATTTTATTTGAGTGGCTTCGTTTAGTTAAGTAGTGACATAAGAACCTTTTACTGGATTAAGAATAGATTAAGCATTTTGTGTATTCTTGGTGTGTTGATTGGTGCAAATTGTGCATTGATAATAATTGATACTGAAAGTTACTACATCACTATCAGGAGAGTGTTTTAGCAAGATTTAAGAGATTCAGTGTCTAGGAAATATTTGCTTGAGGCATGTAGGACATCCCACATTGGTCAGAAACACTTATGAGTCAATTACCCCATCCTTAGGAGTTTTCTTATCTTGATTGTTTAACTTTTATATGTAACTCGACCCCTTACCCAAACTGGTACTCGATCGCCAGCTTTGTGTATACCTTCAAGCTGTTCATCCTTGGTTACTTGATCCGATCACCCTACCCGATTTTGTACCCGAAAGCTTGCATCGAGTACTTAAGTCGTGTGGCTAAATGAATAGATCTCTGATATTAGTTGGTTCAAGCGTTACAATAAGCATCTCTCGATGTGGAAACACCCTAGATCTAGTCTTAACCTCTCGGTCTGAAACTAGCATTAAGGACACTAACCCAGTAGGAAATCTTTAATAAGAATAACCAATATAAGACATCGAAATCGATCAAAAACACTTACTCGCCTAACCCATCCTTAAGAACCTTGGTTCACTACTCAGATCTCATCCAAATTGACATGAAAGAATAAGCAAATGAGAATTGCATAAAATAAAAGTGTTGAAAAGAGATAAAAATGTAATACATAATCTATAACGCACCCAAACCGTCCCTATGGCTGGACAAACCGCGGACAGGCCTGGAGGTCGTCACGAGAGCTCAACCGCCCGCAATCCGGCCGAGGTTCCACCAACAAATTAGGTTCACGGCCAGTCTGCCGACTGCCGCCTACCCGCTATGCGCGCACCCTAGGCTTTTCAACCCATGGCACGCGCGCGGCGATATGCTGGCCCGGACTAGGCCATGTACCGTTTCCACTTGTCCGAATATATACGAAAATATCTTGACTTACTTAAGTAAAATGTTTACATTTCAAAACAAAAATACTCAAGTAAAAACAGTTGGATCCATTTGAAGAAATACATGTGAAAGGAAACAAGGATTTTTATCTAGCAAATAACACAACATGAAACATCCTATCCGATTTCCTAGCTGCCCAACTCTACCCACTTAGTCTTCCCTGCAAGAAAAACAATATTGATAAGGAATGAGTAATAGATTACTCATTGAGTTGGATAACCCTCTAACATGCAATCTTCCCATCCAACTACCCCAACATGGCTACCCCCATACTACAGTCAGTAATCACGTAATGCGGAATCGATTAGCAAGCAAGCAACACTCAAGCAAACAATACTAGAAATGACCAAGAAGCTTGACAGTTCTAGACACTTAGCCACCATTGGCCATCTCGAACACAACTCCCAAAACTCAAAAGGGGTACGAGTGCTAGTGATGTATCAACAACTTGTACACACTAGACTTTTCCACACATACACAAACTAACCCAAGTGATCTTCTGTCCCAATTCCCCACTCCCACTCCGTGTTGAAACCACAAAGGTTACCAACTGGTTCACCACATATTTGCATCGTCATGCAATAGATCGGGCTAGTAGCTTGCTAGACACCGATTGTCCTTGCCACGAGACTGCGAAGGTTCACTCGTCATACCATCTCATTCTGTTGGGGGATAGAAGTCGATTACTAGTCCAACATGACTCATGTGAACTACCTAGGTAAGTACTAATTCTAAGTCTGCTGACACAAAGAATTAAGCACCGAAACATACAAAAATATTTCAAGCAAGAATCAAGCAATGCATGCAAGAAAATCAAGCAAGATCTTCACCCAAAAATTCTTAATAAGCAAGAAATAATTATTCAAGCCCTTAAGACAAATAAAAATGCATGCAACCGATCTCACACCCAAGAAATATTAAACATAATTTCTCAAATATTTTTCCTTGACATGCATGTGATGCCAACAAATTTTTCAACCCTCTTTACCACTGGCATCACCTCATTTTTCTCCCTTTAATCGGTTTAAAAATCATGAAGATATGCATGCAAGATCATCCTTTCGGATCTGACCTTACAAGCATCCCATATCACCTCTTTTATGTATGCATGCTCTTTAAAACCCTCCCCAAGACTACATGCAACAAATAAATTCTTATGCAAGCTAGTCTACTCTTGACTTAGGTATAAAACAGATGCAAATCCACCCACATAAACATGCAACAAGCAACAAGCAAAGAGAGACAGATGAGCTACCGAGCTCATGTTACCTCCTAACACAAATCCACAACTCACAGTGATTTAGGCTGAGATTTGATTGAGTCGAGCTCCACCACACCCCAAATCCAACAGCAATTCCCCTCCTCTTCAGCTTCTAGCTCCGACGAACTCTCCTCTTCTTCCTTTGGTCGGAAATCTCTTGATTTTTTTCTCTCAAAAATCAATCAAAATTTTGAGAGAGTTTTGGTATGTTTTTGGATTTCTAAGGTCGCAAATGAGGAATGAGAGGGGTATTTATAAGCCCTTGAGTCTAGTCTCAAGTGAGACAAATGTCTTCTTCTTTGCATTGATTTTGCCAAATGGCAAATCTTGGCTGCATGTGGCGCGTGCATCACAATTGCTGGCAGAAGTGCCTTAAGATTGTGAAAGTGGCTTCGCGGCTAAGGACGGACGCTTCAGCTTCCTCTCGTCCTTCCCGCATCTGAAGTTCTCGTCCGGAGTCCAGGGTTTTGTCTCCATCGTCAGCAACAATTAATTCCTCCACCTTACTTGGTCCTCTCGTCCGCGACATACGGTCCTCCCATCCGTAGTCTATTCTTGCGTCCGCAACAAAACAGTTTCTCATTCTTACTCGGTCCTTTCATCACCGACATACGGTCCTCCCGTTTGTAGTCTGTTTCTGCATCCGTGACCTACGGTCCTTCTGTCCGTAGCCCGTCTCCTTGTCTGTGGCGTACGGTCCTTCTGTCCGTAGTCCGTCTCCCCATCCGTGACGTACGGTCCTCTCGTCCGTAGTCCACTTTTTATTACTTCTTGCACTGTTTCTCCGTTGGTTCACTGTCACTCTTCGGCTATTGGCCATCCCGCGTCTAGGTATCTTTCTCCTCAAGTTACTCGGTCGTTTTCCCAAGTCTTTCTTTCTCCATCTTCCCCTGTTCTCTCCGGTCCTTTTGGACAAGTTATTCTCATCTGGTATGTATCCCTTTGTACAGGTCACTACATAATCACTATGAAATAGTAGATAAAAAGGAGTATATAAAATTCGAACAAAGCTTGAAAAGGTATAAAATTGGTTCTCTCTCTCTTTGTGTAGCTCTCACTCTCTCGTTCTTGAGTTATTGCGGCTGCTAGGGTGAGAAAATAGGAAAGGGTTTATATATGGAAACCCTTTGACCTAGTCGCCAGCTCTGTCCGAAGGTCTATACGAGGCTATGGGCAGGCACCTGTTCGGGTTGGACTTTGGGTCGTTCTTCTCGCACTCGGTTCCGTTTGGTCGGGTTTAGGTTCGAGCTGTTATTCTTGCATGATCACACCATCGGGTACATGCTCGGGTTTCAGCTCATTCTTGCTCCTTTTAGTCTCCAAAGCACCTATTTTCATCCAAAATGAAGAAATACAACAATGCAGCACCCTAAATAACATAAATGCAAATTTCTAAGGTTAGGGACCTAAAAATGCTAAGGTTAGGTTATGTACGATGCAAAACATGACTAAAAAGATGCTTAAGAAAGTGAAAAATAGAGAGTTATAAACACCCCCAAACTTATCTTTTGCTAGTCCTCTAGCAAGAAAGTAAGAGGATGAGGTTTGAAAGTGGGGATTCAGAACCAAACCTTACTGATCGATTAGTTAAATTCAATGTCAAGTTTATTAGGTCTAGGATGCATGTTGATGGATTTTACTTAAGAACTTTCGCCACGCCCTTCACAACCAGACCCAATTTTATCCCTAATCTACACATGCATTCAAATTCGTTATTCCCTTTTGCATTTATTAGCTGTTAACCATGAATAAGCATTGCATTGTCATTAAGCTCATTTGGCTAGGATGAATGCATCAGAGACAAAGGTGGTACCTTTTTCAAAAGGTTTATCTTTTCTTTCAAACTCGTTTCTCTCAACAAAAATAGATTGAGCTTTAGAAGAATGCTAATTGTAACATCTTGGTTTTATCATTGGGAATTGGGCCAATTTGTTTATTTTCAAGCCCAAACAAAGGCCATGTCGTTTGTGTAATCGTGGAAGTATTCACTTCTTCAGCCGTAAAACAGAAACGCAAACTAAAAACCCTAAAACAAGACCAGCAGCCACCGAGAGTGGGAGAGAGACAGCTGAGCCACTGTGTTTGTTGTTGTTGTTTTTTCGTGGTGTCGTGTTTGAAAGAATTCGAGAACGTTGAGAAGCGAGACAAGATTGTTGCCGTCAACACCACCGCCACCGTGAGTTTCCACTAGAGGTTGCAACTATGAGCAACCGGATGACCGCCGCTGTCATCGGAGCAGTCGTGGTCCATCGGAGATGTCGTTAAGGGTAAGGAAACCCTATTTTATTATGTAGCTTGCGGAATAAGTTTCTGTTATTGAGCCTGTTCGTTTTGTTGCCGCAAGTACCTGCGACTGCGGCAGCCGCATGTGTTGTTGTTCGTTTGGTTGCCGCAGGTGCTTGCGGCAGGACGCTGCGGCGAATGCTGATTCTAATTTTGGACGTCGATTAGTTGCGGCGATCAAAAAAGTTGTGTTTGCTGCAGTCGCTGCCGCTGCTGCAACCGCCTGAGTCGACGAAACGAACACGCTCATTGTCTTGTTGGATCTGTTACTTTGTTGTTGTTTGGTTGTTGAAAGATGAGGACGTGCAACCGTGGTCTTGAAGCTTTGGGGATTGGCGTTGCTGATCCGTCAAGAATCGTTGAGTGTAAATGCCGAGGAAGGTAAACGGCGAAACTCTTTCGCGTGTCTGTCGTTGTGGTGTGTTGCATTGATTATTGAACCGAGAAGCTTAACCAACTAAACCAGATGATTTAAGTTCAGAACCGAAACTTGTTTATCGAACGTGCATGAGTTGATTTCTGGTATCATGCATGGTTAGTGCTTACGTACGTTGTCGATGACGTTGGTAAATATAATATTGGTGAATGAATCGTGTATTGTGGCTTGTTTAAGAATTGGTATTGTGAGAGCATGTGATCGTACGTGGAATAAATTGTGGTGTTATGAATTATTAATTTTTGGTTTGATTTTATTATTAAGCTAAATCTTATTAATTTATTTGGAGACATTGGTTTAGGTTACGTTGGTTTAATCCATGAAACTGATTTTGTATAGTGTTGGGAAATAATTTTTGACCGGTAATGCTAAACCATTGCAGACCGAGGTTGTTGTTAAACGGAATTTATTGTTGCAAGTGCTAAACCGAGGATGTGATTCATTTGGCTGAGCTGAGGATTAGTTGTTGTCTTCTACATAATCAGATGTGTTTGGATAGTTGCTTAGTCGAGGGTTCATCTGAGTATACCTACGAATTGCATATATTATAAGTAACCATATTTGTTTGTTGAGTGTATTAATATTTATAAGTATATAAATGTATTTTGATAAAGTATAAGAAAAGAGAACTAGTATCTTAGAGTTGGATATTGAACTAAAATGGATATTTTATGCGTGTTGTTTGATGATTGCCTGAATGCATGTTTTGTTGTGGTAAAATAAGTGTTTGTGTGTGAGGAGATAGGTGCCAAGGGCACATAGATGTGGTGAGCCGCAGAGAGTCCTGCAAGGAGAATTCCTTGTAGTTGTGTGGTGGCCTACGGTCGCGGAATGCAGGTAGATCAGTATGGCTGACAAGCCGACGTGTGTGCAATGCTAGGAACAAGTGCAAGAGGCGCTTGGGGTCCGTAAGCATGAGCACAAGTGATTAATGCTAGGACGAAGTGCAAGAGGCATGGAGGTTCCGTAAGCATGGTGCATGAAGAAGTGCGAAAGCATGAAGGATCTGATAATGCACGAGGATAGCATGTGTTGATATGTTGTATCCGACCCGTCTTTAGGGCGGTTATGGGACGTAGTTCCAATTGTGTGACGTGTGCGTATGTTTGTGTGTCAAAAGATTTAGGACACAGTGATTGTTGCTTGTCTTAGGTTTAGACTTTGGGATTGTCTAAGCGTATTTGGGTGTGGAGACTTCGGGAGTACTAAGGCTTTCTCTAACTGAGTAATTATCAATTACTCACCCCTCTCGTTTTGCAGGTTGGTTAAGTGAAGTGTTAATTTTGCGTTGCTAGCTGGTGATTTTGCATTTAAAGAGTGTTCGGGTCGGGCTAGGAAATCAACCTGTTGACTAGGTCCGGATACCGAGTTTGGGTATTACACTAAAGGTAAGCTCCAACAGATGCATAAAAGAATGGGATCCCATCTACCCAAAGGCACATATATCAATTCCGATCCTTTCTAATCAGAACCCAGCAAATGTCTAATTTCTACCCTTTAGCTTAAGCTCTTCTAAACCCCCTTTTTTTTGCTAGTCTAATGGATGGTTTGCTTAAAACTCTTCTAGTGGATTTGTATTCTTATCTAACTATGGTTCTTAATTTTTTTTTTTTTTTTATCAACAAAAGATCAGCTCAAACGAGCCGGTTGGGTGGGAAATTGTTTACAAACAAAACATGTTGCGGAGACGTATGCGCTTGGCGTGCCAAAGAATTTGTGCCTATATTAGCAGTTATAGAAGTTAAAGATAAAGAGAAAGATGAAAATTCTTCCCTATCAATCTTGATGTCATCAAGGTATGCCTAGAAAGATGGCCAGTCCAAAGGAGAAGACACCATCTTCACCAAGTCTGAACAGTCTGTATAGAAAACCACATCTCTGAGGTCAATCATGCAGCGCATCGCCTAAATGAATGCTTTAACTTCAGCATGTAACGAAGATAGACTTCACCGAAAATTCATGTCTCCCATAATCAAAGACGCAGTCTAGAACAAGGCATAAAACCATCCGTCACCTGCAAACAGGTCACCTGATTTCCAAGAGCTATCTATAAAGCAGCGATAACTCGAAAAAAGCGTAGAGAGGGTAGCAGCAGCCACCCTAATCGGTAGTCTTGAAACTATGGGGGTGGTGGGATAGACCTCCAAATCGACCTCTGCCTGAGCCTGCTGCCACGCTGATGCCTCACCCTCTGCTACCATAAAAATATCCTCCAGCCGCTCCACAATGTTTTAAAAAACGCGTGCATTCCTTGCATTCCAAATATACCACATAAGACAAGGGAAAGCCGCAACATGTGCCCTAGGATTCTATTGCCCTAAAAAGTGATCAACATTTGCATACACCAAATCCGTCGGGAAGGAAATTGGCCCCACCGGCACGTGTACTAAAGCCCAAACCTGTCGGGCCGGAGGACAATCAAGAATTGCATGATTTATTGTTTCCTCATCAGCACCACACTGTACACATCCGAAATCGCAAGTAATAACATGTCGTCCCAAATATACCAAAATCGAAATACATCCAGATAAAATCTTCCACATAAAATGCTGAATTTTGGGAGGGCAACAAACCCGCCAAACACTAGCCAGGAGGGAGGTAATTTCTGGGCAACAAATATGGTTCTTTCTTTTATTTTTATTTTTTTTTTCTTTTTCTTCTTTTATTTTAGAACCAACTCTTTTTTCCTTGTTTTTTTCCAAATTCCTCACTAGATTTTTTTCTTTGATTACACTCCATTCCTAAAGACTTTGTACCCTTTTCTTTTCCGTTTTATTCTTCTCTTTTAAAAAAAAAGTAAAAAACTCAAAAACTCCCAAATCCCTAAAACAAGTTCCCACCTAGTCCTCTCTTGATCGGATAATGCAAAACCAGAACTACTTAGGATCATATTATTTTCGGCTCAACCCTAACACTTTCTACCAAGCTCAATCCGAAAAGGCCTAATCACTCAAAGAATAACAATGACTTGAAAGAAGGGTAAGGTTAATAGTGGGGTGAAATGTTCCAATAATAGGAATTAGCTACTTTAATTAACAAGGGTGGTAAAAAGGAAAAATATAATCCAAGTATGTGTATTGTGTTCATGAGTTTGATTTCAATGCACTACTCGACAATTACTAGTCAAAATTAAGTTCAACTAGGATAGGGAATGACATCAAATCATAACATGCTTCCACTAAGTTTCAAATGTAGGTATAAGTAATCAAGGTGTGGTTCAATTCTACCTTTTAAACTTAATCAACAAGCATCAAACAGCTAATAACGAGGGCATTGAATTTATCCTAGTAAAATCAAAAAGTTTATAAGGCTATAGTCATTATCATCCCCAATGCAAATGCAAACAATACTATATGAAACAATCTAGACACAATCCTATTATGTAGATGCAACTACATGAATACTCTTTTTTTAATATATATATTTTTTAATGCATATAGATGCAGACTCAAATGAATAAAGCTAGTATGCAAAAATATGAAATAAGAGAATAAGAAAATATAACACAATGTTAAATACATTCCAGGACCGTCTCCCAAACTTAAACTACTGAAACACATATATTTGTAGGTGTGAGAGATGAATGCAAGTGATAGTGAGATATGATATGAATGGATGGCAGGGTGTTTCAATTCTCCTTATGCAGTTGCAGTATAAGAGGTGTCAATCCAATCTGAGAGTTTGTGAACAATCAAGATATGCACATATGTCTAAGTCAAGCCAAATGTAAAGGATGTTTGTCACTAACAAACCTATGGTGAAATGTAAAGTGCAGAATGCAAAACTACTAGAACTAGATGCTAAATGTAAATGAAACAGAATGATTATAGCAATTATGAAACTAGAACAGAACTAGAAACTAAGCTAATGAACTAATGCAAGACAAGTAATGAACAGGACACTAATTAAATGCAACAGAAATGTAACTAGAATGAAACAAGAGATAAGACAGGACAACTACAAATCATGAACAAGAATTATGGGGATGAACTCGAGCAAGCACTCGATCGAGTGTGGATCGAGTGCAGGGTCGAGCTAGACAAATCCGTGAAACAGAGCAATGCAAGAAAAACAGAGCAACACAAGAACAAATCAAACTACAATCAAACAGCAGGATTTAGACCTAAAAATCAATAAACTAGGAAGGCCTTGAGGAGGGATTCATGGGCTGGACTAATGAATGAGGTCATCTAACTTGGTCAACAAATCTCAAGCAAACTTTGAGCTAATCTCTAGACATTTATTTCTAAGACAAGTTTAATCCACTCTCATGGCAAGAAACAATCAAACCTATGCATCTCTAGACTTGTTCTCACAACGAAAAGAATCTACACAAGCAGGCATTAAGCTATACATCTCATACCAAACAAGACCTCTAATCTCTTAGCAAGCCTAATGGTAAGCTCTAGATCTAGCCTTATCTATGCTCCTTAAACATTGGTGTGATGCTAAGATGCTTGAAATCAAACCCTAACCTCTCAGTTCAGGATTAGCATTAAGAACATCTAGCCTAGAAGAGATTCTACCACAATCAAGTTTGACGAAAGCAAACAAACCTCAAACACAGCCCAGTCTAACCCATCCACAAGATCCTAAGCTACTACTCACAAGAACACATGATGAACATCAAAGTCATAAACCCAGAAAATACTGAAACTTGCATCAAATGAAAGATAAAACAGAGATCTATAATACTCAAGAAGGAATCAAACACGAATTCTTAATATCTTGAAAGTTATGAAACCAACAAAATCCAAGAATCTTATGTTTTCTCTCTTAAAAGATCTAAGAAATATAAAAGTGCAAAAGGAATAATTCCCAAAAGGGTAAAAACTAGGTTTCTCACTATTCTAAAAAGCTGGACTCTTGGTGGCTGCTGGGTACAAGGTCTTTAAATAGAAAAAGTAGTGGAAGCCCTAAAAATGCTAAAAGACAAAATAGCTAGGCGGCTCGGCCAACTCGACCCGGTGCTCGGTCGAGTGACCGGTCGAGTTGGCTTCTCTTGTGCAGCTTCCACTCGGTCGAGTCCCTTTCTGCCCACGGTCGAGTGTCTGGCCGAGTGGGCGGTCGAGTGGGACTCCGGACCTTGTTTCCTCAGCCTTAACTCTCTTGCTTTCCATTCATGTTTGCTTCACTTCTCCTCAGCATTGCTTCCATGCTCCTTAATCTCCAAAATCACCTGATTATGCATGAAAAGATGCAAATACAATGCAACTATACTCTAATGCATGACAGTCCTAAAGCTATGCAATAATGGTCAAAATGGATAACAAAAGATGCAAAAGATGTGAATATATTAAGGGAAAACTTGGTAAAATATATGAACATCAACTACACAGTCTGTATAAGTAAAAGTTGGAAGACGAATCCAAGAATCATAAAATGAAACAAACAAAACTGCAATTATATGTACAAAAGTTGGATGAAGGTGGTACCTCATGGGTTGGTGAGGAAGGAGGTTGTAGCAGCCTCCATGCTCGCCAACGTGTATCCAGGGTCGTCGCCGGCTTCAGCAGGGTTAGCTGATCAGAGAGCATAGTAATGTGCACAGATGACTTGCTCGGACTAGCATCCGAGAGGTTGGTCGGGTACGACATCAGCTCACCGGGTAAGTCATGGAGTAGTATGATGGATATTATGGGAAAGGACCTGAGTAGTCACCCGAGTAGCTGCTCGAAGGGTGCATCAGATATAACATTGATATGAATGAAAAACCAATCATAATTACTTACTTCCTGACTTATTTATGCAAAGATAAAATTGGGACTTTATCCCAAGCGAACTTGTTTAAAGTATTGAGCTTGAATAAGGAGCTTATTAGACTGGGGCGGGGCCACCTCGCTTGCCATGTACTTCTTCACTCTCTGGCCGTTCACGGTAAACTCGGACCAATCCTTTCCGAGCAAGGTTATTGCTCCATAAGGCATGATCTCTTTAATTGTGAAGGGCCCTGACCATCTCGATTTAAATTTTCCAAGAAAGAGTCAAAGCTTGGAGGTTAACAGGAGAACTTTATCACCAGCTTTGAGATCATTGTGCTGGATTTTCTTGTCATGAAAGACCTTAGTTCTTTCCTTGTATATTCTGAAATTATCATACGCCTCTAATTGTATTTTATCGAGTTCATGAAGATCTATTGCTGTCCTTTCTTGGGCAGTTTTGATATCCAAGTTTAAAAGTTTAGTTGACCAGATTGCCTTGTATTCCACTTCAACCCGGGAGGTGACAGTTTTTTCCATAAAGAAGCTGGAACAGCGTTTGCCCAATTGGGGCTTTGTAAGTTGTTCTATATGTCCATAATGCATCATCTAGCTTGAATTCCAATCTTTCTTGGTGATCCCCACAATCCTAGCTAATATTGCCTTGATCTATCTATTACTTACTTCAACTTGCCCGCTGGTTTGTGGGTTGTAAGCTGTTGTAACTTTATACTTGACCCCTGGCTTCCGCAACAAGCCATCGAAGACTTTGTTAATAAAGTGAGTTCCTCCATCGCTAATTACTACTCTAGGGATTCTGTACCTTGGGAAAATGAATCCGACATTGCACTCGATCAGGTACTCGAGCTAGCACTCGACCGAGTGCCTGATCGAGTGGTCGATCGAGCTGAAGGATCAGGAGCTATTAAACCTGCTAAGTACATTCATCCTGCTTACAAACCACCTCTACCATTCCCAGGACGTTTCAAAGCACAAAGGATCAAGGAATTAAGGGAAATAATTGAAAAAGGAGATGTTGGCTAACCAACAAAAGGATGAGGAAGCTTTGCAAGGAAAAAGTTGTGGTTGAGAATTAAGAGGAGCTGATGGCTATACAAGAGATCATCATTGCTTATCAAGAAGAGGAGAGGGGACCTGCCTTGGAACAGTATAAACCTTATCCTCTCTATAGAGATTTTTTGCTTGATATGGCAAAGAAGAAGGCTCAAGCTCAAGATGAGAAGGATCTTGAGAACCTTGGAGGATTGATCATCCCAATTAAGCTTAAGGATCTAGGACCATTCTATATGCCTTGCACAATCAGTTACCTCCACTACAACCAATGCTCTTTGTGATTTGGGAGCTTCAACTAGTGTGATGCCATACTCCATAGCTCAAAAGCTTGGGAGAATCGATTTCAAATCCACCAACCTCCATGTATACCTAGCTGATGGGTCAAACAGAGAAGTAGTTGGAAGGTTGTAGAATGTCCCACTCAAGGTAGGGAAGGCAAGGGTTCATACAGATTTTGTGGTATTAGAGATGGACAAGGAACCTGAAGATCCAATCATCCTTGGAGGCCATTCTTAGCCACTGTTGGAGCAGTCATTGATGTCAAGGAAGGTCTTGTGACCTTGAATATTGCAGAGGGTATAGTTATGAAGTTCAACATCTATAACCCAACCAACCTTCCTACCATTGATGATTAGCCTTTTACTATCAAGGACAAAGGTGGTCAAGAGGTCTTAAGTGATAAAGAAACTCCAAAGGCTGAGCTCTCACTTCAAGAGGATTCTGTGGAGAAGCTTAAGAGGTCAGTTCAAGAGCTGACTAGTATGGTTGAGGATCTCCAAGTTAAGCTGAACAAGAAGTCTTTGAAGAAAGCAAGAACAAGGCTCAAAATTAAGAAGAAATATGGTTTGTGTGCTAAGGGTGAGGTGATCAAGGATCAACTTCACAGTGACCAAGAGGTTCCAGGGAGGATTTCATCACCTCCTTGGTACCTAGACCAAGTCTAAGAAGGAAACTAAAGTCAAGCTTATTGACTATAAACAAGCTCACTAGGGAGGAAGTCCCTAAGGTATCCTTTGTAAATATGGTTTAATTTCCTTGTAGTTTTGATGTGTTTTCTTTTATATTTGTGTTGGACATGCCTTTTAATATAAGTGTAGATGGGTAAGGAGAGATTTGGACTTGGAGAAGGAGAAACGCAAGCCCACTCGACCAGCCCACGAGAGGTACTCGACCGAGTTGGAAAGGAACTAAGGCCCATTTGATCTTCAAATCGCTAGAACGATTGAGTGGAGGGAAGACAAAGAAGAAAAATTTTGAAATTTCAAAATTTGGTCAATGTGCTCGACCGTGTACAGTCGAGTGTGGGGTCGAGTGGCAGAAAAAAGCAGGTCAAAGATTCCCAATTCAAATTTGAATGGTATGGACGCTCCACCCTTGTCTCCTTGTCCCCTTAGCTTCTTTATATAGAGCTTGCACGAGATTATAACTCTCACACTCTCTCATTTGCTCAAAATAACTAAATTCAAGTTTTAAAATCTCTCTCAAGTTCATCTTTTTCTCAAGCTTTGTTCTTTCAAGTTTTTCGGTCACTAACCTATTAACTTTGAGCTTTGAGTCTATTCTCTTAAGTTCTTTTTGAAAATGTCTTCAAAGATCACCAGGAAGTCTCAACAAACCGCTGCAAGCTCCATGGAACGTCGTGATGCTGGCCTTGAATCAAGAGGAGAAGCTGGAAAGACAACTCGACGCCCCACTCGATCATGCACTCGACCGAGTGGTGGTTCGAGCAGTCGGTCGAGCCAGATGCCGTGTCCAAGGAGAGAGTCAATTGAGGAAGATCCTGAGAGGACTGAAAGTGAGGAAGAAAGGGAGCCAACTCTCAATGAGTTCATGAGGAGACACAAGGCCAAAGGGAAGAGGCCAGCAGTTGAGGTTGAGCAAGAGGAGAGTGAAAATGAGAGTGAGGAAGGAAGTGAAGAAGAAGAGTTAGAGGATGATGGAGAAGCAGAATCTTGTGGGTTGTCAAAGAGGAAGCTTTATGATGCTTTCATGAGAATGGAGTTCTTGGAGACTAGGTATCCACACAAGGAAACCATGGAGAAGCTTGCCATTGATGAAGATGTGGAGTTTCTCTTTGAGAAGAGTAACTTAACCAAGTTCATGGGGCTTTGCATGGAGGGCTACAAGGAAGAAAGTTGTGAGTTCCTAGCCACTGTCAAGATGACTACATATGCAAGGAAAGATGCTGAGTTTGGAGCTGGTCACATTGCTTTCACAATCAAGGGGAAGAGGTATGATCTTTCAATGAAGAAGATAGCAAATGTGTTTGGATTTGAGGTTGGGAGCAATAGGAGTTTGATGATTCCAAGAGAAGAACTCTATGCTGTTTTGGAAACCATTGGGGACAACAAACTCTACTCATCCTCCAATTCCAAGAGCTCAAGGATAAGGAGTCCAGTCCTAAGGTACTTCCACAAAGCTCTTGCCAACACCTTCTTTGCAAGGAAGGAAACTGGGAATATAAATGAGGGAGAGCTTAAGATGATTGATATGGCTCTCAATGGGATCATCCTCAAGGCAAGAGATGGGACCATTATCCTTGGGAGCACTATGGAGACTGATCTTGCAATGGTACTCATAGACCATATGATATATTTGAGAAGTTGGGTAGGCAAGTTGGAGAACAAAGGCTCAAGAGGAGCACTAACCATTGGAGGCATCATTACTCCAATTCAACAAGCAGCAAAGGTCCCACTTAGAGGAGAAAGGGTCTCACCAAGATGGACTGACTCAAGCTACCTCACCTCTACTCTCATCATGGCTAAAGAGATGCATCAAGGAAATCACATTTTCAATTTTGAGCTTCCAACAGCAGGTTCAACATTTTGACACACGCGGTCCAGCTCGACCCCCCCCCCCCCACTCGAGCACGCACTCGACCCCCCCCCCCCACACTCGAGCACGCACTCGACCGAGTGCCGGTCGATCGCTGTCGTCGAGCTGCCCCAATCTCCATCTTCAAATCACCAACAAGACCCCAACTACTCCTTTGACAGCATGCAAGAGGATGTGGACAACTTCTTCCACAACCCTTGAGGTACCACTATCACCTTCACTTGTAAATACCATTGCATCTCATATTATGTTTTGTTTTTGATCTTGAATCCTCTTACAAATTTCTTTCACACAGAGGACTGTGTGATTTAAGTTTGGGGGAGGGTTTGAGATAGCATTTGACTTTGTGTTTTGTGTTCTTATTTCAAATTTTTAGCATCCTCATATTAGTATTTTCATAGCATCTAAGGCATAGAAAAACCCTAAAATTTTTTGCAAAAATCTTTATAAAAAAAAGAGTGCTCATGTAGTTTGCATTGCATATTAGGATCTTGTTTAGCATGTTTCATATAGGATTGTGTAATATTTGCATTAGGGATCTATGATGAGTTTTTCTTGTTAGCTTGCTTATTCACTAGACTAGGATCAATGCCCAAGTTAATAGTACTTTGTTGCTAGTTGAGTAGTTAGAAGCATAAGATTGAACCAAGCCGTGAATTCCTGCATTGCATTTGGTCTATATTGAAGCATGTTGTGACTTGATACCATTTCCTATTTATAAGAACCTAATATTGAATTTTAATTATCAATGTGTGCATTGCTTTAAACTCATGGATACCATATACATATTTGGATCATCTTTCTCCTTTTTACCACTCTTGTTGATCCAAGTAGCTGATTAAACCTTTAAAATCAGTTCCCCTACCCCTTAACCAACCCTTCTTTCAAGCCATTTCTTGTGTGTGTGAGGCCTATTTTTGGGATTGAGCATGGTAGAAAGTGTTAGGTTTGAACTGACAAGAGTAAAACCTTGTGTAGTTCTAGTTTGCATTTTTCAAACTAGATAGGACTAGGTGGTTCACTTGTTGGGTTTGGGACTTGGCTGTTTTGAAAGGAAAAGAGGAAAAAGAGAAAGAAAAAAGGGTAGATTCTTTAAGAGGAGAATGTGTTTAAGCAAAGTCTAGTGAAACGATGGGAAGTAAAAAATTGTTGAAGATGGTTCTAGTTAAAGAAAAGAAAAGAAAGAAAAGAAAAGTCTAGCAAAAAGCTTGTATGTCTTAAGAATAAGAAGAAAAGAGAACCATAGCAAACAAGTAAGAATCCCCCTTCCCACTAGAAAGATCAAATAAGAAACCTCTCCTAAGACTTGAAAACCAAAAGAGAAAAGGGTGAAAGAGAAAAGAAGAAGTTAAAGGGTAGCACTAGGATCATTTGGGTTTAGACTGATAGGATAAACACTTTGGGTACCTTTGGGTAGACAAGGTTTTGTTCTTGTATGTGTCTAAGTGTTCTTACCTTTAGCATTCTTCTAAAGCTCAATCCATTTTCATGAGAGAACTTTGATATTGATTAACCCCACTCTAAAAAGAGACCACCATTTTCATGAGTCCAGCTTTTTAGATATTCTCTAAACCTAGTTTTTACTCTTTTGAGAATTATTCCTTTTGCACTTTTATTTTTCTTAGATCTTGTACTTGTTTTTAAGTAGAAAAGACTAAATTCTTCAATATTGTTGGTTCCATAACTTTCTTAATATTGAGAATTCGAGTTTGATTCTTTCTCCAATATTATAGATCTTTGTTTCATCTTTCTAATGATGCAAGTTTCGTATTTTTATGGGTTTTTGACTTTGTTCATCATGTGTTCTTGTGAGTAGTTCTCTAGGATCTTGGGGATGGGTTAGGCTGGATTGATCTTGTGGTTTGTTTGATTTAGTCAAGCTTGATTGTTGTAGATCTCTTCTAGGCTAGATGTTCTTAATGCTGATCCTATATCTGAGAAGGTAGGGTTTGATTTCAAGCATCTTAGCATCACACCAATGTTTAAGAAGCATAGATAAGGCTAGATCGAGAGCTTACCATTAGGCTTGCTAAGAGATTAGAGGTCTTGTTTGGTTTGAGATGTATTGCTTAATGCCTGCTTGTGTAGACACTTTACTATGTGAGAACAAGTCTAGAGATGCATAGGTTTGATTGTTTCTTGCCATGAGAGTCGATGAAACTTGTCTTAGATTTATATGTCTAGAGATTAGCTCATAGTTTGCTTGAGATTTGTTGACCAAGTTAGATAACCACAATGATTAGTTCAGCCCATGAATACCTCCTCAGGACCTTCTTTGTTTATTGATTTTTAAGTTTTAATCCTGTTGCTTGATTGTTGTTTGATTTGTTTCTGTTTTGCTCTGTTTTTATTGTGTTGCTCTGTTTTTGCGTTTAGTCCAGCTCGACCCTGCACTCGATCGAGTGCTTGCTCGAGTTCTTCCCCAGAACTTTGGTTTATGATTTGTAGTTGTCCTATCTTATCTCTAGTCTCATTCAATTTGCATTTCTGTTGCATTTACTTATTATCGTGTTCATTATTGTCTTGCATTAGTTCATTATTGTAGTTTCTATTTCTGTTCTAGCTTCATATTAGTCATAATCGTTCTGTTCCATTTACATTTAGCATCTAGTTCTTGTAGTTTTACTTTCTCCAGTTTGCATTTCCATCATAGGATTGTTAGTGACAAACATCCTTTACAATTTGGCTTGACTTAGTCTCATATGCATGTCTTAATTGTTCACAAACACTCAGATATGATTGACACCTCTTATACTACAACTGCATAAGGGGAATTGAAACACCTTACCATCCATTCAACCATATCTCACCATTGCATACATTCATCATCATACACCACCATAAGAAAAACCTTGTTTCATCCATAATCCCGTACGTGTCTTGGTTTAGCTTGGTTTAACTCATCGGTTTAATAATCAACAAAACACAACACACGAGACTAAGGTGTTGACTGGTTCTTCCGCTTCCTCTCACAAACGTTGTGTTTGCGGGTGGTAGCAGTTGCTAGCGATCAGAACGAATCACATAGACCGCTCCCAATCGCTCCCAACCGCTTCAAATCACTAAATTCCAAAAGCTGCTTCCCGCAAGCGTTTGCGGTTTCGGACGATTGTGGTTGGAATTTTTTTTTTTTTTTGTAAAAAAACTTAAAAGAAATCAATGATAATGAATTTCTTTATTGTTATTATCTTCTATCTAACCATTTTACTCATTAAGGATGGGAGAAAATGAAGTACGGATACGATTGCAGAGATTATAAAATAAACAATTAGAAGAAAATAATATTCTAATTAACAATAACCAGGAAAACTTGATGTAAATTTAATGGCACTTCGCACATAAGTTCAAAAAAATCTAAATAAATATAATATTTCATCTGAAATTTAAGAAAATAAAATTATTTGTGAAAACTATTAAAAAAAAGCACTGGTGACTCTTCTCAACTCTCACTTGAGCATTCCTACCGACGCAACTACTGACCCACGATCTAAGAGAAAAGAGAAAAGATCTACCGATCTAAAACATATGTTTTGTCATTTATCAAATTACTTGATTTAATTTTTGGTGAAAAACTAAATGCATAAAGGAATAAGTATTTCAATATGAAATTTATTTGTTGTTTGAATAATTATTTTAGTATTTTTTTTAATAAATTTTAATTATAAATCAAGTTTAATAAAAATTTTGGTGTTTTTAAATATTTATATATTATATATCACATTTATTATGTTCCAACCGCTATTGCACCCGCTGGTCAACCAGTCGTAAACAAGTCGTTCAAAACGCTTAATAACGCTTGAAACCGCAATCGCTCGCTTCTGCAATCTCCCGTAACCGCAACCGCAACCGCAGCGTTTGAACCAGGCAGGCCCTAAAGCTTCATCGTTTACCTCTGCAACTGTTCTCGACGGATCTGTTCGGCGGCTCCACGAGATGGTTCAGCCCATGGTGGCTACGTCCTCATGACTCAACAATTAAACAACAATAAAGCAACAATCCATCAAGACAATATCATAAACTATCCCGCAAGTTACAAAATAAATCTAGGATTTCCTTACCCATAACGACACCGCCGATGGACGACGACTCCTCTGGTGCTAAGATCAATCAACATATTTACAAATATGTTTCTATGCTCATCACCATGCATCGATCTAGTTCATCCTCCAACTATCAGTAAAGACTTGCGATTTCAAAGAACATATCTTTCACATTCATTAAAGTGTTTGGCGAGTTCTTGCAAATGGAAAGTGAATCAAGCTCTATCGGTTTTGAGGGTAAGGCTTTTGGAGGTAGGTTTCAAATAGTATTTTTAGGAAGTTTACTCTCAAAACAAGGAATGCTAGACAGTTGTGAAAACTATCTAAGACTGAGAACAGTTGGGGCATACAAAGCTTAGCTCTTGATGATCTACCCTCGTAGAAGCTTTTCAATCTGATTCTACCCTTTTTCATTCCTCTTTTTTTATTTAGCACCCAAAAACATAAACCGTTAACACTCTTGATCTTAACCCTTTTTTTTTCTTTGCCAATCCCTAAGATATTAACTTTGAACTGCTAGCTCTTTTTTACAACTTTTTTCTTTCTTTGCTATACTCCTATTTTTTTGTTTTCTCTTTCTTTTTTTTTTCTTTTCTTTTCTAGGAGACTATAGCAAAACTTTTCTCTCTCTTTTTTTTTTTTACTTAGAGACTTAGAGCTAATTAAACTTAACCTTAGGGACTCATCTTTTATTTCTCTTTTGATTCTCTAACCCATCCCCAAATAAACATGCTAACCACATATCTTTCAAAACCAATTATATTAGCTAGTTCAAATGGTTCTAAACTTAGCTAAAACAAGAGCCAGTTCTTTGTCGTTCTCAATACTCTCAAGGTTTCACAACATATAGCACTATCAAAGCTGAAAAGGCCTCACTCAACAAATCACAACAAGGCTTGAAAGAAAGGTTTGGGTTCAAGTGTAGGGAAAACAATTCGGGTTAAACGAAAAGATTGGCAAAAATAGAGTGTTAACCCGAGTTAAGAATCACCATGAGCAAGCATTCAAGTTCCATAAGCAAGATAATTTAAGTTCAGGTTAAGTCTCATAATATAGAGATGCTACAATATTCAAGCAAATTTCACACAAGTGGAAGAAGCTTTCAAAAGACAAAAGGTTTTAAACAAATATTTTTTTTTTGTTTTTTTTTTCCAGAGATTAATCTAGCAACAATGAACTGTGATTAAGGGCTATAACTTCAATCCTAAGGTTGGACTTTAAACAAGGTGGTTTTAATCATTGTCTCCTCAAATGCATATGCAACAATCTTATATGAAGCACTCTAGATTCAATCCTAATATGTAAATGCAAC
Organism: Camelina sativa; assembly: GCF_030686135.1. Lineage (NCBI taxonomy): Eukaryota > Viridiplantae > Streptophyta > Magnoliopsida > Brassicales > Brassicaceae > Camelina > Camelina sativa. The sequence goes on along the minus strand of NC_141894.1, from coordinate 24,105,318 downwards.
TACATGAAAACTCTTTTTTAAAAAAATTTATAAATTTTTCAATTTTTTTTTGGGTTTTGTATGCAAATAGATGCAGACTAAAATGAATAAAACTACTATGCAAAAATTTGAAATAAGAAAATAAGAAAATAAGAAAATAAAACACAATGTTAAATACATTCTAGGACCCTCCCCTAAACTTAAATTACACAGTCCCTGTGTAGATAAAAGTCTGAAAAAGAATCCAAGAATCACAAAATGGAAAAGTTGAATGAATGTGGTGCCTCATGGGTTGGTGAAGAAAGACGTCACAACAGCTTCCATGCTTCCCAATGTACACTCAGGCTTGTTCTCAGCTCCAATGGTTGCTGGATTTGGCTCATTAGTGAGCTCGTTGATGTGTGCAGATGAAACAAGATTTATTTTGTGGTGGTGGAAGATGAATGTGTATGCAGTGATGAGATATGGAATGATGGGTGTTTCAATTCCCCTTATGCAGTTGCAGTATAAGAGGTGTCAATCCTAAATGAGTGTATGTGAACAATTAAGATGTGAATATCAATCAAGTCAAGGCAAGTGTAAAGATTGTTTGTCACTAACAATCCTAAGATGAAAATATAAAAGCAGAAAGTAAACTACAAGAACTAAGAACTAAATGCAAATGAAACAGGGTGATTATAATAGTAATGACGCAATAAGAGAAATAGAAACTACTACTAATGAACTAATGCAAGGCAAGTAATGAACAGGACACTAAGTGAATGCAATAGGAATGCAACTAGAATGAAACAGGAATGAAACAGGACAATCACAAATTATGAAACACAAGTTCTGGGGATGAGCTCGAGCAGCACTCGACCGAGTGTGGTTCAAGTGGGTGGTCGAGCTAGACTAGACACAGAAACAGAGCAATGCAATAAAAACAGAGTAATGTTAAACCAAATCAAACTACAAGCAAGCAACAGGATTAAGACTTTAAAATCAATAAACAAAGAAGGTCCTGAGGATGGATTCATGGGATGAACTGATCATTGTGGCTATCTAACTTGGTCAACAAATCTCAAGCAAGCTATGAGCTAATCTCTAGACATATGAATCTAAGACAAGTTTCTCCCACTCTCATGGTCAAGAAACAATCAAACCTATGCATCTTCTAGACTTGTTCTCACACAGTAAAGAATCTACACAAGCAGGCATTAAGCAATACATCTCAAACCAAACAAGACTTCTAATCTCTTAGCAAGCCTAATGGTAAGCTCTAGATCTAGCCTTATCTATGCTTCCTAAACATTGGTGTGATGCTAAGAAGCTTGAAATCAGACTCTACCCTCTCAGATATAGAATCAGCATTAAGATCATCTACCCTAGAAGAGATCTACAACAATCAAGCTTGACCAAATCACACAAACCACAAGATCAGTCCATCCTAACCATCCTCAAGATCCTAGGAAGACTACTCACAACAATACATGATTAAACAAGTCAAAAACCCAGAAATTATTGAAAAATTTGCATTAGTAGAAAGATAAAACAGAGATCTTTAATATTGATGAAAGGATCAAACTTAAATTCTCAATATCTTGAAAGTTATAGAACCAACAAAATATAAGAATCTAGTCTTCTTTCTTAAGAAAGTACAAGATCCAAAAATAAAAAATGCAAAAGGAATAAAGCTAAAAAAGGTAAAAACTAGGTTTAGAGAATATCTAAAAAGCTGGACTGTTTGGTGGCTGCAGGTACAATGCTTTTTATAGTGGAGAAGGTGGAAGCCGTAAAAATAGAAAAAGTCAAAGTAGTCAACGGCTCGGTCAACTCGACCAGTGCTCGGTCGAGCTAGGGGTCGAGCTGGCTTCTCACGTGCAATCTCCACTCGGGCGAGTCCTCCTCAGCACACGGTCGAGTGCTTGGTCGAGCTGGACTCCGGACCTTGGTTCTTCAGCCTTAACTCCCTTGCTTTCCCTTCATGATTGCTTCACTTCTCCTCAGCATTGCTTCCATGCTCCTTAAGCTCCAAAATCACCTATTTATGCATGAAAAGATGCAAATGCAATGCAACTAAACTCTAATGCATGATTAGTCCTAAAGCTACACAATAATGGTGAAAATGGATAGAAAAAGATGCAAAAGATGTGAATAAACCAAGGGAAAACATGGTAAAATATATGAACATCAACACCCCCAAACTTAGTCTTTGCTTGCCCTCAAGCAAATAAACAAGACATAAGAAGGTTGATGAGGTTTGAAAGTTGGATCTCAGCTCCTAAAACTTGCAAATAGACCATCTAGAATCAATGTCCAAGTTACTAGTACTATGATGCAAGTTGAATGAGCTGTACTTAAAAATTTTAGACAAGCATATCACAACCTTTACTGATTTGAGCCTTATACATCCACATGTATTCAAATCAACCATTTCCTTTAACATTCATTAATCAAGAACATGAATCAATTCTATGCAATGCTTAAACTCATTTGGCTTGGTAGCAAGGGTTTTGAGACAATGATGGTCTCTTTTTAGAGTGGAGATTGTCAATATCAAGGTTCTCTCATGAAATGGATTGAGCTTTAGAAGAATGCTAAAGGTAAGAACACTTAGACACATACAAGAACAAAACCTTGTCTACCCAAAGGTACCCAAAGTGTTTATCCTAACAATCTAAACCCAAATGATCCTAGTGCTACCCTTTAACTTCTTCTTTTCTCTTTCACCCTTTTCTCTTTTGGTTTTCAAGTCTTAGGAGAGGTTTCTTATTTGATCTTTCTTATTATTTGGGATGGGGGATTCTTATTGATTGCTATTGTTCTCTTTTCTTCTTATTCTTAATATATATAAGCTTTTTGCTAAACTGCTCTTTACTTTCTTTTCTTTTTCTTTTAACTAGAACCATCTTAGATAACATCTTTTATTTCCCATCCTTTCACTAGACTTTTAGCTTTTACTTAAACACATCCCTCTCCTAAAGACTCTACCCTTTTTCTTTCTCTTTTCTTTCTTTTCTTTTTATAACAGCCAAGTCCCAAACCCAACAAGTGAACCACCTAGTCCTATCTAGTTTGGAAAATGCAAACTAGAACTACACAAGGTCTTACTCTTGTCAGTTCAAACCTAACACTTTCTACCAAGCTCAATCCCAAAAATAGGCCTCACACACACAAGAATAAACAAGGCTTGAAAGAAGGTTTGGTTAAGGGGTAGGGGAACTGATCTTAATGAAATCAGCTACTTGGATCAACAAGAGTGGTAAAAAGGAGAAAGATGATCCAAATATGTATGTGGTATCCATGAGTTTAAAGCAATGCACACATTGATAATTAAAAGTCAATATTAGGTTCTTATAGATAGGAAATGGAATCAAATCACAACATGCTTCAATTTAGACCAAATGCAATGCAGGAATTCAAGGCTTGGTTCAATCTTATGCTTCTAACCACTCAACTAGCATCAAAGTACTATTAAATTGGGTATTGATCCTAGTCTAGTGAATTAAGCAAGCTAACAAGGAAAAACTCATCATAGATCCCTAATGCAAATATTATACAATTCTATATGAAACATGCTAAACAAGATCCTAATGTGCAATGCAAACTACATGAACACTCTTTTTTTATAAAGATTTTTTTTAAATTTTTCAAATTTTTATGGTTTTTCTATGCCTTAAATGATTATGCAAGTGCTAACATGATGATGATAAAAATTTGAAATAAGAAAACAAAACACAACATCAAATGCTATCTCAAACCCTCCCCCAAACTTAAATCACACAGTCCTCTGTGTGAAAGAAATTTGTAAGAGGATTCAAGACTAAAAACAAAAACAAAACACAACATCAAATGCTATGATATAAACAATGGTAAGGTGATGGTGGTAACTTAGGGATTGTGGAAGAAGTTGTCTACATCCATCTGCATGCTGTCATATGAGTAGTTGGGGTCCTCTTGGTGGCTTGGAGATGGACTTTGGGGCAGCTCGACGATAGAGATCGACCGTGGCTCGGTCGAGTGCATGTCCGAGTGGGGGGGTCGAGCTGGACCGCGAGTCTCCATATCTTGAGTCTGGTACTGCTGGTACTGCTGGTATAGTGCTGGATCCATAAAGTATTGGGGTGGGAAGGGAGGGTAATATGGATAACCTGGATAAGTAGCTGGAGGTGGGAAGCCATAGGGTGATCTGGGCTGGTGCTCGACCGAGTGCAACGGGGGTGCTCGGTCGAGTGGGTGCTCGAGTGACCTGGTCGAGTGCCTCGAAAATTGTTGTTCTCGGATACTTGAGCTCCTCTTCCTCTGATTTGGCTCATACATTGAAGCCCTAGCTGGTTCCACGGGGTTTGCAACTCTTGAAAGTGCTCTAGTTGAGCTACTTTTCCTCAAAGGGCTTGAATGGCTTGGAGATGAATTTCCACTCTTCAGCTTAGCAATCTCCTTCTTTAGTCCCTTGATGGAATTAGCCATGTTAGTCACCTTCTTCTTCAGCTTGACAAACCTCTTCCCATGCCACTTATTCCATTTTTGCAAAAGAGTCAATTTGTATTCTCCCTCACTCCTCTACTCTCTTTTGGATTGGGCTCATAGTCTTCAAAATAGAGCTGCTCCTCTCCATCAGCCACTTGTGCATTCCCAGCTTCCTCAACTCTAGGTTGAACCACTCCATCAAACAAGTACTCATCAGCTGGCCAAAAGTCAATATTGGCTCCTTCTTGAATGGTAGTTAGCTCCTTGTTTGGTAGGATCACTTGTTTCTTCCCAACTGTTGGCAGCTCAAAATTAAAGATGTGGTTCCCTTGATGCGTCTCCTTGGCTAGGATGAGAGTGGAGGTAAGGTAGCTTGAGTCAATCCATCTTGGTGAGACCCCTTGTCCTCTAAGTGGGATGTTAGCAGCTTGAAGGATATGAGTGATGATGCCTCCAATGGTAAGTGCTCCTCTCGAACCCTTGTTCTCAAGCTTGCCTACCCAACTTCTCAAATATATCATATGGTCTATCAGCACCATTGCAAGATCAGTCTCCACAGTGCTACCAAGGATGATGGTTCCATTCCTTGCTTGAAGAAGAAATCCATTGAGAGCCAAGTCAATCATCTTTAGCTCCCCCTCATTGATGTTTCCAGTCTCCTTCCTAGCAAAGAAGGTGTTGGCAAGAGCTTTGTGGTAGTACCTCAAGACTGGGCTCCTAATCCTTGAGCTCTTGGAGTTGGAGGATGAGTAGAGCTTGTTGTCCCCAATGGTCTCCCACATAGCATATGATTCTTCTCTTGGAACCATCAAGCTCCTATTGCTCCCAACCTCAAAGCCAAACACATCAGCCAACTTCTTCATTGAAAGCTCATGCTTCTTCCCTTTGATTGTGAAGGAGATATGACCAGCTCCTACTTCAGCATCCTTCCTCAAATATGTGTGCAGCTTGACAGTGGCTAGGAACTCACAGCTTTCCTCTCTATAGCCCTCCATACAAAGCCCCATGAATTTGGTAAGGCTGCTCTTCTTAAAGAGACACTCCACATCCTCAACAATGGCAACCTTCTCCATGGTCTCCTTGTGGGGATACCTAGTTCCCAAGAACTCCATCCTCATGAAAGCATCATAAAGCTGCTTCTTTGACAATCCACAAGACTCAGCTTCTCCATCATCCATCAGCTCTTCTTCCTCACTTTCTTCATCCTCACTTTCACTTTCACTCTCCTCTTGTTCAACTTCAACAGCTGGCCTCTTCCCTTTGGCCTTGTGTCTCCTTAACATCTCATCAAGAGTAGGCTCCCTTTCCTCCTCACTCTCAGGATCCTCCTCAACTGATTTTCTCCTAAGACTCGGCACCTGGCTCGACCGGTTGCTCGAACTGTCACTCGGTCGAGTGGTCAATCGAGTGGACCGTCGAGTGGCTCTCCCAGCTTCACCTCTTGATTCAAGGTCAGCATCACGACGTTCCATGGGGCTTGCAGCGGTTTTGTGAGACTTCTTGGTTATCTTGGAAGACATTTTCAAAAGAAACTGAAGGGAATAGACTCAAAGCTCAAAGTTAATAGGTTAGTGACCCAAAAACTTGAAAGAACAAAGCTAGAGCAAGAGATGAACTTTGAAAGAGATTTTAAAGCTTGAATTTAAATGTTTTGAGCAAATGAGAAAGTGTGAGAGGTATGGGATCGAGCAAGGTCTATATAAAGAAGCTAAGGAGACAAGGAGACAAGGGTGGAGCGTCCTTACCATTCAAATTTGAATTGGGAATCTTTGACTTGCATTTGGCTGCAACTCGACCCCACACTCGACCAGCACGTGGTCGAGCTCCTTGACCAAATTTGAAATTTCAAAATTTTTCTCCTTGTTCTTCCCTCCACTCGATCATTCTAGAAGAATGGGAATCGAATGGGCCTCAATTCTCATCTAGCTCGGCCGAGTACCCCTCGTGGCCTGGTCGAGTGGGCCTGCGAGTCTTCTTCTCCAAGTCCTCAACTCTCCTTACCCAACTACATTCTCACTTAAAAAGCCTGTCCAACAAAAACATTGATGTAGTACTTTTTGTATCAATTATTTATCAATCCATAATTTGCAATCAATCAACACACCAAGAATACACAAAATGCTTAATCTATTCTAAATCAGATAAAAGTTCTTTTGTCTCCAACTTATCTAATTTAATGATTCAAATAAAAGAAACAAAAAAATGCAACTAAAGGCAAATAGAAAACAACTAGCAAATATACTGAAAATCAAGAATTAACAAGAGAACCTTGGGCAAGGTAACTGACTTGGGAGATAGCTAATCAATCCTAGATGTCTAAGTAACAATCAAGAACAATCCTATGGCTAGAACACTAATGCAAATCAATTCATTTTCATGATAGAGATCCTATGCTAGTCAAATGATAATCAACAATTTCCAAAGGTAATCACAAGACAAGCATGCATTAAGAACAAGTTCAAATACCACTAAGCACCCTAATCATCAACTTCCATTGGCTAGGAATGCAAAGCTCTTAAAAAGTTTGGTTCAAGAATTTCATCAAACACCTTATGGGCATGGAAATTCTAAAGTCTAGATTTAAGCTTGATCAAGGCTATCTAGCAATATTATCACTAATCAAGATAGGAAATGCACACCTCCGATTGGCCTGAAACTACCTCCATTGCAAAGCGTACTCAATTTCTAATAACTTTGGTAAAGAACTCTGGAGCTAAATCCCAAGGAAAAGTCTTCATACGAGTAGATCTTTGAGGGACTGCAGATTGGTTCCGAATCATCAATCATCTTGTGTTGAAGTCCGAAGTTCGGCTCGAGTCATGATCGACCATTTGGTCGGTTGCTTGGTCAATCGTTGATGTCTGGTTCGGCATGATCGACCATTTGGTCGATTACATGGTCGATTGTTTTGTCCTGCGTCCAGTCCGAGAGATCCGAGAGTGTTTTGATCGACCAAATGGTCGATTGTTTGCTCTATTGCTTGAAGTCCGAGAATCTGGTGATGCGATGATCGACCATTTGGTCGATTGGCTGGTCGATTGTTCGGCCTCCTTGTCCTCATTTCATTTCCTTGCAAATTCTTGACTTATTTGGCTCCAAATCACACTTTCCTTGCATATCTCCACTCCAACACCTGAAATACTAGACTTGATGCACAATGCAGCCTAAAGAACCTAAATGCACAAAACAATGAGGAAATAAGCTTTAAAAACTCATAAAAACACAAGATATCAACTCCCCCAAACTTATACTTTGCTAGTCCTCTAGCAAAAACCAAGTGAAAAACAAGGGAGAGAGGTTTAAAGATGGGACTCAGAACCACAAGGCATGAGACAAAGGATTCAAACCAAAGTCCTAAGATGTAATTCAATGGTGCTAAGATCAATCAAAGTCCTTACAAATATTTTTCTATGCTTAAAACACAATGCATCACTCTAGTTCATCTTCTATCTATTGGCAATGACTTGCAATCCTATTGAACATCTCTTTCACATTCATTAAAGGGTTTAGTGTGATCTTGCAAATGGAAAACAAATCAAGCTCAATTGGTTCAAGGTAAAGGCTGTTTACAAAGTGGTTGGATATTGGTTTTTTTGGGTGGTTAACTCTCAAACAAAGAGGAATGCTAGACAGTCATGAAACCTATCTAAGACCAAGAATAATTTGGGCATACAAAGCTTAGCTCTTGATGTTCTACCCACCTAAAAGCTTTTCTACCCCTTATTCTCATCTTTCTTATCCTCCTTTTAAACCCAAAAACTCAACCTCATTCAACTTAACCCCTTTTTCTTCTTTACTTATGGTCTTATTCCTTTATTTTTTATTGAATCTCTAAGGCTATTCTTGCTTTAAACACTAGCTCATTTTCTTTCTTATTCATTTTTTTGCTATACTCCCAATCTTGTTTGATTTTTCTTTACTTTTTTCATTTTGATTCTAGGAGACTATAACAATACTTTCTATCCTTTTTTTCTTTGAGACTTAGAGCTTATAATTAACTTAACCTTAGAGATTTTTCTTTTCTTTTGACCAAGTAAACCTTTATTTCCCTTCTTATTCTCTCTTGTTCCCAAACTTGAACCCAAATCAACATTCTAACCACCTATTTCTTTCAAAACCAGTCCTATTAGCTAGCTATAAAGATTCCAAGTCTAGCTAAAACAAGAGCCAGTTCTTTGTCATTCTCAATACTCTCAAGATTTCACAACCTATAGCATTATCAAGAAAAGGCCTCACTCAACAAATCAATACAAGGCTTGAAAGAAAAGGCTAGGGTTCAAAGGTGTGGCAAGAGATTGGGTTTAACAAAATAGAGTGGCAAATAGAGATAGTTATCCCAAATGAAAGTTCCATGAGCTAGCATTCATAGTCCATATGCAAGATAATTTTAAGATCAAATTAAAGTCCAAATAACATAGAGATGTAACAATTATCAAGCAAGCTTTACACTAGATGAAAATGCTTTCAAGTGACACAATGCTTTTAAGCCTAGATTCTTCATTTTTTCCCAAAGATTAAACAAGCACCAATGAACTATAAATGAGGGCTGTGGGTTCAATCCTAAAACTCAACCTTTACAAGGAATTTTCATTATTATCCCAAATGCAAATGAAAATGCATACTAAATGCTTCTAGACTCAATCATAAACACAAGAATGAATATGCAAAGCTACATGCATTTGTTTTTGGTTTTTTAAAAATTTTCAAATTTTTTTTTGATTTTTCTCAAAACATAGATATTAACAATGCATCACACAAAACATGAAAATCAAAACAGAACACAATGTTAGATGGCTAGTCTCTCCCCCAAACTTAATTCACACAGTCCCTGTGTGAGAAAAGTCCAAGAGAAAGACTAACAAATAAAGAAAACAAGACTCAAATGATATATACAATGGGATGTGAGGACCATACCTTGGCCCTAATTGTAAACTTTAGGGAATGGAGTGATAGGAGGAGCTTTAGTGCTCCCTTGAGATCTTGTTGAATTGGTGGAAGGAGATTGGAGGTTGAAAGTAATGTCACTTGAGAGAAGTTCATGAAGCTTATCCTTGTCATAATGATAGTTGGGAGCTAGCTTGGCTTTGACACTTGCAAAGGGTGAAGAAGAACCTTTGTGCTTCACTTTGTACTCTATTGCTCCATCAACACGCCCCAAGGGATGCAAACACAAAGTCATAGGAGAAGAAACAAAGGTGGGAAGGTGGTTTTGTTTCTTCTTCCTCTTCTTCTTGTCAACAACTTGATTTGCTTCACCCAAATCCCCTTCTCTTGAATCTCCTTTGAGGTCATCAAATAAAGAGTCTAAACACTCACCATCCAAAATGTCCTCATCAAGCTTTGTAGTCTCTTTAATCCCCACTTTATCAACTTGGAGCTCTTGATGTTGATCATTCAAGTCTCTATGCTCTTCCTTAGTTGCCACTTCTTCACTAGTGATTGTTCCACAAAACATAGTAGAGGAAGGCTTGATAGGATATGATATGTTGGGGTTCACATGAATAAGAGTTACTCTCTTATTTGGGAAATCAATGCTTGCACCCACAGTGTTGAGAAATGGAGTTCCTAGTATGAGATGGAGCTTGTTGGTTTCTTTCGTTTTAACTACCATGAAGTCTGTTGGAACTGTGCAATCACCAACCTTGAGTGGATAGTTCTCAATCAAACCAAGTGGAGATTTTGAGGAGGCATCTCCAATGTGATGGAAGAAGAGGGTTGCTTCATATCTTTGATCCCAAGACTCTTTACCATCTCAAGTGACATCACATTAACACTTGCTCTTGAATCACACAAGGCATCATCAAGTTGTAAAGCACCAAGTGAGCAAGGTATAGTGAATCTGCCTGGATCTTCAAGCTTGGAAAGTGTTTTTGGACTTGGTTGTTCTTCACTTGGTGAATCAAAAATTCCCATGATCTCTTCCACCTTCTCTCTGTTTGCTAGAATAGCTTTGATGAACCCTATATGGCTAGGAACTTGAGACAAGCTATCCACATGAGGCAAAGGTGTTCCAACTCTATTCATATTAGCTTTGAAACTTGAGAGAACTTTCTTTTTGACCTTTGTAAGAACCCTTTGGGGAAATGGAATTGGAGGACTATAAAGAGGAAGAGCAACACTTGGTTCATCTTTCTTTTCAACCTCATTGGCAACTATCTCCTTACCCCTTGATTCTTTCTCAGTTTTCTCAACTTTAGCAACCACCAAACTCTCAGCAGCAGAACCATATAGGAGAGCAGAGATCTTTTCAATAGACCTTTCATTCTCATCAGCATGGCTATCCATTTTTGATTTTTCGAAACTCATACTAGTAACCCTGTTCACTTCTTCCTTGAAGATGGCATTGCAAAACGCCTTTGGGTGTTGTTCTGATTTTCCCGGTAGAGAACCCATTTGTTTTGTTGAAGAGGAAGAAGCTTGTCCCTGGACTTGTGTTTGCAACCTTTCAAACTTAGCATTTAACTCACCATAGACATTGTCAACCTTGTTGTGTATGGCTTTCATTTGTGTAGCAAGTTCAATGGCTCCTCTTCCTTGTCCTTCTAGGAGTTGTCTAAGTAGAGCATTTGTGTCATCTACTTGACTATGAGGATGTGGTGCATTCATTTGCTGCTGTGGCTGGGAATAGCTTTGAGGTTTGGCTTGGTAATTCCCTTGAGGTTGAGGCTGATAGTTGGGTTGGGGAGGGAAACCAGGTGGTTTTTGGGGTGGATAAGACTGATCTTGTGGGTTCTCCACATTGGTGCTGCGGTAAGAGAGGTTAGGGTGGTTGTGGTAATTAGGATTTAACTTGTTATAGCCTTGGCCACCAATATAATTGACCTCCTCTTGTCCCTCAACACAAGCCTCCATACCTTCTTGATAAAGTTCACATTCATTGACAAAGTGAACTTGCTTTTGATTGGCCATAAGCATCTTGTCCATCTTGCCATTCAATGCTTTGATCTCCTTTCTGTGTTGCTCATTCATATCAGAATGATCTCTTGGTGTTCTATCATAATCCTCTCCATAGTTACCATCACTTTGTGCAAGATTCTCCACCAAAGTCATACCAACATCAACATCTTGGCCAAGGAAGTTTCCATTACTTGCTGTGTCAAGCAACATCCTTATCTTTGGTAGGACTCCCCTATACAATGTGCTAAGAAGAGACTCCTTGGAGAAACCATGGTGAGGACATTGCATAGTGTAGCCCTTGAACCTCTCCCATGCTTCACAAAGACTCTCATTTCCCTTTTATGCAAAGCTTGATATCTCATTTCTCAACCTTGCTGTTCTTGTAGTTGAGAAGAACTTGGAGAGGAAGGCTCTCTTGCATTGATCCCACGAAGTAATGGATCCCACTGGTAGGTTCTTCTCCCATGTTCTAGCTCTATCTCCAAGAGAAAACGGAAAGAGGCGGAGTTTGAATGCATCTTCCGAGATACCGTTGATTTTCACCGTCCCACACAGCATATCAAACTGATCCAAGTGATCAAGAGGGTCTTCCATAGGCAGACCATGTAACTTTGAGCTTTGCACCATGTTGATAAGACTGGACTTGATTTCGTAGTTGTTGTTCTCAACAGCGGGTGGTCTGATTCCCATGAATGTTCGGTTGATCAAAGGCTCCAATGACTCGAGGTTGTCTTGGAGGATGGATAGGAGCTTGGTTTTGGTTGTGCTGCTCATTTCCATTATGAGCAGCGGCTGGAGGAGGATTGTTGTCCATGGCTTGGCGGGCTAAACGGCGGTTCTCTCGTTCAAGTAAGTGAATGACGTCCACAGGCTGAAACAAGTTGGCTAGACCATGGCTCTTCAAGTTCATACAACCTGAAAATCAAAGACAACCCACCAATCCAATCCAAGTAACAAACAGTGCAAAGTAAATGAATAGTCTCAAGCAAAGTTGAAATCCTAATGGTTAATTAAAATGCAAACGGGCAACGGCGCCAAATTGATGTAGTACTTTTTGTATCAATTATTTATCAATCCACAATTTGCAACCAATCAACACACCAAGAATACACAAAATGCTTAATCTATTCTAAATCAGATAAAAGTTCTTTTGTCTCCAACTTATCTAATTAAATGATTCAAATAAAAGAAACAAGAAAATGCAACTAAAGGCAAATAGAAAACAACTAGCAAATATACTGAAAATCAAGAATTAACAAGAGAACCTTGGGCAAGGTAACTGACTTGGGAGATAGCTAATCAATCCTAGATGTCTAAGTAAAAATCAAGAACAATCCTATGGCTAGAACACTAATGCAAATCAATTCATTTTCATGATAGAGATCCTATGCTAGTCAAATGATAATCAACAATTTCCAAAGGTAACCACAAGACAAGCATGCATTAAGAACAAGTTCAAATACCACTAAGCACCCTAATCATCAACTTCCATTGGCTAGGAATGCAAAGCTCTTAAAAAGTTTGGTTCAAGAATTTCATCAAACACCTTATGGGCATGGAAATCCTAAAGTCTGGACGTGGGAAGCCATAAGATGTTCTGGGCTGGAACTCGGCCGAGTGCATTTGGGGTGCTCGGTCGAGTGGGTGCTCGAGTGACCCGGTCGAGTGCCTCCAAAATTGTTGTTCTCGGCTACTTGAACTCCTCTTCCTCTGATTTGGCTCATACATTGAAGCTCTAACTGGTTCCACAGGGTTTGCAACTCTTGAAAGTGCTCTAGTTGAGCTACTCCTCCTCAAAGGGCTTGAATGGCTTGGAGATGAGTTTCCACTCTTCAGCTCAGCAATCTTCTTCTTTAGGCCCTTGATGGACTTACCCATGTTGGTCACCTTCTTCTTAAGCTTATCAAACCTCTTCCCATGCCACTTGTTCCACCTTTGCAAAAGTGTCAACCTCTTGCTATTCTCTCTTACTCCTCTACTATCCCCTGGGTTGGGCTCATAATCCTCAAAGTAAAATTGCTCCTCCCCATAAGCCATTTGTACATCTCCAGCTTAATTAACTCTAGGTTGAACTATCCCATCAAACAAGAACTCATCAGCTGGCCAAAAGTCAATGTTGGCTCCTTCTTGAATGGTGGTGAGCTCTTGGTTGGGCAAGATCAACTTTTTTTCCCCAATTATTGGAAGCTCAAAGTTGAAGATGTGATTTCCTTGATGCATCTGATGTTCATATATTTTACCATGTTTTCCCTTAGTTTATTCACATCTTTTGCATCTTTTTCTATCCATTCTCACCATTATTGTGCAGCTTTAGGACTAATCATGCATTATAGTGTAGTTGCATTGCATTTGCATCTTTTCATGCATAAACAGGTGATTTTGGAGCTTAAGGAGCATGGAAGCAATGGAGAAGAGATGTGAAGCAATCATGAAGAGGAAACAAGGGAGTTAAGGCTGAAGAACAGGGAATCCGGAGTCCAGCTCGACCAAGCACTCGACCGAGTGGGAGATGGACTCGACCGTGTGGATTTGCACTAGAGAAGTCAACTCGACCCCCAGCTCGACCAAGCACTGGTCGAGTTGACCGATGCGTGGACCACTTTGACTTTTCCCATTTTTAGGGCTTCCACCTTCCCCACTATATAAGGACTTGTACTGCAGCCACCTGAACCAAGTTTTAATCTAGATTTTTAGTCAGCTTTTCAGATATTTTAAACCTAGTCTTTGCCTTTTAAGGAATATTATTCCTTTTGCTTTTTATTTTCTTTTTTGGATCTTGTACTTGGAAAAGAAGAATTTCCTCATACTTGTTGGTTGAATAACTTTCTAAGTATTGAGAATCTGAGTTTGATTTCTTCTTTAAAGTTGTAGATCTTAATCTTATCTTTCTAATCATGCAAGTTTCAATGATTTCTGGGTTTATGATTTGTTTGATCATGTCTTGTTGTGAGTAGTCTTCTTAGGATCTTGAGGATGGGTTAGGATAGATTGATCTTGTGGTATATCTGATTTGATCAAGCTTGATTGTTGTAGATCTCTTCTAGGCTAGATGTTCTTAATGCTGATCCTATATCTGAGAGGGTAGGATCTGTTCTCAAGCTTTTTAGCATCACACCAATGTTTAAGAAGCATAGATAAGGCTAGATCTAGAGCTTACCATTAGGCTTGCTAAGAGATTAGAGGTCTTGTTTGGTTTGAGATGTATTGCTTAATGCCTGCTTGTGTTGATTCTTTTCATTGTGAGAGCAAGTCTAGGATTGCATAGGTTTGATTGTCTCTTGACCATGAGAGTGGGAGAGACTTGTTTTAGATTAGTATGTCTAGAGGTTAGCTCATAGCTTTGCTTGAGATTTGTTGATCAAGTTAGATTACCACAATGATTAGTTTATCCCATGAATCCATCCTCAGGAACCTTCTTTGTTTATTGAATTCCTAGTTTAAATATCATCGTTTGCTTGGTGTTTGATCTGATTTAGTATTGCTCTGTTTTTAGTGTCTTGCTCTGTTTTCACGTTTTTACCCAACTCGACCACTCGCTCGACCTACACTCGGTCGAGTGCTGATCGAGCTGATCCCCAGATTTCTTGTTTATGCTTTGTGTTTGTCTTGTTTCATTCCTGTTTGATTTCTATTGCATTTACTTAGCATCTAGTTCATTACTTGCCTTGCATTAGTTCTTATCTAGTGTTTACAGTTCCTGTTTCTGTTCTTGCATCATTGCTTTTATACTCATCTTGTCTTGTTTGCATTTAGTTCCTAGTTCTTTTAGTTTACTTTCTGCTTTTTATCATTATCATCATAGGATTGTTAGTGACAGACAATCATCATCATATTTGGCTTAACTTAGAATCATATGCACATCTTGATTGTTCACAAGCACTCAGACTGGATTGACACCTCTTATACTGCAACTGCATAAGGGGAATTGAAACACCCACCATCATTCCATATCATTACACTTTCACACACATTCACCATTCACCACAAACATAAGAAAAACATGTTTCAATTTGGCGCCGTTGCCTGTTTGAGTTAGTTTTTGTGACATTTAGGATCCATATTAGTCTAAGATTAAGTTCTTGTATACATTTGTGAAGTTTCTGCACTTGAATCTTGTGTTTGGGGTTGAAGTTCCATTTCAGGTACCACTCGACCAGTCACTCGACCACCACTCGACCGAGTAGTGCTCGAGCACTTGATCGAGCCAGACCCCGGATCTCTGTAAGCCTCTTTTTCCAGTCGCCCTACCTTCCTACTTGAGCCTGTGCTCAGTCGCTTGCTCGGGAAAAATCGTTTGTGTTCGTTGATGCACACAAGGTCCAAAGGAAAGGACAATCTTCTAAGGCATAGTGACAGCATCAACAAGTTGAACAAGGGTTTGGGATCCAAGAAGAAGAGAGTTGTGCAGCAACAACAAGAGGTTCCAGTAGCTATGGATCAGCAGGATCAGGTTCAGAGACCAAGACATATTGGTGCTGGAGATGCACCCAACACACACAACCAAAGAGCTGGCATTGTACCACCAACAGTTGCCAATAACAACTTTGAGATCAAGAGTGGATTGATTTCAATGATTCAGGCCAATAAGTTTCATGGATTGCCTATGGAGGATCCACTTGATCATCTTGATGAGTTTGACAGGATTTGTGGTCTTACTAAGATCAATGGAGTAAGTGAAGATGGTTTCAAGCTGAGGTTGTTCCCTTTCTCTCTTGGGGACAAGGCTCATTTATGGGAGAAGACTCTGCCCACTGGTGCTATCACTACTTGGGACCAATGTAAGAAGGCTTTCTTGGCCAAGTTCTTCTCCAATGCTAGGACAGCAAGGCTGAGGAATGAGATCTCTGGATTTGCTCAAAGGAACAATGAGAGCTTTTGTGAAGCTTGGGAAAGATTCAAGGGCTACCAGACTCAATGCCCTCATCATGGTTTCAGTATGGAGTCATTGTTGAGCACATTGTATAGAGGAGTGCTTCCAAAGTTCAGAATGCTTCTTGACACAGCCTCCAATGGAAACTTCCTCAACAAGCATGTGGATGAAGGCTGGGAGTTAGTAGAGAATCTTGCTCAGTCAGATGGCAATTATAATGAAGATTATGATAGGACCATAAGGAGTTCCTCAACTGATCAAGAGGACAAGTACAAGAAGGATCTGAAGATGGTCAATGAGAAACTTGACAAGATACTCCTTAGCCAGTCCAAATCTATTCACTTCATTGGTGAAGAAGAAGCTCCAGTTCAAGAGGGGGAGAATGAGTTTGCTGAGCTTTGCTATATGCAAAACCAAGGTGGATTCAAGGGCTACAATCAAGGTGGTTTCAAGAACAACAACCTATCTTATAGGAGCACCAATGTGGCTAATCCACAAGATCAAGTTTACCCTCCTCAACAGCCTCAACAGCCTCAAGGGTTCCAAAACTATATCCCCAAACAACAGCAGCAGGTGTTCCAGCCCCAGTTGTGTCCCCCACCAGGGTTTCAGACTAACCAAGGCCAAGAACAAGACCTTAGAGCTATGATTCAGCAGCTGTTGATTGGTCAAACACAAGGGAAGATTGAGGAAGCCAAGCAGTTTGCTGAGCTAAACCAAAGGCTTACATCCCAGTATAATGACCTGAACATGAAGTTTGAAGGACTTAACTCTAGAGTGAAGTACATGGAGAGTAACATAGCATCTACTTCAGCCCCAAAACCCAACCAACTCCCTGGAAAAGCTGTTCAAAATCCAAGGGAGTTCACAGCCAAAGCCATCCTACTTCAAGAGGAAGAAGTCACTGAGGACAGTGAAGTCCAAGTTTGGGGGAATTCATCAGTTACTGAAGCCCCAAGTGACATCTGTGCAAAGCAACAGGAGCTCGCAGGAGAACTCGACCAGCAGCTCGACCACACACTCGATCGAGTGCATGCTCGAGTGGTCGATCGAGCTGAAGCCTCCGAAGCTATCAAGCCTGCTAAGTACATTCCTCCTACTTACAAGCCTCCATTACCATTTCCTGGGCGTTTCAAAGCACAGAAGATTAGGGAATTGAAGGAAATCATTGAGAAAAAGGAGATGTTGGCTAGGCAACAAGAGGAAGAGAGGGTTTTGAAAGAAGAAGCTTTGGTTGAGAAGGAGGAACAAGTGTCAGCCATTCAAGAGATCATCATAGCTTACCAAGAAGGGGAGAGAGGACCTGCCTTGGAACAGTATGAGCCATATCCTCTCTACAAAATTTTTTTGCTTGATATGTCTAGTAAGAGGGCTGAAGCTCAAGATGAGAAGGATCTTGAGGACCTTGGAGGAGTGATCATTCCAATAAAGCTTAAGGATCCTGGACCTTTTTATCTGCCCTGCACTATCAGCTACCTTCACTACAATCAGTGCCTTTGTGATTTGGGAGCTTCAACAAGTGTGATGCCATACTCCATAGCTCAAAAGCTAGGGAGAACTGATTTCAAGTCTACCAATGTCCATGTGCTTCTAGCTGATGGGACAAATAGAGAGGTAGTTGGGAGGTTGGAGAATGTCCCACTCAAGATAGGGAAAGCAAGGATTCACACTGACTTTGTGGTGATAGAGATGGGCAAAGAGCCTGAAGATCCAATCTTGTTAGGGAGGCCATTCTTAGCTACTGTTGGAGCAGTTATTGATGTGAAGGAGGGTCTTGTGACCTTGAACATAGCTGAAGATGTGGTTATGAAGTTCAATATCCACAATCCAACAAACCTTCCTACCATTGATGACCAGCCCTTCACTATCAAAGACAAAGGAGGTCAAGGAAGTTTAGGTGATAAGGCAACCCCAAAGGCTGAGTTCCCACTTCAAGAGGATTCTGTTGAGAAGCTTAAGAGGTCAGTTCAGGAGCTGACTAGTATGGTTGAGGACCTCCAAGTCAGACTGAATAAGAGGTCTTTGAGGAGAACAAGGCCAAGACTCAAATTTAAGAAGAAATATGGTTTGTGTGCTAAGGGTGAGGTGATCAAGGATCAACTTCACAGTGACCAAGAGGTTCCAGGGAGGATTTCATCACCTCCTTGGTACTTGAACCAAAGTTAAGATGGAAACCACAGTCAAGCTTAGTGACTATAAACAAGCTCACTAGGGAGGAAGTTCCTAAGGTATCCCTTGTACATATGGTTTAATTTCTTAGTAGTTTTGATGTGTTTTGTTTTATGTTTTTGTTGGACAGGCTTTTTAATAAGAATATAGTTGAGTAAGGAGAAATGTGGACATGGAGAAGAAGGCTCGCAGGCCCACTCGACCACAAAACAAGAGGTACTCGGCCGAGCTG
This sequence comes from Camelina sativa, assembly GCF_030686135.1. Taxonomy (NCBI): domain Eukaryota; kingdom Viridiplantae; phylum Streptophyta; class Magnoliopsida; order Brassicales; family Brassicaceae; genus Camelina; species Camelina sativa. The sequence continues at coordinate 24,086,722 of NC_141894.1, read as the reverse complement.
GATACTAATTGAAGCCCATTCGATTCCCATTCTTCTAGAATGATCGAGTGGAGGGAAGAACAAGGAGAAAAATTTTGAAATTTCAAAATTGGTCAAGGAGCTCGACCACGTGCTGGTCGAGTGTGGGGTCGAGTGGCAGCCAAAAAGCAAGTCAAAGATTCCCAATTCAAATTTGAAATGTAAGGACGCTCCACCCTTGTTTTCTTGTCCCCTTAGCTTCTTTAAATAGCCCTTGCACGATCCTATGCCTCTCACATTCTCTCACTTGCTCAAAACATTTAAATTCAAGCTCTAAGATCTCTCTCAAAGTTCATCTCTTGCTCTAGTTTTGTTCTTTCAAGTTTTTGGGTCACTAACCTATTAACTTTGAGCTTTGAGTCTATTTCCCTTCAGTTTCTTTTTGAAAATGTCTTCTAAGATCACCAAGAAGTCTCACAAAACCGCTGCAAGCTCCATGGAACGTCGTGATGCTGACCTTGAATCAAGAGGAGAAACTGGGAGAGTCACTCGACGGGCCACTCGATCGACCACTCGACCGAGTGCTGGTTCGAGCAGTCGGTCGAGCCAGATGCCGTTTCCAAGGAGAGAATCTGTTGAGGAAGATCCTGAAAGGACTGAGAGTGAGGAGGAAAGAGAGCCTACTCTTAATGAGTTTATGAGGAAACACAAGGCCAAAGGGAAGAGGCCAGCTGTTGAAGTTGAGGAAGTGAGTGAAGATGAAAGTGAGGAGATGTATGAAGAAGAAGGAGAATTGAGGGATGATGGAGAAGCTGAGTCTTGTGGGCTGACAAAGAGGCAGATTTATGATGCTTTCATGAGGATGGAGTTCCTGGGAACTAGGTATCCACACAAGGAGACTATGGAGAAGCTTGCTATTGATGAAGATGTGGAATGTCTTTTTGAAAAGAGCAGCCTTACCAAGTTCATGGGACTTTGCATGGAAGGGTATAGAGAGGAAAGCTGTGAGTTCCTAGCCACTGTCAAGCTGCACCAATACTTGAGGAAAGATGCTGAAGTAGGAGCTGGTTACATCTCTTTCACCATCAAAGGGAAGAAGCATGAGCTTTCATTGAAGAAGCTGGCTGATGTGTTTGGTTTTGAGGTTGGGAGCCATAGGAGCATGATGGTTCCAAGAGAAGAATTGTTTGCTGTATGGGAGACCATTGGGGATAACAAGTATTACTCATCCTCCAGCTCCAAGAGCTCAAGGATTAGGAGCCCAGTCTTGAGGTATTACCATAAGGCTCTTGCCAATACTTTCTTTGCAAGAAAGGAGACTGGAAACATCAATGAGGGAGAGCTGAACATGATTGACTTGGCTCTCAATGGAGTTCTTCTTCAAGCAAGAAATGGAACCATCATCCTTGGTAGCACTGTGGAGACTGATCTTGCTATGGTATTGATAGACCACATGATTTATTTGAGGAGTTGGGTAGGCAAGCTTGAGACCAAGGGTTCAAGAGGAGCACTTACCATTGGAGGCATCATCACTCCAATCCTTCAAGCTGCTAACATCCAACTTAGAGGAGAAAGGGTCTTACCAAGATGGATAGATTCAAGCTACCTTACCTCCACTCTCATCCTAGCCAAGGAGAAGCATCAAGGGAACCACATATTCAACTTTGAGCTTCCAACACTTGGGAAAAAGCAAATCATTTTGCCTAACCAAGAGCTCACCACCATTCAAGAAGGAACCAACATTGATTTTTGGCCAGCTGAGGAGCATTGGTTTGATGGAGTGATTCAGTCTAGAGTGGAGGAAGCTGGGAATGCACAAGTAGCTGATGGAGAGCAACAGTTCTACTTTGAAGACTATGAGCCAAACCCAAGAGATAGTAGAGGAGTGAGGGAGAATGCAAAGAGGCTGACTCTCTTGCAAAGATGGAACAAGTGGAATGGGAAAAGGTTTGATAAGCTCAAGAAGAAGGTGACCAACATGGCTAAGTCCATCAAAGGCTTGAAGAAGGAGATTGCTGAGCTGAAGAGTGGAAACTCATCTCCTATCCAACATTCAAGCCCTTTGAGGAGAAGCAGCTCAACTAGAGCACTTTCAAGGATTGGGGAACCTGTGGAACCAGCTAGGGCTTCAATGTATGAGCCAAATCAGAGGAAAAGGAGCTCAAGTACCCGCGAACATCAGTTTTCGCGGCACTCGACCGGGTCACTCGAGCACCCACTCGACCGAGCACCTCCGATGCACTCGGCCGAGCACCTTCCCAGACCACCTTATGGCTTCCCACCTCCAGCTGCTTATCCAGGTTATCCACATTACCCACCCTTCCCACCCCAATACTTTATGGATCCCACACTCTACCAGCAGTACCAGCAGTACCAGACTCAAGATTTGGAGACACGCAATCCAGCTCGACCCCCCCACTAGGACACGCACTCGACCGAGTCCCGGTCGATTTCTATAGTCGAGCTGCCCCAAAGTCCTTCTCCAAGCCACCAGCCTGACCCCAACTACTCCTATGATAGCATGCAGATGGATGTGGACAACTTCTTCCACAATCCCTAAGGTACCATCATCACCTTACCATTGTTTATACCATTGCATTTGATGTGTGTTTTGTTTTGTGTTTAAGTCTTGAAACCTCTCACAACTTTTTCACACAAGGGACTGTGTGATTTAAGTTTGGGGGAGGGTTCTAGATAGCATTTGATGTTGTGTTTTGTGTTCTTATTTCAAATTTTTATCATCATCATGTTAGCACTTGCATTAGCATCTAAGGCATAGAAAAACCATAAAAATTTGAAATTTTTTGAAAAAATCTTCATAAAAAAAGAGAGTGTTCATGTAGTTTGCATTGCATATTAGGATCTTGTTTAGCATGTTTCATGTAGAATTGTATAATATTTGCATTAGGGATCTATGATGAGTATTTCCTTGTTAGCTTGCTTTATTCACTAGACTAGGATCAATGCCCAAGTTATTAGTACTTTGATGCTAGTTGAGTGGTTATAAGCATAAGACTGAACCAAGCCTTGAATTCCTGCATTGCATTTGGTCTAAATTGAAGCATGTTGTGATTTGATTCCATTTCCTATCTATAAGAACCTAATATTGACTTTTAATTATCATTGTATGCATTGCTTTAAACTCATGGATACCATATACATATTTGGATCATCTTTCTCCTTTTTACCACTCTTGTTGATCCAAGTAGCTGATTTCACTTTTAAATCAGTTTCCCTACCCCTAAACCAAAACCTTCTTTCAAGCCATGTTTATTCTTGTGTGTGTGAGGCCTTTTTGGGATTGAGCTTGGTAGAAAGTGTTAGGTTTGAACTGACAAGAGTAAGACCTTGTGTAGTTCTAGTTTGCATTTTTCAAACTAGATAGGACTAGGTAGTTCACTTGTTGGGTTTGGGACTTGGCTGTTATAAGAAGGAAAAAAAAGAAAAGAGAAAGAAAAAGGGTAGAGTCTTTAGGAGAGGAATGTGTTTAAGTGAAAGCTAATGTCTAGTGAAAGGATGGGAAGTAAGAAAGTATTATCTAAGATGGTTCTAGTCAAAAGAAAAAGAAAAGAAAGCAAAGAGCAGTTTAGCAAAAAGCTTAAATGTCTTAAGAATAAGAAGAAAAGAGAACCATAGCAATCAATAAGAATCCCCCATCCCACTAGAAAGATCAAGTAAGAAACCTCTCCTAAGACTTGAAAACCAAAAGAGAAAAGGGTTAAAGAGAAAAGAAGAAGTTAAAGGGTAGCACTAGGATCATTTGGGTTTAGATTGTTAGGATAAACACTTTGGGTGCCTTTGGGTAGACAAGGTTTTATTCTTGTATGAGTTTAGGTGTTCTTACCTTTAGCATTCTTCTAAAGCTCAATCCATTTTTAATGAGAGAACCTTGATATTGACAAGCCCCACTCTGAAAAGAAACCATCATTGTCTCTAAAACCCTTTATTACCAAGCCAAATGAGTTTAAGCATTGCATAGAATTGATTCATGTTCTTGATTAATGAATGTTAAAGGAAATGGTTGATTTGAATGCATGTGAATATCTAAGGCTCAAATCAGTAAAGGTTGTGATGTGCTTGTCTAAAGTTTTTAAGTATAGCTCTTCACCTTGCATTCTAGTACTAGTAACTTGGACATTGATTCTAGATGGTCTATTTGCAAGCTTTAGGAGCTGAGATCCCACTTTTAAACCTCACTTACCTTCTTATGTCTTGTTTATTTGCTTGAGGGCAAGCAAAGACTAAGTTTGGGGGTGTTGATGTTCATATATTTTACCATGTTTTCCCTTAGTTTATTCACATCTTTTGCATCTTTTTCTATCCATTCTCACCATTATTGTGCAGCTTTAGGACTAATCATGCATTATAGTGTAGTTGCATTGCATTTGCATCTTTTCATGCATAAACAGGTGATTTTGGAGCTTAAGGAGCATGGAAGCAATGGAGAAGAGATGTGAAGCAATCATGAAGAGGAAACAAGGGAGTTAAGGCTGAAGAACAGGGAATCCGGAGTCCAGCTCGACCAAGCACTCGACCGAGTGGGAGATGGACTCGACCGTGTGGATTTGCACTAGAGAAGTCAACTCGACCCCCAGCTCGACCGAGCACTGGTCGAGTTGACCGATGCGTGGACCACTTTGACTTTTCCCATTTTTAGGGCTTCCACCTTCCCCACTATATAAGGACTTGTACTGCAGCCACCTGAACCAAGTTTTAATCTAGATTTTTAGTCAGCTTTTCTGATATTTTAAACCTAGTTTTTGCCTTTTAAGGAATATTATTCCTTTTGCTTTTTATTTTCTTTTTTGGATCTTGTACTTGGAAAAGAAGAATTTCCTCATACTTGTTGGTTGAATAACTCTCTAAGTATTGAGAATCTGAGTTTGATTTCTTCTTTAAAGTTGTAGATCTTAATCTTATCTTTCTAATCATGCAAGTTTCAATGATTTCTGGGTTTATGATTTGTTTGATCATGTCTTGTTGTGAGTAGTCTTCTTAGGATCTTGAGGATGGGTTAGGATAGATTGATCTTGTGGTATATCTGATTTGATCAAGCTTGATTGTTGTAGATCTCTTCTAGGCTAGATGTTCTTAGCTCTTAGCTTTGCTTGAGATTTGTTGATCAAGTTAGATTACCACAATGATTAGTTTATCCCATGAATCCATCCTCAGGAACCTTCTTTGTTTATTGAATTCCTAGTTTAAATATCATCGTTTGCTTGGTGTTTGATCTGATTTAGTATTGCTCTGTTTTTAGTGTCTTGCTCTGTTTTCACGTTTTTACCCAACTCGACCACTCGCTCGACCTACACTCGGTCGAGTGCTGATCGAGCTGATCCCCAGATTTCTTGTTTATGCTTTGTGTTTGTCTTGTTTCATTCCTGTTTGATTTCTATTGCATTTACTTAGCATCTAGTTCATTACTTGCCTTGCATTAGTTCTTATCTAGTGTTTACAGTTCCTGTTTCTGTTCTTGCATCATTGCTTTTATACTCATCTTGTCTTGTTTGCATTTAGTTCCTAGTTCTTTTAGTTTACTTTCTGCTTTTTATCATTATCATCATAGGATTGTTAGTGACAGACAATCATCATCATATTTGGCTTAACTTAGAATCATATGCACATCTTGATTGTTCACAAGCACTCAGACTGGATTGACACCTCTTATACTGCAACTGCATAAGGGGAATTAAAACACCAACCATCATTCCATATCATTACACTTTCACACACATTCACCATTCACCACAAACATAAGAAAAACATGTTTCAGCATCTCCTTTGCTAGTATGAGAGTAGAGGTGAGGTAGCTTGAGTCAATCCATCTTGCTGAAACCTTTTCTCCTCTAAGTGGGACCTTGGCAGCTTGTAGAACTGGAGTGATGATGCCTCCAATGGTTAGTGCTCCCCTTGAACCTTTGTTTTGCAACTCGCCCACCAAACTTCTCAAATATATCATGTGGTCAATGAGCACCATTGCAAGGTCAGTCTCCACAGTGGTCCCAAGAATGATGGTTCCATCTCTTGCCTTGAGGATGATTCCATTGAGAGCCATGTCAATCTTCTTAAGCTCACCCTCATTGAGATTTCCAGTTTCCTTCCTAGCAAAGAAGGTATTTGCTAAGGCCTTGTGGAAGTACCTTAGGACTGGGCTTCTTATCTTTGAACTTTTGGTCTTGGAGGATGAATAAGTGATGTTGTCTCCAATGGTTTCCCAAATGGAATAGAACTCTTCTCTTGGTATCATCAAGCTCCTATTACTCCCAACTTCAAAACCAAACACATTGGCTAACTTCTTCATTGGAAGCTCGTACTTCTTCCCCTTGATTGTTAAGGCAATATGACCAGCTCCAAACTCAAATACTTCCTTGCATATGTGTGCAGCTTGACTGTGGCTAGAAACTCACAACTTTCTTCTTTTTAACCCTCCATGCAAAGCCCCATGAACTTGGTTAAGTTGCTCTTCTCAAAAAGATACTCCACATCTTCATCAATGGCTAGCTTCTCCATGGTTTTCTTGTGTGGATATCTAGTCTCCAGGAACTCCATTCTCATGAAGGCTTCATAAAGTTGCCTCTTTGTCAAGCCACAAGATTCTGCTTCTCCATCATCCTCTTCCTCTTCTTCTTCAACTTCTTCCTCACTCTCACTTGCAATCTCCTCTTGTTCAACCTCAACTGCTGGCCTATTCCCTTTGGCCTTGTTTCTCCTCATGAACTCCATAATAGTTGGCTCCCTCTCTTCTTCACTTTCAGTTCTCTCAGGATCTTCCTCAACTGACTGGTTCCTTGAACACGGTATCTGGCTCGACCGGCCACTCGGACCACCACTCGGTCGAGTGCATGCTCGAGTGGGGCGTCGAGTGGTTCTTCCATCTTCTCCTCTTGATTCAAGGTGAGCATCAGGACGTTCCATGGAGCTTGCAGCCGCTTGTTGAGACTTCCTAGTAATCTTTGAAGACATTTTCAAACAGAACTGAAGGGAATAGACTCAAAGCTTAAGGTTAATTGGTTAGTGACCCAAAAACTTAAAAGAGCTAAGCTTGAGCAAAAGATGAACTTTGAGAGAGATTTTAAAACTTGATTTTAGTTGTTTTGAACAAATGAGAGAGTGTGAGAGGTATAGGGTCGTGTAAGTTATATTTAAAGAAGCTAAGGGGACAAGGAGACAAGGGTGGAGCGTCTAACCATTCAAATTTGAAATGGAAATCTTTGACCTGATTTTTGCTGTGACTCGACCCCACACTCGACCAGCATGTGGTCGAGCTCCTTGACCAAAGTTTGAAATTTCAAAAAATTTCTTCTTTTTCTTCCCTCCACTCGATCATTCTATAGAAATGAGAGTCGAATGGGCCTTAGTTCTTTGCCAACTCGGTCGAGTACCTATCGTGGGCTGGTCGAGTGGGCTTGCGAATCTCCTTCCCCAAGTCGAAATGTCTCCATACCCATCTACACTTTCAGTGAAAGGCCTACCCAACACAAACATAAAAGAAAACACATCAAAACTACTAAGAAAATAAAGCATATTTACAAAGGATACCTTAGGGACTTCTTCCCTAGTGAGCTTGTTTAGAATCACTAAGCTTGACTTTGGTTGCCTTCTTAGGTCTGGTCTAGATACCAAGGAGGTGATGAAATCCTCCCTGGAACCTCTTGATCACTGTGAAGTTGATCCTTGATCACCTCACCCTTAACACACAAACCATATTTTTTCTTGATTTTGAGCCTTGGTCTTGGTTTCCTCAAAGACTCTTGTTTAGCTTGACTTGGAGATCCTTAACCATATCAGTCAACTCTTGCACTGAACTCTTAAGCTTTTCCACAGAATCCTCTTCAAGAGAGAGCTTAGCCTTTGGAGTTGCCTAATCACTTAAACCTTCATGACCACCTTTGTCCTTGATAGTAAAGGGTTGATCATCAATGGTAGGAAGGTTGGTTGGGTTATAGATGTTAAACTTCATAGCTATACCCTCAGCAATGTTCAAGGTTACAAGACCTTCCTTGACATCAATAACTGCTCCAACAGTGGCTAAGAATGGCCTCCCTAGAATGATAGGATCTTCAGGCTCCTTATCCATCTCTAGGACCACAAAATCAGTATGAATCCTTGCCTTCCCTATCTTCACTGGAATGTTCTCCAACTTGCCAACCACATCTCTGTTTGACCCATCAGCTAGGCATAAATGAAGGTTGGTGGACTTGAAGTCAGTGTGCCCAAGCTTTTGTGCTATGGAGTAAGGTATCACACTGATAGATGCTCCCATGTCACATATGCACTGGTTGTAGTGAAGATAGCTAAGTGTGCAAGGCAGATAGAATGGACCTGGATCCTTAAGCTTAATTGCGATTGATATATCATGGTTTTTGTGGTTTTTAACCATGATATAAGTGTAACACTCAATTTCCATGGCATGTCACAGGTTAACTTATACCACAAGTAAACCATACTTAACCGAAAATATCCAAGAAAAATCCATTAATTCAATTCAAACGTCTTTCAAACCATCATTTTAACGTTAAACCAAAACTAACAACCAATTTAATAAATCCAACAATGGAAAATAAAAGAATAATCTCCAGCTCCTAACACCAACACAAACTCTATCATCTACTCCTAATGGTTACCTGCAAGAGAAAGAGAGGGATGAGCAATCTAAGATTACTCAGCGAGGTCTAAACCTAAGACAAACAATCAAACATGTGTCTACAACACACACATACACCAAACAAATGAGACTACGTCTCATAACCACCACCACACAGGCAGGCAGGATACGACGGTCCACACAACATCGTCATCCCGTACATGCTGGATCCCTCGTGCCTAAGCACTTCTTCCGAGCACCACTCATCTCGTCAGCTCGTCAGCCATCCCGACCTATCCGCAATCTGCGCTCATAGGCCACCACAAAATTACAAGGATTTCTCCTAGCAGGACTCTCCGCGGTTCATCCGCTTCTCTGTGCCTTAGCACCTTTCTTTCTCACTCTCAACAATTTAGTCTATCACACAGATATACATAACACACACCACACAATCCACACAATCCGTATTAAATTATCTAGCTCATTTAGTGCCTAATCCAAATACTAATTCTTTTCCTTACGTTTTATTTAGTAAAAGTATATTACATATGTATAATTATATTTACACACAACAATCATCTTCATTCATACCTAATAATATATATTTCATACATATACTCGGCTTAACCTTAAACTATGTAATTATCTAAACATATCGGTATATGAAAAAGACACTAACTAGTCCTCACCTTAGCAAATTTGTTGATCCTCAAATAAAAGCCAGCAACGACAGGAATCCAGTCCAACAACGATATTAATCTGCAATGATTTAGATTAAACAATCAAAAATTATTTTCCATTAATAATCCATGATTTAATCTAGTTATCACACCCTATTTATTTCTGCTTGTGTTCTCAAATAAATTAGTTAGATATAGTTTAATAGTTTTATCAAACCAACAATCTACTAATTCATAACTCCACAATCTAATTCACGTACGATCACAAGCTCCCAGTTTAATACCACTTCCTAAACCAGCCACAATACACGGTTCATCAATATTAATTTAACGAACGTCATTGACAACATACGTAAATAACCATGCATGACACCACAACAACTCATGCACGTACGTTCCATGACTTTCTGGTTTAGTTGGTTACGTATTAGTTTAGCTATGAACGAGCAACACATCGCAACAACAACAACACGAGACATAGAGCTTGGTCATTACCTCGTTCTGCAACTTTCCGCGACGGCTTAACTTGACGAACTGAACGGCGAAGTGGAAGACTCGGCAACACAGATCTGCGGTGGTTCAAGCTTGGTGATTAGATTGGTCCCAACAATCTATGAAAACACAACATAGTTCTCGGTTTGGTTCGCGGATCTTACCTCTCCGGTGAAGACGTTTCACACGGCGGCACAGGCTGAGCGCGGTGACAATCTCCAGTGTCTCTAGTGGTACTACAAGGGTTCGCAACAAGGTTAGAGTTAGGGCTGTTCCCAAAACGATACAAAACTAAAGACTCGAGTTATGCGGAGGCTTACCGTGGAACGTGACGGCCAAGGGTTTGTGAGGCTTGGCTCACTAATGGGCTCGGTTTGGGCCTCACAGTTTAATTCTGGAACCGGGTCGTTACAATTCTCCCCTACTACAAAGGAATTCGTCCCCGAATTTGACCCGTCATCCCGCTCATCACTTTTTTCCATAAAAAGTTCTGGATAGTCCAAACGCATTTGCTTTTCTGATTCCCAAGTATCCTCCCGGATCCTGTCTCTTTCCCAACATACCTTGACAGACTTGATTACTTTCCCTTGACTTTCTGTTTCCTGACGGTCCAAAATTTCCACAGGCTTACTTAATGCAGTTAAATTCCGGTTTAAATCTGTCGGCGGATTCGGTAATACTAATTCTGGTTCTCTAACAACTTTCCGCAAAACTGACACGTGAAAAACATCATGGAAATTAGATAACTCCTGTGGTAGTGCCAAACGGTAAGCTACAGCCCCAACCTTTTCTGTAATCACATACGGTCCCATATATCTTGGCTTAAGCTTCTTCAACTTTTGGTTTTTATGCGCTCCTCTGAATATTCTCATTTTTAAATACACTGCATCACCAACCAAAAATTCTAAATCCTTCCGATGTTTGTCTGCATAACTCTTTTGCCTGTCATGGGCTTCTTTTAGGCTGTCCCGGAGCAGTTCCACTTGCTCTATAGTCTCTGTGACCATCTCGGGCTCTAGGTCCTTACGTTCCCCGACTTCTGTCCAACAAAGTGGTGTGCGGCATGGCCGACCGTATAAAGCCTCGTACGGTGGCATCCCTATGATGGAGTGATAACTATTGTTATATGCAAATTCCACCAACGGTAAGTACTTAAGCCAGTTTCCCTCCCAGTCAAGTACGCACGCTCTCAACATATCCTCAAGCGTCTGAATTGTCCTCTCAGACTGTCCATCCGTCTGGGGGTGATACGCTGTGCTGAGACGTACCTTTGTTCCCAAAGCCTTCTGAAAAGCCTGCCAGAAAATAGAAGTAAACTTTGGATCCGGATCTGACACGATGATATTCGGCACCCCATGATTTTTGACTATCTCGTCCAGGTACAACTACGCTAGAACATCCGGACTGTCGGTTTTCTTGATGGGCAAAAAATGAGCAGTCTTGGTGAGTCGGTCCACGATCACCCAAATGGCATTTTTACCTCAGTGCTCGTTGGTAACCCAGTGACAAAATCCATAGTTATCATATCCCATTTCCACTCAGGTAAAGGCAAATTCTGAAGTAACCCACTCGTGACTCGGTGCTCCACTTTCACTTGCTGACATGTCTGGCACTTAGATACCCATGCAGCGACATCATGCTTCATATTACCCCAATTGTAATACCGCTTCAGATCGTGGTACATCTTAGTTGACCCTGGGTGAACTGAGAATCGCGAACTATGCGCTTGTGCCAAAATCTCATCCTTTAAACCCTTATCATTAGGCACCCTAACTCGGTTCTTATACATGCACATACCATTCTCTGCCGTGTGGAACCCCTCCACATTGTTTTCCATTGCCTTTTATAAATCCGTGTCAAGTTTTTGTGCTTCCCGGATTCTCCACAGTAGGTCAGCTTGATTCACCACTTCTAAACCAACAACGTCTTCTCCAACCGATGTTGCACAAATACTCAGTGCACACAAAGTGTCTTCCAGCTCCTTTATCTCTTTTTCTCTTGAGACATCAGTTCTCCGCCTGCTCAATGCGTCAGCAACCAAATTGGCCTTTCCCGGATGGTAGGCAATGTCGAAGTCGTAATCTGCTAACAACTCTACCCATCTCCTTTGCCTAAGGTTGAGGTCCGATTGAGGCGTTGGCCAACCACTTATCGAGGCTATCTTTTCTGGATCCATAGACACTCCAGCTTCTGAAACAACATGCCCCAAAAACCCAATTTTCCTTTGCTAAAAGCTGCACTTACTCAACTTCCCATACAACTGTTGTTCTTGCAGTTTTTCCAACACTATCCGTAGGTGTTCCTCGTGTTCCTCACGGCTTTTAGAATAGATTAAAATGTCATCGATGAATACTATCACACACTTGTCCAAGTACTCCCAAAAAACATTGTTCATCATCTTCATGAACGCGGCTGGCGCATTAGTCAACCCAAACGGCATTACTACAAATTTGTAGTGTCCATATCTCGTCCGAAAGGCCGTCTTCCTTATATCTTCCTCTGCTATTGAAATCTGATGATACCCTGATGTCAAATCAATCTTTGAGAACCACGAAGCTCCCTGTAGCTGATCCAACAACTCATCAATTCGAGGCAACGGGTACTTATTCTTGATGGTAACCTTATTCAATTCCCGGTAATCAATGCAAAGTCTGATGCTCCATCTTTCTTTTTCACAAATAGCACTGGTGCTCCCCACGATGAACTACTCGGCCGAATGAACCCTTTATCTGTAAGGTCCTCCAAATGACCCTTCAACTCTGCCATTTCTGCAGGTGCCAAACGGTAAGGTGCTCGTGATACATGTGCCGTCCCAGGCTCTAATTCAATAGTGAAGGCATCTCCTCTGCTTGGTGGCAGTCCTTTTAAAGACTCAAAGACGTCTGCATACTCTGCCACTATAGGAATATTATCAACTCCGAGTTCCATCTCCTCCCCCACTACAGAAATAGTAGCTAGAAAAGCTTCACTTCCTTTCTCTATAAGCTCCTCTGCTTTCATCATGGATATAACAAAAACCCCTTCACCCATTTTTACGCCTTGAAATGTTATCTTCCCCTCCGGCCTTGAGAAATATACACGAGCTCTGTGGCAATCCAGTACAGCTTTGTGCTTCCTTAACCAATTCATTCCAAGAATCATGTCATAATGATTAATTTCCATTTCTGCCAGATTCCCGAGCATTACTTCTCCGTTTATCATAATAGGGACATCCTTGTCAACTCCGGTAGACCCCAATTTCTCCTTTCCCACAGTACCAATCTTCTTTGCCTTTGGGATAAATTCACCATCAAAGCTCCAATTCTAAGTAACTCTTGGCTTAACACAACTGAGGGTAGCTCCAGTATCAAATAGAGTGTAAGCATTCCAGCCTCCCAGTAAAACCGATCCTACACGGTTATTCTAATTCTAAGCAGACAATTCAAAAGCAATAAATTCTGGAACTACCAATCATAGAGAAATAAAATAACACGGGATAAGTTTGACATTTACTTACCAGCAATCGGCTCATTATCCTCATCCTCCTCGGTCTCAGCCATCATCACACGAGGTCCAACATTTTGACGTTTTGGAGGTGGCGGCAATTGCTCTCTAAGACGATTCTCAGCCGGTTTCCTCCCAAATTTCCGCGGACAAAATCTTGCAATATGTCCTGCTTGTCCACACTCATAACACTTTCTTTTTGCCATAACTCGAGGACAATCTCTCTGAAGATGACCTGCCTGGTTGCATTCGTAACACATCAAGGGAGTTCTCACAGTTGTTGTATCCCAAGTCCTCTTATTAGAGCTAGAACCCTTTGCAAGTCTCGCTTGTGCTGCCTTGTTCTGACTCACCTCCTTTTCCAACCCAATCTCCAAATTAGCAGCTTTCTCCACCAGGTCAATCTTACTGCGGTAGTCATACATCTCACATCGATTCTTGAGCTCAATCCTCAAACCCCTCAGAAACCTGCGAATCAACTCTTCCTCATTCATGAATCTGCCAGCAAACCTGCTCAGTCGATCAAACTCCCTGTCATACTGCCTCACAGTCATGGTGCCCTGACAAAGTTCCAGAAACTCCTCCTCCATACGATCCATAGCCTCTCTGGGAAAATACTTCCTTGAGAATTCGGTCTTGAAATCCGCCCAAGTCAGCTCATATCGTCCCTGTGCCTGGTCTACCACCTTCTCCCACCATACCAATGCCTCATCCTTCAGATACTGCACTGCCAAGTCCATGCGGTACTCATGCGGACACCTAGCATTATCAAAATTCCTCTCCAATCTCTTCCTCCAATGGTCAGCATCAATAGGATTAGACCTTCCACCAAAAGGCTCCATGCCCATGTCCTTCAAATTTCTCATAGCCTCCCAGTATGACGGGCCCTGCACCTGGACCAGCGGTGGAGGCGGTTGTGGTTGCTGAGGCGGGACTACCCCCAAAGACTAAGTTTGGGGGTGTTGATGTTCATATATTTTACCATTTTTCCCTTAGTTTATTCACATCTTTTGCATCTTTTGTTAGCCATTTTCACCATTATTGTGTAGCTTTAGGACTAATCATGCATTAGAGTTTAGTTGCACTGCATTTGCATCTTTTCATGCATAAACAGGTGATTTTGGAGCTTAAGGAGCATGGAAGCAATTCTGAGGAGAAGTGAAGCAATCATGAAGGGAAAGCAAGGGAGTTAAGGCTAAAGAACAAAGGTCCGGAGTCCAGCTCGACCAAGCACTCGACCGAGTGGGGAGATGGACTCGACCGAGTGGAGAGTGCACGAGAGAAGCCAGCTCGACCTGCCACTCGACCGAGCACCGGTCGAGTTGACCGAGCCGTTGACTACTTTGACTTTTTCCATTTTTAGGGCTTGCACTCCCATTCCTATATAAAGCCTTGTACCTGCAGCCACCAAAAAAGTCTAGCTTTTTAGATATTCTCAAAACCTAGTTTTTACCTTTTTTAGCTTTATTCCTTTTGCATTTTTATTTTTAGATCTTGTACTTTCTTAAGAAAGAAGACTAGATTCTTATATTTTGTTGGTTCTATAACTTTCAAGATATTGAGAATTTGAGTTTGATCCTTTCATCAATATTAAAGATCTCTGTTTTATCTTTCTAATAATGCATGTTTCAATAATTTCTGGGTTTTTGACTTGTTTAATCATGTATTGTTGTGAGTAGTCTTCCTAGGATCGTGAGGATGGTTAGGATGGACTGATCTTGTGGTTTGTGTGATTTGGTCAAGCTTGATTGTTGTAGATCTCTTCTAGGGTAGATGATCTTAATGCTGATTCTATATTTGAGAGGGTAGAGTCTGATTTCAAGCTTCTTAGCATCACACCAATGTTTAGGAAGCATAGATAAGGCTAGATCTAGAGTTTACCATTAGGCTTTCTAAGAGATTAGAGGTCTTGTTTGGTTTGAGATGTATTGCTTAATGCCTGCTTGTGTATATTCTTTACTGTGTGAGAACAAGTCTAGAAGATGCATAGGTTTGATTGTTTCTTGACCATGAGAGTGGGAGAAACTTGTCTTAGATTCATATGTCTAGAGATTAGCTCATAGCTTGCTTGAGATTTGTTGACCAAGTTAGATAGCCACAATGATCAGTTCATCCCATGAATCCATCCTCAGGACCTTCTTTGTTTATTGATTTTAAAGTCTTAATCCTGTTGCTTGCTTGTTGTTTGATTTGGTTTAGCATTACTCTGTTTTTATTGCATTGCTCTGATTCTGTGTCTAGTCTAGCTCGACCACCCACTCGACCTACACTCGGTCGAGTGCTGCTCGAGTTCATCCCCAGAACTTTGTGTTTATGAATTGTGATTGTCCTGTTTCATTCCTGTTTCATTCCTATTGCATACATTTAGCTTTCAGATCATTAATTGTCTTGCATTAGTTCATTAGTAGTAGTTTCTATTTCTGTTCTTGCATCATTACTGTTATTTTCATCCTGTTTTATTTGCATTTAGTTCCTAGTTCTTGTAGTTTACTTTCTGCATTTTACATTTTCATTTTAGGATTGTTAGTGACAAACAATCTTTACACTTGGCTTGAATTAGATTCATATGCACATCTTAATTGTTCACAAACACTCATTTAGGATTGACACCTCTTATACTGCAACTGCATAAGGGGAATTGAAACACCCATCCATTCCATATCTCATCATTGCATACACATTCATCATCCACCACGCCAAATATCTTGTTTCAATTTGGGGCCGTTGCCCATTTGAGTGTGTTTTTGTGACATTTAGGATCCATATTAGTCTAAGATTAAGTTCGTTTATTCACTTGTGAGGTTGCTGTGCTCGAATCTTCTGTTCCTGGGTTGAAGTTCCATTTCAGGTACCACTCGACCAGTCACTCGACTACCACTCGACCGAGTCGTGATCGAGCACCTAACCTCCGGATCTCTATAACCCTCATTTTCCAGTTGACCTAACCTCCTACTTGAGCCTGTGCTCAGTCGCTTGCTTGGCAAAAATCGTCTGTGTTTGTTGATGCACACAAGGTCTAAAGGAAAAGACCATCTTCTTAGGCCTATTGACAACATCAACAAGTTGACCAAGAGTTTAGGAGCTAAGCAAAGGAGAGTTGTTCAGCAACAACAAGAGGTTATAGTAGTTATGGATCAGCAGGATCAGGTTCAGAGACCAAGGAACATTGGTGCTGGAGATGCACCCAACACTCATAACCAAAGAGCTGGGATGGTGCCAACAACAACTTTGAGATCAAGAGTGGATTGATCTCAATGATTCAGGCAAATAAGTTTCATGGATTGCCTATGGAGGATCCACTTGATCATCTTGATGAGTTTGATAGAATCTGTGGTCTTACCAAGATCAATGGAGTAAGTGAAGATGGTTTCAAGCTGAGGTTGTTCCCTTTCTCACTTGGGGACAATGCTCTCACTTATGGGAGAAGACTCTTCCTACTGGTGCAATCACTACTTGGGATGCTTGCAAGAAGGCTTTCTTGGCCAAGTTTTTCTCCAATGCTAGGACAACAAGGCTGAGGAATGAGATCTCTGGATTTGCTCAAAGGAGTAATGAAAGCTTTGTGAAGCTTGGGAGAGATTCAAGGGATACCAAACTCAATGTCCTCATCATGGTTTCAGTGTGGAGTCTTTGTTGAGCACATTGTATAGAGGAGTGCTTCCCAAGTTCAGAATGCTTCTTGATACAGCCTCCAATGGAAAATTCCTCAACAAGAATGTGGAAGAAGGCTGGGAGTTAGTAGAGAATCTTGCACAGTCTGATGGGAACTACAATGAGGACTATGACAGAACCATAAGGTCATCATCAACTGATCAAGAAGACAAGTATAAGAAGGATCTTAAAATGGTGAATGAAAAGCTTGATAGGATCTTGCTCAGCCAGCAAAAGTCTATTCACTTTGTTAGTGAAGAGGAGCTTCCAGTTCAAGAGGGGGAGAATGAATTTGCTGAGTTATGCTATATGCAGAACCAAGGAGGCCTCAAGGGTTATAACCAAGGAGGGTTTAGGAACAATAATCTTACCTATATGAGCACAAATGTGGCTAACCCACAAGATCAAGTCTACCCTCCTCAACAGCCTCAACAGCCTCAACAGCACCAAAACTATGTCCCCAAACAACAGCAACAGGTGTTCCAGCCCCATTTGTGTCCCCCACCAGGGTTTCAGACTAACCAAGGCCAAGAACAAGACCTTAGAGCTATGATACAGCAGCTGTTGATTGGTCAAACACAAGGGAAGATTGAGGAAGCCAATAGATTTGCTGAGCTGAACAGGAGGATAACAGATCTTTACAGTGACCTAAATAGGAAGTTTGACACACTTACTTCAAGGATTACAACACTAGAGGGTCAACAAACTTCTGCCTCTAAGCAAGAGAACAACAAAGGCAAAGCTATTATGCAATCTATAGAAAGTGCTCATGCCATTAATTTGCGCAGTGGAAGAGTTTTACAAGACAAAAAGGGAGCTTTCCAAAACACTGAGGACAGTGTGGAACGAGATGGGGAGGATTTTCAACAAGAAGGAGCTCATGATAAAACTAGTGTTCAGCTCGACGAGCCACTCGAGCAGGCACTCGACCGTGTGCATGATCGAGTGCCTGATCGAGCAGCTGCTCAGGAAACATCTAAGCCAGCTACCTCCAAGGAAAAGGAAGCTAGGTCCATTCCCCCTCCTTACAAGCCTCCATTGCCCTTCCCAGGAAGGTTTAAGACACAAAAGGTTGACAAGTATAAAGCATTGTTTGACAAACAAGTTAGAGAGATTGAGCTTAGGATGCCTTTGATTGATGCTTTTGTGATGATTCCTCCTTACCAGAAGTTCTTGAAAGATGCTGTGATGGAAAGAATCAAAGAAGTTCAGGGGATGGTGCATCTCAGCCATGAGTGTATTGCCATAATCCAAAAGCAAGTGAACCCTCAAAAGTTGAGAGATCCAGGCTCCTTCACTATACCTTGCTCAATAGGACCTTTGACTTTCAATAGATGCCTTTGTGATTTGGGAGCCTCAGTGAGCCTCATGCCTTTGACAGTTGCAAAGCGCCTTGGATTTACAAGGTATAAACCATGCAATATATCTTTGATCTTAGCTGATAGATCAATAAGACTACCACATGGTGTTTTGGAAGATCTACCTGTTAGAATTGGAGCAGTAGAAGTCCCAACAGACTTTGTAGTCTTGGAAATGGATGAGGAGCCAAAAGATCCCTTGATTTTGGGAAGACCTTTCCTTGCTACAACAGGAGCAATAATAGATGTGAGAGAAGGGAAGATTGATCTCAACTTAGGAGATGATCTCAAAATGACATTTGATATTGTGGAGGCTATGAAGAAACCAACAATTGGGGGACAAGTCTTTTGGACTGAAGAGCTGGATAAGCTATCAGGGGAACTAATGGAAGAACTAGCAGAAGAAGATCATCTTAGGACTGCCTTGACCAAAAGTGGAGAGGAAGGGTTCATCCATAAAGAAACTAAAGCCTATGAAGAGATATTGGATTCATGTAAAGAATCAGACCATCCAGAGATTTTTGAGGGATTACCAGCATTGAGGGAGGAAGTTTGGTCAGTTTAAGTAGCAAATACGGACAGCTCGACCACTAGCTCGACCACACACTCGACCGAGTGCAAGACCCACACGACCGAGTGCACTGCTGAATCCTCTAGAGATGACTGGTCTGAGCTGAAAGCACCAAAAGTAGAGCTAAAACCTCTTCCATCTGGGCTAAGGTACGTTTTTCTTGGAAAGAACTCTACTTATCCAGTAATAGTTAATGCTAAATTGAGTAAGAGTGAACTTGACTTGCTAGTTGTTGAATTGAGGAAGTATAGAAAAGCCATTGGTTATACTTTAGATGACATTCAAGGACTTTCACCTAGCCTCTGCATGCATAGAATTCACCTTGAAAATGAGTCTTATTCCAGCATTGAACCCCAAAGAAGGTTAAACCCTAACTTAAAGGAAGTAGTCAAAAAGGAGATCCTTAAGTTGCTTGATGCTGGTGTAATCTATCCTATTTCTGATAGTACTTGGGTTTCACCAGTCCATTGTGTCCCTAAAAAAGGAGGAATTACTGTAGTAAAAAATGAACAAGATGAGTTAATTCCAACTAGAACCATAACAGGTCATAGGATGTGTATTGACTATAGAAAACTCAATTCAGCCACTAGGAAAGATCATTTTCCTCTCCCTTTCATTGACCAAATGTTGGAAAGATTAGCCAATCATACTCATTACTGTTTCTTGGATGGATACTCTGGATTTTTCCAAATTCCTATTCATCCTAATGATCAAGAGAAGACAACATTCACATATCCATATGGTACCTTTGCATATAGGAGGATGCCATTTGGATTATGTAATGCTCCAGCTACCTTTCAAAGGTGCATGATGTCAATCTTCTCTGATCTCATTGAGGATGTGGTTGAAGTTTTCATGGATGACTTCTCTGTCTATGGAGACTCTTTCTCTTCTTGTCTTGCTAATCTATGCAGGGTTTTAAAGAGATGTGAGGAGACAAACCTGGTTTTGAATTGGGAAAAGTGTCACTTCATGGTAGAAGAAGGGATAGTCCTTGGTCATAAGATTTCAGAGAAGGGAATTGAAGTTGACAAGGCAAAGATTGAAGTTATGGTCCAACTCCAACCACCAAAAACAGTCAAGTACATAAGGAGCTTCCTTGGCCATGCTGGGTTCTATAAGAGGTTCATCAAGGATTTCTCAAAGATAGTTAGGCCATTGACAAGGTTGCTTTGTAAGGAGACTGAGTTTAATTTTGATGAAGATTGCTTGAAAGCATTCAAGGAGATCAAGGCTGCTTTGATTTCAGCCCCAATAGTCCAAGCACCAAACTGGGATCTTCCATTTGAGATCATGTGTGATGCTTCAGACTTTGCAGTAGGAGCAGTTCTAGGATAGAAAAAAGATAAGAAGCTGCATGTGATTCACTATGCAAGTAGAACCTTGGATGAAACTCAAGGAAGATACTCAACAACAGAAAAGGAACTTCTAGCAGTGGTATTTGCTTTTGAAAAATTCAGAAGCTACTTGGTAGGATCCAAGGTGATTGTGTACACTGATCATGCTGCCTTGAGGCACATCTACTCAAAGAAAGACACCAAACCAAGGCTGTTGAGGTGGATTTTGCTTCTCCAAGAATTTGACATGGAAATAGTTGATAAGAAAGGGATAGAGAATGGAGTAGCTGATCATTTGTCAAGGATGAGGATAGAGGAGGAGATTCCAATTGATGACTCAATGCCTGAGGAAAAACTGATGCTACTTGGAACAACCCGGCATCCAGTTCGACCAGCCACTCGAGCACACACTCGACCGAGTGAGTTTGGCGACCCGGTCGAGCAGGAGCAGATGGAGGAGTGGTTAGCACTTGAGAGTGAATATCTACCTTGGTATGCTGATATAGTCAACTACAAGGTGTGTAAGGAAATTCCAGTGGACATGGACCATTACAAAAAGAAGAAACTCCTCAAGGACATAAATGGATACTATTGGGATGAACCATATCTCTACAAAAAGGGGTCAGATGGGTTGTTTAGGAGATGCATAGCAGAAAGTGAGGTAGAAGGAGTATTGGGACATTGTCATGGCTCTGCTTATGGAGGACATTTTGCAACTTTTAAGACAGCCCAGAAAGTTTTACAAGCTGGCTTATGGTGGCCTACCTTATTCAAGGATACTCACAAGTTCATTACAAAGTGTGATGCTTGCCAAAGAATGGGGAACATCACAAGGAGGAATGAGATGCCACAGAATCCAATCCTTGAAGTTGAGATATTTGATGTTTGGGGAATTGATTTCATGGGACCTTTTAACCCTCCTTCAAATGGGAATGTCTACATACTTGTGGTAGTGGACTATGTCTCAAAGTGGGTAGAAGCCATTGCTATCCCCAGTAATGACCACAAGGTAGTCCTCAAACTCTTCAAATCCATCATCTTCCCAAGGTATGGAATTCCAAGGGCTGTGATATGTGATGGAGGAACACACTTCATCAACAAAATCTTTGAAGGAATGCTAAAGAAGTATGGGGTTAAGCACAAAGTGTCTACAGCCTATCATCCCCAAACTAGTGGGCAAGTTGAAGTTTCCAATAAGCAAATCAAGGCCATTCTGTCAAGAATAGTTGGAGCAACAAGAAAGGATTGGTCTACTAAACTTGATGAAACACTTTGGGCATATAGGACAGCTTTCAAAACACCAATAGGAAGAACCCCATTCCAGCTTGTGTATGGCAAGTCTTGCCACCTCCCAGTTGAAGTTGAGTACAAGGCTCTCTGGGCAATAAAACTGTTGAACTTGGATCTAGAAACAGCACAAGCCAAGAGAAGCCTTGATTTGCATGAGCTTGAGGAAATCAGATTGGAAGCTTATGAAAACTCCAAAATTTACAAGGAGAGAACTAAAGCCTTCCATGACAAGAAGATTCTTATCAAGGACCTAAAGGCTGGAGACCAGGCTTTGCTCTACAATTCAAAACTCAATTTATTCCCTGGGAAGTTAAAGAGTAGATGGGGACGCCCTTTTGAAGTCAAGGAGATCCTTCCTTATGGAGCTGTAACACTTCTCAACAGGGATGGTAGTGAGTTCACAGTTAATGGTCAGAGAGTTAAGATGTATTTGGGAAAGAAGGAAACACATGAGAAGTGCTCAATACTTCTCATGGATGCTCCTCAAGCTTGAAAAGCCATACAAGTCAAGCTTAGTGACTCTAAACAAGCTCACTAGGGAGGAAGTCCCTAAGGTATCCCTGTATATATTGCTTTGGAATTTTGGTATTTTGATTTTTGCTTTTGGTGTTTTCATAGTTAGGGAAGCTAGGGAGTCCGAATAGAAGAGGGACGTACAATTTATGGAGATTCGCGGTCCAGCTCGACTCCTCCCACTCGGACATGCACTCGACCGAGTCACGGTCGATTGGCATCGTCGAGCTGCCCCAAAGTCCATCTCCAAGCCACCAAGAGGACCCCAACTACTCATATGATAGCATGCAGATGGATGTGGACAACTTCTTCCACAATCCCTAAGGTACCACCATCACCTTCACTTGTCAATACCATTGCATTTGATGTTGTGTTTTGTTTTGTTTTTAGTCTTGAATCCTCTTACAAATTTCTTTCACACAGAGGACTGTGTGATTTAAGTTTGGGGGAGGGTTTGAGATAGGATTTGATGTTGTGTTTTGTGTTCTTATTTCAAATTTTTATCATCATCATGTTAGCATTTGCATAGCATCTAAGGCATAGAAAAACCATAAAAATTTGAAAATTATTGAAAAAATCTTTATAAAAAAAAAAGTGTTCATGTAGTTTGCATTGCATATTAGGATCTTGTTTAGCATGTTTCATGTAGAATTGTATAATATTTGCATTAGGGATCTATGATGAGTTTTTCCTTGTTAGCTTGCTTAATTCACTAGACTAGGATCAATGCCCAAGTTAATAAGCATAAGATTGAACCAAGCCTTGAATTCCTGCATTGCATTTGGTCTAAATTGAAGCATGTTGTGATTTGATTCCATTGCCTATCTATAAGAACCTAATATTGACTTTTAATTATCAATGTGTGCATTGCTTTAAACTCATGGATTCCATATATATATTTGGATCATCTTTCTCCTTTTGCCACTCTTGTTGATCCAAGTAGCTGATTTCACTTTTAAATCAGTTTCCCTACCCCTAACCAAACCTTCTTTCAAACCATGTTTATTCTTGTGTGTGTGAGGCCTATTTTTAGGATTGAGCCTGGTAGAAAGTGTTAGGTTTGAACTGACAAGAGTAAAACCTTGTGTAGTTCTAGCTTGCAATTTTCAAACTAGATAGGACTAGGTGGTTCACTTGTTGGGTTTGGGACTTGGTTGTTTTGAAAAGGAAAAGAAAAGGAAAGAGGAAAAAGAGAAAGAAAAGGGTAGAGTCTTTAGGAGGGGAATGTGTTTAAGTAAAAGCTAAAGTCTAGTGAAAGGATGGGAAGTAAAAATTATTATCTAAGATGGTTCTAGTTAAAGAAAAGAAAAGAAAGCAAAGAGCAGTTTAGCAAAAAGCTTAAATGTCTTAAGAATAAGAAGAAAAGAGAACCATAGCAATCAATAAGAATCCCCCATTCCACTAGAAAGATCAAATAAGAAACCTCTCCTAAGACTTCAAAACCAAAAGAGAAAAGGGTGAAAGAGAAAAGAAGAAGTTAAAGGGTAGCACTAGGATCATTTGGGTTTAGATTGTTAGGATAAACATGTGGGTACCTTTGGGTAGACAACGTTTTGTTCTTGTATGTGTCTAAGTGTTCTTACCTTTAGCATTCTTCTAAAGCTCAATCCATTTTTTATGAGAGAACCTTGATATTGACAAGCCCCACTCTAAAAAGAGACCATCATTGTCTCTAACCCGTTCATTACCAAGCCAAATAAGTTTAAGCATTGCATAGAATTGATTCATGTTCTTGATTACCATGTTTTCCCTTAGTTTATTCACATCTTTTGCATCTTTTGTTAGCCATTTTCACCATTATTGTGTAGCTTTAGGACTAATCATGCATTAGAGTTTAGTTGCATTGCATTTGCATCTTTTCATGCATAAACAGGTGATTTTGGAGCTTAAGGAGCATGGAAGCAATGCTGAGGAGAAGTGAAGCAATCATGAAGGGAAATCAAGGGAGTTAAGGCTGAAGAACCAAGGTCCGGAGTCCAGCTCGACCAAGCACTCGACCGAGTGGGGAGATGGACTCGACCGAGTGGAGAGTGCACGAGAGAAGCCAGCTCGACCTGCCACTCGACCGAGCACAGGTCGAGTTGACCGAGCCGTTGACTACTTTGACTTTTTCCATTTTTAGGGCTTCCACTCCCCTTCCTATATAAAGCCTTGTACCTGCAGCCACCAAAAGAGTCCAGCTTTTTAGATATTTCTCTAAACCTAGTTTTTACCTTTTTAGCTTTATTCCTTTTGCATTTTTATTTTTAGATCTTGTACTTTCTTAAGAAAGAAGACTAGATTCTTATATTTTGTTGGTTCTATAACTTTCAAGATATTGAGAATTTGAGTTCGATCCTTTCATCAATATTAAAGATCTCTGTTTTATCTTTCTAATAATGCAAGTTTCAATAATTTCTCGGTTTTTGACTTGTTTAATCATGTATTATTGTGAGAAGTCTTCCTAGGATCTTGAGGATGGTTAGGATGGAATTTTCTTGTGGTTTGTGTGATTTGGTCAAGCTTGATTGTTGTAGATCTCTTCTAGGGTAGATGATATTAATGCTGATTCTATATCTGAGAGGGTAGAGTCTGATTTCAAGCTTCTTAGCATCACACCAATGTTTAGGAAGCATAGATAAGGCTTGATCTAGAGCTTACCATTAGGCTTGCTAAGAGATTAGAGGTCTTGTTTGGTTTGAGATGTATTGCTTAATGCCTGCTTGTGTATATTCTTTACTGTGTGAGAACAAGTCTAGAAGATGCATAGGTTTGATTGTTTCTTGACCATGAGAGTGGGAGAAACTTGTCTTAGATTCATATGTCTAGAGATTAGCTCATAGCTTGCTTGAGATTTGTTGACCAAGTTAGATAGCCACAATGATCAGTTCATCCCATGAATCCATCCTCAGGACCTTCTTTGTTTATTGATTTTAAAGTCTTAATCCTGTTGCTTGCTTATTGTTTGATTTGGTTTAGCATTACTCTGTTTTTATTGCATTGCTCTGTTTCTGCGTCTAGTCTAGCTCGACCACCCACTCGACCTACACTCGGTCGAGTGCTGCTCGAGTTCATCCCCAGAACTTTGTGTTTATGAATTGTGATTGTCCTGTTTCATTCCTGTTTCATTCCTATTGCATACATTTAGCTTTCAGATCATTAATTGTCTTGCATTAGTTCATTAGTAGTAGTTTCTATTTCTGTTCTTGCATCATTACTGTTATTTTCATCCTGTTTTATTTGCATTTAGTTCTTAGTTCTTGTAGTTTACTTTCTGCATTTTACATTTTCATTTTAGGCTAGTTAGTGACAAACAATCTTTACACTTGGCTTGAACTAGATTCATATGCACATCTTAATTGTTCACAAACACTCATTTAGGATTGACACCTCTTATACTGCAACTGCATAAGGGGAATTGAAACACCCATCCATTCCATATCTCATCATTGCATACACATTCATCATCCACCATCACCAAATATCTTGTTTCAATTTAACCACCTCTGGTGCTCCTCTCAAATTTGGCTCCCTTTGCATGAATTCCTGGAACCGACGAAATTGCTCAAACATAGCCATCTCATTAGCCTCTCCTGCTCTAGCTACATTGGCATGCACGACTTCCGGCTGTTCATCACGCATTGAGCTCTTAGCCCTCATTCTTGGCTGCACTCTAGCTGCGGTTTTCCCTCCACGTTTAGGCGGCATCTGAATACAGAAAAAACAAACGAATCAACCTTCTTCTGCAGGACTGCCTTTCCGAGGCGAAACCGGTTTGACATAACCTAAGATTCTGATACCAAAATTGTAACACCCAATTTCCATGGCATGTCACAGGTTAACTTATACCACAAGTAAACCATACTTAACCGAAAATATCAAAGAAAAATACATTAATTCAATTCAAACGTCTTTCAAACCATCATTTTAACGTTAAACCGAAACTAACAACCAGTTTGATAAATCCAACAATGGAAAATAAAATAATAATCTCCAGCTCCTAACACCAACACCAACTCTATCATCTACTCCTCA
Organism: Camelina sativa; assembly: GCF_030686135.1. Classification (NCBI taxonomy): domain Eukaryota; kingdom Viridiplantae; phylum Streptophyta; class Magnoliopsida; order Brassicales; family Brassicaceae; genus Camelina; species Camelina sativa. Next base: position 24,060,791 of record NC_141894.1, on the reverse strand, counting down.
TGGTCACCTGCAAGAGAAAGAGAGGGATGAGCAATCTAAGATTACTCAGCGAGGGCAAGCGTTAGAGCTCACGAAGTCTTCATACACAAACATGCTTAGACCATCACAAAGTCTAAACCTAAGACAAGCAATCAAACACGTGTCTACGACACACACATACACCAAACAAATGAGACTACGTCTCATAACCACCACCGCACAGGCGGGTCCACACAACATCGTCATCCCGTACATCCTGGATCCCTCGTGCCTAAGCACTTCTTCCGAGCACCACTCATCTCGTCAGCTCGTCAGCCATCCTGACCTATCCGCAATCTGCGCTCATAGGCCACCACAAAACTACAAGGATTTCTCCTAGCAGGACTCTCTGCGGTTCATCCGCTTCTCTCTGCCTTAGCACCTTTCTTTCTCACTCTCAACAATTTAGTCTATCACACAGATATACATAACACACACCACACAATCCACACAATCCGTATTAAATTATCTAGCTTATTTAGTGCCTAATCCAAATACTAATTGTTTTCCTTACGTTTTATTTAGTACAAATATATTACATATGTATAAATATATTTACACACAACAATCATCTTCATTCATACATAATAATATATATTTCATACAAATACTCGGTTTAACCTTAAACTATGTAATTATCTAAATATATCGGTATATGAAAAGGACACTAACTAGTCCTCACCTTAGCAAATTTGTTGATCCTTAAATAAAAGCCAGCAACGACAAGAATCCAGTCCAACAACGATATTAATCTGCAATGATTTAGATTAAACAATCAAAGATTATTTTCCATTAATAATCCATGATTTAATCTAGTTATCACACCCGATTTATTTGTGCTAGTGTTCTCAAATAAATTAGTTAGATATAGTTTAATAGTTTTATCAAACCAACAATCTACTAATTCATAACTCCACAATCTAATTCACGTACGATCACAAGCTCCCAGTTTAATACCATTTCCTAAACCAGCCACAATACACGGTTCATCAATATTAATTTAACGAACGTCATTGACAACATACGTAAATAACCATGCATGACACCACAACAACTCATGCACGTACGTTCCATGACTTTCTGGTTTAGTTGGTTACGTATTAGTTTAGCTATGAACGAGCAACACATCGCAACAACAACAACACGAGACATAGAGCTTGGTCGTTACATCGTTCTGCAACTTTCCGCGACGGCTTAACTTGACGAACTGAACGGCGAAGTGGAAGACTCGGCAACACAGATCTGCGGTGGTTCAAGCTTGGTGATTAGATTGGTCCCAACAATCTATGAAAACACAACATAGTTCTCGGTTTGGTTCGCGGATCTTACCTCTCCGGTGAAGACGTTTCACACGGCGGCACAGGCTGAGTGCGGTGATAATCTCCGGTGTCTCTAGTGGTGCTACAAGGGTTCGCAACAAAGTTCGAGTTAGGGCTGTTCCCAAAACGATACAAAACTAAAGACTCGAGTTATGCGGAGGCTTACCGTGGAACGTGACGGCCAAGGGTTTGTGAGGCTTGGCTCACTAATGGGCTCGGTTTGGGCCTCACAGTTTAATTCTGGAACCGGGTCGTTACAATAGGAGTCTTTTAGTGTTTTTGATGTGTTTCTAGGATCTTTTGGAGTCTTTGCAGGTTTTATAGGATTTTAGCACGGATGGAGCGAAATGGAGTAATTTGGATCATTTTGGAGCATAAATCTCAAAGAATCAATTTGGACTCGAGGCAATACAAGGGCATCGATCGACACCACACAAGAGGGCATCGATCAACACCCTTTACAGCCGATGAAGAATCATAATTTGGAAGTTTTACAAATTTTCCCAAAGTCTTCAATATTTGCAACACAAGTCCCTGACGTTTTTTGGACATATAAATAGTGTTTTTAGGTTTTTATAACCCTTAAGTTTTATTCTATCAAGTATTATTTTTCCTGCTTCCTTGTGAGATTTTTGAGAGCTATTGGAGAGAGGTCTGCTTTGTAGAGAAGAATTTCTAAACTCCTTCTTACTCTTTTAATTTCAACTGCTTATTATTCAGAATCATGTATTGTTCTTCATTGATTATGTCTGAGTAGTTTGCTTGTTAGGTTTAGTGTTTTTCACAGGGATTTTATGAATTATTAGATCTGTTTATTTAGGATTCTTTATCTTACTAGATCTTCATCATAGATTGTTTTCATATTAATCCGTGATTGGCCATCTAGAATTAATACCTAGGAAAATAAATTGATATGAGAATATAATTGATTTTCCTAATAAAATGTTTTGATGAGCAAAATTATTTCTTGCAAAGAGATTTGATTTAATAATTTTGTGAACAATCTAAACCTGATTTTATTGCTGATTTTAAACCTAGAATTTCGCAAAAGAGATTTGGATTTTCTAGTTTTAAATTTAGATATTATATGCAGTGAGAACTGATTTAACTTACGAAAGTGTTTAGAGTTCTAGATCTGTTCTTAATTGTTTGAAGCCTAATTTATTGATTGATTTAATATTTCATAATTTCCTGAGAAATTCCATAGGCCTAGCTTTTTGATACCCTGAATTTACGACAGCTTTTATTTAATATTTTGCATTACTTATCTTTATTTAAATCAATTTGTTTAGTATAATTATAAAACTCTATAATTCATTGTGTTTGATTTTGAGACTCTGTGGAATTCGACCCCTAAGTACTGCAGTGATCTCTTAATTTGAGAGAGTAGCTCTAGGGTAAATTTGAGCGTATCAAATTTTGGCGCCGTTGTCGGGGACTCTTTGATCTACCATTAAATTTGAGTTTTTGATTTTGTCTAAATTTTATTTTTATTTTCAAACTAACACGCTTTGTTTTCTTTTCTCTTGTTTGTTTCAGGTGTATGCCTAATAAGCCTAACACAAGGAGCAACAAGACTAGTCCAATTCTGAAGCTTTCAAATCAAGAGTTGGGAAAACTTGAGCGTGAGAACAGAAAAGCAGCCAAATCTCTGAAGATGGTTAATCCGATCATTCTGATGCGTGATGAGGCTGGTGTTTTGAGGGATCAAGAGGGCCACTTGCGCAATGAGCACGACCAAAATCTGGATGCAGAAGGCAACCTGATTGTTGAACCTGTTGTCAACGAGCAGGCTGTCGTGAACCAGCAAGCTGGTGTCGTTGATGATCCGAATCTTGGTGTCGATCGACACCAACCAGGTGGCATTGATCGACACCCACCTGCAGCAGACGGACGTGGAGCTGCCAACCACGTCCAGAACCCAGTTTGAAGACAGGATCTCATATGATTGTGGCAAGCAAGGAGCCAGAGGCTGCAGAGAAACCAGAGATGGTGGGAAGGATCACTCGTTCAAGAGCTAAGGAGATGGCTATGGAAGCTCATTCACTCATAGTTGACGGGTCATTCAACCTACCGATGATCCAAGTCTTCAACATGTCCACCTTGAAGACTTCACCCGGTAATGATAACTAGGTAACTTAGGTGTGAAGTTTGTACTCTTTTTCCCATAGCTGAGTTTTGTCCCAAGGGTTTTCTCAGTATGGTTTTTAATGAGGCAAATAGATCACTAAGTCGAGTTATCTAGAAGTCATTGCCAATGGGAAATAATGTGCAAGTCACCAGACTTCTGTACTAAGTCACCAGACTTCTGTATTAAGTCACCTGACTTGTGTACTAAGTCACCTGACTTGTGTACTAAGTCACCAGACTTCTGTACTACTACAAGTACCTGACGTTTTGCTGTTTTCTTTTTTCCTTAAAAACGTCTTGTTGTTTTATTTTGAACTTCCTGTTGTTTGGAGTGTCGAGCCTAGGGTTGATTATAAAATCCAATAGCTACGCCTCTTTGTTCTTTAGCAAAGAAGTATGTTGAACAAGTATTGTTAAACTTTTTCTCTCAATTCGAAATTGTTGAATGCGTTCTTGATTTCTGGGTTTCTATACACTTTGTGATTCAGAAACTCTTCACTTTATTTCACTCCATACAGCCAACTAGATATCTATCTCCATCATATCATTGTTCCATCACTCGATCATCTCCAAATCCACCTGCAATCTCGTTCACGCAACTTCACCATCGAGTCTCATCACTAATCACTTTTCAGCAGCCTTTTAACGGAGTTCAATCCTAGGGAGATCGTATTAGGATCAAAATCGGGACCTGATCCGGACTATTGCTGACTATAACCAGGCTAATCTTGTGTATGATAACTGGTCTGCTATTGTTCCTCCACCATTCCAGAGGAATGACTTTGAGCTGAAGCCTGCTTACTTCCAACTAGTTGGGCAGAGACCTTTCTCTAACCTGCCCCATGAGAAGCCTTTGGACCATATTGAGCATTTTGAGGATCTTGTGACCAGTATCAAGGCTAATGGAGTGACTGAGGATTTCATATTCTGCAAGCTCTTCCCATACTCACTTGCAAGAGAGGCATCTCAGTGGTTGAAGCAGTTGCCAGCTGGATCTTTGACAAATTGGCATGATATCAAGGTGGCTTTCCTCAACCATTTCTATGATGATGCAATGTGAGATGAGCTGAGAGTCAAGATTTCTTCATTCTAGTAAGGACATGATGAAGCTTTCAAGGCAGCTTGGGTGAGGTTCAAAGCTTATCAAAGGGACTGTCCACACCATGGTTTTTCAAGGGTACAACTGTTGAGTATCTTCTTTAGAGGGTGTGATTGGAAGTATCAGTTAGCTTTGGATGCTGCAAGTCATGGGAACTTCAAGACAAGATTTCCAGAAGATGCTGAAGTTTTGATTGAGAATTTGGCTTCTAGCAATAGCACTAAAAGAGCTGATGCTGAAAGAAAGAGACTGCATGGAGAGTTTGATTCAAACCAGCTAGCTTCTGTTAATGCTAAGCTGGATTCAGTGCATAATCTTCTTGTGGGAAAGAAGTCAGTCCAATTTGCTGCTGAAGTTGATACATTTGAGCCAGAGTCAGAGAATACAGAGGAGAATGTCAACTATGTCTATGGAGCTGGGTATCAGGGACAGAGATTTGGTAATCAGCAAGGCAACAAGCCTTACAATGGTGACCAGAAGCAGCAGCAGAACAATGGCTATACAAGGACCTATGGGAATTCATCTTATCAGTCTCCACCTCCTAAGAATTCTTCAGAGAGTAGAATGGAAGTCATGCTTGAGCAGCTTTTGCAAGGACAGGAGCAATTGACAGTGACATTCAATAGGAAGATTGACAATGTCTACACTGAGCTGAATGGAAAGATTGAAGCATTGAACATTCAAGTTAAGAAGTTAGAGAATCATGTTATTCAGACTGATGGGTATGTCAAACGACAAGAGGGTTTTCTTCCTGGAAGAACTGAGTCAAACCCCAGACATGCTTGCAATGCCATATCAGTGAGAGATGAAGATGATGGTGAAATTTGATGTAATAGCTTTCAGTATCAATTGTTTATCAATCCACAATTTGCATTAACCGACACACCAAGAATACACAAAATGCTTAATCTATTCTTAATCAAGTAAAGTTCTTTTGTCTCCAACTCATTTAACAAAATGATTGAAAGAAATGAAACAAGACAATGCAATCTCAAGCAAATAGAACACAACTAGCAATAATACTAAAAATAAAGAATTAAAAAGAGAACCTTGGGCAAGGTTATTGACTTGGGAGATAGCTAATCAATCCTACATGTCTAAGCAACAATCAAGAACAATCCTATGGCTAAGAACACTTATGCAAATTAATCCAATTCCATGATAGAGATTCCTATGCTAATCAAGTGATAATCAACAATTTCCAAAGGTAATCACAAGTCAAGCATGCATTAATATCAAGTCTAAATACCACTAAGCACCCTAATCATCAATTTCCATTGGCTAGGTATGCAAAGCTCTTGAATAGTTTGGTTCAGGAATTTCATCAAACACCTTGTGGGCATGGAAATCCTAAAGTCTAGATTCAAGCTTTGTCAAGGCTATCTAGCATTATTATCACTAATCAAGATAGGAAATACATAAATAAAGCCCTAGACATCAAAGATCAACCATCTATCTCCCTAATCTACCAAGCCCAAAGTTCTTAAAAGATCTACTCACTCATCATCATGATCACACAAAGGAAAGGGGTTTGTCTTTGTGAAATCATAACAAAAGCTTATAGATTGAGAGATTAGAAAAAGAAAATGCTATTTAAACTGGGAAATCAAAATAATTCAATAACCAAGAGTAAACAAGCTTATGAACCCTAAGTGGCTACTAAGACAAGAGATAAGATAATATATATGTCTCCTTAATAGGTTTAGAGTATTTATAGTAAAGGAGAAAAGAACCTAGGTCAACCCAAAACAAACTGGGTCAAACCCGGGTTAACAATAAAACAAGTGAGGAGATGGCTCCAGCGGCCATGGTTTGGCCGAGTTGTGTGGCCGTGTGTCTCCACTCGGTCTTGTTTTGGCCGCGTGGTGTGGCCGTGTGTGTCTTCGCACCCCCAACCACTTAAAACCCATCGGTCATGGCTTGGCCGAGTGGTGTGGCCGCGTGTCTTCACTCGGTCTTGGTTTGGCCGCGTGGTGTGGCCGCGTGTGTCTTCGCACCCTCAACCACTTTAACTCCATCGGTCATGGCTTGGCCGAGTGGTGTGGCCGCGTGCCTTCACTCGGTCTTGGTTTGGCCGCGTTGTGTGGCCGCGTATGTCTTCGCGCCAGAATGACCTACATCCACTAAAACTGCCATAACTATTGCATAGTAGCTCGGATTTGCTTGAAATAACCTCCATTGGAAAGATAGCTCAAATGACTATAACTTTGGTGAAGAGAGTGAAAGCTAAATCTCAATGTAAGATCTTCATCCGAGTCGATCTTTGAGACGCTTTTGACCGGTTCTGAATCTTCCATCCGAGAAATTGAGCCGGGCAAGCTTTGGCCGATTGAGATGGCCGATTGGGACGACTGGGCACACTTTGGCTGATGGTGGTGGCCGCTGATGATGGCGCTCCAGTGCATCTCTTCTTCACTTCACTCTACTGTGCTTCTTTGCAATCAAAACAAGTCTAAATGCTCCAAATGTGTTGAGATTGCTCCAATAACCTGAGAGATAACATACTAGATGCAAATCCTCCTAAAACAACCTAGAATGACAATATTATGCAACAAACTTATGCAAAACAAGGCTTAAAACCCAACAAAAACACAAGATATCAAAATTGCTCCAGCACAAAAAGAAGAGAAATCGACAACTCTCTCGGTTTCAGATGATGGCATCGATCCACACCACATGGGTGTCGATCGACACTCATCTCAGACGGAACTAGAAGCTGCAAAATCTCAGGTTCCAACTGCTGAAAGGGTCTACAAGCCTAAGGTTCCTTTTCCCAAGCCAAGAAAGTCTAAGCAGGAGATGGAGGAAGCTAGATGCAAGGCTATGATGGACAAGGTGGTAATTGAGATGCCATTGATTGATGCAGTAAAGCTTTCACCACGCCGTAGGCGCTATGTCAAGAGAATGGTATCCAATGGTTTGAGCCCTGAAGAAGGAGCCTTGCTAACTAAGGATGTTAGTGCAATTCTGTTGAACCAGCCTGTTCAGAGGAAGAAGGAGAGAAAGCAGGAGGTGGTTGTCTCTAAGGAAGTGAGTGCAATCATTCAATGTAGGACTGCTAAGAAGTTACCAGATCCTGGAAGCTTTGTACTTGATTGCTCAATCTCAGAAGGAAGGTTTTCTCACTCACTTTGTGACCTTGGTTCTAGCATCAACTTGATGCAAGATTCTGTTGCTGTGAGACTTAGGATGAAAGAATTCAAGCCAACTCTAGATTTCTCTTATCTTGGCTGATCGCTCCCGAAGAATTCCTGAAGGTGTTTTAGAGGATATTCCAGTTAAGGTTGGTAACTTCATGATTCCCACTGACTTTGTGGTGCTGAAGTATGATCAAGAGCCTAAAGATCCTCTCATCTTAGGAAGATCTTTCTTGGCTACAGCTGGTGCAATCATAGATGTGAAGAAAGGACACATAGCACTGAATGTGGATGGTTTGAGTATGAGTTTTGAGATCGATAAACTGAGGAGAGCTCCTACCATTGATGGACAGATGTTTTCTGTTGAGAAGATTGCTCAGATAAGCTGCAGAAAAGCAATTTCACGAGCTTGAGAAGCAGTGTTGATCGACACCAACAACAGGGTATCGATCGACACCCCTCCACGACCGAGACAGAACAGCTCCAAGACTGAAGTTTTAAGTCAGAAACCTATTCTCGAACAGAAAGTCTCCCACTACACACTCCAGAGTCCTCAGGTAAGGCAAAGGTATGCATCTTCTTTACCTAAACTTCAAAGATACAAAAACTGTTTTGCAGTTAACCAAGCCACGAGATTATCGTAGAGCGTTTGTTTCTTCGGTTGATGATTTTGTAGGACATAAGAGAAGCAATCCCATCCCTACATCCCGCCCTGGTCCTGTTCCTAACATCCTTGGCAGACCTCATGCACCTAAAGCTTATACACCACCTTGGAAGAAGAGGAGTTCAATGCCATGTTCTGATCCCCAGGATGCATGAGCTCCAACACAGTCAAGCTAATGACTGAAAACAAGCGCTTAGTGGGAGGCAACCCACTAGTAGGTTTTTGATTTTGATTTTTATTTATTTTATTTTTATTTTTGCTTTCCTCTTACTTGATAACACTGGGGACAGTGTTGTTTAAGTCTGGGGGAGGTTAGTTACTAACTATGTTTTCTGTTTTTGAGTTTCAGTTGTGTCAGACAAAACCATAAAGTTTGAGTCAAATTTTTCAAAATTTTTCTTTTTGTGTTTGGGAATTATGATCTTGATTAATGATTTCTCTTATTTGGCTAACACTCTAATGATTATTTATTTATTCTTGATCTCATAACTGAAGCATAGAAAGACTATGAGCCTTTTATCAACAATCCTGAAAGCCATTATTCAATGGATATCTAATTGATCTAACGTTGTCTCAACCTTCATCAAGATTTCAACCGGACTTAATCTCTTACTTTGGGGTTGGAAATCAGTGGACTAGACTTCTTCTTCGGGCCATATAAGACAGTGCAATTTTTCAAAGTATGTCTCCCCTCTCTCTTCCCTTCAGTGCTTTAAAAAAAAAAAGATAAGATGATTTTGATCAGTTTAGAGAGGTAGGTAAATTATCCGTGACCTCATTATTCTACTCTTGAGTCAAATGATCACACAAAGCTTGGAAGCGAGGGATAGGTAAATTACCAATGACCCCGGTATTCGCTTACACCTTTGATTATAGAAAAAACAACAATTTGGGAGAAATCAGCCCTTTTGAAGTGAGAAAAGGGAGAGGAAAGGAGATATATGAAGAATGTCTTGGCCTGAAGAGAGTTCATATGCCACTGATCAATACACCCAAGGTAAGAATTCACCTTATTTGTGCTTTAATATTGACTAATGAGATGACAATGGAGATTTCAGAAATTCCAAAGGATTGTGGGATTTGAGTAAGATCATGGTTACGTATAAGAAGTAAGTTCTTGAGTTAGGTAAATGAAGAGTGCGAATAGGAATCATCATGCAGTTGAGTGAGTTCCCTGTTTTCAAACCTCTTTCACATGTCTAAGTTTCTGTTTTGCTTGAGAGCAAGCAAAGGCTAAGTCTGGGGGAGTTGATATATCATGGTTTTTGTGGTTTTTAACCATGATATAAGGAGTCTTTTAGTGTCTTTTGATGTGTTTCTAGTATCTTTTGGAGTCTTTGCAGGTTTTATAGGATTTTAGCACAGATGGAGCGAAATGGAGCAATTTGGATCGTTTTGGAGCATAAATCTAAAAGAATCAATTTGGACTCGAGGCAAAACAAGGGCATCGATTGACACCACACAAGAGGGCATCGATCGACACCCTTTACAGCCGATGAAGAATCACAATTTGGAAGTTTTACAAATTTGCCCAAAGTCTTCCATATTTGCAGCACAAGTCCCTGACGTTTTTGGGACATATAAATAGTGTTTTTAGGTTTTTAAAACCCTTAAGTTTTATTCTATCAAGTATTATTTCTCCCGCAACCCTGAGAGATTTTTGAGAGCTATTGGAGAGAGATCTGCTTTGTAGAGAAGAATTTCTAAACTCCTTCTTACTCTTTTAATTTCAATTGCTTATTATTCAGAATCATGTCTTATTCTTCATTGATTATGTCTGAGTAGTTTGCTTGTTAGGTTTAGAGTTTTTCACAGGGATTTTATGAATTATTAGATCTGTTTATTTAGGATTCTTTATCTTTCTAGATCTTCATCATAGGTTGTTCTTCATATTAATCCGTGATTGGCCATCTAGAATTAATACCTAGGAAAATAAATTGATATGAGAATATAATTGATTTTCCTAATAAAACCTTTTGATGAGCAAAATTATTTCTTGCAAAGAGATTTGATTTAATAATTTTGTGAACAATCTAAACCTGATTTTATTGCTGATTTTTAACCTAGAATTTTGCAAAGAGATTTGGATTTTCTGGTTTTAAATTTAGATATTATTTGCAGTGGGAACTGATTTAATTTACAAAAGTGTTTAGACTTCTAGATCTGTTCTTAATTGTTTGAATCCTAATTTATTGATTGATTTAATATTTAATAATTTCCTGAGAAATTCTCTAGGCCTAGCTTTTTGATCCCCTGAATTTACGACAGCTTTTATTTAATATTTTGCATTACTTTTCTTTTAAATAAATTTGTTTAGCATAATTATAAAACTCTATAATCCATTGTGTTTGATCTTGAGTCTCTGTGGAATTCGACCCCTAAGTACTGCAGTGGTCTCTTAATTTGAGAGAGTAGCTCTAGGGTAAATTTGAGCGTATCAGGGATGATAACTCCTCCAAGGTCCTCAAGATCCTTCTCATCTTGAGCTTGAGCCTTCTTCTTTGACAAATCAAGCAAAAAATCCCTATAGAGAGGATATGGTTCATACTGTTCCAAGGCAGGTCCTCTCTCTTCTTCTTGGTAAGCAATGATAACCTCTTGTATTGCCATTACTTCCTCTTGTTTCTCAATCACAACTTCTTCCTTCAAAGCTTTCACTTCCTCTTGTTGCAAGGCCATCATCTCCTTTTTCTAAATGATTTCCCTTAATTCCTTAATCTTATGTGCTTTGAAACGTCTTGGGAATGGTAGAGGCGGTTTGTAAGCAGGAGGAATGTACTTAGCAGGCTTGACAGCTTCTGATCCTTCAGCTTGATCGACCACTCGATCATGCACTCGGTCGAGTGCTGACTCAAGCTCTTGGTCGAGTGCAATGTTGGATTCAGGTTTCTTCTCAAAAACTTCACTCAGGGCTTCAATAACTGACCAATCCTCCCCATCTTGAACATCACTGTCCTCAGTGACTTCCTCATCAGAGATATGAATGGCTTTTGCAGTGAACTCCCTTGGATTTTGAACAGCTTTTCCAGGGAGTTGGTTGGGCTTAGGACCTGAAGTAGAGGCAATGTTGCTCTAGAGTTGAGACCTTCAAACTTCATGTTAAGGTCATTATACTGGGATGTGAGCCTTCGATTCAACTCAGCAAACTGTTTGGCTTCCTCAATCTTTCCTTGTGTTTGCCCAATCAACAACTGTTGCATCATGGATCTTAAGTCTTGTTCTTGGCCTTGGTTAGTCTGAAACTCTGGTGGGGGACACAACTGAGGCTGGAACACTTGATGTTGTTGTTTGGGGACATAGTTGTTTTGTTGTTGAGGCTGTTGAGGTGGATAGACTTGGTCTTGTGGATTGGCTACATTGGTGCTTCAATAGGAGAGGTTGTTGTTCTTGAACCCTCCTTGGTTGTAGCCTTTGAATCCACCCTGGTTTTGCATATAACAGAGCTCAGCAAATTCATTCTCCCCCTCTTGAACTTGAACCTCTTCTTCACCAATGAAGTGAATGGACTTTTGTTGGCTAAGGAGGATCTTGTCAAGTTTCTCATTGACCATCTTCAAATCCTTCTTGTACTTGTCCTCTTGATCAGTGGAGGTGGACCTTATGGTTCTGTCATAGTCCTCATTGTAATTGGCATCTGACTGAGCAAGATTCTAAACCAATTCTCTTCCTTCTTCCACATTCTTGTTGAGGAAGTTGGCATTTGAAGCTATATCAAGTAGCATTCTGCTCTTGGGAAGCACTCCTCTATACAAAGTACTTAGTAGGGACTCATTGTTGAAGCCAAGGTGAGGAAACTGAGTCTGGAATCCTTTACACCTCTCCCAAGCTTCACAAAAGCTCTCATTGTTCCTTTGAGCAAACCCAGAAATTTCATTCCTCAATCTAGCAGTCCTAGCATTGTAGAAGAATTTTGCCAATAAAGCATTCTTGCAAGCATCCCATGTGGTTATTGCTCCAGTAGGAAGAGTCTTCTCCCAAAGGTGAGCCTTGTCTCCAAGTGAGAAGGGGAATAGCCTTAACTTGAATCCATCTTCACTCACTCCATTAATCTTTGTGAGACCACATATTCTATCAAATTCATCAAGGTGGTTTAGGGGATCCTCCATTGGCAACCCATGGAACTTGTTGGCTTGAATCATAGAGATCAATCCACTCTTGATCTCAAAGTTATTGTTGGCAACAGTTGGAGGCACAATACCAGCTCTCTGGTTGTGTGTGTTGGGTGCATCTCCAGCACCAATGTTCCTTGGTCTTGGAACTGGATCTTGTTGCTCCACGATGATTGGATCCTCTTGCTGTTCTGGAACTACTCTTCTTTGCTTATGTCTCAAACCCTTTTGTAGCCTGTGGATGTTGTCAATAGGCCTTTGAAGATTGTCTTTCCCCTTTGACCTTGTGTGCATCAACAAACACAAGTACAGACTCGAACAGGTACACGGTCAAGCTTAGGCTCGAGTGGGTGGTCGATTCGAGTGGGAAATGGTGTCTATATGTATACGGCTTCTGACTCGATCAGGTGCTCGATCACTACTCGGTCGAGTGGTGGTCGAGTGGGTGGTCAAGCTAGTACCTCAAACTCAAGAAAGCCAAGAAAAAGAAGATTCGAGTTCAGTAACTGCACAAGTGCATAAACGAACTTAATCTTAGACTAACAATGATCCTAAATGTCACAAAACAAACTCAGATGGGCAACGGCGCCAAATTGAAACACATATATGTTTGTGGGTGGTGATATGATGAATGTATGGAATGATGAGATATGAAATGAATGGATGGCAGGGTGTTTCAATTCCCCTGATGCAGTTGTAGTATAAGAGGTGTCAATCCAATATGAGAGTTTGCAAGCAATCAGGATGTGCATATATGTCTAAGTCAAGCCAAATGCAAAGGATGTTTGTCACTAACAATCCTATGATGAAATGTAAAGTGCAGAATGTAAAAGCTACTAGAACTAAATACTAAATGTAAATGGAACAGAATGATTATGACAGTTATAAAGCTAGAACAGAAATAGAAACTATGGTAATGCAAGTAATGAACTAATGCAAAGCAAGTTATGAACATGACACTAAGTGAATGATGCTGAAATGCAACTAGAATGAGACAAGAGATAAGACAGGACAACAACAAATCATAAACAAAAGTTCTGGGGATGAATTCGAGCAAGCACTCGATCGAGTGTAGATCGAGTGCAGGGTCGAGCTGGTCAAACGCGAAAAAGAGAGCAACACAAGAAAAACAGAGCAATATGAAAGCGAATCAAACAACAAGCAAGCAGCAGGATTAAGAGTTAGAAATCATTAACCAAGGAAGGTCTTGAGGAGGGATTCATGGGCTGGACTAATGATTGAGGTCATCTAACTTGGTCAACAAATCTCAAACAACTTGAGCTAATCTCTAGCCAATATTTTCTAAGACATGTTTAATCCACTCTCATGGCAAGAAACAATCAAATTCATGCATCTCTAGACTTGTTCTCACAAAGTAATGAATCTACACAAGCAGGCATTAAGCAATATGTCAAATACCAAACAAGACCTCTAATCTCTTAGCAAGCCTAATGGTAAACTCTAGATCTAGCCTTATCTATGCTCCTTAAACATTGGTGTAATGCTAAGATGCTTGAAATCAGAATATACCTCTCAGTTATAGGATCAGCATTAAGAACATCTAGCCTAGAAGATATTCTACCACAATCAAGCTTGACCAAATCAAACAAACCTTAAACACAAGCCAGCCTAACCCATCCTCAAGATCCTAAGCAACTACTCACAAGAACACATGATGAACATCAAATACTGAAACTTGCATCATATGAAAGATAAAGCAAAGATCCACAATATTGAAGAAGGAATCAAACACGAATTCTTATTATCTTGAAAGTTATGAAACCAACAATATTGAAGAATCTAGTGTTTTCTCCTTCAAAAGAAGGTACAAGATCTAAGAAAATAAAAGTGCAAAAGGAATAATTCCCAAAAGGGTAAAAACTAGGTTTTTGACTATCTTAAAAGCTGGACTCCTTGGTGGCTGCAGGGTACAAGCCCTTATATAGAAAAAGTAGTGGAAGCCCTAAAAATGCTAAAAGACAAAATAGCTAGGCGGCTCGGCCAACTCGACCCGGTGCTCGGTCGAGTGACCGGTCAAGTTGGCTTCTCTCGTGCATCTTCCACTCGGTCGAGTCCCTCTCTGCACACGGTCGAGTGTCTGGTCGAGTGGGCGGTCGAGTGGGACTCCAGACCTTGGTTCTTCAGCCTTAACTCTCTTGCTTTCTCCTCTTGTTTGCTTCACTTCTCCTCAGCATTGCTTCGATGCTCCTTAAGCTCCAAAATCACCTGATTATGCATGAAAGATGCAAATGCAATGCAACTATACTCTAATGCATGATTAGTCCTAAAACTATGCAATAATGATCAAAATGGATAGCAAAAGATGCAGAAGATGTGAATATACTAAGGGAAAACAGGGTAAAATATATGAACATCACTCCTTTATGTCGAAAATAGGAGTAAGAGGGGGTATTTATAAGGAACCAGGTTGACCTAGCCACGTCAGCTGGTATCCGACTATGCTACATGAGGTGGATCTCGAGCTCCACTTCGGGTGCATGATCGGATAGGTAATCAGGTGGTTCCATTCTTCGATCTGGATGTATATACGCTCATTAAAACATGAATAAATCTTGCACCGCACATCCAATTGGTCTGAAATTACCACCATTGGAAAGAGAACTCAGAAGCTGAATCCCAACGTAAAATCTTCATTCGAGTCGATATTTTAAGGTCTCGTCATGAACTAGACCAGGTACTATGTGGCAATGATCGGGTGGTATGGTCGGGTGCCTCCTTTTTTCTTCTTGATGCTTCAGATCCTTTTTGGTCGGGTTAAGGTTCAGACTGTTCTTCTCGCACGATACTCCATTGGATACATCTCGGGTTTTAGCTCATTCTTGTCCTTTTGGGCTCCAAAGCACCTGTTTTCATCCAAAATGCACAAATGCAACAATGTAGCACACTAAGTAGCCTAAATGAAAATTCCTACGGTTAAAGACCTAAAACTGCATTAAGCGAAGACTTAGAATAAAAGCATAGAATAAACAGAATTTCAATCTAACAAACCCAAAAAATTGCCACCTAAACTAAGATCATCTCCCCCCCCCCCCTTTGATTATCCTTTTAAGAAGCACACATGCAAGTTTGGCGACGCACACACACTTTAGAAAACTACTCTAGCATGTTTAAGGAAATCATCAAAGCAAGGTTTAAACAATTCATAAACATAAAAGAATAAATTGAGAAAAGGGTTTAGATATTACTTCAATGATTGTCAAACAAAGTTGTAGGATCTTCTCTTTTAGAAAACTAGAACAAAAGATGGAACAAAGAAATAGAATATAAAAGAGTTGGTGGATCTTCAAAGCTCCAAGAGATGAACGGGAGAGGGCTCTGGTCGTCGGTTGCTCCCAGGTCGTGTCTCTTGGCTGCTCCAAAATGTGCAAACACTAAACCCTAGGTTTAGAAGAGTATTTATAGGGTTTTGAAGGCTTAGGTTTTTGTAAGGGTAAAAACATCTTTTCTTGCTGAGTGCAGGAAAAGGGGCAGATGAAGAATGTTCTGGACCGTCATGACTCCTCTGGGCCGGGCCACCGTGATGGTTGCTAATCTGGCCATCATTAAAGTACCACTTGGCTTCAAACTTATCTTCTCGTAGGCAGTGTTTTAAAACGCGCTATGCGCTTGCTACGCGGTGGACAAACGCCTAGCGCCTAACTGTATATGCGGGTCCCTAAGCGGAATTTACGCGGATTATATATTTTAGATATATAAATATATATTTATATAAAAATAATATTTACATATATATATAGGATGAAAAATTCTACACTTTAATTTTAGTAAAACATAAAACAAAACTCTTATCTATCAAAATAGTTTAGAATCTATAATAATCTCATATTTTTTTTAAAAAAAACATAATCCATTCAAAAGTTTGTAAAATTGACAAAATGTAAGTTTATACTTACTTTGGAAACAAATTAATTTTCATAAGTTTAGACTTTAGAGACTAATTATAATATTTATTTGAAACAAAAATATAATTTTTAAAAATATTTAATTATAGTATTTTTTACCATTTTAGTCAACATACCGCCTAGAATCCGTACAGGCATCCGCGTAGACCGCATAATGTCCGCCTAAACGCTATTAGGCGTCCGAATTATTTAAAACCGCCTAAACTACCGCATAGCTAAAATTTGAGACGCTCGATCACCGCATAGCGTATAACCGCCGCCTAGGCACCCGCGTAGGCTGCATTTTAGAACACTGCTTGTAGGTTTATAACATGTCTCGGTAAATCGGGCATAACTTCCTGACGAGTGAACAGATTGACTTGATTCCACTTCGAGGAGAAAGATGACTCCATAGACACCATGCTTGTAAAAATCTGAGTTCTAGAAGTTCTTCAAACATATTCCGTACTGTGAATCTCTGAATCTGTCTTGAAATGTCTTTCCCTTGTCTTTTGGTCCGTTTTGCTATAAAACCTATAAAACCTTCTTGAAATCTAAAATACTTGATAATAGACATTAAAGTCTTGAAATCATATCAAACTCTTCCTAAATGCATACTAAAACTATAGCTAAAATGAGTAAAATAATGATGTTATCAACTCCCCCAGACTTAGATTTTGCTTGTCCTCAAGCAAATAATCAAACTAAATCATGGAAAAGAGGGTTTGAAAATGATGGGAATTCACTTATCTTTGTGGATATCGTCTTTGCACTCTTCTTCGCCTTGACATTAGGAACTTACATTTGTAATCCACAATGAGAATCATCAACGCTCCTTGATCCCACAATTCTTTAGAGTCTCCAGAATCTCCAATGTCATCTCTTTACATAAATTAACGCAATAATAAAAAGTGAAATCTTACCAAGGGAAAATCTATCAAAGGCTTGTCAACTCTCTACAAGCCAAGACTTTCTTCGTATGATTCCTTTCATCTCCCTTTTCTCACTTCCAAGGAATCTATTTCTCCCTAAGTTTCTAGGGTATCATTTTTTTTTATAGTCCCCTTACTCTTTTTTCTTCTCTTTTTTAATATATTGGACAGGCTTCCATGAAATCCAAAGTATGCACGGGTTTAGGCGACATCCGTTGGCTCACTTTTTTGCTACCTCTACCCTTATTCTTTTCTTCTTTTTTTTTTTCTTTTTTTTTTTCTTTTTTTAGAGATTGAAGGGAAGAGAGAGGGAAACATACTTTTGAAGAAGTGCAATGTCTTCTGTGGCTTGGATGTAGAGATCTAGTCCAATGTATACCGATTCCCAAGGCTTGATAATTAAGTCAGGTTTAGGTCCTATAAAATTTAGAGACAACGTTAGATCATCCGAATATCCATCGAATAGGGACTTTGGGGATTGTTGAGTCAGCTCACAGTCTTTCCAAACTTCGCTTATTTTGTCAAGCATAATCAAGAGTTATAAGAGTGTTAATCCAAATCAAATAAACCGTTAGAATAAGATCATAACCCCCTACTAGTTTTGACTCAATGAAAAAATTGTCACTCGATAAAATCGTCAAAATTATTGATGTAAAAAGTGGAAAAAGGTCTCAAGTCAACAAAGTAGAAAGTAGCATTAGTATTGGATGGAACATCCTTCCCCCTAGACTTAAATCACACCGTCTTCAGTGGAAAAAAAGAAAGAGTTGAGGATTAAAAATCATAAGGAAACGTGTAGGGTTTAAGAACAATGTCACCTTGATGGAATGAAGTGTGTTAACTCTAAAATGTTTAATGGTTGCCCAAAAATTGTCTAGAGTTTGGCTGTGGTATGAAAATGTGGTGACTAACCGTTCGTAACTTCCTTCGGTTGCTTGACATCGAGTATGAACTAGGCTAAGTTCATTCGAATTGTGTTTTATATATCTCTAAATGCATCCTCCTTGAAACAAAAACCTTAAACCATCAATAATAATGATAAAATAAAAATAAGAAAAACATACCTAAGTAAAAGAATAGTGATGGTTGGTGGTAGGATGGTGGTGGTTTAGAATTGTCTCACGGTACACGGATGAATGGTCGCGGACATAAGCAGCTGGCACGGTGGGTGTTGTACACGGTACATAGGACATGGTACGTGGTACGTAGGACATAGGACATGGGATTTGCTATGGTTGGTATGGCTGGTGGGGACTCTCGGCATTGACCACATGAGGATTGTGATTGATACGTTGCCTTCGGCGTACATCGGTCAGGTTGAACATGGCCGGTCAGTAGGTGGTTCTTGCCACTAGACATAGTGTAACATCCGTGAACCGAAATCCCGGTTATGGAGTTGTATCAGTCGATGCAGATGGTGCATCGGTTGATGCAGGTTCAATTTTCTGCGTTTTGACTTTAGTTAAACGCTGCGTTTTGGGACAAAGGGAGAAGGAAACCCTTAAGTCGAGCTTTTGTCTCATTCGACGTTTTTTGGCCGTTTTTGAGAAAAAGAAGAGAGAAAGAAGAGTTTTTGGTGTTCTTGAGTGTTCTTGGTGATTTCTTGGTGTTGGAAGCTGTTTTTGTAGAGATCTGTCGCTGAGATCGTTGTAGGAGTGTCCTAGGAACATTTCCTCCTTGTGTTTGGGTCGGATTTCTTCTGTGGCAAAGGTAAGTGCAGGACCATGACTTATCTAAGCTAGATAACTCTCTTATTTGCATTTTGTGTGTTGTTAGACTTGTTAGATCGTTATTTTGGACGTTAGGAAGCTTCGGGGAAAACACGATACTCGGCATTGCATCGGTCGATGCATATCTTGCGTCGGTCGATGCAAGTTCAAGGACGGCGCATAAAACTCTAGGGTTTTTGTGTTATGTCGAGCATGCGTCGGTCGATGCAGACCTTGTGTCGGTCGATGCATCCCTAGTTGGTGTCGGTCGATGGATGTTGGTGTCGGTCGATGCAGAGTCTTGGTTTGTTATTGTTGATTGTTGGTTGTTGTTGATGGTTAAAGATGACTCTATTGCTTGTGTGTATAGCCCAGTAGATTGGAGGATTGCCTTACTGAGTGTTTATAAAATACTCATGCATTGCAATTTGTGTTTGTGGTACAGGTAAAGGCGAAGTGTGATCGGGGAATCCAGGCAATGAAGAGGAGGATGTTCTAGGGACTCGATTGGATGTTGTCTGGCATTGCTAGGTTGCTAGATTTGATTCATTAGAAACAATGGTAGGGTGATGGTTCTATGTTTTCTGATGATTGGATATTTGGTTATTGGTTATGTTATGAATGGTGGTTATTTAAATTTATTGGATATTGGTATTGTTATTCCGCTGTTGGTTGTGATTGTGGTTATGTGGCTAGTGGGTATGGGACCACTAGTCATAGTTTATTAATTATATTTTATTATTATTTATTAAAAAAAAACAGGTCGGGTCGTTTCAGTTTGGTATTAGAGCCCTTACGGTTCTAGGTTTGGGTTAACTATGCTTTCTGCCGTAGATGTTTGGATTGCATGTTTTGATAGGTTATGTGAGTTAGTGAATATTGTGTGGCATGGAGTCCTAGAACATCCTCTTTGAGCCTACTGTGTGATTCCATGGTGAGTTTATGTTTTTTGTGTTATAATAGAAATTTGTTGCTTAGTCTTCTGCTGGTCGTGGTCGTGGACGCGGACGTGGTTGTGGTAGGGGCAGAGTCTCAGAGGTTAGTGAGACCAAGGACCAGAGTGTGACAGTTGGGGGTGTTGGTGAGTCGCAGGATGTTTCGGGGGATTATGTGAGTGTGGCCGGAGGGGGCGGTGTTGATGCTCCAGTGGCCGGTGGTGCTAGGGTCACGGGTGTTGGAGTCCCAGCGAGTGGATTCTCTGGAGCAGACTTTGCGGCTATGCTAGCACAGTTGTTGGAGCGGTTACCACCAGTGGTACCGGCTCAGGCTCAGGTTGTGCCACCAGTGGTGGCGGAGGAGCGGCAGCCAGTGGCTGCGGATGCAGGAGCACATGGACGTTATTTGTCCATGCTCATGGAGACGACGCGTCTCGGGACTGAGTGATTTTCGGGTGGTACAGACCCTACTGTTGCAGATGCGTGGAGGACGAGTGTGGAACGTAACTTCCATACTCTGAGATGTCCTGAGGAGGTTTTGGGTGGACATAGGGGTCCACCATTTGAGTGGTGATGCTCAGGTGTGGTGGATATCAGTGGCTGCTAGGAGAGTGCAGAGGGAGATGACTTGGGCTGACTTCGTCTTGGATTTCAACCGCAAGTATTTTCCTAGAGAGGCATTGGATCGATTGTAGGTGTAGTTCCTTCAGTTGTCTCAGGGGACACGGTCAGTGAGGGAGCTGGACTTGGAGTTCAGTCAACTTCTTTGTAATGGGGGTCGGGCTATGGAGCCTGAGGAGGCCCAGATCAGGAGGTTTATGAGGGCTCTTCGTGATGACTTGGGCGCCATTGTAGAGGACGTAGTTATGCTACGCGTGAAGAGTTGGTTGAGACTGCAGCAGAGATTGAGCAGGATATCCGAGCACAGTCAGTGGCGGTTAGTCTAGCGGTTTAGCCTAGTAAGGAGCAAGGATCACAGGTTTGCAAGCTTTCCCAAGAGGAGTGCTTCGACGGCATGGGCTCTTGTATGCTATCATTTCAGGGAGCCAGGGAACATCAGGCCCTTGTGTCCCAAGTTGCAGCCGGTAGCAGTGGCAGCGTTGCAGCAGGTGCAGCCTGGAGGTCAGCAGGTGGCACGGATTGAGCAGGCGCCACGGGTTTACACAACAGCAGAGACTCGTGGAACCAGTGCCGGGGCGATCACAGGTATAATTTATGGTACTTAAGCTTTGTGAATTATTAGTGGGTTCAGATTTTTTAAGTTTCCTGTGATAAAGTGTTAGGTTCTCAACAAATGAGGTTTGTGTAGGGACCTTGTTGGTGGGTGGTTTTAAGTCCCACGTTATGATTAGTTCTAGAGCTTCCCATAGCTTCATTACTCCAGAGTGTGCAGAGGGTGCGGGGATCAGAGGGGATCCCGAAGAGCGTACAGGAGTTGTCAGAGTTGCGGGAGGCAAGTTCCTGAGGGTTATTGGACGATCTAGAGGAGTTGATATTCAGATCGCAGGGGAGTCGTGGCCAGCGGATTTTCTTATCAGTCCAGTGGAGTTGTATGATGTTATTCTCGGGATGGATTGGTTGCATCGACATATGGTGCGTTTGGCTTGCCATCGAGGTAGAGTGGAGTTTGAGCATCCAGGAGGGAATTTGGTTTTTCAGGGTATTAGACCGACTTCGGGGAGTCTCGTGATCTCAGCCATTCAGGCTGGGAAGGTGATCGAGAAGGGCCATGAGGCTTATTTGGTTAATATATCTATGCCAGAGTCAGTGGGGAAGTCTACGGTTAGCGGTATTTTGGTAGTGGAGGAGTTTGAGGATGTGTTCCATTCATTGCATGGATTACCACCATCTCGTTAGGATCCTTTTTCTATTGAACTGGAACCGGGGACGACGCCGTTATCCAAGACTCCTTACAGAATGGCTCCAGCAGAGATGGCAGACCTGAAGAAGCAGCTAGAGGATTTGTTGAGTAAGGGATTCATCCGTCCTAGTGTAGCACCGTGGGGAGCGCCGGTGTTTTTTGTCAAGAAGAAGGATGGGAGTTTTCGGTTGTGCATTGATTATTGGGGTTTGAACCGGGTCACTATGAAGAACAAGTACCTTCTTCCTAGGATTGATGAGTTGTTGGATCAGTTGAGGGGTGCTACTTGGTTCTCCAAGGTAGGTCTGGCGTCGGGTTATCATCAGATACCTATAGATGAGACAGATGTGAGGAAGACGGCTTTAAGGACGAGGTATGGGCATTATGAGTTTGTGGTGATGCCTTTCGGATTGACTAACGCGCCAACAGCGTTTATGAGGTTGATGAACAGCATGCTTCAGGAGTTTCTGGACGTGTCTGTTATCATTTTCATCGACGATATCCTGGTATATTCTAAGAGTCCTGAAGAGCATGCAATGCATTTGAGGGCAGTTCTGGAGAAGCTGCGGGAACCAAAGTTGTTTGCCAAGTTGAGCAAGTGTAGTTTTTGGCAGCGTGAGATGGGTTTTCCGGGTCATGTTGTTTCTGCAGAGGGGGTTTCTGTAGATCCGGAGAAGATTCAGGCTATTAGGGATTGGCCTAGACCACATAATGCCATAGAGATAAAGAGTTTCCTTTGTTTGGCAGGTTACTACAGGAGGTTTGTGAAGGGTTTTGCAAGTAGAGCATGCCCTATGACTAAGTTGACAAAGAAGGATGTCCTTTGTGCGGTCACAGGAGTGTGAGGAGTGCTTTGAGAGCCTTAAGGAGATGTTGACTACTACACCAGTGTTGGCTTTGCCTGAGCAGGGAGAACCGTATGTGGCTTATACTGATGCATCTAGAGTTGGTTTGGGGTGTGTGCTGACGCAGCATGGGAAGGTGATTGCCTATGCTTCGTTGCAGTTGCGGAAGCATGAGGACAACTATCCTACTCATGATTTGGAGATGACTGATGTAGTTTTTGCCCTGAAGATTTGGAGATCTTATCTTTATGGTGCAAAGGTACAAGTGTTTACAGATCATAAGAGCCTGAAGTACATATTCACTCAGCCTGAGCTGAATTGGAGACAGAGGCGGTGGATGGAGATTGTGGCAGATTATGATTTGGAGATAGCTTATCATCCTGGTAAGGCTAACACGGTTGCAGAAGCTCTGAGTCGGAAGAGGGTAGCTTCGTCTCAGGAGCAGGAGATGGAGTCTCTGGTAGGGGAGATCAGTGCTTTGAGCTTGTGTGATGTTTCACAGGAACCGTTGGGTGTGGAAGCAGTTGATAGAGCAGATCTTCTGAGTAGGGTGCGGTTGGCTCAGGAGCAGGATTTGGGGCTGGTGAATGCCTCAAAGGATGTGGATTCAGAGTATCAGGTCTCAGATAATGGAACTATCTTGGTGCACGGTCGGGTTTGTGTGCCCAAGGATGAGGAGTTGAGACAGGAGATCCTGAGAGAGGCTCATGCGAGCAGGTTTCCTATTCATCCAGGAGTGACTAAGATGTACTGTGATCTTAAGAGGTACTATCACTGGGTCGGGATGAAGAAGGATGTAGCTAGTTGGGTCGCGAGGTGCGATGTGTGTCAGCTAGTGAAGGCTGAGCATCAGGTTCCGGGCGGGTTACTGAAGAGTCTACCCATTCTTGAGTGGAAGTGGGATATGATCACTATGGATTTTGTGGTAGGATTGCCAGTGTCTCGGACGTTTGATGCTATTTGGGTCATTGTGGACCGGTTGACTAAGTCATCACATTTTCTGGCCATTAAGAAGACTGATGGAGCAACGGTCTTGGCTAAGAAGTATGTGAGAGAGATAGTCAGATTGCATGGGGTGCCAGCAAGGATTGTGTCTGACAGGGATTCTAGGTTCACTTCAGTGTTCTGGAAGGCATTTCAGGCAGATATGGGTACCAAGATGCATATGAGTACGGCTTATCATCCCCAGACAGATGGACAGTCAATGAGGACGATCCAGACGCTGGAGGATTTGCTGAGGATGTGTGTTTTGGATTGGGGTGGCCATTGGGCAGATCACCTGAACCTGGTAGAGTTTGCTTACAACAACAGTTATCAGGCGAGTATTGGGATGGCTCCTTATGAGGCTTTGTATGGGAGGTCGTGTCGTACACCGTTATGCTGGACTCAGGTGGGGGAGAGGAGCATGTACGGGGCAGATTTTGTTCAGGAGATCTCAGAGAAGATTCGGGTTCTCAAGCTGAACATAAAGGAGGCTCAGGATAGGCAGAGGAGTTATGCTGATAGGAGGAGGAGAGACCTTGAGTTTGAGGTGGAAGACAGAGTGTACCTCAAGATGGCCATGTTGCGGGGTCCGAACAGGTCATTGACTGAGACTAAGTTGAGTCTAAGACCATCTCCAATGGTTTTCCCTATTTTTTCCTCTATAATAGAGGAACTCTATAATAGAGGTGAGTTTTACTCCAATGGTTCTCTATTCTCACCTCTAAAATAGAGATTGCTATTTTTTTCTCTATTTATAGAGGAACCTTTGTAAAAAAAAAATAGGGTTCCCCTATAAATAGAGGAAAAAATAGCAATCTCTATTTTAGAGGTGAGAATAGAGGACCATTGGAGTATAATTCCCCTATTCTCACCTCTAAAATAGAACTTCTCTATTATAGAGGCAAAAATAGAGTACCATTGGAGATGCCCTAAGGTATATGGATCCGTTCAGAGTGATTGAGCGAGTTGGACCAGTGGTATATAGACTGGAGTTGTAATGACCCTCACCAAGAAAATGGCCTGGGGAAGACCTAAGAAAGAAGAGGAAGGAAAACAAAGAAGAACGACCCAAGGAAGTCCGACGAAAAATCTCTAAGTCGGAGTATGGCCGAGTCAAGACGGAGTGACCGGGAGTACGGCCAAGACCCTAAAATTCGTCGAGAGTGTCGAGAAAATTGGTCAAAGAAACTCGTCGAGAGTGTCGAAAAATTGGTCGAAGAAATCGTCGAGAAGGTCGAGAAAGCTTGTCGAGAGAAATGTAGAGGCTCGAGGAAGTTACCGAGTACTCGAGAGAAATGTCGAGGCTCGAGGAAGTTACCGAGTACTCGAAATAATTGTCGAGGCTTGAGTAAGTTACCGAGTACTCGAGAGAATTGTCGAGGCTCGAGGAAGTTACCGAGTACTCGAGAGAATTGTCGGGGATCGAGGAAGTTACCGATTACTCGAGAGAATTATCGAGGATCGAGGAAGTTACCGAGTACTCGAGAGAATTGTCAAGGATCGAAGAATTTGCCGAGGACCCGAGAAATTGTCGAGACATCCGAGACGCGTAGTCGAAGTTGCCCGAGACGTATTGCCGAGGCGTACTGTCCGAATTGCCCGAGGGATTGCCGAGTGTTGCCGAGCGGAGTGCCCAAACGATCGAGAGAATTATCGACGATGGTCGAGAGTCGTCGACAGCGACTGAGAATTATGGTCGAGCGATACCGAGAAATCCGAGAATTGCCGGAGCAGTTGTCGATGGTGCCGGACGAAGGATCCAATATTTTTGGGAAATTATTAATTCCTTAAAAATATTGACCAATAAAAATTAAGGAAAGTGGGATGATTAAATTAATCAAAGAAGGATTAGTGGAGGAATTAAAAATTCAAGAAAATTAAGAAGAGATAGTGGGGGATTAGTTTAATCAAGGAGATTAAGGGGAGATGGCGGAATTCTATTGGCTAAGAGCTAATCCTAAAGCAAGATTAAGCAACATGCACTAATGGAAGGGTTTACATGCACTAATACAAGGAGGATTAGTGGCTTAATGGCGAGCGATGATTGGGGGTGAGATGCACGCTCGACATGCAAGGGGGGAGAGAACCATTTGTCAAGAAGCACTAAGGGAATGAAGAGAATTTGAAGCCTATAAATACAAGGTTTTCGACTTCATTTGGGAGTTTAGTCTAAAATTCTCTCAAAACACTTAAGCTTTTCCGAGCGAAAGAAAGAGAAGAAAAAAGAGATAGTTGTCGAGTAAGATCAAGAGAAGGATCAAGGACGATCGAGAGGGAGATCGAGAGAAGAAGTTATTGACGCATACGCCTAGAAAACACTAAGAAAGATCGACGGTTGTGCCGAAGATCATCGAGAAAAGAACGGGTTGCGATCGACGGAGCGAGAAGCAGTTAACGCGAAGTAGGAGCGGATTTTCTGATCGAGTGGTGCTGTGAAGTCCGAGTATCATCGGCGGTTGTGCAAGAGGTGAGTCTGAGGTAGTGCATGTAGAGTGGTACATGTAATTGCGGTTTGAATAGGTTGCATGCGAACATGGTAGGATTCATGCTAGAATCATCATGCGAAAATGGGCTAGTTGCATGCTAAATAATTGGGACTCACTCAATAACTGGTTAAAGGAGAACTTGGGTGCATTTTAAGTATAATTGGACGCTTAAAATTTGGACACGGGATTGCATGCAAGTTAGAACCAAGCATAATTTACGAGTAAATTTTCTTGCTTAGAAACGGTTCCTTGCATGGTAGAAATGGGATTAATATTTTGCATTTAGAGGCATAATATTGAGAAAGTAAATTGCATGCTAAGAATAACCCTAAGGATTTAAAGAATTAAATCGAATTGGTTTTGCATGCGTAACTGGGACTTGAAGATTTAAACGGTTAAATCAATTTGGGTGCATGCATAGATAAACTTGTTGCATTAATCTGCTTAAGTCGATTATATTGCTTGCATGCATATACAATAATCCTAAGTTGCTTGATTTATTTTCTTGCTTCTTGTGTGATTATTGCATGTTCTATTCTTGCTCGATTTCTTGCTTGTGTGCTGGATTAATCGTTGCTTGAATTGTGGTGGTGTTTTATTTTAGCTTAGCCTCTCTTAGCTAGAGTAGTGTGTCGATAATTCTGGTTCCATAAGCGTTTGTGAGTTCCCGACGACCACTCACGCGGGGACAATGTTACGGCTGGCTAGCTACCAGCGTAACCGCTACATGACGATGTAGCTAGATGTGGGTTCATGCCGGAGAACTTTGTGGTCTCGGCATGGGAAGGATTGGAACGGAACAGATTATCGAAGGGCCCTAGGTGTAAAGAGTCTAGAGTATTCAAGTGTCCCTTGTTTATGTCTAGTCGTCTTTGCATGTTGCGTGTTGCGAGGTGAAAAAGAGTCTAGGATATTTCAAGCGATCCTTGTTGTATTCTAGATGTCTTGTTTGGTTGTTCGGTCAAGGAGTTTAGGATAGTTCAAGTGTTCCTTGTTTATCATAGTTGTCCTTGCGAGTTGTGTAGAGGCGAAGAGTCCAAAGTGAGCTTTAGTCGTCCTATGAAGCGTGTAGAGGGTCTAGAGCGTCGAGTCGATTCGCGTTGATCTAACCTCTCTTGTTTGATTGTTGTTTAATTTGCTTCCGCTAATGCTTTCGGCTGTGTTGCTTTGATTACTTGCGTGTTTTCTTTGCTTGCCGGGGTAGTCGGGTTGGGGAAGATAAAATCCTGTATAGGAGATTGGGGTACCTAGACTCACTGAGTAATCTTAGAATACTCATATCTCAGTTGTTGTGGTTTTGCAGGGAAGCCTAAGTGAGTCTAGAGCCGCAGCAAACGTTAGGGTACCGGATAGGGTTTTCTTGTGTTTCTTGTAAAACCCTATATTTTCTTAAACAAATGAGTGTATAGTTTTCCGACTATCTTTATATATTGCTTTAATGATTTGTTTGCGATGAACAATTTTATTAAAGTGATATATATTCGGTTTTCAGGAAAGCATGGCAAGTTGCAAATGATACTCGGCCTTGTCCGGGCTAACACAACGCACCAGGCCGCGAGGGTTGCAAAGACTAAGTAACCTCGGTTGCGGGTGGGACTGTGCTAGGGAGGACCGGTCGGGAAGTCTGCAGCTTCCGTCCCTCGACTGGATCACCTTGGTGCAGTTTTGCAAGTGGCGTCCCGTGGCTGTCGGACGGCCTTCGTGGTCATAGGACGGTTCAGGGGCGTTACAGGAGTTACCTGAGGTTATGCGTGCATTCCACAGGGTTTTCCATCTGTCTATGTTGCGGAAGTGTCTCCGTGAGGATGATCAGTTATTGGCTAAGATTCCTGAAGATCTTCAGCCTAACATGACTTTGGAGGCGAGACCAGTGAGGGTTCTCGAGAGGAGGATCAAGGAACTTCGGAAGAAGAAAATTCCTTTGATGAGAGTCCTTTGGGACTGTGATGGTGTTGAGGAGCAGACTTGGGAGCCAGAGGCGAGGATGAAGGCAAGGTTTAAGAAGTGGTATGAGAAGCAAGCCGTGACTTGAACTTGTCTAGCCTGGTCCCATATGTAATCCGAGGCTGGAGCGGAAATGGAGTATTGCAGCCCATCTCTGTTGTTTACTCAGTCGCTTGGGTGGTTGGTTGTGCGACTCAGTAACAAGATGAGGTGGTGCTCGGGGTACAAAGTTTTCGTGAGGCGGGATTTTGGGGAAAGTTTCCTGAAATAGAAGTTTCCAAAAGTGGAAAGTGCTAAAAATGGAAACTTTATGTGAGTTTGAACTTGTACATTTTTAGTAGTGGAGAGCCTTGGAGGGGCTTGTGTGGCCTTAGTGGCGGACTTTTGGGTCTTTTGTGCCGTGTGTGGCAGTCTTTTTGGACATTGTGTGGCCTTTGTGGCAGGCTTTTTAGCCAGTTGTGTGGCCTTTGTGGCAGGCTGTTTAACCAGATGTGTGGCCTTTGTGGCGGGCTGTTTAGCCAGATGTATGGCCTTTGTGGCGGGCTGTTTAGCCAGAGTGCCTGTTTAGGTGGTCCTTTGGGACAGATGGTCTTTGTGAGAGTCCTTTGGGACAGATGGCCTTTATGGTGGGATGTTTAGCCAGAGTGCTTGTTTAGGCGGTCCTTCGGGACATATGGTCCTTCGGGACAGATGGTCCTTCGGGACAGATGGCCCTTCGGGACAAATGGCCATTCGGGACAGAGGGTCCTTCGGGACAGATGGTCCTTCCGGACAGATGGCCTTTGTGGCGGGATGTTTAGCTAGAGTGCCTGTTTAGGTGGTCCTGTTTAGGACAGATTGTTTGGTCTTTGTGACGGTCCTGTTTAGGACAGATTGTTTGGTCTTTTTGACGGTCTTGTTTAGGACAGATGTTTGGCCTTGGTGGCGGTCCTGTTTAGGAAATTTGTTTGGCCCTAGTGGCATGTATATGATTCTTGTGCGGTCATGAGGTATTCCAGTGAGGGAATATGTTGTTGGTAGGACATTGCGATATCTTACGCAAGCCACGGGAAGGAAACCTAGATAAGGATAGGACTCAGACGTGTTCAAAATTGTTTGCTCGTGACTCTTGGGGTATGAAAATGTGGTGACTAACCGTTCGTAACTTCCTTCGGTTGCTTGACATCTAGTATGAACTAGGCTAAGTTCATTCGAATTGTGTTTTATATATCTCTAAATGCATCCTCCTTGAAACAAAAATCTAAAACCATCAATAATAATGATAAAATAAAAATAAGAAAAACATACCTAAGTAAAAGAATGGTGATGGTTGGTGGTAGGATGGTGGTGGTTCAGAATTGTCTCGCGGTACACGGATGAATGGTCGCGGACATAAGCAGCTGGTACGGTGTGTGTGGTACACGGTACATAGGACATGGTACGAGGTACGCAGGACATAGGACATGGGATTTGCTACGGCTGGTATGGCTGGTAGGGACTCTCGGCATTGACCACATGAGGATTGTGATTGATACATTGCCTTCGGCGTACATCGGTCAGGTTGAACATGGCCGGTCAGTAGGTGGTTCTTGCCACTAGACATAGTGTAACATCGGTCGATGCAGGTTCAATTTTGAGCTAAAATCTCATAACACCCTTTCTATCAAAACAAATTCTCAAAACTCCCTCAATGGTAAAAGGACAATATTACCCTTAATGAAGATTGTTTTAGGTTAAATATAATTGAATAAGTAATTGTTCAACGAAAAACACAGTAGCTTAGTGGTTGTGAGCTCCATGTGCACGTGCGCGCGCCCAGGGTTCGAATCCCACTATGCGCGGTACAACTGGTACAACTAGGGAATATATGGTACAACTATGCGAGGTGCAACTGGTAGAACTATGGTGCAACTGGTACAACTAGGGGATATATGGTACAACTATACAAGGTGCAACTAGG
Source organism: Camelina sativa (assembly GCF_030686135.1). NCBI lineage: Eukaryota > Viridiplantae > Streptophyta > Magnoliopsida > Brassicales > Brassicaceae > Camelina > Camelina sativa. Next base: position 24,030,778 of record NC_141894.1, on the reverse strand, counting down.
AGATATATGGTACAACTATTCTTTAAATATTGTTAGAGGGGTAGTTTCGTCCTTTCGTTAAAAAAGGGGTAGTGAGATTAAGTGGGGGTAATGCAGAGATGAATTTCTGGTATAGGGACACTAGAGATGAATTCTCTTCAATTTTCTGCGTTTTGACTTAAGTTAAACGCTGCGTTTTGGGACAAAGGGAGAAGGAAACCCTTAAGTCGAGCTTTTGTCTCATTCAACGTGTTTTGACCGTTTTTGAGAAAAAGAAGAGAGAAAGAAGAGTTTTTTGTGTTCTTGAGTGTTCTTGGTGATTTCTTGGTGTTGGAAGCTGTTTCTGTAGAGATCTGTAGCTGAGATCGTTGTAGGAGCGTCCTAGGAACGTTACCTCCTTGTGTTTGGGTCAGATTTCTTCTGTGGCAAAGGTAAGTGCAGGACCATGGCTTATCTAAGCTAGAGAACTCTCTAATTTGCTTGTTATGTGTTGTTAGATCGTTATTTTGGACGTTAGGTAGCTTTCTTGTGGCTAGGGACGAAGATCCGGCGAGAAGCTTCAGGGAAAACACGATGCTCATAATTACATCGGTCGATGCATATCTTGCGTCGGTCGATGCAAGTGCAAGGACGGTACATAAAACTCTAGGGTTTTTGTGTTATGTCGAGCATGCGTCGGTCGATGCAGTTTGGGTGTCGGTCGATGCATGAGTAACTTGCATCAGTCGATGCAGACCTTGTGTCGGTCGATGCATCCCCAGTTGGTGTCGGTCGATGCATGTTAGTGTCGGTCGATGCAGAGTCCTGGTTTGTTATTTTTGATTGTTCATTGTTGTTGATGGTTAGAGATGACTCTATTGCTTGTGTGTATAGCCCAGTAGATGGGAGGATTGCCTTACTGAGTGTTTATAAAATACTCATGCATTGCAATTTGTGTTTGTGGTGCAGGTAAAGGCAAAGTGTGATTGTGGAATCCAGGCAACGAAGAGGAAGATGTTCTAGGGACTCGATTGGATGTTGTCTGGCATTGCTAGGTTGCTAGAGTTGAGTCATTAGAAACATTGCTAGGGTGCTGGTTCTATGTTTTCTGATGATTGGATATTTGGTTATTGGTTATGTTATGAATGGTGGTTATTTATATTTATTAGATATTGGTATTGTGATTGTGGTTAGGTGGCTAGTGGGTATGGGACCACTAGTCGTAGTTTATTGATTCTATTATAATATTATTTATTAAAAAAAAAAAAAAATGGGTCGGGCCGTTTCACATAGTGTGTTGCCAATCCATGGACCTTCTTCTTCCTTCTTTTTTCTTTTTTTGCTTTTCTCTTTTCTATTTTTTTGTGTTTTTTTTTTAGTTATAAAAACCTGAAAGTAAAATGCAAAAATATTAAAGAAATTAAATCCTAAAAATAAAAACTTACTAGACATGGGTTGCCTCCCAAGAAGCACGTTTGTTTAACGTAGTTGGCTCGACGTTAGCTCGCTTAGATCTTTCTCCAATGCAGGCATCGGGTGGTTCTCTTGCGTAATCTTCTTCTCTACATCTTCGAGTTGTTGGACTGAAGGGTTTAGCTTCATAAAAAATGTCTCCATTGATGTTGGTGAGAGTCATTCTTCGGTTAGGCCAGTCCGTGACGGCTCCAGCTGTGGCTAGGAATGCTCCTCCAAGGATAAGTTGTGTAAACCTTCCTTTCTCAGCATTGATAATCTGACAGTCGGTTGGAACATTACAGATTCTGACTCTGACATGAATGTCTCGGACCATTCTTTCAGATATTGTGAATGAGGAATTGGTGAGTCTTATGCGTATGTATGAAGGTTGTAAGTGTCTCAAACCAATCTTCTTAGCAGAATCGGTTGACATGATATTGATACATGAACCGGAATCACATAATGCATCTTCGAATTTCACTCCATTGATATAACATGTGATGAGGAATCGTCTAAGGCTCTCCACTTTGTGTAGTGTTTGCAAATCTTCGGGTTCCAAAGCATTTAGGAACAGATCTCTAATCTTGTCTACTGATTCTCTGCTTTCTAAAAAGAAACAAGAAATGTCATGTTGGCACCAAGCATTCATATAAGACGTACCAAGGGGTAAAGCTTTAACGGCTTCGTTGAACTTCTGCGAGTCTTCCTCGCTAATGTGTCTTCTACGCCATAATTTTTGTGTATCGGCTGGTGCGTCCGGATAGAGAGATAGTCTTGCCTCCCTAAAGTGATCCTCCACATGTTCCTCAGTAATATAGCTCTCCATGAAGAAACGTTTCAATGGGAACTTGCTCCATGCTACTTCGAATGAGATGTGGGGCGGAATAGCTTTCATCAAAGTCTTAAACTTGTCTCTTGGGGGCTCATCCCATCTAGAGACCGTTTGAATCTCTCCAAACTCGGCGGTTTGGTGCTCCTCTCCTTCTTCTACGATCGTCTCAGCTTCTGGTTCTCCTTGAAGAGGGTTAGAGAAATCAGATCCATCATCTCCAATGGACTCATCCTCATAATCGGTTTCATACTCCTAATCGGTTTCATACTCCTCTTCTTCCTCGGCGATTTCTACTTCTCCTAGACCTTGTAGGTCTCGTGGTGGTGAGGCTTCAAGTGTTGTTACAGCAAAACAATCCTTGGTAAGGACCGGAACTTCTTCTGTTCTAGAGATCACATGCAAATCTTGTTTAGAACACTTGGTCTCCATCGAAACTTGTAGCTTATCTCCAATTTTTTTTTTTTTTGGTTCTTCGGCTTCTAGGGGAGCTTCTTTCATGTCGAGATGTGGTGGAGGAGGAGTAGGGTTCTCTCTTGTTTTTATAAGGCCAAGGTTTCCCTTTCCTAAATGGAAACATGAATGTTTTCCTTTTTCGTCAAAGATTTCCTTTTTTCTTCCTTCTTCTCCTCCATCGATCGGATTTTTTTCTTTGGTGTGTCCAACAACACATGAGACTGAGCTCTCTAGATTCTCTTCAAGAGACTTGATTCTCATTTCAATAGTAACTTGCTTAGCTGCAATGTTAGACTCAAGTAGTGGGACAAGAAGACTAGTGAACTCTTCGGGTGTCTCCCAAGGTGTTGAATCGGTTACCAAACTCTTCTACTTTGGTTTCGGTTTTCTTAGCTCTTTCTTCATATTTCTCCATATGGCTGCACAGGTTTAGGGTCTTGTTAAGAATAGCTTCGGAATTATTGCAGCAAAGACTCTCCAAGGTGTTAACCCTCATGTTGCAATCACTAATCTCCTTAGCATTTTCTCTTATCTTTTTTGAATGTTGAATTTGTTCTTCTTCAAGACAATGGAGCTTCCTCTCCATAGCTTCAGCATTTTTAGATCTTTGCTCCTCTATTCTTTTAACTTCAACGGCAACGTCATCCATTTTTCCCGAAATATCAGATTAGATTTTGTCAAGATTTTCATGTAGCATCCTCATCATCTCATCTTGAGAGTCTGCTAACTGACTTATTAGGTTCAGCATCTTTTCTTCCTCAGCTCTTTGTTGTGTAGAGTTTCGAAAATTGTCTTGATAGACTTGGTGTGGAAGTCTGAAAGGATTTTGGTATTGGTAAAAGCGGTTTAAATTGGCTTTGGTCTTTGAAAACGTGATGGACAGTGACTTGGGACAGGTTCCCAATTTTCATAAACATCATATGGTGCTGGAGATGGTCGGGTTCTAGGGTTACCTCGGTAGATAGTTTCTTCTTGATGTTGAAATTGTCGAAAATTACGGTTTTTGGGGGCTTCTTCACTAGGGAACTGATATGTCATGCAACAGTAGAAGTCTTTGAGCTCTTCTTGTCCATCTTCTTTAGTAGATGATAGATCACAAGACTCATCATTCTCTCTTGGCAAATCTTCATAACGACATTCTATAGCTCTTTCCTCAAAATAAACTTTCTGCCTCATCGGTTCGGTAATCTTTTTCTCTAGTCCACTCCTTGGACTTTTTAGGATTAGTTGGATCATCATGTGAGACTCCATATCCTTCTTCACAATCAGTAGGTTGATATAATTGATCATCACTCCAATTGTTGCATTCACCGAATTTGTTGAATAAGGCTTCTACTTTCCACTCTAAACAGCTCTCGATGGTGTAGCCCATGTTGATGATCTTTGTTCCTTGATCTTGTATATCCTCCATATGGTTTAATACTTGGTTGTTGATGGCATTGATTTGTTCCTCCAAGCATGTAACGTTCTTGCTGATAATCTCAAGTTTAGCTCCAAACTCAATACCATCTTATCCAATTTTGCATTAAGAACTCTATCAGCCTCCTGTTGACTTGATATAAGTTCTTCCATCATCTTCATAAGCTTGTTTTCAGTGTGAGAGCTCCTTGAAGTGATTGGTTTTCGAGTGTCACAGAAAAAATTTTCATTGACATTGACATTCATGACTTCTTGCGGATCAAGGTATTGGTCCGTTGCAGAGCATGGCAGGTCCGTGTGGTACGGATTGTAAGAGTGGACAGCTGGGTCGTAGGGTGAGTGAGCAGTCCCATGAGTCTCGGCCTTGAGATAGTCGAGTGAGTGAGCCGCGACAAGGGCGCCTAAGTGGTGGTACATAAGCTGGTCGAGAGTGACCAAGGCATGGACCTTGCAGTGAGTGGCCTTGCGGATCGGATGGGTCTTCGTCCGTGGCTCGGTAGTGTGACATGAGCTGTGCGATTGTGAGATTCTCAAAACCTCCTCGGGAACGTCGAGATTCATCCTCAAGTTCTCGTGAAACAATTAAAATCAAAAAGAAAAAAATAAAAAGCAAGGTGTCCTAGACGTTACTCTAATTTCTAGACTCTTGAAAACAAACAATCTCTCCCCAGCAACGGCGCCAAAAAGCTTGATGTGCGTGGTTTTTATCACTTCAATCCTTTACCTCAAAAGACCACACAACTACTGCAAGTGCACAGTTAATCGGTAGTAGTATTTAAGGATCGATCCCACAGAGAGAGAATTGTTGTTTAGAGAATCCGTCGGAAGAGATGTAAGGCTATGATGGTTGTCACGATCGTAGTAAACAATTACACGTAAACAAAAGCAAGTAAAATAAATAAGAAAAGACTTGGGCATCAAGGAAAATCGCAGGGGATCAATGATCTATCTATCTAGAAAAGTTTAGGATTAGTTTGTTTATCTAAAACTCGGACTATGAAACACGAATGAACCGTTAACTTATAGAACACAAGCTAACCGTCTAAGATCCCTATACTCCGAGACTCAACTTTCGCAGGCAACGACACATAGATCAAAGCATTTAAAACAGGTTTGATTCTAATCCATGAACTTCCATAGTTAAGTGGTATGTGCTTCCTATGACACCTCACACATCTAAGCTAAGACAAGCACACATGAGAGTTTTTTGCAACGCACACACACTTTAGATCATAGTTAGTTCATGAGGCTAACTTTAAGAATTTATCAAAGCTTTAACATAGAATAAACAAAATTTAAATCTAACAAACCCTAAAAATTGCTACCTAAACTAAGATCATCTCCCCCTTTGGATTATCCCTTTAAACCCAACTAGAAAACTACACTAGCATGTTTAAGGGAATCATCAAAGCAAGGTTTAAACAATTCATAAACATAAAAGAATAAATAGAGAAAAGGGTTTTAGATATTACTTCAATGATTGTCAAACAAAGTTGTAGGATCTTCTCCTTTAGAAAACTATAACAAAAGATGGAATAAAGAAATAGAACAGAAAAGAGTTTGTGGATCTTACAAGCTTCAAGAGATGAACGAGAGAGGGCTCTGGTCGTCGACTGCTTCTCAGGGGGTGCCAAATTGTGCACACACTAAACCCTAGGTTTAGAAGAGTATTATATGGTTTTGAAGGCTTAGGGTTTTGTAAGGGTAAAAACGTTTTTTCTTGTTGATTGCAGGACAAGGGGCGGCTGAAGAATGTGCTGGACTGTCGTGACTCCTCCAGGCCGTCATTAAGGTCCACTTGGCTTCATACTTATCTTCTCGTCGGTTTATAACACATCTCGGTAAATCGGGCATAACTTCCTGATGAATGAACGGATTGACTTGTTTCTACTTCGAGGAGAAATATGACTCTTCCAGATTTCTATGGAGACCACGCCTATAAAAATGTGAGTTCTGAAAATTCTTCGAAAGTAGCCAGTACTGTGAAGTTCTGAATCTGTCTTGAAACATATTTTTCTTGTCTTTTGGTCCTTTTTGCTATAAAACCTTCTTGAAACCTAAAATACTTGATAAGAGACATTAAAGCCTTGAAATGATATCAAACTCTTCCTAAATGCATACTAAAACTATAACTAAAACCTATACTCATCTTATCCAATTTTGCATTAAGAACTCTATAAGCCTCTTCTTGACTGGATATATGTTCTTCCATCATCTTCATAAGCTTATTTTCAGTGTGAGAGCTCCTTGAATTGATTGGTTTTCGAGTGTCACTGTAATGACCCTCACCAAGGGGTAATCAAAATAAAAACTCAAGGCCAAAGGACCAAGAAAGGAAGCTAGCAAGGAGAGCAGAAGGATTGCTGAAGAAAATTCTGAGAAAATTTGAACGGATCGAGAGATGGCCGAATTGTGCGAGACGTATCGTCCCAGCCGTCCGAGTTGTCTGAAGAACCGAGAGTTATCCGAGGGAAGTACGAGTGTTGCCGAGAGATGACCGACGACCGACCGAGGGACGCCGGCCGATCCGATAAGAATTCTGGGAATTAAGAAATTCTTGTTTTATCAAGAATTGACCAATCAAATGTTTTCAAGAAGTGGAGATTAAACAAATCAAAGTGGAGATGGTGGAGATTAAATAAATCGAAGTGGAGATGGTGGAGATTAAATAAATCAAAGTGGAGATGGTGGAGATTGAACAAATCAAAGTGGAAGTGAAGATAGTGGAGATTAAACAAATCAAAGTGGAAGTGGAGATAGTGGAGAATAAACAAATATTTGTGGCCAAGTGTTAATGTTGATTCCACACAAGTGTTGAGGACATGCACTATGAAGCATCAAAGGAAGAAGAAGTGCTCCACATGCATTGGCTGTTGGAACCACCCAAACTAACACCTTTTCCACTATAAATAGAGACCTTAGGGAACCGTTTCGTTTGCCTTCCTTTCCCTTAGAGAAAAAGAGAAATAGTTAGAGAGAGAGAGAGCTAGAGAAAGAGCGAGAGAGAGAGTTCTTCCTTAGAGTCTTCTCTTCCGCGAGTTTGTAGCTGTGTCTGCTTAGAAGCTTTTCTCTTCCGCGTCGCTAGCTAGGATTAGAAGCTGTTAGATCGATTCTTTCAAACCAAGTCCATGTGAGTTTCGATGCATGTGATATGGCACATGATAGGTGGAGTTTTTAATCATTTTTCTTATTCTAAGTTAAATCTTGGCAAATTTGTTGGTGTTGAGTAAATTCATTTCTTTTCCATCTAGATTAAATCTTAAATGGTTAAGTCTTGTTTTTTTGTTTGCCTGTTGGTGTGAGGTTGTGTCTAGCACTTAGTCTCTAGATTTCATTCTAGTTTCTTAAGTTGCTTGATTGTTGTTGCATGTTTGCTTGTTAGCATTGCATGTTGGTATTTAGTGCTTAGTCTCTAGAATTTATTTTCTAGTTTCTTTGTTGCTTGTGTGTTATGCATGATTGCTTGATTGCATTGCATGTTAGTTGTTGCATGTTTAGCTCTTAGTCTCTAGATATTTCTCTAGATTCTTAGACTTGCATGTTGTTGGTTGGTGTTGCATGTTGCTTGTAGTTGTGTGAGTTCATGCTCGTTTCACCGCACTAGATGGGGAATTAAAGACATCCATCTAGTGCACGGTTTGCAAGAGCAAAACCATAAGAACTCAAGTAGTCTCTAGATATTTCTCTAGATTCTTTAAAGTTGCATGTTGCATGTTAGGGTTGTTGTGTGCATAGCTTAGTCTCTAGATATTTCTCTAGATTCGTATGCTTGCATGTTGCTTGTTTGTGTTGCATGACTGCTTTGTGCTTTGCATGTTAGGGTGGTTTGTATGCTTAGCTTAGTCTCTAGATTTTAATCTAGTTTCTGAAGTTGCATGTAGCATAGTTGCATTTTACTTGATTTTTCTTGCTTGAAGTTCTTGTTAAATTGTGCTTGCTAAGAAGTTAGTCTCGGTACTAGACCGTGTGCGAGGTGAAATGCCCGTACACAGGATTCTAGTGCCGCAGAGCTTGAATTTGGTAAGGATACTTAAAATTTATGAGTTTAAAAACTATAAGAACTCAAGGTATCAAAATTGTTATACGTCTTAATGCGTTTAGTCAGCGAGAAATTCTGGCTAGCGTAGTAAGACTTGGTATGGCTGTCCTCATGATTCCGTACCACATACAGCCGCGTTAATGTAACCCATGTTCGTGAGTTTGTAGGGTTGGTTACGAAGATCTTGGAGGTTACTGGGCTCGCTATCCTGGTCGCAGCTGTCTACACGACGGTGTAGCATGAGTGATGTTCCGGTTGCGTGCCTTTGTGGCTGCAGCGCGGGTGTTCACAAGGGTCTTGAGGAGAGGAAGCATACCAGGACCATAACTAAAACTTGTTTAAAAGATTAATTTAATTTTCTCTTTTATTCAAGTTAATTGTTGTTGCTTGCTTGCATATTTATTTGCTTAATTGCTTATATTGCTTGCTTGCTTGGTTGTTTGATTGCTTGCTAGATTAGTTTGCTTAGCTCACTATCTTCCGCATTGCCTTCTTTGATTGTGTGATTGTTGTTGCTTAGGCTTGCATGTTGATAGCTTCGTCTTGCATGGTTATAGCCTAGTCTAGCACATTGATTGCTTGGACTTGATTGTTTTGCTTAGGCTTGCATGTTGATAGCTTCGTCTTGCATGTTGATAGCTTAGCATTGCATGTTGTTAGCTTAGACTTTCATTTTGCTTTGCTTGCATGATGTGTGTTGCTTGCTGGGGTTGGGGTTGGGTTTTGTTTCTTGTTAGTTTTCTGAACTCACAGAGTGTTAGCACTCAAGACTCCATATTTGTGTTGCAGGTAACCTTAGCGGGGAAAAGCCTTAGAGGGGAGCACAGGACGTTAGGCCAGCCGGTGTAGAGTTGCATTGCCTTTGCAAGTCGATTTTGTAAAATTTTAAATTGTTGTATTTTGGCCTTAGGCCTGGCGCCATTTTCGTATTAATGTTTTATGAACTTTTTACAAAGTAAATAAAGTTGAAAGTTTTTTTTTATTATTTAAGTTGTCTAGCTTCGTTTGGTTCCAGCCTTGTCCGGGCCAACACAACGCACCAGGCCACAAGGGTTGCAAAGCCTAAGTAGTCTCGGTTGCGGGCGGAATTGTGTTAGGGAGGACCGATCGGAAAGTCTGCAGCTTTCGTCCCTCGACTGGACCATCTCGATGCAGTTCCCATAGTGGCGTCCCGTGGCTGTCTGTTGGCCTGCGTGGTCATAGGACGGTTCGGGGGTGTTACAGTCACAGAAAAAAATTTCATTGACATTGACATTCATGACTTCTTGCGGATCAAGGTATTGGTCGGTTGCAATGCATGGCAGGTCCATTTGGTACGGATTGTAAGAGTGGACATCTGGGTCGTAGGGTGAGTGAGTTGTTCCCATGAGTGCTCGGCCTCGAGATGGACGAGTGAGTGAGCGGCAACAAGGGCGCCAAAAAGCTTGATGTGCGTGGTTTATATCACTTAAATCTTTTACCTCCAAAGACCACAGAACTACTGCAATTGCACAGCTAATCACTAGTAGTATTTAAGGATTAATCCCACAGAGAGAGAATTGTGTTTAGAGAATCCGTCGGAAGAGATGTAAGGTTAGGACTCAATAAAAATGGGATTTTGGTTGTCATGCTCGTAGTAAGCAAATAAACGTAAATAAAAAGCAAGTAAAATAAATAAAAAAAGCATTGGGAATCAGGGGAAATCACAGGGGATCAATAATCTATCTATCTTGGAAAGTTTAGGATTAGTTTGTTTATCTAAAACTTGGACTATGAAACATGAATGAACCATTAACTTATAGAACACAAGCTAACCGTCTAAGATCCCAATACTCCGAGACTCAACTTTCGCAGGCAACGACGCATAGATCAAAGACTTTAAAACAAGTTCGATTCTAATCCATGAAGTTCCATATGTAAGTGGTATGTGCTTCCTATCACACCTCACACATCTAAGCTAGGTCAAGCACACATGAAAGTTTTTGGTGACGCACACACACTTTAAATCATAGTTAGTTCATGAGGCCAACTTAAAGCATTAAGCAAAGACATAGAATTAAAGCATTGAATAAACAGAATTTAAATCTAACAAACCCTAAAAATTGCTACCTAAATTAAGATCATCTCCCCCTTTTGATTATCCCTTTAAACCCAACAAGAAAACTACTCTAACATGTTTAAGAGAATCATCAAAGCAAGGTTTAAACAATTCATAAACATAAAATAATAAATAAAGAAAAGGGTTTTAGATATTACTTCAATGATTGTCAAACAAAGTTGTAGGATCTTCTCATTTAGAAAACTAGAACAAAAGATGGAACAAAGAAATAGAATAGACCAGAGTTGGTAGATCTTCAAAGCTTCAAGAGATGAACAAGAGAGGGCTCTGGTCGTCGGCTGCTCCTCAGGTCGTGCCAAAATGTGCACACACTAAACCTAGGTTTAGAAGAGTATTTATAGGGTTTTGAAGGCTTACGGTTTTGTAAGGGTAAAAACGTCATTTCTGGTTGAGTGCAGGACATAGGGCGGCTGAAGAATGTTCTGGACAGTCGTGACTCCTCCGGGCCTCACGACCGTGATGGTTGCTAATCGGGCCGTCATTAAAGTCCACTTGGCTTCAAACTTATCTTCTCGTTGGTTTATAACACGTCTCAGTAAATCAGGCATAACTTCCTCATGAAAGAACGGATTGACTTGATTCTACTTCGAGGGGAAAGATGACTCTTGCAGCTTTCCACAGACACCACGCCTGTAAAAATATGAGTTCTGGAAGTTCTTGGAAACTAGCCAGTACTGTGAAGCTCTAAATCTGTCCTAAAACATATTTTCCTTGTGTTTTGGTCATTTTTGCTATAAAACCTGTAAAACCTTCTTCAAACCTAAAATACTTAATAACAAACATTAAAGCCTTGAAATGATATCAAACTCTTCTTAAGTGCATAATAAAACTATAGCTAAAACCTATACTCATCTTATCCTATTTGGCATTAAGAACTCTATCAGCCTTCTCTTGACTTGATATAAGTTCTTCCATCATCTTCATAAGCTTGTTTTCAGCGTTAGAGCTCCTTGAAGTAATTGGTTTTCGAGTGTCACAGAAAAAAATTTCATTGACATTGACATTCATGACTTCTTGCGGATCAATGTATTGGTCCGTTGCAAAGCATGGCAGGTCTGTGTGGTACGGATTGTAAGAGTTGACAGCTGGGTCGTAGGGTGAGTGAGCTGGTCCCATGAGTGCTTGGCCTTGAGATGGTCGAGTGAGTGACCGGCGACAAGGGCGCCTAAGTGGTGGTACATTGGCTGGTCGAGAGTGACCAAGGCATGGACCTTGCAGCGAGTGGCCTTGCGGATCGGATGGGTCTCCGTCCGTGGCTCGGTAGTGTGAGATAAGCTGTGCAATTGTGAGATTCTCAAAATCTCCTCGGAGAGCGTCGAGGTTCATCCTCAAGGTCTCCTGAAAAAATTAAAATCAAAAAGAAAAATTAAAAAGCAAGGAGTTCTAGACGTTACTCTAGTTCCTAGAATCTTGTAAACGAACAATCTCTCCCCGGAAACGGCACCAAAAAGCTTGATGTGCGTGGTTTTTATCACTTCAATCTTTTACCTCAAAAGTTAACACAACTACTACAAGTGCACAGCTAATCGATAGTAGTATTTAAGGATCAATCCCACAGAGAGAGAGAGAGTTGTTGTTTAGAGAATCCGTCCGAAGAGATGTAAGGCTAGGACTCAATAAAAATGGGGTTTTGGTTGTCACGGTCGTAGTAAGCAAATAAATGTAAATAAAAAGCAAGTAAAATAAATAAGAAAAGCATTGGGCATCAAGGGAAATCGCAGGAGATCAATGATCTATCTATCTTGGAAAGTTTAGGATAAGTTTGTTTATCTAAAACTCGGACTACAAACACAAATGAACCGTTAACTTATAGAACACAAGCTAACCGTTTAAGATCTCAATACTCTAAGACTCAACTTTCGCAGGCAACGACGCATAGATCAAAGACTTTAAATAAGTTTGATTCTAATCCATGAAGTTCCATAGGTAAGTGGTATGTGCTTCCTATGAAACCTCACACATCTAAGCTAGGTCAAGCACACATGCAAGTTTTTGGCGACGCACACACACTTTAGATCATAGTTAGTTCATGATGTTAACTTAAAGCATTAAGCAAAGACATAGAATTAAAGCATAGAATAAACAGAATTTGAATCTAACAAACCCTTAAAATTGCTACCAAAACTAAGAATATCTCCCCCCTTTGATTATCCCTTTAAACCCAACAAGAAATCTACTCTAGAATGTTTAAGGGAATCATCAAAGCAAGTTTCAAACAATTCATAAACATAAAATAATAAATAGAGAAAAGGGTTTTAGATATTACTTCAATGATTGTCAAAGAAAGTTGTAGGATCTTCTCATTTAGAAAACTAGAAGAAAAGATGGAACAAAGAAATAGAATAGAAAAGAGTTGGTGGATCTTTAAAGCATCAGGAGATGAACGAGAGAGGGCGCTGGTCGTCGGCTGCTCTTCAGGTCGTGCCAAAATGTGCACACACTAAACCCTAGGTTTAGAAGAGTATTTATAAGGTTTTGAAGGCTTAGGGTTTTGTAAGGGTAAAAACGTCTTTTCTTGTTGAGTGCAGGACAAGGGGCGGCTGAAGAATGTTCTGGACCATCCTGACTCCTCCGAGCCGGGCGACTGTGATGGTTGCTAATAGGGCCGTTATTAAAGTCCACTTGGCTTCAAATTTATCTTCTCGTCGGTTTATTGAACGGATTAACTTGATTCCACTTCGAGGAGAAAGATGACTCTTCCAGCTTTCCACAGACACCACGTCTGTAAAAATTGGAGTTCTGGAAGTTCTTCGAAAGTAGCAAGTACTGTGAAGCTCTGAATATGTCCTGAAACATATTTTCCTTGTCTTTTAGTCCTTTTTGCTATAAAACCTGTAAAACCTTCTTGAAACCTAAAATACTTGATAAGACACATTAAAGCCTTGAAATGATATCAAACTCTTCCTAAATGCATACTAAAACTATAGCTAAAACCTATACTCATCTTGATGTGAGAACGAGATCGGTCACTCGGCCATGGACACTTGCATCTCTCGGACACCTCTCGGCCACCTCTCGGACAACACCCAGACACGTCTCGGCCACTCGTGCCACCCGCAGGACAACTTTGTACCGGCCTTCCTAGTGATGTGCGGCACCAACCAGTCCCCAAGGATCACCAAGGAGGAGCAACACAAGGTACCCTAATGGGCTGTTCCAGGCCAAGCTCCAATAATTACACCAAGGAGTCATGGCTAGCATCACCAATGTAGAGCCTTGGGTGCGACCATCTTTGGGAAGCTTGATTTGCGTGTCTTCACCATCACGCTAGTGTGAAGACACCCCTAAGTCATTAGAAGGAGTTGTACTCTTTTTCCTACTTCGGGTTTGTCCCAAAGGGTTTACCGAAGGGGTTTTAACGAGGCAGCAAGCTCTAGTGAATCTCCACTTTGTTCTCACTTGGATCATGACTTGGAAACTTTCATTGACAAGATAATGGATCAAGGAAGTGAAGATCCTATCCACCGCGTCAAACAAATTACGTGGCATTTCTATCTCCTTCCTTCCTTTCTTTAATTTCCTTTGAACTCTGTTATGACCGTTGGATTGGTCTTTGTTTTGATTTGCTTTTGCTTTTGCTTTTAGAAACATGTGTGTTCCTTAGCTAGTGGCCACGTGCCTAGGGTTAAGTGTCTCCTATATGTAAGTCTTCCCTATATAAAGGCCTAAACACTAATTGTAAAAGGTAGACTTGAATATTGAATTAATTTCCCAAAGAGATAATCTTTGTTTCTTGTCTCATCCCTCTCCTTAGCCCAAGTCTGGGACTTGGATCTTGAGAAAACCTAGGAGATTCACGAACCGGGTTCGTAATCCCCTAGTCCGACCATATAACGAGCCAAGCCATCTCTCGTGTGTCATCGCATCGATCCACCGTTCCATCCGCTGTGTCCAACGTCTATCCGTACGCAGCGTCTCTAGCGTCCATTTCTTTGAGAACTGATCGGGTCGAGTTTCTTACCGAGACGTTCTCCCATCTGCTTATCCTTCCTGGAGATTGCCGAGTCAATTTATTCATCCCGCTTCCGTCCTCCCTTCCGTCCATCTCTTCCGGAGACCGCCGAGTCGAGTTTCTTATCGGTCGAACCCCTCCATCCGATCAAGCCTTGAATATGAACCGACTAGTTCGAAGGCCGATCGCTGTTCTGCAACCGGTGATCCACGTCTGACCATCTGCATTGACCGTTCAACCGTCTGCAGCGTCTTTCCAACCGTGGTGTCCGTCTGTCTGTCTGTAGCAACCGTCCGACCGTAGCGAACGTCCGTCCGAGGGACTCCGCAAAGGACCGCGTCCGGCGCTCACATCACATCTTATTTAATTTTGCAATCAGAACTCTATCAGCCTCCTCTTGACTTAATATAAGTTCTTCCATCATCTTCATAAGATTGTTTTCAGTGTGAGAGCTCCTTGAAGTGATTGGTTTTTGAGTGTCACAGAAAAAAATTTCATTGACATTGACTTTCATGACTTCTTGCTGATCAAGGTATTGGTCTGTTGCAACGCATGGCGGGTCTGTGTGGTACGGATTGTTAGATTGGACAGCTGGGTCGTAGGGTGCGTGAGCTGGTCCCATGAGTGCTCGGACTTGAGATGGTCGAGTGAGTGAGCGGCGACAAGGGCGCCTAAGTGGTGGTAGATTGGCTGGTCGAGAGTAACCAAGGCATGGACCTTGCAGCGAGTTGCCTTGCGGATCGGATGGATCTCCGTCCGTGGCTCGGTAGTGTGACATGAGCTGTGCGATTGTGAGATTCCCAATATCTCCTCGGAGAGCGTCGAGGTTCATCCTCAAGGTCTCCTGAAACAATTAAATAAGAGAGAAAAATTAAAAAGCAAGGTGTCCTAGATGTTACTCTAGTTCCTAGACTCTTGAAAACAAAAAATCTCTCCCCGGCAACGGCGCCAAAAATCTTGATGTGCGTGGTTTTTATCACTTCAATCTTTTACCTCAAAAGACCACACAACTACAGCAAGTGCACAGCTAATCGGTAGTAGTATTTAAGGATCGATCCCACAGAGAGAGAGTTATTGTTTAGAGAATCCGTCGGAAGAGATGTAAGGCTAGGACTCAATAAAAAATGGGGTTTTCGTTGTCATGGTCGTAGTAAGAAATAAACGTAAATAAAAAGCAAGTAAAATAAATAAGAAAAGCATTGGTCATCAAGGGAAATCGCAGGAGATCAATGATCTATCTATCTTGGAAAGTTTAGGATTAGTTTTTTTAACTAAAACTCGGACTACGAAACACGAATGAACCGTTAACTTATAGAACACAAGCTAACCGTCTAAGATCCCAATACTTTGAGACTTAACTTTCGCAGGCAACAACGCATAGATCAAAGCTTTTAAAACATGCTCGATTCTAATCCATGAACTTCCATAGGTAAGTGGTATGTGCTTCCTATGACACCTCACACATCTAAGCTAGGTCAAGCACACATGCAAGTTTTTGGCGACGCACACACAATTTAGATCATAGTTAGTTCATGAGGCTAACTTAAAGCATTAAGCAAAGACTTAGAATTAAAGCGTAGAATAAACAGAATTCAAATCTAACAAACCCTAAAAATTTCTACCTAAACTAATATCATCTCCCCCCTTTGATTATCCCTTTAAACCCAACTAGAAAACTACTCTAACATGTTTAAGGAAATCATCAAAGCAAGGTTTAAACAATTCATAAACATAAAAGAATAAATAGAGTAAAGGGTTTTAGATATTACTTCAATGATTGTCAAACAAAGTTGTAGGATCTGCTCCTTAAGAAAACTAGAACAAAATATGGAACAAAGAAATATAATAGAAAAGAGTTGGTGGATCTTCAAAGCTTCAAGAGATGAACGAGAGAGGGCTCTGGTCGTCGGCTGCTCCTAAGGTCGTGCCAAAATGTGCACACACTAAACGCTAGGTTTAGAAGAGTATTTATAGGGTTTTGAAGGCTTAGGTTTTTATAAGGGTAAAAACGTATTTTCTTGTTGAGTGCAGGACAAGGGGCGGCTGAAGAATGTTCTGGACCGTCGTGACTCCTCCGGGCCGGACGACCGTGATGGTTGCTAATCGGGCTGTCATGAAAGTCCAATTGGCTTTAAACTTATCTTCTCATCGGTTTATAACACGTCTTGGTAAATCGGGCGTAACTTCCTGATGAGAGAACGGATTGACTTGATTCAATTTCGAGGAGAAAGATGACTCTTCCAGATTTCAATAGATACCACTCCTGTAAAACTTTGAGTTCTGAAAGTTCTTCGAAAGTAGCCAGTACTGTGAAGCTCTGAATCTGTCCTGAAACATATTTTCCTTGTCTTTTCGTTATTTTTGCTATATAACCTGTAAAACTTTCTTGAAACCTTAAATACTTGATAATAGACATTAAAGCCTTGAAATCATATCAAACTCTTCCTAAATGTATACTAAAACTATAGCTAAAATGGTTAAAATAATGATGTTATCAGTTATCAATACCCCTGATGTTCATATATTTTACCATGTTTTCCCTTAGTTTATTCACATATTTTGTATCTTTTGCTATCCATTTTGACCATTACTGCGTAGCTTTAGCACTAATAATGCATTAGAGTTTAGTTTCATTGCATTTGCATCTTTCCATGCATAATCACGTGATTTTGGAGCTTAAGGAGCATAGAAGCAATGCTGAGGAGAAGTGAAGCAATCATGAAGGGAAAACAAGAGAGTTAAGGCTGAAGAACCAAGGTCCAGAGTCAAACTCGACCCCACACTCGACCAGACACTCGACCGTGTGAAGAGGAGGACTCGACCGAGTGGAGGAAGCAGAAGAAAAGCCAACTCAACCGAGCACAGGGTCGAGTTGACCGAGCCGTAGACTATTTTGTCTTTTAGTATTTTTAGGGCTTCCACCTCCTCTCCTATATAAAGCCTTGTACCTGCAGCCACCAAAGAGGCCAGCTTTTAGAATAGTCAGAAACCTAGTTTTTACCCCTTTTGGAAATTATTCCTTTTGCACTTTTATTTTTCTTAGATCTTGTACTTGTTTTAGAGGAAGAACAAAGAATCTCTCAAAATTGTTGGTTCCATAACTTTCAATATATTGAGAATTTCAGTTTGATTCCTTTTTTATTATTGTAGATCTCTGTCTTATCTTTCATTTGATGCAAGTTTCGAGTTTTTTTGGGTTTACGATTTTGATGTTTTTCATGTGTTCTTGTGAGTAGTAGCTTAGGATCTTGAGGATGGGTTAAGCTGGGCTATGTTTGAGGTTTGTTTGCTTTGGTCAAGCTTGATTGTGGTAGAATCTCTTCTAGGGTAGATGTTCTTAATGCTAATCATGAACTAAGAAGTTAGGGTTTGATTTCAAGCATCTTAGCATCACACCAATGTTTAAGGAGCATAGATAAGGCTAGATCTAGAGCTTACCATTAGGCTTGCTAAGAGATTAGAGGTCTTGTTTGGTATGAGACATATTGCTTAATGCCTGCTTGTGTAGATTCTTTTCTTTGTGAGAACAAGTCTAGAGATGCATGATTTTGATTGTTTCTTGCCATGAGAGTGGATTAAACTTGTCTTAGATTTATATGTCTAGAGATTAGCTCAAAGTTTGCTTGACATTTGTTGACCAAGTTAGATAACCTCAATCATTAGTCCAGCCCATGAACCCCTCCTCAAGGCCTTCCTTGTTTATTGATTTTTAAGTCTTAATCCTGCTGTTTGATTGGTGTTTGATTCGTTCTTGTGTTGCTCTGTTTTTCTTGTATTGCTCTGTTTCACGGATTTTTCCAGCTCGACCCTGCACCCTATCTACACTCGATCGAGTGCTGCTCGAGTTCATCCCCAGAACTCTTGTTTATGATTTGTAGTTGTCCTGTCTTATCTCTAGTCTCATTCTATTTGCATTTCTGTTGCATTTACTTATTTTCCTGTTCATTATTGTCTTGCATTAGTTCATTAGTATAGTTTCTATTTCTGTTCTAGTTTTATTTTAGTGACAATCATTCTGTTCCATTTACATTCAGCATCTAGTTCTAGTAGTTTTACTTTCTGTTCTTTACATTTCATTAATAGGATTGTTAGTGACAAACATCCTTTGCATATTTGGCTTAACTTAGGCTCATATACACATCCTAATTGTTCACAACCCTCAGATTGGATTGACACCTCTTGTACTACAATTGCATAAGGGGAATTGAAACACCCTGCAATCCATTCATTTCATATCTCATCATCGCATACATCCATCAAACCATACTACCAACATATTTTGTTTCAATTTGGCATCGTTGCCCATTTGAGAGTGTTTTTGTGACATTTAGGATCATTATTAGTCTAAGATTAAGTTCGTTTATACACT
This sequence comes from Camelina sativa, assembly GCF_030686135.1. Taxonomy (NCBI): domain Eukaryota; kingdom Viridiplantae; phylum Streptophyta; class Magnoliopsida; order Brassicales; family Brassicaceae; genus Camelina; species Camelina sativa. The sequence goes on along the minus strand of NC_141894.1, from coordinate 24,012,203 downwards.
TGTGAAGTTGCTGAACTCGAATCTTCTTTTGCTTGGCTGTCTTGAGTTTCAGGTACCACTAGACCACCCACTCGACCACCACTCGACTGAGTAGTGATCGAGCACTTGATCGAGTAAGACAGCGTACCTAATAGACACCAGTTCCCAGTCGACTCGACCACTCACTCGAGCCTGCGCTCGACCGTGCACATTTTAGAGTCAGTATCTCAGTCTGTTCATGCACACAAGGTCCAAGGGGAAAGACAATCTTCAAAGGCCTCGTTACAACGTCCACAGGCTGCAAAAGGGGTTGGGAAATCAGAGAAGAAGAGTAGTCCAACAACAGCAAGCAGTTCCAATCATAATGGAGCAACAAGATCCAGTTCCAAGACCAAGGAACATTGGTGCTAGAGATTCATCCAATACCCACAACCAGCGAGCTGGCATTGTGCCTCCCATAGTGCCAAATAACAACTTTGAGATCAAGAGTGGATTGATCTCCATGATTCAAGCCAACAAGTTCCATTGATTGCCAATGGAGGATCCTCTAGACCACCTTGATGAATTTGATAGAATCTGTGGTCTTACCAAGATAAATGGAGTGAGTGAGGATGGATTCAAGTTGAGGCTCTTCCCATTGAGAAGACTCTTCCTACTGGAGCTATAACCACATGGGATGCTTGCAAGAAGGCTTTCTTGGCAAAATTCTTCTCAAATGCAAGGACTGCTAGATTGAGGAATGAAATTTCTGGGTTTGCTCAAAGAAACAATGAAAGCTTTTGTGAAGCTTGGGAGAGGTTCAAAGGATTTCAGACCCAGTGTCCTCACCATGGCTTCGAGTCACTCCTAAGCACCTTGTATAGAGGAGTGCTTCCCAAGATCAGGATGCTTCTTGACACAGCCTCTAATGGCAACTTCCTCAACAAGAATGTGGAAGAAGGATGGGAATTAGTTGAGAACCTCGTCCAGTCAGATGGCAACTATAATGAGGACTATGACAGAACCATAAGGTCCACCTCCACTGACCAAGAGGACAAATACAAGAAGGATTTGAAGATGGTCAATGAGAAGCTTGATAAGATCTTCCTTAGCCAACAAAAGTCCATTCACTTCATTGGTGAAGAAGAGGTTCAAGTTCAAGAAGGGGAGAATGAGTATGTTGAGCTCTGTTATGTGCAAAACCAAGGTGGATTCAAAGGCTACAACCAAGGAGTGTTCAAGAATAACAACCTCTCCTATAGAAGCACCAATGTGGCCAATCCACAAGACCAAGTGTATCCACCTCAACAGCCTCAACAACAACAAAACTATGTCCCCAAACAACAACATCAAGTGTTTCAGCCTCAGTTGTGTCCCCCACCAGGGTTTCAGACTAACCAAGGCCAAGAACAAGACTTAAGAGCTATGATGCAACAGTTGTTGATTGGGCAAACACAAGGAAAGATTGAGGAAGTCAAACAGTTTGCTGAGTTGAATCAAAGGCTCACATCCCAGTATAATGACCTGAACATGAAGTTTGAAGGTCTCAACTCTAGAGTGAAGTATATGGAGAGCAACATTGCCTCTACTTCTGCTCCTAAACCAAACCAACTCCCTGGAAAAGCTGTGCAAAATCCAAGGGAGTTCACTGCCAAATCCATCCATATATCTGATGAAGAAGTCACTGGGCACAGTGATATTCAAGATGGGGAGGATTGGTCAGTTATTGAAGCTTTGAGTGAAGTTTGTGCAAAGACATCTGAACCCGCCATGGCACTCGACCAGGTACTCGAGCTAGCACTCGACCGAGTGCCTGATCGAGTGGTCGATCGCGCTGAAGGATCAGGATCTGCTAAACCTGCCAAGTACATTCCTCCTGCTTACAAACCACCTCTACCATTTCCAGGTCGTTTCAAAGGACATAAGATTAAAGAATTAAGGGAAATCATTGAGAAAAAGGAGATGTTGGCTAAGCAACAAGAGGATGTGAAAGCTTTGAAGGAAGAAGTTGTGGTTGAGAAACTAGAGGAAGTGATGGCCATACAAGAGATCATCATTGCTTACCAAGAAGAGGAGAGAGGACATGCCTTGGAACAGTATGAACCATATCCTCTCTATAGAAAATTTTTGCTTGATTTGTCAAAGAAGAAGGCTCAAGCTCAAGATGAGAAGGATCTTGAGGACCTTGGAGGAGTGATCATCCCAATTAAGCTTAAGGATCCAGGGCCATTCTATCTGCCTTGCACACTTAGCTATCTCCACTACAACCAGTGCCTATGTGACTTGGGAGCATCAATCAGTGTGATGCCATACTCCATAGCACAAAAGCTTAGGCACACTGATTTCAAGTCCACCAACCTTCATGTATGCCTAGCTGATGGGTCAAATAGAGATGTTGTTGGCAAGTTGGAGAACATTCCAGTGAAGATAGGGAGAGCAAGGATTCACACTGATTTTGTGGTTCTAGAGATGGAAAAGGAGCCTGAAGATCCTATCATTCTTCGGAGGCATTCTTAGCCACTGTTGGAGCAGTCATTGATGTCAAGGAAGGTTTTGTGACCTTGAACATTGCTGAGGGTATAGCCATGAAGTTCAACATCTATAACCCAACCAACCTTCCTACCATTTATGATCAGCCTTTTACTATCAAGGACAAAGGTGGTCAAGAAGGTTTAAGTGACAAGGTTATTCCAAAGGCTGAATCCTCTCTTCAAGAAGATTCTGTGGAAAAGCTCAAGAGGTCAGTTCAAGAGTTGACTGATATGGTTGAGGATCTCCAAGTCAAGCTAAACAAGAGGTCTTTGAGGAAAGCAAGACCAAGGCTCAAAATCAAGAAGAAGTATGGTTTGTGTGTTAAGGGTGAGGTGATCAAGGATCAACTTCACAGTGATCAAGAGGTTCGAGGGAGGATTTCATCACCTCCTTGGTATCTAGACCAAGTCTAAAAAGGAAACCAAAGTCAAGCTTAGTGACTTTAAACAAGCTCACTAGGGAGGAAGTCCCTAAGGTATCTTTTGTAAATATGGTTTAATTTCCTTGTAGTTTTGATGTGTTTTCTTTTATATTTGTAGATGGGTAAGGAAAGATTTGAACTTGGAGAAGGAGAAACGCAAGCCTACTCGACCAGCCCATGAGAGGTACTCGACCGAGTTGGCAAAGAAGTAAGGCCCCATTTGATCATCATTTCTCTAGCACGATCGAGTGGAGGGAAGAACAAGAAGAAAATTTTGAATTTTCAAAATTTGGTCAATGGGCTCGACCGTGTACAGTCGAGTGTGGGGTCGAGTGGCAGCAAAAAGCAGGTCAAAGATTCTCATTTCAAATTTGAATGGTATGGACGCTCCACCCTTGTCTTCTTGTCCCCTTAGCTTCTTTAAATAGGACTTGCACGATCCTATACCTCTCTGATGTTCACATATTTTACCTTGTTTTCCCTTAGTTTATTTACATCTTTTGCATCTTTTGTTATCCATTTAAGCCATTATTGTGTAGCTTTAGGACCAATCATGCATTAGACTTTAGTTGCATTGCATTTGCATCTTTTCATGCATAAACAGGTGATTTTGGAGCTTAAGGAGCATGGAAGCAAAGGAGAAGAGATGTGAAGCAGTCATGAGGAGGAAACAAGGAAGTTAAGGCCGAAGAACCAAGGTCCGGAGTCCAGCTCGACCAAGCACTCGACCGTGTGGGAGATGGACTCGACCGAGTGGAGTTGCACAAGAGAAGCCAGCTCGACCAGCCACTCGACCGAGCACTGGTCGAGTTGACCAATCCGTTGACTGCTTTGACTTTTTCTATTTTAGGGCTTCCACCTTCCCCACTATAAAAGGCCTTGTACTGCAGCCACCAAGACTCTCTCTTTGAGTCCAACTTTTTAGAAACCTAGTTTTTACCTTTTTAGGAATCTTATTCCTTTTGCTTTTTATTTTCTTTTTAGATTTTGTTCTTAAGAAAAGAAGAAATTCTTCATACTTGTTGGTTTAATAACTTTCTGGGTATTAAGAATCTGAGTTTGATTTCTTCTTTAAAGTTGTAGATCTTTATCTTATCTATCTAATAATGCAAGTTTCAATAATTTCTGGGTTTATGATTTGTTTGATCATGTCTTGCTGTGAGTAGTTATCTTAGGATCTTGAGGATGGTTAGGATGGATTGATCTTGTGGTTTATTTGATTTGATCAAGCTTGATTGTTATAGATCTCTTCTAGGCTAGATGTTCTTAATGCTGATCCTATATCTGAGAGGGTAGGATCTGATCTCAAGCTTTTTAGCATCACACCAATGTTTAAGAAGCATAGATCAGGCTAGATCTAGAGCTTACCATTAGGCTTGCTAAGAGATTAGAGGTCTTGTTTGGTTTGAGATGTATTGCTTAATGCCTGCTTGTGTAGATTCTTTTCATTGTGAGAGCAAGTCTAGAATTGCCCCGGTTTGATTGTTTCTTGACCATGAGAGTGGGAGAAACTTGTCTTAGATTAGTATGTCTAGAGGTCAGCTCATAGCATTGCTTGAGATTTGTTGATCAAGTTAGATAACCACAATGATCAGTTCATCCCATGAATCCATCCTCAGGAACCTTCTTTGTTTATTGAATTCTTAGTTTAAATATCACCGTTTGCTTGTTGTTTGATTTGATTTAGCATTGCTCTGTTTTTCTTGTCTTGCTCTGTTTTCACGTTTTAGTCCAACTCGACCACCCACTCGACCTACACTCGGTCGAGTGTTGATCGAGCTGATCCCCAGATTTCTTGTTTATGTTTTGTGTTTGTCTTGCTTCATTCCAGTTTGATTTCCATTGCATTCACTTAGCATCCAATTCATTACTTGTCTTGCATTAGTTCTTATCTAGTGTTTACAGTTTCTGTTTCTGTTCTTAGATCATAATCATTCTGTTTTATTTGCATCTAGTTCTTAATTCTTGTAGTTTACTTTCTGCTTTTCATATTTTCATTTTAGGATTGTTAGTGACAAACAATCATCACACTTGGCTTGACTTAGATTCATATGCACATCTTGATTGTTCACAAGCACTCAGACTGGATTGACACCTCTTATACTGCAATTGCATAAGGGGAATTGAAACACCCATCATCATTCCATATCATACACTTTCACACACACTCACCATTCACCACAAAATAACATGTTTCAATTTGGCGCCGTTGCCTGTTTGAGTTTGTTTTTGTGACATTTAGGATCCATATTAGTCTAAGATTAAGTTCTTTTTCTCTTTTATGAAGTTTCTGCACTTTCAATATATTGAGAATTTGAGTTTGATTCCTTTTTTATTATTGTAGATCTCTGTCTTATCTTTCATTTGATGCAAGTTTTGAGTTTTTCTGGGTTTATGATTTGATGTTCATCATGTGTTCTTGTGAGTAGTAGCTTAGGATCTTGAGGATGGGTTAGGCTGGGCTATGTTTGAGGTTTGTTTTCTTTGGTCAAGCTTGATTGTGGTAGAATCTCTTCTAGGGTAGATGTTCTTAATGCTAATCCTGAACTGAGAAGTTAGGGTTTGATTTCAAGCATCTTATCATCACACCAATGTTTAAGGAGCATAGATAAGGCTAAATCTAGAACTTACCATTAGGCTTGCTAAGGGATTAGAGGTCGTGTTTGGTATAAGACATATTTCTTAATGCCTGCTTGTGTAGATTCTTTTCTTTGTGAGAACTAGTCTAGAGATGCATGAGTTTGATTGTTTCTTGCCATGAGAGTGGATTAAACTTTTCTTAGATTTATATGTCTAGAGATTAGCTCAAAGTTTGCATGAGATTTGTTGACCAAGTTAGATAACCTCAATCATTAGTCAAGCCCATGAACCCCTCCCCAAGGCCTTCCTTGTTTATTGATTTTTAAGTCTTAATCCTGCTGTTTGATTGTTGTTTGATTCGTTCTTGTGTTGCTCTGATTTTCTTGTATTGCTCTGTTTCAGGGATTTGTCCAGCTCGACCCTGCACTCGATCTACACTCAATCGAGTGCTTCTCGAGTTCATCCCCAGAACTCTTGTTTATGATTTGTAGTTGTCTTGTCTTATCTCTAGTCTCATTCTATTTGCATTTCTGTTGCATTTACTTATTTTCATGTTCACTGTTGTCTTGCATTAGTTCATTAGTATAGTTTCTATTTCTGTTCTAGTTTTATTTTAGTGACAATCATTCTGTTCCATTTACATTCAGTATCTAGTTCTAGTAGTTTTACTTTATCTTCTTTACATTTCATTAATAGGATTGTTAGTGACAAACATCCTTTGCATATTTGGCTTAACTTAGGCTCATATACACATCCTAATTGTTCACAACCCTCAAATTGGATTGACACCTCTTGTACTACAATTGCATAAGGGGAATTGAAACACCCTGCCATACATTCATTTCATATCTCACCATTCCATACATCCATCAATCCATACCACCAACATATTGTTTTTCAACCCCTTGAATCTTTCCCATGCTTCATAAAAACTCTCAGTTCCGTTTTGAGCAAAACTTGATATTTCATTCCTTAGTCTTTCTGTTCTTGTAGTAGAGAAGAATTTAGATAGGAAAGCCTTCTTACATTAATACCAGGAGGTAATGGTGTTGTGAGGCAGATTCTTTTCCCAAATGTGAGCCTTGTCTCCATGAGAGAATGGGAAGAGGCGTAGTGTAACGACCCGGAACCTCGGTAGCAGATAGTCGAGAAATCTGAGTCGAGATAGTCAAGAAATCCGAGTCAATATAGTCGAGAAATCCGAGTCGAGATAGTCGAGAAATCCGAGTCGAGATACTCGAGATAGTCGAGAAATCTGAGTCGAGATAGTCGAGAAATCTGAGTCGAGATAGTCGAGAAATCCGAGTCGAGATAGTCGAGAAATCCGAGTCGAGATAGTCGAGAACTCAGAGTCGAGAAAGTCGAGAACTCAGAGTAAAGAAAGTCGAGAACTCAGAGTCAAGAAAGTCGAGAAATGGGTATCGAGGATTGCCGAGAGTTGCTGATACTTGGTATCGAGAATTGCCGATAAACTGCGGTAGCCAGCGTCGACAGAATCCGACGATGGAATTCGATAAGTTATGAGGATTGGGCGATGGAAATGAAGAGTTCGAGACTACTGAAGTAGTGAACAGACGTTTGAACTGAGGAAATGGAATCCCAAGTTTATAGTGATCAGATCATTCAGGCTTGCAAGTTTCTGGATGAAAATTGGTTCGGACGAACAGGTTTGCAAATTGCCGAGAATTGGGATGGGAGGTTTCGGTACTTAGTCCGAGAGACAGTCCGAGTAAAATAGGAATGGAAGTCCTAGTGATAGTGATAGTATAGTGATAGTGATAGTATAGTGATAGTGAAGTGATAGTGAAGTAGACTATCCGGAAATGGTTGCATCGGCGATCGATGGACCGCGCCGAGGAACGAGAGTGGATCGATTGGACGAAGGGCCGATAGAGGGCCTAAAGGACTCGAGAAAATCTCGCGGAGATTTAAGCCGACTCAAGGGTAAGGAAACCCGAGAGAAATGGAAACTTGCGGTAATGGAAAGGTGATCGGATAAGGATAGATGCGAGAATTATGGGAAGTTATGGGCGGTGAGACTTATCGTTCTAAGGCAACTTAGGGCGGTTCGTGGATCCTATTTAAGGGATAAAACCCTTAGAAATTTCTCTAGTTTCGCATAAGAATCCGAGAGCCGCCGCAAGAGAGAAAGAGGAGAGTTTCCATCGAGCTTACTCGAGAGAGAGAGAGAGAGATCCTACGTCCAAGTCGAGAAAGGAACGGTAAGTGTCATTCCACCTTGATCCGTCGATGGTTATGGTTATGTTTATGGGATATATCTCGGATACTAATGGTATCGATCTGTCCGTGTAGAAGCGGGGATCAGATCCGAGCATAGAAACCGAGAGATCAACACCTTAGGTCGATACCGAAGGTGAGTGCGTGACTATGGCAGAGTTCAATGGTTAATTCTCTTGACCCGTGGTTTATTTAGTCTTGTTGATTGCTTGTCTTATGGTTATGGTTTCTATTGCAATATGAATGATGGTTGGTCTAAGAGATTTAGGCGACTATCCATGGTATTTGATTGACTTGCGTGACTTGATTGGAATATTCCCTGTGTTAGATTGAGATCGTTGAACTGAGCCTAGTGAAACGGGATGACCGCTCCACTAAGTAAACTTTGTTTACTTACGCCTCCTTTTATTGGACGCAGGAAAAGATAGGTCCGATGATCGAGACTTTAGTGGCTGACTAGCTCGTGTGACGAAGGCAAGGGAGGAGGAAGGATGGTGTGGCTTTGGGTAGAAATATTCATGGCGTTTATCTTTGTTAGTCTTGTTATTTTCATGCATGAGACCTTTTTTATTTTAAGGCTGAATTGAACCTCTTTTACTTAATGAATTCGCAAGCTTTAAGTTATGTCACCTGTTATTCATAATTGTCGTTGTACTTGTTAAATATGCGCATAGAATTCGTTGGCGTTAGAAAATTTTTTATCGGCCTGTTAAGTCCAAGTATGGTTTCTAGGGTCGGGGTCTTACACGTAGCTTGAAAGCATCTTCAGAGATACCATTGATCTTAAGAGTCCCACAAAACCCATCAAACTGATCCAAGTGATTAAGGGTGTCCTCCATTGCCAAACCATGAAACTTTGATCCCTGCACCATGTTGATAAGACTGGCTTTGATCTCAAAATGATTTTTCTCAACTGGTGGAGCTCTAATATCAGTGTGGTGTCCTTTGACATCTGGTGCATCATAAGCTCCAACGAAAGGGGCTTGTCTTGGTACATGGTTTGGAACTCTATCATCATTGGGTTGGTCATTTCCATTATGACCTGCAGCAGAAGGAGGTTCGTTGTCCATAGCTTGTCTTGCTAATCGCCAATTCTCTCGCTCCAAACGGTAGATGTCATCAACATGCTCAATCAAGTCTGCTTGGCCTTGAATTCTCAAGTTCATACACCTTGCAAAAGAGAATTCATAAAACCAAAGTAAATAACAATGTAAAGCAAATGAATAGGCTCAAACAAAATTGAAATCCTAATGGTCAAATTAAATGCAGACGGGCAATAGCGCCAAATTGGTGTAGTACTTTTACTTCAATTAAATTATCAATCTACAATTTGCATTAATCAACTCACTAAGAATGCACAAGATACTTAATCTAAACTTAAACAGGTATCAGTTCTTTTTTAACAATCTTAACTAACAAACTGATTCAAAGAAAGAAATCTAGATAACTCAAAGCAATGCAAACTCAAAGAAACAGAACACAACTAAAAACAGATTTAAAATCAAGATTAAACAAGTTAACCTTGGGCAAGGTAATTGACTTGGGAGATAGCTACCCAATCCTAGATTTCTAAGCAAAAATCAAGAACAATCCTAAGGCTAAGAACACTTATGCAAATCAATCCATTTCCATGATAGAGATCTTATGCTAATCAAGTGATAATCAACAATTTCCAAAGGCAATCAAAAGGTAAGCATGCATTATAAACAAGTCTAAATACCACTAAGCACCCTAATCATCAATTTCCATTGGATATGAATGCAAAGCTCTTGAATAGTTTGGTTCAGGAATTTTATCAAACACCTTCTGGGCATGGAAATCCTAATGTCTAGATTTAAGCTTGATCAAGGCTATCTAGCATTATTAACACTAAACAAGATATGAAACACATAAATAAAGCCTTATCCATCAAAAATCAATCATCTATCTCCCTAATCTACCTAGCCCAAAGTTCTAAAGATCTACTCACTCATCATCATGATCACACAAAGGAAAGAGTTTGATCTTTGTGAAATCCTAATAAGAGATTATAGATTAAGAGTTTTGAAGAAGAAATTGCTATTAAACACTTAAAAGTACTCAATCCTTCAACAAACCAAGAGTAAACAAGTTTAAGAACCCTAAAAAGCTGCTAAACAAAAGATAAGTCTTCCTTTAATAGGGTAAATGTATTTATAAGAAAATAGAAGGGAACCCGGGTCATCCCAAAACAAACTGTGTCAAACCCGGATTAAGGCTAATACAAGTGTGAACTTATTCGGCTACAGGGTCGTCTTGGCCGATTGGTTAGGTCGCGTGGCTCCATCGGTCATCACTTGGCAGACTACACCTCCTGATCTTTATCATGTTGAGCTCCATCGGCTAGAGCTCAACCGATTGGTTCAACCTATCGGTTCAACTGGCCATCGTTTGGCCGATTGGCATGGCCGCGTATACTTCCTGATCCTTTGAAGTCGAGGAGTGTCATCGGTCATCACTTGGCCGATGGGGGATGGCCAATTGAAGTCATACGGCCATGGTTTGGCAGATTGGCCTGGTCGCTCATAGCTCCTGATTCCTTGTCACTTCTCCAACTTCACTCTTCTTTGCTTCTTTGTACCAAAACAAGTCCAAATGCTCCAAATATGATGATATTACCCCAAGAACCTGAGAGATAACACACTAGATGCATATGCTCCTAAAACAACCTAGAATGACAAGATTATGCAACAAAACAATGCAAAAACAAGGCTTAAAGTCCAACAAAAACACAAGATATCAGTATGGTGGCTCAGCATCTCCTACAATCTCACCATCTACAGCAACATCAACAACAAGAACTTCCATCTCTGAAATAATACTCTCATTTTCAGCTTCTTGAAGACCTCTCTCAGCAACTTCTGCAGGTTCTTCTTGAATCATTACAGCATAACAATGCTGAAAAACCCCTTGACTATACCCATTTCCTTGTCCGTTGGAAACAAATGGCTGCTTGTAGTTTCCTTGACCCGGAGCAAATTTCTTCTGCTGAAACTGCTGTGGTGGATAAACCCTATCCTGCGGGTTCTCAACGTTTGTGCTTCGGTAAGACAGATTATGGTGATTCCTGTAGCCCTGCTTGAAACCATTGTTCTGATAGCCTTGGTTTATGTAATTCAGCTCAGCTTGTAGTTCCTCAGAACTATCCCCAGCATCTTCCTGATAAACCTTACCATCACCAGAATCATCACAGAAATTCAAACTCCTCTGATCTCTTCTTAAAAGCTTCTCCACTTTTGCAGTCAACTCAGCAATCTGTTTTGATTCTCCTCCTCCATTGCTTGTCACTGTCCTATCATAATCAACACAATGATTACTGTTACTAGCAGCTAGGTTCTCGACTAAAACCTGAGCCTCTCCTTCAGTTTTGGTCATGAAATCCCCATTGATGGCTGTATATAATGCCATCTTATACCTCTCATCAACTCCTCTATAGAAAGTGTTGATGAGTGATTATAGAGTGAAACCATGGTGAGGACATTCTCTTTTGTAGTCTTTGAACCTTTCCCAAGCCTCATTGAATGAATCATTAGCACTCTGCTGAAAGCTTGAAATCTTGTTCCCGAGAATAGTAGTCCTCGCCTAGGTGAAATACTGCAGCAAGAAAGCAGCCTTGTACTCATCCCATGTTCAAACATTATCTCCCTTCAACGACTTTAACCATCGATGAGCTTTATCACTCAAAGAAAATGAGAACAATCTGCATTTTACAGCATCATCAGGCACTCCATTTATTCTCGTCGTACCACATATATCCTCAAAGTACTCCAAATGATAAACTTGGTTCTCTGACGGTAGACCATGAAACTGATTTTGCTTCACAAGAGCTAACAGTGCTGGCTTAATCTCAAATTCAATTCTGGCGATTGGAGGATGTTGGACACCTCCGCGGTACATCTCACCGTTGGGAGCATCATGTTCCCTCAAAGTATGTCGAACATTTACCGGTTTTTGATTAAAAGCAGCTAAACAAGCAGGTTCGCGGCGCACTGCTTCTCTTTTCGTAGCTGCACGGGCAGCCTCTCCACCAGCAGATAATCGTTCCCAGCAGAAGGGAAATCCTCAAACTCTCCATTATGTTCATCTTCATGATGTTCATCATCCACATTACCAACATTTCGACCAGCTAAATCATCAGCCATTTCAGCAAGTATTTTTTTCTCCTATTCTCTCTCTCAAACTTACCCAAGTCCTTGTGGTATTGTTCTAGGTGTAAAGAGCCACTGCGGGTCATACACTTGAAAACACCAAAAAGAGAGAAAAAAAACCCTAGTTACCAACTGTAAATAAAAATACTCTAGACTATAAACTAATCATAAATCTGTAGGTAACGCAATTGGTCCTCGGCAATGGCACCAACTTGATTGCTCGAGTAATTACCCGATACACTTAACCGCAAGGAAGTATATACAGGGTCGAATCCACAAGGACAAATGGTACACTAAAGATTTCCGAGAGTCGTAAATAGCTAAAGGAACGAAAGATAGTTTGTTTGGTTTTGAGAAATTGTAAATAAAATGCAAGAAATAAAACGATTAAACTTATGGGATTAAAACATTGAGTCATAGGGTATTTCAGAGATCAATGACTAATGAGAAAATTAAATATTGAATTCAATAATTAAGAACCGTTCTAGAACATGAACACAAGAAAAGACTAACCCTCTTTCAAGGCATTAGAAACTAAACTTGACTATTAGTTTGCTAAGCTTTCATTTGCAACCTCCTAGCCAAATTCGCATTACAATCAAGTTCATTAAGTTAACAATGCATCCTAACATCAACTATCGGAATCTAGAAATACATTCAATTCACACTTATTCAGGCATTCTATCGAAAACTTGTGATGCATAGAAAAACCTAGAGTCTAAAACAAGGTGATCAATCCTACTTTAGCATTAAGATGATGTGAATCAAAGAACCTAAGGATTAAGAACTCCAAACAATAATTAAAACATCAATTCATTGAATATCCTAGTTGGAACCCTAAATCCCAATTGAAGAACTACTCACACATAGCAAAAGAGAAAAGAAAAATCATATATGAAGAAAACATGATTAAATTGCGAAAATAATAAGAAAGGGTTTAGAAATCTTTTCCAAATTGTCAGTGAGGATGAATCTCTAGAATCCCAAAAGAGTGACTTACAAAAAGTCTCATGTTGTAGAAAGAAAGCGTAGAATAAGAGGGGGGGTATTAAACTTGTATTTAAGAAGATTTTACAATATTCTTAAAATCTCTTGTTATTCAATTAATGATTTTCAATAATCTTCTAAAATTCTATGTTATTCAACTTGGAATCTATGTAAAATCATTTAAAAGAATTTACAATCTTTTTTTATTCAATCAATGATTTACAAAACTTATTTGAAATCCACTGTTATTCAAAATATCACAACATTTTTTTTAAATACTACTTTGAATGATTTTACAACACTTTTGTTTTGTTTTTAGTTGAAAAATTTGAGTACCAAAATCCTATGTTATGAGGTAGAATTTCTGAGGATTTCTTTTAAAAAAAATACAAGATAACACAACCCAACCGACGAACCTGAAGCATCATCTCTTTCTCTCTCAAAACTGTAACTTCACCTCCTGCAATCGATCGAATCCAATGGCCAATAGTACAGAGGATCGGGAAGAATCATCGAATCCAATGGATGTTAGTAACCTCTGAATCCTCTCTCTCTCTCTCTCTCTCGATCCTCTGTACAATCCTCCGAATCATCAAGGTAACTTCTACTTTTTCTCCTTTCAACAACCTCAAAGGCCAAGGAACATTGGTGCTGGAGATGCACCAAACACACATAACGAAAGAGCTGGTATTGTGCCTCCTGCAGTTGCCAACAACAACTATGAGATCAAGAGTGGATTGATCTCTATATTTCAAGCGAATAAGTTCCATGGTTTGCCAATGGAAGATCCCCTAGACCTCCTTGATGAGTTTGACAGGATTTGTGGTCTCACCAAGATCAATGGTGTTAGTGAAGATGGCTTCAAGCTTAGGCTGTTTCCTTTCTCACTTGGAGACAAAGCTCATCCTTGGGAGAAGACACTTCCAACTGGAGCAATCACCACATGGGATGCTTGCAAGAAGGCCTTTCTAGCTAAGTTCTTCTCCAATGCTAGAACTGCAAGGTTGAGGAATGAGATTTCTGGTTTTGCCCAAAGGAATAATGAGAGCTTTTGTGAAGCATGGGAAAGGTTCAAGGGCTTCCACACTCAATGTCCTCACCATGGCTTCAGCAATGAGTCTTTGCTCAGCACCTTGTATAAAGGAGTTCTACCTAAGATAAGGATGCTTCTTGATACAGCCTCCAATGGTAACTTCCTCAAAAAAAATGTGGAAGAAGGCTGGGAGTTGGTAGAGAATCTAGCTCAATCAGATGGGAATTATACTGAAGACTATGACAGAACAGTAAGGTTTGTCTCCAATGATCAAGAGGAGAAGTACAAGAAGGAGTTGAAAGTAGTCAATGAGAAGCTAGATAGAATTCTACTCAGCCAAAAAAAGACCATTCATTTCATTGGTGAAGAAGACACTCAAGTTCAAAAAGGAGACAGGGAGTTTGCTGAGTTGTGCTACATGCAAAACGAAGAAGGCTTCAAGGGTTACAATCAAGGAGGAGGATTCAAGCACAACAACATCTCCTATAGAAGCACCAATGTAGCCAATCCTCAAGATCAAGTCTATCCACCTCAACAGCCCCAACAGAAAAACAACTATGCACCCAAGCAACAACACCAAGGGTTCCAGCCTCAATTGTGTCTCCCTCCAGGGTTTCAGACCTCCCAAGGACAAGAACCATATTTGAGAGCTATGATGCAACAAATTTTGTTTGGGCAAGCCAATGGGCAGATTGAGGATGCAAAGAAGTTTTCTGAGCTGAATCAAAAGCTGACTTCCCAGTATACTGATCTCAACATGAAGTTTGAAGGTCTCAACTCTAGAGTGAAGTATATGGAGAGCACCCTTGCTTCTACTTTAGCTCCAAAGCCTAATCAACTCCCTGGAAAAGCAGTTCAAAGCCCAAGGGAGTTGATAACTCTTTAATTTGCATGTTTTTAGCATCCTTTTTTGTCCATATTTTGCATTGTTCATACCCTTAACTTAGCATTTTTAGGTCATTAACTGTAGGAATTCACTTTTAGACAGTGTTTTAAAACGCGCTATGCGCTTGCTACGCGGTGGACAAACGCCTAGCGCCTAACTGTATATGCGGGTCCCTAAGCGGAATTTACGCGGATTATATATTTTAGATATATAAATATATATTTATATAAAAATAATATTTACATATATATATAGGATGAATAATTCTACACTTTAATTTTAGAAAAACATAAAACAAAACTCTTATCTATCAAAATAGTTTAGAATCTATAATAATCTCATATTTTTTTTAAAAAAAACATAATCCATTCAAAAGTTTGTAAAATTGACAAAATGTAAGTTTATACTTACTTTGGAAACAAATTAATTTTCATAAGTTTAGACTTTAGAGACTAATTATAATATTTATTTGAAACAAAAATATAATTTTTAAAAATATTTAATTATAGTATTTTTTACCATTTTAGTCAACATACCGCCTAGAATCCGTACAGGCATCCGCGTAGACCGCATAATGTCCGCCTAAACGCTATTAGGCGTCCGAATTATTTAAAACCGCCTAAACTACCGCATAGCTAAAATTTGAGATGCTCGATCACCGCATAGCGTATAACCGCCGCCTAGGCACCTGCGTAGGCTGCATTTTAGAACACTGCTTTTAGACCATTTAGGGTGTTGCATTTTTGCATTTGCATGTTTTGGATGAAAACAGGTGCTAAAGAGCCTAAAATGGGAGAAACAAGGACAAACCCGAGCATGTACCCAAAGGAGCCATCGAGCTGGAAGAACAAGTCCAAACCCCAACACGATCGAGGAGGATCCAAGAGTCGGAAGAACAACCCGAAGATCTACCCGAGGAGTAACCCGACTTCACCCTCGTGTACGCCATCGAGTAGACTATCGGGTAGGTCTGGGAAGCTAGGTCAAAGGGGTTTCCATATATAAACCCCTCCTCTCCTAGCTCACAAACGAGGATGCCGCATATCCTCAAACCAGAGAGCGAGAGCTTCTGTGAGAGAACTGAGCGACTCAAACACTTTTCCCTTTTGTTTTAGATTTTATTTCATAACTTTTTATCATTTCTTTAGATTTCTATCCTGTATTCTTTCTACTCTACTCTACCGTTTATTATACTGCAATTTTTGTTCTCATTTGTTGTTTTGTTTCTTGTTACTATGTCCGAGTAGTGTAGTAAAGTTTCTAGGGATGGGATAGATGATTTTGTGTTCTTGATCGGTTAGGATGTCTTAGTTGATTGTGTATGTTTAATAGATTTACTTCTAGATTAGTGTTCTTAATGCTGTCAACAGACCGAGAGGTTGAGATTAGATCTAGGGCGTTTTACCGCCGAGAGGTGTAGATGAGATGCTTGAATCAACGAATGCTAGAAGTTTACTCACTTAGCCTAAGAGATTAGATGAGTAAGGGGTTTACTGACAATAATGAATCGGATCTTAATGCCTGCTTGGTCATGTTTCTCCAACGAGAGTTGGGTAGGGTAGTGATCAAGGTTGATTGTTTCTAGTGCGAAGTGTGTTAACAAGATTTTAGAGATTCATTGTCTAAGAAATATTTGCTTGAGGCATGTAAGGCATCTGTACTGGTCAAGGATACTTAAGATTCGATTACCCCATCCTTAGAAGCTTTCGTATTTTAATTGCTTGCATTTTCTTTCATCACTTGATCTCTTACCCGATCAGGTACACGATAACCTGCATCGAGTAACCCCTCGAGTTGTTCATATTTCATTTGCGTACTCGATCACTCCACCCGATCCTGTACTCGAATGCTTGCATCGAGTGCTTAGGTTGTGTGGTTCTTTGTTTACTTTCTTTTCTTTTATCACTTTAGGATTGTTAGTCTAAAACCCTATTTTCTTGGCTTGACTTTCACTGTTATGATCATATCCTTCCTGCTAGCAATAAACAACCATTTGGATTGATAACCCTTTATACTACAACTGCATAGGGAATTGATACCCTGGGTGAAAACCTGTCTATCAATTTGGCGCCGTTGCCATTTGGTTGATTTCATTTTGCTACGTTTAGGATTTCAGCACTAGCTAGATCAAGTTCTTTTGTTTAAATTGGTTCACAATCTGACTTGTGTGCTTTCGCTCTTGTTTATGTTGGAAACTTTCCAGTCAAGATAGGAGAAGCTAGAATCCCAACTGATTTTGTGATCATGAGCATGGACCATGAGCCAGAGATCTACAATATTGATGAAGAAATAAAACTCGAAATCTTTATATCTTGAAAGATATGAAACCAACAAAATACAAGAATCTAGTATTTTCTCTCTTAAAACAAGTACAAGATCTAAGAAAAATAAAAGTGCAAAAATAATAATTCCCAAAAGGGTAAAAACTAGGTTTAGAGAATATCTAAAAAGCTGGACTCTTTTGGTGGCTGCAGGTACAAGGCTTTATATAGGAGAGGGAGTGGAAGCCCTAAAAATACTAAAAGACAAAATAGTCAACGGCTCGGTCAACTCGACCTGTGCTCGGTCGAGTGGCAGGTCGAGCTGGCTTCTCTTGTGCATTCTCCACTCTGTGGAGTCCTCCTCAGCACACGGTCGAGTGTCTGGTCGAGTGTGCGGTCGAGTTGGACTCCGGACCTTGTTGTTTCAGCCTTAATTCTCTTGCCTTCCCTTCATGATTGCTTCACTTCTCCTCAGCATTGCTTCCATGCTCCTTAAGCTCCAAAAGTGGGATCTCAGCTCCTAAAGCTTGCAAATAGACCATCTAGAATCAATGTCCAAGTTACTAATAATATGATGCAAGTTGAATGAGCTGTACTTAAAGACTTTAGACAAGCATATCACAACCTTTACTGATTTGAGCCTTAGACATCCACATGCATTCAAATCAACTATTTCCTTTAACGTTCATTAATCAAGAACATGAATCAATTCTATGCAATGCTTAAACTCATTTGGATTGGGGATAAAGGTTTTGAGACAATGATGGTCTCTTTTTAGAGTGAGGCTTATCAATATCAAGGTTCTCTCATGAAAATAGATTGAGCTTTAGAAGAATGCTAAAGGTAAGAACACCTAGACACATACAAGAATAGAACCTTGTCTACCCAAAGGCACCCAAAGTGTTTATCCTAGCAATCTAAACCCAAATGATCCTAGTGCTACCCTTTACTTCTTCTTTTCTCTTTCACCCTTTTCTCTTTTTGGTTTTCAAGTCTTAGGAGAGGTTTCTTATTTGATCTATCTAGTGGGATGGGGGATTCTTACTTATTTGCTATGGTTCTCTTTTCTTCTTTTCCTTAAGACATACAAGCATTTTGCTAGACTTTCCTTTTCTTTCTTTTCCTTTCTTTAGCTAGAACCATTTTCAACAACATTTTACTTCCCATCCTTTCACTAGACTTTGTTTAAACTCAATCTCCTCTTAAAGACTCTACCCTTTTTCTTTCTCTTTTCTTTCTTTTCTTTTTATAACAGTCAAGTCCCAAACCCAACAACTGAACCACCTAGTCCTATCTAGCTTGAAAAATGCAAACTAGAACTACACAAGGTCTTACTCTTGTCAGTTCAAACCTAACACTTTCTACCAAGCTCAATCCCAAAAATAGGCCTCACATACTCAAGAATAAACATGGGTTGAAAGAAAGGTTTGGTTAAGGGTAAGGGAACTGATTCTTAATGAGGAAATCAGCTACTTGGATCAAAAAGAGTGGTAAAAAGGAGAAAGATGATCCAAGTATGTATATGGTATCTATGAGTTTAAAGCAATGCACACATTGATAATTATAAGTCAATATTAGGCTCTTATTAGTAGGAAATGGTTTCAAATCTCAACATGCTTCAATTTAGACCAAATGCAATGCAGGAATTCAAGGCTTGGTTCAATCTTATGCTTCTAACTACTCAACTAGCATCAAAGTATTATTAACTTGGGTATTGATCCTAGTCTAGTGAATAAGCAAGCTAACAAGGAAAAACTCATCATAGATCCCTAATGCAAATATTATACAATCCTACATGAAACATGCTAAACAAGATCCTAATATGCAATGCAAACTACATGAACACTCTTTTTTTATAAAGATTTTTGCTAAAATTTTTCAAATTTTTAGGGTTTTTCTATGCCTTAGATGCTTATGCAAATACTAATATGAAGATGCTAAAAATTTGAAATAAGAACACAAAACACAACATCAAATGCTATCTCAAACCCTCCCCCAAACTTAAATAACACAGTCCCCTGTGTGAAAGAAATTTGTAAGAGGATTCAAGATTAAAAACAAAACACAACTATGAAATGCAATGATATTTACAAGTGAAGGTGATGGTGGTACCTTAGGGATTATGGAAGAAGTTGTCCACATCCATCTGCATGCTGTCATATGAGTAGTTGGGGTCTTGTTGGTGACTTGGAGATGGAGATTGGGGCAGCTCGATGATGGCGATCGACCGTGACTCAGTCGAGTGGGTGTCCGAGTGGGGGGGGGGGGGGTTGAGCTGGACAGCGTGTGTCCATTACAAGTCCCTTCCTCTTCTATTCAGACTCCTTTGCTTCCCTGATCATGAAAACACTAAAGAAAAAATCAAAATACCAAAATTCCAAAGCAATATATACAGGGATACCTTAGGGACTTCCTCCCTAGTGAGCTTGTTTAGAGTCACTAAGCTTGACTTTGGTTTCCTTCTTAGACTTGGTCTAGGTACCAAGGAGGTGATGAAATCCTCCCTGGAACCTCTTGGTCACTGTGAAGTTGATCCTTGATCACCTCACCCTTAGCACACAAACCATATTTATTCTTAATTTTGAGCCTTGGTCTTGCTTTCCTCAAAGACCTCTTGCTTAACTTAACTTGGAGATCTTCAACCATACTAATCAACTCTTGAACTGACCTCTTAAGCTTTTCCACAGAATCTTCTTGAAGAGAGAGCTCAGCCTTTGGAGTTGCCTTATCACTTAAAACCTCTTGACCACCTTTGTCCTTGATAGTAAAAGGCTGATCATCAATGGTAGGAAGGTTGGTTGGGTTATAGATGTTGAACTTCATAACTATACCCTCAGCAATGTTCAAGGTCACAAGACCTTCCTTGACATCAATGACTGCTCCAACAGTAGCTAAGAATGGCCTCCCAAGGATGATAGGATCTTCAGGTTCTTTGTCCATCTCCAATACCACAAAATCTGTATGAACCCTTGCCTTCCCTATCTTGATTGGGACATTCTCCAACCTTCCAACTACTTCTCTGTTTGACCCATCAGCTAGGCATACATGGAGGTTGGTGGATTTGAAATCAGTTCTCCAAAGCTTTTGAGCTATGGAGTATGACATCACACTAGTTGAAGCTCCCAAATCACAAAGGCATTGGTTGTAGTGGAGGTAACTGATTGTGCAAGGCAGATAGAATGGTCTTGGATCCTTAAGCTTAATTGGGATGATCAATCCTCCAAGGTTCTCAAGATCCTTCTCATCTTGAGCTTGAGCCGTCTTCTTTGACATATCAAGCAAAAAATCTCTATAGAGAGGATAAGGTTCATATTGTTCCAAGGCATGTCCTCTCTCCTCTTCTTGATAAGAAATGATGATCTCTTGTATAGCCATCACTTCCTCTTGTTTCTCAACCACACTTCTTCCTTCAAAGCTTCCTCATCCTTTTGTTGCTTAGCCAACATCTCCTTTTTCTCAATTATTTCCCTTAATTCCTTGATCCTTTGTGCTTTGAAACGTCCTGGGAATGGTAGAGGTGGTTTGTAAGCAGGAGGAATGTACTTAGCAGGTTTAACAGCTCCTGATCCTTTAGCTCGATCGACCACTCGATCAGGTACTCGGTCGAGTGATGGCTCGAGTACCTGGTCGAGTGCAATGTCGGATTCAGATTTCTCTGCACAAACTTCACTCAAAGCTTCAATAACTGACCAATCCTCCCCATCTTGAACATCATTGTCCTCAGTGACTTCCTCATTAGAGATATGGATGGCTTTTGCAGTGAACTCCCTTGGATTTTGAACAGCTTTTCCAGGGAGTTGGTTGGGTTTAGGAGCAGAAGTAGAGGCAATGTTGCTCTCCATATACTTCACTCTAGAGTTGAGACCTTCAAACTTCATGTTCAGGTCATTATACTAGGATGTGAGCCTTTGATTCAACTCAGCAAACTGTTTGGCTTCCTCAATCTTTCCTTGTGTTTGCCCAATCAACAACTGTTGCATCATAGCTCTTAAGTCTTGTTCTTGGCCTTGGTTAGTCTGAAACCCTGGTGGGGGACACAACTGTGGCTGGAACACTTGATGTTGTTGTTTGGGGACATAGTTTTGTTGCTGTTGAGGCTGTTGAGGTGGATACACTTGGTCTTGTGGATTCGCTCCATTGGTGCTCCTATAGGAGAGGTTATTGTTCTTGAACCCTCCTTGGTTTTAGCCTTTGAATCCACCCTTGTTTTGCATATAACAGAGCTCAGCAAATTCAGTCTCCCCCTCTTGAACTGGAACCTCTTCTTCACCAATGAAGTGAATTGACTTTTGTTGGCTAAGAAGGATCTTGTCAAGCTTCTCATTGACCATCTTCAAGTCCTTCTTGTACTTGTCCCCTTGATCAGTTGATGATGACCTTATGGTTCTGTCATAGTCCTCATTATAGTTGCCATCTGACTGAGCAAGATTCTCAACTAGTTCCCAGCCTTCTTCCACATTCTTGTTAAGGAAGTTACCATTAGAGGCTGTGTCAAGAAGCATCCTGATCTTGGGAAGCACTCCTCTATACAATGTGCTAAGTAGGGACTCATTGCCGAAGCCATGGTGAGGACACTGAGTCTGAAATCCTTTGAACCTCTCCCAAGCTTCACAAAAGCTCTCATTGTTCCTTTGAGCAAACCCAGAAATTTCATTCCTCAATCTAGCAGTCCTTGCATTTGAGAAGAATTTTGCCAAGAAAGCCTTTTTGCAAGCATCCCATCCAGTAGGAAGAGTCTTCTCCCAAAGGTGTGCCTTGTCTCCAAGTGAGAATGGGAAGAGCCTCAACTTGAATCGATCTTCACTCACTCCATTAATCTTGGTAAGACCACAGATTATGTCAAACTCATCAAGGTGATCTAGTAGATCCACCATTGGCAACCCATGGAACTTGTTGGCTTGAATCATGGAGATCAATCCACTCTTGATCTCAAAATTATTATTGGGAACTGTAGGAGGCACAATACCAGCTCTTTGGTTGTGTGTGTTGGGTGCATCTCCAGCACCAATGTGCCTAGGTCTCTGCTCATGGTTAGCTTGTTGCTCCATGATGACTTGATCCTCTTGCTGAACTTGAACTACTCTTCTTCTCTGATTTCCCAAACCCTTTTGCAGCCTATGGATGTTGTCAAGAGGCTTTTGAAGATTGTCTTTCCCCTTAGACCTTGTGTGCATCAACAGACACGAGTAAAGACTCGAACAGGTACACAGTTGAGATCAGGCTCGTGTAGGCGATCAAGGCGACTGGGAAGTGGTGTCCAAATAGAGACGGCTTCTAACTCGATCAGGTGCTCGTTCACTGCTCGGTCGAGTCGCGGTCGAGTTGTTGGTCGAGTGGGTACCTGAAACTCAAGATAACCCAGCATCTAGTTCTAGTAGTTTTACTTTAGTGACAATCATTCTGTTCCATTTACATTCAGCATCTAGTTCTAGTAGTTTTACTTTATCTTCTTTACATTTCATTAATAGGATTGTTAGTGACAAACATCCTTTGCATATTTGGCTTAACTTAGGCTCATATACACATCCTAATTGTTCACAACCCTCAGATTGGATTGACACATCTTGTACTACAATTGCATAAGGGGAATTGAAACACCCTGCCATCCATTCATTTCATATCTCACCATTGCATACATCCATCAATCCATACCACCAACATATTGTGTTTCAACCCCTTGAATCTTTCCCATGCTTCATAAAAACTCTCAGTTCCCTTTTGAGCAAAACTTGATATTTCATTCCTTAGTCTTTCTGTTCTTGTAGTAGAGAAGAACTTAGATAGGAACGCCTTCTTACATTGATCACAGGAGGTAATGGTCTTGTGAGGCAGATTCTTTTCCCAAATGTGAGCCTTGTCTCCATGAGAGAATGGGAAGAGGCGTAGTGTAACGACCCGGAACCTCGGTAGCAGATAGTCAAGAAATCTGAGTCGAGATAGTCGAGAAATCCGAGTCGATATAGTCGAGAAATCCGAGTCGAGATAGTCGAGAAATCTGAGTCGAGATAGTCGAGAAATCCGAGTCGAGATAGTCGAGATAGTCGAGAAATTTGAGTCGAGATAGTCGAGAAATCTGAGTCGAGTTATTCGAGAAATTCGAGTCGAGATAGTCGAGAAATCCGAGTCGAGATAGTCGAGAACTCAGAGTCGAGAAAGTCGAGAACTCAGAGTCAAGAAAGTCGAGAACTCAGAGTCAAGAAAGTCGAGAGATGGGTATCGAGGATTGCCAAGAGTTGCCGATACTTGGTATCGAGAATTGCCGATAAACTGCGGTAGCCAGCGTCGACAGAATCCGTCGATGGAATTCGATAAGTTATGGGGATTGGGCGATGGAAATGAAGAGTTCGAGACTACTGAAGTAGTGAACAGACGTTTGAACTGAGGAAATGGAATCCCAAGTTTATAGTGATCAGATCATTCAGGCTTGCAAGTTTCTGAATGAAAATTGGTTCGGACAAACAGGTTTGTAAATTGCCGAGAATTGGGATGGGAGGTTTCGGTACTTAGTCCGAGAGACAGTCCGAGTAAAATATGAATGGAAGTCCTAGTGATAGTGATAGTATAGTGATAGTGATAGTATAGTGAAGTGATAGTGATAGTGAAGTGATAGTGAAGTAGACTATCCGGAAATGGTTGCATCGGCGATCGATGGACCGGGCCGAGGGACGAGAGTGGATCGATTGGACGAAGGGCCGATAGAGGGCCTAAAGGACTCGGGAAAATCTCGCGGAGATTTAAGCCGACTCACGGGTAAGGAAACCCGAGAGAAATGGAAACTCGCGGTAATGGAAAGGTGATCGAATAAGGATAGATGCGAGAATTATGGGAAGTTATGGGCGGTGAGACTTATCGTTCTAAGGCAACTTAGGGCGGTTCGTGGATCCTATATAAGGGATAAAACCCTTAGAAATTTCTCTAGTTTCGCATAAGAATCCGAGAGCCGCCGCAAGAGAGAAAGAGGAGAGTTTCCATCGAGCTTACCCGAGAGAGAGAGAGAGATCCTATGTCCAAGTCGAGAAAGGAACGGTAAGTGTCCTTCCACCTTGATCCGTCGATGGTTATGGTTATGGTTATGGGATATATCTCGGATACTAATGGTATCAATCTGTCCGTGTAGAAGCGGGGATCAGATCCGAGCATAGAAACCGAGAGATCAACACCTTAGGTCGATACCGAAGGTGAGTGCGTGACTATGGCAGAGTTCCATGGTTGATTCTCTAGACCCGTGGTTTATTAAGTCTTGTTGATTGCTTGTCTTATGGTTATGGTTTCTATTGCAATATGAATGATGGTTGGTCTAAGAAATTTAGGCGACTATCCATGGTATTTGATTGACTTGTGTGACTTGATTGGAATATTCCCTGTGTTAGATTGAGATCGTTGAACTGAGCCTAGTGAGACGGGATGACCGCTCCACTAAGTAAACTTTGTTTACTTACGCCTCCTTTTATTGGACGCAGGAAAAGATAGGTCCGATGATCGAGACTTTAGTGGCTGACCAGCTCGTGTGACGAAGGCAAGGGAGGAGGAAAGATGGTGTGGCTTTAGGTAGAAATATTCATGGCGTTTATCTTTATTAGTCTTGTTATTTTCATGCATGAGACCTTTGTTATTTTAAGGCTAGGTCGAGCAGTAGGCCGAGTTCTCTATTTCTACCCCATTCACACCCTCAAAGATTTCAGACTCAGTTTCATGACCTTTCTCTTCAATCATGAAGATATGACCATCAATAGTCTTCTTCTTCTGCTCAAGCTCTTTAACTTGTGGCTTCTCTTTCATTTCAACATCTTGTAACAAAGGTTCATGACTCAAGACCATCAATGCTTGCTTATCAATAGAAGCCTTGTATTTTTTCAGCATTTGCTCTTTAAACCGTCCTGGAAATGGCAAATGTGGCTGATAGAGAGGAGGAATGAACCGAACCTGCTTGCTAGATTCTTGAGCAATGACTCGCTCAAGCACTCGACCAGGCACTCGACCATGTGCATGGTTGAGTGTATGGTCAAGTTGGGTCTCAAACTCAGTTTTCATCTCATTCTGCACCTCTGGTTGAAGAAAATCCTCCCCATCTTGGTTGTCACTGTCCTCAGGGAGCTTTGAAGGTAGTTCATTGAGAGAGATAGCTTGGGCAGTGGCAAAATCCTTTAGATTGTTAATTGATGTCCCATGGAGTTGTCTAGAAGAAGAAGATTCACTCTTGCTCTCTAGGTGAAGCAGTCTGCAAGGTAAAGCTTCAATCTTGATATTAAGGGCACCATATGTGGAGTCCATCTTGTTTTTCATCTATGTGAGCTTCTTACTTTTTTCAATATCTCCATTAGTTTGGCCATGTAGAAGTTGCTGAAGCATACTCTTCATCTCTTGATCTAGAGCAGGAGGTTGTTGGGGTTGTTGTGGAGGATAAACTGGGACCATAGACTGCTCATCTTCACAAACAACATGTACCTTCTTTTGCTAGGAATCACCTCTTTTGTGTAGAAAGAGCTTATCTATCTTCTCAAGCTTCTCATTCAAGGCTTTTAGTTCCTTTTTATGCCCTTCCTCAGAATCAACACCTCGCCTTAAGCTTCTATCATATTCCTCACAATAATTTCCATTGGACTGAGCAAGGTTCTCCACTAACTCCTTCCATGACGTCCTCAACGGCTCGAAACATATATACATCTGGTAAAATTCATCCAAACCATCAACTCTAGTCTTCATGTTGATCTCCACTGTTGAACCAGGCATTGTCCTAGATGCAAAGTTAATACAAACATAATTAACAACCTTGACAAACAATTTGGAAAATAAAACAAAAAGGATCACAAACATTTACTTACTTGGTGAGTTGATACTGATAATCTCTAAGTCGTGAAAATTGGGCATTGCATTGCAGCTTGTTAAATGCCATCCTTCTTGCGGATTGTGATTGTGAAGGTGTGATGATGATGTTGTACCTCCTTTTCATCTCATCTTTGATTTCAGGTGCACTCATCTCAGGGTCTCTTCTAATGTCTTCAAGAAACAAGTCAGCAATCACAGGACTCCTTATTAGCTCACATCGCCCAACAGGATGACATTGATGCTCATCATAGTAGGTTTTAACCATCCACTTATGTATTGGGTTCTCTATTGAACAATATATCTGCCAAGTGCATCCTTTGCTCTTACACCTTGCACCAAGTGCAATTTTTTCCCATCTATCAAACACTATATTTCGCCTTGTCTTCAGTACGTAGCGGATCGCATTGACCTTAAACTACGCACCAGTGGAAAATATTTGCCTCAAGCTGAACACACCATCGGGTATATTCCTATTCACCAACCTCTCTGCTTGTTCTTCTTCATCACCAGAAGAGTCATCAGTTGCAGGGTAGACTTCATCTTCATCCGGAATTTGTTCTTCGTAGCTGTCGTGGTTGAACACTTCTATATCCGCTTCACCAACCTCATCCTCTTCTTCTGATTCAGCATTTTCAGACAAACCATCTTCGTCCTCATCAGCATCATCGTTGGACTCACCTTCAGGTTCATACTCTGGGTCTGACTTCTCCATCACTCACAATCTCATCACGAACTGCTTCATCATTCTCTATTAGAGAATAAGAAATCGGTTTCTCAACATACAAATCCAGCTCTCCCATCCAACGCCCAGCTGATGACATCTTCTTTTTATTTTGCTCGACATTTTCCCACAGAGGATGCTTATCTACTAAATCTTCAAATGGTAGCTTATACCACATCCTCCCTATATCAATCCCTTTTCCAAGCAACTTCAGTACACCTCTGTCACAATGCCATTAGAATCCACTTCAAACACTTTTAGTCCTCCATGAACGTAATCAAAGACTCCATTTGCTTCTTTGAATTGCCAAGAATGATGGCAATTCACTTTGACAAGGTCTTCGTTACTGCAAAACACATAAAATGATAACATTACAAACTTCTCTTTTTCAATGATGAAAAGCAACAACACGACAAAATCCCGACAACAAGAAAATACTAAAAATAACTGACAACGACAAAGTCATTCTTTACAAACAAAACAACTTGAAATCGACCCCACTACTTGTTATAAAGGACAAAACAACTCTACAATAATTTAGAGAAACCCGACATAAACACAATTTGTCACTTCTCCAATGTCCATTCGATTTTCCACCATAATCTATTCGAAATCGATCCTACTTGTTTATAAAAGAAAACCCATAAACCCATAAACAATCCCCAACAAAAACAATATAAAAACCCCAAACAAAGTAAACCCACAAAAACCCTAATCTCGCAAATTTGGATTCGAAAGTCTTTTAACTCAAATTAAGTCGAATTCGAGATATCTTACCTCATTGTAACGAGACTCAAGTTCGATTCACTACCAAAACTGTCCGGTTGCACTAGATATCGGAGGATTCGAATGCTGCCTTATACTCAGAAGAACCCTAGAAAGGAAGAATTTTTTTTTTCTAGATCGTGAATGATAATGAAGCCTCGGTTTACTTCCTTTATGTTTTAACTCATTAGTTTTTAATTGAACCCGGTTTAGGCTGATTTAATTTAGGTTGGGTGAAAAAAAAAATACCAGGTCAAAATTTTTTAATTGGGTCATAACGGACCAAATCACCGGTACCGAATTCCGTCGCCTCGTACACCGGAACGATATCGGATTCTATGGTTATGGTGCTCCACACATAACTTGTGTTAGTTTATTCATGTCTTTATATAATACCAATAGATCAAGTAGCTTAGAGAACATTTATTTTGTCTGTATGTGTGTGCATGTGTTGGACGATAGTTCAAGTAGCTGGCAAATATTTTTCCGCATCTTATCTTGTGATGGTCGTCTTCTCGTCTTCAAAAACGTTTCAGATTTGTTAAGAATTCTAAATCTGATTTGGACATTCATGACAGATTTGAAGGTATCATCACTAATCTCAAATTCATAAACTTGTTAATCGATAGATAGTTTTTTTTCTTTTTCTTTTTGATATTATGTATTGTATTTTTTTCATTTGTTAAACTTAATTATGATGAGATTTATTTAATCATTGATTAACATATTCTCCACAAACTCCTAGATTCATTGTGTACTTATCCATAATTTTTCAAATCTATGCAAATCTTAGATCTTTGATTTTTATAATTTTTGTATTGAATCATTTTCTCTAATTCATATATATTCCAGTCTGAGATCTCGATTTTTGTTTTAGTTAAATCAAGATAATTTATGTATTGAACATGATAATCATCAGAAACATTTTAGTTTTGTAATCAATTCCAAATCTAAATGGGCAGCTTATGAAAGATTTAAAGGTATATCTTCGATAATCTTGAAGTCATATAATAATTAACGATATTTAGGTTTTTATAGAGTACTGTTCTTCAAATTAAATATTGTAAATGGTTTCATTTGTAAAACTGATGAATTTAGATGAGATTTATTTAATAGCTTATTAATTAACATGTCATTATTTGCATATAATGTTGAATTTATAGTGTGCTTATTTGTAATGTTTTTAAATCATTACAAGTCTTAGATCTTGAATTTTGTATATTTAATCCCGAGATTCAATTTTTATTTTACTTGAAATAATTTTTGCTAGAATAAGGAAATAGTCAATATGTTTCTATAGTTTCTTCTAATTTTTGATGTCAAAAAAAACAAATGTTTCTTCTGATTCTGTTGTAAATTTATTAATGTAGCAACAATTTCTTCTGGTTTAGGTTTTTTCCTAAAATAACTAGATTAGGACCCGTGCTAGAGCACGAGTTGAAATTTCTTTTATTTATATTATAATTTTAAAATAAAATACGATCCCGAAGATCATGATTAATCTTGTTAAATTAGCGAGATTTGATATACTTTTTTATGATTGAGAGTATATTTTTATCTCTTTAACTTTTTTATTGATGTGGTTTATCAATATAATCTATGGAAAATAATTTGGTAATATTGTAGATATTTGAAACCATATACGTGATCTTCCAAAAATAAAATTTGGAATATCCATGAACTATCAATTTGAAATA
This sequence comes from Camelina sativa, assembly GCF_030686135.1. NCBI lineage: Eukaryota > Viridiplantae > Streptophyta > Magnoliopsida > Brassicales > Brassicaceae > Camelina > Camelina sativa. Next base: position 23,983,132 of record NC_141894.1, on the reverse strand, counting down.
ACCCGTTTAAGATTTTTGATTACAATTAAGGTTCTATTTGTTACAATTAATATATAGATTAATTTATAATATATTTGTAACTATTTATTAAAATTATAAAGTCTACCAAAACAATGTTGTGTACTTCGGTTTTATTATAAAGGGGATTCTTCATCTTGAATTAATGAGAATATTTTAAAACTAAATAGTATGAATTAAAATTGTCATGGTTATGATGTATTTATTGATATGTATTATAGGTTTTTAGTGATTAGAATCCTCATGTTAATCTCTAGCCTATGGCTAGGGCTCCTTCCTTGCAATATTTTAATTTCATGCTTTAACTATGTTACCGATTTAGTCTATATTGTCTTACTTAGATAATAATATACCATACCAATATCTTTTTTTTTTTGGACAACCACCATACCAATATCTAAGGAGTACAATATAGGCCCTCAATCAGTCATATAGAAAAAGAATGATATATATTGCAAGTCAATCGCAGTTTGATGCATGAAAGAAAACCTTGTTTGTTTGACCAAGACGATGTGCTCTCGCTAGCCTGGAAATCAAAATGAGGATTCCAATTACAACAAAACCAATAAAAAAAATAGGCCTGCGATTTCGGTTTATTCGGGTATTTTGGGTCGGTTTTTTCGGTTATCAGTTTATTCCGAATCTGAAAACTCTACCGAATTTAACCGACTAATTGATCGGTTCGGTTCAGTTTGGACATGATTATTTCGGTTCGGAGGTTTCGGTTATTGCGGTTTTCAGTGAGACTTGTCAATACACCAACAATGTCGAACAAACACAACACAACAACAACTAAATAGAATATGATTCATGACATTTAAGTTCTTCTTAAGATAGCATACAAGTCATGTTTACAAAAAACAACAAGTTCAAGTGTTCATCAGTCAATCCTACTCTTATACATAAAGAGACTATGGGAAACAATTTACAAAAAACCACACTTACAAAAGTCTCCATGAAGGTCACAAAGATATTAGGAGACAATTGTCAAAAGTTAAGTCACTTGCCAAAAGTTAATAGAGAGAACGAGAATTGACAATATACCAATGATATTTTCCTCTTACCTGGCATTTGGTATATTGTCATTCTCTACTTACTCCAGTCCATTCCAAAAAATAGTTAACTGTTATGAATTTTTTTTATGCAAAAGATGTAGAGAAAGAGAGACAACCTTTTACTATCATTATTTGGTTTTAGTCTCCCTTGTTCTTCTCTAGATCACGGATCCGCAATTGGATGAGTCGCATTCTGTGTAGCTGCACAAGGAAAATGTTGCAAAATTAGTCATTAATCCACAAAAAAAGTAATGAAAAAGGTAAGAATAAAGAGAAATGGGTTACCTGAGGACTCATGAAACTGCGATTCTTCAAACATCTGAACTAAGCTTGCTAATTTCTCTGCCTGAATGGTATTCCTCAGCCACTGTTGGGTGCAAACCAACGACTCAACCATAAAAGGTGACATAGAACTGCGATACGGGTCCAAGATCCGACCACTTGTGCTAAATGTGGATTCAGAAGCAACCGACGACACTTGAACAGCAAGGATATCTCTAGCTAGCTCAAATAAGACTGGTAATTTAGAACTGTTTCGCCTCCACCAAGATAGAACATCAAAGTCCAATCCCAAAGCAGTTGGAGTCCTTGGCACCGGTTTCTCAAACAAGTAAATATCTAGCTCACTGCTACATTCTTCATTTGTGCATTCAGCCACCATCTCAGAGTACAGCGTATCCATCCTCTCATAACCATCCTCATCCGACAAATCATACAAATCACTTGCTGGTACTCCAGCATCAGCTACGACTCCACCAGTAGTTGGTACAACTTGTTCACTTACGCTCAACTTCATCACATACTCTGCATACATCTTCTTCATCACACCCTTAATTGATGTTCTTAGAAGAGTACTTTCGACACTAACTTTTCCATAAAGCTTGTCGAAGCAAAGACCAGCAAACTGCATCTTGTTTCTGGGATCAAACACACTTGCGATGATGACAACTGGATTCATGTTTAGGAGACCATCCCAATATTTTTCAAACTTACTCCTCATCATCATCGCCTCTGTCTTTAGTAGCACATCACCGTTGGTGCTTAGATTGATAAGATTCCTCTCAATCGTCACAATCTCATTATAACAAAGAGTAGAGGTCACTGATTTGCTGGCTGAAAAAGACAAAGTGCAGTTGTAAAAGATCTTCAAGAACTTAACTAACCTCTGCGCTTGATCCCAATCAGCAAAAGTAGGAGGACCAACATGCTTCTGCCTTGGGAATTCAGCTTCATCACCATTCTCCTCACTATTCTCTTCAGTCTCCATGAAGTAGTCGTTATACAACTTGTCTTCAGCCAACATCTTCTCAAATGCAACCCAGAACTTGATTGCGGCTGTCAGCATTAGATAGGTTGAATTCCACCTAGTAGCAACATCGAGACACAAACTACCTCTACCTACGTTTCCTGTGTCGACCCTCAACATAAATGATTTCAACCGATCACCTGATGATCTCACATACTTAATCGCATTTCTGATGGACACTATACTCCTTTGTGCTTTGGATATCCATCTCTCACTATCAAGTTAAGGATATGCGCATAGCACCGCATATGAAGATACTCACCATTACTAACTAAAGAATCAGGTCCTCTCATGATCAAAGCATCAGTGAATACCCTTAGAGCCTTGTCATTCCCCTTAGCGTTATCCACTGTTACTGTGAAGACCTTCTCAATTCCCCATTCTTCAAGACAGGCTACCAAGTACTCAGCAATTGTATCACCTTTGTGATCTGTCACTGGCTTAAAACTGATGATCCTCTTCTGCAACTTCCAATCTCTGTCAATCCAGTGAGCTGTTACCACCATGTAGCTACAAGAAGTCGTGGGAGCTACCCATATATCGGTTGTCATAGACACTCTCTGCTTCTCCTTACCAAACAGATCCTTCAAAGCTCCTTTCTCTCTCAGAAACATACTGTATATATCTGATGTGGCTGTCTTCCTGCAATGGACCGTATACATGGGAAGCATCGGACTCCACAAATGCAAACGGCAGCTCATTAAGAACGATCATCTCATTCACAGACCTTCTGAACAAAGCTTGATCATACTTGATTGCAGTCATTACATTACACCACTGCTATCACCAGCCAACACACTCTGACTACCACTCTCTAGATGCATCTTGTATAACTTACACCTACTTACGTGCTTCTTCATTGCACTTGTTCCATGAATCACTGTGTCACATCCTAGAGCTTGACCACAGTACCGACAGTTGGCTAGGGCCTGATCATGTGCTTGCTGAACAAAATGCTCCCAAACCGGAGATCTATGAGCTGGCTTTTTCCTCGGTTGGGACGGTACAGGACAAGGTGCAGCCTGAGTTCGTCTTCTCTTCCCACCAACTGAAGAAGCTGTCGGACCATCATCAATCTCTTCTTGTAGAACCGGGTCAATGTTCTCTTCCCCAGAATCATGAGACATCTGTTAAAAATAACAAGTGAAAAAGATCAGTCCAAGTCTAAAGACTAACACTAACGGTACAAACAAAAGCAAAGATCAGTCCAAGTCTAAAGACTAACACTAACGGTACAAACAAAAGCAAAGATCAGTCTAACAAGTAACAACCAACACAGACTTAGTTCTAACAAGTAACAACACATACTTAGTTCTACTTCTAACCATAACTATCAGACATCAAAAGCAAAGAATGAAACCAAGAACAACACAGACTTAGGTCTAACAAGTAACAACACATACTTAGTTCTAACCATAACTATCGGACATCAAAAGCAAAGAATGAAACCAAGAACAACACATACTTAGTTCTAACAAGTAACAACACATACATAGTTCTAACCATAACTATCGGACATCAAAAGCAAAGAATCAAACCAAGAACAATAGATCCTAGAGCTATACAACGAATCAAAGACGGACAATAATAAAAATCTATTACACGATGCTTTAGAACAATAGGCGAAAGATTACAAGTCGTTTAAGGGTTTAACCGACAAAAATCTAGCCAATTTTGAGTTTGTTTAAACGACCACAACTTCTAAAGAATTAAGAGTTAAGACAAAAGAACTTACACTGAAGATTAAACACAAGGTTGATCGGGACAACACAGGATCGGATCAGAAACTCGACAATCTCTTTCTCTGTCCCCGCTAAGAGGAAGAGTTTAGATAGATTAGGTTTAGGGTTAGAACTAATGAAATAAACCGGTGTATTAGCTTATATACCTAGGGTTAAATTTCGGGTTTTCGTCGGTTTTGTCTCTCCGAACCGAACCGAAGACAAAACCGAAATTCTTTGAAAACCATTCCGATCGGAATTAGAAAACAAATATAACCGAACCGAATTGTCTGAATCTCGGTTAGGTTCAGTTCGGACAATTCGGTTCGGATTCCCAAGCCTAAAAAAACATGTTAAGAAATACATCACAATTCCATCTTACATACATGATGTCTCTACATTAAGATTTCAGTTACATATGTATGTTGTCTTTTCCATATTTGATAACTAATGAGTAATCTATCTTAACATTTTTGGAGTACAAATTTGTATCATCCTCTCTTTATGTCGGACCGGTTTAAAATCATAAATTAATACCCGATTTTACTAATCGGATCCTCATTAACTATCTCTATACAAACTCTAATCGGATCAAGTCAAATTAACCTCTAATGACCCATGAATTGATGTCGAATATTCTTCCTATATTTCCTCTGCTTGATTATGAATTTCCTTTTCAATTTTTTTAGCTCTAATTCCTCTCCAAAAAAGTAAAACATCATTTAATTATTTTCGGTAATAGAAACAAAAATATCTCAATTCCATATAAGATTTATACTAATGGCCAAAACTAAATTCTAAATTAATTGATTTTGCAGTTTCCTTTTCAAACTTTGTTTTCTCCAATATTCTACAATCAAACAAAATCGCATTCACTAATATACCGTAAAAGAAGCAATAATATCTTATAAAATATTTAATGATTTATAAATTTGGTAGAACCTTAAATTTATACTGGCATATTTCATAAATTCCTAACAAAAATCTACTCATACCTACTTACTCACCAAGTTTATCTCTAAGCACTCACACAAAACCCTACTCTCTCATTGACACTATAAATAGTTGTCTTTCATCGCAACTCATAACATCAAAATTAATAAAAAGCGATAAACATATACACAAAGCTTATTGTCATCTATTGAAACTATGATAACTCGATTTGCATCAAAAGTCCTAGATGATTCATTTGACCAATGTCTAAGTGTGCAAAATTTTGTGTATATAATGATTTGAGTGTTGTGTTTATTATATAATCTGTACTCATTTATCTTTTTATAACTATAGCAGATTCACTCAAGATCTAGAAGCATTGTCATGGTCATGTCTGGCTCAATTTTAGCATCTAGACTAAAGGTTTGACTTATTTGTATAATAAACTAAACTATTATAATTTATCTCCGACTTTAATCTACAGGCTCAAAAGCAAGAGACTATCAAGAAGATGACATATGCCTAAAGAAGCTTGATTTAACTTAAAAGCTGATATTGTTGTTGGATTTAAATTTCTATTTTAATATATATCTTTGCGTTTTAACGATATAAGCTTCTATTTAATGGCTATCATTTAGTCAATTTTTATATACTTATTTTCCATATTTCTATATATATATATCTTTGATGGAAATAAAAATGTACATAAAAACTATTTTGCAGTTGCTAATTCATTTTTTTGTTTTTAGATTTTGTCGTAGGTTTTAGTTCTTTGAATATTAATTTGTTTACCTTTTGGTTTTTGTCAATAACTGTGACAACCCATCCCGTGGACCCCGCTAGCCTCACTGCTAGCTCACTAGCCTCACTGCTAGCCGCCCAAACGGACCCAAGCTGGCCCTGGGACAACTTGTCTTGTGGGAAGGTTGTTAAAGGGTGGGGACCAGGGTTCAAGGAATGCCTGGCGCACCAATAACCTACTGGTGGATGTGGATTTCCACAATGATGGGTTAGGATCGATGCCCTGCAGGGCCAGCTTGGGGTCCGTTTGGGCGGCTAGCAGTGAGGCTAGTGGGCTAGCAGTGAGGCTAGCGGGGTCCACGGGACGGGTTGTCGCATAAAAATCGATTTTTATGTGACAACCCGTCCCGTGGACCCCACTAGCCCACCGCTAGCTGCCCCAACGGACCGTCCGTGGACCCCACTAGCCCACCGCTAGCCGCCCAACGGACTCCAAGCTGGCCCTGCAGGGCATCGATCCTAACCCATCACTGTGGATATCCCAATCCACCAGTAGGTTATTGGTGCGCCAGGCGTTTCTCGAACCCTGGTCCTCACCCTTTAACAACCTTCCCACAGGACAAGTTGCCACCAATTTAGCTGCAGATCAATTGGTGGCAACTTGTCCTGTGGGAAGGTTGTTAAAGGGTGGGGACCAGGGTTTGAGGAACGCTCGGCGCACCAATAACCTACTGGTGGATGTGGATTTCCACAGTGATGGGTTAGGATCGATGCCCTGCAGGACCAGCTTGGGGTCTGTTTGGACGGCTAGCAGTAATGCTAATGGGCTAACAGTGAGGCTAGCGGGGTCCACGGGACGGGTTGTCACAATAACTATTTTCTTAACGTTTTTAAAGTTTTTTTATTTTAATTCTTCTTTTAGACTACATATGTACCACATGTTAAATCTTGAAAATACTAAAATATCCTATAATTTTAATACTAAAATTAAAAACCAGTAAAATCTTATTAAATTATATATGACTAAACAAATTGTCTTGCGAATTACTTCCAAGATAAATGAAAATATTAGCTATTAACTAATTTCGGAAATTATAGAATTGTCGTATTAGTTTCGAATTTATTAAAATATTCCAAGAATATTATAATTATATAACTTATAAAAAACGATACATTGTTATATGATGGGACAAATTTGAAAACATATTAATAAAAATAAAATATCATTATAACCCAATCTATCTTAACATTTTTGAAGTATATTTTTGTGTTATCCTCTCTTATCTTTGTATCCAAACAAGTCTCAACTAAATTCTCTACAATCCTTACAATCAAACACAATCAATTCCTTATTTGATAATATTAATTTTCTAAAATCTATCTACCTAATTTAAAGCAATATTTTATATTAAAATAGAATTCTCCTTTCACTTTAATTTAATCTTATATTTAATTATTTGAATTACTATTTAATACATAAAGTTAATTAAATTTTAGATTTTTTTCAGCATATGATGTGATTTCAGTTTTTATAAACGGATATATATTTTAAAAATTGTTTTATGAATTTTGTAACCAAACAAGTATTTTTCAGATATATATTATTTAACATTTGAGTTATTTTAATATATAATTAATATTACAACTAAAATTTAAAATAACACGCAATGACATTTTATATTGTGCGAATGATTTGGATCAATATGAATATAAATTTAATTATCATTAATTTGGTGTTACACATATAATTTATCATTTCATTATTTTACTAACATTATCAATATTAGATATATTAAATTGAGTAATTTATGATAATGTAGAGAACAAATTATTTTGCGGTAAACTGTGGGTTAAATCCTATAATTAATAGTCAAATACAATTATATAATCTTATACTAAACAAAACTAACACATAAATATAACTTATATTTTGATATATTTGTTATAAATATTTGAATTAATTTCTTCATAATACATGGGATTATTGATTTATAAAAAAAAAAAAAAAAATGGGTACCACGGGTAAATCCTAATTGAGTATGCATAATTATTTAAAGTCTCCGTTCATAGTGGTCCTGCACCAATTCCTATGACACATTCGTATTGTGTCTCAAATTTTAGAGGTCCATTTTGGCGAATTATTTTTAAAAAATACTTAATAAATTAAAAGTAATAATGGATCTATAGTTAGTAAAAAGCCCATAAATATATTAAAAGACCCCAAAATTAGCAAACAAAAACTTAAAATTAGCAAAACTGCCTTATAATTGATAGAAGAGGCCTCATAATTAATAAAACAGGCCTCATATTTAATAAAAGAGAAAACTAACAATTCTACCACATCTATCTATACATTTTTGGAATATAAATTTGTCTTCTTCTTTTTCACACCCGGGTCGGGTTTTTTTAAAGAATTTAAACCGATTCAATAAATCGGATCTTTCCTTACCTTATCACACGGGTCGGGTTATTTAAAAACATTAATATCCGCTTATGAAATTATATTCAAAAACATTAATACCCGAAATCAGTTATTCGGATCCTAATAACTACGTTAGTTAGTCGTTTGCAGTAGGGCTGGGCATAAAAACCGTACCAGAATACCCAACCCGGAACCCGACCCGAAAAACCGAGTTCGGATTGGGTTCGGGTTTGCCTTAAAACCCTATTGGGTTCAATTTTTCAATACCCGTGGGTTCGGGTTAGGGTTGGATAATACCCAGTACCCGTTTGGGTATCCATCAAACCCGAATATGTAAACATATTTATAATATTTAGTATTAATATTATGCAATTACCCAAAATTATGATTATAATTTTGAATATTTTATTTAGTTTTATATCTAAATATCAAAAATAATCAAAATACTAAAATAATTTGTCACATAATTCAAAATTTAGCTAAAATTATTTAAATTTAATTAATTTTAAAGATTTTTTTTGGGTACCCGGTAGTTTGGGTGCTAATCAGGTTCTAAAATTTGTAACCCGAACCGACCCAAACCCGATAGTACCAAACCGAACCGAACCCATATATCTAAAAATACCCAATGGGTTCTATTTTCCTAAACCCGTTTATCCGAACCCGAATGGGTAATACCCGAACCCGAACGGGTTACCCAAATGCCCAGCCCTAGTTTGCAGAAACAATATAGAAGATATCCCTCATATATGGTAATATTCGATTTTAACAAAATTCACATAATTAATTGCAAAGATTGCGGATTAGACAAAATAATTAAACAAAATTAGGTAATATTTTCTTAGATTACCATAACGAATATGGACTAATTAATGATACTACAATCAATAAAATCGATTATGTACAACCACAACCTTTAACGTGAGAATATTACAAGCATATTCTCATTTACAACATCTTATAAACTTGCTAATCAAGATTGGGAGATCCTTTCTAATCCTCCATCGAGCAAAACCCTACCATTTTTTATAAACACTATAAATAACACTTCATTCTCATTACCTCTATAATTGGCCCCCTTTTGTTCACATGGGTTAGAGTACACGTCTGAAACAGTAGTTGTTTTTGAGAATCATTTCAAACTGATAGTTGTGGATTATGTTAGTTTGATCTTATAGTTTTTGCAACTGTGGTTGGTTAGAAATGTGTAATTGAATCTGGCCTTATGTGTGTCATTGTAACTAACTATGATGATTGATTTCTTACTCTTAAGAATTTACAATTCAATTTTGGTTTTTACGCCCCAAAGAGTAGTCTAACTCTAAGGTGACTACCAAGAAGAAGACTACTATAAGTGATTCTGTTTTGCTCTCTCTTAACATATAATATCATTCCACAAATCTTAGCTTCTGAAAATGTCTTTTGTATCAGAACAAAGTAACAAATCCTCTCTTTGAGAAGTGTCAGAAGCAGTTTCGGATCGGAGGATCTCTCCACATACATCAAATGGCTTAAGTATATATGACTTAAAAACTAAGTTGCTTAGTATACCATTTTTTTTTTTTTTGGTGAGGTGCTTAGTATACCATTTTATCATGCAAAAGTGATAATATTAATATGATTTTAGTTTTTATAAACTATTTTTAGTCTTTATTCGATAACATATACAATAAATATTTGCAAATAAAACGATATATATATATATCAAACATTTTACAATTGTATATAAAAGTATACTAAAAAATTGTTGTTTACCAAAATAATATTCTTATCTTTTATTATAAAGATATCTAAAAATGCATAACATATTCAAATCATTTTCATCAAAATTTAGATACAAATAATATTCCAACAATAAACAACAAATATAACGTACTAAAAAGTTTTTTAATAACACAGGACAAGCTTATATGAAAGGAAGAATTTGAAACGATAATAAAAAAATTAAAATATCATTGTAATACAATACTACAACGAGTTTAATTCTCCATTTAATGTATTTTGTTAACACCGTGATACTAGAACACCAGATATATGCGTATTAATTTAATAAAGAGAGTGTAAAACAAAAAAAATTAAGCGGTATCCGTAACATAACGTATGTATGTATATAATGATGTAAGATATATATTTCAATTCAAAGAAACTCGTCTACTCATAAAACAAAATCATAAAATTTATATATATAAATAAAATATAAAATATTGTCCCGTGGTGTACCACAGGGTACATTCTAATTTCTTACTAAAACTTAACACAACTACACATTTGCAAATACATTATCCTGGCTAACACAAAGATAATTGAAGAAGACTATTATGTCCTTTCCCACCAAATACATATCGCAATAATTTATTGGAAATGTATTTATAATTGAAAAAGTCAAGATAAGAACAGAAACATAAACAATGGAGAAATATTCACGTCGTTCTTTTGTGGAACATGTGATTTTTGTTTTTTTTTTTTTTTTTTTAAGCTCTAATATCTAGTAAATTAAGTTTCTTTATTGATTTTACATGTTCTGATTTGCTACAAGAAAATTGGCGAATGAATGTGCTAATACTAGTGGTTGTCCAAGCAATTACGTTGCCATTGCAATGCCATTAATTTGCTTTCCTTCATGAATGTATTTGTTCATCTCCCTTCTTCTATTTGAACTCCGTACAAACCAGCAGACCCAGAGCATCTCTCCGCTACACCGCAATGGCCAAGAACCAAACCTCCCAACTATAAATTCTGATCGAAAAGAGAATAACAATTAAGAAAGGAAACCGGACTAGAAGGGCTCTCTCTGACGTCGGAAAGATAAACTGGAGAGGTAAACAGATTTAGATCTAAAGTTAACAAAAAAAAAAGAGAGGAAAAAGGGCTCATTTTACTTGTTTTTTTTTCTCGTTAATTAACTTAACTTGTTTTTGTGGACCACTTTTTATATTTATTCACCAAGAAAAGCTGTTTATCATTTGGAGGCTGACTCGTAGACAATTTTACTTGTTTTAAATTCTCCTAATTTGTACATTTAGAACACTTGTAGCTTCATAACTTTTCTATGGACAATTCCGCTTAAAGTACAAGTTTTGTTTATAACTTGTTCAATAGTAAATATACTTGACAAATGAACAAATTCAAACTAATGGATAAGTTCAAACAAAAATCCCTTTAATAATATAGTCAAAACAAATCTACAATAATAGTAAAAAAAAAACTCTTATTTAGCAAAAAAACAACTCCATAAAATTAACCAAAAGTTCTCATAACTAAAAAATTCTCTAACTTTTAGAAAATTAATACAAAAAATTATAAAGGGTTCATAATTAGTAAAAATGTTAGCAGTTTTTATTTTCTAAAAAGGCCCCGAATTTTGTTTCCCCGTATTAAGCACTAAAAATTACCGGATCAGCACTGATTGTGGCATATGAGTAAGTAATAATACAGAATGATAAAGTTTTTCCAGAACTCACAATCAAATACTTTTAACAAAGATAGAAGAATACCTTTTTCAAATAACATGCATGAAAATATTTCCAACTCTCTTTCTTAAATTCTTATTAAGAACATGATATCAAAACTAAAGATTTTATTATTAGTAATTGGAAAACATATAACTGAAAAAATTATTAATTATTTAGGATTGGGAAAAAATGTCGATATGTTTGTGTCTTAGTTCCACTAAACAACAGATATCTCATTTGGATAAGATTTTCTGTGTCAAATCTTTTTTCTCCCAAACCTTGACGATTCAGCTTTCTTCTTAATCTCTTTCATACCACAACACACCACAACATACACTTCTCTCTCTTTCTCTTTCTCTTTCTCTTTCTTTCTCTCTTGTAGGATACGAAGAGCACCAACCTATAATAGAAAAGGAGAGGCGTCCAAGCCTTTACAATGTCACTTGGGCTTCCCAAAAATGGTCTTAAATCGAGATAACTAAAGCCAAACCGACCAGTGGTTTAATTAATAAATCGACCAATTTAATAAACTAACAAGAATTAAACCGACTCTACTTTAATTCCCAATATAAACTTCAATATTTCATTATTTTCCGGGACATGGACGTTACAATAAGGATATGTGCTTTGATCCTCTTGTTTATCTATGTTAGCTTTTGATGGGGTTGTGGTTTTGTGAGTTTGGTTTAGTTCCCTCCTCGGGCTTTGTTTATTGAAGGCAATCTAATGGTGGGTCCTCTTTGATGCTCATGTTTGTTTCCTCTATCCAGCACCACAATATTCTATGTAAATGCCCGTCGGATATATACTTTTGGTGGAGAGTTTTCATATCTGTTGTTTGTGAGCTTTTGATATTTGCCTTTGTCCTCTTTCTTTAAGGTTCTTCTTTTATGTCCGCCCTTTGGAACCTCTGTCTCCGGAGGTTTACATCTACCCGCTAGCTTTGTTTTCGGAAGGATCTTGTTCCTTTCCGTGATGTATATAATTCAAACGTATGTTATCAATAAATCATTCAGACATACAGTTGTAATTTTACTGCCGAAAACTGCTGAGAAAACTTTCATTTATTTTTTATTTGATCGTTTAATATGTACTTAAAATTAAAAACGTACTTTTTCGATTCATTTATGTAATTTTCAAGTATTAATTCTTTTCTCAATTATATTATGTGTCATTCAAAATTTATCAATTATTCAATTTAATAAAGTAATATATATATATATATATATATATATATATATATATATATATATTTGTAGTCAAATTTATAATTAAGATATACTATATAATAAGTTTAGTCAAACCTTATATTAAATTCTAGTCAACCTGAACAAATATAGAACATTGACTAACGGTAATCAATATAAAATAGTTGTTGAAATGTGAGATTTTACTAAAGAAAGAAAAAGAAAAAACATATAAAAGAGCTTTTTGATGAAGACCAAGAAGCTATTAAAAAATAATCTCAACAGTTTTATAGAGGAAGTTGTACAATGGATATCCCGAAAACATTTGTGACTATTTTCTTTGTAGTCATAACGACAATTTCGTTTGCTAACAACATTTTGGCAGAAACTGGTTAGCTACTATTGTTCGATTCTCTTGGATCATTTGTACAGTTGTCTTTGTTTAATTGTCTTTGATCATATGAAGAGAATTGTCAAAATTATGTTATTATTTTTGTGGCTATATAAAGATGGAGTATTTTTTTTCGAATATCTTACATATATGTAACTTGGGTTGTCTAAATGCAGTGATCCAGCCATATGCTCGTTGCATTGAGGCATGTGCGCAGTTTTATGGAAATAGGAAATGTTACATGCACTGTAGAAGACAACATTATGATGGAGGACAATGTGATTATACTATTAAAGGCCATCCAGTACCACAATGTTGCTGCTACAATTATACAAAATGATACTCCTCGTAATTGGCGATTGAGTACTGTAGTAGTATTGTTTTTCTCTTATCATATTTTAAAAAGATGAATTTTGTTTTATTTATCTCTTCAACTTCTCATTAATGAATTTAATAATAAAATAAGAAGATATTCTTGTCAAAACTGTAAACAGAATTTTGCTCAGTGAAAACTTAATTTGATAAATTAGAAATTATAATCTATAAAAGATTTCCGAAAGCAGTAACAAATCAGAATGGCTAGTGGTAGTTGGCATGGTCTGTAGATTTGTTTCCGGAAGGATGGTCTGTAGATTTGTTTCCCAATCCATACATCTAATCATGCTGCTACTTTGTGGTTGGTGAGATTAAGTGATATGACCTTTTTGGTCGCTAGGGAAGACTAGTACGTACATGCTTCAAGCATGTACGTGTAAGGATTAGAAATTGTAGAAGAATGATCTTTGCACGTGTAACTCGTCTTATTGCCCGTACTCCTTCAAAGCCATAACATGAAAGTTGTTTAAGTTAATGAAAATGCTTTAAATTTTCGTTCCTGTGCCACTGAGAAACAAGCTCAGAAATGAGACTGCTGTTTAAACTATCGTTTTACGATTCTCATAAATTTCCTAATAACTTGTTGAATGTCAGAATCTCATAATAAAAACAAAGGAGGCAGGTTTGAGATGGAAAGAGGAAGATCATTGTAAAGGGAACTGAAGTGCAGAAGATATGGCTTGAAGAAAAAGAGGATGCACATCTCCACCAGAGAACACCTCCGACTCCAACTTCTCCATGTGAGGCCATATCTACACGACATGGAGAAACAAGTCAGATTCAGTCTAAATTTCTTAAAACAACATCCAACTCTTAGTATTTTTTTTTACCTCACTCGCATATTGCCTTGTGAACGCTGTGAGATAGCCAAGTGTTGATATGGACCACTGTTCTCTCTCACCGACTTCACAACTCTTCTTTGGGTTTCCATTCTCACTGTCCACCTCCATCGCCGATGACTTGTCATCTTCCGCACCTATAGATTTTAGATCCTGCACTGATCTCACTTTTGTTGAATCTGGGAGCCGTTCCTTCAACACATCCAAGAAACTTTGGAACAGCAGGAGCAGTAGAACCTATGCACAATGCAAGTTAGCTTCTAGTAAACCAAAGGAATAAGATCTTCTGCTGCATTTAAAAGGACTCAAAACAGATATAATACCTCGGTTTCAGAGAGAGCTCTGTTAAGAAGGGCCTCTTTTGCCTCGAGGGACTCCCGAAGAGATAACTCCGCGTCTCCTGTCTTCTCCACTGTTGATTTCAAACGCTTCATCTTCGCTGGATTGTCACCAAGCACGGGCTCACCCTCAAGTAGGGAGAGTTTGCTCTCAGCAGCCTCCAACTCTACTCGTGCGTTTGCTGAAGCTTTCTCAGCTACCAAAACATTTTTCGTAATGTTTAATATTTCTTTCCTTAAATCAGAGATACGATTATAAGTCTTGTTAAGAGCATTGCGAAGTATCTGCAGGGAGAGAAACAAAAATCAGAATATAAACAAACATGCTCTACAGAAAGTAGATTAAATATTTCTGTTGAGGGTCACAACGGATAAGTTTGAACCCAACTGACCTCCCACGGCTGATCAGACACATGAAATTGATCAACATTTTCGGGAGAGAACACCCATCTAACAATTGCCTGATTAGACACTAGTCTATAACCCATCATCCTATCAATTGCCACCGCTGTCATTTGTACATTGTTCTTCCAGTATGTACTCACTTGAGATAATAGCATCACCTGTTTATCACTATCAGGACAAAGTTTTGCAAATACTTGGCCATATCGCTCCAGGACAGTGACCAAATGAGTGAAACTTTTTGATCCGATGTCAAGTAAAGTTTGTACAACTACTGAAAGAGTGACTTCAAAACCATGAACTGGATATATCATTTCGTCAATCCACACCATCATGTCACGTGCAGTTTGTTTTTCTTTGACCTTCTTACTCAATTCGGCTGAGAATTTCTGTTCTTCTGTTTTCTCTTTACTACCCTCTTCCAGGGAATACATAAAATTCTGACCAGCCTTTGCAGGAAGCAATTCTTCAAGGGCACTCGCATTTTCAATGCTCTGTTAGACACACATAGAGGAAACAATATAGCCTGAGAAAGGATATCTGATGCTTAAGTTTAGAATGATATATCCATGTGAAAAAAGAAGATGAAACATTGACCACCCGAGCCCGTAAAAAGGTCAAGGGAAAAATTTACAGAATATTTCAAATCATGACAAAAAGAAAATTCATGTTTGGCAGGTGATCTGTTACCTGCTTAATTTTATCCCAGTAAGACAAGCGCACTTCTCTCTGCAAAACCTCCTGAACAAACACACGCTTAGGGGCCCATTTGGGAAGGTCCAAAACATAAGCCCACTCTTCCCACGGCCAGATGAATTGGAAGTTGGATCTGTTAAGTATACATAAGAGTAGACAAAATATGTAATCAACTTCATGTGATGAATAACTGATT
Organism: Camelina sativa; assembly: GCF_030686135.1. NCBI lineage: Eukaryota > Viridiplantae > Streptophyta > Magnoliopsida > Brassicales > Brassicaceae > Camelina > Camelina sativa. Next base: position 23,967,060 of record NC_141894.1, on the reverse strand, counting down.
TCTCAATTGATCGACAAATCAAGGCTCAACAACGACCATTGAATTAGGTAAACGGAACATCAGTATTAAAAATACTGTTGACTGAGATTCCATATTCCGTGTTTCAATATGAACTTGACTAAATAAAAGCTGATAAGCTAGGTAATCTCCTATCATATATATGGAACATCCACAAATATTCGACGGTATAGCACCTTTTCCAAATCACAAAAATCCAGAGATAAGAAAATTAAAATTATATACTTACAAGTGGTGAGAAAACCATAGGATAAGGCGCGTCCTGGATTCCATGTCTAAGTCGGAAATTTTCTCAAATAGTGCACGAACAGCACCAGCAACAACAGCAGGAAAGGCACCCGGAAGAGCCTAAAATAATTAAATATTTGGAATCAGGTAGAAATAAAGTTCACATAACGGAGTTAAAACCATCGAATGATTAGAGTAATCCTTCGTTGCTACCTTACAAAGATCCATAATCACGAGTGTATAATAAAGAGTCTTGAATGGTGGCTGCGGTAGCAGCAGTATCTGGAAAACAGTAGATCCAACATATATAAAACTACAGTTCTTTTCTTTTATCAAAAAAACCACAGTTTCTAAAAATAAATTTTCTGGCATTAATCGCTATCATCTGCCAAAAAGGTATGCTTTCATATACAATATGAATACTCACTAGAGATATAAATCCCAAAATTTCTACGACAGAACATACCTGAGAAAATAGTGTCTCTGCCATAAGATACTCGTACCGAAAAGGAACAGGAAGATTAGCCATGTAAGACGCGCACTCCTTCCGGCTAGCTTTGCAATAAATTAATTAGTGAAACAGAATTCTATATAATTTAAGATGCAAACAAAATTCTGTAACCAGACGAAAAAAGAAAAAGAAAATCAGCAGAAGCTAAGATGTAAATTAAACAAGTATGTGCTACGTAATTCTAGAACCATAATAATGGCTTAAAAAGGTTAAACTAGATACTAAGGTCAGAAACAATAGCCCTTATTAGTAGCAAATTAGTCACCCAGCCGGATCAGTGACCATATAATCTGAAGAGTAAGTCTTGAACTTAGCTTAATACACTAAGGTTAGAAATTCAGAAAGCACATGACCATTTTGCAATGATTGGGAGGAAAAAAACAAGATCTACACCAAAACCAGCATGCATGGAGGTCCATTGCGCAGAAAAAATATAGAAGAAACATTAAAAAACATCAAAAGTACTCAAGTTTGGTGAAAATACAAACCATCCATTTAAATAGAAGAGCACATCCAGCAAATACTCTTCCACAACAAAGCGATCAATAGGTTGTACATCCTGCGAGTTTAATGATTACAGAATCAGAAGAAAGGATAGACAAAGATAAGGAATACAAACAGACATCATATAACCCATATATCAATCTACAAATCTAATAGGTTAGAGAACAAAAATTGTTGACTACTGAAATCGAAGCAAGTCTAATAAACTTCTATCAGGCTTGATATATGTCCTATTCAGACGAACATTGACATCACAAACCATAATATTACCTCCATTTTATTAGCTGGGAATATATTCAACCTACGAATTCTCTGGGGATATCTTGTCAATGCATCATGCTTTTGCTTGCCACTGTATGCTCTCGAATGATCAGAAGGTGGACTCGGCTGTTCAATACATTTAATAGGGCGTAGCTCATGAAACTTTCCAGCAACAAGCTGGGCTTCGAATGAGAGATGAGGCCTAGGTACTGCACATTGAACATTCATGAAATTGTCATCAATAGGAATATACAACTAACATCACTTGTCACATGAACTAATCAATTTTTTAGGTGAAACAAGGTAGATATGAAAATTTTGTAGAAGATTGCAGTCTTCATGATACAAAAAGAAATGAAAAGTTTACAAAATATGCATACCACTATCAAGTTTCCATCCATTGGAAGCCAGAGACTGTATTCGATCCAATAGATCCTCCACGAAATCCTAAAGAGACAACAATCGAGAAAGGAAAAAAACGAGGCAAACTAAAAATTATTACACCACGATACAAAATTCAACAGTAAACTATCTCAGACAAATATAGAAAAGCAGAGAATGAAACGTCACATAGAGTAAAACCCATGCATCTTATTTATACATCTGCCAAGAGATCTACTGAGACAAAATCAAAGGGGCAGGTAACACAAAACAAAAAAAAAAACAACTTCCAGAAGTAAACGCTATAAACAAACCTTCTCTACAAGGCTACTTTCAAATTCTCCGTTGTGGAAAAAGTTTAATCCAGAGGTGGAAGAATTCTTTCGGATGCTCAAATAAGCTTGTATCCCAACTAACACTCTTTCAATCTCATCAGGAACTTGCTGCAAGAAAAAGGAAAATTCAGCGGTCATGACAAGTTAAAATAATAGTTTCCAGCAATAAATACAGAAGCAGACTACAAATGTTGGTTGCACATCCAACAAGGATGAGATCATCATAAAAATGGAAACGCCTGTCCAGTATTCTAATAGCATTCATTGTAAATATCATACTTTTCTAAAACACAGTTAGCAAAATGTTTTCTGGAATGTCTTTAATCCAAGAGCAGTACCTCAGCGAGTTCTGATCCTCCCCATGGAAGGCTGGACAAGATACATATGACGTAGAAGTCAGCTTGTGGTTGCCATGATGGATTTCCTTTCTCTTCATCCACTGTGGTGGCAGCTGATGATAACAATGTTTCGAACACGACAATCAAAGAAGCAGGTTGAATAACCTTACTGCACAACTGAAGAACCCAAATAAACCATGTTAGAAACATGAAATATTACAGTTCTATATACTTCACAGTTCTATTTTTCAAACTATTTTTGTGTATTAAAAACATGAAATTACGTATCAAATAACGTAGCAACCATGAAACAAGGTTAGTAACCATACCAGGGAAGTCATAAAGCGAAGCAATATACGGATACTGTTGCAGTTGCCAGAATCTAAAGCGTCCTGGCATGTTCAAACCAGTAAAAAAAGCAGTCACATTAGAAACAAAAGTAACTGAGAAACCTTATTTTACCAATTAGACACAAAAGTGTCCTTTGATGTACAGATTAGATTTATTCACCTGGAAATCAACTTGGACACTTTCTACCATCCTCCGAACAAAATCTTCATTCTCCAAGTTCAACAAACCAATCTTAAACATGTGAAAAGACATCCATCAAACTTTGAAGTATGTGTTGCAGATTAAATTCAACGAATATATAACAGGGAACCGGATATCTCAGATCAGCTTTGATTCAAAGAACGGAAAACCAAATGCCAAAGTATGTCTTCATGAATACTTACACAGAGATAAGAATTATTTAGCCATCCTAAAGAATACTAAGAGATACACATTCGAACGATTTCTTTATTACTCAGAAGTTAGAAATGTCAGGCTGTGTGTTCTATTAGATATCACCAAGTAATAACGCCAGAACTACAAATAAGTAGACTTCTACAAATTTCATAATAGGATATAAAAGACACAAAACGATCCACCTTAAGGGCATTTGCATTATTATTTGTGTTTCTAAAGTAGTTTTTGCCAAGTTAAATCCTTTTGGTAATTGCTTCTGAGCTAATTATTCTTTGATAAGGGTCAGCTTAAACAGATATCATAAAAGACTCAATCAAAACCTCTACTACATAGAACACATCTAAATGCATGCCCAGAGATACCCAGAAAAGAGAAAGGAATGCTTTATTCAAGCAAGGTAACTTGGTTCATAAAAAGACTTACCAAAGTCCCATACAAAGGAATCTTGTGAGGCAATTGTTCAGCACATTGAAGTAGAAACTGTTAAAAGATGAAAAACAACACTGATGAGATCGAGAAACCCAATATAATCATAAAATCGAACAACGAAGTCATATATGGTTTCAAGAGAAGGTCAGCTTACAGGCAAAACTTGGTCTCCAGAACGCTCTATTTCTCTCCTAATAACACCAAAACAAGTCTCCTGTGTATTTTTTTACCCAGGAAAAGGAAAAAATTTGGGTAAACAGGAAAATTAAAATTAGGGTTTAAGAGGGAAGAGTGAATCGACAAGAGTACTGACGATATGGTCTTTGTAGTCGGAGGAAGTGCCGTACTCAGGACCCTTTTCGCCGATGCGAAGGAGAAGGGTTTTCCAATTGCTCATCTTGCTTCTTCGTCTTCAGTTCCCCTTTTTTCTCCTTTGTACTAACTTTGGTCACTGCCCTAGTTTCTTATATGTCTCTCTCTCGTCAAACAATCTGCTAGATTTTTTTTTTTTACCAACCAAATATTTAAATAAAAAAAAAAAATATATATATATATATATATATATATATATAATCTAATTAATAACCAATTTTGATAATAAAATTAAAAATATAGCACCTTAAAATGAAAAATAAAGAAACTAACCTATAGATTATACAAAATGACGCAACACAGGCGCGCATGGAAGAAAGAAAGAGTAGGTGGTTAATTTGTTTCTTTGTTTTTTTTTTTTTAATTTATTATTTTAATAAATCACTTTACTCCTTTATTTTTGTTATTAATATATTTTTTTTAACAAAATTAATATGGAATCCAAAATTTATGTAAACAAAATATAGATTTTTTGATGCATTTGACATAGGTTAAATATACAAAATCGGATATAAAAATTTTAAAGTGATGAATAGTATTGGTAATTAGAAAAAATAAAATTTCATATAGAAACAGATCAAATAGAATAATAGTTTGTTTTTTTGGGGATTTTCAAAAATACCTATTTTTCTATGTCACTTTTTAAAAATACCCTTTGATGGTGTCTATTTTCAAAAATACCCCTTTTTGATATATAAAATGACAAAATTATAAACCCTTAACCCCAAATACTAAAATCTAACCCTTAAAAATTATACCCTAAATATAAATTGGGAACCCAAACCTAAAAAAAAAAAAAATCTAAAAATTAATTAACATAAGGTAATTGTGTAAAAGAGGGCAAAAATGAAAATGTTCAAAAAAAATGGCATTTTTGAAAAGAAGTATACCAAATGGGGCATTTTTAACAAATTCTCTTGTTTCTATATGGAATTTTATTTTTTCTAATTACCAATACTATTCATCATTTTAAAACATACTATTTAAACATATGTAATTTATTACATACTATTTAAACATTTAACACAACATATAATAATTCAATAGTAGTGGTGGTTGTAGTTGCGGGAGAAATCGTCACTCTACTGTTTGAAAAAATCTCTTATCTTTCTATTAAATCTACATATCACTTATCTATTCAGAACAATGTGAACGGCCAAAATTACCCTTCCTTCTTATTTTTCCATTTTTGATTTTTAACTAGATATTCACCCGCGGTACACTGCGGGCTTAGATTTGTTTTAAAAACGCAAAGAATATTTTGTTTAGCAGTAACTATTGTTTTGTATTTTGTAAATGTACAGTATTATATATATATATTATGTAGTGTCCAATTTCTATGTTTTAGGTGTATACCATGTATTATTTTATAATATAGAAACAATATCATACAGTTCCTTAAATATTTAAATACTTTAGTGTATATAGTTTTTATATGCAATGAAAATAAAACTCAGTTGGTTTTTTATATGAACTATACTAATTGTTTACTTTTATAAACTTTAATTATTAATGTGGGTTAAAAATATGTGTGTTTAATATGTTATGTAGAGCATCTCTCAAGTCCCACCTTTGGTAAGTATAAAACATTCATCATTTCCTAAAAAGTATATAGTGTTATGTTATGCCATTGTTATCACACAATTTGTTATAAATTTCCAAATTATAAATTACCAAATGAAGATTATATTGGAGAAACCAAATTGCTGTTTACTAAAAAAGGAAACGTTTTTAACCAATTGAAGATTTAAACCCGGGTGAAAAGGTTTTTATAATTACTACGCAAAAATAATGTTGTATTTTTGTGTTTATTTTGGTTAATAGATTCTACTGTTTTAGTTGGATTATATGTTTTTGTGTTGGTTTGGAGTATGTTTTCGTAGTTATTTAGATTGTATAATTTTTTGTTGGATTGTTTGTATCTGTACAAATAATATGTGACATATATATATATATATATATATGTAGATAAATATTATATAACAAATTATTTTCAAAAATATAAGGATGGACCCTGTAGATAATAATTTTATCTATTTAGTATATTAAATCGCTAGTAGTAACTATAGATTATTGATATTTTAAATTTATAATAATATATCGGTTATAACTCATCCCACAATATTTTATTTTAAGGTTAATTATAATAGTAATGTTTAAATTTAAATATACAGATAAAAATCTTAAATTTTTAGACTAAAATAGGTAGCTTAAGATTTAACTTCATATTGTATATATAATTTACAACTCCATTTGTAGAAATAATATATAAAAGAAATATATAGAAGTGGAAAAATAATTAATAAGACTTAAAATGCATGGCCTGAACGGATATTAATTCGTGAACATATATAAATCATGTGATTAGTTTTTGTAAAATTAATTGAAGTAAAGAATAATGTTAATTAATTTTTAATTAACTTTTAATTAACTTTGAGAAAATTAGATGTTTCTGAATAATAACGTAACTACAACCATATTATAAATCTAAGAATTTCCAAAATGGACCCAATAATCACGATTGATAAATACCCAATCCAAAAATTATTTCAGCCTTCGGAAAAATAAGAAGCGAGAAAGAGATTTTCTGTATGTGGTTGGTTTGTCGTGTTTGGTGATGATAATTGGCGTGTAGGTGTAGAATATTTATAGGGTCCTTAGTAGGTCGATAATGATTTCTTTCTTTACGGCGAAATTTCTGTAGTTAGCAAGTAATTAGGGAAGAAAGATTTGTAATTTGTTTGATTAAGGAATATGCTAGGAATCATGCATTAATACCCATTTAATTTGTTTCTTTGTTTTGATTTTGTAGAGGTGTATTGGAGGGAGAAGATCTTTGAGATAGAATTTAAAATTGAATGTGTAGAATAATTACATGTAAATAGTGATTAGGTTGTTTCTAAAATCGGTAGAGTTAGAGATATTAGTAATACACAACACAAAATCGTGATTAGAGATATTAGAGTTATTTGTTATTTTGAAAATTAATTTATTTTTTAGAAAATATTTATTAATTAGTTGTTAGGTTGTTTCCAAAAAGAGGGAAGTTACAGATTTGTGAAAAAGGAATATAACAAATCTTGTAGTAATTGTTGGTTTTGTAATATTTTGTTTTTATTTTTCATTTTTAAAAACACAATGGCAAGGTTGTAAATAAGTTGGAACTTGAGGAATTATTTCATAAATGTTTCTGAAAATGTATATATAGATAATTTTTTTTTTAAACAAACAAAAACGAGCTCGAGCTCGATCTTTCTCCACGACCATCAAGCGAGAGTCAAGCTTCCCCTCTCCATCGGCGTTGTGCCTTCCAGAATCTGCATTGAAGTCGTCTTCAAGTAAGTTCTTCTCTTCATTTGTGGATTCGTAGTGAATTGCAGATTTAGTAAATTGATGAGAAGAAAAGATCTTGAATTCCAGAATATGCATTGAGCTTGATTCCATTATTGGGGTACGTACATTGGGTGTTACTTCATTTTTTTTAGTTGGATTAGTAGTTTGAATTAGCAAGAAATAAATTTCATTTGTGGAATCGTAGTGAATTGCAGATTAGAGAACTCTCAACGATTTAATTTGTTTCTGTGTGGCGATAGTAGAACTTGGTAAAACTGGGTATCATTGTTTTATATAGTATAACAAGTTAGAAAGTAAAACTTGGTAAAACTAGTATTACTATTCAACGTAGTATCACTAGTAAAACTGGTAATAACTAGTAGAACTTGGTAATACTGAACAGAGTTTTGTATTGTTTTGGCAGGATACAATGAGCGCCAGCATACATTTTAAATGTCAAGGTCTCATGTATAGTTTAATGATGAAGACATCGGTTGAGAAGATAACTTTGTTGATGGTAGAAGCTAGGATATACAAGAAGCTTGCATTAGATAAAAGTGAAGCTACACTTCGGTTGACTTACAATGCACTGCTGGTGGGAAGGGGGGATCCATGGACTATTACTGACGATGAGGATATGCAAGTTTATCTATCGTCCATTGATAAGAAGAGTCGTAGATGTATATTGTATCTGGAGGTCATCACTAATCTGGAAGAGCCGTGCAAGTGCTAAAAGTGGTGAAAAGTCCTACTGGTATGAACTGTGATGAAGTAGGAAGTAATGCCATCACTTTGTATGTAGAAAAAGAACAAGTTGAGCCGATAAAGGAGGTTGATGGTAGTAAAAGTAAACCCGATGGAATCGTATCTTGTGATGAAGGTGTGGATAACGGTATAGTTAGATCGGATATGGGTGATGAATATGTAGAGCCCCCACCTGTTGTAGAAGCTAGTCAGTATGTAGAGCCATGGGAAGACGGTTTGGGTTTGAGTCTCCGTCAAGAATTTCCTAATAAGAAGGCATTGCAAGATGTGGTGAATAAAGGCACATTTGTTCTTAGTTTTGGTTTTGTTATTAAAAAGTCTGATCTTGTACGTTTGGTGCTTAGATGTACTAAAGATCTGTGCAAATGGGGTTTACGAGCCGCAAGGGTTAGAAATACAGATAATTTCTCGATTAGAAGGTACACCAAGATGCATACTTGCTCTAGGGCAAGTCAAATTAGAACCAACAGCATCGTGAAAAGGCATGGAACACCAGAATTAGTCGCAGCTCTTTTGCATGACCATTTTCCTGGAAAAATGGAAACTCCAACTCCTAAAATGACCATGGATCTTGTGAAGACCAAATTAGGTGTGAATATATCATACTCGACAACGTTGAGAGGAAAAAATCAAGCTATTACCGATTTGCGTGGTAGCTCTGAAGATAGCTACAAGATGTTGTATTGCTATTTGCACATGTTAGAGAAGGTGAATGAGGGCATAATAACACGTGTGGAATTGGATGAGAAGGAAAGATTCAAGTATCTATTCATATATTTGGGAGCTAGCATTGAAGGGTTTCAAGTAATGAGAAAAGTGATAATTGTTGATGCAACTTGGCTCAAGAACGGATATGGTGGTGTACTTATTTTTGCCTCGACTCAAGATCCTAATCATCACCACTACCCATAGCGTTTGGTATACTCGATGGTGAGAAAGATGAAAGTTGGACTTGGTTTTTGGAGATGCTGAAAACTGTTATACCATACACTTCCGAATTGGTATTTTTTAGTGATAGAAATGCAAGACTTATCGGTGCCATAGCTAATGTGTATCCCAGGCTCGTCATGGATATTGTATTTCTCAAAATGTCAAAAGTCATGTTTCAAACGTCAACAAAAACGTAGTCGCATGGAGATTCATGGAGTTGAGTAGGCATTACACAATGGCTAATTTCAACAGTGCATATATTGCGTTTAAGACGTGATATCCTTCTGCTGCGGCTTATCTTGAGGAGAGTACTGTGAAAGAAAAATGGGCAAGGTGTTGTTTTCCTGGAGAAATATACAACTTAGATACAAGCAACTGTGTGGAATCTATGAAAGATGTCTTCAAGAATGCAAGAAAGTACTCCCTAATACCCCTGCTTGATACAATCATAGTGACGTTTTCTAGATGGTTTAATGACCATCCGAAGGATTTTGTGGCTGGAACAATTGAAAACAAATTGGTGCCTTTAGTGGAGAACATACTCCAGAAATTATGGCCCGTTGGTGAGAAATTGATTGTGACAGAGCTAAACAGTTTCGAACTTGAATACAATGTCGTTGATTGTGATGGAAAGCCTTATTTCGTGAATTTGCTTCAGAAAAGTTGCAGTTGCAAGGTGTTCAATATTGAAAGGTATCCTTGCTTAAATGCTGTAGCCGCTTTTATTGAATTCTTAAGGCATGATGATAGAACTCATTAGATCCAACTACATGAGTTTTGTTCAAAATATTATTGGACAGATTTGTGGGTAATGGCGTATTATAGGACAATATATTTAGTGCCAGACAAGTCGCAATGGGATGTCCCAGATGAGACAAAAAAACAAAAAAAAATCATACCTCGCCTCGGGAAAACAAGCAAGGAAGAAAGAAAGTTAAAAGGAATCCATCGGTTGGGGAAAAGCGGCCAAGGACACAAAATAAGAGGAGGCCGAGACAACGACTCCAATGGTTGATATTTGGGAATGGTAGTGGTAGTACTATCTGATAAGATGTAATACTATATTTTGGTTTTGTTGCAACTTGGTAATACTATATTTTGGTTCTGTTATACTCTGGTAAAACAGGTACAACTGGTAAAACAAGTACAACTAGTAAAATTATGTTGATTGAAAATAAGAATTATTTTTTAATAAAAATTGAAAAAATATTGAGTTGACGTAAAACAACGATTTGAAAACATCATAAACATATGCTAAAAAAGTTTAACAAAAATAAATTACAAACTATATTAAAGTAAGTTGTTATTAACCAAACTAAACAATATGTTCCTTATACTTTTATCATCACTTCCTTAATAATATCCATTGTAGGATGACAAAGTTACAAAAAATAATTTTTTACAAATATGACTACATAAAGCACTATTAATCATACCTTAAACACTATGAAATCAATTGTATAACTAGAAAAACAAATGTTAATGATACATAATACTAAATAAATGGTAAAACATCAAAAATACAACTATGTGGGACTTTGGTACAACTAAAATCTCTGGTATAACTACGTTGATTGAAATAACGGCGCACGTGGGGGAAAACCGGCGCACATGGGTATACTATGCGCACGTGGGGGTATAACTAAGAATTTCACAAAATTTTGATTTCCCTTCCCAAAATTTTGATTCCCTCTCAAATACTTTCTGAAAATTTCAAAAATACCCTAAAAAAATCAAAAATCCCCAAAAATTCAAAAATCCCTAAAAATTCAAAAATCCCCAAAATTTCAAAAATCCATAAAAATTCGAAAATCCCCAAATTATATCACTCTCTCGAGATCTCCATTCTCTCTTCTAGAAATTTCCGACATTATCCATCCATCCATCCATTCTCTCTCTTATTATTCCAATTCTTATATGAATTTCATTAAGATGGAGGAGGAGGATCCATACTACAGAGATATGAAAAGGAACAAAAATCTAATCGACGGATTATATGCCTACGCTGATGGTGATGGTGACTACGACATTCCTACATTTTGTTCATGTGGTGCACGCATCATCCAAGAGATTTCTCCAAAAGAAGGAAGGAGATACTTCAAATGCATTGTGTTTGAGGTGATTTTAGTGTAATGGCATTGATTCGTTTATTGTAGTTATAAATTCTAGTGTATTATTTACCAAGTTTTGTGCAGGACAATGGCTTCCATGTTGGATGATGTTGTCAAAGAAGAGGTGAGCTAATTAAGGAAGGAGGTTAATGAGCAGTCCGTGAAGATCTGAAATCTCGGATTTCAGATGGATTACCATGTTCGTAAAAACGGAGATGATGTTGTGAAAGAAGAGGTGAGAAAATTAAGGATGGAGGTTAATGAGCAGTCCGTGAAGCTCCGAAACATCGGATTTAAGATGGAACAAATGCATATGCAGATTGCAAACCTAAAAGAGTTTGTGATGAGTGTTGTGGATTCCAATGTTGAAGATATTGCAAAACTGAAGGAATTAGTTACTCCAGTGCCTTGATTCTCAGAATTTATCTACTTTGTATTACTTATCTATGTGTTGTAAGACTTTTATCTTCCTTTATCTATGTGTTGTAAGACTTCCCTTAAGAATTCTCTATGTTCTATCATGTTTTATCAAGTAAAACAACATAGTTTTACTAAATTTTACCAAGTTGCTCAAAGACAAAAATCAACACAACATTGTTTTACTATGTTTTACCAAGTTGCTCAAAGACAAAAATCAACACAACATAGTTTTACTAAGTTTTACCAAGTTGTCCAAAGACAAAAATCAACACAACATAGTGTTACTAAAGTTTTACCAAGTTGCCCAAAGATAAAAATCAACACAACATAGTTTTACTAAGTTTTACCAAGTTGCCCAAAGACAAAAATCAACACAACATAGTTTTTACTAAGTTTTACACAACATAGTTTTTACTAAGTTTTACCAAGTTGCCCAAAGACAAAATCAACACAACATAGTCTTACTAAGTTTTACCAAGTATTTCAACATAAAATCAACACAGCATAAAACGACATAACATCACAGGTTTAAAAAAACCATAAGAAACACGAAGATTAGTCTTCACCCTTGATTTCTTGATGACCTTGTCATTCGCTTTGGTGGTGGGTCTGCACGACCGGCCGTATCTTTTGGTGCAAAGTCTGAATGGTCTCTAGTGTCTTCACACGTCTGCAATCAAATAACAAGTATTACCAACAAACTGTTATACTCTAGTATTTCCAAAAATAACAAATCTTACCTTCGATTTCTCTTCCAATGATGCAACTCTTTCTCCCAATGTTGCGACTTTTTCTTCCCACCCATTAAGCCTATCCACAATTTCTTTCATCTTCTCTCCCATCTCATTTTTAAAGGAGTTTAGGAGATCCACCAAATCAGATACACTAGGGTATATCGGTCCTTCAATCAAGGCTATTTCCTTGTTCACGTTCTCAGGTTCCCCTCCTACTCCTCCTACTCCTGCTCGGGACTGAACATCTTCATTGAACATATTTTCAAACCAGACAAGATATCCTCGTAGATAATGTTGCATCCAACTGTTGACAACAACATCATGTGCATCATCAACGTCTTCTTCTTCAGTGATTCCAGCCAGAAGAGACTTCTCATTATCATCTTCAGGTATTAGGATACTATCTATGTCCTGCAAACATATAAAGATTAAAACCTATTACCCGAAACTCATTCATATGCAAAGGATAAGTAGGATGTTAAGAATAACTATAAAAACTAACCATAATCGTACCAAGTTCATCATTTATTCTCTCAAGAGGAAACCCTCTCAGTTCGCATTTCTTTAACTCTCTCCTGCACATCCTAGGACATGTAACGTCTGCTTCTGGATTATCTTCTACGAATTGATTCCTCAAATGTTGAATCTCCTCAAATGCTAAAAGCTACACAACAAACATATAGTTAGACTTAGCTTCAATTATAAGAACAACACGCAACATCCAATACTAAATACATTTTACTTACCTCCAAAGGAATACATAAACCTGCAACCGGCCATAATACACCTTGTGTGACGGTCCCATCAAAATGATCCATCGTGTGAGCAATCTCTTCTAGCATGTACTAAAAGGAATATCTCCCCAAAGGAAACGTCTTACAAAAATTAAGATCATTAACCGCGTTTTGCAAAAAATCATCAATTTCTGTTGCTTGTTCTCTTGTCTTTATCGTTGCTCTAACAATGCTGGATAAGAAGTATAGCACAGCCATCTCCAACCTATCTCGAGAACGTTCCATAGGTACCATCTCCTTGAGCTTTTCTCTCACTTCTTCACGAGTAACCTTCTTATTCTTGAAATGATTGTTCACAAAGGTCTTACTTCCAACTTTGTTATAGTCAATTGGATAGTTGCGGCAATTGAATCCTGATAACAAGGTGTGTTCCTTGATACCATAACGGATGGGCACACCATTAACAACAAACCAAACTTCCCTTTTCTTTCAATGCATGTCGTTCGGAGAAGGAGCATCCACATGCCCATAACCTGGTGATTTTTCTCCCTTGGCAAGTGCCAAATGTGTTTGAACTGTTGATGGTTCTCAAACCAATTCCTCTCAAACGTAGTGAGCGGATTCTTCAATCTATCAAAAGTTGTCAAAAGTTCCTTTATATAACACCTCGTACCTAACTTAATCTTCTTGTTATACTCCGCCGCTGGGAAGTACATTCTTAAAGGTTGTAGTGCCATCAATTCATCATCATCGGCATCCTGCAACAAACAGTAGTCTCAAGTATTACCAAGTTATACCAAACTAATAGTTCTACCAAGTAAAACCAAGTTTTTCCAATACATATAGTTATACCTAGATATACTAGTTTTCTAAACCCAAACAGTTATACTATGTTATCCCAGTATTACAAACCCAGAAAAACATGTTTTCCCTACTTCTACATGGTCAATCAATCGGTACTAAGTACCATTTCCTCGGTGGAGTCGCCCGAATTGGTATCTCCCAAGGATGCGTCTGAATATACTTCTTCTTCGCCATCGAGATCTGGCTCGCTCTCTTCTTCTCCTTCGTCACTTACGACATCCTCTTCGTCTCCCTTCTCATCTTCTCCTGCAGTCTCTGAGTCAACTCCCTCATCCTCTTTATCACTCCTTTCGACTTCGTCCTCACCATCTCCATCACCAACCGCAGGGAGATCCGCCGGCTGAGAAATCTCCGCCGTCTCTAAATCTTGTTCTTCCTCGACAATTTTTCTCTTCTTATTGCATCTCGTCTTCACCATCCTGCTAACAATCGATGAGTAACCACAATCGATCGAACAACACAATGCTTAAAGAGAGCAAAAGATCTCTCGATTAGTATCCCCTAGTTTTCCTAGTTTTTCACGAAGAGAGAGAGAGACAACCGTTGTTTCAAATGAGTCGTTTGGAATTTAAAAAATAGTGGAGTAGATAGATCCGATTAGGTTTGTGGGTCGTTTGTGGGTGGGGGAAAAACCTAGATATTTTTAGTAATTTATGATTTTTAACTAGGGTATGGTTGTAATTGTGTTTCTTTTCGATTTAAAAATAAATCAAAATAGAAAATGTTTTATATGGGGGAGTTTTCAGATTTTCATTTGAAATTTAGAGATTCCTCAGACGATTTCTCTAGTTGCGGTGGTGGTGATGATGAAGATGACAACAATACTTGTAGTTCTAGTAATGATGGAATTGTGATAATGGTGGTTGTGGTGATATCAGTGGAGGTAGCGGTGATGATAATACATTACATGAAGACACATGCACAAAATAAAGAAGCTAAGTAATCCCCTTTTTAATAAAACGGAAGTACACAACTTCAAATTGGTAGACTATATAATATTAATATAAGTTATAACTAAAATTAATTATTTGATAGATTATATGGATTAATTATTTGGTAGGTTATATAGATTTAGGATTAGGATCCTCTTAAAAATATATTCATCCTATTAAAAATATATTCTATAAGGGATACGATATAAGGAACTCAAATAGACGACTTAAACGTACGATGAATAAAAAACGTACATCCTAAAACATACAATATACACAATCTAAACACTACAAGAAAACTGTTAATAGCCATATTCAAGCTTCAAAAAATTTCTGGCTACAATAATTTAGCCACGGAATAGACACAACCTTGAGACAAAGCAATTCATAGCTAATTAGTGGCAATGTTGTGGCTAATTAGCCACAAAAATAATTTTGTGACTAACTGTGGCAATTTTCAACAACTAGCCACAATAAAATTAATGGCCCAATAGCCATGCAAAATTAATATACATTTCGTGGCCCATATAGCCACAAATTTGGGTTGAGGAGATTTATGGCTTGTGCCAACAAAAGTGTTGTAGCTAGTTGTGGCTATATTGCTTTCTACATTTGTCAAATCACGTCACTCAACAAAAGATATTTTAAAAAAAATAATAATTAGCCACAAAATCGAACTGGTTATTCATGGCTATGGTCACGAAAAGTTTTGTAGATATCTATTGCTTGTATGCTTTTCAGAATTGTCATATCAATTCATTTATAGTACAAGATATTTTTATGAACCCAGCAACAATTAGCCACGAAAAATGAATTTAGCCACAAAATACATGATGCTATTTGTGACTATCTTAAAGCCATGAAATAGTGGTGGCTAGTTGTGGCTAGTTGTGGCTAATATGTACTATTCTCTCCAAGTGAGGTCAGTGAGGTCTCGTCGTATCAGTCAATGGATATATGAATTGCAATAAACTTCAATCAAACTCTAATCAAATTATTAACCTAACTTTATTGAACTAAATACTATATTTTTACAAATGATTTGTGTTTATTTTTGTAAATTATTTACAGCAAATATGATAGAAATAGGGAAATAGTTAAAAAAAAAAAACACATGTGAGTAGGTGTCGTGCGTATAGAGAGGAGTGAGGGATGTCTATTCATTCTCATGGCATAGAGGACAAATTTGTCATTATTATAGATAATACATAGTATATATTAGATAGATGGTTAGAGTGGTTAGTTAGTTAAATATAGATTTTTTTACGTTATTTTTGCCAAATTCCCAAAAAAATTCTGAAAATAATTAAAAAATAAGTACGGTTTTGAACATGTCCGAAATTATCTAAGTATTTAAACAGATTGCCACTCACTCTTACAAAATCGAAAAAGTTTCTCGAAATCGAGAAGTAGCCTTGCGAGTTCTGATATTCGGGTCGGGTCGGTTATCTCGGATTTTTGGTTATTTGGTTATCTAAAAATATATTCAAAAAATCGAAAACTCATTTCGGTTCGGGTTTTGGGTAATTCAGGTTTTGGAAAACCCACCAAACTGAACCGAAAAACATGTATTTTCATCACTATACTACCTAATTCATACTTTCATAACCTAAATTCAAAAAAACGAACCAAGTCATAAACCACAATTTGATCTTAGAATAGAGAATAAAGACTAAGTAAAAGAGAAGTTTGATGATTACGACTTCTCCATGGCTCCATCAACATCCTCCACCGTCTTGGTTACTGCAATTATAGATAAAGGAAGTTAGCCGTATATTGTAAATCATAAAAAAGATTGAAAAACATCAAACTTGCTTACCCAAAGACTCATGAAAATCCAGTTCGTCTAACATTTGAACCAAACTTGCAACCTTCTCAGCATGAATGGTATTTCTCAGCCATTGTTGAGTACATATGAGAGCTTCAACCATGTGAGGAGATAGACAACTGCGGAAATGATCCAAAATCCTTCCATTTGTACTGAATGTCGACTCTAAAGCCATAGACGACACTTGAATGACAAAAAAATCTTTTACAAGTTCTGACAATGTTGGAAACTTATAACTATTGCGTCTCCACCATGATAAGACATCAAATTCCATTCCCAAAGTGTTTTTATTTCTTGGCACACGATTCTCCATCAAGTAAATGTCAAGCTCACTTGTAACTTCTTCATTTACTGTCTTTGTTTCCATCTCTTTATACAAAGAATCTTTGTTCTCCAAGTCATCATCATCATCCTCAAAAAGGAGAGTTGTTTCAGCCACATTCTCACTTCGGGTTCGTGTACTTTCAGTTTCAAAGCTGGGACTGAATCGCTGGACATACTCTTCATACAAATTCTTCATCGCTTTCCGAATTGAACTTCTCAGATGACTACTCTCTACACTTTCCTTTCCATAGAGCTTATAAAAGCAGAGACCAGCAAATTGTATCTTGTTCCTTGAAGCAAACACACTTGCGGTGATCACAAGTGGATTCATATTGATGATGCCATACCAATACTTCGCAAACTAAGTCCTCATCTCCTTTGCTTCAAGCCGTAAAAAAACATCCTCGTTGTTGCTCAATGTTATTAAATATCTCTCAATATGCACGATCTCATGGTAACATATTATAGATGTCACCGTTTTAGTGGCTGAAAATGCTAAGGTGCAATTGAAGAAAATCTTTAAAAAGTTGACTAACCTCTGCACGTTCACTCCCTTCTTCTTCTTCTTCTTCTTCTTCTTCTCGTCGAAGTAATCATTATAGAGCTTTCCTCTGCGAGTAACTTCTCAAAAGCAACCCTAAGTTTCAATGCAGCAGTCAACATGAGATATGTGGAGTTCCACCAAGTCACACAGTCTAAAGACAAGCTTCCTCTACTGCATTTACCTGTCTCAACCCTCAACTGAAATGATTTCAATCTGTCCCCTGATGACCTTACATACCTGATTGCATTTATACTGCCCACAATGATCTCATTTACCATTGCTAAACCATCCCTGACTATCAAGTTCAGTATATGCGCAGAACAACGCATATGGGTTAATGAACCATCTCTGACTAATGCATCATGCCCCATCATCCCACAAGCATCTCTGAATTTCCTAAGTGCTTTATCATTCGCTTTAGCGTTATCCATTGTGACTGTGAATACCTTTTCAGTGCCCCATTATTGTAGACATGCACTCAGATGCATAGCAATGGTGTCCCCTTTATGATATGTCACAGGCTTGAACCGGATAATCTTTCTTTAAATCCCAGTTCTTATCAACCCAATGAGTAGTCACCACCATGTAGCTGCAAGCAGTTGTAGGAGCTACCCATATATCATTCGTCAAAGACACTCTCTTCTTCTCGGCGAAAAACATGTTCTTCAATGCGGCTTTCTCTCTTAGGAACATAGCATATATGTCTTATGTTGTTGTCTTCCTACAGTGAACCGTGTACATCAAAAGCATATTTGCACATAACCTCCTAAAGCCTTCTGATTCCACAAATGAAAATGGAAACTCAAACAAAACAATCATCTCATTCACTGACCTCCTAAACAAACCTTTATCATGCTTAACTGCAACAATTGCACAAGCACTAACAGTTGCCAAAACCTTCTGAGAACCACTCTCTTGATATGCATTGTACAACTTGCATCTCTCTAGATGATTCTTCATGGAGCTGGTCCCATGTAACTTAGTATCGCAACCAATCTCTTGGTTACAATACCGACAATAACTGAAACCTTCAACATCATCTTTCTCAAAAAAATGTTGCCAAACCTCAGCCCTACAAACCTGCTTCTTCTTCTTCTTTGCTATCTTCGGAGGACCTTTACTTCTTAATCGTGCTATAGTTGTTCTTTTCTCTCCGACAGAAATTTCTCTTTCTCTAACTTCATCTTCTTCACCCAAAACATTGTCGGTGTTTTCGTCTAATATAGACATCTACACAAACAAGACAATATAAAGCAATTGATATGATCATGGCTAGCAAGGAGTCAGAAGTTGCAGAGGAACCGGAGATTGTGGGAAGGATCACTCGCTCAAGAGCTAAGGAGATGGCTAAGGAAGCTCATTCACTCATAGCTGACGGGTCATTCAACCTACCGAGGATCCAGGTCTTTAACATCTCCACCTTGAAGACTTCACCCGGTAATGATAACTAGATAACTTAGGTGTGAAGTTTGTACTCTTTTTCCCATAGCTGAGTTTTGTCCCACTGGGTTTTCTTGGCATGGTTTTTAATGAGGCAAATGGATCACTACGTCGAGTTATCTAGAAGTCATTGCCAATGGGAAATAATGTACAAGTCCCCAGACTTCAGTATTGTGTCACCAGACTTCAGACTTTAGTCACCAGACTTCAGACTTTAGTCACCAGACTTCAGACTTTAGTCACCAGACTTCAGAATTAAGTCACCAGACTTCAGTATTAAGTCGCCAGACTTCAGTACCTGATGTTTTGCTGTTTTTCTTGTTTTCCTTAAAACGTCTTGTTGTTTTATTTGGAACTTCCTGTTGTTTGGAGTGTCGAGCCTAGGGTTGATTATAAAGCCCCATAGCCATGCCTCCTTGTTCCTCAGTGAAGAATTATGCTGTAAACACGTTTTGTGAACTTTCTTCTCTCAATTTGATTTCTTGAATGCGTTCTTGATTTCTGGGTTTCTATACACTTTGTGATTCAGAAACTCTTCACTTGTTATATTCCATATCACCACCTAAACAATCTATCTCCATCGAATCATTGTTCTAACATCTGATCATCACCATATCCCTCTACATTCACGATCTCACATCATTATCTCCACCATATTTGCACTTCCGCACCATCACCATCGAGTCTCATCATCATTCATCAGTCTATAGCCTTCAACAGAGTTTCTATCCTAGGGAAATCCTATCATGTGGTATCAGAGCCAACTCTGTGCCAAGGCTAAGCGATTCTAAAACCCTAATCTCGTTTTTTTTGTTGCTTAGAATTTCGTTTGTTTAGTTTTAGGGTTTGTTTTTGTTGATTCGTTTGTGTCTAGGTCGAATAGGGTTGATTATTTCGAGTTTGTTCATTATAGGGTTTGGGGATTTCGAATTTTTTCCTTATAATCGAGTATCTCTTGTTAAATTTCAGTCTTAGAGTTTATTTTCGTTCATCTCATTCAAGGAACAACTTACTGCGAGTTTCTTCTTTAATTTGCAGGTACAATGGAGCTTTCTCCAGAAGCTATGGAAGCTTTGAACCAAGCCATGGCTAAGCAAATAACAGAAGCAAACAAGTCAATGTCTACTCAGTTCCAACAACAGATAGAGCAGCTCAGTAACAAGTTTGAGAAGCAGATCAAAGATATAGCTCAAACAACCAGTGTTTCTGATCAAAGTTCTTCAGAACCACCCAGTCCTAATGGGGCGATCCGCCTAGCTAAAGGAAAAGCACATGTGGGAGCTTCTTCAAAGCATACACGGATCAGAACAGCTAAGTCACCTACTGGGGGAAGAGAAACTTGTTTCAATCAGAGAAGAAACACTCAAAGCACAGAAAGAGAGCATCGCAGGACTGGCAGGGATCATACACGCCCACGTCGAACTGAACAAGTAGCTGGGCATCGAATATACTTTGAATCAGAGAGAGAGTATTCAGAAGAAGATGAAGCTTCAGATCATAGCCAAGAGACAATGCGGAGAAACAGAAACAGAGATCATGGCAGGGATTATGATCCTTTGAGGCAGCAGTTGAGTCATCTCAAGATTCAGTATCCTTCTTTCCATGGTACCAATGACCCAGAGACTTATCTAGACTGGGAAAGGAAGATGGAGTCGAATTTTCAGGTTCAAGGAACCTATGAGTTGAACAAGGTGAAGATAGCCATATCCGAATTCAATGGTTATGCTTTGTTGTGGTGGGAGCAGTTGAGGCTCACTAGACATCGACAGAGAGAGCCTGCTATCACTACTTGGGAACAGTTAGTCACGCAGATGAGAAAGAAGTTTGTTCCTACACACTACCAGCGAGAGATCCTTAACAAGCTTAGGCATCTCATTCAAGGTACCAAGTCTGTTAGAGACTACTATCAAGAGCTGGAAACACTTATGATCAGGGCTGATCTAAGAGAAAGTGAAGACATGGTTATGTCTAGATTTCTTGGGGGTTTAAACAGAGAGATTCAAGACAAGATAGAGCTGCAGAATTATGAAGATGTGCAAGAAATGGTACATAAGGCAGAGTTAATTGAATCGCAGATCAAGAGAAAGGGAGTGAGGTCAGCTTTTACGCCTAACATCTCCAAGCCAAGAGAGTTCAGTAAACCCGCCTTCATCAAAGACAGCAAACCTGCGACAGCAACAGTCAAAGAGGAGGTTAAGATTGATTTCAAGCCCAAGAGTAGCACTTCTACAAGTCATATCAGGTGTTTCAAATGCCAAGGAATGGGGCATTATTCCAGAGACTGTCCTAACAAGAAGATGTTTTTTCTTCAAGAAGGAGGAGAGATTGTGCTAGTAGACAGTTCAGAGAGTGAACCAGAGTCAGATTTTGGTGAAGAAGGTGAACCAGCAGTAATGGGAGAGATGTTGGTAGCACGCAGAGCTTTAAGTGTTCAAATTCATCCAGATGATAGAGGACAGCGTGAGAACCTATTTCACACACGGTGTATGGTTCAAGACAAGGTCTGTACCTTGATAGTTGATGGTGGAAGCTGTACTAATGCAGCTAGTGAAGAGATGGTACAGAAGCTTAATCTCAAGACTACTTCACATCCAAGACCTTATCAGCTACAGTGGTTGAACAACAAGGGTGCTTTGACAGTTTCGCAGCAAGTGATGGTGAAACTAGCGATTGGGAAGTATGAGGATGAGCTGCTTTGTGATGTTATTCCCATGAAGTCAAGTCATATCCTTTTGGGAAGACCATGGCAGTTCGACAGAAGAGTGTTCCATGATGGTTACACCAACAAGCAAACACTTGAGTTCAAAGGACGCAAGGTCACTCTTCTACCACTTACACCCAGTGAAATCTACAAGGACCAGCTTCACATGAACCGCAAGGATACAGAAAAAGTGTCTCACAGCCTGTACATCAATCACAGCGAGTTCAACAAGCTATTTGATCCAGAGATGACCACATTCATGTTTGTGTACAAGGA